>NC_080431.1:58867785-60067785 GCF_028018845.1 Melospiza georgiana | reverse complement strand
CCTTTCCAAATATCCATAAATCACCTTGAAATATTTCTCAATAATTTAAACTCCTGCCCAACCCCACTGAAGATAACAACATTAAACAGGCATGGTTGTAAGACAGAGCTCAGTGAAGGACACCAGCCAAGGGGGAATTTTAGGAAGAACAACAGAAGTCTGAGTAGGGCTCACAAGCAAAAAAGTCCATGGTGGCCCTGGGACACTTCCAGCAGAAAACCTCCTGCAGAAATAATTTTTAAAAGATCATTTAAAATTTTACCAGTAGAGGGAAACAGAGCATTTCTGCTGCAGCATGCTCAGAGACTCAGGGCTGTCACTGCTTCTCTGATGAGGAGCTGTTCTCCGGCCCCTTCTCCTGCTCACCCACTGCACCCTGCAGCTGCACACGTGCATGCAGGCAGCCCCATGCCTGGGGGCAGCCGAGGGCCCTGCACTGGCCACTCCATCTGCTCAGGTCAGAGATGAGCAACTCCTTTATCATCTTGCTGCCCAGGCTTTTCTCTTTCTGAAACTGGGATCGTTTGCCCTTGGTATATAAATGAAACCTTCAAGGTTTGTTTCATGAAGTTAGGTTGCTAAATATCCATTAAAGCTCTTAAATACAAGTAGCTTAATCTTCAAAGCTGTTACATACCTCTGACTTAATGGAATTTGTGGCTTCTTAGTACTTCTGAAAATCCGGCCCCTAAATGTGCCCTTCATCACTCACGTTTGGCATTAGGATCCTGCTAGAGAGACAGAGTTGTTTGGAGCGGGGTAGGTTGATTTGTTTTCCTTCAATTTGTCATGAAATATTTAAGTGCTTTTATATTAAACCTATAATTGCTATTTTCACTTGCTCTTCAGACTCTGCTTTTTTCATAGATGTGATTTGTGGTGTACAAGTTTAGTTAAAAAGGCATTATATCTGTGCCTTGTATGGTATGAGCACAGCAGCAGTTTCTTGCAAGCAATGATATCATGAAGTCTCAAAAGGAAAAATAATTCCTTGCCCCTTCCCTTGGTTGGATCCTGTCTCTGGCAGCTGGGTAGAAATAGCATGGTCAGAGGAATTTTCTCCTTGTGCAAATCTACGTGCAATTTGTGCTTCACTACTCATCCCAGCTTCCTCTCCTGTGTTCCATCTTCTGCAGTGGCACCCTCACATCTTGAAAAATTGCTTCTGTTAGCAGTGGTAAAGAAGGGAAGCAGGCAGGCTGTGTTTAAATTCTGCCATCATAGTGCAGCAGTTACACAGAGCAAGGTCGGGCCGGTTGTTTTAAGCTACAACAAGTTGTAAATAACTTTTTAAATGGATTTCATTTCCTGAAGTCACACAGTGGGGAGGAAGAGCAGGAGGTCAGGGTTGGTGGGAACCTCACCAAAGTCAGGAGAGGTTCGGCCTTTGGCCAGAACTTGTCAGAGAGTACAGCTCACTCTAGGATGTGCCTGTGATGGGCACTCAGGCCTTATGGGCACTTCTGGGTCCTGAAACTGAGTGCGCTTCTTGAAGAGACCTAAACTTGCAATCACTTTTCTGTGTGCACAAGCGAGCAGCCTCGGTTGGTGCTTTGGTTCCTGAAAGCCACAGTCTCACAGCAAAGTGCTCCAGAAGTGTGAGTCATAATTAGTGGAGCTTTTACAGGTTCAGTTTCACTGTTGAGTATCCCCATGCCCATTAATGCAGCCTTCTTCTTAAAGGAGTCAATATTCTACCACCATTCAACAGCAATTTAAATAAAAGTGTCTCAATAGGAGGATTATCATTCTCTAGATGATTTTTCCAAGAATCTAGGTTATTTTGGGGTTTTGTCTCACCACCAAAATTTCCTTGCATTGAGAAATTGGTCTTACAGAGAACCATTGAGGAATTACTGGAAATGAGAGAGTCTGGCAGTGTTGCACAGGAAATCTGTGTTTTTTCAGTTGTGCTCTTACAGGTTTGTCAGTGAAAGGTGTACATGTAGCACCACATCAGTATTTTATGGGCAAGAATCTTTAATTTTACTCTTTCTTATAGAACATACTATTACAAAAATCACTGCTTATCATGATAAGCTTGTACATTGCTGGGAAAATGTTGAACAAATGATACAGCACATGAAATTATCAGTATCATTTGTTTCAAAGTGAGACTAGCAGACTGTTTTAGTATAGGCACTTTTACAGGCTTTTTTCTGAAGTTTTGTTCTGTTTGGCTTTAATAACAGTCTGTGCAGGAGTGATACAGAGAAATAGTTATAACCTTTTTTTCAGAGTGAACTATAAGCTACAAGTAAAATACAATAGATAGGATTATATTAAATTGTCTCAGCCATCAAGCCTTTTTTTTCTGCTACTTATCTTTTACATTTAAAGCATTGCTTATTTGATTCATTTTTGCATCTTGTTTGTTGAGAGGGGAAAAGGAGAAAGTTTTCTTGCACTTCCCTCATTTTAGCTGAACTTCTTTTTTTGTAAAGAGTTATTGGATTATCTAAAACTAAACTTGGTAATGACAGTGGCAGCTCTTCTACAACATGAATTAGTTAACAGAAATCATAACACTGGATCAAAAATAATTTCTTCCAAATAATTTAGGCTGAAAATTTATTTCCTTTTTAAGTAATCTGGATCATGCTTAAAGGTTTTTCCTTCTAGGTAAAAGGACAAGGAACTTGCTTTCCAATGGAAGCAGTGGAGTTTTATTCCATTTTCCTTTGATACTAAAGGATAAATATTGAATACATTGCATGTATATTAACAAGAACTTCCTGAGAGCTGGAAACAAAAACTAACAGTATTGTCAAGATTTTCAAGGGCGGGTGGATAAAGCTGGAAGACAGCTTCATCAAAAGACTTTTGTTCATCTATTTAGCTCTTGTATTGACAACTGGAAAGAATAATTTTGTAACTTTAAATTATTTTTTAAGCCTCTTTATTTCTGTATGAGTTTGGCTGAAGGATGCTTTAGGTAACAGAAACTGACCTGTATGTTTTTTCCTTTTTCATAAAATATGAACCCCTGTTAAAAAAAAAAAAGGCACACACTGAAACCCAGAAAAATATTCTCTTCCTAAGCAATAGCTGATAGCAGTACCAATGATGTTTTGCTTACCTGAGCTCTATTGCCCACCTCCCATGGTATGAAGACTACAGAGAAAATAATTTTAAGCAAGCCATTAGTATTCTTTAAAAATGTCTAAATAAAAAAAAAATACAGTACATAAGGCAATACCCGTATCTATTGCCTGTTCTTTTTTCTTCTTGCATTTAAAATTGTTACAATAAAAAAACAGCAAAACTACAAACAAATAACAAATAACAAGCAAAAAAAAAAAAAAACAACAACAACCCCCCCCCCCCAAAAAAAAAAAACAAACAAAAAAACCCCAAAAACCAGAAAACCTCCAAACAAACAAAAATCAATAGTCCACCTGGTGCTCCCTGTCTCAGTCAGAGTGTGGCTTTTTGATCATTTGGGCTGCAGCAGTGTGTCTCCCCTAGTTCCCCTGATTCTTCTGCCATTTGCTGGAATTTATCATGAATGCTGACTGCTTGATCTGAAGCTATTTTACATTTTGCCACCTGTTTCTCCCATGCCCTGAAGATTTCAGCAAATAGCAAGGCAGATTTGGAGGTCCAAACAAAGCATGAAATACACTTCTTATTTCACTGAACTGATCTACATTCAAATTAGCTATTCATTGCAAGATATACCTTCCTATGGCAACAAGTTCAAAATAAAAGTACTTTGCAATGACCAGGTGAAAACCATTTTTGCATCTGTATCTCTGCAAATGTTGTCATACTCTTCTTAAGTGCTTTTAGCTTGTAAATTATTCAGATGGAAATATTATGCTGCGTATGATCACACCAAAGAACTGTGAAATGAAGTGGTGCACTGGGACAGAAGAAGGGTATGCAGAGACTTTGCAAGTAGCTTCTTCTGTTCCTCAAAATCCTAAATTTGCAAGGATTTCTGATGTGTACAGGACAAAATATTGCTCTCCAGTGCTTAACTTGATAGGGAATGTTCTCCTCACCCTTCCAGGCCATTACTTCTGCTGAAGCACTGTAGCAGCAGACAAGCACAGTTCACAGTAGGTGCTTCTGGGGTTTTGTGCTATTTGGTTAACTTCATAACACTAACGAGTTTAATATTGGACCAGCTTTCTTCTCCCTTATTTTGTCCCCACAGACTTGCCATGTTTTTATTTTGTAAGCTCTTTGTAACACCTCAGGCAATACAGACTGTCAAAGACAAAATAAAGCTCCTGGTACCACTCAGTTTGGCTTACAGCAGTCTCTGGTACTTGGCTTCTGTGTGGACATGACACAAATTCCAGCCTGTGTGACAACAGCTTAGGACTCAAGGATTTTTGCCCTGCTTGTAGTCTTATGCATGAATTTCATGCTAACAACTCAGTGTGGCAGTCACGTACAGCCTTCCTCCACCTCCTCCCCCACTGCTGGTGTGTTAGGAGAAATAATTCTCACTCTGTGGCTGCTAGATAACAAAAGATAACAAAAAAGTCCCTGCAATGCATGAACCAGGCACCCCTCGCCGATTCAAGCTCAGCTGTGACATTGTGTCCAGGATGGCCTCACATATGACCTGGAGTATGGACCACTGCTCCATCAAACAATTTTGTAAGGATGCTCACGGGCATGATTTACAGGAGACAGGGATTGCAAGTGTGCTGCTGGTTGTAATCTCTGCTCAAGTGTGTAGCAGGGATGTTTGGGTTTTCTTTTTCTGCATGCTGGAGCCTGGGTGAGACAAGCTGTTTTCTGATTATAGGGATTGGAGCTACATGCATATTGTTCTCAGTTACACAGCATGTTAGATTACTAACATTTTAGAAATCACCAGCTCTTCTTCTGGCAAAACTGATCCTTTTCTGCAGTCTCACAGCATGAACATTGTTGTCACTTGAAAACGAATTTTTCAGGATTGTGGTTTGTATTACAGCTCTCTTCTTTCCCTAATGTAGCTTCCACCTGTGTTTTTCATAGATGCAGATAGAGTATATGCTGGAAAAACACCAAGCAGGGCATCATTCTTTTGCTTTCACTAGTAACATGCTCCTGTTGATAGTAGCTGCTGTGGCAGGTGGGAGCCCTGAATCTGTAGCAGGTTCCCACTGAGGCAGTGACTCCATAAACCCAGGAAATGATGAGCTACATCTTGGGAGTTTACACCAGAAGTGTGTGCAATAGGTACAAATCAAATACACGAGTACAAGAAAGTCTATGGAATATGGTAAAGGAGGGGATACAAATAAAACAAGCTTAGTGAAGATAGAATGGCTTGGTTGGGGAGGGGCATTAAAAATCATCTAGTTCCAGCCTCCCCCAAGGCAGGGACACTATTCTAGACCAGCTTGCTCAGAGCTCCACGCAGCCCGGCCTTAAACACTTCCAGGGATGGGGCATCCACAGCTTCTCTGTGAAACCTGTTCTGGTGCCTCACTACCCTCACAGTAAATAATTTCTTCCTAATATCTAGTCTGAGCCTGCTCTCTTTCAGTTTGAAACCACTCTCCCTCATCTTGTCACTACATGCTCCTGTGAATTGTCTCTCATGGTAAATGCATCAGAGAGTGCAAGTGCTCAGCCTCACTTCAAGCCTGCAAAGAGCTTCTGGAAAGGAAATGTGTGATGAATGCTGCACTGTACATCCCTCAACCCCTAAATGTCTCTTCTGTGAATGGGACTTGGCAAAGAGGAGCCAGACAGCCAGACACAGAGCTGTCACAGGCAGTTTGGGAGAACCTAATTACCAGTAATGTGTGATAAAACCATGGGTTTGGCATGCTGAATTACATGGCTGGCTGTTCAGATGGAAGATGGAGTATAAGCCAAAAACATCCAAATGGTTCTGCAATTCTAACTCCACATAGCCCTGGATATTGGCTCTGCAATGAGCAGTTCTGATCTGACAGAGGAATCAAACCTCTCATTTTCACAGTATGAGCTTCCCAAAAGGGGGATTGCTGCTCAGACAAGCCATTCCCAGACACTTCCCCATGTCAGTCAGGCCACAAGCCAGCAGTGAACCCACCAAGTGTGGAGCTGAGGTGAAGTTCTGCTTTTCCTGACTGAGCTCAGCCTCCAAGTGTTGGAGGAGAAATGAAAGAATGTGTGGATGGGCAGGATGTAACCCTGGGATGCTGGAGCCTACAGGATTGTTTGAAGAAAACAAAAGCTGCTGAGGATGTGAATCCTCTGGCAGCAAGTGCAGTTAGACAGGCATAGGAGAATCTACTAACTGGAAGAAATTCCTGCCCATGGATGTTGGCTGCTTTGTCTTCTGAGTCAGGCTGGGTTTCTGAGAGGACACAGTGACATGAGCTGCTTCCTGGGGAAAGACAATGCTGAGGCTGTGTGCAGAACCTGAGCGTGCATGACATGAATAACAGATTTCCACAAGTCAAATCTCTCTGAATAAAGAAATGTCATCTCTTTCTTCAGCCAATTATTTATTCACTTTCATGAAAGCAGGATGGGGTGAGAGAAAGAATACCAGCAGACATTGGAATTCGAGGGTAAAATTCTAATTTTAATTTGTCTTTTACTCATGAGGCAAAATTCTTAAGCTAAAGATTTTGCATGCTCCTATTACAATGGCTGCATGAGCAGGCATTGCTGCTGCTGGTGTGGGGCCCTGCCTTGCAAACAACTGGCTTTGATGCAGTCAGGTGTGCAAGAAAGAGAGGTAAAGGGCCAGGCAGCAGCTCTTCCTCAGGGCACCAGCAAGAGAAGGAGCCAAGGCTGGGATGGATATAACCTGGGGTTAAAAGAAAGTTAAAGTCAAGTCTGGCTGGAACCTTCTGCTGCAGGGGAGATAGAGATAACACTAACAGGAGCAGCAGCTGGACCTGTCAGGGCTGGGCTTTGCAGTCACTTGGAGATGCCTGCACAATCCTGCTGGGGCTGCCTTTGGAAGGCCAAGAGAGCTGAGCAAATTTCCATCCCTGTCAGTATTGCCCCTCTTACTTCCTGCTCTCCTCAAATCCCTTCCCAAAGGTTTCCTGTGCAGAATACAAAAATGTCTGCTGTGGCCAGGCCTTTTGCTGCTTTCATCCTGCTGCCTCTCCTGCAGGATCTACCCAGTTCCTGCTTCAGCAGCTGGATCCTGGCTCTGGGCTGTGTGTGCAACATTACAAATGTGACAGCGTGGCTCTGGATCGATCCCTGCTGATGCCACCTGCAGTGTGTGTGCTGATAATGAAGCAAAGTGCTGCTCTGCCCCCATCACTTACCATCTCAGCAATCTTCTTAATTACTACTGCTCAAGGAGCTTATTTGTGCAGTAAATTGTTGATGAAAGCAGCTCTGTGAAAATTTGAAATTTTTGTGTGTCATTCTCCTGAATGAATAACAGTGCATGAACACCTGCAGCGAACACCACGTCTCCCTGATCTGAAGAAAGCGAGGGGAAAATAGACAAAAGCACTTTCCTTAGGTTACTGCAAAGGTACAGAAAATATTTTGCTTGTCTCTGATCATATATGATTTTCCTAGGAGCTATGTTCATATTAAAGAGTGACTGAGCACTGGAGCAGATTGCCCAGAGGGGTTGTGGATTCTCCCTGACTGGAGATATTCAAGAACCACCTGGATGCAATCCTGTGCCATGTGCTCCAGGATGTCCCTGCTTGAGCAGGGAGGCTGGACCAGATGTCCCACTGTGGTCCCTTCCAGCCTGACCCATTCTGTGATTCTGTGAGTGTAGTGAGC
This sequence comes from Melospiza georgiana, assembly GCF_028018845.1. Taxonomy (NCBI): domain Eukaryota; kingdom Metazoa; phylum Chordata; class Aves; order Passeriformes; family Passerellidae; genus Melospiza; species Melospiza georgiana. The sequence continues at coordinate 60,060,078 of NC_080431.1, read as the reverse complement.
TCCCAGCAGCTATCAGGAGACACTCAGCTTGAAATGAGGAGACAGCAGTGGATTAAATATAGGATGCTTCCTTCAAAGCGTTGCATCCTCATTGTCTTATTTGGGGAGTATGTATAAATGGGATCTTGCTTGCATAAGCATAGTAAGTTTATTTAAGAAAATAATCTGAGTGGAAGAGAATTGTCTGCTGATTGATCCAGAGCTGCCCCTTCTAGAAGCACAAGCTCCAGGCTCTGGGGCAATGCACTGCACAGCATCACTGTGGTGTGACTGGCAGCCCCATGGGTGACTTCTGTCTTTAACACTTGCTTTCTTCTGTTACTTTGCAACTTTGGACAAAAAAATTACTCTTGAAGTATTTCAGAGGCTGAATTCTGTGTTTCAGGTATGGGTTTGCCAGCAAAATGGCTATCTCTATTACAGCATGAGAAAAAACGCCCAGAATGGGCCAAGGAGGGACAGAGAAAAGAGCTGTCAAAGTTCTGTTCTGTTGGAGCTGGAAGGCTGGCACTTGCCTGGAAAGGCAGGAGCAGGTTGGGCAGCCTACACAAAGCAGCTGCAATACTGCCAAAGAGGCAGTGCTATTCCTTTGCTCCCCCTCCAAACTGAAGTTAGGCAGTGAAATGCATCCCTTTTCCTGCTGCTGTTGGCAAGATGAAAAGCTGGAGCTGTGCTGGGAGATTCCCACATGGCTGTGGGTGGGGAGGATCAGGGGTGATCAAAACCTCTGCCTGTGCTCCCAACCAAGCCCCAGCTCAGGATGCTGATCCAGCATGGGAGTTTTGGCAAAAATGAAAAGAGCAAGGTTCTAGTTTGGCAAATTTCTTGCTGTGGAGTCCTGGGGATAGTGCTGTGTGCTACTTTCAGGGTCCCCTGTGGCAGGAAGGAAAGATGAATCTGACTCCATGTTCCTAGAAGGATAATTTATTATTTTATGATATTATATTTTATTAAAGAATGCTATACTAAAACTATACTAAAGAATAGAGAAGGGATAGAGACAGAAGGCTTAATAAGATACTAACGAAAAACTCGTGACTCTCCAGAGCCTTGACGCAGCTGGCTGTGATTGGTCATTAGTTAAAACAATTCACATGAAACCAATCAAACAATGACCAGTTGGTAAACAATGTCCAGACATTCCAAAGCGGTAAAACACAGGAGAAGCAAATCAGATAATTATTGTTTCCATTTTTCTCTGAGGTTTCTCAGTTTCCCAGGAGAAGAAATCCTGGTGAAGGGATTTTCCAGAAAGTATGACAGTGACAGTGCTGTTACCCTTTAAATAATAAACAGACAGCCCTGGTTTCTGGGAGACCTGACATGATCACATCTCTCAGAACTGGCACATGGAGTCATAGTTTAGTCTGCCCTGGGGGTCACAAGGGACAGGAAAGACAGGAGGACACAAGGGCTGCCTGAGGAGGTGACACAGCCTGGGCAGAGGGCAGGACTGGGGGAAGAGGATGCAGTGCTCACTCAGTTTCTCCACTTTTTCCATGGAAGTTGCTCTGTGGACAGGACTGCAACAGGCTGGGCCTCAGGAAGGAGAAAAGAGTGGAAATGAGGGCCTGAATGGGGAAAATGTGGAACAGAGAGATCAGAGAAAGGAGCAAGTGCAAGGAGCCAGGGAGGAGGAAAAGTCAGGAGCTAAACAAGACGTGCAAGAAGGAAGAAAATCAGCCCAAACCAGAAAGCCAGCCTCAGAGGTGTCAGAAGAGTGCAAAGGTGTGAACAAGTCGGCCACTTTCAGCTTAGAGTGTCCTGACAAGGACATTTGCACATTTCAAAGGGCTGTGGGGGCTGCAGTGGAGCACTGCTCTGCGCTTCCAGGTGCTTGGGGACATTTCCACCTGCCAACCACTGCTCAAAAGCTGCTCTTAAGTCCCAGGAGGGGCTTTGTGGGTATCCAGAAAAAATTGTCCCACTCTTGCGTACACAAGATCCATAACTTCACCTGACACCTTTAAAGCACTTTACCATACTTGCGTAGAATTTTCACAAGATGCAAACTATGCTTTTCTCAACAATGTATTTCTAAGGAGCCCGAAACTACTGTAATTTGTTTGTACTGCAGAAAAGGCCCTGGGCTTCTTTCCTGGCTTTTGTTTTCCATCTTTATTAAGCAATAATTATACTACTGTTTCCAGATGTCTAAAAAGTAGCCAAACAGGTTTTCATTTTATTCAATAGTATAGCCAGGTTAAAAGAAGAAGGGAATTAAGCCCTGTTGCCATGATCTGCTGGAGTCAGGTGAGAGGATCCTTCCCAATATCCTAAGGTAATACTAAGCTGGAATTTATCGACTACTGTAATAATCAACTCATGATGGATTTAATAAAATTATTGTATTTCTAGAGAGAATTGTTCAGAAGTGCAAGCTCACATTAACACACTCATTTATGAGTGATCCTTAAGCAAACCCAAAATAACCTTTCTCAGAAATGTGTCTTCCACTCCCAGGAGCTGGAAAAAAAAGGCTATAGGTCAGTGCCTGTGGAGAAGTTCAAGTGGGTAATAAAGAAGTGCATGAGTCCACATAACACTGTCTGTGAACTACAATTTTTAAAAGCCTAAAAAGCAGGACTGCTATTTGCTAAAGCATAGCTCTGTTCTGTGCACCTAATCCTGAGGACAGGAGATCTTTCAACAGCAGTACAATATTGGAGACACTGATTTGCCCAGAATGCTCTGAACCCCAGAATATTAGCAATTTAAAAATATGAGACAGTATATTTTAAACATACATTTTCTCTCCATGTCCAGAGTGGTTACTTGTTTATGGTTATGGAATGTGGGAGTGTGAGGTGTTTGCCTTAAGTAAAAGCTATAGGACAACTCTGCAAAGAGTATTATACAGAATTGAGATACATTGATATTTACTTTGTCATGACAGATATGACATTTTAACGTAAAATGAACCCTAATCTGATCTATATTTGGGGAAAAAATTAATTCCTAAAATTCTGATACTCGTACGGACATCAGCATGAAGACAAAGACTGTGAAACCATACTATTTCCAGCTGAGTAAAAATCTGCTCTGAAAATAAAACATTCTAATTCAATTACTCTTGAAATAATGTCTGTGTCAAAGTTGTATCATACACACTTTTCAGAGTCATAGTCAAGTTGAAAAAGTTTTCATGGAAAATTCTGCTTTGCAACAGGAAGAATTCAGTGTGTGTATGCATGTGGGACAGCTTTGGGGTCTTGTAGTTTGTTTTTTCTCATTTGGAGGACAAGTCTTTCAAGCAAAAACAGGAATAAGAGCTGCAGCCTCAGAAGTTCATAAATAGGATTTTAGTAAAGGTTTGCAATATATCAAAGAGAGGAAGTCTTACATGAGATTCAAATTTCACATTAAAATTCTCCTTTAATATGGAATTTTTCATTCTATTTTACCCAAGATATTGCTTGGGTTTTGTACAAATTGATAAATATATTTGGAAAATTATCCTTATTTCCTGATCCTCCTCAGACTGGGTCAAAGGCAGGATCCACATCACTGTCCCTGCTTCTTTCCTTGTGCAGCAATAATCACTTGCTGGAGACTCTTCTAAAAACCACAGGAGCCTTTCCATGACACTCCCAAATGCAGCCATATGTTGTGAAGACCTGAGGCAAGGGTCAGCTTCACTGCCAGAAAAGGGAGCTGTGGAATTATCCCTGGAATTATCCCTTGATTTGTCCATGCCATAAGCGATGAGCAGGATGCTGATCCCAGGTGGATTTGATGTCTCTTCCCTCTCCGCTGTATTTAACAGGAAGCTGCTGTGCTGCACTCAGCCTGGTGAGGGTCACATTCTGTTTGCCTTCCCCCTCTGCAAGGTGTCGGGGGTGTCCCCTCAGGTATGTGAGGGGACAGCCACACACAGAGACCTTGTCTGCCGCAGCACCTTGTCTGCTCATGGAGCATGGGGGTGGCAACTCCTCATGTGCTGTTTTAGGAGGCTGCCAAGGAGAAGCCAAAGTGGGTGTTGGCTCTCACTGTTTGACAGTGCAGCAAACTCCTTCTGGGAAGAGAGAAAGTGGTCTGTGCTTGCACTATTGTGTGGTATTGTGGCAGGAAGGAAATGATGAATGTGACTCCAGATTCTTAGAAGGCTAATTTATTATTTTATGATCTATATTATATTAAAGAATACTATACTAAACTATACTAAATAATGGAGAAAGGATACAGACAGAAGGCTAAAAGATACTAAGGAAAACCCGTGACTCTCTCTTCAGATACTGACACAGCTTAGCCCCACTTGGCCAATAAGTAAAAACAATTCACATGTTGGATAATCAATCTCCAACCACATTCCAAAGCAGCAAAACACAGGAGAAGCAAATGAGATAATATTGTTTTCCTTTTTCTCTGAGGCATCTCTTCTTCCCAGGAGAGAAATCCTGGGCAAAGGGATTTTTCCAGAAAATATGACAGTGACACTATTGGATCCCCCTGGCCTTGATATCAATTCAGGTCTTATGTGATGTTCCTCTACAATATGCTGTTGGATGTATGGAGCTGTAGCATTAAATAAGTCACTTTGTCTCTCTTCATTATAGTCTTAATTTTATCACTCTACTCACATTATGTGCTTGGGTGTTTATTGACCTTGAAGTCAGACCTAAATGGTAGTGTATGGCTGCATCCTGCCCTTGATGTGAGTGAATGTGAAATCCAGCTAATGCCTTTTGAGGGCCTGCCTCCAAAATATTTGGCACTTACGCATGTTCAGTACAAATGGGAGGTGACACTGATTGACAATACCAGTTTCCTCGTGCCTAGCCATTCCCTGCTTTATGCTGGGGATGGAGGAAAATGTTTCACCTCTCCCAAAGAAAGGCATTTTGCCTTCTGCTGTGAGAATTGGAGGCCATTTGCCTGAGGAGAGCAGTGGGTAAGTGGGTTTTCTTTCAAATGACAAAAAACAGGGTTGGACCCAATACAAGAAAACATCCCTGTTAACTACCGTGTGCTACACCAAACAGCCTGCTGTTGCAATAAAATATTTATAACTAATCATTTTGTTAAATGAAACATGTACTTTATGACACCTTTTGTAATTAACAAGTCGTGTTCCAGCTGATTGTGCACATGGTGTTCCACGGTTTATTACCAGGTACTATGAGGAGACATAATAAGCACCTACAAATAACCGCCCATATTAAGATGTAGTATTGCAAAGAGAAGCAATTAAGCTCCTGGGAAGCTTAGTGTTATTTGTTTGTAAACAAGTGCAAGGGTAGGACCTTTGCCAAACAAAAGATTGGGTTAGTGGGATGATAAAGCAATAAACCTTGCAGTGCATGAACACTTTGTGGCAGAGCTACAGTCAGGGAGTGATGAGGAGGCTTTAGCAGAGACTTTAATCAAGCTGGATTTTGCTGACAAAGGGTGCTTAAAGATACTGGTATGGTTAAGCTGTATTTAATGACGCCTTAGATGTCCTGAGTGCTGGGATTAACGTTGAAATAATGGCTCATGATCTCAGTAAGGTGATCTCAGTGGACTTTGGTCACACGAACATATTCAACATTCACCATTAAATTCTCTAATTTGCAGATTAAAGACTAAAGTAAGAGGCTTGAGGGTGTTGTGCTGAGGAGAAATCTCAAACACCTGTCATTCATATTGTCATCGACCAGTCAGAGGTTGTAGGTACAAGGAACTCTGAGAGATTCATTTTAATCAAACCAGAGAGCAGTGATGTTGCAAAGATCACTGACTTGACCACAGCAATGCAGAGAGCTAAGTCATCTCCTAAATTTTCCTGCTGTGCAAGCACAGGACAGCCACTGCCCACTGGCCCCATTTTCCATGGTTGCCTGTCAGGACAAACCTAGTCAGGATGGGATTGCTCATGTGCTTCATCTTGGAGTCAAAAGCTAGAGTAGGTTAAAACAACTAAAACTCAACATTTTCATATGGCAGTTGTGGTCTGAGGGTCCAAATGCTAATTGAAGCATCTTCTGAGGAAGAATTATCCCTGATTAGAGCCAACAAAATAGGTGTCATGTTCCTGTTATCCCTGCCTGGCAGAGCAAGCCGAGTGTGCAGCGCTCAGGGTGAGCAAGGTGGGACAAAGACTGCTCTGGTGCACCTGGGCAAGCCTTGCTCCATCAGTGCTCCCAGCACATAGCCCAGCACTGCTGGGGAGGGATGGAGTGGGGAATACCCCTCTGATACACACAGGTGCCCTTCATCTCTCCTGAGCTGTGCCTGCTTGCCTGGCTGGCATGTGCAAGCCCCATGGCAGGGGGACAAGGCACCTCACCCAGAGGGGCACTGCTGCCACTCAAGTCGAGCCAAGGGACAGGCAGGGACTCTGCATGCTCACTGCCAGGCACATGCCATGGTCTTGGTGCTGCAGGACTGGGCCATCCTGTGAAATAACCAGAAATGTGGCATCTTCTGTCTTGCTCTGAATGTAAAGGCTGAGGCTGGCACTGTGGTTATTTGGAAACGGGCAGTCCTCATATATTTTTACTTTTATTGGTACTCTGGGTTCAATTTTTGCAAATTGCTGAGAAGTTTTGCCAAACCAGTGGCAAAACTTCAGCTCTCACTGGCTTAATTGGTCCTTTGGTAACAAACATCTATAATGGGAATTAACCATCTGCAAAATGCTGCCCTACTCTATTTGTGCCAAATCCCCACATCCTTATTTGAGATCAGAGACTGAGGGGGCAAAACACATCTACATACATGGTTTTCTTGCAAAACATTTCCTGGCTGTTTCTTTTTTAAAGGCTGTGTTAACATTTGGCTCACGTACTCTACAGGGGTAAGCTTTTGTGTTTCAAACACAATGCAAAGCCAGGTAAAAAGTTAAGGCTCAGTTTGAATACTGACAAAATTATTGTGAATTTTCACTTCATTTAACTTTCTTATCTTTGTTCTATCTTACCTTGATCTGTCTGCAGGATTACTGATGTTCCCTGGGCAGTCTTTCTCTGGTTAGTTATACCCATCCTGGTTCGGTTTTTTGATGTTGTGGGATCAATTTCTTTGAATTTGCCCTAAAACTGGAGGCAGAAGAGCTGAAGAGACGTGAAACTGGATGAAAAACTCCCGTTTTTTTCTTTCATGCTGAAGCCAGCAGATGGTGCTTACTGCCTTTGCACATTTCTTGGAGAAGCCCCACATTATCTGCCAGCTCGTTTATGGTATTTACCAGGGAACAGCAATAAGGCTCAGAGCCATTTGTCACTTTTCTGAGAGATGGAGAATTGGGTTCTGAAAGCAAGACACATCCCACAATGTTGAGAGCTTTAGAATTTCAACTCCCTACGATTTTGGATGTTTTCACAAACTGTTTTCTCAAAATGATGCTTTGCTGCTATCACAATAATTGGTGCAGTTTGTGTTGTTGTTGGGAGTTTTCTCTCCTTAAAATTGGAAAGAGTGAGGAAGATAATGAGTCATAGCATCTCCTTGGATGGGTTTTAAAGTGGAGCTTGGAGAAGTAAGCTCTAAGGGACAGGTTATGCCTATGGTACAGGGTAGCTGAGGCCCAGGGGAGCCAGTTCAAGTTGGGATGATTTGCAGGGAATACTGAGGAGTGTGTGCTTCCAGGAGGGGTGCTCTGAGACCTCTTCAGCCCAGAAAAAAAGGGTAATAAGCTCTCAGAAAAGCATCTTCCCAACCCATCCCCAGCACTGGTAAAGAAGCACTATCTATCCCCACTGATGAGTGTTGTGTTCCCACGTGTGCTTTGTGAGACTTTTACAGCCTGAATATTTTCCCAGAACAGCTGTTCTGTAGCTGTTCTCTCTGCCAGTGTGGCTGATATCTGCTGAAAGGTGCAGAGAGGTTTAGTTACATGGTTTAGAAAAACCCCAAAAGCAGTGGTGCTCTCTTATGTGGTGATGGAGAGTGTGAGCAGCAGTGCTGAGGATAAAAGGCTCAGTTACACATTTGCACTCATTTCTTCTGTGCAAAGAGCTTCGCTCGTAAATTTTATTTACCTTTGTATTTCACCTATGTATTTCCTTTCTATGTCTACAAATCAAAACAGGAACTTACCTGGCAGACTGCATCTTTCTGTGAGCATCTTTTATTCAATATTAATCTCATTCTCTTCCTTGTAGCTGAATCGTTATGTCTACATTAAAGCAGTAATTTCTATTCCCAGCCACCAGCCAACAGCTTGAGTAACAGGTAACAAATTTGCTTATGTTTAAAACCAGTAGGAATTTCTTTCAAGATAATGTGTGTCCAATTTCTTCCTGATTCCTGCCCCAGCACAGTGTCTGTCAGTGCCATCTGCATTTCTAGGAGCAGCCTCAGGTTTAAACCTTTCATTTGATGATGCATGCTGAAGTACTCTCTTTTTAATTTTCTTTTTCATTATGGATTACCTGATGTACAAACCCAGCTAGGTTTTCTACATGGGAGGGCAATTTCCAAACCCAGCAAAGCTTATTAGAAAAGTCAGCAATCTGACAGCTGGTCTGGATGAATTTTCTGACCACTTTTACCAGATTTGGCAGCTAACCCCCGAGAATGAGAGCTTCAGGGAAGCTGTGCTGCTCAGTGCTCTACTCTTTCAGTCCTCAGGTTTTCTCCAAAATATGTTTTTCCTCTCTACCAGCATGTTTAGACTGGAAACTTGGTGAAATTACAAAAATACTGGTGTTTTCCTGAGGCTGACAGCTAGTTCTTTTTACCTCACTGACAATTATTAAGATAAAAGATAAAAATCTCTGATTATTAATATCTTTATGATTTGATCAAATGTGGGTAGCGTGAATCAAGGATTTTCTAAACAATAGAGGAGAAGAGTGTGGCTAAGCTTGGGCAGAGGAACCAGGCAGGGTCTGGCCCCTTGTGAATCCTAACTGAGGAATTGGTCTATTTCAAATACCTGGAACTGATATCCATGGCTTTAACAAAACAAAACAAACAAACAAAAAAAAAAAAAAAAAAAAAAAAAAAGAAAGAAAAAAAAAAACCACAACCAAAAAAACCCCCTCTCGAGATAACTTTAGTTTTCATCTGTGTCCAGGAGTGCTGAGCACCTGCCCTTCATACTAACATTCTATCACTGTCAGAAAAAATAAATATTGGAGCAAATGACAAGTGGTTACTGAGGTATTATAAAGCTACCACTCAGTTTTTGGTTTATGTCATGTGCAGGCTGACCCACCTTGATCCTTAAATAACCTATCTATCTACAAGAAAAAGGCTTGCATAATCAGGTTTTTTTCTGTCCTACTTCTGGGAGAAGGTGTTGTTAGCAAAGGCAAAAAGTGCTCAGCAATTCCGTGGCCCTGCTTCTGCACAGCACAGGCAGCTCCTGAGCACTGAGCCCCACAGGAGATGTGACAATGGCCTTCCTTGCTTTGAGGCACTGGAGACATAGAAAGGTCTCTGAAATCTGCTTTGCCCCCAAAGAAATCAATTACAGAGTTCTTATTGATTTCAATGAGGGGGGAAAAAAAGCAAACACTGTTTATGGGTAAGTAAGTAAATTTATTTCACAGATTTAGATGTCAGTGCTCGCAGAGCCTTGTGATGTGAAGCACTGAGCACCTCTAGCACCACAGTGAGGTCAGTGCTGCCTTGCTGTGGTGTTCTTTATCACTCAGCCCAGACCTTCCCCCATCCAGGCTGTCTTCATCTGCCCACAGGAACAAAATGAGAGGAATCACGTTTCCTCCAGGTCACCTTGGGTTTCCATAGTGACTATTTGAATGTGATCGTCTTATCAATCAGAACCTTCTTTACTCTCATAAGCAACTATAAAATCTCCTCTGGTTTCTATAGCAACCATCTTTAAACCCATATATTTATTTTCTCTAGGCTTAGCTGAATTGTTGGAAATAGTGCGAATTAACTAGTAGTGCAATATTTCTTACATGTTTTCCTTTAAGCTATCCTTTACTGTCATCCAGAACAACAATTATGATGAGGCTACTGTTCTTTTGTTTCAGACCCTCTTTGCTGACTAACCACATGAGCAACGCCTCTTAAACACCATGGGTTTCATGAGGAGCATGGTAAACCCCAAAATCTCTGGAGTTCAGTCTTTCCCTTCCCTTTCCCTATGCCATTCCATCCCCATGCACTCAGCACAAAAAATTTGCGTTGTTTTGATACCTCAAATTTCTTCTTGTAATAATATGCCAGAATAGTACCTTCCCTTCAGTCAGCTCAAAGCAAACTACAGCGTTACTTAACAGCAACCCTGTGAATTACTTAAATATTATTGTTGGTGCAGCACAATGTAATGGTCCATTTACACTCCAAAACCAATAAATGTCAAAAATTTTATGGAGTTTTTTCAACTAAATGTGGTAACTGGAGACAAGGCTGATACCACATAGCCTATAGTTTTCTTTCACCAGGCAGCAGGTTCACATGAAGTTTTCTATAGAACTGAGACTGGCACAGTCACAACCACACTTTTACTTCATGATCTGGCCATGAACACCCATTGCTTTCAGTCTCAAAGTTCCTGATGCCATGGTTTGACTTGGCAGGAAGCTAAATGCTATAAAGCCACTCTCACATTGTCCCCCACTGTCCCTCCAGCAGGATTGGGGTGAGAAAAATAGTAAAATTAATGGGCTGAGATAAAGACAGTTTAATAGAACAGAAGAGGAAGTGATAATAGTAACAGCAATTCTAATAGCAATAAATATAATGAAAATATATTATATGATACGATATGATATGATATGATATGATATATGATATGATATAATATGTACAAAACAAGGGATGCACAATACACTTGCTCACCACCCACAAGAATTCAAGGTTATAATGTGCCTAATTCAAGATAGATTATAGATAATTTTTCTGCTCTGTGGCAGTGTTTTCTGGAATCCTGTTGGTAGCAGCAGGTTGCAGACATACCATATCTGCCTGCCTCTGTGCAACCTCCAGGTTACAGGGCAAGAGAGGCTCTCAGCTCTGTCTGTGGTGCTGCTTTCTAGCTGTTCTGGGCTTTTCTTTCTCCTCTTTCTCTGTAGTAGGAAAATTATTTTGGTTTTGGCATGAGATGAGAGTCTTGTTTGTTTTTCTCTTAATTTCTAACTTTTCTCTAGAAAGGTTTGGTCCCTACAGTGTCTCCATCTGCTCCCCCTTGCCCAGAGCTGCTGGGTTGCTGGCAGAAGGCAAGTTTGTGCCTGTTCTGCATGTGCAGAGACACCAACAAAGCTGCAGTCAGTCCACCTTGCTTCAACAAAATTGAAGTTCAAAGAAAGGTAAAAAAAGAGCCAGGAAGCTGAGGCTGTGGTCACATATTAAGGAAGGACAAAAGACTTTTGTGCCAGCTGGTGGGAAATTCAGTAACTGAAATCCTATGGGTATGAGAGGAGGAATACATCGAGATAATAAAAAGGAGAGGAGTTAACTACTTCTAAAATTAAAAGGAGGAATGTGTAGTGACTCAGGATCACACTGCTGGAATCACAAAAGGTGGTTGGTACTGCAGGGGCTTGGGCCCTGCAGCTGCCTGGCTGTGCTCAGGGAGGCTTCCAGGCTTTTCCAGGGTGTGTTTCTCATTGGTGTCCTGATGCTGAGCTGCAGATGAAGGAGAGGAAGGGAAAAAGGGGTGCCTTGAGGCTGGCTGTGAGAGCTCCTCCAAGCAGAGCTGTAGGGGACCAGACTGTATTTAGAATCTCCAGGAACCAAAAGCATTTGTGCTCAGTAAGGCTTATGGCCTGCTTGTGCCTGCCCTGCTGGGCCAGGGGCTGTGGAGTGCCAGCACAGAGCTGGGGACAGAGCTGTGGGCACAGCTGTGGTGGCCTGGCTGCCAGTGCAGGGAGGGAGTCACTGGTGTCCGTGCTGATGTGAGCTCAGGGCCAGGGCTCTGTTGCACTGCTTCAGACATGGCCAGACCCCCCAGAGCACAGCACAGCAGCTCTTTGCTCTCAACACAGCAATTCCTCTGCTCACACAAATCCCAGAGTAAAATCACTCCTATAAAGAAATGTTTTGCAGAAACACAATTTTTTTCAGTGGGAGCTTGCCTGGAACTCTTTTTCATCCCTAAACTTTCAATCCCACAGCATTTTTTTCCACACAGGTGCCCTCCCTCAAGGTACACAGGGCTTTCAGCTCTGTGCAGGGTCCTGCAGCACTGCTGCATGCTCCCTGGGCAATTGCAAACCTGGATACAAATCTGCTGGGTCCCAGTCAGAGTGGGGATGCCAGGAGCCCGGGTGACTTCAGGTTTGATGGGGAGATGGCTGCAGGCAGAGATGGGGCACAAGGAAGGCACAGAACTCAACTCACCAGCAGGAAGAGCTGCTTCCTTCAGGCAGACACTTGCAGCTCCTCTGCCTTCCTTCAGTGGCTAAACCTTCCTGAGGAAAGCATCACAACTTCACTCTCTAAAACACAAGTGTTGAGAGACCTGGGACCATTACATTTGACTTGGCATGGTAAGAAACTCACAGGTTTATATAAGAACTGTCTAACCTGAAGCTGTTCTTTGCTTAACTTCAGCCAATGTGCAGGCATGTTCAGAAACCATATAGATCCCTTCACATGTCTGAAGATACTAAATCATATAGTCATAAATTGATTGTATAAAATACTGTATATATCCACTGTTGAGGTCTGTAAAAGCTACAACAATCCATTTTTTTCCATGCAGATTTCCTGAAATTGTTTAATATCTGAATGTGTAATTTGAATATAATCTGTAAAAAATAAGCACATGCCCATTGCTGGCAGTAGATGAGTATTTGCAGAGCTGAAGTCAAACACTTCAGAACAGGGAGATGCTGAAGTTATCACTGTAGTTTTATCTTGTAAATGCTCCAAAGAACAGAGTGTTTCTTGCTCCACTTCCCACCTCCCTCCCCAGGCAGGCTGAGCTTTTCTTCCTTCTCTTTTCACTTTTCTCTGTGGACTTCCAGAGCTGCTTGCTTTCAGCTTGCACAAGGACAAGCAGGGACGAGCTCTGTGCTTGCTTTTATGCACCTGGCATGCAACCCCTTTGTGTTACTGTGGATACATTTGTTCTTCACTTTCTAAAAGTGAGGAAAAGGGGCAGCTGGGGAGAAGGGCTGAGAGAGGGTGTTTTTGCACTGTGGTTTTCCCCCGAAGCCTGTGGTTGGGCGGGTGCAAGGCCTGTGAGAGCACAACTCAAAAATGACAGCAGGACTGTCATATCAGGGGCAGATAAGGGCCACATTGCTTGCAAGGACTGAAAGCCTCATTGCCCTTATCCCAGTTTTCCCACTGAAGCCCCGTGTCTTTCTTTCTCCTGTTTGCTTAATGTATTGGGAAACTGCTGCTGAGCAGCTCCACGTGCTCCTGTCTTCCTTGGGGCATGTGCAGCATGGCCTGCAGTCCCTCCCTCCCTCCTTCCCTGCCTGCTTCTCTCCCCCCCTCTCTCAGGAGCGTGGGGGCACAGGCTGTGCATATTTAACACCCCACTCTCTAGCTGCATCTTCTCAGCAGCTGCCCCCAGGAACACAACTCTGTTATTTATGCTGCTCCTACTCCCACCGCGCTGTGTGGGTCCAGAGCCTGCTGTGGGTTTTCCCTTGGGTGAATGACTCAAGTGGCAATAAGACCCAGCAGCTGTGCTGGAGACTGCCACAGCACTTTCCACTAGATTAACCCTGGAGGACTGCCAACAGGATAGAGGGTCTGGCATGCTGCTCACTGGCATCTCACATCCCTGCAAGGTGGCTTTGTCCCCACGCCTTGAGATGACTTGACTTCCAGTCTTCCTCTGAAGCAGCTGAGCAGCTCCCACAAAAATAGGAGCAGTTTCTGTAGGAGGGACTGTGGAAAATCACTGGACTCAGATTTAAAACTAGCTAGCAACACCACTGTCTCCATCCCTCACTGGAAGAGGGTGGGATGTGCTCTGAGTGCAGTCACAGAGCAGCTCTTGCAAATTATGTGATGGGTGTCCTCTCCAGTGATACCCACCAGTGATACCCACTGTGTCCAGGGAGACACAGCCTGTCCACCCAGCAGTGCCTGCTTACATGTAGCCTCTAGACAAAGTTCCTATTCACCCTCTGGCCAGCATTGTAGCACTGGTCAGGGACCAGAGATCTGAGCAAAGGTGACATAAGGACACACCTTTTCCAAGATGTTCAACAGAAAAGAAAGCCACGGCATGAAAGTGGGGACAAGCAGTGAGAATTTCAGCAGAACCTTTGAAATACCTTTGTAAGTCCAAACTTTCTACAATTTCTTTTAAAATTTTATTTAAAGACATCTGAAATGTGGGATTTTGAAATAAGAAAGCAGTTATTTGAGCCTCCTGATGCTCACAGAGAGGCAGGAATCACCTGTTTGACTTGGTAGCAGTGGGTGAAGCTACATTTCCTTTCACATTGGTTACACCTCTGTAGGCCCTGTAGCTGGTGCCTGCAGCAGAGAAGGCTGTGTTTGCACCCTGTGCTAGGCTGGCTGCAGGAGGCAGAGATGCAGGCCTGGAGAGAGGGGGTTACAACAACAGGCACTGTCTGAGTGCTCTGAAGAGGGGCAAACAGTTAGCAAATTTCTGGAAAACTCAAAATCATTTAAAGGACATAAATGAGAGTGGATTGGGCTTTTCTTCTTATTGCAGAAGGGAAGTGTGATGAGATCTGTGACTGCACCTATGAAGAGGTGAACAGAAGTGAAGTTTTCCCTGACATTGTGTAAGTCTTGTCTCAGGGTCAGATGCATCTGGTGGGAGTTTATATTGCAAGTAACTGTGCCTTTCTGTGGGAGGTTCCTCCTCTGAGACATTCCTGAGGGATTAGTCACATTTGTGTGCCTCAGAAAGAAATGTTTACTATGGCTTTTGGAAAGAAAAGAGCAGAAATCTACCCAAGCAGAGCTGTGGTGCAAGCAGGGGGAGATGCCCAGCCTGGCTAAGCAGGCTGAAGCTGCCCATGGCTGGCTCTGCCCACCCACAGAGTGTGTGCAAGTCAGACACGGCTCTGAAAAAATGAATTGTCTGTGCTGTTCAACAGAAAACAAAACTGGGGCTTGAAGATGGGGATGAGGGTGGGAAGTAAGTTTGCAGACAGCACCAAGCTGTGTGGGAGTGTTGACCAGTTAGAGGGCAGGAAAGCTCTAGAGAGGGATCTGGACAGGCTGGATCAAAGGGCTGAGGCCAGTGGTGTGAGATTCAGAGAGACCAAGAGCTTGGTCCTGCACTTGGATCGCAACAACCCCAGGCAGTGCTGCAGGCTGGGGGCAGTGCCTGGGAATCTGCCCAGTGGAAAAGGACCTGGGGGCGCTGGTGACAGCTGGACATGAGCCAGAACATGTCCAGGTGGCCAAGAAGGCCAATGGCATCCTGGCCTGGATAAGCAATAGTGGCCAGCAGGACCAGGGCAGTGGTGGTCCCCCTGGACTCAGCACAGTGGGTCCACACCTCAATTCTTGTGCTCAGTTCTGGGCCCCTCACTACAGCAAGGACATTGAGGGGCTGGATTGTGTCCAGAGAAGGGCAACAGAGCTGGGGAAGGGTCTGGAGCACAAGGCTTGTGGAGACCTGCTGAGGAAGCTTGGGGTGTTTAGCCTGGAGAAAAGGAGGCTCAAGGAAGTCCTTTTCACTCTCTGCAATTGCTTGAAATGAGGGTGTAGCCAGGTGGGGGTTGGTCTCTTATCCCAGGTAACAAGTGACAGGACAAGAGGAAACGGTCTCAAATTGCGCATGGGAAGTTTCAGACTGGATATCAGGAAAAATTTCTTCACTGAAAGAGTGGTCACGCATTGAAATGGGCTGCCCAGGGAAGTGGTGGAACCACTATCCCTGGAAGTATTCAAAAACTGGGTAGATGTGGCATTTGGTTTAGTGGTAAGCACAGTGCTGCTGGGATTCAATGGTCTTAGAGGTCTGGATTCAATGGTCTTAGAGGTCTCTTCCAACCTTAACATCTCTATGATTCTACACATTTAAGTGGAAAGTTTGTGCTACTTTCCAAAATCCAAACTTTCTTTGTTTCTGTTTTCCTTTAAAGACAGCTGAACTGGTGCTATTTAGTCTTGAATAGCCCAAAAGTGCTAAGCAGAGGACTAAGTGCATCAATAAAAGGTTCTGTAGTTTCCAAGAGGAGCACTAATTCCAGAATGGAAAATTATTACTATTCCATCCCTTTAGAGACCAGTAGGTAAATTTGCTCATGTTTGAGCACTTGAATTAACAATGTGTAAGTACCACAACTCTTTCTAATTTCTGAAAAGTATGTTGGTAAATCAAAGACATCCAGAGCTCTGTCTGTCCTGAATGCTTTTCTGGGTGTACTGTGGCTGTTGGGTGGAACTAAATGTGTGCTTTCTAAGTAGAAAGAAAGATATGATCTATTAGCATAAAATAATATAAAATTGTTTTAAATTAAAACCCAAACTTGGTGTTTAGGGCTTGGTAAAACTGAAATGGACGAAAAATCACTACCACCAGTAGAACTGGCTTTTTGGGCTAGAAACCAAAACTGTGCGCAAGATACACAAAAGCCTCGGGGAATCTTTCCCCAGGGTAAGTGTTGCTAAACTGTCCATCTGCCCTCTCTGCCCCACTGAGAAGCCACCCAGTTGCTTGGCTGTGGGCTGACTTTGGAAGATGGAAGCAATTTTGTTGAGGCCAGCTTGACTAATCAACCCAGAGAGCTGGGTGTGTCTGTACATTTTTGCAGAAACACCATGAGGTTTTATTGTCCTCTGAATGCAGAATTGTGGATGAGGATTTGGCAGATGAGGTCCATTCATGCTCAGAAGTGTCAGCCCTTTGGCAGAACAATGTAGTAAGGGTCCACCTTGGGTCAGTATTTTGAGTGGATTATTTAATTAGAGAAATAAGTTATTGCATAGGGTAAGGCAGTTATTGCATAGGGCACAACAGATAAAAACTTGGTTTTGATTTAATTCAGGCAAATGAGATTTTTGTGTTAAGATGTTCATTCAATCATAGCATTGCATGATGCTCAGTCCCTGCCTTTCATAAGGTCTAGGAGGAAAAGTCAGAGACAGAAATAATAAAAACCTAGGAAGGGCCAGGCTGTTAAAACTGCATGGTTTTGAACTGAGATGGGAGGTGGAAATCAGGCCCCACCAAGCTGGGGGCAAGGTCAGATTTATGTGTATGATCTGAGCAAGCTGGAGAGCCTGCCAAAGAATGAAACAGGAGGACAAACATTGTTTTGTGTTTCTTCTCTGCTTCCATCCAGCCTCACAGCTACAAAGGAGATATCCTGTGTGATAGCCACTCACTCTCCTGGCTTCCCTTTGTTACAGAGGTGACTCTGTGCTTTGGATCTTGACTTCCAGATGTAGCTGCCATGGAATTCACACTCTTCTTCCCACTGACTGCTGGTGGAAAAGGCAAGTGCTGCTTGGGAAAACAATAAATATCACCCAGCTGCCAAAAATCTCTGCAAAACAAACATTGAGAAAAGTATTTAAGATAGATTGCAATGGTTGGGTTTGACATGTATGTTTGCCTCTGCCACATATTTCTCTTACAAAACTAATTTGAAGTGTATTTCTGAAGGAAAACAAAATTGGCCTTCTTCTGAAAATGCTTAAACAGCCTCTCTTCCAGGCTTGCTGGAATCTACAAAGGTTTTGCCCTGAAGTGAAGTCAGTAAAATCCATCATTCAGAAGACTGTTTTGCATTTGACTCAGGTTTTCTGGTGTGAAATCTTTCCAGCTTTCTTTGACCAGTCCTATTGAGAGCTGTCAGTGGTGATATCTGATGCCAGCAGTGGCCTTGTGAGGCTGTGAAGGGAGCTCTAAGAAATGCTTATCAATGCATTACCACTTGCTTCAGGAAAAGATTTATTACTTTACCTTCAACACACTAATGGGGACATCTTGCTGTGTCAACATGATGTGTTTTATTCATTTAACATCATTTGTTAAAGAAAAGTAACTCTGAATGCTGCAAGTGGTGTAGTTCTCATGTCTTTTCACACTTTAGCAGGCTTGCAGTGGACATACAGGTTTTTTTCTTCCTATTGCTTTCCAAGCTGCAGTCACAGGTTGTACCCAAGAAATATTTCTATAGGCTTCCATGGCTGAGTTGGGGTCTGGAGCAGTGAATTTCATTTCCAGGGGGCCTCAAGGCAGGAGTTAACATTAGACTATTGCCCATGTCCCAGCATGTGTTACAGCTGTGTGCTGTATGTGGTGCTTTTTTTTTAAAAAAAAAAGACTATGCTAATGTGTTTCTTGAAAACTGTGAATTGTTTCTCAGTTTGCAGTTACAATTATTCTTCCCTGTCCCTCTGTTTTAATTCATGAATATGTAGATGCAGATTATTGATCTTGCAGCATCTTGAAACAAATCTCTTCATTTCATGACAGTGCCACACACCTCTCCCGTGGGGCAAAATCTGCAGGGCCTCTGGCCCTGCCATGACACTGATCCAAGAGAGCTCTGATTTTTCCCTGATAACAGGACTTGCTCTACTGTCTTTTATCTATTTTAAGGTTGAGGCTTTTTTCATCAAATATGTATATTTTATCAATCCCTTCCCTTTTTTTAATAATTAAGTTTTGAATTAAAAAAATAATTTCTTAGAAGGCACCCAGAGAATACTTGAGGTGGGTGGTAAGACTGATAAAGGCAGTGTGCTAGGGAGATTTAGTAAATAAACACCTTGTAAGCATGCTGATCAGTGGAGGGAGGTTTGGGATCACTGCTTCTAACTCTAATTTCAGCCCCTGTGTGTTCCCCTTCCAACAGACTCACGTTCTGCCGTTACTGAGAAATGGTTTTGCCATCACCATTTGTTTTCCTGCAGGTTTCTTCCATTCCTGGAGCCTGCTTGGCTTCACACCTCTCAGTGTGTGTACACCACATAGAGCCAAGCTTGGCACCGTGTGTGCAACTCCAGACAAACCACACATGAAAGGAAGGAGGAAAAGCATTTTCTCTCTGAAAAATTGCTGCTGACATGCGTCCAGCTACTCTGGGTTTTGATACAGGCTTCCACATGATGCAGTGTATGTCCATTAAACAGCCTGTGCTGTGCTATCACAGACTGTAAATTGCTGATTAATCACACAGCCAGCCTGGATGTCCATCTCAGCCCAAGCTCGGCTTCTCCATGTGACTGATGGCAATGGATGTGTGCATGCTGACAGCACCAAGTGTCACATCCTTGGGAATTCAGAGTAGGAGCCACCACAATGAATGTGGAGCAACTTGCTCTGACCTAGATAAACCGTCTGAGAGCTTGTATGTGTGTGTGCACATTTGAGCAAACATGATAAGAGAAAATAAGGATTTAAATGAGCAATGTCCTGCCCTGTATAACAATAAACCAAACAAATCAAAATCCCTTCTTCTCCCCACACATTAATCTCTTTTCTCCTCTTGTTCATTCTCACAAAATCTGTCCTTGGTATTGCAGTGGCTTGTTTACCGCATAGCAAAGTTTGCCCCTGTGTAGCATTTCAAGTAAAGCAATTTAATGGCCCATTGGCTAAATGCTGACTAACCTACTTGAATGCAGTGGGAGGGAAGGACTGAGCATAAGCTCAGCAAGGATTTTGGCATAACATCCCATGACATTCACATCCTTGCAGTTTAGTGGGAGCTATTTACCCACGTGGGGCTTTTCCATGCTCTGCATGAAAACTGTTTTAACATTTTGTTGCATTGAAACAGCATTACTGAAGCCCTGTTGGAACCCAGGAAATTCCTCTGGCTGCTTAGGAGGACTCAAGCCCCTGCCCAGGGGGCTCAGAGACCTTAGCACAGAGCACAAGACCCCTGTGCCTTTGATTTAGCCCTTGGAAAAAACAATTACCAACCTTACATGAAGAATTACAAGCCACAAAAGTTTAAGTAGAATGATAGTGAATTTATCATGGGGTGAAAAACAGATTTTTGGGGTTTTTAGAATGGGGGTTCAGGGAGCAAGATGGAGGAATTTGGGTGTGTCCAGCCTTTCTCCTTCTTCTTCTTGGTCTCCATCTTCTGCTGTGATGTTGGCACTTACAGATTGGTTTAGAGTAGAAGCTCACTGTCCAGCTTAGGTGATAGGTATTGGGAAGTTATGGTAAATAATGTACATGTAGTTTTAAAAGATTACACTGCCCCGGGGGTGGCCAGTGTGCCTCTGACAGTCTGGCTGAGCAGACCTCAGCAGGCCAAGAGAAAGAATTTTATAGATAAGATAGAATAAACAACCTTGAGACCAGGAACAGAAGAGTTCTGACTCCTTCTTTGACAGCCAGGCTGGGAGAAGAGACTTTCTGATGTATCCGGGGTCACTCTGAGCAGTAAAGTCCCGAGAAGACCCTTACTCAGTGTTCACTTGTCAGGCTTTGTGCTTGGCCCTGCAGAAAGTGTGGCCTCTTTGAGATGCTATTCATCAACACATTCTTCTCTATTGACCTCTATTAGTGTATGACTGGGAATTGTATGGGACATTACACATTCATTCCCTGATTTGCTGTAGATAGGAATCACAGGCAAGCACACAGGAACACTTACTGTGTAGGTATGGTCTTGCATAGCTCAGTTTGGGTGGGAAATATCCAAAAGCACACAGGCCTGTAGCCAGCTGCTTTTCAATGGCAGTGTGATTGGGTTACTTAACTATCATCCCCTGGCAGCACAGGTACCTCAGCTCAGAGCTAACAGCAGGCAGCACCAGGCAGTGATGCTGTCACAGGGCTCCTGGTAGGCACCTGTGGATCTCTGTGCTGTTCTGTCTCTGCTTTGATAGGTCAGAGTCAATGTGCAAAGACAGAGTCCTGCTGTCCCTGCCTTTGGATGGCACAGCTCACCTCTGGAGTCTGCCTGGAGCACACTGGGTAAGGATGCTAAGGGCTGAGCAAGTGGCACATAGCAGGCGTACAGGGAAGGAAAACCTGCAGGAAGCCAGCCTGGCCTTTCCTAACACCCTCCTGCTGGAGCCAGGGTGGGTGAGCCCATACAGCTTAGATTCATGGACTGCTCTTGGTGTTCAGACCTGTACTTTTCTCATGTCTCATCTGATTTAATCTCCATCTGCATTTTAAATCACTAGGGCCTACAGGTGACAGGATGAGGTTTCTTCACTCCCAAGGGGGTGCCTTTGGCATTTGTCTAGTTTTTGTATGCAACTTTCATTCTGAGGAGGATATAATTTTTACTTCCTTTAGCCAGGATAACTACAGGCCATTTTATAAGACAATCTAAAATGTTAAGAGGTTTTATTGTGCCTGCTATGCCTTTTTAACGGTAACAAAACATGGATATTTTATGCTAAAGCTCTGGTTTGTTCTGTTCAGTTTTGTCTCCTTCACCACTTTTGAAAGTCAGCTGAAAGCTCTCTGAATTAAAACTCATTGAAATCAATACCAGTTTGGGGGAATTGATCAAGGTCCATGGAATAAACAAGCACATCTCTCTTTTTGGAATATTTTCCAAGGAGCTGTGCTGTGGTTTAATCACAGGGAGGCACAAAGCATAAATACATGCATGGAACACAAACATTATCTGCACCAGAGCAGCAGACACCCTGACAATCAGATGCTCAGCTGTAACAGCAAAGTTAAAAACTCCACTCAGATTTAGCAACTCACCTGCCAGTTCAGTGACTTCACCTGCAGAGTTTACCAGTACTCCTAATTTACATGAATAAAGGGCCAACCTGATAAATGAGAACTTTATTACAAATGGTACAAGTATATTTGGTATTCCAGAGAAATTATCTTATTTGGGCTTCATCATTTGCAACACACACCCCCTCAGGAAAGTCAAACCTATTACAAAATGGGAGCAGTAAATAATAAAATGAATATTTTTCGCTGAGGGGCAAGGTACCCTTCCCAGAATTAAAATCCATCATTTAGACTTCAGTAGTAGCCAGTCTATGTAGTGGTAGTCTGCCAAAACACACTACATCAAACCTGTGTGAAAGAGGTTATACAGTAGATAAATTTCAGGACTTTACCCTTTTTTTTTACTTACTTTGTCCATATCTTTTTTGTGGTTCTAAGCTTTTCTTGGCTTAATTTCGTGCAAAAATATAGTTTCTCTGACTGTCCATAATCTCACAATTATTCATTCCACTAAAGCTTTTAGGAAAAAAAATGGCAAAGGAAAATACAACAGTTATGACAAGTCCCATGTATTTTACATAAATTTTAGTCATCTAAGACTCCAAATTCGACAATGAGTGAATTTTAGGCAACCTGATGTGTGCTGCAAGTTTATAAATTTTACTTTAAAGACTTCTGTTATGTTGGGAAGATAGAGGTGGTTAAGGACTACTTATATATGTAATTAAGGTTAATAATGATCCAAAAAGGCAATCTGATTAGGTCCATTTTGAGTGTTTACTCCCAATATGACCTTAAACATTTTTAGTGGGGCATTTGAGTTTTTTTGTATAAGCACACATTTTCTGAATAACAAACAAACATTTGTATTTATAAGACACTTTTCTATGATATGCCAAAGGGCTCTAAAGCATTTCAGAACACAGCTTGAGAAAGGCCATGCCTCAAAAATAAAACCACACTGAACACTGATGTAAATTCTCCCCTATTAGCAATGTCACTATAGCAAAACAGCTGTAAAGACTTGGGTAAAATTGGGAACTCTAACAAACACATTATATGTGAATGCACCAATCCACAGCACCAAAAATCCTTTTCGAAAAGAATTGCAAAAGCTTGCTTTAGAGGAATCAAGTTATCTTTCTCTCCCCTTCCAAAAGGAGAGTCATATCATTGTGCAATATTCAGTCAGTAAAATATTAAGGCCCTTACACCCTTGTACCAGTGAGATTCAGCTGGCCAGTAATCTGTGTCTTGTGGTGCTGTTTCTGTGCTATGTTGCAGCATGAAGGGAGCTGCCATCCTGAACCTCCTCAGCTCCCTGTCACTGATACTGAGATCAAAGCCAAGCTGGCACACAGGGTTTCCTCATGTTCTGGTAAAAGGTAAATTAGAAAGCAAAGTCCTTAAACTGGGGCAAAGGGAGGGAAGGTAAAGTTGTATCACTGACCTATTCTTGTTTTCCTTCTTCCCCCTCTCAGGGTAAAGCACAAGCACTGTAAAGATTTAAATAAGCCACTTAATCATTAGGGATTCATCACTTGTCACACCATTAGCTGGTATGAAATAGTTAACAGTGCAGAAATCTAGAAAAAAAATCCAGCCCAGATTCATCTGTTCTCAGTGCAAACTTTTTATGAAGGCTCATTAGAGGAAAATTAGAGGGAAAATTCAGTACTTTCTGTAGAGATAACTCAATACATGGCAATCCATCAGGACCAGAAAAGCTGCTTTTTGTAGATTCTGGACTAGTTTTTCTGACAGAATTATACTTCAAATGCCTCTACAAAATTTTCCACTGATTAGGCTAAGCTTTCTCCTAAGGCATCTTACTCATTTTGCAATATAAGTCAATTTCCATATCAGCAATAATGTAAGCAAACAGTAGTCTGTTAGTAACAGTTAACCCTTGATGAAACCACTCTACTGGTACCAACACAGAAATACTTCTCCATACCTCAGACATGGTTTTGAAGTTCGGTCTTTCAATCCCTTAGCACTAGGAAAAGGAAAAAATCAAAATATTTCTATTGTTGCTAATAGTACACCATTGTCTAATGAATCAGCAGAAGCAAAAAAGAGGCAACTCAAAGCAGCCAATAACAGTGATCTGCATTTTGATAACCCACTTATCAAATGGGTTATATGCAGTCAATATAGTCAAAGCAGAAAACTGGGCACTACTGCATGAAACTGCACACACTGCATTAGAGCTCCTGCCCCTGGCTGTGAGAAGACTCATGGAAGGTGATGCTAAAAACATCAACTAGAAGAAAAAGACTTGCCTTAGATAGGATCAGCTGGCCCTTGAAAGCACCAGTCCTCTCATCTGTACTCCCTCTTTAGTAGCTCCCATGGCACCAATTTATCTTTCCTCCATTAGGTTTTGTTGCTCCAGATGAAATACTGCTGTAGCCACAATTAACCCTTACTAAAAAAAACAAATCAAAACACTTTTGCATTTAGTGACACTGATCTTTAAGCATCTAGTGCCACATGCTTACATATGGGATCTGTGCTTGCATGCATCAGCAGAGTTAACAGCCTTCAGAACATGCTTCCAAGAAAAGTTCTTCCCACAGCATTTCAGGTGCCTAATATTCCCTAGTGTAATTTGATGTTTAACACAGAGCATCCTCCCCTGCACCAAGTATGCAAAAAAATCTTCTCCAATAGACTAGAGAGATTTACTTGAGAGGAATTCTTAGTTTTTAAAATCTTTACTAAGGTTTGATCAGAAAAACTTGAATGGGCTGAAAATATCATTATTTCAGTTTAGTCTATAACAAAAAGCAGAGCCTAGCCTAAGTATTTAACCAGGTTTTAACATCTTATTCTGAACCGTGGATTACAATTTCTAAGTTATAGGGTTCCATTAGGCTGGACATAAATCCCCACAGACCAATGTCTACAGAGCAGCTATTTGCTTCTTGCAGCTACGGTGATGAGGGGAATTTCTCCACCTTACTCACTCACTTTTGTCAAGTGCTGTGGTGTACTTATAGAGTAAGTACTGCTTAGTATCACTATAACATCATCACATGTGTGATCTCGTGGTTATTTTTCTGCATTGCACCTGTGCCTCCCCATTTCACGGGTTAGCAGGGGTCTTTGATGAAGGCTTCCAAGGTCTTCTTCACATCTGAACTTTTCAACCTTGTTTTCAGAGCACGTGCAGTTACAGTGTTCCTTGGTCAGGCTGGTCTTAACCAGCCTAAATTCTTTGCTTTGTGGCTAATTGCCTTTACATTTGCCAATTTCTCATTAGTAGTATACTTATCTATTTCTAAAACTGCCCACCTGGTGAGTTTTTCCTTCTTTTTTGTCTATTCAGCATTAAGCAACTAGTTAACCACATACTAGCCATTACACTGTATAGAAAGTTATTTATATCAGGTTACATAGGTATAAAAGTTATGATTCTGGTTATATTGGTACCAGGTTATACAGATACATTAGGTTATATTGATATCTTCTAACTCAAGCTATATAAGCACCTTGTAACCTAAGTTATATAGGCATCAGTTACAAACACTGTCCTATGCTCTAACATCTGTGAAGTTTTCGGGTTCTTTCAGGTGTTTACAACACTTGGGCCAAAGAAAAGAAAGAGGCATTACTCATTAAGGGGCTAAATTACATTCATCTCACTGTACAACTGGTTCTGTGCAAAGTGTGAGAGTTTTAAGTGTGTTTATAACTCTCCTGCACAGGAACAAAAAGCAATGGCCTGTCAAACTGTAAGGAGGGCAACACTTAAGAGCAGAAGTACTGCAAACACTTAAACTCAAGAGGTCAGGCGATACCAGTAAAATGAACTTTATTTCAAAGCTCTTTAAAAAGCTTCACAATAACACTAACAGAATTAGCATTTCCTTCATTTTATGTACCCCACATGAAAAATGTATTGTTTAGCAAGAGATGAAACGTAAGCGTTTCTGCATGCTACTAACACATTTCACCATCTCATTACCTGATAAGTACTTTGGACTGCAACAATCAAAAATCTCAGACAGAAGGATTTCTTCTGCAAAGTCCTTGTGAAAGGGACAGACACTGGCTTTTTCTGACATACCCAATTAGATGTCCAGACAAAAGAAAACTACCTTGGCATCTACAAATGCCTACGAGTGTTTTGATTACAACCTTTTAAAGGAGCAGTACATTTCAAAGCAAGGGCTTCTTTTCATCTTTAGTGATGCAAATGGTTAAATACTGCACAGAAGCTTAGTATGAACTCACAATTCCACAGGAATCTGAAAGTTACCAAGGCAATTTTCCTTTTAGGATAGTCATGACCAACACTTTACTATTCTTCCTCCCACAACATAACATATTCCCAGACAAGTCTTAAGAAAAAAATATAAATAGTTTCCAAAACAATGCATTCCCTCCCCCATCACATATGACAGCCAAAACATCTTCTGTCATGGGATGAAATAATTTGCTGCAAGTGCAGTGGCTTAGTCCAGGTCCATGTTAATGGTGTTTTGATCATTTGGATGACATTCGCCATTTTGCTGAGGCATTTCAGAATTTTTATCATCTCCCATGTCTTCAGTTTTATAATCACTCTGCTCACTTAATGGGTTTTCCTCCTTAGGAGAGTCAACTTTTGGTTTTGGTTGTGTCACAACAGGCTCACAGACATTGTTTAACTCCTAAAAAAGATGGAAGAAATGTGGGCAGAATGTGTATAAAGGAGCCACCAGCTTCACTAGTGCAAAAAGTCCTGTGTCCAAAAAACTGTTTGAAATTGGCTTCTGCATTTGTTCCCCTGAGTCCAAACTGACAAGTACTAAGGGTACTCTGAAATAAATTAACTGGTATACTTTCTGATGTTCTGTGAGCAAAGTTCAACTAAGTATTTTGGATTTCATATTGGTTTCTCTCAATACTATTTTGTCTCTCAGTAAAACACTGAAAAACAACCTGAGTTTTTAAGGGGACTGAAAGACAAAATATTAATGAGCTCCACAAAATTGTATACAGCACACTAGAGCTCTTCTTCTTTCTGCTGGATCTCCTCCTTTCCATACTTTCTACCTTTCAAGAACACTAGAGCAGCGAGATGAAACCGGGGAAGACAAAAGGCACAGATACCAGTCTACTTTTAGCACCAACCTCTAAAGATAGTTTCTTATGGTACTTACCTGTAGCTTTGCCTTAATTTCACTTGAATGCACAGCTGGATCCTGATCTAAGCTCTTCTTAGCCTGTGCACTCACAGCATTATTCATCCACTCTACCACTTCACTAACACACTTCTCGACTTTCATCATTTCCATCTCATCGATATGGATGTATTTCTCATCCTGTCCAAATACAAACATTTTGTATCTGTTAGTAACTGTCAAGTGTTAATAACATGATGAAGTTATGCCAACAAGTCTATCTCAATTATTTATAACTTGTAAATCTCTTCCAATGGTCAAAACAAATATAAGTTAGCCACAAGGGAGATCCATTACAGCCAGAGACAACAGAAAATACAGATGTGAATATAAAGCTTCCTTTACCCAAATGAACAAGAAATCTGGTTCACAGAGGGCATAGAAGATTCACAAAAAGGTCATGTAATAAAATATAACATACTTTAAAAAGCTGATATAAAAAAATATTCCCTCCTGTTCTGGAGGAGCTACCTGTGCCCAAGATAGTTTAGACATTGAGATTCTGATGTACAGGGAAAGGACTACAGTTTTCAACTTTAGCATTCCCTACAATGCTACAGTTACACAATTAACTACTATCAGGAGAAGGACCTACCCAGCAACACAACCAATGAATCCATATTTAGAATTCTTAAATAAAACCAAGTTTTTAAATATACTATTTACAATGATGCTAGCTATATCACATGTAACACTACTAATGATTTCACTTAATTTTGTGATCTATAGCTGTGAAGACATAATTGTTTCTGATGTTAAGTATCAGGTTTAATTAGTCTGAGTGTTGAAAGCCATCCTATTAAAATTCTTTAAGCTGAAATTCAAGGAGCAAATTTTCAGACTGCAAAGCTTATCAAGAACATAATCTACAAATACCAATGAAAAAAAAAACCAAACAAAAACCCCACAAAGAACCAAACCCCAAATATCCACATATAACAAAATTGTGTTTTTTACTTTATCTGCAGCTAGGTTTTACACTAATGCCTCTCACCATACAATAATTCTTGTCCCTGAAAGAGAGCACATTTCTAAAAAACAGACCAGTTTTTTAAAGGTCAAGAATCAGACCACAAGTCTAAACTCTTTATTAGAACACCCTCTTTAGCCTGAAAACATCCAGAAGTATCAAGCAACTGAAGATATGACACACTGCATGAGATTTTTTGAGTACTGGGAAACATTTGTGGTGTTAAATTTGTGACCTATATAGCAGTAGTTCACAGCTCGTCTGAAAGTGCATTTGAAGCCCTCCAGCCAATGAGCCTCACAGAAGCACTGTGGTTAAAAAAAGGCCACTTACCTTATTCCTGAATTCCCCAGCTATTGTAGCATAGTACTGGAGCCTGTGTCCCAATTCTTGTAATAGCTTTGGTCGCTCCTCTGCCTCTTGGAAGCGCATTTCAATTGGAGTACCTAATTTCTAGAAAAAGCAATTCCTCCATGTTTATGTGATTCATTAACATTCATTAATGTTGTTTAGCACAGTCTTTTGGAAATTTTGCTTTTCAGGCATATTAACAGGCCTACCTTTAAATTCTCTAATTTTTCTACATACACCTGCTTTGCTTCATCCTCACCCTCTTCATACAGCCAGCCTTCTGTCTCTGCTAGGAGGGCAGAGAATCCCTGCAGATCCTGTGTGTCAATATAATTCAACACATCAAACACTGAAATACACACCAATCAACCATGTTTGTCTTGAAGGAACATAACAGAGGTAAATATACACATGAATCCTTAGCCTCCTGTATAAAAATTTAATTTCTACTGCAGCTTTTGCCTAATTTAGTTACTTAAACCATGCCAGCTTCCGGACTAAGAAACACACATCTACAACAAAGGTAGCATTTACAGACTTTTGTCTTTGATTAGGCCAATGCTTGGGGTGTAACTAATTCATGGTTTTGGTTACACATAAAGCAACACAGTTCCCCCTTCCCGCCACCAGTTCCAATTGGAAGCAAAACTTAACTCCATTTGTGACAAAATTTTTTTTCAGGGATATGTATTTGTTACACCTAAGCCTTATTCTGGGTTAGTCACTGCCATCATTCAACTGAAGTTCTGGTTTTGCAGCTATGTTTAGGGTGGCTTTGAGCAAGTTTAACCAAGGTATACAAAACAGATACTTGGTATTTTCAGAGAAGTTCCTGAAACCATAACCTACCTTTTCACAAACAAACTTTTCATATGGTCCAGACAACTTGTCCCTGAACTCATATACATATTCCTCCACTGCATTCTTTGCATCATTTCTTTCTTTCTCCAGTTTATCTTGCATAATCATCTTTCCCTGTATACCACAGAAAATATTTTAATTAAAAAATAACAATGTTCAAACAGCATTCTACGAAGCACAGCTCCCGTAAAGTCTCCCACAGGCCTTGGTTCACGTAACTGTTGAAATTCTCATTATTATGCAGTAGACTCATCTGAAGAAATGAGTTGCACTTCTCTGGATTACAACAGTTTAAATGAATCTGCGATGCCATTCCACGGATCAGTGTTCTGATACTAATTGCTGTAGAGGACACTTCAGTCTTTCTGATAAACATTTGTCAGTTATGTGTTAGAAGGCAGACAGCATGTTAGCTCACTGTTAACTGAGCCCACACTCCAGGGTGGCAGAACAAGAACAGAGGCTGCCTTGAGAAGCAGGTGAATGGTTAATAACTGCACACAAGAAAGCAGTCTAAACCACACTAACTCACCTCTGTTTCAATATACATATTGAGGAGATCTTTTCCTAACTGCCAAACCAAGTTAGCTTCAATGGGCAGTTCCACATTCTTCACTTTTATCTTGGGTTTTTTAGCTTCTGGGGGCTGATCACCTTTCTTCTCATTTGTCTGAGTTAGAAAGAAGAAAAATAAGATAATTTTCCTGACTTCTTTCTGATGAAGTACTGCTATGATGAAAGATACATTCAGAGGAAGAACACACAAATGTTTTTCCATGTTCTTTTAAAATCTTCAAAATATGCTCGTGAGGCACTTTCCTTTTGGGGATTCCACCTCCTATCCTAGTCTCCTTAGAGTCTGTTTCGAGACAGTGAGCACTGAGCTGCAGCAAGGACATTCCTCAGATATATGCTGTGTTTGCAGATTTTCCAGAAGTGTTCATGTGTAACATAGCAGTTCACTAATGATGATGAAGGCCTTAAGACTTTAACCCAAAGCATTTTTCATCTCATACAGATGAAAAAAATGAAATCACTAGCAATAACATGCAGACAAATGTTTCACACTGATTGTTTCCTTTTAGGTTTATGAATTCCTGATCCCAGCTTCCTTCAGCAGGCCTAATAAGCTTGGCCTTTAACTGCTGTTTAAATTCAAATGTCTGCAACCCAAATAAACGAGTTGTCCAACACTGCAAGAAGACATGGAAGTGGTAGAGAAAGGCTTCTTGCAGGAATCCTTTTGCAAACTCTGTACAGAAATCATCACAAGATACAGATATCATTTTTCACTTTGTAAAGGTGTGAAAATGAAAAAGGTTCCAACACCAAGTTCCTACTTTTCCTGTAATATATTACCATTTTAAAAGCCATTATATAGGATAACATTTTCAACAGAGTTAAAGGGTCACTCACTTTCTTGACATCTGGGATTTTGTTTTCTTCAGAGGGAGGTTCTGATGAAGGGGGAGACTGAGACGTTTGCTGACCATCAGTTTGTACCTGGGACTGTGTTCCAGCCTCACTGTTCTCTTGCTGGATATTTTTCTGAAATGAAAGCCCAGGCACAAAGGATGTAGAAGGCATGTGCACTTGCATTTAAGTATAGGGCACGTCACTCCTGACGCACGTACGGTACAAAGTGCCCTACACAGCATTCTGTGCACACGCAGAAACACACACGCTTCAGCTCTGGAGATACAGACTGGGTGCAAATTCAGAAGGAGTTCATGAAAATGTTACCAGTGCCAGGCTTGCTGCACAATACTTGTGTGCGTGTGTGCACGTGCGACCACTTTCTCTTACAAAAAGGGGCTTTTAATTTCTTGAGTCAATGTTTACTTTTTCCCCCTCAAAACTATTAAAAGATCAAGTACACTATAACAATGTGCATTATTCCCCAGTGCTCCCCTCTCCTTCGATGCTGTAGAAAACAATTCAGCTTTCCCTTTCACAAAAAGTTTCAAAAAACTTTACTGATACAAAGGGTTACATACAAATTCTTCCACCACAAAGTGCATGGATAATTAACAATCCAAATCTAGTTTTCCTGTTTGGAACAGTTGGATAACTATGGCAGCTGTAAGCAACCCCACCCTCAAACAACCTGTCACTATTTGGCACTTCACACAATAACTGATTTTGAAATCCACACACTTTCAAGATAGCATAAATTATCTCCTGTTCTTGTAAAGACAATTTCCTGACAGCTACACACATCTTAAAATTAATCTCCTTTTGCTTCCTTAGAGGAAGGTATTTTTCTTCCAGAGTATGCAACAGCAGAACACCCTTTCATCAATCATTAAGGACATTCACACACAAGAAAGGTCAACTTACATCACTGAAGTTTTCAATAGACCTCTGGTCCTGAGCTTCCACTTCAGTCTCAACACTGACATCTTCACACTCTTCACTTTTAACTGGTTCTACCATAGATGCAGTGGACACACTGAAAATGCCATGAGTATTGACACGGACTTTCACTTTGACTTTAGACTTCTCTCCGTCTTTCTGGGCTGCCACATTCTGGATAACATACCTACCTAAAACCAAAAGAATCAAAACTCACACAGTGGAATTAAGTAGGTAATATTACAGAGCCAGGAAAACATCTCCCTTTTTCATAGACAAACTGTTTTCTAAATATTTAATGAAGCCTCCATGCTAAACTCATGGTCCCTCAAATTAAATCAGTACTACCAGAAAGAAAAAACCCAACAAAACCAAAGTACACTGCTTTTCAGCTAACTTCACCTTATAAAGTGAAGAGTAGGTTCTCCTGACACAACTAATACAGAGTAAATACAAAACTGGTGCTCTCTGTGTTACTAGTGGGCTGAAAGAAAACTACTGAAGGGCTTAGTCTAATGTCAATATTAAGTGGTGCCTTTCTAATACAAGTTACTGCCCAACACAGAAAGAATATTTCTAGAGGCTTTCCTTACAGCTTCTAACATCCATGCCAGTCTGCCATCACCTTTTATTCTTGGGCAGAACATAACTGTTCTGTAACTACTGTAATACTTGAAACAAGCATTGTGAAACTAATAGACAGACAATTAGCTCAACAGTAAATGAAGAATCAGATGTCCTTGACATTAACTGCAGACATTTTTCCTTATGCATGGATTACCAAAAGAGTGACCTGGAGACCAGAATGCTCACTTAGCTGCAAAGTACAAGCTGCCCAAATTCACAGGCCAAATATACATATTTGCACACACCATTCCTTCAGCAACAGATCTAGATCCCAAATGCACAAGCTTTTACCTGCCTTTCTCACAGGCTATGGAATATAGTCCTCTCTCTTGTAAATCAAATAATACTGGAGTTGTGTGATCTGTTCTCTTTTTTGCCAGTCTCATTAGAACTACTACTTCACCCATTAGTCGTAGCAATAATTCTGTTCTGAGCAAAGAATTAACTGGCAACTGAGTTGAAACAAATCTGATCTTCAGTTCTGTTCTTACCAGTTTTCAGAACAGCAGATAAACAGTTTCTCATTTGTCAAAGCCAAATTAGCTGAACACCGACAAACCCCACCATCAGTCTTTATGGTAAGAGTTAGCCACAAAAGGCAGTCTGATGTTTCTGTAACTACAGAATACAGTCAGAGAATCATAGAATGGCCTGGGTTGGAAGTGACCTTAAAGACTGCATTCCAAATCCCCTGCCTTTCATTGGACCAGGTTGCTCAGGACCTCATCCAACCTGGTCTTAAATACCTCCAAGGATGGGGCATCCACAACTTTTCTGGGAAACCTATTCCAGTGCCTCACCACCCTCACAGCAAAGAATTTGCTCTAAATATCTAATCTAAACTAGCCCTCCTGCAGTTTTTAAAGCTATTCCCCCTTGTACTGTCACTACTTGTGCTTGTAATAAGTCCTTCTCTTGTGCTGGTTTTTCAAAATACATGGCATGCAAATAAACAACATTTAATTGCATGTTTAGAACTCAAGAACAATTATTTAATTGGCCTGTCTTTACCATCAGTCTTCTTCTAGCTAACCATGTTGTAAGCTCTTTGTAAGTATCAACACTGTCAAGTGCTGCAATTTGTCAAAAAGTATGAAAGAACTGCTTAGAAGTGTTACATAGACAAATCAATACTGTAGTCTTGTAGCTGCCACTATTTCAGGCTGCTTTGATTAGAAGTTACTCAGCATTATGTCAGAAGGCATAGGTAAAAACAACAACTAGTTATTCAAGACGTTTTTTTATATATACAGGAGATATTATTCAATTATTCCTAGCTTGCTTCAGCGATAAAACAGAAAAGATTAAAAAAGTCAAAAAGCTATCTTTAGTAGTCATAACCACATTTTAGTTGTAGGCATTGATTTGCTCCCCCTCATTTCTTCCTTCAGCCAAAGCAACATTATATGCAAGAAAAATAAAAAATACTGATTCAGTTGTCTCAGGAATGGGAACATTCTGAGTCCTTCAGAGACAAAAGCCTGAATATATACATCATACTGCACAACAGTTACTCTTCAATTTCAAATTGTTCTATTGGAGACAACACTATTTCCAGGACAACTACTTACCAATTTTTGACTCAGGATATGGGACTCCATTAGGATCAGAATAAAAAGCTTCTAGCTCAAATGGACCTTTCCTATAGAATGTAAGTACCTTAGAAAAGGGTGCTGCATGATTTCTGCTGAAGACCTCATGAACTCTGTAATTAAGGGAAAAGTATCACTTTTAGCAGTGTATTTGAGCTTGAAGGTTTTGATATAGGGTCAGAACTCTTTAGAGGAATATCATGTTTTGAAACATTTACCCCTCTGAACATTTCCAATAAAGACACTTTACTACTGTACTGCAAGGAAAAGGATTTACTGTTCTCTACTGTAATGAGAACTTGTACTGTTCTCTGTAATGAGAAATAGTGTATTTTGAATCATAATTTGCACCCTTCCTTAGTCTCAAAGGGATAATTATAGCCCTGTTAATTCCTTGCTCATTTACGTTCCATGGCTCAGTTGAGAACCCTGACACCAGATTATTATTCATTCCTCAACATGACAGAAAAACAACCAGCTTTACTTCATGTTCTATGGCATGTCCGCTATTATGCCAGCCTGATCCCAATTTCCAACTAAGTTTTGTCTCCTAACTGTGGAAGACCTCATCTAATAACCCAGATGTGAGAAAATGAGAGCTTTACCTAGAACAGGAACCCACAGGCTGCTCTCATAAGTGACAGAACAATTAGGCCCTGCACCTCCACAGAAAACAGACAGGAAGAAAAAAAAGGCTGAACTACAAAGAATATGAAAAAAGTATGAACAGATCCCTCTAGAACCATGATTTTTCCACACGTTGAACATGGAGCTCTTTCCATCCTAGAAAACAACTGCATTTCCCACAGGCATGGCACAATTAGTAACAGATGTCAGTCATAAGAGACTGCAGCAAGAAATCACTCTTACAAATGTTAAATTTTTGCTAGGTGTTAAATTGCTCCTGCAGTCAGATAAATAGCATCCCCTAAGTTCACAATATTTCCATAGTACCTAACATTACTAATAAATCAACAATCTTCGGTGTCAGGAACACCTTGAGTAAAAAGTGAAAAGCCAGAAGGCAAAGTGGAATCAGGACCCAAGCACTGATCTAATTTTATATTTCTAATCCTGACAACCAGATAAAGGCAAGACCAGATACTAGTTGGTAGCTCTCTCACTTTTTAAAAATCTTTGTTTTTACAAATGAGGAATTACAGTTCAAATTTCAACCTATGTCTTTACAATCTTCCCTGTAAACCATCTCTGGTACATGCCTATGGGTTTTCTGCATGAGAATGCCAAAATCCTAGTTTAAGTGCAAGCAAGAACATGACCCCTGAATTATGAAGGTCAAAAGCTTCATGAAATGGTAGTCTGAGCTACCTACCCTTCAGTGTCCTCTGCTTCTGTGTTCCACAGCAGAGATATTGGAAAAGGTGTAGCATCTGTCACAGAAAATTCTCTCACTTTAAAAGCTGGAGAAAGAATGGCACACTGAAAAAAAAAATAAAAAACAAACAACAAAAAAGCTTGCATTACAGCTGGTTAACTCCTCTACTCCACTAGACATGACAGCAAAAAATTTTCAAACAAGTGAAAACTGTATTGATTTTACTAGACAGAACTATTTCAATACTCAATTTCAATGCAGTATGAGAAGAGAAATTTCACACACAAGTGTTTATGTGCTGTGTTAGCAGGTCTTTTGCAGCTTGTGAGTAAAGGTAACACTAAGGAAATAGCAGGACTATAAAAAAGGGAAATTCTGCAGTGCTTACTCCTAAAAGAAGTGTTTATCCAAAGGGTCTTGCTTCTTTCCCTGAACACAACTGATTGCTGGCAATGGAAAACTGTCAGTGAGACAGAGTAAAGAAACAAGTCAAAGAGAAGAGGGTGAAATAAGACAAGAAGTTAAAGGAGAAAAGAAAGAATACAGAATGTGTGGTTTGCTTGTAAAATATAGCTGGAAACAGTAAAAATGGGAGGGAGACAGAATAAAACCTGTTTCATAATGTTTCATAATGTTAATAAAAACATTAATAGCAAGCTGGATACCAGGAAAGTCAAAGTAGTTCGGGCTCTCCATAGTTCTTATACCTTGTTGAGTAAAAGTAACTTTCAGCTTGACAGCAACTTGAATTTTTGGCATTAAAGATCTCTAGATTGTGTTCTTCTCAAGAGCAGAGTGGGCTGCTTACAGAATGCACCCTGCAATAGGGTACTGCACCAGGGAGGAGTACTCTGGTCTTTTTAAACAGTACAGTCCCATAAAAAGACCTAGTGAACATGTATGTTCCCTTGAGTACTTTAAAATGGACCACTTCTACAATTCTTCATAACTGCTTGACCTATTCTTCCTATTCATGGAAGAAATACATCTTTTAATTCCATCAAGTGCTGCTAGTACTATACCTGCAGAGCACAGCCCCTAGCTATGGCTTCATCTGCATTCAGTGTTGTACTGACATCCTTGCCAAAGAATTTAGCAATCCTCTCCTTGACAGCAGGAATACGAGTTGCTCCTCCCACAATCTCCACAGCATTTACATCTTCCACTTTCAGCTGTGTTTGTTCCATTAATGAAAGCAGAGGCATCTCTATCCTCTGCAGCAGGTCAGCACACAATTCTTCAAATTGTGACCTAAGAAAAAAAAATGGAATTAACTAAAGAATGCCTGTCCCACAAGAACCTTGCCTGGTATTTGTTTCCAAACTGATGCTGACTAGGTTGGTTAGCAACACTACAGAGACCTGAAGCTAAACTCCTGTGAGTAGGCCAAAGTGGCAACCACAGACAGGGTAGTACACAAACAGCTGCTTTCAAGTTTTCCTAAGCCACTATCAATGCAGTTAAATAAGATAAAGGTTTTGTTTGGGCAGCTGCTATGTATTTGCCTCAGAGCAAAGGGTACAGATAAATCAGAAAACACTGACACTTCCTTTATCATGAAAAAGTGTTGCCTAAACACTGGAAGAAAAACAACCCACCACTCTTAGCAGTAGCTACAGAACAAATGAAGCCATGCCTGTGAACATGTGTATGAGAGACAGACTTCATTTACACTTGGACCATAATCAAGTCATCATCCATCAGCACTGTTTCTGCCCTCCATTTCTCTATCAATATCCATAGTACACTAAGAACAGAAAAAAAGAAACAAAGCTGAAATTGTTGCTATCTTAAGAGAGTATGGGATTTAAGTTACCTAAAATATGCAGAAAGTCAAAATATGTAACCAACCTTCTGGTTTGCAAGCATCAATCCATGGTTTTAGAACCATATTCTACAAAAAGAATCTGAACTTTTATGTATGTTATTGCACTGAAACATTACTCAGGTTAGCTGAACATCCCATTTCCCAGCCTTAGCTATTACAAAGTGCCACAGCTATTCAGCACTTACACTTAATTTTAGCACATTAAGTTTCTTCCAAACACTGAAAGAAACACTTCTTTAAAAAAATGGCCACTAAAGCAAATGCCTGTCTTGTACAGAACTCACCTGTTCATTTTTCCAGACACATCAGTATCATTCATGAAACACTCAATATTTAGGGGAATGTCTGTGCTATTTGAACTCATTAGTTTCTTCAGTTTCTCACATTCCTGATACAGACGAAGAAGAGCCCGAACTTTGGTTTTTGGATCTAGTTTGTACTTTGATTTTATTTCTGCACAAAAGTAATCTACCAGCTTTCCATCAAAGTTTCTCCCACCGAGGAAAGGGTCAAATGCTGTCCCAAGTACCTGGTTTAAAAGAACACAATTATTTAGTTTAACACTATCACTGGGAATAGCAGTCTTCCAGTATCAGCAAGTCCTTGCTTCAAAATAATGTTGGGGACAGGTCAGCCTATCTTCCAATGCACAGTTACTTCAGCCAAAAATTGATCTTCACTTTTATAGAGGAAATAAGACTAAGTAAGTAACTGACAATCCTAAGTATTCAAAGTTTTCATCCATACACACACTCATTTAGATAAAGCAAAATAAATTATAGCACTAGTATTATTTATCTTACATTTGTGTATTGCAAGAAATTTACATCCTGTTTGAAACAATTCTAATGAAATGAAGAACACTGATGAAAACCTTTGCCTTTTGACTTGCTGCCACTTTCCATGCATTAAATTATTTAAGAATTTAAAAAAGAAGGCAGATTGGCAGGCTATTTGATTCTAATTGCTGGTAAACATTTTAATTTCCACTTAATCTTACTACCTTCAGTTTACTTTTGTTGAATGCACAGGCTGATACTTGAAATGCAGAATGTCCCATATCAACAAACACAACTATCCGTGGCTTCTCTTCAGGAGCTGGAAGGTCTTGTTTATAAATTCCATAATTCAGAGCCACTGCAAAAGAAGTGTCAGATATTATCCACACAATCTCTAATTTCCAGTGGCACACCACAACAACCCTGTGAGCATTAAGCTATAAGATCAAAAGCATAAAGACAACTCCAGACATACACCTGTGCAACATACACTATCTTCGTGGAAGCTTTGTTCCATTAATCTAAACTGTAGGACCTGAAAAGCAGAACATACTCCCTTAGTCATGTATATGCTCCCTCAGCATTTGTTTGGGTTTGTTTCTTTTTGCCTTGCAAAGTAATCAAAAACACAGAACATCTTAACAACAAAACCCAAACCCAGTTTTGTATTTCCAGTGAGTATCTTCCAAGCTGGGAAGTTTTGTCTGAGAATTGTATAAATGGTCAGCAGAGCCATGTGTCTGCTTAAAATCCTGACTATACTGAAAAAAAAGCCTTGGAAGTTATGAGGTGTTGATGTTTAATCAAGGAACTTCCTTTAGGAGTGTCTAACTCCTGCAGCTGTGCATCTGGGCAGTACACCAAATGAACAAGTAATCCAGGCACATGTAGTGACTCCTAAATAAGTGCTCAGGGAGATAATTATCAATGGAGCTTGATCTCATCTACCCATTCACACAGAAGACATTAAACCAAAAACAGAACAGCAAGTTTTTCAAATATTTATATTTGCCTTTTCAAGTCAGCCCTTTTTCTTGAAGTATTTAAATGCACCCTCTATCCCACTTGTCAATTGCAGGAACTGCTATTTTATCCTACTTACCTGCTGTCATGTCATTCATTAATCTAAGACAATTCAAACCAACAATCTGAGCTGCATCCAGAAGAGATCTCCTTTCAGCATCTGTGAAAAATGATGGAACCTGAAGAAAGTAGGTGAGAATACAAAGTTATTTCCAGAAAATGCGACATTAGACCACTTATTTGAAAGTATTAATTTAAAAATTGTATCTATTCCTCCACTTTGAGGAAGATACTTCCTTCAAGCCTCTAAAATGCAACTACCATACTGAATTGACACTTCAAACATTCTACTCAGAGATGGAATTAAACCAGCATCAGCTAGTTTACATGAGCACACACTAGCAAGAAACAAATGAGTTATTTGTATACAAATGCTAATAACAGGAAGTGCTGGCCCAAAAAGTGAAACTGGGTATTATGAAGACAGTGATATGGAATACCTTAATCAGAACTAGCAGGCAGACTCCTATCCAAACAAGGAAAGAGGGAACTAAAAGCACACAGCAATACTACAGATGTCAGAGATGCAAAGAAATAAGGGATAACAAACGAAGAGAATCTATTTTGGCAGAAATTACTTCAGGCAAGAAGTGCTAAGAAATTATGAAGGAATTTCTGCTGAAAATTTTCTACAGATCTCTAGCACTGGCCTTGGACAGTGCCTTCTGATGTTCCCCCTCCAGGGACACATGAAGAACTAGCTTTCCAGGTTCAACTGGAGAATCAACATTTCTAATAATAACAGAGCTAAATATTCCTAGATGCAACATGAGACAGACTTGTTCAGAGTCATTGAGAACAGAGAGGCAGGTGTTATTTTATACTGGGGCTTTGCAATGGAATGACTGATCTTGATCTGAGGTCATTTGCTGTGCAGTCATCACAGTGAAAGAAACAAAGCAACATTTGCTGAAAGGATGAAGATAAACAGGACAGAAACTGAAATTTTCAGCTGACAGAGGGCAAATCTTCATAAAGGAAATTGTTCAAAGCTGTTATCAAATTGTTTTAAATCCAAGGAAAAACACAAACATATGAATTTACTTCAATGAGTAATTTGTATGCTTAGTCATGAAAGCAAGCTGTTCCAGAAGGATTTATACCTGCATCCAGAAACATTTTGGGTCCAAAGGTCCAGACATTTCCAAGAGAATGAGTTCATTAAGTTAGTCAGGGTCTGGAATATGGCAGCAGCTCTGGGATTTCTTTAAGTCAGAAGCTCTAAACCTAGTTTGGGTTAATCTCTTTGTAAGTGCTTAGCAGAGTTCTTTTTCACTCTGCATGAATAGAAACAAAATGCCCTCAATAGCTGAAGTTAAAAGACATAATGTTCCTGTGCACTACAATTACTTACAGAAATAACACAGTCTGTTACTGGCTTTTTCAGGTTACTCTCTGCAGTCTCCTTCAATTTAGTCAATAGCATAGCTGAAATCTGTTCCACACTGAAGATGTGCTCCTCATCCATGTACATGACCTGGATCGAATAGGTAAAATAATTCCATTAGTTCAACTGATGGAAAATTGCATACATTTAATGTTCTTTGATACACTGCTGCCTAATACTCTATGAATCACGACATGCTTCATTATTTCATTATAGAACTTCAGTTTACAATTTAATTTCCCAGCTGAGTGTTTTTAGAAGCAATAATTCTATCCTGTCTTAAAACATCAAGAACTGTATCAACTCCATAGATAAAGGAAATTGCCAAAAATGACACAAGTTTAAAATGTGGGACACCATTAAGTAAAAATAGCCATCATTTTTCAAACTGACACCAAATGCAAAAAATGTATTTTTCCTCAGCATTTTTATCCTTCTGTGTATTTTTCCTCAGCATTTTTATCCTTCTGCTCAAATAATGAGACGTCTCTGAAAGGAAGAACTGTGCAACAATTCACCTGTGCAGATGAAACAACTAAAAGCTTAAGATAAAGCTTAGCAAAAAGTTTATTTATTGCTCTCTTAGCAAAAACTATTCTGAAGCACCATTTTTATCATGCAATAGAATACATGACAATGATGAAGTGAAGTAATATGTTACAGCTGAGGCTTGAAAGTAACACTTCTCTTTTATTCACTCAGTATGGTTTGGGGAAAAAGTAGGCACTTTGGTTTTAAGAGAAAAATTGTTCTCTAAACCTCCCAGTCTTATTGAATTTTATCGAATCAATTATTAAAACTTGTTAACCACAGTTAAATAGAAATAAATACTAATTTGTTCTCCAATCAGCCTAAGAAAAAAAGGTAGTAGAGTTCACCCAACACTAGCCTCTCACAGTACAAGACTCCTACACACACTGATTAAAGGAAACCAATAATTTCTGTCTGAATTTATCTGTTAACCTCACAAACAGCAAAAGAGAAAGCATCTTCCCTTTTTTTCTGTGATCTATTCACTACTTAGGACTGATCTATACTGAAGTTATGAGGGACCAGTTCCAGCTAAAGTCTTCAACAGGGAAGCAACACTGATTGTTATGCCAACAAGGTTTCGTTATCAGTAATTGTACACATTTCTGTACATGGATACAATGTTATTAATGACACCTATTCCATGAAAAGCTGACATTGTATCAGTGAAGTCCTTGAAAGGCAAGCAAGAGCCAAACCTGCAATGTGGTAGATGATTTTGAATACCTTTTTGCAAGCAACTGACTCCAGGCAGTCCGCTAAAGACACACTTGCCACTCACCTAAGGCAATCATTCTAAAGAAGAGTTCTGACTATTTTCTAAAGCATTTGTAAAACACCTAATAGGTCTGCTGCAATGAATTCCACACAAGTGGTAGAAAGTCATACTTTGAAGTAAAACCATACAACCTTGTAATTATCTTAGCAGTTTTTCTGCCAGTGCATTTGAGCTAGATGTGCAATTTGCCAACAGGAAAACTTGCATTTCAGCAATTATTTGTAAATGAACCTTAATTTGAAGGTTAATATTCACTATTTAAAGATAAAGCTTTCTATTCATAAAGAGCTCTCCTTTAACAGGGAGATTAAAGCAACCTACCTTTAGGATAATTAAAAGAAACTCGTATTTTCATTTCAGGTGCTGAAATGTAAGACTTCAGATTTACCTATACAACACAGAAAGATACACTGCAAATTTACCTTCACTCCAACTCCACCATTCTTCATAGGAACCAAATCATAGCTCAACTTTTCTTTCTCCTTCTGAACAAAAGGATCATTAAATGCACGGCCATGGAATCTCTTGAAGTTAGACACAGTGTTGTGGGCATGAGTAATTTGCTGTAAAGAAATACAGGATAGTTAGAAATCCACTCTTAATCAGTCTGCAGTGTTCCGTGCTGTTCTGTAGGCCCCCAAGCACAGGTCAAGTTTTCAGACTACTGCTCACTCCCTTGTCACAGCTTTATTTAACACTGGTAATTGCTGTCTGGTACTTTTTATCAGCTCATTAATAGTTAGACACAGACCATTACTTATTAAGGATCATAAAACTATCCATCTCTGAAACCTTGAGACAATTGGGTGAACAATAACATGATCAACAGAGTCTACTACTTTAGTCAACTAATTTAGAATGATAGAGCCACTTAAATTGGAAAAGGCCTTTCAGATCAAGTCCAGCTATTAACCTAACACAGCCAAGTCCACCAATATGCCCAAGAGCCACATCCACACACTTTTGACATATCTCCCAGGATAGTGACTCCACCACTTCCCTAGGCAGCCTGTTCAGATGTTTATAAACCATTCAGATAAAAAAAATCTTTTGCTAACAGCCAATCTAAACTTCTCCTGGTGCAATTTTGTGCTTTTAGATTATTGTAAGGGCACACCTGAGCTTCCTTTTCTCCAGGCTAAACACCCCCAGCTCCCTCAGCTGCTCCTCAGCAGACTTGCTCTCCAGACCCTTCCCCAGCTCCATTGTCCTCCTCTGGATTCACTTCAGCACCTCAGCATCCCTCTTGTAGTGAGGGGCCCAAAACAGAACCCAGAACAGGATCTGAGGTGTGGCCTCACCAGTGCTGAGTACAGGGCACAATCACTGCCCTGGTCCTGCTGGCCACACTACTGCTGATAAAGGACCATTGGCCTTCTTGGCCACCTGGGCACAGCAGGCTCATGTTCAACCACTGCCAAACAGCACTCCCAGGTCTTTTTCCACCAGGCAGCTCCCCAGCCACTCTGCTCCTACTCTGTAGTGTTACATGAGGTTGTTGTGACTCAAGTGCAGGACACTGCACTCATTAAACCTCACACAGTGGTCCTCAACCGTTCAATCCAGCCTGTTTACATCCTTTTGTAAAGCCATCCTGCCCTCCAGCAGATCAACACTCCAGTCCAGCATAGCCTCACCTCCAAAGTGACTAAAGGTGCACTTGATCCTCTTTTCCAGATCACTGAATAAAATATCAGATAGGGCTGGCCCCCAGTACTGAGCCTTGGGGACACCATTGGTGATAGGCTGCCAGCTAGATTTAGATTTAACTCCATTCACCATAACACTCTAGGCCTGGCTATCCAGCCAGTTTTTAACCAGGTAGGAGTAACACCCCAGTTGTGCCAGTCACCCCCCCACGTTGCCATAATGGCAACTGTGTCAGAGTTTTACTGCTGCACAACGGTGTCCAGCTCCTCCTCTTTATCACCTGTGTTGCAGGCATTGATGCCTGCTGGCATGCACTTCATGGGCTATTGATCCTGCCCCTTTTTGCAGAGAAGTCCCACCTCCTATGTGACCATTCTCAGGAGCTTCTACAGTTTTTAAACACATCAGTAATAACCCTTGTGTCACTGCT
Organism: Melospiza georgiana; assembly: GCF_028018845.1. NCBI lineage: Eukaryota > Metazoa > Chordata > Aves > Passeriformes > Passerellidae > Melospiza > Melospiza georgiana. The sequence goes on along the minus strand of NC_080431.1, from coordinate 60,016,877 downwards.
GCTGAATGGATCTCCATCCCATCTCCACTAAGGCAGCAGAGTGAAGGACCTCACTAGAAGGACCTCACTCTCTCTCAAACACTGCTGTGGTGCCCCCCAGGCTTATCTCTAGCAAACTTGGTTGTATGTCTTCCCCCCTCCAAATCTGGTTTAAAGCACTCAGTGATCCCTGCTAGCTCCTGTGCAAAGATCCTTTTCCCCCTCTGAGACAGGTGTACCCTGCCTGTTGCTAGCAGTCCTGCTGTCATGTAAACTGACCCATGATCAAAACCCACAAATTCTGCCAATGGCACCAAGCTCAGATATTGGTCTGCTGGCTCTTCCTGTTTCCTCCATCATTTCCTGCAACTGGAAGGATAGAGAACACATGATAGCACTATTTGTGCTCCTGATCCCTTAAGCAGTCATTCCAAGGCCCTGAAATCTCTCCTGATTACCCTTGGACCTCCAGGTGCAACCTCATCACTGCCAATCTGAGAAATCAATAATGGATAATTATCTGACAGCCATACCAGGGCAGGAACTTGGACCCCAGACAGGCAGCAGACTTTCCTAAGAAGTGGTTCCTGCCAGCATATTGGGCCTTCTGCTCTCTTCCAAAAGGAGTCTCCTACAGTAATGTCCTCTTTTTCTTCAGGGAAGCAGTTTTGACATAGGCCAGCCTAACCTTGGTGACAGATTGATCCCTATCACTTCAAGTCAGTGTTTTCCAGCAGGTGGAGGAGAGAGAAAGGAATCCTCTGTGTGTCAGGTCTGCCTCCCAGGCACATCCCAGGGAAGGCAGGGTGCAATTCCACTATATCATCTCTCTCTCTCACGCTCCCTGATAGTCCTCAGCCCACACACCTCCCGCCAGAGTTCTTCACTAAGTGGAAGAGTACCTGGGCACATTCCCACATCTTGCTCACAGGTGCCACCCACTACTGGTACTGAGAGCAGGGCTCACCGTGCAGATGCCACCCAGTGCTGGCAGTGTGTCCCTGCCAGAGCTGTCTGGGCAGCCGTGCCAGCCGTGGAGCTGAGCGGGACTGTGGCTTTCTGCCAGGTCGGCACCACTGCTCCTGCCCGGGCTGGCACTGCCTCTGCACCTTCCTGCACACTGCTGAGCCACACCCTGCTCACCAGGGCTCCCTAAGGGCTTCTTTTTTATTTGGGGAAAACTGCTGTTGTTGGTCCTGGCCCCACCTAGGTCCCATCAGCCACTGCCACTCAGCTGCAGGCTTCTGGCAGCTCTTGTCTGCCCGTGACACTCCCCCAGTTCAGGAAACCACCCTGTGCACTGCACTGGAGCACTCTGCTGCTGATTGTGCTGGCAACCAGAGCCACTCACCTTGCACCTCACTGCTGTCACCCAAATTCAACTTAGACCAAATTCAAATGTTTAAAGATTGCAACTACATATGAAGCTGGCTTCTCTGTCTGGAAGCTGGCCCTCCAACCCAAGCCACACCACCTCCACTTTAAACATTATTACATAAAGTGCAAGCAAGGGCTTTCCTAGTTACTAAGTGTCAAGCTTAAGTGTCCCCATATATTTCAATAGTTACTTTTTTCTCCCTGAGCTACTTTGAAAGCACATCATTTCCGTGCTCAAACTCATCCAGCAGAAACTCAAATTCCTACACTAGACCAAAGAAGAATACAGTGCATCGACAACTTGGAATTTTTTTTGCTAATATTTTAGCTTGAAATATGTGCTAAACTCCAATGCAAGCTCCCCAGAGCAAGCAAGTGACATAAAGAGGCATTCGTTATCAGAAATGCAAAGCACAACAGAAACCAGACAACAAGAACAACCTAAGAGATAATGCAAGTATCTCAGAGTAGACTTAATTCTATTTCATTAGAGAGAAATTACAAAAGTGTGTTATTATCTACAGAATAGATTTAGGCAGGCACCAACAGACTGCATGATAGCAACTCAAATGCTGAGCATACCAAGGAATATTTCTAGCATTCACTACCCTCAAAGAAAAGCATCAATTCCTGGTTGCATTAAAAATTTTCCACCACGGAATAGAAGAATTTGAGCTACATCTTTATTAAAAAGCTACTCAACTAGGACAGTTCTCCTACAGAAAAGCTCCCTGACAAAAAAAGGAGGCCATACTCCCACTGACAAGCAGTAACTTTCAGACAGCTGCGTCTGTGGAAAGATGTCACACTTGGATTGCCTGCTGAGAGTCATCCTTGGTTTATTCCAATCACCAAACAGTGCTCAGCAATTAATAGTACGAGCACAAGTTAACGCAGGCCAAAAATCATGCCAGGAACTATTCCAGTACTTAAATGTGATTGAGTAGTTAGGTTCCTGTGTTGAAGATTGTTGCCCAGCATGGTTTTATTTATTTGTATAGCCACAACTTCAGAGTGCCTGAACGCTACGTATTTCACAGCTGTACGACTGAAGAACGCAGCAGCAGGAATTATTACCATGTAGTGGGTAGAGAAGCACAAACACTCTGGCAGCTTTTATAGCCTAATTTAGAATTAACCTCAAAGCCTTTTCTAAGAGAACAATCTTAAGATATTTTTAGAGTAATTGTATGCCATTAGGTCTGTTTTAATATCTTCCTGCTTAGTCAGAATTAAGAAAGCTGAGAATTATGATCTGTTAACTAATGTACTTTTCTCATCTCCAGTGCTGCCATGCTTACCTAAAGGTTACAGAAATTTGCTGAAAATTTGCTCCAGCAGCAATTTCTCAAATATTAAAGAGAGCACCTTCGAGTATTTTGAGTTCTCTCACAAAATCACACCGTAGAAGTCACCAGTCAAACCTCTTTTTATTTTGTGGGATCTTTTTGGTTTTCTGCTTTTTATTTTTCAAATAAAAACAATCATTGCATTCCTTGATTTAAGTAGCTACTACACCTGAATACACCAAAAACGTAACTCTCAGTACTCCATGTCAGGAAACTTCCACATTTACAGAAGAAACACAATTCACATCTTAGGTCATCAGCCAAACTGGACGACTTACAACTACAGAAATAAGCAATCTGTCATCTTTTATCATTTAAAGTATTACATTCTTTTTTCCTGGCAAAAATATTTAGCTTCAACTTCTAGGAGAGCCAAGCATGAAACACTCAACCAAGTAACACCATACAGGTTAGTCTGAAGGTAACTAAAGTCACAGGTGTTCATCACTGCAAATACATACTTGTAAATGCAATCTAAGAGAGAATCTGCCTCACTTGCAGCCTCCTTCATGTTTTCCACAGCACCTACTAGAACAATCTAACAATACTGAAACATGCTTGAGACTACATCAGGTTCAGATAATTTCTCATTTTGAGTAACAACTCATTTTTGCACACTAATGAATCATACTAGTTTCTGACTTGCAACAATGTCAGCAGTCAACTGAGCAATGCTGAAATGAAATTTAAGAAAAAACCACAAACACATGTATTTACTTGTGTGAATGCTAACCTGTAACTGAATGTGCCCGTGCTTGTTAACATGTGAAGTATTTGTATTGCCTCGGCTATTCAAAATTAAGAGGAGTGCTATTATAGTGGAATAAAGTCTCCTCCAGTGCTCTCTCCATGGAAACCCACTGCAGTCCTTTGCTACATGAGAGAGATGCACAGGCCAGCTGAGGCTGCATGCTTGATCTCCCAGCAGCAGTTATGTAACAACGCACAATACCTAAGGATTTGTTTAATCATTCCAGTTTGTTATTCTGAGACTTGTTGGAATCAAGTTCTCCTTCTAAACTGAAAATACTACTTTAACAAAGAAAACATTCAATCTTTCAAAGCACCTCAATCAAAAAAAACCCCAAAAACAACAAAAAACCAAAATAAGGACTTGCACCTTCAAAACCAGCAGCACTTAATTTACAGCAAATCCAAAGGTAGTAAGGTACCCTAAATAGCTTTAAGAATCTGAGCCAAAGCTCTCCCTTTACATCTAAATTTAAGGGACTATATACAGATTTTAAAATGTTTTCCTTCAAGTACAAGGAATATCCTGTATACAATCATTAGGAAAAGAAATCCAGTGACCTTAACTTGTCAGAATATGAACATATTCCACTGGAAAGTATTACATTAATGAAGGAGAGAGCAGAAGCATTCTAGCAAAAACATCCTACATTTCTCCAAAGAAAGCATGGCAGCATAGTGCAGCATTTCTAAAATAAAAGACTCAACAAGAAACTGAGGCTGTTTGGCTTTAAATACACACAGACAACTCACTTTACACACACACTGGTACTTCAACAGTTTGCAGCAGGAAATGACCTACCTGGTTTTTAGCCGCAACACCAATAGCTCTGTTTTTGGATCCAAATGAAACCACTGACCTGGAAAGAACAACAGGCTAATTAACTCGGTCCTGGCAACAAACACGACTGAGAACTCTCACGGATTCATTTTCTGCTACTGCAGATAAAACACCTTAGCCTTTCTGTCAAAGTGTCATTCCTGTAGTAAAAAAACTACAGGAAGACTTTTATCCGTGTTAAAGCCTTGGCCCAAATCCAGGACTTTTCCCAATGGCTTATCCGAACGGTGGAACAGGATGATCGCAATTCAGAGCTCACAGCCGGACTACACCCTACCCATCTGTGCACGGCTGCTTCCAACTTGTCAACTAACTCCTGCTTGGAGCCAGAGGCTTTCTATATCTAACCTCTGACTAAGGGAGAGCTGCCCTGAGCAGCTGGCAGAGCCCACCCTCCGCAGCAAGGGTGGGAGCGTGTGTCCGCCCGTGTCCCACTTCACCCGGGCTGCCCCCCGGGATCCTCCCGCCGCAGCACGGCCCGAGCGGCTCCGCACAGCCCCGGGCACTGCCCGCGGGACGCGCTCCGGCTCCGGGGCACGGAACGGGTCGGCACCGGGGGACACAGGGGAACAACGCGGGTGGGGCGCGGGGCGGGGGCACAGAGCGGGTCAGGCTCGGGGCGCACAGCGGACCCAGCGGCTGAGGGGATCGGGGCACGCAGCGGGCTGGGGCGGGAAGGGGAGCACGGGGGCACGCAGCGGCTCGGAGGGACACACAGAGGGCTGCCGCCCGGCCCCGCCACCCTGGACCGACCCCCCCGCAGCCGCCGAGGCGGCGAGTGCCGGGGAACGCGCTGGCTCCGCACAGCGGGAACCCCCCCACGCCCCACCGCGAAACTTCCAGCAGCTTCTCCACGGCGGGCGCCCCGCCGGGCACGGACCGGCCCCTGCCCGCCGCCCCCCTACACTCACGGCGTGCACCGGTCGCTGAACTCGTTGGCGACGGTCTCGATGCCGCCGGCCCGCGCCACGGCGATATAGCAGCTCTGGAAGCCCAGATCAAAGCCCACCACGGCCATGGCCCCGGCGCCAGAGGGAGGCCCCCGCTCTGCCCGGCTCGCTCCCGGTGCTGCTGCGGCCGCCGGTCCCCGTAGCGTGCGCGGGCGGGCGGGCGGGGAGGGGACGCAGCGGCGCCGCCGCCGCTTTAAATATGACAATGAGGCGAAGTTTCCAGAAACTGCGGCAGCCACTCACCGGCTCCACGTGCGGCTTCCGCTTCCGCCCTCGGCCGCCTTCTCGAACAATTCCCGCCAATCGGCGGCGCCGGGCGCGGTGACGTAGACCGTTTCCACGGCGACCGCGGACGCCACCGACCCCCCGGGGCGGGGCCAGGCGCGCGGGGCGGGGCGGGGCGGGGCCGTGTGGAGGAGGCGGCGGGGGCCGGGGCCGGGAAAGGCAGCGGGGCTCCCCGGCCCGGAATGTGCGGGAGAAAGGGAGACGAGCCGCTCTCCGTATCCGTGCCCCCACTTTAGTGCACCGGGTAACCTCTCTAGAGCTCTTGGTCACGTTGTTGTGGGTATCTCCCTCCCGCGCTGGCGGGCGAAATATGCTAATTGTACGCGTCACTGACTCTCTGCAGAGGGCTTTTGTCTCGGCGTGCCACAATCCATTATATCATAAATGTTCAATTGCCTCCTAGCAGTCCAGCTCTAGCTTTTTGTGCAGGACCCCATCCCTGCTGGAAGAAGCCTTAACCTCCTGCGTTCCGTACGGAGGTGTGGTGGGTACACAGACCCTGGTTCGGTTGTCAGCAGTGCATCCATCACAGAATCAATCCGGTTGGAAAAGTCCTCTGCGATCATCGAGTCCAGCACGTAACAGAACCATAACAACCAGACCGTGGTACTGAGCGCCTCATCCAGTCTTTCCTGAAACCCCTCCAGGGACAGTGAGTCCGCCACCTCCCTGGGCAGCCCATTCCAATATCTAATTGCCCTTTCCGTGGAGAAATTCCTCCTGATGTCCGGCCTCATACCCCCCAGGCACAGCCTAAAGCTATGTACTCTCTGCATGTTGGGGCTGCCTTTCAGGTCCTGGCTGTTACAAAGGGCAGGGAGAGATGATAGCATTCACTGTCCTGAGTGTCCCTACGTGGAAGAGGCAAGATATTTCCCAACCCCAAAACCCCTTTCTAGGAACTGTGATTCAGCAATTTCTGATAAAGTTTTGCTTCAGTGTTGAGTAGCATTCAGCTCTGCTGGATTTTGACCCCTCTTGGGGGTGTATGGGGAGGATTTGGTCTCCTAAAATAGTGTTTGCCTGTTTCAGAGGAGACACGGGGCTGAAAAATTCATGATACCAGCGTGACTAGCTAAGGATGCAGCTTCTAACTTCGGAACAAGCTGATAGGTTGGCCTGGTAGATGTGTGTGTGTGAGCTGGTGAAGTTTCATGTCCTTACTTGACATGGTAAATATTCATGGTAATGTATTTCCAGCTTTGAATGAGGAGACAGACTTCATCAAAGTATTTAGCTGCTTAAATATCCTGATACAGAAATGCTTAAAGTACTTAAGCGGCCTTCCTGAGCATCCAAAGTCCTTGTATCCTGGATAACACTTCTGTAGAACTTGAATGTTAAAAACCAGTCTTTTAATTTATCAGCTCACTTGTGTGTCAGCTGTCACCCTGCCTGACAAGAAGTGAGGTACCTAGCATTTTCAGTGATTGTTTAGGAATTCCTGTTCTGGCAAATTATGAACATGCAGCATATCTGGTGGTTAAACTGTTGCCATAGACGATAAAAGTAGATACCAAACATTCTTTCTGCCTTTTCTCTTTTGTTACAAACTGTTTATCCTTGAATAGAAAAAGAAGAAAACTTGACTGTTTGCCCAGATTTGCAGCTGCTCTCTAAAGGGAGGAAAAGATCAGCAGCAAATTTGGAAGTTACTCTGCTGGCACCATCTCTGATGGTGCAGTGCAGTGGTTGAGTTATGCCTCCAATGAACTGGAATCCCAGTATAGGAATAAAGTTTATTTTTACTCAGCCTAGAGCAGAAGCACATATTGGTAGCGACTCGCTATGCGTTCCCACTATGGAACTGTAAATGTTGTTGAGGAGGAGTAGAGAGGAGATAGGAACTGTTGAGAGGGGTAAAATTGGTAAGGTGCTGCTAGAGATGGTTCCTGCCTCTGGGCCTGGGGCAGCTGAGGCCATGGTGAGGGCTGTTCTGAAAGATTGGGCCAGTCCTGCATGCTGCCAGCAGATCTGTGGGCTGAAACCCTGTGGCTGTGGGCACAGCCCAATGCAGCAGGAACTGCTTTGTGCAGGGGTAAGTTTGAATGTTCTGGTGTGAATAAGAACCCCCTGGTTTTCATCAGAAATACAAGATGGAAGAGGCATCAAGAAATGCCACGGCATTGGCTGGCTGAGGTTAACACACTGGCGAGGCCTGGCAGTGAGAACACTTGCATCTGTCTGTCCAGACTGATGCTCTGGATAAAGCCAGTGGGATGGAAATCCTTAAAACCCTGATTTACCAAGGGCTGTAAAAATGAGATTATAAGCTTTATTTCGAAAGTCTAGGAAAGGATTCCGAAAAGTCTTGGTTATTTCTTCCAGCAGTGTGGAGACTGTGTGTGTCTTCCTTCTAAACTAGAGACGGGAAGGGTTACATATGGACTGTCAATCTTCTTGTAGGGTGGGTGAGGAAACACTGTAACCTCTGTTGGTGTTAGTGTTGGAACACTAACCATTCAGAACAGAGGCTAACCAGCGTGCTGCCCTTCTTTCTGGGTGTCACATCAGCCCTTACTGGATGTCTATGTGGACAGTAATGCTGGCCTGATGTGAAGTTTCTGTTAATGTTCTCCTTGGTCGTTTAGTCTGTGATCTTAGTGCTGCTGGGAAGGGGAGAGGAGAGTTCTGCTCCTCCTGCTTTCTCAGTGTTCAGTGGGGTATTTGGTTCTTGCATATGGGTCCTCTGTTTTAACCTTTGGGGTTTTGCAAAACCTCAACTATTGTAGTTTGTTACCAGAATATAATGACTGAGCTGCGATTTTCAAATTTTTGAGGTTGCCTTGCATATTTAGGATGAGTGTTGTTCACTTTACCCAAATATTCTGTCTGCTTTTGTGTTTAACCTATGATAAATGGAGAGAGAGTTTGGTGACAAAAAGGCACCTCTGGTGGATTTTTCCTCACCTCTCAGTACATGCAGGGAGTTGAGTTCTCTAGGTGCTCTTACTGTGGCACTTAATGGCTTCCGTAAACATTCCCACATTCTGACCTGGGGAAAAGAGCAATCTGACCTTCTTCAGTGCAAGCAATGCTTTAAAATGGTTGCTGATCAGGCCTTTAAAAATTATTTTCATATTTGATACTGTGGCCTCTACCAGAGCATTGATAAGGGTGTTCAGAAATTGAATTTAACTTGGGAACAGGAGTTATCTCATCTGTTAAACCAGTCCTAGTGTTGGTAACCTGCCATGGGGAGCAGAGATAGGATGACATTAGTGTCTATACAGGGAATGTTACCATTATAAAACATGACCTCAGTCAGCCAGAGGATGGGCTGATGTCCCTGTGGAAGGCCAAGCATAGGCACTTATTCCAAATTAACTTAGGAATCAATTGAGTACTTGAAATTTCTGCTGTGTTGCCAGAGGCCCAAACAGAGATCTACAGGACCTCTGCTGGAACAGTAGAGGTGGTGTTCTTTGTACATAATCTTCATATTTTATAGAAACAGAAAACAGGAGAACCCATCCCAGTATAGGCAGGCAACATGGAAACGTTGCACTCCAAGTAAATAGGTCTCTGTCATTTTTCTGGGGACTTTATATATGTTCTCATTTTCCATTTGGGGGTTGAGCTGCATTCCAGCCCAAGCTATTGTTCTAATCTGTTTGGAAGTTGCCTGTGCCAGCTCTACTGCAGCTGCCTCTGTAAATGCGAGCAGTTGGCCCTTGTGATAGCACATGCTGGTCAATCAAAGCTTCTGCACTGCTTCTGTGTCTCATCATTTGAGAAGGTCTTTAATGCAACCTAATGAGATTAGGGTTCATTTGTTCCTGGGTTCCCAGCTAAGTTTTAAAAGGGTGAAGAGCATTTCAGGTCATTGCTTATTCCAAAGAAGGACTGCCATTCCTATCAAGCTGTGGTTCTCTGGAAATACAAATTAGTTCACTAGACAGCTCCAGTAGTCTCACCCTTGTGGTACAATCCAGTACTTCAGCTCTTGCTTTACACTGATTTTCATACCACTGTGTTACCACTGTATGGTATTTATTTTCATGTATATAAACACGTTGTAAATCAAGTGAAAAAGAGGATTGTGTCAAGGAAAATAATATGAGTTGCCAAAAGTCTATGCTACTATGAGACTGACACATGATGCTTTTATTCTCACTTAATTTTTTTTTTGCTCTTCTGTATAGGAAGTGTTAATGATAATTTCTATGGTATTATCTTTGCTAATACCTCCATTCACATTCTTATCCTGGAGAAAGAGGAAAATTGAAGAGGATATGTCACTAATGTGGTAGTGTAAGTAGCCTGAAGCATAGCAATCTATGGGCACTGCTTTCTGAGTATTTGAAATCTGAGCTGAGCTGTTCAGAGCATCCCTACCGAGGGGAATATCCACTTTGTACAAAATGCACAGGCTCTCGGGTAAGGCAGATAAACTTAACTTGATAGATTTTTGCATGCTTCCTGATAAGAGCTTTAGCACTTGGCAAATTCTAATGAGGCTCTTTGCAGCTCTGGCCATGTGTCAGCACTTGTACACACAGCACAGCATGGATCCAAATCCCAGAGTAACCAACAGGGTGATGATGGCTTTATCTTCCTCACACTCTGAATAAGACTCTTAACCCAAAGAAGCCTTCTTAATCTGAATACAAGGATGTTCCTTTTCTTGTGACTTTTTTCATTTTCATGCCTATTAATATATCTGTGTTCTTATAAAATGTGAGTTAAAATGGAGCACTGTTTATTTTTGAGGTTAACAAGAATTCCTCAAAACCTGTAGCTGTGAATGTTTGCTTCGATGGCTGGGAAACTACTGTTACTGTCTGATGCTGACTAAGCATTATTTGTATTTAGAAAAGCACAAATTAAGAATGAAACTAATGCAAAGGTGGAGAAGGCAAGCTAAAAGTTACAGTGCCAAAGTTATTGTGAAATTCTTAGTTTTATTCCCTTGGATGTACAGATATTTTCATCCTTTCTCTTAAACAACTGGATTGTCCCACTGGAAAATGTTAAGATTTTAGGAAAAAGAACATTTACTCTTTTTTTACTTTGTATTTAATAAACTTAACACAGCAAGGTAGGTATACCACAAATGCTTTAAGATCCAAAATTATGGAGATTGGGCGCATTCAAATAGTACTAAACCTGGAGTGGTCATGAATCTCAAATACTCTAATTTGAGTGATTATATGTTTATAATTCCCTCATACACTTTTCTCCTGTTGCTTAGACATGAGATATGTTTTAAATAAGAAAATCAGGCAATGTTATTATGGTTGAAAACAAAATGAATATTGGTGACCAGCTGAACATCTCTAATTGGAAGAAGGAGAGACATGGAAGTTTTTTAAGTAAATATGGAACTAGACTGTATAAACTCTCCGAGGCCTAAGTGCAATTAATAAAATAAATGTACTTGTAAAAGCAGAAAGATTGCAAATCCTCTTTAGACAGTCTGGATTAAAAAAATATATATATCAGTGGGGTTTTGACTGGTTTTTGTATATGAAATGAAAGGAACTGAATGTTATTTTTAAGTAGGGAAATGCAAAGGGATGAAAATGAAAATAAGGAATGAGAGGAATGGAGATAAATAAGCTAAGTTATTACTACTTGATCTGATAGCAAACCATCTGGCAATATGCTGCCAAATCATTATGTATCATTTATATGACTCAGTGCTAATTAGATGTGCACAGATTATGCAGACTTCTTGTGCTTTCAACATTCATAGAATGTTTTAAAAATATCACTTACATTATTAGCATGACATGTGCTTGTTATGAATTTCTGACAGTAATCCAAGCCATTTTTTCACTAGAAAGTATCCAAGGCACTTCAAAGACTGTTCAGACTTTGACTTATTTAAAAAATAGAAACAACCCCCCCCCCCAATATAATATCAGGATCTTCTGTCCAGACACTAAGAAATTAATTTCCTTTGCTTTTCCAGTAACTTTCAGAAAATCTACTGACTGAGTGGTTAGGCCTGGACAGCATGAAAAGTTGACTAAGTACATAAATATATATTCACAGGTTATGGTAAACATGCTTAGAAAGATCAAGTAATGAAGCATCTTTTAAAAGTGTGTGTGCGATGCACCATGTCTATAGCTACACAAATCAAATATTTTTTTTTCTGAAAAGAAATGTATGCCATTTCCCTACTTTAATTCTCATAAAGTCAACAATTGCCACAAATTCAGGACAACAAAATTCTCATTTGAGTGTGTATAGTACCTCTATATCTATACTTAGAACCTATTAGCTATTATAAATATATGTCTATCTTAAATATGCTGCTACATAAACCTGTTAATAAAATGTATTCTGAGAGTTGAAAACTTCACACTGTTTTCATATGAAAGCTACAAAAATCTATTGGATGGAAGATGAAATACTGAGAGGTAAAATGAACAGGCTGAGTGATTAATAGGTGAAAATTTTCAATGAATGTGTCAAAGGTGGTGCATCTAAAACTACATATTTTTTTTTAAGAAAAAAAATCAATATGCTTGACAAAGAAATATTATCTGCATTTTGAAAAGTAAAGGCCTCTGAAGGGAGCTTGTTTATTTGTCATAAGACTTGGTTATGAATGTGGTGAAAATAAGGCAGCTCAAACCCATACTTGCATAATGAACTAGAGAGTGCAAAGAAAGAAGTAATATTTGAAAAAACTTCAGAACATTCTAGTACAGGGAAATAGATCCTAACACAATCATACTTTTTGTGATGTGAGTGCGTTAGTAAATATGCATGACTCAGCATGTGTGGTTTGGTATTTACATTTACAGATGATTTGGAAGAGTTGAAGAGAGCCCAAAGAGCTGGCAGAATGCTTTATAGCATAGAACATAAGATCTGCAAAGTGGTATAAGGAAACATTTATAGACTTAGAATTACTCATGATATACTCATTAAAGCATTTTTCTTAATTTCAGAAGAAGTCACATAATGTTCCTCTAGTAGAGGGAGGAGGGCAAAATTCCAAACAAAAGTGGGATGTACACTTTTAACAGTAATTGTCATTAATGATTTCCTGCTGAAGTTTTCCAATATTATTAAGTTTTTAGTTATAGTTACAGGTGCCTTTCTAAAAAGTTACTGTCCTTTGAACATAGGCTAGATGCATCCATTTGTTAAAACTGTGTTATTGTGCAAGAATTTTTATTTTAGTAGTGTAATAGTAAAGTCCCTGCATTGCTTGAAACATGCTGAAACTGATCTCTGTGAGAGGCCCCAGCTGAGAGGGCTCAAAAAGTGAGAAAATGAAATAATGAGGACCTTAGGAAAATGTTGGTAGGTGTTTTGACAGCTTGAATGGATTTACCTGAGCTATGCCAATATTCATGTTACAGAGAATTCAAGCTGAAACTAAAATAATATTTGCCTGATTGGAAATTTGCCACAGCTGTTAATCTTATGCCTGAGCCAAGCCTTCATATACAGTTATGATTACTAATAACATTACACACAGCTTGTTGAGTTTCGGGTTTTTCTTGTTCTTGGGTCAATAAAGAAAAACCAAGTTATGTGTAACTTCTGGACATTGGGTGGCACCATTGCCTCATATAAGCCTTCATAGTGTTGGCTCTGCTCCTTTTTCCTTTAGCATAACTATATAAGGCAAGTCAGAACACAGAACTGGTTGCCTTCTTTCTTCTCTCTCTCTCTTTATTTTTTTTCCTTTTTAGTTTGATTTGAAGTAATCATCTTGCTTTAAATAGTAACAGATTTTTAACCAAGAACTGATGTTCCGCACTTTAGGGAAGTGGTGTTTTGATTTCAAGTGCTGAAATGGAAAGATATTCTGTACAGCCAAACTGCTTTCATGTGCATGTGCACCAGCCAGCCTGTGATGAAGCTGTACACTAATTCAAAAAGCAGGAATACCACCTGTGTGGTTTATTGTCTTTAATAAAATTCAGTTTAAAACAATTTTTAAACTCAGAGCTGATTTGTGTCTGTAGCAGGGCTGATATATCGCATACCACTATGTGCTTCTTAAGGTCAAGATTCCTCTAGGTTTACTTTTAAGTTGTATTTAGGATTTTTTAATTGGACCTTGATCTCCTTCCTGGCAGGGACAAAAGCTTTGCTCCCAATAAGGAGACTGTTATAAAAACTTACAACAAATACACTTTTCCTTACACCTGTATGGATTTTTTTCCCAGGCTTCATTAAATTTATTGTACAAAGTAGGTATCTCAGGTAGGTAATCTCAGATGGCATCTCAGATACCAAAGTAGGTATCTACTCAGTAGACAACCAACAGTATTTTGTCTTCACATTAATTAAACCATCAAAGACTGCATTTTGAAAATTTTCTGACCAGTTACACATCAGTGACTATTGTGGAAGTAGTCCAGTAATGAACCAGTAAAAAGAAAAGCAGTTTTCCCATTAATTTTTACTTTATGGCTGTGCATATCATGGTAATTTTCTTAGGATTGGTTGTATTTTCCGTAGAGCTGTGTAAAAACTTGGTACTGCTGTTATAACCAGTGTGCCATACTGCTTAGTCACAAAGCACCATTTCCAGACTCTTAACTGAGTGGTTTTGATTTAGGACTGTCTATTTTGAGGGTTTGGGCAATGTTTTCCTAGATGATGTTGCCATCAAACTCTGAAACTTCTTTTGACTTTTGTAGTTTCTCTGTGTCATGTTGACTTGGTGTTGTTGTACTTGAATGGTTCTGTACCAGATGTGTCATTCTGTGCTTTTTTTGATCCAGTTCTGTTTGACTTCCCATATCAAAAGCAGAATGAAAGAATCCTAAGGGAGCCATTGTGGGTGGACATCATCTGAAACTGCTTTGAGGCTAATACAGGCTGTGATGAGTGCAGTTGCTCTGAAGTGACACCAGGCTGTAATGGCTCCTAAGGGCCCCTCCATAACTGAAAACTTCAGAGTGAGAAGTGCTCCAGTTCCTACTGTCAGTTTTGATCACTCATCTGGTTAACTATCCCAGCTCTTGTTTCCCCTGATGTCACTGAAAAGGACAAGGCAGATGTCCACCTTAGAGTGAAGACAATCAGAATGCAGAAGTCCTTTTCAGACAATTAAATCTATTTTTATTGCATAGAATATATTTCATGTGGCTTTGTTCATATTGAGGGATGGTTGTTAGGTGACTTATTCATAAACAAGAGTGGTTGGCAAGCTCAGAATTGAATCATTTTACCTTTAATAATGACTGATATAATGACTTTGAACTGCTATTTTGCCTAAGAGGGAGGCCTCAACAGGCAGCAAATACCAACTTCTGTTGTTGGTAGTGAGAGTGAGTTTACATCTCCAAAGTTGTCTGCAGGTGAGTGTCAGGTAGGCGTTGTCTTTTTCTATTCTTGTCCCTGACTGTCGGGAGTTTAGTTCAGGCATGGCTTAAAGAAAAAGGCCATGAAGCCATACAATTGAGAGAAAAGTAAAAGGGAGTTGTAAAGCAGTTCCAAAGCAGTTCCCAGCCTGACTTCTATAAACAATTAGACTCTTTCAGGCATCATTGTATAAACAATAAAGTTCTCAGGCAGTCTTCTCATAACAAGTGTAACATTCTCTCTGGGAAAAGATGGCACCCTGAGAACAGATGTGGAAGTTTTGGGAACCGTTCGCATCACAGTGAGAACACTGGTTTTGTTTTGTGTAAACAATCAACGGTGTAGTAAAAGAAAAGGTGTGGTTAGAGTTTTCTCTGTTAGCCTATCATAAACCTGTATTTTGGAATATGCATGAAGTTCGTTAACACTATTATTTAAGCTGACTGATCGATCAATAAATCGAGTTCGATGCATCACAGGATGGTCGTTCTCCCCTCACTTCAACACCTGACACCTCAGAATAAGAGAATTATTAAGCTGGGAAAGAAGTTTTGGGGTCATCTGGTCCAACACCAGCTCAAAGCTACTTCTGAAGTGGCACAATTTTCCACCTCTGCTTGTTCAGTGGCATGATTACTGTGCACACCTGAGCTGCTTCAAAAGAAAACTTCTTCAGCTGAAGAAACTGGCTCTTATGCACCTGCCACTGTTTAGAGTGTTCATATCTAAGTATACAGCCCCTTTGCTTCTTGAGATTACTGGCATTAAAAGCTGTAAGACAGACATACCCCAAAATCTTTGTGTCACCATCTTATAGGATGGATTTTCCCAGTGTCTAAAGCCTCATTAAGGCTTCAGCCTCATGTTGGTTGAACTTCTCTGGATATTACTGTGACTGCTTGTCTCTTGCCCTCTCAGGGATTCTCTTCCTTTTTTTTGGCTGCCAAATTGGGATGTCATAACAAGGTTTGAGTTTTTTTCTGAACTGTCATGGTTTACAAGTCAGCCATAATAAGGCAATACAAAGTATATGGAAGTTTTTGTGAGGCATGGGACATTTTGAGGCACAATCCGAGGAGATGATGCACGTTAATCAATGCTTGATTGATCATGATATTTACAGTTCAACAAACCAGCAAAAATGTTAAAGACAAATACATAGTACATTATTTAACTACCCACTTCAGTGTTTCTTGAACAGCTTGCCTCATTCTTTCTCCCTGCCACTATAACTTAGTACATGGCTGAGAAAAGTGGGTGATTCTTTACATCACCGTTTCTTTTCTTGTATAAATTACAAGCTGGGGAAAGAAATTAATGTAGCCACTAAGCTCTTTAAAACTTATGGAAACATTTTGTTCATATGTTCTTTTCATCTATAGTTTGACTTTCAGTTGACAAGGTAATATTTCCACTAATTTATTACAAGATAGGATCAGGTAGTTTAGGAGAGATTTTTTGTGCTTTTAAATAGCTACATTTCAGCAGGGAAAATATAAAGAGCTCAGATGAGCTTGGTAGAGGCATTTATGTGTCAGATGGAAGCAGCAGGAGACCAAACAGGAGAGAGCAGCAAGTCTGACAGTTCTCTAGACAAGCTGTTCATTTGACCAAGGGAGTGGGAAACATGCTCTTGGCTTATAATCAAGACTGAACAGCTTCAGTCCTCTACACCTGCCTATAGAATTTTCACCTTGACTGTTTGCAGTACAGTAGACAGGAGTATCTGATAATCTCATTACCTGAACTCTGGGGACCTGTGTTAAGTTCCACAGCTTGATAGATCTGTTTCTTATCTGTAGCTTGGTCTGTAATAGTTCAAAGATGTCGAAATTCCTGTGTCCTGCCCTCTCCCCTTAGTGCATATATTCTGTCTCTTGGACAATGCTAAATGAGCACCAGAGGATATGCTGCAGATGATATTTTCACTGTTTCTCTGCCGGAAGACAGAGGAGCTGACTGGCAGAGACAGTTAAACACTCATTACTACCCCATAGGAAAGGAATTTTCTTTGATCCATCTTTACAATCTTGTAAGAATCTGTGGCTGATTGCTTCACACCCAGTGGTTTTCCAAGTCCATTCTAGAGAGTGTGTGATCTAATAACAGCAGTCTCTATCATGAAAAATTGCTTGGTTGAACTCTGTTCCCGGGATTCTTCGCTGCAGCCGCACACCAGTTCTCTATAAAGCTTTGACTGAAGGCTCCATGTCTCAGTTCAAATGCAGTCCTCCAATTTTAATTAAGAACAAGCACTTTCCAGGTTAACTCAAGAAGAAGAGAGACTAAACTCAGACTACACTGTGGGCTGCCACAGGGGTTGACTGGAGCACTGAGCTCCCTCAGTGATTTGCTTGTCAGGTTTACAGCATGCACGTGCTGGTACTGTAATGTTATCAGTTCTCCCAAGCAAGATGGGGCAAGTCCCAAGACTGAGTCATGTTTGGAGTGTAGGGGACATTCCCTGCTGCTGCAGGTTTCTCCCAGAGAGAGCTGTTTGGAGTGTTCCAAGTGAGGGTAGTTCAGATTTGAGTGCTGCAGAGAATCAGAGCTCCCCTGCTCAAGCCCACTGCCTAGTGTTTGACACATGTAGGTAGGTGTATTCCCGGGGTATCTGTATTTTAGGGTACATAATAATGGACTGGAACTGGCATTGAATAACTGCCTTGAGTAGCTGAAAGCTGAGAAACTCTGTTTCCAAATGCATGCTGTAATTTAAAAACTAATTGTGTGGTTCCAAACTCATTGGGATTGGTTTTGCTCATTTCCACAGGATTAGTCATCACTTAAAGTTATGCCCCTCCTTAGGTAACTTACGGAGTGGGAGAGAGGGGTCCAATTGCAGAAGCCAGAGGAAGAGCTGGACCAGAACTTCACTTGTGATTTGCAGGGCTGTCTCTGACAGAGAAGTTTTCTGCCCAACCTATTGAAAGAAACTACAGAAACTCTCATTCCTGGATGAAACCTTTCTCAGATGACTAAAAGAACAAAATAGTTGCAGTCGCATTCTCTAGCTCAGTGATTGCTGTTGTGTCTGGTTCATAATTTCTCTGTTTCCCCATATTATAGTCCTTCTATAGAAAGAGATGACAGAGCCACCAGGGTATCGGAGGCGCTGCTGCAATGCCTGCACAAAGAGCAAGCTACCTTTGAGCCACATGCCAGCCTTTGCATTTGATATGCATCTATCTATCTATCTATCTATCTATCTAGCTAGCTAGCTAGCTAGCTAGCTAGCTAGCTGTCTGTCTGGCTATCTGGCTATCTAGCTATCTAGTATCTAGCTATCTAGCTATCTATACCTGGCAGCATTTATTTGTATTTGAAGCCCCCCCTTTCTAATCTCAGAGGTGGGATAGCAACAGTGCTACATTTGCAGTATTTAGGAATCTAAAATATATGTAATACTATAAAGAAAGGAGGCCTGCTAGTGTTCTAAACCTCTGTGTTCCTTAACAGAAAGTTCATTATTTTCAACTTTCCTCAGTGGGGAAAGTTAGAATATTCTCAGCGGGATGGTTAGAAAAACAACACAATCTGAGTGTGTAAGTAGAGTAGAATGCAAGAAAAAGCTTTATTTCATACTTCCTCCTCACAGACCTAAATATAAGATTTAAAACACTTAAGTGCTATTTTTCTTAACAGTTGGAGAACACCATGTTTCATGGTAGAGTTCTTGGGGGTTGTTACAATGGAATTTTTCTTATATTTGAGATAAGCCAAAACACTTATTACATCAAAGTAAAAGGCTGGGGTTTTTTTTTCTTACAGACTCACTGCATGGAGAAACAATGGAACATGGGATTATCTTAACTATTTTGAAAGTGAAAAGTCTTATGTTTATCCCAGATGTTGTGGGCATGATCCTTGTGATGCAAGTTCTTAAAGAAAGCAGCACAAAACAGAGAAATGGAAAAAAGGGTGGGAAATGCTGCTGAAACTTATAAGGAAAACCAAGCAAATGCGGATATACATGTTAAGCAAAAGGTTTAATATACTTTATATTGTTGTAGTTCTAGAAATGGAAGGATAACTTTATACTTTTCTCTTTCTTTTTCCTGCTAATGATGAGCATACACATAAAATCAGACATAGTATGTAAGTTTTTACTTAGTTGGCATCAGAATTATTATTCTTGAGGCCGGTAACTTATTTAGTGAGTTGGAATGTCAGCAACAAGCAGTTGTACTGTAAGGCACACAACAAGCTGTTGTTCGTGCTTGTGCCTCATTTTCCCTTCTCTTGTGATATCAGGGGTGTGTGTTTAGAAAATACATAAAGCAGGTTGAGAACTGCAAAGTCTGGCTAACATGTTTCTATTGTGAGACTTTTAAAGGAAAGTGTGAGGTCTGCTACCAAGTTACTGTGATATAGATGTGCTTGCCTGAGCTTGCAGTGAGTGTTTATCACTGTGAAAAGGTTTCCATTCATCTTCACTATCACTTCCCTGGCTTATTTAAGTATCCTATTGTAACCACTTGACCTTGAAGAAAAGAATGCCATAGACCTAAAGGTTGCAGTATTTTGAAGAAAGATCCAAGTTGGGTCCCGTGCTGTTTGGCCTTGCTGGATTAAAAATAGTTCATGGCTGACTTGGACTCTGCACCATTTTTCTCCAATGAGGTCAGTGCATGTTGAATGGTTGGGTTGTTAGGAGGGGTCTGTGTGAAAAGTATTTCATGGGAAAATGTGTAGAAATAGACCTGGCTGGAATTCATGTTTACATGTGGCCAGCATGAAAGGATGGAATTCATGTTTACATGTGGCCAGCATGAAAGGAATTGTTACATAGGGACACTGGGTGTTACACTCAAAATCATGTTTAAGTGCAAAGAAGCACACCTTATATGTCAAGAACTTTTTGTTTCTTGCTACTATAGTTGAAATGTGAAATTCTAATAATTACCAATACAGATCTAATTGTTACAGAAAAAAGAAACAATATCATTGCGCTGAAAATTTTCTACACACTGTTGAGTTTCTAGTCCTATCACTGCTTGCTTTTTGAGGCTTCTCTGGGTCTGAAGGGCAGCAGTTTAATTCTGGGGTGTATGGGGGAACTTATAGCAAGTTGTTCACATGTGGAGTGCTTCACTAGGACAAATCTGATATTCCCATGGATCGTTTCTTCTTCCTTGTGCCAGGATTCGTGTTGGGTCATTTTTTTGTTTACTAGCAAGGTTTCACATTCTTGATCTTTCTTCTTTGGTCTGTGGCTCTGTTATATCCAAATTTACTATCTGTATTGTGATATCTATGCACGTTAGAGTCTACTTTTTCTTCTGTGCTGCCCCTAAAACCAGTTTTGTGCAGCTCCAGGTCTGTATTTCTTTAGCCAAATATGTTGAGTCATTTTAGCTGTGGAGTCTCTGGTGCCAAGGCTGTGCTCCAGGTCCCATGCCTGTACTCCGTGCTGCACCCCATGTCCACACTCCTGGTCACACAGGTATTTTAGGAAAGGCTATCTGAAGGTGCCGTGCTCTCTTGGGTAAGGGTTTCTGAGGGTTGGTCTAGAGAAGAATTAGGTCCCTTGCTTTGGTGGATGAGGTTCCTGTTGGAGTGCTGGGTAACATTTCACAGAATAACAGAGCCAATTAAGTTGGAAGAGACCTCTGAGATCATTGAGTCCAACCCACGACTGAACACCACCACGTCAACCCCACCAGGGCAGTCTTTCATTAAGCACCTCCAAAGTCGGTGACTCCACCACCTCCCTGGCAGCCCGTTCCAACGGCTGGTTAAGAAGAGTTAATGGCTGAGGAGAGCTGCGCTTACTGTGCTTGTTTGGGGCAGGACGCTCACTCCCGGTCCCGGTCCCGGCGGCTGTCCCGTGACGAGCGCCCCGGGAGCCGCGGGAGCGCGGGGCGCTGCCTGTCCCGCTGCTGCCGCCAGAGGGCGCCGCGGCCGCCGAGCGCCTCCCCCCGCTGCCGGCGCTGGCGGCCGGTCCTGCCGGGAGGAGGGAACGGGAAGGCGGCAGCGGCAGCAGCAGCAGGAGCAGGAGGAGGAGAAGGGCGGGCAGGCAGGCGGCGAGCGCGGCACCGCCACCAGCCGGAGGCCGCTCGCCCGCGCTCCTGCGGCAGAGGCGGGCAGCCGGGCGCACCGTGCCCTCCGCCTCCGACCGCGCCGTGCGGCTCCGCGGCCCCCGCCAAGATGTCTCGGGAGCCCGGCTGCAGCCGCTGGCTCCTCTTCGCTGCCTGCGCCCACCTCGTCTTCCTTCTCCCGCCGCTCCGCGCCCGGGGTGAGTGGCGGGGGCCGGGCCGGGACGCCATGGCGAGGTGAAGGGAGGAGACCCGGGACGCTCGGCCCCTCCGAGGAGGGGATGGCAGGGAGGAGGGCACGGAGAGCTCGGGGTGGCGCCGGAGCCGCTTCCCGGCCGCCGTGTCCCGGCCGGCGCGGAGGGAGGCGGGCGGGGAGCCGAGGTGCCCCGTTCCCGAAGTTTGTTGGCCATCCGGGCTGGAGCGCGGCCGGGCGGCGCGGGGTCCCTGAGCGGCCCCGGCTGCGGGGGCAGCGCCGGGAGCGCCTCCCGCCCCCGGGGCGGCGTGCGGGGCCAGGGTGCGGGCAGGGACAGCCCGCTCCGGGAAACCGGCCCGGGGAGCCGGAACAGCTGCGCGGGGAGCGCTCGGGCTTGTGACTGCGCCGCACGGACGGACTGCTCTGCTCAGGGCGGGGGGAAAGGTAAAACCGCCCGCCCAAAATGCCAGGCGAGAGCAAGGAAATACATTACTGTGTTGTAGAGATGTTCTTCATGTGTTTAGTCAGCTGGGAGAAGATGAAAGGAGGAGGATTATTAGAATGTCAGAGACTGGGTTGCTACATGCTCCTGGAGTTGGGAGTTGTTGGCGTGAGTGTAAGCGGCAGAAGTAAATGTTTACATCTGTTCTATGTCTCATTATTTCTGTTCCTGAATATTTCCATCTCTTTCAGCATAGGCTTGTCAGCCTATTGTGAGCCTTTGGATTTGATTCTCTTCCACTCCTATGGCTTGTGCATCAAAATCATGCAGGGGAAAACTGGTGCTAATAAATCACATTTCCAGCAAAGTAAAACTGTGATATTTTGGTTTTCCTTCTGCTAAACACTTTTCCTTTCACAGACACAGCTTAGTTTTTGGAGAGTGCTAATACTCTACAGCTCTTCCTTAAGCTGCATTTCATTCTTTCCAGGATGGGTAATTTTGCTCCAGTAAGGTACTATAGCATTTCTGATGGCAAACAGATTGTAATCACAGTCAGAGAATAGCAGATTCAGTTTTTCCTTTATCTGTATTTATTGTACATGCATAGATACCTACCTACGTGCAGGTAGAAAGCAGAAATGGAAAACCTTGTGTTCTTGTTTAGTAGGTCTTGATTAATCCTTGTATGGGATTTATTCACCAGAAGCTTCCTGCAGTATCATGGTTTTCTTTTGGTTTTTTAATACCCATTTTTGTTACTGATCTGTCCTTTCCCAAATATCCCATGCTTTTGAGATGGCCTGGATAGTAAATTTGTTCTTCGAAAACAGAAATAATTGGAATTGCCTTCCACAGAAGCAAACAGTTCGTCTGTCAGTAGTAGTTAGGTAATTTCATAAATTCCAACTTGCAAGTGGCAGCTTACAGAATGGGAAAATGTATTCAGATGATTTTGTATGGACTAACTTCTAGGCAATCAGAAGAGATCATGATGATGCTTTTTCTTCTACTGTTTTTGCTTGCCTTTTATAAAGACAGTGGTGTACACAGTACTCATTTAGCCATTCCAGTGGTTCAAAGTGGTGATTTCAGCTGCCTTCTTCCCATATGTGCCATTTGTGAAAAGAAATATAAGTAGTTGCTTTTATTTTATGAAAAGCTACAGATGCTGCAAATTTGCTTGCATCAGCCTCTCCTCTTCCTCCTCCCCCTGCTCTCTCCCCATTTTGTGCTGATGAATCTGTAATACATTCTTATCTGGCTAGACCAGAGTCTTTGATGCTGATAGGGTGGCAACAGTGAAGAAATATTATAAAAGCTTGCATATAAATACACAGAACTAATTTATAGTGCTCACAGGCTGTCTCATAATGGAAGATCCCATCTCTTTGACTGACAATATCAGTGCCGATTGTGTCTGCAATCATGTCAATTCATATAACCTTATGTTCTTTGAAAACTTGTAAGGGGAAAGAAACCCAACCAAAACAAAAATAGGCCTTTCATTAAGTTATTATTAGGACTGTAAAGAAATTCTGTTTTAAATGTTTTCTCTACTGCATACAATGTAATCACTGGCTGCCATTATTTGAAGTGGTTTTTATTATCACAGTTTTGCCATACATTGTCATGGAATTGTTACTTCTTTGTAGCTCATTGAAACTGACCCACAGCTCAGTGAGGTGGTTGGAACAACACTGGGGTCAGTCAACCTTGAATCAGACTGTGAAAGAGGAATATAACAGAGGTATTGCTTTTCTGTCTCAGGTGGATTAGTGTGTGAAAGCAAAGAGTTAACTCCTCAGTTTTAACATCCTTGGTACTTCAAGGACATATAATTTTAAACATTTGGAAGTTGTTTATGCATGAAAGAGTATTACCAAAGAAAGGATTGCTTCTACATATAAAATGTGACATTGTATAATTGTATGTATTTATACAGTGTATTATGTTTTAATGCTGCAGTGTTTACATCCATTTTTCTATCCTGTACATATTCCTGCTGAACAATGAAAATAATTGCTGAGTTTTACATTCCAGTGTTATAAGCAAATCTATTTACCTATTAAAATTTTAATGGAAATAATGGAACACTTGACAAAAATAAATAAGAATTGAAGGAATTGAACAGGAAATCTCATATTACATGTCTGGGTTTTGAATGGATCAAAAAATGTTGTCTAGCTTTTCCAGTGGATTCTAGTCATGCTCTCAAAAGACATAAAGATAAAATTGGTAGTAGTATAGAACTTTAAAGTCTGTCTAAAATTTCTGTCCTTTTCTTATCCTCAGTTCTTGGCCATTTAGCAAAAGGAGGGGAGGGCTGGTGATTGACACGTTCTGCTTCTGTCTGCTTGTGCCAGATGACACGATGTTAATGCACAACATGTGTCAACCTTCAGAGTACACAATGCATTAAATAATGAAGTGGCAAATACAAGATTACAGTTGCATTTTTAAGATGGTGCCTTGCTGGTTTTTTTCCTGCTTTGGATAGCTTTGTTTGCAAGAAACTGTATAGTTAATCACCCTGGTCTTTTGGTTACTGTGGTAGCTACAGGGCTTGAACTTTTACCAGCTTGAACTTTTACCAGTTTCTTCCAATGAATTGGAAGAATTCTTTCTTGCAATGAATTTTCTCTGTGCTCTGTGGCAAGTCCAACTGAGGTATGCTTACTTTGTATTACGAAACACAAAAGGGGCTTGGGGAAATTCTGGATTTTTCAAAGGTACCTCTAGTTCCAGAGATTGATATGTGCTTTAGGGAGTTATACTGAAAGAAACCCATTACAATTGTGTGAATTAATAATGATGTTTGGGCATGAAAAGTTACTGGTTTGTTATAGTAGCATCTGATAGCTCCTAGACATAGGTCATCCTTCTTTGTGCATGTATGCCTTGCACACAACAAAAATGTATCCTTATCACAAAGAATTTAAAGTTTCTGCCCGTGTTGTGCAAGTGACCTGGCCATGAGCTGAGTTAGAATTTTTCTATCAGTGGTCCACTCCTGGGAACATCTTTTTCAGAAACCTCTTGAAAGTGAATTGCATGTGAATGAATTAATCTTGGAGTTGTCCATTTGTTCCAAGGCACTGTATTTTCTACCTACCCTGTGGTCCCTTTGTTGATGTGTTGTAGGCCAGATAAATTTACCATGTTCTTTTCCTGCTGCCCTTTTCCCAGTAAATCCTTAGAAGAGGATATTTATTTCCATGCTGAGAGAACAGGTTGCTTAGCCAGAAGAGTCTTGGCCACAGCTGACTGCTGAAGACTGCTTTATCAAATTAGATGTGCAAAACAGATTTGCCAATCAGGTGGAAGAGTGTTGCTAAGATAAATTCATACAGTCTCTGTGCATGAAAAACTTCACTACTGTTGGGTGAAGACTCTGGAGGCTTTTTTGGTGGTGTCTTCAGGGGTCTGTTAGTCTCTTTTGTGAATCGTTCTTCAGTAGTTTAAAAATAGTCTGAACAGTTCTTGTCTTATTAAAATGTATTAGCTGGAAAGAGTCTTCCTGATATACTTAATGTAAAAGTTACCAAGTCATTTTAATGTGTTTAATTGTTGAAAAAGGAGGGGAAGCTGCCTTAGTGAAGTCACAGGGAATAAGAATAATGATATAGCAAGGGACTTTAGCATTCATTGCCTGTATTGGTTTGTTGGATAAATTATATGAGTGTTGAAATTGCACTGTGTGACAGGGTCAGAGCTGGTTGGTTTTCAAGGCTCTTCTCCTGCAATAATGATCCATCCCCACGTGCAGGAAGGCAGGCAAAGATGGCAGGAGGCCCACATGCACAAACAGGAGCTCCTGACAAAGCTCAAACATAAAAAAGGAAGTGCACAAGAGATGGAAATACAGTCAGGTAACATGGAGACACTGTCTGAGAGTGCAGGTATGTGGTTAGGAAAGCCAGGGCCCACCAGGAGTTGAACCTGGTGAGAAATTCAACTTGTGAAATATAAGAAGAAGGGCTCCTGCAAGTGTATCAGTAAAAGGGAGACTAGGGAAAATAATAATGGGCCTTCTTGTGAATGGAGGACAGGGTTAAAAGAAGGACATGAAAGAGGGCAAGGAACATGGAACCTTTTTTGCCTTGATCGATATTATTAAGACTCACCTTCAGCAAACCCAGGCCACTGAAACTCATGAGAAAGTCTGGAGCAAAGAAGAGTTACTCTCACTGGGGGAGGACTGGTTTAGGGAACATTTAAACAAGCTGGACATGCAGAAGTCCACAGGACCTGATGGCAGGCACATACAAGTGCTGGTGGAGTTTGATGATGTCAGTGCAAGACTTGATAATCTTTGAAAGGTGATGGTTGCTGGGGGAGATTCCGCAGGACTAGAAGAACATTGCCCTGGTCTTCTAGGAGGGCAAGGATAAGTTGGCTAGTGGTACCTCAGTCTCTGGGAGCAAATAATCCTCAGTATCACTGCCAAACAAGGAAGGACAAGACAAACATGTGCAGGACAAGAGGGTGACTGGGAGAAGTCACCATGTTTTTATGAATGGACAGTCGTGTTTAACCAACCCAAAGGACTTCTGTGATGACTTCTGCCTTCATGAATGTGGGGAAAACAGTGGGTGTTGTTCATCTCAACTTCAGCAAGGAGTTTGAACTCAATCCTGTCTCCTGTAATGTCACAACAAACTGATGGAAGTATGGGCTATGTCTGTGGACAGTGAAGTGGATAGAAAGCTGGCTGACTTGGTGGCTCTGATGAGCAGCATGGTGGCTCCAGTAGTGTTTAACCTTTCATTAATGACAACAGATTGTGCACCCTCAGGGAGTTTGCAGAGGATACACAATGTGCAGGGGGAGTTGATGCACCAGCTGGTGGTGCTGCCATTCAGAGGAAGCTCAGCAGGCTGGAGAAGCAGGCAGACAGGAAACTTGGGAAACTGAGTTCAGTGAAGGGAAATACAAAGCCCAGCCCCTGACAAGGAAGCACTCCATGCTGCATTGCACGCGGGGGGCACATTGTCTGGGAAACAGCTTTGCAGGGAAGGACTTGAGAGTCCAGGCATTCAGCAAACTGCTCGTGCACCAGCAGTGTGCTGTCGCAGCAAAAAATGGCCAGCAGCCCCCTGAGCTGCAGGGGAAAAGTGTTGGCAGCAGGGCAAGGGAGGTGACCCCTCCTGTCTGCTCAGCACTGGTGTGACACATCTGGGGTGCTGCATCCACATCTGGGCTCTCCAGTACAAGAGAGACATGGACATACTGGAGTGAGTCCTGCAAAGGACCATGAACATCATTAATAGATGACAAGGAGAGGCTGAAGGAGCTGGGGCTGTTTAGCTTGGAGAAAAAAGGTTCAAGGAGAAGTTCCAATATGTAAATACCTGGTGGGATGCAATAAAGAAGACAGAGCCAGAGTGTGGTACTTAACAGGACATGAATCAATTTACACAAATTGAAATACAGGAAATTCTGTTTGAACATAATTACTTCTTTCTTTGGTTTTTTTTTTTTTTTTTGGGTTTTTGGGTTTTTTTTTGTTGTTGGTTTTTTTTTTTTTTTGTTGTTGTTGTTGGTTTTTTTTGTTTTGTTGTTTTTTTTTTTTTTTTAATCTAAGAATGAACACCAGAAGAGGTTGCTCAGAGAGTTTATGCAGTCTGTTGTAGGAAATAATCAAAACCTAACTAGACAAGGTCCTGAGAATCCAGTTCTGGAGGGTTGAACTAAATGACCGTTAGGGATCCTTTCCAACCTCAACAAATCTTTGGTTCTGTAATACCAGGATGAATAGTTTGTTTAATTAATTCCCTGAAGAGCTTTATCTGTGCTCTCAAAGATGTGCTGTGAAATAGGCAATCTGATTATTGTTTGATTTGTTTGAAGGATCATGTGTGTTAATATTTTATAAAGCTTAGGAGCAGTGTGCATGGGTTATTGAATGCACTGTGGTGACAGAGGCAGCATCTCTTGTCAGTCACAGTTGTCTTAGGTTTCCTGTGTCTTTCCTCAGGAGCATATTAAAAGCTGAAAATAGGCTTGTGAATAAGCTGAATTTATGAGGTGACACTTCTTCAGGTTAATACTACTTAATTAATACACTTGCTGGAATAAGGATGTTATGTGTAAATCTTATAATTAGAATTGTGCCAAGAAGAAGGTGTGGATCTGGTTTGTGTAGGGGAGGTTATTCCTTGTCTGAATCTGTAAATACTGCTATATTGGGAGGCAAGGAGGAAAATGACCTTGAGGTTTGCTCAGTTGGTTAGTTCCTGCTCATAACATGGATTCAATCCCTGTACTGGCCATTCCTTTGAGAGTTGTGGGTCCCTTCCAGTGCTGAATATTCTGTGATTCTGATTTATGACCACCACGAGTCTGCTGTGTTAGGATGATTTTTGGGATGTCTGGATCTAGCTGTGTGGTTTGAGATGCAGGGTAATCAGGACCTGAGATGTCACTGTGAACCTCAGCTCCTGGACACTTGATGAAATTTGATCTCCACCTGGAAGAGCATAAGGATGTAGGTGTTCAGAGATGGGGCACCCTAGACCCAGGACAATCTTGTCTTGCTGTCCTATAGTGTAGGTTTCTAGTGCATCAAGGGAATGGTAATGGCTAACAATTCGCTCTGAAGTCAATTTCAAGCAATAAATAATTTAAATTTGTCGTGAGACAATCCACTTGAATCTGTTTTCTGCCCCAGTTTTTAAGAAAGCCATCAATTTGACCATGAAGAATAGTGTCTTGAATTCCTTCCAAATTGTAACAATTTGCTTTCATTTGCATCTCTTTAGTGCTTTTAAGAAAAGGATTTCTTAAGAAGAATCTTAGCAAGGCTTTCTTATGTTAAATGGAACTTTTACAAATGAACAGGCTGAAACAAATTAAGTGACTACATCAACAACAAAAAAAGTAGCACCAGAACCGATTTTATTATTATTTTTCCTAATACAAACCAGTGTATGCAAAGGGTGGTGTTGCTATAAATAGTTTAAGATAAAGCTACTTCTGTGCAGATTAGTTCTGTGGGGTCCCTCTTCTTTTTGTAAACATTTATTTGGGTCTCATACCTTTACAAGTTTGAATGTTGTTTAAAGGTGACATTCAAAGCCTGTAATGGGCATCTTTACTTTTGATAGAAATTTCTGTCAGCCGCTGTAAGTTTCTGTGGTTCCAAGAGAAGCTTTGGTAATCCAAACTTTAACCTAAAACCAGTGCACTGCAGGTCTCCCCTGTGGTAGCACATTAGGCTGTTACCAAGTGAGCTACTGGACTGAACAGATTTTATTTTTATAAGGGATTTATTTGCCTTGAAGCCAAGAAAAATTGGCTTCATATCAGAGTGATTTTTTTCAGTGATGGTGTGGGACTTGTCATGCAGCAAATATATAAATTCTATGAGAACAGACTCTCATGTTCACAAAGATTATTACAAATACAGTATGATTTAATGTGAAAAATCTACCTAAATGATGGGGGAGAGAGGGAGGTTGTTTTTTTTTTTTTGGTGCAGAACTTTATCAGTTGTGAAAGTGAGCTCCTGTAATATGAAAGAAGTCTGTTTTTTCTTTCAGCTTTTGCTGTAAGTGTAGTTTCTGAAGGTGCAGAAGATGAGACTGAACTTCCAGTGCTGCAGGTAATAAATTTTAGTTGCTAGAGCAGGAACATTTTACAGACATTATAAAATAAACTGGAGTAGGCCTGAGCAAAAAGCCTAAAATCTGTGGCATTGATTATTTTAATTATTGACTTCAGTAGTACCAAATTTCATGTATTGTCTTTCTGTTCTAGGTCATATAAGTTCTTAGTGCTATTGCTGTTGAGAAAAGTTTATGAGTATATAACCTTTATTAATTCAGAGTTTTTGAGTATATAAACTTTATTAATTCAAATTAATTCATCTTCCTTCTTTCTTGGTTTTGTTAAATATAGAATATATGGAGAGGGAAATGGCTGCCTCTCTGCCAAATTAGCATTATTACATATTACCACTCAGGTCACGGCTCTAGCATAGCTCGTGTATGAAATTTCAAATTAACCACATGAGGAGAACTAATGGTCAGAGCTAGCCCTAGCTTTCAATAGCATCCTGAGTGTTAGGTGTGTGTGCCTGCATGTCCTTTCACAGACTTCTGACTACCATTTTTATATGAGTACATATTTGTAACAGATATTTGTTTATGTATAAAAGAAATGTAAGGGAGGAAAATAAAAAGAAATTGAATGAATCAATAGTTAGAATCTATAGCTGCCATTTAGATCTAGTGATTTTGACATCAAGTGCAATAGCAGTATAGTCAGAGGTATATATTTTGAAATAATTTTTGGTTTTGATGATGATTGCTTTAACTACAGTAATTTTTCTAGGTGAAAAATATCCCTATTGCAAACTGCTGATCTGCCACAGTGTCTGGGAGACTCTGTCATTCTGTTGTCATTACTGATAGATTATTGCTGTTTGTTAAATTCCATTACTGTCTCAATCCAGCTGTTACCTTCTTATATAGGATATAATTTATGAAGGCTTCCCTAATATTTTAGAGTTTCAAAACCTCCCTTCAGATGAGATCAGAGGTGCTTCCTAGACCTCTTCAGGCCAAAATACCTTTTTTTCCTTTTTTAAAAAAAATAATATTAACAGGACTATAACAGGCAACAATTGTTTTGTGTTTTAATAAAAGTAATTTTAAATATGGCTTATTCTTCACACAGTGTACCACAAAACACAAAGGTTTTTGTTTGCATGGAAAATCAATCTTCCTGTGTTTTTTTCTGATACAGGTTAGCTTTGAATGTTAACTGTGCTATATAATGACAGTGTTGTATATAAGTTAATATTATAACACATCTTTTAAACTTTTTTGACCCAGGCAGCAGGAAAAGGATCATAAGAATGGATGCAGTTGCAGTAATTTTTGGAAAGGTTTAACAGATGGCTACCAGGGAAGTTGGAGCTTATTCATTTCAGTGTAAAAGTCAGAGGAAAGATCATCTGATGCAAGTAAAGCTAAAAGGATTACATACATCTGATATTGAAAAAAAGGAAGAGGGCTCAGTATTTAGAAATAGAACTTGTCTCAAGGGTAGGAAAACTTGTATGAGGTTATTACTAAGGAAGTGTATGGCATTTCTATCTGAAAGCCTTAAAACACTGGAACCGAGATAGATCCTGCAATATTCTTATGCAATTAGTAAAGATGAGTTTGATTTTCATGTGGCCAAACCAAAGCACTGGGGTTCTGTCACCTGGGATAAATTGTGCAACAAATGAAGTCTCTGTTTTCCTTCCTACAACTTTCTAAGGCAGTGCAGAGATACCTGATGTTTGTCATACCTGAGTAAATTCCAGTGGGGTTATGTGCTACAACCTGTTGATATTTGTCTTGATATGAATTTCATTTGAGTCTTCCTTTAAGAATTGGCAGAAGATAGATTTGATAGCTAGAATTGATAGGTTCCTTTAGTTTTGAGAGAAGCTTGGTAGTAGATTAAATTAATAGAGTGTGTTAGGTTTTTTTCCCACACTGAACAGGTGTGTTTTTATTGTAGAACTCCATATTCCAAACCTAGTGCTCAGGAGATACATTATAAAGAAAAAAAAGACACTGTTAGTACTAATTTAAAGAGCTCTGGTATAAATTGATTAATGGAAAAGCATTTTCTCTTTTCTTACTCTTACTGTATTTTCTGAGTAATAGTATGTAAGCATATAGGGTATCTCCTGCAATTCTTGATGATGAATAACATTTTACTTTATTTTTCATATTAGTTTTTGAGTTAAAGCCTCTGTGTATACATATATAATCTGATGAGTGCTTTGACTCCCCGTGTGCTTCTGTAGAAATATTTGAGGCTTTGTGTATATTCTTACTTGGTTTTTTTTCCTTTCTTTCTTCTAGAACTCTGAAAAAAGTAGAACAATTAGTAAAATAGGCAGAGGTAAGTAGAGTATAGGGCTGTTTCACAAATACTTTTTTTTTTCTTTGTTCATGTAGTCTCATCAAACAGAAAATTCTAAATCTTTAATTGTACTTGCAGTTCTTGTAGTTGTTTTCTGTGAACATGTGCACTTGCACTGTGAAAAGAATGAATTGCTTTTTATAGTGCACTGTAGTTTAAAATAAAATTTTTTGATACTTAGCTGTTCTTGTAACACTTTACGATGAAACTGAATTTTACCATTCTGCTAGGCTCTAACTGTACTTGTAATAACTAAGGTTATTGTAAATTGCTTGTAACAAAATATAATTACTTTGTTATATCTAGAAGCAAGTATTTAAGAAACACATCAAACATTAATAGGTAGAATAGTGGTAAAACCATTTCTTGCTGCTGGACAAGTGATAAATAATGAAAATAAAAATTCTGCAAGGTTGCCTTCTCTGAAGAGCAGTCTGATGTCCTTCTGGCAAAAAGTTAACAGACCTGACTTGCACTGTAACTGTGGACTTTTCACTCTGTTAAACCCTCAGGACTTGGCTCTGCCTGTTCTAAAAGGACCCAGCTTAATTATGACTGTCTTCTGGCATTTCCTAATGTAATATTTGTCAATACTGTGAGGGTATGAGGAGCACTGGAGAAAGTGAAGGTTTTGTGGTTTCTTTCCTGTTGCTGCTGTTAAAAAAATGTAGTGGATTAGATGGACTGCTGGTCTGATGCAATACATCATTTTTTTTGCCTCTTCGTAATAAAGTTATTTTGGTTTGAGGTTTGTTTTTTGGATTGTTTTTTGTTTTTTAGGTCTTTAACCCATTTCTTAGGTAAAATGTAAGGGCTTGAAACAGAATGTAGTTCTTGAGGGCTCTTAGTTCCTCTGATATTTCATTCTTCTCTTTTGAACTGTTATATACAGATCAGTAGCACTTTTGGAAATTAAGCTTTCAAAAGACTGTTCTTTCTTTTGCTTCATTGGGTGTTTCTCAGTTTGGGAAACAATTGAGGTGTTCAATATTGTAACTATTCTCTGTTGACATTTTCATACATTGAATATGTCTTTTTATTAAGTACTTTAAACTA
The DNA here is from genome assembly GCF_028018845.1 of Melospiza georgiana. Taxonomy (NCBI): domain Eukaryota; kingdom Metazoa; phylum Chordata; class Aves; order Passeriformes; family Passerellidae; genus Melospiza; species Melospiza georgiana. The sequence goes on along the minus strand of NC_080431.1, from coordinate 59,984,402 downwards.
CCTATAGCACAGGAAACTATTTCCATTTGATTTAACCATCAAAGTAGGTTTTATCTCACTCCTAGAAAGTATGCTGTTGTGGAATATCACAGGTGTTGTTAAATGTACCATAAGTGAAACTAAGTGTAGTTCAGATGCTTCCATATCTGTAAATATATTGGTACTAAAACAGCAATTACTAAAAACAAGGTAGTGTTTGCTTTTTGTCTCTGTAGGTGTTTTTGGAGTTGTGCATGTAGATTTAGCCCTTTGACTCTCATTAGCATCAACAAAGTGTAGTTTCAGTTTTCACACAGATTTTAATTTTTGCACAGGAAATCTAGCAAAGATCTTGCTAGGTAGCAATTAGTTGCTATTCAGAAGTTTTTATTATGCATGGAATTTTTAAGAAGTTTGGTGGTTCAGAGCATGAACACTGTGGATTCCTACACTGTGTAGGAAAAATGTGAAATGAATACTGATATCTAAACCAAAACTTTTTCCACCTCTGTAATATGTCACCAGAAACCTCATACAACTTGACAATTGTTTTGATGAATAAGCTAATAAATTGATGGAAAATAATATTGAAGGAAAAGTTGTAAAATATCTAACTGCAGCTTTGAGCTGTCACAGGTCTAAATTAACAAATAACTGTTCAGAGCAACAAAGCAATGTAATCAATCCTCAGATGTTGGACATAGCAATCTTCTCATAAGCTTAGTGCAGATATTTGTGGTTACTACTCTTTCTTTTCACAATGTTTTCCTTGTGATCCTTCTTCATGGGCTCAGTTTTACTCTTTTTCCTTGTGATTACTTGAAAGTCCTTCTTTCTTTGGACTTTCCTTCTTTCCTGCTTCCTTTTTTTTTTTTTTTTTTTTTTTTGGTGAACTTTGTTCCCTCTCCACAATTTTCAACATTCTGTACAGATCTCCTGGGCATTAGTTCAGCCTTTTGTAACCAAGCAATTCTCCTCATTGATTGATGCTTAGTTAATGCCTTGAGTGGGTTAAACAGCATAGATCAAACTTGGTAGGAGTTCTGGAAAAAGCATCTGTCCTCTTTTATTGCCTCATCCTCTGTTGTTGTCAGCTGTGCTCTGCTTCTGAATGAGGTCATATCTTCCTGTTTTCTAAGATTTCCAAGTATTGAGGGATTATTGTATCTCCTATTATCAAGAAAATTTGGCTACCTGCTTCATCATCTGCTTGTATTTTACAATAGGCACTTCTATAATCCATTAATGTTTGCAAAGCTATTTCCCTATTTTCTTTTAAATTTCTTAGTCTTCTCTCCTGTTAAAAGTTTTTAGTTGTGATGCCTTTAAACCCTGTGAAGACACCTGTGAGATATTAGTGCTGACAGATAAGAGTATCAGCTCAGTATTCTTGTGTGTGTGTCTCTCCACCTGATGTTTGTTTCTAGGTAGGGTTTTAATCTCTTTGTTTGGGAAGCAGCTTTTCTGTTTCATGTTCATGTGTTTTCTGGTGAGGGGAGATGCTGGTCTGTGACAAACACCTTTTAACTCTGGTGACAAGGAGTGCTGGTGTATTGGAGAAAAAGCAACCTCATGAATGTGGCTGCTGTTAAACTGCTGCACATCTTCCAGTCATGCCCTGCTCTTTTTAAATGAATCTGGTAAAGGACTGGTTTGGATTTTTGTGTGTGTGTGTTTAATAATGAGTTTTACTATTTAGAGAAAATATTTATATAACTAAAGGAATAGCTTACTATGTAATAGATTCCTACATACACCTGGGTTCTCACTAGCTTTGGAGCAAATCAGAAAATAATTTCTTTTATCTTTAAATCTTCTTATTTTCTTGCTTACAGAATTAAAAGGAATTGTATTTGTCATCCAGAGTCAAAGTAATTCTTTTCATTCCAAGAGAGCAGAAGATCTAAAAAGAGATATTTTGAAACAGGCTGTAGATCTTGGAAAGGTAAGTTGTGATAATATTAAGTGCACCTTGTTATATATTCTGTTGCTGCATTTTACTAAAAATATTGGGGTTTGTTGTGCCTTTTTTCAAATCCATTCTATTTCTTTTCTAATTGCTTTTTGTGTGCTTATAGAAAACTATTTCAGTGGTTTTTTACTGATTGTACACTGTGATTTATCACTACTTTAATTTCAACTATCCACCTTTTTGTGTTACGGCTGTTTTTGTTTGGATGGCATTTGATGCAAAAGTGATAAGAAAGACTTGCAAGAAGGCAATTTTTCAATATGACTGTAGTGTGTTTGCAAAGAAAAAAAGATGCATTCTTTATGAAGTGAAAAACATAACAATTTCATTATTAGTTTGAATAATTTTCATTGAGTATTTTAATAGAGCCAGTGAATGTGCTGTAAGGTAGATTTTGTCAGAATTCCATTGCACGGTTGTGACATGATGGCAGTAGAATGGAAATGTGTGTGGACATGAAATTCCTAAGGCAGGATTCCCACTTCCTGCAGCAGCAGTCCTCCACACCTCTCTTTACCCTGTCCCTGCATGATGCAGTGCCTTCCCTGACTATTCCTTGTTCCTCTGCCACCCCTCTGCAGACTGAGCACTCTCCCCTTGACCTGCTGCTGGGTCACACTGACCTGGGAGCTGCATGTACTTTACATTCTAATGGGAAATTTGATTTCTAAAGCATAACTCTAGAGAGAAGAGGTTTTTAAGAAACTTACACTGAAAGTTCAGTGTGCATAAACAATGCTTTATTTTCTTTGTGTTTTATAAAATAAAGAAAAAATTAAGAGTGGCATACATCCCCTCATATGAAATAGCTTCCTGTGAGATTATTTGACCTATTTTTCACTTCCACCTCCTTTGTTGTAAAGGAAAAAGAAATCTGATGTAAATTGTCTTATGTACATTAGTCTTGTAGTGCCTAAATCAGATTGCTGGATGTTTTAGGCTTCATTTATCCAAGCTTATCAAACCTGTTGTAATTAAATCCATTCTAAATGCAATTTTTAATCCCTTAATGAAATCAGTAATGTGAACAGCCTTTGTTCTGCAGAGTTCTGCTCTTTCAGAGTCCTCTGCGGAATTGATACAAGTGTTCAGGTCCAATGTGTGCAGAGAGGATTATGGTGTCAGTTGTTAAACCCAAGGATTTTAGTTGAGTTCTGTAATTGATGTTGCAGAATATGAGTAATAAAAAGTTCAGTAAGTAGGACTACAAATGGATTCAGTGGGGCTGGAATATAAGCATGTTTTGTGGGAAAGAGGTGAAATCATTTTGTAATCAGGGTTGTACCTGAAACTGACCTGGCTTCTAAAAACCTTTATTGCCTATTTGAGAAGATACCTTTATGGAAATGCTGAAATGATGATGCTTTTCCAGTATTAACAGTTACCTCTTGAACAGCAGTCGTGGTGTCTTAAGAGAAGCAGTGATGGAAAACCCACCAATAATCTCATATCTGAAATTTGGGAAAAGGGGAGAGCCATCAGTGTATAGGAAAAATAAACAGGCATAATCAGCAGGTTCTTGGTACATCTTGATTGTTTTGGTCAACTCACAATGCCACTGTGAGACACTCCCCAGCAATGCTGATTGTGGACATGGGGCAGATCATCTCTGCAATCCTGCATATCAACATTTGAAGTTGGCATTTTTCACTGCAGAGAATACAAATGAAATTAGTAGTTTCAGGCAAAAAAAGTAAAATCCTTGTGTTTTCAAAGACAACTGCTGTATGAAAACAAAAGACTACATCATCAGGTTCACTCCTCTGTTGTTATAGGCCCAAACAATAGATGTTTAGTCCATAAGTTAGTCATTAGTTATTTTCTGCTAGTCTGAAATGAGAAATGGAATCCAACTGGAATTAAGCCAGCACATATGCCTCACTTCAAAATGGATTAAGTAACTGTCGTTAATCTTAACAAGTGATTTGTCTATTTATTTTCTTTAATGGTGCACTTAAAACATTTTTTTAAAGTGAAACAATCTGTAATTCTGGTCACCAGTAGATGTCAGTATTTTGTTCTTGCTCAAAAATATTTTCCCTGGCGATTTATTAAATATTAGCCAAAACTCTTCAGTTAGAATTCAGCAATGGCAAAAATTCAGTTCAGTTTCTACCAATCTTCTTAATTTTCTGAGATTATGGAACACTTAACCTCTGTAAACTAGACCTTCGTAAGAGGCACCAAATAACAACAAAGAAGACTGTTGGAAGTGTAAAATGTTAATGTTTTGGACTATGCCCTTTCTGTCTAAAAAATTCAAAATCAGGATTACTTTTTTGCTATTACTTTCAAAATGAGAAAAGAGGTAAAATAAAGTTTTTGAAAAGTTACCAGTTTGGGTGCACTCAGTGGTTTTTAATTGCCTGTGATTGTGACACTGTTTAGAAGACAAAATTTGTATATTTCCCTATGAAAACTGGTCTAGTAGAGTAGGAGATTTTGTGCTTTGGGTCCTGCAGGGTTCTTGCATTGAACACCCTTGGCCAATTCAAAAAACTATAATTTTCCTGAAAAGTCTAAAGATCAAATGGGGTCCTATTAATAGTGTTGTGGTTAGAGGATTCAGTGGAAGAGCTTCTTTTTCAAGGATATTGAGTTATTTTTAAGTAACTGATGATGATTTGTATATTTACATAATTTGCTTGATACTTTCCAAAATTAATGCTCCAAAATTAATGCCATAAATTCAATGCAATCTGTAATATACCTCTTGCTTCAATTTTCAGTTACCTGCTCAAATTCAGGATTCTAGTATGAAAATCCTGTTTACTTCTCTCCCTCCTGTAATGGCTTCCCATTTCATGGAAGCCTCTTTCCAGCCGAGACTGATCAGGCAATTCATGTTTTGGTCCTGCAGTTTTAACAAGGTTTAACAGATTATATTTAAGTGAGGTGTTGGGTTACATTCTGACCTGCCCCTCCATCTCCATGTCTACAGTAGTTTTTCTTCATGGCAAGGTTTTCCACCATATCAAAATCAACCCTGTTTTTAAAATTAAAACAGGCATGTTTTAACATCAAAATTTCTCAGTATTAGTAGATTGATTCCCTTTGGTTTTTTGTGTAAAACAATAATGTGCCCTTTATTTCCTTCCTAGCAACAACTTTATTTTTTTTTCTACAAGGATTTTTTCATTCTTTTGTTTGTAACATCATCCACAACTTTAATATTTACATTTATTTTCCAAATCTGTCCATAAAACTACACTTTTATTATGTGGGAGAGCTTGCAGTATAAAACCCTAATAAGAGTGTGCATTTAAGTGATCGGTGTATGAAGTTCCTATTTCTACGTTTTTATCCACGTTAGCACCTGTGTTTGTTTTATGTTGTGTTATTTATTCTGCTTGCATACATTGCCTACTATCAGTATGCTCTTGGTCACTTTTCTTTGTTTTTCTTTGTAATGCTTCATTCCTTTTAGGATTTGCATTTTAAAGTGCAGCTACTCATTCTGGGGTTTCAGTATTTGGGTGCTCCTGTTGTGAAATGCTTCTAAACTCTGTTCTGTATGTAGAAAGGTGAGGTGCATTCAAAATAAAACCTTTTGAAAGTGGTCCAGGAAAACTGTACAAAAGATACTGCTTAGTTTGGAAAATGTATTTTAGAGTTGTCTTAAATCTCTTCAAGGTCAGCTTGCAGGGCTTTACACATTTGAGTGACTTTGTTTTATCTTTGCTTTCCTTCAGCTGTTCTCCTAGCTTTCTGTTTTAATTGTTTGATCTTTGACTTTTTAATATGCCCTTGCTTCTCATTCTGCAAAGGTACTGGCATCCTTTTGACAATTGCTAGGCTTTGTTATCAGCAGAATTGATGCCTTGCTCATTAGCTGCTGGAACTGTAAAAGTTACCTACACTTTGTGCTGGAAGGTGAACAGGATCGTTTCCCTCTAATGGATGCTCAGCAGATTTGAAGGAATTGGTAGCAGTCAGATAATTCTGCACTAATGAGATCTTTTAAATGTTTTAGCAGTGATGAGTGGGCTGCCTTCAGCCCTGCCTTGCACATCACAGACCATTTTTATATCACTGCTTTTACCAATCATATGTGTGGTAGCTTCCTTCACTTTTTAAATGCAGAAAATAGGACCTGTCACCTCACAGAGATGTCTTGACATGTCAGGGCAAAATATAAACAAGAAATTCAGAAGTTTAAAGTGCTTCAGGCTAAGTGTCTCTCTCAGCCCCTTCAGCAGCAATTTCTGCAAACTTAATAGGATTTGAACAAACCCATTTTACTAAGGTATTTCTTTTTCTAGTAAAGAATGAGAGATTGCTATAAAGAATAAGAGATTGCTTCTTCCTCCACTGCTGTTGGCTATATTGAAATTGCTCAGTCATCTTTGAATAGAATGCTCAAGTATACATGAGACTAGAAATACTAAATCATCAGATTGAAATCATTACCTAGTGACAGTTGTTTTGTTCTTGTATATTCTCCTGAGCATCTATACTGGTACTTGAAATACATTCACCAAATTTCTTGCCTTGTGGAAGCTTTTTTCTGCTTTCCTGTTCCTTCTCTTCTTCCCCAGTTAAAATAGGTACATTAGATTTACTGTTGTGGGGAAGGGACCTGCTCCCCCATGGATCACACTGATTTACCTTGGGAGACCACTGTCTCAATCTTGCTGTCAGTGAAATATGCTTCAGGCTTTCCATGAATATAAATCTACTTATACTGCTAATCTTGCTGATGTTTAAAGAAGCATCTGAACCCCATAAATTGCTTAATTTCATTGCTTGAATCATAGAATCATTAAGGTTGAAAAAGATCTCCAAATCATCAAGTCTTTCACAGAATACCGTCAAACCCACTAAACCATATCAGGAAGTGCCACATCTGCTCAATTTTTAGAATACTTCTGGGGATGGTGACTCCACCACTGCCCTAGGAAGTTAGTTCCAATGCTTAATCACTCTTCCAGTGAAGAAATCTGTCCCCATATCCAACCTGAAGTGTTTTTATGCACCAGTTGGAATTGACAAAGATTTTGCTTTTAAGTAAAAACTCACTTTACACATGAATATTATCAACTACAATACTAAAATGCTATCTTAAACCCATTCTAAACAAAGACCTTACTCAGACCAGGCAACATAATTATAATGGTTCATCTTTAATATTGGCTTTCATGACTAATAGCTATGTACTGTATACCACACATCTGTCTTTTACATGATTGCATTTATTTAGAATTCTTGTAAACTGTGAGCTGTGGAGAAAGCATTCCTCACTGCTTTTTATTCACTCAAGTGAAGAGCAAACAAATGGCACTTTATTGCAATATGTTGTTGTCATCCTCAGCTACTGTCTTATTATACACATCTGTGGTAGCATTTATAATAAGCACTTAAAACTTTTCCAGATTTTTTCCACACCTTTTTATTTGTCTTGTTACAAAATAAGGTCTGATTTGTTAATTTGCACACAGCACTTGCTGTGGTTTTTTTGCACACAGTACTTGCATTGTTTTTTTTGCTCTTGATTTGTGAAAGCAGGGTATTTGTGAAATTTGTGAAAGCTATGGCCTTTCACTGAACTCTCTGAAATGACTCTCTGAATATTATTATATATAATAATATATTATGAAAACTCGGTTCTTTTTTAAAATGATAACCAGGCATCTGAGATTAGAACAGAAGTAGAAATTCTCTCTAATGGAAAATAGTACATTATACTTTATTACTTTGGGCTTCCTGAGGAGCAAAGATTATTAGAAACCGTGCCTTATTAGAATCATGGGTTTTGTTGTTGTGGGAATTTTTTTACACCTTATTGTGGCCTTTCAGTACTTAAGGGGGCTTATAAAGAAAGAGGGGAACAGACTTTTTAGAGAGCCTGTAATAATAAGGAAAGGGTAAAGTTTTTAAATTAGAGTAGACTGAGACTCAACATAAGGAAGATTTTTTTACAGTGATGTTGGTGAAACACTGACAGTTTGCCAGAGAGGTGGTCCATATCCCATCCCTGGAAACATTTAAGATAATTTTGTTTGGGGTTCTGAGCAACCTGATGTAGCTGAAGGTGTTCCTGCTCACTGGAGGGGCCTGGACTAAGGCTTTAAATGTTCCTTCCAACTCAAAACTGTTCTAGGATTCTGTGAATGAAGCCTAAAGGAAGAAATAGAGCAGAAAATTAGAAGGACTGGACAACTTTGGAGGAGTTCCTAAATAACAGATGTGTTAAACAGAAGCAAAGTTCTTTTACAGTGTTAATGTATAATAGTACTTTAAATCATCCATGAGTTTTATTTGAATGGGATTATTAAAATAATATTTTTTCTTGGATTCTTTGAAGCTCTGATAAAACTGATATTTATGTCTTTAAAACATGAAAAATAATTTAAACGTGTATTGTCATTTTCAATATTTAAGGAAATTGTTAGAATATAGAGAAGATTAAGTGTTTGGTACAATATTTGAAGCTGGAAGTTCCCAGTAAATTGTCTGACCCACTGGGCTTAGAGGTAGGAGATTTGCTATTACTTTCTTTTACTATTGCTATTGGTATTACTTTCTTTTAGAAATCCTTCAGGATGTCTGCAGAATTGGCATGGTTTTGAAAATAAAGCTGTAGGGAGACTTCAGTATGTATTCCACAGCTCTGCTTTGTTAAAGTAGTCATAACAGATGACTGTAAGAGCTTGGCTTATTTAACCTCCCAAGGGAAGGCTGAGAAGGTAGGTTAGCTCTGAATGTGTCTCAGGATTGATTACTGAAAAGAAGATAAGAGAGAAGGGAAAATGCTGTTATGTGCTTGAAGGGTGTGTAGAGATAGGAAGACATTTCCGAGTCTGGAGCTGTGCAGTTCAGCAGCAGTGCTCAGGGTTCAGGTCCCCACTCCTGCCCCTCAGCTCTGGGGGGATTTAAAAGACAGTTTAATGAGCTCACAAAGCACAGAGATAATATATGCAAGACTCCTAAAGATATGAGCAAACTGGACTCATTAGGAGCAAATTCCTGCACACTACTTTATTTTTCTCTAGTGTATTACAAGATGGCTTTTTGCTCTGCTCAGGTGACTCAGTAATATTACAATGAACTGATTACCATCGTGTTTTGCATTTCACTGCAGTTCTGGATCTGTTTCTATGCCTTACTTGCGAAATCATGTCACACAGGACGTATAATTAATAGTGCTGAGCAAGATCTAGTGTGAGTTGTGTTCTAATAAAGTGTGTTCTCACAAAAGAATTCACTTAGGGCAAGGTTTGGTAATGCTTAGATGAAATTCAGTGAGCTACTTTGTAGAAAAACAAAGCAAACACAGTTCTGCTAGAGGATCATAGAGGATGTGACCCAGCCTGGAAATCCCATTTTAGCTGGAGTGCATCTCTGCCATCCTGGGTGCATACAGAAGCCCATTTTGGCCTCATAGTCTATGAAACTGTAGCATTTTAGCATGTCCTTTTGTTTTTACCCTGTACGGTTTTGTTCTCTATAAATTGCACATTTCTCATATAGGATTGTTAGGTTGATATGAAATTCCACATAGTGCAGAAAGAATACAGAAACTTGTTTCAGGTTAACAATTCTCTTACTTCTTAATTCTTTTATTCTGAATTACCTTTTCTTTATTGGATATGCTAGTCCTCCAAGTTTTTTCATGTTAATGAAGAAAACTTTCAATATTTAGATTCAAAAACCAGAGCTCTCTTAATGATTTGGTGTGAAATTGATTGTGTCATTAGCATCTTCATACTTCAACTTGCATAAAAAATACTAGATGATTTCAAGGTACAAATGATGCTGTGTGAGTCTGTGTCTTTGGAATTGGCTTGAAAATGTGGATCTAACCCCTTTATTCACACTTGGTTTTTCATTTGTGTAAAGCTTGCCATTGTCATCTGTGGCAGGTATTGCTGATCTCACTGTGCTGATAGAGTAGGTGGTATTTGGAGTAAAAATGTCTCATACTGTATTTCAGACCACAAGCAATTCCATGTCTTGGTTTTGCCCTTTAAACTCAGCTCAGTTGTCTTAGTGGGGAGAGTAGTTTCTCAGTCTTCAAAAAGTGGTAAAATTAAGTTATTTAGATTATAAGATACTTTATGTCTGTCATATGTAGAATGTTGGTATGTGTGAAGACATGTTTTGTAACTGTGGAAACAACAGTTTCAAGCTAGAACAACCAGTGAATGCAGTACAGGCCGTGGATGCATTTGTAGGAGAGTTTTATGAGATAGGCACAGTGTGCAAGTTACATTTCATTACCTTGACAGCACGTGCCCTTCCAGTCCTCAAAGCTGACACCAGATACATTTTTCTTTTTTGTTCTGTCCTTGTACTGAAGATGGAATAAATAAAATGAGTAGATCAGACCAGTTCCACTAGGTTCAGAGTAAAAATGAGAAAGAAAAAGCATCAGAAATGCTCCTGTGTTTTTGAAAGTGGCTGTTTTAGACCTATAGAGTGTGTTTAAAGCATTTCCTTTATTATATTAGAATTAATGCATGGTTAGAGGTGAGTGGAAGGAAAGGATCCTGGAGGACATGTATTTTCATGTTTTAGAGGAAGTTGAGTAGAGAAAGAGAGCAGGTTTATGAGAATGTCAAAGAGAAAAGATACCTTGTAAGAGGTATCTGGATTAGCTCAAGAGAGAGTGCTTTTTCTTTATCATCATTTCTTTGCTCTGCGCAAAGGAAATAGAGCATAATGGTACAGCTACTTAGATTATGTAATTTACTTAAATCTTTTGCATGGGTAAATGCTGCTTTTATCTAAAATTTATCCAGTTTCAGCCTTCAGTGTGATAGAGACACTGATTATATTATTATTAACTACTATTTTCTTTGTCTTTTGTACATGAAATACATGCTTCCTACAAATACTAGCAGGTTTTTTATGTGTGTAAAAATAAATGTTCTTGTAAAGACAGAGGTCTTCCCTTTTATCTTCTTATCTGCATTCCCTTAAGTAAGCATAATTTTGTGGTTTTACCATAAACTTACACTAAAAATAAAACTAAATAGATAAATCTAAGTAAATAAAATCAATAAGGATAAAACTATACTGGCGAAGTGAAGGGAGCCGACCCACCCTAATTGATCAGCATCGAACTCTGATTTATTGATCCAGCATGCACACTTTTATAATCGTGTTAATTAAGTTCATACATATTGCAAAACCTGAGCTCATCATTGGCCACAGATTACACACCAACCCCTCCTTTTGCTTTCAATAGCTGTGGTTTCTTATTGAGACCAAAACTTGTTTTTCTCATCCTGTTATTAACTGTTCTCAAGGCCTCCATGTTTGTCACTCTGCTTTCCCATCACTATCCAAGGACAAGGTATTTACTTGTTATTAAAAAACAAGCCTGAGAACTTTGCTGTTTACAGGAACGTGTCTGAGAACTTTGCTGTTTACAGCTGCCTTTTACTTTTCAATCAGCTGTATATTTTCATGGCCTTTTTTACTTCAAGACATGTCTGAGGAAAATTCTCCAACACTATACCCAAGTAAATTTTACCATTTTCACATTTTAGTGAAACAAAAGGTATTGAGAATACCATGAATAAGATTTGCCACTTCCACTAAAAGCTCTGAACTTCTGGTTTTTCAGTAAATTGAAAACAAGCAGAAACATATTTGTTAGGTTAGTTTGAACTAACCATAAATCAGAAATGCTGATTTCTGAGATGCAGGTGAATATCCTGTTACAAATTGGAGTTTTGGCATTGTTTCTTTTCAATTTGGGTCATTCCAATAGCATAAATCCTTATTTTTGCATAAGATTAATGCACTCCTGAGAGACACAGTTATTCCTTAGAGCAGCAGAGTTTTTGGGTTTTTTTAGTATATGAAATTTGGAGGTTTTATGTATTTCTAGATGCTGTGCTTAACTGCCCTTAAAAAGGATTTGAACTTGTAAGGGTCAACAAATAGTGCCAAGTTTATCTTAGAGCTTTTCTTAGAAAAGAAATTATTTTTGTGTTCAAGTGTGAATTTTATGGTAATGGCATCATTCACAAAAAGCATTCATCAAGCAGGACGGTTTGGCACTTGCAAGCTGTAAACAGAAAAGGATTAGGGTCTGGAGAGACAGGTGGACCCCTACAACTCATGGTCCTTTCTCTGGTTGTGGGAACACAGACCTCCAAATACAGACACACAAAGCCTCCTGCCCAGGAATTAGAAATGTGTCACCGTCGTATTTCCTGGAAAAATCTGTTTGCTTAGGATTCTTCTCCTGGGAAGCTGAGAAGTCTCAGAGAAAAAGGAAAACAATATTATCTCATTTGCTTCACCTGTGTTTTGCTGCTTTGGAACGTGGTTGGAGATTGTTTATCCAACAGATGGTTATTGTTTATCCAACAGATGGTTATTTCATTGGTTTCATGTGAGTTGTTTTGACTTAATGACCAGTCAGGGTCAAGCTGTGTGAAGGCTCTGGAAAGAGTTACAAGTTTTTCTTTAGTATCTTTCTACCCTTCTGTCTGTATCATTTTAGTATTTTTTAGTGTAGTTTAGTTTAGTATTCTTTAATATATTCTAATATCATAAAATAATAAATTAGCCTTCTAAGAGCATGAAGTCAGATTCATCATTTCTTTCCCGCCGTTGGGCACCCTGCTAATAGAAGAGAAATGGAACTTAAGGAGAAGACAGGACAGACTGCAGTGAACAGAGCAGGCCATGATGGCAAGACAAGTGTCCTGCCCAGCAAATTGTTACAAGTGACCATCTCCCTTTTTTCCCTGTACTTACCAATGATTTTTTCCTCCTTGGCCTGGTTCCAGCTAGGATAGGGGAAGAGGGGGGTTGACTGAGCAGCTGTATGGTGCTTAAGCTGGGCTTAAACCGCTCCTCAAACACCATGATCCCTCTTTTGCTGACTTTGTGCTCTTTAGTAAGCATCTCGTGTGAGGTTTTGTGCCAACCCAAAGTGCTGTTCCCCTGAAAGCTGTGGTGAGTCCTATGCTCCTATGGGCAGTGAGACCTTGTCAGGTGAGCAGGGAGCCTCTCTCCCTTCTCTTTAGCTGGTGTCACACCTGGACACAATGATGCTGCAGTGGGGGATTGGACTCACTGATGGAGTAGGGTACTGCCTATGTATTGAGGGATGTATCTGCATCCAGCTTTCCACGTGTATTACAAATTGTGCACTTTGGTTTATCAGAAGGCTGTGTTTAAATGGTGTTTTCTTGGAAAGTACTCCAGAATTCTAGCTTATCTGCTAGACACTGGGATCTGCCACATCAAAGAGGTTTTGAGTAACAAAAGAGCAAAGGAATTTTTGAGTACTTTCCTTTGTAGGAAAGCTTCTTTGATCTTTCAGGAAGAAAAAATGCTAACTCCTCATTTTGATTTTTCTGTAAAGCCATTGGATTTTGTGATGATGTTAGTGTGACAAGTCAAAGCTCAGCTCAAAGTAAGGAGTGTTGGAACTCTCACTTAAGCTTGTGTAACGTGATTGTCCAATGGAAGCCTTTGTAAAACACCCTTCATAATTTATAAGTATTTCTTCATGGCATTTTATAGTATGGCAAGGAGATTACTATGGTCTATTGATTACATGGATTCTTATGCTAAGCATTGAACTCGAAGTCTGTTAGCTTTATAACAATTAAGACAATTAAGAAATTACCGGTTGGAAGAAGCACTAACCTTGACTTGCAGTTCACCTTGTTTCATGCCATCCTAAGTCATCCATTCTTCACGGCTACTTGCCAGTCAAAACCTAGTAACCAACTGGAAAACCAATTAGTTTTGGTTTTCCATTAATTGTTCGGGAACAATTACTTGTTCCAGAATAATTTTTTAAAGACTGATTGATGTTTAGGAAGAAAGTACATATAATTGAAGTTTAATAGGAATATTTTTATTTTTCTTAAAGGAATTGCCTACGGTTCTGCTTATTCATCAGATCGACAGGCATGAAGGTGCATGGACAATATTGCCATTAATGAGAGAGTAAGTGTAATGAATGCCAGTCGTTTTCAGAAGATTTTGTAAGCAAGAATATATATATTAGTTACTCAGACCTTTTTTGCTTTTTTTAAAAAGCAGAAATTTTTAATGAGAGCTGCAACTTTATATTTTAACTTTCTTACTGTACTTTTCTTTGTTTTATAAAGCAATTTTCTAATAAACTTAAATCAGAGAAGCCTATTTAAAATAAAAGAACAGTAATAATAGAATTTAACTGAGCAACAACCTTCTTCAAATCATGGTGCATTTTAAAATTATTAGGGCAGTAAACTAGTCTAAAGAAATGGCATTTTTAAATGTTTATTTTTCTATTTGGTCCCCACTTCTCACAGTGTTAAGGTATGAGTTATTACAGAAATTTTGATCTTTCAGATTACTTGACTGAATGAAGTGGAATAAATTTTAAAAAATAGATCATAATACTTTTTTTGGGGTTTTTATTGCTTATAGAGTTGTATGTCTCTGTAATGAGAAGTTTTAGGTTTCAGAATCTTTGTAAATGCTTATATGGCAAATTTTCATATTATTATGATCAGAAAAGAGAGGTAGTCTCAAATATCTTTTCTTCTTAGCTTATGCAGATGGCTCCAAGGAGGAGATGCTGCATTTACATGGTAGTATCTTGCAAACTGTCAGGAAATTGTTTTAGTAATCCTGAAGCTCTATGGTACTGAAGACTATCTTTTGCCTGAAGCTTGCATTTGAAATCTGCAGCCTATTGAGTTTTAACTTAGTTAATATAATTTATTAGATGTATTCAGGGTGAGGTTTTTATGTCAGAGTGGTTGCAGGACAGGATACTTTTCCTTCTGCTTTCCATTACTTTATGTGTAGAAAAATGTAAATAGTGCTTGTATAGCAGCTGCCTGTGAGATATATGTAAACTGTGAAAAATAGCAGAAGAGATTTGAAGTAAATTGAAAACTGGAAGATGATGTTCAAGCTATCAATCATCTTCCCTGCTTAGCTCCTGTTTCAATGACCTTGTGGTTCCTCATCTGAATTATTTATGTCATGGTGACAGGGTTTACAGATACAGCTCTTATAAGATAGCAAAACTAAAAGAAAAAATACAAATGCTCATTTGTGTGAGAAAGCAGAAGAAAATTCTTTAGAAATTAGAAGAGGAATCTTAAGTAGAGGATTTCCATCTTGAGATTTCTGGAATATGAATTTCTTTGTATGTACTGTTCCACTTAGTACTTTTGGCAAATGAAGACATGGAGTAGTTTTGAAGTATGTTGCTATTTTGAAGCTTCTATAGTTTTGTTTTCTCAATGGACAAAAGAGGAAGAAGGGAGTTCAGCCCATCCTGTAGCAGCTGATGATGCTTTTAATTATGATATAAGATGCATCTGCATCAGAAAACTGCTTCCAAAGAATAGATTTCTCAGTCCTGTAGCTGTCAGCATTTTTAAGGAGGTCTCTAAGCAGTTGTGAAAATTCTTAATTTTTAGTTCTTGGGCACAGGTTAAGTTGGACAAAATACTTAATTTTAGAAGATACAATCAGCAGAGATCTTACCACTCATTATCCTTATTGTGCCCCAAAGGCCTGCTACATTTCATCTCAGTAACCATGTTCATTCAGCAGAGAAGAAATCCCTTTTTAAAAATTATCCAAAACAGGATCTTACAATGGTACCTCAAAGATCTCCTTGCAGTCTGAACTCCAAGCTTTTGTGCTCTGAGGACTCCATAAAACTCTCTTGGAGACCTTAGCTACTTAGCCTTGGGAATCATTCCCAAAAGCCACGCAAAGGAAATTGGAAAAGTAAATATAGTAGGGGTTTTTCCATTAGGATGTTATTAATTAATATGGCTGTTTTGATTAATAGAGGAAGAATTAAGGCTAGAGGAACAGAGAAATAGGGGATGTCATTTTTCTAAAGGAGTCAGGAATCCTGCATTGAGGTTATTGCTATCTTTGAGGAGTACATTCAGTCTGTACAGTTTCACTGTACTGGAAAAGCTAATGAAGTTTTTAGGTTGGGAATGATCAGTGTCCAACATCTGTGAGAAAACCTGTCATTAGGCATTTTGGTGATGATTGTAGTGCTGTTAGATTTTAGATGGCCAATGGTGCGGCACCTTGGAAGAAGGGGAAGGTAACTTAAACTGCTGTCTGTGGACTTCTGAATTCATAGGTGGCTGTTAGACCTGTACATTTCTGAATGGAAATTCTTTATGTATATCTGTTCCCTTCTTTCTGGAATAACTGTTTTTTATAAATGAATAGAATAACTGTTTTTTTATAAATAGATAGCAGCAGAGTCAGTATCTTTATCCATTCACAGTAGTCCTTGGATGTGTAATTCTAAATCAGTAGTAAAGTCTTCCATTTCTGTGTGAATGAAGAATTGATGGCAAATTATTTATATCTGGGGAATGTGCCTTGAATTTGCAATTTTTGTTCATAAGCCACCTTATTAATGAAATGTTTTTTTCTTTTTTAGCTTCTCTGTTACCTATGGTAGGAACTCCTCATGGATTTTCTTCTGTGAAGAAGACACAAGAATACAGGTCGTAAAACTGGTAGAAACACTCAGAAGATTTGACAAGTCTAAGGTGAAATAAAAATTTAGATTTGACTTTCTTTTTGAATGTGATTGAGTGTGTTTTTCCAAATATTGGAAAAGATGTGTCCAAACACCTTTAAACAGGGGGATAGATTTCTGTTGCTGAGGCTGAGAGCCAGGTATTTAACATGAAGCAGTACAAATGCCTGTATAGCTATTGAAGAACTGTTAAAATTGAGCAGAGAAACCATTTTTTTCTGTGAATAGCCTGAAAATTATGTAGCATAAATAAAAAGATTAATATAGTCTGTTTTGCGGTCCCTTCTCCCCATTTTCCTCTCTGTTATCAATTCTGATTATCATCAGACTGGATGATGGATGTTAGTTTGCCTCTGATCTAAAATAGCAGGGTTTCTTCCTTGCATTCTGTTTCTGATCTGTCTTGGTGATAAATATTCTGTACCTACTGGGAAAAAAAACAACGCCAAAAGACTTGCAGAACAAAATAGAAGTACAGTCACCAAGGAGCAAAGCAAATTTGGCAATGCAACTGACATGAAAGGTGCTAATATTTAGAGTTTTTACTGTTCAGAAAAAAACCCCACCTTAGTGTCAGTCCTTTGCCTGTAACAAGAGAAGCCAAAATCTCCTGTGTGAAATATGTTTTGCTTCTTTATTGTAATTCTGCTTCAGGACTCACTTTAGCGTACTTCTTTTTCAGGCACATGGCCATGTGTTTTCTCACAGTTCTTTTCTAAAATGGCAATAAAAATAACAATTTGGAGCTCTTACCTTTTGAAACACTTGGTCTTCAAAATGGAGGACTGAATATATTGAGACCTTTGGAATATTCTTTTTTTTTTGTTTCAGAAACATCTTCTTGTAATTGATATTCTCAGAATAAAAACATGAACATTTTTGTTCTAGATACTGCACTTTTGCCAGTTTTACTCTCTCCTTTACACTACATACAGATTCTAATAAAATAACAAACTATGTTCCAACCCACTATAAAAGGAAAACAGAACACTTTGGTTTTCTACATAGCAATTGTCATCTTAGTTTAACAGTCCATCCCTGGTTGCTCATATACACTGTAGTCCATCAGATACAAAATTCAAAGTGATTTATATCAGAGCTCCTTCAATATTCATTTTAAAGTCTCAGCAGTCTGCCTAATAATAAAAAGTTGGTATACAGATTGCTGTGGAATGTATTCGAAACATGACTGGACAGAGTCCTGGGCAGCCTGCATTGGGTGATCCTGCTTGATTCCCGGGGAATTGGAGGTGATCTCAAGAGGCCTCTTCCCACCTCAGCCATTCTGTGACTCTGGGATTCAGTGTTCTTTGAACAGGTGGAAGCCAGGGCTGTTCTGGGGTTTGAAAATGCAGCCTGTATTTGATTTCAGAGAACAATTTTTAGTTTTGTTTCTCACCAAGTACAGTTTTTGTCCAGATTATATATTGTGAACAATGTGCTTCCCTTGTTTTTGTTTTCAGGTTTGCTTTATTCAGCATGAATACAGTCATCAACTTCACTAAAGGGATGCTGTAGATGAACAAAATTGTTTCCTATATTCCTTTACAGGAGTGGTTTTTAGGTAAAGCATTATATGATGAAGAATCTACAATAATTCACCATTATGCCTTTGCTGAAAATCCTACAGTCTTTAAATTTCCAGATTTTGCTGCTGGTTGGGCACTTAGCATTCCACTTGTTAACAAGTAAGAATTGAATTTTAAGTCACTTCCCATTTATTTGCCATTATTCTACACATTCCAAGAATAATTATTATAAACACTTCAAAATTAAACAAGAATGTAGAAATAGACTTCTGTATCATTGCTGTGCATGTGATTTATTTTGCTTCACTCTGCCTACATCAAGTAGCTGATAGTTTTCCAGTAGTAAATGTTTAAGTAGTTCAATTCCATATTGTAATTTTAAGAATGTATTCTCCCCCAGACAGTGGTTTTATTCTTGGGTTGTAGAGTGACTGCATTGCCCTCTAGAAGTGTTTATCATGCTGTACAGACAAACTACATATTTATTTCTGCTTAGACTCTTAGGTGCTTTCAGATGAGATTTGAAAAGTTCATAAATTTCAGGAGTTGAATGAGTCTTACCATAGCAAGGATCAATGTCCTCATGCATCGAAAATCCTTAAACACTATGCTTTGAAATACACAGACAGAGAATATTGTCTGTAGTTTGAGATGCTGATCAATACTGAGCTTCAAATGTGCTGCTGCTTTTAATCTCTTGCAAATTTTATGCCAGACTCTCTGCCATCTCCAGATGAGAACTTTCTTCTTGTGTAGGAAGAATGTATCAAAGTGTGTGTGTTGAAAATTAATGTTAACATCAGATTATTTTAAAAAAAGGATTTATATGATAAATATAAGTTGCTTTTCAAGGCAATAAATACAGAAATGTGATTTTTTATTATTTTTCCCCTTATAAGATGGTCAGTAGTACCAGCCACACTTTCCTGCATGCACTAGTGATTGGGGTTTTTTTTAATATGTTTGATTAAGTTTCTTCATCTCTAATTGCACAGGCTTGCAAAGAAATTGAAGAGCGAACCACTCAAATCAGACTTTACAATAGATTTAAAGCATGAGGTAAGCAGTGGTGTGATGAAAGAAAAAATTATCTCAAAGTTATATATTTGAATGGTCTTAAATCATAATGGAAATAAGAGATTATTCTTAAACATTGCTAAAAAGTTTGACTGCAATGGCATGTTAGATTTCTTTTCCTTCCTTTAGACTATTGCAATACTTTAGAACTACATTTTAAGCATTGAAAAATTTATGAGTAAGCTTGCACTCATATAAGAATGCATGCATGATTGCATACATTGAGGTGTCTTCTAAGGGTTGCTCTGTAAGGAAGGAGAGAGACTTCCAATTAATGAACCGTAAATTGAGGTGAGTAGTAGCTCAATTCCAGCCAGTCTCACTTTCTGAATCAGACTCTCAGTGCTAAATATGGTGGGGTTTGCATTAAATACTCTGAGGAATGTATCTTTGTGTGAACAAGCAGTGCTGCAACTTGCAGCTGGGAAGTCTGGAAGGACTTCTTTTTGTCTCTGGTATGTCGCACCTTCAGAATGTTGGCCGAAGGTATTTCAGACAGTGAGCGAACTGACTGAAAGCAACATGAGAAGGAGGCTCTGAAAGAGTATCTGTGCTACTTTTTGGAGGCCTTTTTTATTTTTTCTGCACTTAAAGTGTTTGTGCTGTCCAGGGGTTTGTACTGTTACCAAAGTGAAGTTCTGAACCAGGTGTTCAGAAGTAAGTGGGGATACGTCTGGAATACGCTTCTGGCCTGAAATAAGAATATGATTAAGATTTGGGTAAGGAATGGGAAGAAGAAGGAAGGAAGAATGGGATTAAGATTTTGGCCTGAAATTGAGTGACCCTGAAGTAGTTGTAATTATTTTAACACTCTTGAAAAGCATCTATAAATTGTTGTTCTGGTCCAGAAAAAAAAACCAAACACTTTTATATAACACTACTGCTGCTTTTTCAGATCTCATAATGGTCATAAACCTCCTCATTTACAATATAAATCTATGGTGTATTTATTGAATATAGATATGTAGCATATTTAAATAAATTTGGTTTTATGCAAAACCATTCTTTTATATGGTTTCCCCTCATTTTCTCAAAAACAATTGAATGCCTCTCAGCTTTCATTTTGCTGTGAGAAACAAGACAGGAAGGTGTTTTCTTCCTCTTGTTAATTTTTCTCAATGCAAGACCTTGGGCTTCACAATGTCATTTTATTTTAACTTTATTTTTAAGACAAAATCGTTTATATATTCCCAGTATGACAGTCTACCTCAGCATTAAAAAAGAATATAAACATATTGTCATAAAAAAAAGATCATTAAGAGCCACTCCTTTATGTGCGACAGATTGCTTAGTAAGAAACAGTTAATCACCCGACCAACAAAATTACTTCCATCCACTTATTATTCTGTTAGCAGGTCTTTGCATATGTTTTATTTCAAATTTATTGCCATTGATAACCTACTTCAGCCCTGGAGTTATTCTTTCTGCACAGTCTCATGTCTCCCTAGAGACAGTTTCACTCCCTCTCATTTATTTAATAATCACCATCTTCTCTGTCTTAAGTAATTTTTTGTCTACGCTCTTCTTGTGTGAATCAAGATTGACAGCAAATCAAAGAATATAATCTGTTGGTTTTTATGATTGTGTATAATGTTAAAGTTTATAAGGAATATTTTAGTTTGAGGGACTCCTAATAACATATGCCTCTAGTCTTTGGTATTTTATTGTGCCCTGCATAGTTTTTATTATTTCTTTTTTGTTTGTGTCACCTTATTACTTTCCAAGTACCTATTCCTTACATCCATAATATTTATATCACTTTCGTATCTTGCAAATGTGGTGAAGTGTTTTTGTCGCGCTGCTGCTCATTTGTAGGTTGTTGCTTAGACTTTTTGTAACTGTACAATATATGGCATATTCCCTGATGCCTATTCAAAGCTGGAATTGAATAATGGAATTTCGTGTACATCTAGCATTAGGTCTGAACTAGGACTAAGACTGGTTTTGTCTTCTTATTGTAAATCAGGAGCAGAAGTACTGTTCTCTATCCTTCCACTTGGAGGGAGTGACAGGAAGAGCCAGCAACCAATACCTGGCTCTGAGCATGGTGCCACGGGCAGAATATGAATTAGTTTATCAACTCAGGGACAAATCTGCTACACCATGCCACATCTTTCACTTTTCTTGTTAATATGATTTCTTTGTATGCTCTGAAAATTTTTATTTAGAATAATTACTGATATAGATGTTTCCAATTTTGATAGATTGCCCTGTACATTTGGCAGAAAGGGGAAGGACCACATCTTACTCCAGTGCCCGAGTTCTGCACAGATGATGTGAATTCATATATGGTTGATCACTGTGCAACAACCTTCAGTAATTTTCTACCACTTTGTGTAAGTACAATATTTTAAATACCATTTGGTTAGTAAAAGTAAAACTGTTACTAAAACAAATAATACTTGACTTCAAAAATCTCAAAACTTGAGAAAATATTTTTAAGTAAGCTTAAAAAAAAGCCCAACAAAATAGTTTGTTCTGACATTTATCTAGGATGTAATTTGGATATGCTTTCAGGCTTCTGTGGCACAGAATATTTCCTGGCAACTAATATTGTGTATGCTTTAATGAGTCTTTATACCACAATGTTTGGTTGGCGCATGATCTATAAATTATTTATCCTTACACTCCTTACACAGTGAGATACTGAAGTATAGATGATCTTTTTTTGTTTTTTCCCCACAGATGGGAATCTAAAACTTGTTGAGGTTAAAGATAAAATGTAATATAGTAATTGGTTCCTTAAAGTACAACCCATCTCTTCCACCTCTGGGAGGATTACAGTTATTATATTATGAGTTAAGTATAGCTAGTGGCCAGAATGTGTTCCATGCTTCCAGGAGAGCAAAATTCTAGGTGCCAAAAAGGATAACAAATCAAAGTGGTCAAATGGTTTATTACAGTTGAGGAAATTCAAAGATTTCTAGTGTGTATCATTTAAGCTGGTTTTTCCTAGTGTGATACGATTTGTGTTCTCATAGTGACTGATTTCAAAGAAACATTCTTTTTCAGATTAATCATTCTTAGTTCAACAAGTTTTTCTACTCGTGGTCTTTTCCTAATGATAGGTGTTTTAGTTCTTGTCAGAGTACTACATTAATGGAAAAAATTTTCCAAGAATGTTATTTCAGGAATTTTGAACAACCAATGCCTTTTTTTTCAAAAATAAAAATTTACTTCCTGGTGTATCACGAGGACACTGTTCTGCTTGATAGGCTATATAATGAAAAGCTGTATCCTGTTTTATTATATGTAAGGACATACATATCCTATAAAATACTACAGGCACAGCCTGCACTTAAAAGATTATTTTTTGTTTTGTTCATATAGGGAGAGCCAGTGAATAAGGAAGATGTTTTTGTTGCTGTAAAAACATGTCGAAAATTTCATGCTGACAGAAGTAAGTTGTTGGCTGGTCAAGGTAGTAGTTCTATGCAATATAGTTTATAAAATGAATATTTTAAAAGCAAGCTGATATATGCTGTCTCTGCAGCTCTTGGGACTAAATGTTTGCAAAATCAACTCAGAAACAGGAAAGTTTTGGAATTTTAAACAGCTCATCCTTCAGGTGGAATCTTTTTGCTATTCAGAGTCCTCAGGAGTGCTGTTAAACATTTAAGATTAAAAATGGTGTCATCATTAGTGACTGTTGCCAAAAACTTGGAATTAAATACCTAAATTAAAACATGCACAGGATTAGCTGATATTCTTGTAAATTGGAACTGTTGCAATATGAATTAATACAGCAGCTATTAATATCCTTCAGTGAGTTTCCCAGATAATTGCTTCACTTTTCTTTGTGCCAGCAGTGACAATTGTGCAGCTCTTTGGTGGCTAACTTAGAAACTTGAACAAGCTGAAAGGGCCCTCATCTCCTCCTTCCTTTTGTTCTGCCCTCCTCTCCAGTGAAAGATTGAGCAGCTTATGCTGTCATGTTCCTTCTTAGCTGTTCCATGTGCATGTGTCCTTTATAATGGTTGGAATGGGAAAATCTGTCCCTTCTGGAAATCTGGTCATGTGAGGTGCTTTGTCCAACCAGTAGCCCAGATCAAGACTGTGTGAAACACTATAGCATGCTTCATGTGGAAGTTCATCTGAAAATTGTAGAGTTACACAAGCAGCTGCAGTCACCATGGTAAAAACAACAAACAAAAACCCCTTAGTGCATCCCAACAAGATACACACAGTGAGCATCAACTTCCTCCTCAGAGGCACAGAAAACAGACACAGAGAGACTCTCAGCTTCTGCTAACACATAGTAATGCTCAGCTAAGTTGAGGGAGATCAAGTCTCAACAAAGCTTGGAAGGAAAAATTCCAAATCCAGCTATTGAACAGAAGACATTCCACCTACTTGATGCCACCTACCAGTCTGTTCTAGTTTGCTTTTAGACATTTTGTTACTAAGGAAGAGATTTGTTTCCAGAATTTGCTTGAATTTTGTGTGCTCTTTAATACTCCAGGAGCATAATAGTCTCTCTATTAGGCTTAATTTGTTTATAAGCATAATTTAAAGGGATTATAATTGGCAAAAAAAAAAAATTGAAAATCAAGTAGTTGTTTAGTAGTTGTACCAAATTCTAAGAGGTTTTTGCCATACGTGTTGTCAGAGGACAGGATGAAAGTAAAAGCTCTTTTCTTAAATAAGTCTAGTTAAAAACAGGTGGGATTTTTGAATAATGAGATTTATGGAATTATTCTCTTAATGCTACTGCACCAGATGAAAGCACATTTGTAGTGTTTTAGTCACATAATTTTTAGGGTTTTTTAAGTAACTTTTGATAAAACAAAATTGACTGTCCTGTAATTGGAGTTCACTGAAGAGTTCTTCTTCCTGGATCCATGTTAATTTTTTAACATTAAGATTTAAAAAAAGAAGAAAAAGAAAAAAACCCTAGAAAGTCAGAAAGAAACATAAGGCCCCAAAAAGATAACGTAAACATCCTTCAAGAAACACCTGTTGAAGACTGAGGAAAATTCTTGAACTTTCCTCACAGCTTCCAGTGTTATGCAATAGAGGATAATCTTACTCCAGATTTTGAAAGATTAATGGATGCCAGCTTCAGAGAGCTCTTTTTACCTGGTAAGTCATTCTTTATTGTATGCCAAAAACTACATTAATGCAGCACTAAGGCTTGGAAATTGATGTGCTTTTAAAAGCAGCTAAATTTTACCTCAGAAGTTACTTCAGATACAGCTCTCCTTCTTGCACATACCATCTGTAATTATAAAAGAAATTTTCAAGACTGCAAACATGCATCAGAGTTCTAGAAAGAGCAGAAATAAAATGTCATTAAGAGCTTAGAGCTGACCTTTAAATATCTCTAGTGGTATTCAAACTTTGGTGTGATCAGAAGTATTAATACATATTGATAAATATTTGCATCATCATCTAGTCCAAAATTTCAAGTAGTTTTCTTTGGAAGGTGCCATTTGCCAGAAATTACAAAGTATTGTGGGATTCAGTTTACAACTGACATTAGTCTGCATGGTGACACTTCCATCAAGACAAAGAAGGGAAGGAGAAGGACACTTCAGCCAGCAGCCCCCTTGCTAGAGCTCTTAACTGAGATGAGACTCAAGTCCTTGCTTCAGGAAACTTTTCTTCATTTATAGAAAGAAGGGGAGGCTCCACCAAAGGAATTGAGAGGCTCAGTCTATAATTGCAAATATTTCTGTGTGTTAAAGGACCCTGCTGAGTTTCAGGTCCTTGTTTGGAGAAAGATAAAACAACCTTCACAGGTGCAGCTCTTCTGCCAGGGGAAGTTTGGATGCTGTTGTGTATTTGTGATTCTTCTGTTCTGAAGCCTTGTTTTCAGAAACCTTTCTGGTTTTGTTCTTCTTAGAAACATTTTTAACAAAATAGGAAAATAATTCAACAAAATAGGAAAATAATTTCCTGCCTATACATTTTTTGTACATAATTCCTTTTGAAATTTTTATGAAAAAATGAGAATGCTTTTAAGAACTTTTAAAAGTAATATGGACCATTGCAATATGCTACAAAAGTGGGTTTTTTTCTTTTCAAAATATTAAAGTCTTTCTGTTAGTGCATTGAGTTCTTACTACTCTGTCTTAACACTAAAAGGTAACTGTTACCAAACTGAGTGTTGATCAATCAAGATTAATAAATTCTGTGTGTTCAGAGTAGAGGGAAGTGAGCAACTAGGTAGGCAAATACATCAAATTAGGTGATGGATGATTCTAGCAAGGGGCTAAAGGGAGTTGTTCACAAGCATCAGGGTTGTACAGCAGCAAAGGGAAGTTATGGAAATATTTCCTCCATTTGAAGCACTGCCTCCTACTGGTGAGACCTCCTGGAGGTGTCAGAGAGCATAGAGCAGAGAAGCAGTAGCAGCAGAATGCAGAGTACTTGCTCATCTCAGGCCTGACCTCCTCATTTTTAAGAATGAAGAGGCATCATTATTTCAATCTGATGGTTTTCCTCTGAACACCCTGCAGATGGTTGGATTGTTTTTGTGTTACCCATAATTTATTCACTTCTCAGTGTAATGTAAACACTGATGGCATCATTATTAGAATTTTGTGTGATCAACTTTAAATCCTGATGTGAAATGGCAAGCTGGTAAGAAAAAGGTGTTTTTTTTTAGAGAAGCATTAAGCAATCCTCCTTTGAATAGAATCTCCATGGGATTAAAATTGATTGTGTGATATTTATAAACTGCACTGTAGAAATATTTCTTATTTAAAATGAAACATAAATATTGATATCTATTTATGTATTATAACAGGAATGGTTATAAAATGTCTCGTGAGTGTGTCTCCAGAGGCACACTCTGGAGCATTAATATGATGTTACTGTCAGATAGGATGTGTATAATACCAGTAAAGTATTTCAAAAGGTACATTTGGTCTGTTTCTGATTCAGAATATGTTACAGACTTTACAATTGGATTAAAATGTGCCATTTCAATACTGGAAGAATGACTAATTTCTGATAGTGTTTGTGCTGATGTATTCTATGAATCATACAATAGCAAGTGTAAAAGCAGAATTCCATACTTTGGTTATGCTTTGGTTGGAAAATGTAAATATGACAGTTTACAATTATTAATATTAATAATAAAATCATGAAAATATAGTAATATTTTAATAATTTTAAAATAATTTAAATAAAATTGTTCTGACTGGCTTTCATAAAATTTAAAACTATTTTTTTTCTCTAAATATTTTAGGAAAGAAAATAGAATGGACATTTAAAATCATGATGCTCTATTTGAAGCAGCAGTTTTATTGCCATGTGAAGAAATGTAGCTAACAAAACGTGGTTAACATGAATATTTGGATCAAGTATCTATTTTAATCAAGTTCCTTGTGTTTGAATGCCAATCATTGTTTTGCAGTACCAGTGGTAAAGCAGACCTGGGAAAGAGAAGCTGCCCTTATTGAATACTACAGTGATTATGCAGACATCTCCATTCCTACTATAGATTTAGGCATACCTAACACTGACAGAGGTGAGCTTTTGTCAGTTTTGCACAAATGACTGAATGAATAAATGGAGTTTTATGGATGATATGTTTTTCATGTCAAGCATGTCATGTAGAAATTCTGTTTTTTTCTAGCACATATGTGCAGCCTAAACTGCACAACTGAATGCTCTTCACACAGGAAATGGATGGAGAGTACATTCAGAGTCCCTCTGTGTAGACAACATGTTCTTTTAAGCAGAAACCCAAATACTGAGATTATGGAAGCGTGGTATACTGATATACTCCAAGAGAAAAAAAATGGTTTTATTACTTGGGGTAAGAGTAATAACTCTACAGTTATTTATGATTTTCAGTAGGATCATTAACAGTGAAGAAGACATAAATTTATTTCAAAAGACCTCAGGCAGTGCCAAGTGGTTACTAAGCATAAACTGCTTGCCATATGGTGTTAATATATTATATCCATGTGCCTTGCAGGTCTCAATTTAAGCACAAAAACTGAATGTTAGGATTGAAACACCTTTCTATAGGAAATAACAGGCATTTAAATCAGTTTACTTTGTGTTTGAGTATAAAAAAGGCTATGGGCATGATGACTTTCTTGAGTTTTTTTTTTTTTTTCTTTCATTTGATATATTGTTCTTAGGCTGATATTTTATATCTATTACCTTCTGAATTACAGGCGTCCAGGCAGTGGCCTGTTAGCCTTATTTGGCCCGCTAGGTCAGGTGTTCTGACCTCTGGGTTATTTCTGCCCCTTTGTTTTGTCTGTTAGAGGCACAGAGAGCACAGGCAGGGATTTCTGTGTGCACAGGTGGAGTGGAACATTAGCAAGCAGTGAGAGTTGTCAGGGGCCAGCAAGGCTGTTGGGCACACATGGATCAGTGCCAGGAGCCATGCCCAGTAGTTCTAGTGGTGCCAGGAAGCTTCCACGTTTTTTTATAGAGTATAATATAGAAATCCTGGGTTTAATTTTGGAAATGTTCAGATATCAGTCTGTGTTAAATTCACAGTCTCACAAAATCACCAGAGCAAGGACTTCCTTCATGTCTTTAGCATAGAATTACTGCATTTTTTCAAAGAGTATTTTAACTAAAAGTGTCTTCAAATATAATGTTGTTGAGTGGTTGTTTACTAAATGTAATATTCATAGTAGTAATTACTTTAGACAATCAACTGTGATGAGTAAAGACTGACTGAAATGAGGTTTGTCCAAGATCTAAAAAAGACTCAATAGAAGTCTGAAACTTCTTGTTTCTCAGGTCCTGCTTATTCTGAACGAGGGTGTTTCACTTCTGCACTCCTAGCAAAGGGTGTCTTACCTCCTGAACTTCCTGATAATCTTGTGATAAATGTTCAGACCTTTCCTTGGAGGCAGTGATCAGGACCTGAGTTGCCAGTGAGGAGTACAGTAGATTAAAATGGATTTCAATATTTCTCTAAAAGCAATGGATCTGCCGGATGCATCTTGAAATGCTGTGACAGTGACTTGGAGTATTTTGCAGAACATTTGCTTCTATCATAGTCTCCTCATTTTTACAGCTCTTTAAATTAAGAATAGCGGTTAGTCCAGTATTGTTCAACAGCTTGACAGATAGCTGGAATAAATCTTGTTTTTAATTTAATTCCTGTTTTATTTAAGTATATGTTCTGTTAATTTATCTTCTTTTCAGGTCACTGTGGGAAAACTTTTGCCATTTTGGAAAGGTTTTTGAATCATACTTCTCCAAGAACCCCTTGGTTAGTTGTAGTGGATGATGACACACTGATAAGGTATATACTCCATTACTTCATAAACCACTGTTTATGTCAGTAAGAGATTTAGCAATATTCACCTATCCTTTTTTTTAAGAGATACAGCTATTTTATTAGTCATATGGCTTTATATTACTTGAAGAAAAATAATTGTCACTTCCCATCAGTCTTCTTTTGACAGATATTAAAAACAATGTTGTAGCCTGGTTAAAACTGTGCATATCAGTGTTATTGTGTGATCACATAGTCTGAATACACCACATTTTGTCATTCCTCTGTGTAGGTACGTTTGAGCTGATAGGGTTTAGTCATTTGCTAATAACCTTCCTAAGATGTGTTCCTCAGACAAATGTGTCAGAAGAAAGGTTTCATAAGCTCAGGTCAGTTGTCCAAGCTGCCCAGAATGGTGTTTTTGAACTTGCATTTGTTGGAAAATTAGATCTCATTCTCATAAAACTGCAACATAAGCAAAAAAAAGCCACAGTGAGCAATGTGCAGGATCATGTGGTCATGAACAGTGGCTCAAGACTTTACATTAAATCATGTGACAGAAGAAGAAACAGTGAGAGGATGTAACGGTGGGTAATGGAACATTCATAACACTGAATCAATTTGTAAATGTTCATAGATGATTTGCAAAGATCATATTGCTCGGAAAGTGTCATTTCATGTTTTCTATGAGATGATATGCAGTTTTGCTGACAAACTGCCAACTTTAAAAAATACTTCAAGCTAATTTGTTCATCATTTGACCAAATTGCACAGTCATATCTCATAGTAAGCCATCCATCATAAATTTCTCTTTAGCAGTTTATATCTCTGGGGCAGGTTTTTTTGGGTAGAATTTCAGAATTTCTCCTGTCATCTTTGTGCTATTTAACAGAATGCTGTTGAGGGTAGCAATGTCTGTTCCAAAGAGAATGTTTACAAGATTTTTTTTTAATGGCTTTTTGTATTGTAGTATATTCAGACTCCGAAAATTGCTCAGCTGCTATGATCCAAATGAACCAGTATTCCTTGGAGAGCGTTATGGCTACGGCTTGGGAACAGGAGGATACAGTTATATCACTGGTGGAGGAGGGTAATTTATTTTAGTTCCTACTGAGATCTGCATTAGTTCCTGGTTTGAGTTTTGCAAATGTTTTAAATTACAACACAAATCAGTTTCAACAGAAACAGTGATGTTTTCCCCAAATGTGTGTAATTTACCTCACACCTTCTGTGTAGTGACACATGCTGGTCTCAAATCCTCAACGCTTCTCCCTTACATTTGAGTAAGATTGAGGAGAACACCCTTTTTTGAGTCCGGGCCAATTTTAGGAGGAATTCTAAACTGTAGTAAAAATGGTTGGTAGCTAAATTATTGTTGGAATAACAACAATGGGTATAATTGGTATAATTAGTTTCTAGTATAAAAACTAATTATCTTTCAGAAAATGCTTCTTGCACTATTTGTCAGTTCTGACCTCGTAAATTTTGAATTTCAAATGTGCTGTATCAGAGGGCTACATTCAGTCGTGCAGTTTTAAATAATTTAGCAGTATTTATTAATTACAGATATTTGGTGTCTTTAGAAGTTTTTACACATTTCATGTGCTTTTTTTTTTTTTTATTCAGGATGGTTTTCAGCAGAACAGCTGTTCAGAAGCTACTTGCTAGCAAGTGCCGGTGTTACAGCATGGATGCACCCGATGATATGGTCCTTGGGATGTGTTTCAGTGGCTTAGGAATCCCTATAACACACAGTCCTCTCTTTCATCAGGTCTGAGAGCTATTTCTGAGTACTAAAAATGTATTTCACTTTTTAAGTGTACACATAAAACAGTCATAAATATTCATATTCCATCAATATGTAATAACACAAACCAAGATGCTGCTGCTGCTTTACCTTGATTCTCAGCAGAACAAGACTGATAAAATAAGAACATTATCTTACCATGTATTGCTACAATGCTTTGCTAGTTTATGTAATATTTTAGCTAATCTATAACTACATTTAATTAGAAATGCAGTCAGAAGTGAGGATTTTGAAATAGAATTAGGAGCCACATGCTTTGAATAGTTGTCATATGTCCTCTAAGGGAGGAAACCTAAAACACAATGCTTTTTTATGCAGGTAATGGAGAACTGAGTGTAAAATTTTTCAATAAATCCACCTGCTCTACTTACCTGACTTTTCTATTGATTCAGTATTTACTATTCTGAAATACCTCATTAGTGAAGGTATAAAATATTAAATTATTACTTTTATGGTGGATTCTGAAGAATGGTATAAGTACGATAAATTGCTCTATGCTAGCACATGGGAAAGAGATCTTACAAAACATAATTTTCATGTGAGTTTGGGAGAAAAGGGCTGGAGTAGATTTGAATCTTGTTTCTGTCTCCCACACTATTTAACAAGCTAACTGTAGTGTCTCAGTGGAAAGCATGATGCATTGAGGCCTATAGAGATTTTCTTCCTTGTAAGCCAAGTAAACCAAATCCTTCCATGGTATGAACAAGAGGCACTAAAGATTTTTTTTCCCAAACAGTGCACAACTTTTTTAAAAGTCAATGTTTAAATCAGTGTAGCAATTGGTGTTTTTCAGGTGCCAATCTAGTTGAAAAACTAGGAAGACCTATCTGAATATGAGCTGAGAATAGGATAATAAGCTACTTGAGAATTAGTAAATTACTCTGTAGTTGAAAGCAGCTGTCAATGGAGAGGGGGAGTTTCTTATTTGAATGATCAGCTTTTTCTATGTTAAGATTCCATTTCTGATTACATTTACTATTTAGAGAAATGGGAAGATGAGAACATACTATTCAATGTTTTAATTCCTTGTCCATATAAAAAAATTATATTTGTTTACTCTCCTGTTTTGTTTATCATTGCTTACTCTGTTCAATATAGAAAGAAAACAAGTCATGCATATTATAAATTCAACAGTTACTGAATAAATTTGCTTGCACAGCTGCTGAAAAAACCCAAAAGAACAAACCAGCCTAATTAAAGGAGAGTCAGAACAGAACTCATTCTCCACAATTGTAAGAGTTATTCTTATTGAAAAAAAAGGACCTCCTTGTAATCCTTAATAGTGTGCATTTGATACTGAATCACTTTGAAAGTGAAATCCTAGCAGTTTGATTTTCCACACAGAAAATTGCACTTGACTTCTAATTCATCTTTACTGTTGCTTGTAACAAATTCTAATTTAACGTCCCTTGAACAAAAATTAACCTGTGAGGGAAAACCACTGAATAAAAATTGAATGTTCTTAATCAACTAAATCCACTCTTGTGCAAAAAAAAAAAAAATTTAAATGAGAAAACCAATTTTGGATTTTCCATCAACCAGAAAATAACTTTCTAAGGACTTGACTGAAATATTATGATGTGTGATGTTCCTTGAAGTATGTGAATCTAAAATTGTACTGAGACAAAGATTATGAAACAGAAGCAAATATATCTTCATTCTTGGAGTGTCTATGATGTGTTTGCTCAGTCTTACTGGTTT
This sequence comes from Melospiza georgiana, assembly GCF_028018845.1. Lineage (NCBI taxonomy): Eukaryota > Metazoa > Chordata > Aves > Passeriformes > Passerellidae > Melospiza > Melospiza georgiana. Next base: position 59,952,641 of record NC_080431.1, on the reverse strand, counting down.
CCTGCTGCCTGCTTGCTGAGGTAGATACATATTCTGTAACCTGTTCCAGAGGTTTTCAACATGATCAGACCCTTAAAGAGACCAGGAACCTTTCCATGCTGAGTAGCAGCCAGAATTGTGGTCTTAAATAAAAATCTGGGCTAAAGCAATATATTTGACTTTTCTAGAACACCAAATACAAATGTTAGCCCAAAAAAATTACTGTTATTACAGTTGGTATCATTATTTTAGAATTATTGAAACACCAGAATTTTGTCTATAGCTTAATAAAAAGCTAATTCATTTTCAAACAGCAAAAATCCTTGGTCTCAGATATGTAAAAACTGTCTCTATCCAAAATAAATTCTTCAGGTTCTTGAAGCCTAAATGTTCTTCAAAGTGTTTTTCAAAAGTCATGAAGGATACAGATTCCCTCTTGCTTTCTTCAGTGGAATTTTTAAAAATAATCACTCTGTGTTTTAAATATCAGAATTAAAAGACCCAAAATACTAACAACACATACTCAGATTTCATAATGTCAAATTCTGTTGCCTAATTTTACGACTGTAATGTGTACAGAACTGCATGAAGAATTCATAAATACCACCATAAGTAGGTGAAGCGTGCAGTATTGATTCAGTTACCAGCTTAGGCATCAAATCAATTATTTGTCATCCCAATAATTCCATTTTCTTCTTGTTTGGGGTTTTTTTCTCCTAGATGTAAAACACAAATGTTTGCCTTCCATGCATTTTTCTTCCAAAAACTCTAATAGCAAAATGTAGTTATTTTACCAGAGACCACTACAGGTGGGAATTTTACATGTAATGATGCACTCAGTGTCATTGAACTGCCAGAGAAAATGAAATATATGTGGAGCATCATGACAGCAGCTGCATCTTTTAGCTGTGTTGTAATTCTGTCTGGTTTGATATAGCCTGATAAAGAATAACAACACAGTTTTCTGGCACCACAGTGTATCCCATGTTTGGAACCTTTACCTGTCATAAACTCTATATTTTGGCTGCCTATGCTCTTATTAGAATGCCACAATCACAGTGGCAGTGCTGACAACTCTCATTAGAAGAGCAAGAGAATATAGTTTAAAATAATTTTGTCATTATTGAGCCAAAACTGCATATTTAAAAAGATTTCATACCAGCTACACTGTTTATCACTTGACTTCTGAGATGGTGGCCATTTGATCCTGAGAAATAGGGCATATTTAGTGTCAGTGTACTTCATTCCTCGCATGATGACTGCAGTGTGTGTTGAGGATTTAATCTAATGGTGTGTCAGTTGATTTAACAGAATGATGTAAAAACCCCTTTGTTACCATCTTGTGTATTTTGTCAGCGCCGCATTGTTGTGTCACAGGGGCCATTGAGCAGTGATATCTTTTTAAAATTATTACTGATCATTAATACTGATGCTTTTGCTTTATTCTTCCATCTTAGGCAAGGCCAATGGACTACCCAAAAGACTACCTTTCTCACCAAATTCCAGTATCATTTCACAAGCATTGGAATATTGATCCAGTGAAGGTGTATTTCACATGGCTGGCACCAAACACAGAAGAGTCAAGCAATGGGAAAAAAGTTGGATATAACAGAGAGGATTTATAAGCAGTAGAAGAATGTAAGTGTTGATTACTGTTCTACAGCTGAGAGACAGTCACTACTGTGATTTTTGGTTTTTTTTCACGTTCATCTGTTCGTGACATAGGAAGACAGTGTTTTGTTCCTGTTGGTTGAATCCCTTCAGAACAATGGAAGAAGGCACTTAAATGACTTTTGCATTCTTTTCCTCCACTTGCTTTCTTTTTAGAATTATTTTGGACTTTGTATACCAATGAATTTGACTCACATTTAAGAATCTTGTACAACTTTACCTGTTCTGCTTTGGACTTGGTTCAGGCAGCATCAATTTACATTCAGTTCCTTTGCTTTCTCAAAAGCTGAATTTATGTATTTGGGAGCCTAATATTGAAAAGGAAGGAGTTGAACATCTATTCAACATCATCTCTCACTGTCTTACAGAAAACAGTTCTCTAAAAGGTTCTGGAACAGTTTCTTCATTAATCATGGAGGACACTTCACTTTTTTTCTGCGACCAGGAACTAGATTGTGTGAAGGCTGTGCTCCTTATGCTCATTTCTGATAGAAATACTGTCCTTTGCTGGAGTAGCTGGACCAGGCATGAAACCACTGTCGTACCTTATAAGCTTATTGGCATTTGTGTGGAATGTCATATACAAAATGGAAAAGAAGGTTAAGGACCGGGATCTCTTAGTGGCCACGGGAGGTCACTGTGGCTCTTTTAGAAACCCAAGTCACCATGCATCAATTTGGCAAACATAAAAGTGACTCTTAAGGATTTTTGCAGAACTAACATTTCAGTATTTCTGAAATGCACACATCATTATTTCTGATGTGTGCATTTCAATAGTATATGAATGCCTGCTTTAAAAATTTTGTAGTATCCCTAATGTATATCATCAAGATAAGTAATTTTATGCATACAACATGTAAAGTGTGATTCATATTTAAAACATTCTTGAATTTTTTTTAGTAATTCAGTTTTGTAAAAATGTTTGTACAAAAACTGGCTTCAGTATGTTCTAAACTAATTTTTATATTGTAAAACTGCTTCTTTTAAAATGATAGTATATGGCACTTGTATGCTGTTATTTAACTTGGCTTGCTATATTGTAACCAAATACAGGGTCTTAAAGCCATACTGCTGAAGTAATTAGTGTTTTGGTTCCTTTTAGTAGGTTAAAATTTATTCCACTCCAAAGAAAAGCAATACTTGTTCTAAGGTTGAAGTAGGGGAGCCACTGATTCCTGTCTTGGTAATCACCAAACTTGTATAAACATTTGTTGGTCAATATAGCTTGTGGGTTTCTAAGCATTGAATAGCAAGCACATCTTCATAGTACATTCAAATTCCAGTTAAGAAAGAGCAATCCATGTTATGTCTTTCTTTCTTCCCACTACCAGTGCCTTAAACAGTAGACATTTTACTGATACCAGGATTGTGTTCTCTGATACCGTTGGTGAATTGTTAATTATGTTTACTGTTTAGAACTGTGAAAAATGAAAGCTGAATAAAAGCATTCTTTAACCTTTTGTGCTTTCTGGCTCTTTGCAAACCAAGTACAGGATTCCTTAAGCACCAGTGAAATAAGTTCATCACCTTAATTGTAATTACTGTCAGTTTTATTAAAAGGCCACATAATCTTTGGGGTTTTTTTTTCATCTCCTGTCCTGACCTCCATATTAGGTCAGTTTTCAGCCTCTATTCTATTTTGTGCAAATGGAAAATGCTGTTTCAATGAACACCTTGTGATTGGGAGCCTTGATGCTGTCACAAAACATATTCACTATCAAATTCTCCAAAGGTCTTGCAACTCAGTCCAGTCTGGTCCAATTTCCAACTGGTAATATTTAATATCTCCTTGGGCCCTGTGGAGGCAGACTAGATCAACAAAAGATTGTTAGATATGAGTCCTGGCTGTGTTGTACCTCTAGACTGGTTATTTAGATGTGGGAAGTCATTGACTCATTGATTGATTGCTGACTTGACTTTTATTTCTGATTTGACAAATGTAGTAGTAGCTGTCCTGAAGTCCATCTTTTCCCTTGCTGTTAGCTTTGGGTTTTACTGCAAGGTTTCTGGAGGTATTTGTAAGCATCATACTTCTGATTTTAGTCTCCATAGTTTTGAAGGCAACAAAGCCATAATTTGCTCAAGTATTTTTCTCCCAAAACTCTGACTTTTGAGACACTGCAGCAGCATGACACAAATGACCTTTTAGTTCACCACCTAAATAAGTGTTTTTTTTCAAGCAAAGGATCACAAAGAGTTTATATAAACAAGACATGAAGCCTTCTATGTGAACTTGAGTTTTAGAATGGATGACTGTTACTAGCTGAAACCTAAGGATAAAACTGTGTGTTAATGAGCCTGAGCAGTACTAATGTTTCTAATGAAAATCAAGTGGATTATAAATGGTGTAGTGTTAAAGAAAATTAACAGAAGAGACATTCACAACTCACTTGGTAACAGGCAGATTTAAACAGGTCTGCAAAGTTGACTGGTTGAAGTTTCCTTTTCTGGGACATTGCAAGGTTGTGGCATGAAAAAGAAAATCTGGAAATCATTACTGACTATTTGTTTTTAATGTTTATAGCATGAAATTTTTCCATTTATTAAGATCTTTCTTTTACAAAATTATTTTGATAATTTGCTTGGTTGGCTCATCTGCCAGGAGCCAAAAAATCCCTTGTGCCTTCAATAGAGCAGATATGTAAATGAAGAATGATGAAGTATTTGAGGCTCACATTTGATCATGAGCAAGAAAGAGAGCTGTGAATCTATTTTGATTTCCCTGCATCTGCAGATGTCCCAGGGATGGAGAGACCTGAAGGGATCTGATTTTTGTCTCTTTCTCTGTGGTTTGGAAAATGGGCAGGAGTCTTGAGGCAGCTTGCAAGCTGGGTAACTTTGTGCAGGAACACTCTGCCCTGACACCAGCTCTGATGGCTGCTGGCTGGAGGGAGGAGTCCAAATTACCTTATTTTCAATTCTTTAATTTCTCATGGATTTTATTATCAGGGCTGGAACTAGAATGTCTCAGCTGGAGACCTGAGACACCATTCAATGAGATTCCTGGAAGCTGAGATCAACACTGTGTAAGACTGCCATAATTATTTCCTGTGAGCACCTCCAGAGCCAACAGTGCCAGTGCATTACCAAGAAACATGGAGAAGTAGTAAGAGATTTGTTTTTTGCAACATTGTAAAACTCTGAATGCTTTTGTGCATTGGACACCATGATAATAAATATATTTGAGTTTGCTTCAATGCAATTGTGTCTTGTTGTTGTTCATGTGAAACTAAAGGAAAAAATTGGAATTCTGAGCAAAATGCTCCCTGAGAGTGTCACATCATCACACATTGGCTGAAGAATCTAAGAGCACTTGACTCTGCTCCATTAGTGCTGGCTGGTGTAGCTCTGGCTCTGAGGTCCCAGCTCACATCAGCATGGTGGCTTCACTCTCTGTACCACCCCTGTACACACATCTACTGTGTCAGTACGGGGCAAATTCACCTCCCCAGTCACACTGAGGGCTTTTTCTTTAATTAATTGTTTCATTCAGCAAAGAAATCAATTTAATATTGATTTGTAGGCAACTAATTTATCTGTTTCAGTTTGTGATGCACAATGTGCATGTATAAAAAATAGCTTTTTAAATATACAGTCTCATACTGGTAGCCACTGTGTTACTACTTGATTTAAATTCTATCCTGAGAAGAAAAGTCCTCATGCTTTTCAGATCTCAGTCTGTTGTTTACAGGAGGAGAACTGTGGGACTAGAGGAAGTAGAGAAAGGTGAACAATGTGTTTTTATCTACCTGCTTTTGCAGATTCACTTGACTTGTTTATTTGTGCCCTTGTCAGCCAGGAGGCAGAAATACCTCCACTGAAATCAGTTAATGAAATTTCTTCTGCTAGGACCTGCATTTGCATGGCAAGAATGAAACAGCTTTGGTGGAGGGTATGTGCACTGGTTAGTTCTGAATACAAGGGGAAAAGACACAGTAGAAATAATTTATTTAAAGATGAAAAGGTAAGTAAGCATTATGCAAATGCATACAGAGGCCTAAGGACTCACTGTCAAAGAAAGGAAGAAGTGGTTTGGAAAACAGGCTATGGAGAGGAGTGATAGGAAATCACATCAATGGAGTTTAATGAAACATTCTTTATGGAAAAGCTATAGGCATGCTGCTTCTATAAGCCAAAAATAACAATGCTAAGCTATTCCTGTGAGAAATAAAATTTTAAAGCAATGCTTTTGTAAGTCTGAAGGCTTAAGAACCTGACTGTTAAACAGAACAACTCCAAAAAAGTTGAAAGCACTAGGCTGTTAATATTTTACAGGCTCAACTTACAAAAAAACCCCAGTGTAAGCAGATTGTTAATTAATAAGAAGCCATTAAAGAAAATTATCTGGGAAGATTATTGAGCATCATCAACTGATTTGTGCCCACTTCTCATTTATGTGTTTCTAACTGGGACATCCTCTGGATGACAGTCTAATCAGACAGTTTATAATGTACCCCATCAAGGCCCTCATAGCAGGAGCTCACGTGTTGCCCTGGTTCTACAGGCACTGCACCCCATCTTCACAGGGCTGTGTGACACTGTGTGACACCTGCTCCCCAAAAGCCTGGGAGAATGGCAAGAAATACAGCACATATTCCTCAGGAAGGAGGGAAGCTGTAGGACTGAAGACTTGTGAGTTCCTCAGTTGTCTTAAGGAGAGGTCTCACTGGTCCTCCTTCAAAGTAGCCATTCCCTGGCTAGCAAGGCAGCAGAAATGATGTGGGGTGTAACCCTCAGTAAAGACAATTATGCAGTAATAGCCTGGAGCAGGTCAAGCTTGTTTGTAGCTCTGGAGGCATTGGTAGCTTTAAGGACAGTCAGAAGTGCTGATGGGTGATGTTGGCTAATTCACCAGCCTTTTTTTCCAGAGACTTCTTAAGATTTCTTATGTTGCTAAGATTGTTTGCAAGTTCCTTGAGGGAGCCCTTGACACAGAGCAAGGTGCTCCAGGTGCAGTGCTTTGATGCAGCCTGTGCTGTGGCTCATGGCCTCATTCTGCCCAGTCATGAAGCTCTGCTGAAAAGCTCTCAGTATATCTCTTGTCCTGACAAACCAAGTTATTAATTGGTTGTTCCTCTTTCTGTTGCTGTTTCTTCAGGCTAGAATTTTCCTGTGGATGGATTTTATGTTAACTAAAACATCTGATCCTACAAATGCAAGTTCTGGAATGACTTTACATTTAATAAACAGCGAACAATTTTAATAGTGAAACAGTGAACAGTGAAACATTTTTAACAAAATAAAATGTGGGTAATCATCTATAGTTACCAGGTTATTATATTTGTGTGAAAAACTCTGTCAAGTGCCATTTGAATGTCGGAAAAAGATACAATTTTGTTTCATAAGAGCTGGCTTACCTCTACCATGGTTTGCCCCTTGTTCAGTTAAGTGATATGATTAACATGTAAAAAAATTCTTGCTTTAGAAGCTCATATTTGTCCTGCCACTATTGTCCAAACCCTGCTATTGGGCACTTGGTGCTTGAAAGCTGAAGCTCCAAGCAGGGAAGTTTCTTTCTTGTCTACCATTTTCTCTTGTGCTGTGTACATCTGCAAAATCTGTGTAACGCTGGACCTGTGAACTGAGCCATACCACTGTTCCTGGCTTGAGAAAAGGAAGATGGAGCCCAGCTCTGGCTAGGCTGAAATGCCTGCTCCAGGTGAGCATTTAATTGACTCTCATCAGCATTAATCACAGTCGGTCCCTGAGAGGACTGGTGTCAGTGCTGCACCAGCTTCTTCTGGGTGAGCAGATCCCTCGTACTTCATGCCCCTCAGGCAGTGCCTCTCAGAGCTGTTTCTCAATAGGAACAGCACATTTGCAACACAGAAACTCAGAACTGCAAAACAGCCCAGGTTCCTCCGGAGGTCACCTGGTCCAGCCCCCCTGCTCAAGCAGGAACACGTCCAGCTGACGGCTCAGGACATGTCCAGGTGGCTTTTGAGTACCACCAAGGATGCAGACCCCACCACTTCTCTAGGCAACCTGTGACAGTGTTTGACCATCCTCACAGTACAGAAGGATTTCTGTATGTTCACTTGAAATTCCCTGTATTTCAGTTTGTTCCCACTGCCTCTTGTGCTGTCATTGGGCTCCACTTGGATGACTTCAGCTCAATCTAATCTACACCTTCTCTTCCTGTACTTACTGATAAGATCCTACCTGAGCCTCTGCCTCTGAGAAGTCTCTGAAGCTGCCTAAGTGGGGTACAGATTCAATTTGGTTTTGTTTATCTGACAGTTTCTCTTTAACATGGCAAGGTGACTCCAGGCACTTTCCACCAGAGCCTGTTTACAGGTTTTTAATAACTGTCACGGTGCCAGGCGTTTGCTGCGTGGTGAGAAGCTGCTGGGAATAATTAGCACTGAGGGGAAAATGTCAAAGAGATTCAAATGTAACATTTATACAAAATGCTGCTGCTTTTTAAAATTCTGATCAGCAGCAGCACAAAGCCTCTGTGATTCCCTGTACCCTGAGGTTCATGCCACCCACACAGCTATGCAAAGCAAGTTCTCCCCTCAGAGTCCCATTTCTCTTCCCTGTAGGAATGGTGCCAGCAGTGCTGTGAGCTGGAGAGACCCATGAGCTCCTCAGTGCCCCGGCACCCTGAACGTGGCACCTTTCTGCCAGCCCTGTTATCCACAGATCATGGCCCTGAAGGAAGTTGCCCAATCTGTCTGCATCACTTACATCACTGCTCAGGCCTTCTCTCCTGTTGCCTCCCTTCCCTTCTTGGTTTTGCCTCCCTTCCCTGCTTGGTTTTTGTGACTGTGCCAAGCTTTCCCGTTCTGCACATCAACTCCCCAGTACCAGCCATGGGTTATGTGACATGTTCCTCCTGCTGCCCTCATCCCACTAAAAATCAACGGTGGTTACTGTAATCTGCAGGTATTGAATGGTTTGTGTGCGAAGGAGAGTCAGTTTTCCATTAACCCTTTGCCCCCTTGCAGGGTTCATTACCAGTATCCAGCATAAGTTGTTACTGCATCCTCCCTAAGGATTGTACTGCTTCTGCTGAAGGTGCTGGGGAAGAGATTTCCTCCAAAACCCACTTGCTCTGTGCCTTCCCTCATACTCCAATGTGGAAGTGCCCTCATTTTGCCAGCACAAATGTGACCTGCTCTTAAAAGTGCATGCTTTGTTGTGTTGGTATTTGGGGAGCCAGATTGAGGCTTCTCCTTCCAGGGCTTCTCTCGCAGTGCGAAGAATGGAGGAAAAATGTTTGCTGCTGAGGCTGAGTGGAGGGTTTAAAACATTTGAGGGATTGGTGCTGGCATCTATTTCCCTAAATGTGGACATGGAATTGCTTCCATGGTGAGAAAAAAATTAATACATTTCTCCAGAGATGCTCCAGTAGGACTGAAGTGCCAGTTTATATCTTCAAAGCAGGTTTGTATCTTCAGGAGCAGACATTTAGCTCCACAGCAGCCCCACCACTGAGTGCAGAGCAATATAACTACTTTTATTCAGCTCTTGGGGATCTGACCTATGGGTGGTAACTTGGAAATATAAGGTATTTGAATTGGTAAGATACAAATACTATCTTCTGTAACATCCCCAGGCCTGTAAAATGTTTTCTTTCCCCCATGAAGCCCTTCTGATTAATGAAAAAACAATTATTATTGCAGATTTCCAGATAATCATGATTTATTCTTCTCCCATCCACAAATAAAAAAAAATTTGCAGCAATCTCTTTGGATTGTATGCCTAAAGAGAATTTATAGGTATGTGTTCTACAGTATATATGTACATTTATAGGACCTCTTTTAAAGATCCATGATTCTGTTAAACCTCAGTGTTAATAGCTCCCAGGAACTGATTTTATGCAGTCACCACCATTAAAATCCTGTGTTTACATTTCATTATCCCTGGGCTAGGAAATAATGGCACAATACAAGGGAGCATATATATACAGGTAATGATTTTTACTGTCCTGTGTAATTTTCTCAGGTGCTCCTCATGCCTTGGTTGGCCAAATCTTTTCTGAAATGCCCATTTCACCTGTGCTGAAATGGAGCTGGAGTGCCCATCTCTAAGTTTTAAGCAGAAACACTCCATGCTCCCTGGAGCCACTGGACTTCTGGGCAGGTTGCTGTTGCAGATATTTCATTTTAGGCAGAGCACATACACACCCAGAGGAGCAGTCCACAGATCTCAGGTCTTGCCCTGCAGTGGCTGAGTGGCTGCAGGATCTGTTGAGATAAAGAAAGGTAAGGGGTCCCTGTTCAGGTGACAAGGCCACAGTTACCTATTTTTATACTGAGAAATGTCTAGTAAAGTTGTATTTGTATTGCTGTGGATGCAGAGCACCTCTCTGCAGTTGAGGGCAATTTATCAGCTCCCAGTAATTGTGAGCCAGAAATAAAAAAAAATACATGTGGTGTACGCTAGTGAATATTGGGCTTTTACCTCTCAGGCACTGTGAGGAATGTAGCAAGGCTTTCTTAATTTTGTATTTTAAGAATTTAATTTAAAATGCATTCTTTCTAATTTATCTCATGCAAAGACTGTTGTACAGATGGAAATATCCCACATTAGACAAAAAACAAATCATGTATGAGTTGACCAAATCATCCCTTTGGCCAAAGGGATGAAATTAATTATTCAAGAAGTGCATATCCAAATGTTACATAAGAGCTCCCTTCCCTGTGAAATTGCCAAATATAATTAAAAATGTATAAAGGAGGAGACAAGTAGCTTCAAATAACTTTGGGAACTTTTAATTGTTTTCAAAATATATTCAAAGCCAGTATAAGACTTCCTTGTTTAACCCTCATGCCTCTGACATCTGTGTGCCACCACTCTGCCCAGGCAGCACCAGCCACAGCTCATCTAAAACCCTGGTCTGATTACAAATTAAACCAGGGCAAGCCTTACATTTAAATCACTTGCTAGAAGAGATTATTGTATAGAAAATTATGAGAGTTTGTTTTTCCTAGCAGCAGGAAACAGGAATTTTCAACAGTAAACTGTTGAATAACAAACATCATCTTTGCTGGGCAAGTGGTTCAATTTTATTTATGAATAAGGGAGATTAAAAAAAGGAGATTTACTCACGGGTTGAAAAACATTACAATCTTTCCTTTCTCTAGTAATTTCTCAGGGGTTGTGGATCAGCCCTGCCAGACAGGCAAAGGGAAATGCTCTGTTAAAGCAACAGAGGCAGATTAACCCGGTGGGGTTTCTTCACAGATGTGCTGCAGAGCTCCACACACTTCATCAGTCCTGCAGGGATAATTACAAGTGTGTCAGTTCCTCCTGAAACGCTTGAAACTTTCACACCACTCAGCTCTCAGAGTCAGTATTGCTTAACAAATCCCAAGGCCTGTAAGGCTCTTAGAAACTTCATGCAGTCCTAAATTTACCTGCTCTTTTCTATTTCTTCCTTTCTTTTGCTCTGTTTTCTCCCTCTGGTCTCTAGCTTGTTTGAGTTTTTTTTTTCTTTTGCCTCATAAACCTGCCACTCCAATAGATTTGGTAGGGAGGCTGAGGGCACTTTAGTCACCCACCCCAGCCCAACTAGTCTGGTGCACCCTTGACATGGACACAGCCATCTTGTTTAAACCAAGGCTGCCTGTGAAGTAGAAAATGCTCAGAGCACCTCAGATTTATTGTCCTGCTTGCCATTTTTGCCAGTCTGTGCCCTCACAGACAAGCAAATTTTACTACATTTGGTTCCCACAGAGGAGACAGATTTGCCATTGGTTGACAGTCAATGCAGAGAAGCACCCCAGGACTATTGTAAGTGCTCCCATCAGTGCCTGCTGCAAGGAATCCTCTGGAAAAAAAAATGTGGTCTTTTCCAGCTTGCCAGTGCTCATCCACCTTGGGCCCTTGGCAGCGTCTTTGTCAATCTGCCTCCTGTATTTTGAATAACCCACCCCATACCTGAGGTTAAGGTGCCTATATGTAAATGCTGAATGCAATTAGGAGATTTTGTCCAAGCATTACCATGAAGAAAGAATTATCAGCTCATGGTGGACACACTCAAAGCTGAAGAGCTTTACAGGAGGAGGCAGAACTCAGTGCTATACAAACCCAGAAAAAGAGGAAGTTTTGCAGGCTTTTAAAGACCAATACACAGTTGCTATTTTGTCTTTCCTCTGCACCCAGTACCTGTGAACACTGCAGTGGTATCATTTCCCTTCAGAACTGGAAGAAAAATTCTCCATGGCCAGTGTGATTCCTTTCAAAATACTTTTCCCAGGAAATGAGGCTGTTTTTCTTTCTGCTATGACTAAGTCTCCAGCTCAGTGCACCAAGTGCCTGTCTTGTTCACGAGAGCCAAAAAGGACTACACAGCCCCCTGGTCATCCTGCTCAGGCTTGAGCCTGCATCAGCCCGGCTTATCCCGGTACCACAGCAGCAGCTTTGGGTACTCAAAGGCACATGAAATTCCTGTCTTCAGCTGCCTTCTCCCTGTGGATATCATGGATATATGGCCCTGTATTTGGCCATAGGCTTTAAGGCTGAAAGGACCTAGTTACTGTCTGATCCATTGTGCTGCAGAGTGAGAGCCCAATACCTGACTGAAGGCTTGGCTGCACAGTCTGGGGCAGGGTGGGGTGGGTGAGGTGGGACCTCGCAGGGAGGAGACATGGCAAGGTCCTTGGGAAGGGGTGAATGGCGCACATGAGCTCTGTGGGGCTGTGTGGTCATGGACAGCAGGGGACAGAAAGGAAATGTGCATTAGGGGCAGGAGGAGCTCTAACGTTTGCAGTGAAAAGGAAAGGAGATGCAGGCAAATTGTGTGAGACCAGCTTCTCTGCTGCTATATAGCCCTCTTAAGGGCTAACTAGCAAAAAAACAAAAACAAAAACAAAAAAGCAACAGCAGAGGGACCAATTTGTTGAATTTTTAAAAAGTAAAACCAATTCTCTTCATGTCTTGGAGTGCATGGCTTTCCTTGACATTTATAAGCCAAATCTTACTTTATAGATAAATATGGATCTTTACTCTAAATCATGCTTGAATATTATAAAAGTTTTACATAAGCTCAAGTGTTCAAGGACTGATGTACAACTGACTCAGTTGTATTTCATCATGTCCACTGAAATCCCTTTTTTGTGATGATTTAGTTTTGACTCTCAGCAAAATTTCATTCAAAACCAGGCCATCATATTGGTCTATCATTGGTCAATGTTTCTAAATGTGGTCACACATAAAAATTTCTGCTTCTCTCCACTTTCAGATTTCCAGATTTCCAGTGTCTATATCCTTCTTGTTTTGGCTCATCCCATGAAATACCTTCTCAGCTGATTTTCAAGGCCTGTAGCAAATTTTCCTGCGCGTGCCTATTGCTCAGGGAAATTTAATCTCCTTCTTCCAGAGCACTGCTCCATGCTGCACTCCTGGCAAAGGTGATGAAAATCCACAGAGACTGACAAAATGTGAATCACATAAGTTTTGGGGGTTTTTTGAAAAACCCTGCATGACCTCAGGCAAGTTACTTTGTGTCTGGTGAGATGGGATAGCTGTAGATGTCAATTGGTACTACAGTTTCATGTCTGTATGTCCATGGAAAGTCCTGGATTGCAGTACCTTTGAAAGTAAAGCCACAGACACCTAAATCTAGACATATAAAACCAAATAACCTTCAGTGAAATGTGGGTCTGTGTTTTATTTTTACCTTATTTTTCTGGACTGTGGAATAATCTGTAGCTTCAGAAAACTATACATTTGGTTGCATTAAATTTTATTTCTATATGAGAGATGAGTCCTCAGGACTTGTTTGGTACACCTATACATTTGTCTGTGTATACATGAGCGAGGTAATTGCACAACTCCTGCAGAAAAAGCTTGTTGATAACCCTTTTTGAATTAAACTCCCAGAGAGACACTTTCTATCACAGACTACTTTTGGCTGACAAATGTATTTTAAATACTGTTCTCTATATCATCTCTGACAGCCCTTCTTAGCTAGTAAATTTGTGGTTTGGGAATCAAGACAAACTGAATGTACATAAATGAAAACCTCTGTGATATAAACAGCGTCAGTCACCAAGCCATAAAGCTTAATGTATTGTAACCCATTAGTGGTAATTCTGGCTATATCTGGCACTTGGAAAGGACTAGATTAAAATATTTTACAAGACTAAGGAAAGTCAAATTTACACTCAAGATTCAAAGCTGAGGTGAATTGTTTGCCTTCAAAGCCAAGGAAAAAAGGAAGATGAATGGGAGTCGCATGCTCAGCAGTGTGTGGTCTGCTCTCACACCCTTCATGTGAGGCTGTTCGCCATGGCCAGCACCCTGACTGCCTCACAGCCTGTGGCAGACTAAAATCAGGCTCACAGGATGATTTCCTTTGAGGAGGTGCTGGGGAGGGATCCACCACAAATGTAACAAGCTCAAATCCATCCCTGGGGCTCAGATTTGGGTTCAAAGGGAAGGGTACTCTCTGTTCAGTCCATCTCTTAGAGGCCATGCAAGCTAAGCTTCTGCCTAAATGGACATTTCTGTGAATGCTGTACTTGTATGGCCACCTTCTGCCCTCACTGGGATAAAGGGAATGGGTCAGAACCCCTCTAGGAAGCTCTCTTGAGACCTCCTTTGTGCCTATGGGTGTCTTTGAAAGTGGATTAGTAAAATCTTGGAATTATTTTGAAACAAGCCTTTTATCAAGTAACAGAAAGCAGTGTACCTATGGCCTGGTAGCTTTGGAGTTCTTTTTTTTTCTCTGAATGCTGTCCAATCTCAGTGTTATGCAGTCCCTCTTATGCTTTATGGGAAGAAACTGGATCTCACAACAGTTCCTCAGGTTTCTTGCAAGTTTCAAGAATAGCAAGGGAGTTTTGGTGATTTTCACTGAAAAATTTCACCCAGCTCTACAGAGTCCTGCAAGGTTAAATCCTTGTATAAGGTTCTGCTGGAAAATAAGTGAGGCATTAGCAGCTCACTGCTCCCACTCATTTTTGTCCATTTATCTTGTCCTAAGGGGGAAGATGATGCTTCATCAAAGGAAGAACAAAGTTGCTATTCTTATATAAATATAAAATTAATAATTTGAAAATAGGCATGCATTTACTTATGTTTCTATTTTTGAAAAGCTTTTCCTACCTTATGAAGATTTTGAAAAACTAATTTTCTTATTATACTTTTTTAAAATTCAGAATTAGAGTTGACTAGTACACTTTGATTGCAAAGGCATTTTAAAGAAAAATCATTGTTAGGAAACTCCCAGTGTTTTCCTGGGGAATATTTCTTTTTCCTTACAGATTTGAAGCAAGTCACAATATTATGTGAACTGCTGTGAATTGTCTGGACTTTTCTTTTCTTTTTTCTTTTCTTTTATTTTCTTTTCTCTTTTCTTTTCCTCTTCTCTTTTCCTTTTTTCCCTCTTTCTTTTCTTTCCCTTTTTTTTTTCTCATGGGTTTATAGAAAATGGTTATCTCATTGAGTGTGTTTGGAGGTCACAGCACCCTGAATTTGTTCCATCCTTTTGCTCATAAAGATCAATAATGCAATCACCAACTCTGAGCTGCAAATTATCAAATGGACTAAGCAACAAGATCAATTAATTGTGCCAAAACCAGGTACTCTGATTCTGTAAATGCTGAAGTGGTTCATTCTGATATTGCTCAAAATTATACATCCCAATTTTGCCCTGGAATGGGATGAGAAACACGGGTTTAAGGGCAGCATTTGCTGCAGTCTGGATCTTCTGGACTCAGCTCAGTTTGGTTTGGGAGAGCAGCCCATGAAGGAGTGTCCATGCAACATCCTCTCTCACCTTTGCAGTGCAGACTGGAGTGAATCCAAACCTCTAAAGGTCACTGAGCTTTGCTCAGTCCTCAGTTATAGAAGAACATGTAACTTCTGCGGTTTCATAGTGAGAAGTGATGCCTTTTGTCTATCAGGGTGATAAATGCCTGTGCCTGGGGCCACTGGAACTGTACTTCAGCTTGTACATGGCCACGCAAGAAATATTCTCTCTCAAGACTCCTACAGGGATCAGCCCTTCTCCTGCTCACTGGAGTGATGGCTGGGTCTCCACTTCCCCTCCAAAAATGGAACAGAAATGGTCACTGGTTTTCAGTGAGCAATTACCCAAATAGCAGTGCTTTGGGCATGGAGAGCTGAACAGATTTTTGCTTTTCTAAAACAGCACACAAAGAGCTCCCCTTTGGAGCTTTCATCAGGATCATATCAGTGGTACTTCTAGAGCTTCTCCTAGTGCTTTTTTCCCAATCTTCTGCCTCTTGGCAGTGTGTCTGCTGTGTATTTTGCTCTGATATGCTGCTGAGAGCCACTCAGCTTGCTGCCTCTGCATTGTCATTATATCTGCAGTGGGAAACCCTGTGACTGAATGAATCAATATCACATGTGGCCTGATTCCAGGGAGGTAGAATTAGTTATACAAGCCACCACTGATAACATGCTTTTCCACTGTTTGGCCAAATCTGTCCAAAATTGTCATTGGCCATTGTCTGGGACTCAGTCCGGGTGGTGAGAGTTTTCTCAAGCACTCAGAAAAATTTGTTGATCCAAATCTGCACCAGTCTGTCTCTCAGTGAAAAAATTCCCAGGGCTGATCCAAACAGAGGGAAGCAAGGGTGGAAACTGAGTTTTGAACTGCAAAACAATAGAACCATTGGATGTTCTTAGTCCCATTAGGCTAACGGGGTCTTAGGGTTACATCCACAGAGATTTCTGTGAAGATGTGGTGCTTAGGGTTTGTGGCTCTGTTATTATTTGCACACAGTCATTACTGCAGCAGCTGTCTTTAAATAATGCATGTCTGTTTGCATGTTTTATGGGCTTCTTTTGAATATGTGGATCTCTCTTAAAGCAGTTAATAGAGGTATGCACAAGAAAGTTTGACTGTTACCTTCAGAGAAAAATCAAGGAAAATACTCCAAAGCTCTCCAAGATCTGCAAAGCTGGTGCTTTTTTCCTCAAGGCAAAGTGAGGCCAGCAAGGGAACACCAGACAGAGGCAGTCCTGATGAAGATGTGCTGCCCCTCATCCAAATCTGAGCAATGTTGAACACTCTTCTCAGCCTGCTTATGTCCCCACTGTCCTGGTACCAGCACCAGTGGCACATGTGGGTTTTCATGAGGGCCCAGATGGGTTGAAATATTTGAAAAAATCTCTGCTCAGAAACATCATCTAAAATGGGATTGTTTTATTTTGTAGGCTTCATCTTACTATATTACACCTTCACATGATAAAGGAATCAATGGATAGGACTCATGAGATTCTAGCTTACTTGCTATAGAATGTTTCAAATTAACTAATGTTAATTAACTAATGTTGTTTGGTTTGATTCCTGGAGTAATCCTGGGCACATGCATAAAAGAATTGATTACTCTAAGTGGAGATGATGCCAGTCTTGTTCCTGCCTCAAGGCTCAGCCAAGCTCCAGGGCAGCCCATCCCATACCCACCCAGTTCCTGGTGCCTCAGGAAGGATCCCTATGGGACAGGAGGTGGCTTTCAGGGCAGAGATCAGACTCAGGGGGCAGGCAGCATGGTAGAAGTGTGTCTTTAGTCCCAGTTGCCCCTGAGACCCAGAACAGTTTTGTCTTATGCCCTGGGCACACACACAGCAGCAACAACCCAGCCAGAGCCCTGGGAAGCCCTGTCCATCCCAAGCCACCAGCCAAGCAGATGGATATGACAGGGAATGGTTTCAAGGAAGAAGAGAAACCTTCAGGGGAGCACAGACTCATGTGCAAGGCGGGCACTGACTGCTGTGTGCACCCTCCCTTGGGAAGTGCAGAGGGACCAGGCTTTCTTGCCACATCTGAGGCCTCCAATCCATGCAGAGCTGCCCCGCTATGGACTGGCGCTTGCTGGTGCATGCAGACACCACGGGCCAGCAGGGACCACCACACCCAGAACAAGCTGTACACCTGGATAGAGGTGGTCACTGCAAAGGCCAGGTGCAAAGGCCCCATTTGAGAGAGGGAGATCACCATCACACAGTCCCAAAGAAACTGAAGGCTGGTTGAAAAGGACCCTACCTGGAGTCCATCCATCAACCTTGAGGCAAAGTGAAAATTTTCCAGGATAGAAATCCATTTTAATTTAGGTGAAATGTACATTTTTGAGTTGAGTTCTGGTTAGAAACCATAGTTATTTAGCCAGACTGCAAGGCCTAAGCTCAGTGAAGTTACTTCAGCGAAGGACAGAGATAAAGGGTAGGAGACAGAAGATGATAGAGAGAGACAGGGACTGCTGTAAGGGCAAGTCAACCTGACCTTGGAATTCTTTCTGATAAAAAGGAACTAGTGGTAAAAGTCACACGAAACCCATAAAAATGAATATGTATGAACCTATTGTGAAACTGTATGCATATGTATTTGAGAGGGGGATAAAGGGAAACCTGAAGTTCTCAGAGGTACGCATGCCTTTTTTGAGGAGAGCAATCTCTCTGCATGCGTTCAGCGCTGTAATAAACATACCATGCTTTACAACTTTTACAAAGTTGTGAGGTTTCTTCTTTTCTCCGCAAAACAACCTTTGGATGCTTTGGAATCCAGCTCCTGCACCTCTCTGCCTGTGTGTGCTGTACCCCTTTGCCAGAGGAGCAGTAAAATATGTGCAGTAAAATTACTTGTGAGAGTCCTGCAAGAGTTCATGTGCAGGAATTTCTTTAGTGAGAAGCTGTAGTATTACCCAAAAAAATCCTCACTAAGGGCTATAGATCAACTCAAGAGAATTTCACATCCAGGGAACCAAATGGCTGTAAACTCAAGTGCAACAAGCAGGGTCCTCACCCCTGGTGTGGAGGGCAGACATCCCACCCACAGGGTGAGTGGGAGGAAGAAGAAACAAGGAGAGCAACTGAATCAAAACCTTTTCTTCCATAACTAGGCAGCAAAATGAGAAAATGAGTTTTCTGAATCATGTTAAAGTACTACTCCTGGAAATGCAGGGTCTTTTTAACATGTAATGCAGGAATAGCCTCTAGAATTTGTTTTTCAGAGAAGTCTAAAATTATCTGCTAAATTATTCTCCTCTCTGCCTCTCTGCTGGCTAAAAAAAACCAAACAACAAACCGTCCAGAGATTACTCACATTTGACTTAATTTGAATAAATGTACTATCACTGACATGATTGCTAATTATCCTTGTGCTCAGTTACTCAAATTAGCATCCTATGAATTGATCAAAATGGATAGGCTGTGTCAGGGAAAATATATTTATTTGCATAAACCTGCAGTCTTACACAGATAGAAGCATATAACAGAGCTTCAGCCTTTGACAAGGTGAGACCACGCTGCTGTTTCACAGTATTTAGCACTTTCCTACCTTGGGGTGAAGGGAACAAAGCTGCCTGCTCTCCCTTCACAGCAGATAGCAAAGAGACTGATGGTACCCTTTTCATTGGGCCTGTCTGGAAAAAATGAGATGGACACACTCAGCTGCTCCAGCCCTGTGTTCTTCACTTTTTTCATCATGCCTTAATCCCATTATTACATTTCTTTGTGAAACAACATCACAGAGAAAGAAAGGAAGTTGGATGATGCAGAAAGAAACATCAGGACAAGAGCCCTGGGCATGTTTTCCCTTTGTCTGAGGAATATGGCAGTGTTTCCTCAGCAAGAAGAAATGCAGAAATGTGCTGAGACAAGTCAGGAGAAGAAAAAGAGGGAGAAATAATGGGTGGAAAATTTGCACTGGGGCTAGTGTAAATCTTCATCTCTTAATATAAGAGATGAAGGTGCAGATGGAGGTAATGTAAAAATGAAGAAGAATCTGCTTGTTGTGGGGTGGAAGTGACTAGTGACTTGGAGAAGGGGAAGAGGTAGGGAGCCAAGAGTGTAATTTTGGACTCCTTGGAAATGCTGTAACCCCTCACACAATCCAGCAGCTCTGTTTCCAACTTGCCTGATTTCCTTGGTGGGATCACTTAGCTGTGAGACACCATTTGTTGTTTTCCTTTTTTTTCCTCCCATCCTAAATGTATGAGATCATTTACTGCAGAGCTCTTCCAACAGGCATGAGACCTACATGGCTTTGACCATAGGAATACAGTCTCACAAGAGATTTATTCAAAGGTCAGTGAAATCATGAGTCACTGCTTGAAAGCAAGAATTTTAACATAAGAAAGGAAAAGACTTCCTATTTTTTGCCGGGAAGAGCGGGCCAATGACCATGTTAAGTCTAGCTAACTCCAGTGATCCACCGCAAAGCCATTACTTGCAGTTTTCAAGATATTAATGGAGCTGCAAATAGATGCTGAGCACCTCTGAAGACCATACCTTTAAAAATATCAGATCAAAAATATTCCTACAAGTCTATTAAATTGGTTCTTCACTGGGTTTTTCTTTGGTTTTTATTTAACCTGCCAGAAGTGAGAATTTGGCCTGGTGTTCTTCAACTAGAGTTCAGATAAAGAATAATGTTTGATGTGAACATCAACAGGACTGAAATTAGCTCACTTTCACAGAGTATCTTGGCTATGTACTAATCAAAAGAATTAACACTTGCTCCTAATTGGCCAAAGGGGAAATGTCACTGAACATGTCATGAAGAGCATACTCTTTTTTAAGTAGTCTCAGTAAAAACACTTCCAGCAGCTATGTTATAAAGGCATGGTGCCAGGTAAAACAGACTCAAGAGTTATAGAAGGCATCCTATAGATCCAAGTCTTAGAAATCATAAGTTACATCCTTTTCTACACAACTTTCCATCACCTGTTTTGGCTCTCTCTCAAAATTGCTGTAAAGAATTCTTTTACTTCAGAAAATTAATATATTGCAATATTACAAAATGCTTTGATTATGTTCACCAACTATTTCTGGCTTCGCATAAATAAGCAATTACATCCAATCTCTAACAATCTTCTCCCCGCCCCTCCACTTTCACCTTTTCACTTTTAAAATCACTAATTGTCCTTTGCAATATTTCGTGGTATAGATCTTAAAATATATCCCAGGCACAAAATGTACTCTCCCCCAGAACCCTTCTACACCCCAATGTGTTCTCACTAAGGTATTCCATTAGTGAGAGGAGAAGCTGACTCACACTCTGATGATTGATGCTTCTCCTGTATCATACAAACAGTCAGGAAACTTGACGTACAGCATTGCTAAGAGATTGTTTACAATCTGTTTACTCCATTTTTTGGCTAATCCAGCTAAATTTACTGATCCTCTTGAAGTGCATAAAGCCCTTTGCCTGAGTTACCTTTAACATGAGTCTGAGTTATTCTTCGTTTTACTGTGAGCACAATAATGTCGTTTAAGCCCCAGAGTGACATATCCTAGGGTCAAGTCAAAGGTGACTCCCCATTTCTACATATAAATCTAAACATGCATAAACCAGGGCTCAGCTCTTAAGAATTACTTCAGGCCTCCAAATAAAATCCCTGCCATTTACCTTTTGTAATTAATGTCCATTACTCTTCTTAATTAAAAGATTCAATTAAATTAATTCTATTAATGGCACTGTGTTTGTTACTCAATGTCATAAATAAAGAACCCTTTCAGGGAATTACATCAGTGCTTTTTCCCACTAGCTTTTTTTATTCTCTAGAAAGCATTTATTCCTCAGCTGGCCTAAAACTGCCATTTTTCCCCCATTCTTGTCTGCTTTGGTGCTACCATTGTAACTACCCCAGGCGAGCCATAGAAGAGCTTGGGGGTGATGCACAGAATCACCACCCTTCTCCCCAAGCCCTCAGCATCTGTACTTCCAATGTAATCTTTGCCTTTCATGCTTTGCTGCTCTTGGCTGGGTTTGCCAGACACAAACAGGTTCATCACAATTCCCTTCCCTCCATCCCATTAACAGGCTTGTGGCAAAGGTTTGGTTCATACAGGATTTCACTGATGGTAAAAGCTGTTCTGCATCTCTCCTCAGGAAACACAAACCTTTTCTCTCAAAGCAAAGAAATTGAGCACTCATTAAAAACAACCCTTTCAGTACTATATGTTACAGTTTTAATTGAATCTCTCTCATTTCAACAGGGTCCTTCAACAGCTTTGTGGACTCAGCGAGCTGATGAAAACTTGAGCTGGAAAAAGAGATTAGTGTGGCTACTGGCCAGGACAGCTCTCCTGCATGATATGTGCCACATCACTGTGTCAAGATAGGATTGATCCAAACAACAGCATCCTGCTTGTACAAGTGAGGCTATTGTGTAAAAAAGCCACATGACTACATTGAAGTGCAAGGTCGTGTTTGCATCTGGTGTAATTCTGAGTCCTGGAGCAAATCCCAGCTTATATGAGGAAGGTAAAGCTAATGCTGCATCTATATTAGCTCAGCAGGTAAAACTGCCAAAATCAAACCAGTTTTCAGGTATGCTACTTCTCAAAACCATGAAGGGACAGGAAGAGCCACTTCAAACCCTAAAACAGGGTCTCTGTGCTTAAAATCTTCTTAGTCTTCCAATTCTCCCAATGGTTTCCTGAAGGACAGTTACCTACAACAATTTGATTCCCTAATGCTCCTGAGAATTGAGGTCTACAGCAGTATTGCTGATTCATTTGTGCCTCATCCTACCATCCCTTGGTCTTTGGAGCCTTCTGTCTGGAGCAGGAGGGACATGGCTCCAAGAAATGGCACCATCTTCCCCAACCTGGAGCAGATTCCCCCTCAGGAATGTGGGTCAGGGAGCTGTCCCTTAAACTTGCTTCATGGAAACATTGAAAGGTTATGGATCTAAATAAGGTTGAAACAAAAACCACTGACATTTATTTCTTTCTTCAAACACTGACCAGTTTCTGAAATTAAATATACTGCAGTTGTGAATCAGACATCTAGACATTTTTACAAGGGCATGTAGTGACAGGAAGCAGGGATGGCTTTAAACTGAAAAGGAGCAGATTTAGATTAGATGTTGGGAAGAAATTCTTTACTGTGAATGAGGTGCACTCTTGGTTCAGGTTGCCTAGAGAAGTTGCAGATGTCCCAACCCTGTAAGTGTTCAAGGCCAGGCTGGACGGGGCTTGGAGCAGCCTGGTCTAGTGGAAGGTGTCCCTGTCCATGGCCAGGGCATTGGAAGCAGATGATCTGTAAGATTTTTTCCAGCCCAAAGTGTTCTATGATTCTATCCGTGACACCTGTGGAGCCGAAAGAGTCTGCTCCTCACAGTGGCTGCTTTGGCTCCTGAGTGCCCAGGTGGGACAGGGCACTCCTTTCACTTTGTGACAGTCCAGGATTTCCCATAAACCTTACCTCACTACAGAGCAACCCATAAATTTCTTCTTTCTTTTGCATGATCAAAACCCCCTCATTTTATTTAAATCTCCACTGAAAGACATGATTTAACTCAATTTTTAATGTTTTTTACACATTAAAAACATTTTTAATGTTTTATGCTCATACTTTCTGAATTCCAAGGAGCACTTCTTTGCAGGCTCACTTTATATTCTATTCTCTTTGAGGTGAGTATTCACCCCATTGTGTAGTATTCACCTACAGTCAAGAGCTGCAGCTCTGATCTTACAAGCATTTATCACCTCCTTGAGATGCAGGTTCCACTGTTATTTGTATTTTTGACCTGAACAAATGTCGAGTTCTGTCCACATTCAAGACCTTGATCCTTCTGCATGCATGGCTGATCTAAGGAGGTCCTTTCATTTCTCAGTACAATGTCTGCTGGTTGAGTCTTGAAAAATGAGAGGCATTTACAATGCCAGGTTACTAAATTTTGAACATGGAAAAGCTCAGCATTAAGTCTGCCTCTGAATGAGTGAGTAGCAAAGGAGGAAGGTAGGAAAGAACTGGGGTTACAGGAGTCATTCTTTGTCTCTTTTCTGCTTGGTTTCCATTTATTGTTATTTCACCTACAGCAGAATTTAACAATAGAGGGGAGTGAGGGAATATCAGGAGTATATCTATATTGCTCGAGCAGATCATCAAAACTTCTTAACACAATAGTTCCCCTGGGCAACAGAGTAGACACAATTGACTAGGGCTCCCAGGACAGCTGGAAACTCAGTGACTCAGGAGATCTATAGTTGAGGCTGCTAGAGGGGATGTTGTCCAGGACTTTATGAATGAGATGAACAAGTTTCTCATCCTCCATCCACAGAAAGGTGGGATGAGGGGCACTGCTCATCTTGAAAAAGTGGTTTCCCCACTGCCTTCAGCGCTGTTTCTCTCCTGCCATGCCCTTGGTCTGCTGGTTGCCTCCCTCAGTGTGCCTTGGAGATTCAACCCTCTTTGAAGGCTGGCAGCCGCTTCTGTTGGCACGGCTGCTCCAACAAACCTAATTAGGAACACAGCTTCCATGAGCATGTCTGTCACTGCTTTCCACCATAGTTAAATGCAGTTTCCAGGTGCTTGTTGAAAATAAGGCTCTGGTCTTCCTTTCAGGCACCGCTCTCAGCAGTTTAGTGCTCAGCTTGGGCTCTTCTCTGCCTTCTCTCAGCTGCTTCAGATAACTTTCAACCTGACTTTTTCTCAGGTTGAAACTGGGTGTGCACCCATGGTGCTGCCCTGCAGTGCTCTTACTCAGACTTTGACAAATTTGTTTTGCCATTTTCATAGCCACAAAGAATGCTGATGTTAAAAATAATTTCTAAGCATGCCATTTCAACCATTCCAAGTCTTTCTGAACATCTGCCTACTAGGTAATTTTTATCTATTACATCCAGTGTCTTCAAACCTCTTTAGGATTTACCTTTACAGACACTGTAGCATTGTGGAAGTAAACATTCAGAGACAGAGCTCAGGCTCTGTTCATATGTGCATAAAAGGAGAAAATATCAAATTGAAACAACTCAGACCTTGAAAATGTGGAGAAATACCTTCAAAAACCATGCTGATTTTAACATTTTCTGAACAACAGACTGAGCTTTCTAGTGCAGAATACACTGGTAATCCCAGAAAGTAATAAAATAAACTATGCAGAACAATTTTCTTTGCAGAAGGCCATGTCAGGATGTGATGTCAAATGTCCTTAAAATAGCACATGCAATATCCATTTTCCTCCTGAGCTGGGAACTGCCTGCTCCTGGAGGGGAGAGGAAAGACTGTGCAGGGGGACTTCTTGCTGGAGATTGATGAAACAGTTGCCTAACTGCTGAATTGAGGACAAACTACCTCAAACCATCCTAGGCAGAAAGAAAAAAAGGGGAAAAAAAAAAAGAACATTTTTGGCTTGTATAAAGATACCTAAATATAAAAATGATGCTGTAAAAATTGATAAGTGAAGGCATCACAATGCCTAGGTACCCAGTCTTTATCAGAAAAACATGGGAAGCTCTCTGCTACAATTGTGCAAATTAAAGCTTTAATTTTTCTTATTTTGTCCTTCCTGATGCCGAACAAATCCTGAAAATCAGCCATTTACAGTGATTCACAAGCTGGGGAAGAGCAGGGCAACTGGAACCCCATATACACAGAAGATTTGGTTGAAGAAGCACTAGAAGGAAACACAGATAAGAGGTCTTTTGTTTGAGAGAATATTTTCTTAAAGATATTTGTGTAGCTGCAGTTGCTAGAGATGTTCTTTATTACATGAACATGCCTAAAAATCTGCTAGAAATGTTAGACAGCTGTCACAGTGTTCAGATTTAGGATGTGAGAGTGTAGCATGGGTTTTATTTTCATCTGAGCGAAATGGCTGAATAACATTCTGCAGTAGTACAGCATATAAATAATTCAGCTGCTCAGAGGGTTTTATAAATAAAAATAGAAATTATTTAACACCACTTTTTAAATTATAATTAGACCAGCTAGCCACTCTTAAAGTCCTATATTTTTTCCTTGTATCTCTCTTTTTCCATCAATGATAAATGCAGGATTTTCCCTTCAGGTGTTAGTGTGTTTGTTTTGACATTGATAAAACCAAACTCTTTTGTTAATTTTTAATTAAATGGGCAGAATACGTCCTTCTGTCTTCTTTGTTGCATTTCCTCCAGCATTCACTGTATGATAACAGAGGAAGAAAAATAACTCTGTGTCAGAAATGCAGGTAATGAGTATTTACCAATGTCACCAGACAGTTTGAGTTCTAATTTTCTTTGCTTAAATGTTTAGACTCTTAGATAGTGGGCACTATATTTAGATAAAATACTGCTTCCCATCTATTTTTGTGGGGTGCCAGCCTAAATTTACCCCTCTGATTTATTAAGTTGTTAAACACCAGCTGGTGTTAAAAATCATGTTCACACAGCTCTACCAGAAGTGATTCAAATGGCTATTGTCACCTGGAAGCCGTTTCCTCCGGAGCTGGAAACATTAAATTTGTGTGAGCACTCCAGGCTGCTTCACAGCAAAGTAACCATAAATTAATTTAAATCACCTTCAGTGTCAGAGGTCAGGGAGCATTGGCATAAGGTGAGAACTGCCAAAAGGCAAGATAAATTACAGCCTGCAATTACCTTACATTTTTTTTAAGTTACATTGAATAGAAAGTGCTTTTTGAGACATAGCAATTAAAAGACAAAAACAAAAGCTATAGGGTCACCAGTATGGGGAGAGAGGGGCAGCTTGAAAACATTCCAGGCATGGTCCCTGCCTAAATGCTTAAGATGTGTTTTTTTAGTGGAATACATCTGGACTAAGATGATAAAGGCAGGGTGAATGGTCAGAAGAAAGCTATGGAAAGAGAAATCTGAGGACAGACTAAAAATCATCTTCATGAGGAAGGGCATTAATCCAGTTTGTGGAAACAACTGGCTTCAGAAATGGTGGATGTGATAGCAAAAATCTCAAGTAAATTTCTTGTGCTGGGAGAGGTGATTGAGAAAGTGTGCCAGGCAACTGAAAGTGCAGCTTAATATTCCTGTAAAAGTGGCTGTGGACATTATTTATTAGCGCACAGCCAGTCTGCATCACTCTGCTGTGCTGAGGGTGACCCAGCTGTGCCCCTGCCTTTGCACAGGCTCAGCAAAAGGCTGCTGGGGGTATGGGGTATCCTTAGTCCATGGGATCCTTGTGGGCATCCTGCTGTTGTCTCAAAGGATGCACTGGCATGGAATGATGGGCCAGGGGCATACGGCAACTGTGGTGCCACAGAGCAGACTGAATTTGCCGCTAGGAGAAAAAGGCAATGAGGAGGAAATGAGGATAGCTGCCACATCTACTGACTAGACTGAGCGCAGGAAAACACCCCAACAAATGTCCTTTATGTGGTTAATAATGTCCCACTAGATAGGCTTTTACAGTTCCCTTGCAGAAATGTCAAATATCAATTTATTTGTATAATGCACTCACCAATGTACCTCATGTATTTCCTGAGAAGCTGAGGTTCACAGCTGCAGCCTGCAGCATGACCTCTTGGGGCTGTCATGGACCAGTCCTGTGTTTTCCATTTGTGACCATGTATCATAAACCAGAGAGACCAACATTACCCTGGCAATGCCTTGTATAACTGACAATATTATGACGCGTTGGAAAATAAGAATTTCAGTGTTTGACTGTAAGGTTTTAGTTACTAGGGCAAGATGCAGAGCACACAAACCACTCCTGATCTCCTTTCTTTCTCTTTCTTTGTTCTGCTCAGTTTTTCGTGCACAATGAGTATGCCTGCAGCCCAGCCTCAGCTGTCATGGGACCTTCTGTGCTATTTGTAGGAGTAACTATTGATTTTAGGATCGTAGAAGATTGATTACTGCTGAGTTTGTGTGTGGGACTGAGGCAACAAAATCTAATTTAGGGACATTCCAGGCAACCTGTGATGGGATCCTTTAGTTATTAGTGAAAAGCAGTATTTTGTTTCCATTTTTCAGGTAATCACTTTGATCTATCACAGAGTTTGTTTTCATTTATGCCACTCCCAGAGGAGAGTTGTGTTTAGTCTCTTATGCTGGCTAATAAACATGTATGTATGTATATATGTATGTATGTATGTATGTATATATATATATATATATATACATTATGTATATGTATGTATACATGTATATTTATATATACATGTATTGTTTTTTCCCATTAACTCAAAGCAATTTAGAAATGTGCTTTGTAGTTGGAACAAGAGATTGAAGAAATTCCTAGAGCAATATTCCTATAAAACTTCCTTTTTTACATAAACTGGTTTTACTCTTTTTCAACATGCATTTCAATGGCATTTTAAAAGTCAGAATGTACCATTTTGAATATTTTTAATGACAAAAATATCAAATTTTGACCTTATTTTTGATTCAGATAAATTGCATTCAAATATAAATTTCAAAATACTTTTTTCCACACTGTTTACAACTTTTTAATGCAAACCATATACTTACAGAATAGTCCACATGTCCAAAGTTAAGAAAATAATCTGGAAGTATCGAATCATAGAACAGTTTTACATTGGAAAAGTCCTCTTAGATCATTGAGTCCAAACATTAACCCAGCATGGCCAAGTCCACCACCAAACCATGTCCCCAGTGCCACATCTACGCATCTTTTAAATATCTCCAGAGGTGACAACTGCAATACTTCCCTAGGCAGACTCTTCCAATGCCTGCCGGCCCCTTCAGTGAAGAAACCTTTCCTAATGTCCAGTATAAACCTCCCCTGACACCACAGGAAAGCATTTCTGATGAAGCAACATAAAGTAAACAGAAGAAAAAGTTTGGACATAATATTTTTAATGCCTTCTTTTTTTTCAAAATACAGTGAGAATTTTTTGTGTGCCATTAGTGTTAATTTACCCGTATATAATATGTAATATATTTTTATATTATTTTAAGTACAATGTGATTAATTTACTATGAGTGTAAGATATTACTTTGCTCCAACTTTCTGAAGGTGGAAGGCTTCCTGTAAAAACAAGTCCTAAGTCGAAGTAAAAATATATTTTAATTATCTCCATGGAAATGTAGAGGTGGAAGAAAATCTGTTAGAACAACCAAGAAGAAAACTTGATTTTTATGTACAAGTGGATACCTGATGTATTGTTTGTTCTAGTAAGCTTGTGCAAGGTGATGGAGTCTGAAAAAGTCTGCGTTTATTGGCTGTGCTACAGGAGAATGGCTTTGCCCTTGGTCACAGTAGTTTTGCCCTTGGTGACTGTAGTTTCAAGTATTATAAACTCAATATAAATGAATATTGAACAAAGTACAGCTGATGAGCAGGTATAGTCCAATTGATTTTATTCTGTTTTTCATCAGGAAATTTGTGCAAGATATTTTTGCATCAAAAATTTAGTCAATTCAGCCAGTGGATTGAACATCAACCTTAAACATTCATTCATGCACAAAGCCTTTAGGACCAGAATATTGAAAAGATCTCCTGAACATAAAAGCCCAAGCCACAATGGGCATGTCTCGCAGCCTAACTACACATATTTCTGAAGAGAAGAAAATTTCATGAGCAGCTCATGAAACTGTTTTCACAAAGAAGCTCTTCTTCGGGGATCATGGGTAGAATTGGCTAAAGATAGCTACCTTTTCTAATGCATTTCCTTTGAGTTAGAAAGTCTCACTCTATACTAGAAAAAGGAATTGGTGTCAACCAAGATGAATAATATAAACCTTTGATCCCAAATTACACCAGTAAAATCACAGTGAGACTGTAGTGTTAGTGTCATGACAGTGAATCCTATTTTTGTTTCAATAGTGTATTAATTTGGGATATTCCTTGCAAAGCAAGAAATTTTGTTTTAAATGAAATTAGTTGGCTGTATCCACTGTTCAACTTACTGCTTTTCAAAATTCTCTAGCTAAAGGGATTGTTATTTCTGGAGGCAGATCCTGGAGGAAACCATGGGAGTCTGCAGAACATAATAGGAATTACTGGCTGGCAAAAGCCTTCAAGCTATGAGAATCTTCCACTGAAGAATTTTTAGATTAGATTTCCCAAACATTCTGTCAAAATCTTGCGATAAATACATCTGAGAAACAGAGGATATGAAGGGTAGAGCCAAGGAAAAACAGTGTTCTTTTTTTAAAAGCACTGGTTTAAAATTAATAGATCTAAAAGATTATCCATTGAATCTTGGAAGGTTCTCCATTCTATTTTCAGGTCTCTTCCTGAGAATGTCATATAACACATTTTTTAATAATGGACTGAATTATTGCAGCATGTTATTTAAGGGCCATACACCCTGCTTCCAATTACAGCAGCCATTGCAGATGAAAGTTAATTTTGCCAGTGGTACACTCTGTAACGAGGATATGAGATCTGGAGGTAGGGGGGAAATGTCTGTCTTCTCAGAATTTTTATTATGGAATAAGAAGATCTCCTTTGAAGAGTCTACTTCTGGGAATTGCCCCTGAGGAAGAATAAACGCCAAGTGTGGGACAAGCAGTGTACATAAAACTCACTAAGAACCCAATGTTCTTGTCCTTAAAATGACTTATTTTAGCCATTCTTGAATTTAGAGGTGTCTAGCAATGATCTATATGGTGAAGGGAATGGTTGTTTACTCATTCTCACACTCAGATTGCTCTGATATATGAGTCATCTTGGATAGAGAGTGATAAGCACAGGCATTAATCAAAACTACCAAGAGTGCAAGAAGCCTGATGGAAGCAGGAATTACTGCTACTGCCACCTTTCACTTCCATTCCTTCAAACTGGGCATGTGTAGAAACATGCTGTCCAATTGAGATTTAAATACCTATGGCAAATCTAAAACTGAGTGCAGTAAATAAAATACCTTACTCTGTTAATTATTGAAGTTGCCAGCTGGAAAATTTGCTGTAATAGTTTGGAATGGCTACAAATTGGTTTCAAATTTGTGGAGTGGAGTGGAGTGGAGTGGAGTGGAGTGGAGTGGAGTGGAGTGGAGTGGAGTGGAGTGGAGTGGAGTGGAGTGGAGTGGAGTGGAGTGGAAGGTAACTGAAGTGCTGGCTTGGCTGGAGAAAAAAGTGAGTAGCACATCTGGGTCAGTCCGTGCTAGGGTCACCTATGCATGGACTGGCTGCCATGGGGGGAACCAGCTTAGCTTTAGCTTTGGTGGAAACAACTGGGAGTGGGTATTTTCTCATACCTGTAGCTCTGCAGTGTGTTTTCCCACTGTGACAAGCCTGACCACCATTTTTACAGTAATGTCTCTAAATTGATATTTCCACCTTCGCTGTGGATTTGCAAAGTTTAGAGCCACTTTCCCTGATGCACAATATTCCTTTGGGTGCCTGTCTATGTACAGACTTGTATTTGAAGTGGGCAATTTATCTTCCCTTTCCCCAGCATGATTTAGGCTTTCAGGGACTTTGTGAAGACTGAATACCCAGTGGTGGCAGTCTTGACAGCAACAAGAACCAGATCCACACCTTGCAAGTCCTGCTGGTCAACCAGACTTCTTGGTTGACCTTGGTTAGGTCACCAACCTAATCCTTACTCAGCCTGCCTTTTCATTTCAAGTCTTTTCTGTGGACAGTTTGAACTGATTTTCAAGTGACTCAAGAAGAGTTTTGCCCTTAACTTTTGGTATAGGTATACCTACAGAAAGTGAACATAAAATAACTATGAACTTAATAAAACCACATTTATTTAATAAAACCGTTTCCTGAACAGATTCTCTGGTATTCATGCATTAAATATTTCTGAAGCTTGAAAGGAGATGTAATGGAAAGAGTAACATCAAAGACATTAACAATCCCCATAAAGAGAGGTTGGAAAATTATATACTTGGGAAAAAAAGATTATTCATATTTTATTCCTTTTCTGAAAGACTATTATATCATGTCATGATGTGATGAGGTTATGGATCTGATTGATAATGAGTTTTATCCTGTTTGGTTACTGTTTGATGAACATGAATATCTGCAATCAGGAAAGTGGTGCTTGTAGCAGTAAAGTGTGTGTGAGATTAAACAATTAAATTTTTCTTTCATTTCTATTATCTAATTTTATCCCTCCATTTACTTATACTTTCCAACTCATTCCAATTATTTTTAAAGCTTTCACTGCTCACTTTCATTGCTGGTAAGAAGAAGCTGACGTGTCTGAGTGTTGCCAGGAGCTGTGGAAGATTCAAGCTGCCCTAAAGAGCACTGTGACCAGGAACAGTAGGATCAGCTAGGAACCACAAATAATGAGGTTTCCCTTAATACAAATTGATGTTTCCACAGTTGTTTTCCTTTCCTTCTCCCTCTGCAAAAAAAAAGAAAATCATATTATAATGCTATCAGATTACAGCAGCTCCGAAAATTGTGTGCACTGGGAGGCAAAGAAAAATGAAAGATTTTCTATTTCTTATGTTCTGTATGATTCATTTGCAAGCTGGGTTGAAAAGCAACAAGTGAAAAAGCAGTGCAATGAAAATTAATCAAAATTTTGCTTGCATTGCAATACAATAATTATAATAAATGGAATAATAAAAGTGGGCTGGAAGCAGGAGATGGAAAGATCGGAGCAACTGTTGTCTTTTACCAAAAAGAAGCATTTCATAATCAGTTTTGCAGATTGCACCTCCCTGACCTCACATGTCTGGATGGCAGGTAGAGCTGAAACCTGGGCCTTCCTTTGCACCCTGAGAGCTACTCCACTGCCTGGAGTCCACAGGGGATTTACACCTAAGAGAGACATTGCTTCCAAGGAGTTCAGCTTTCCTAGGACTCTGATAGATCTCCCCAGAATATTCACATACAGAGCTACATTTCTTGTTCTAGAGCCTTAAGTTGGTCAAAATAGGCTTGGAAGGGGTCAGAAATATTTTTTTATTTTAATTTGTGACCCGATTAAAGGCTAAATGCTGTAATCCCAAAGACCCAGTGAGAATGAGGATGCCTGACAAGTGGAACTCCCACAACCTGCTCAGGTCACTACTGGCCATAGCTGGGGAGGCAGAGCTGCAGGAATCAGTTGGCAGTGAGAGAAAGCCCCTGAGTCCTCAGGTCCACTGGATCCTGCAGCCTCTAGCAAAATGAAAAGGCCAGAATCCATGTATATTTATGAATGCTTAGCATGCATTACCATTTTTTATTCAATTTGACATTAAAGTAACAAACATAAATTCAAAAAGACCCTGCAACCAAAGGCAGTGTCGGAGGACAACTTATTTCATTTGAACCCATGAAATGTCACTCTACGGCAGTTCCTAGGCTAAAAATATATTTAAGTATATCATACTGAGATTGGTTTTTAAATAGTAATTTAGTTCCTTTTTTGAACATAACACCTTGATGTCTGTCTATATATAATTTCATTTTGGAGTCTACAGAAGAAGTAAAATAAATTTTTCATTATGGTTTCATGTAGGTTTCAACATGAAAGTTGGAAGTTGACTAAATGGCTATATATATATATATATATATATATATACACACAAATTATGTGTATATATATATATATATATATATACACATAATTCTGTATATATGTATTCTGTTACTGTCTCACTTTCAGAATTGAATGCTTTACAGTCCTTAGGAACACCAAAACATTTTCCTCTAAATTTTAAAGTCACTTTTAAAGTGAAAAGTCTTTTTAAATCTGAAGCGTATTCAGCTGCTTGATGTGCCAGATAGAGACAAGAATTAATCTTTTGTTCTTGATTTTTTGAAGTAAACTGCATGAATTCACAGAGGCAGCAGACATAACTGCACACAAAACCAGGGCACTGAGTATATGAAATGGTTGCTGTTCTCCCTGCTGATAATTTACTGTTATTATCTCTATTTGCCAGGATATTTTTGCCATTTTGAGATAAACCTTCCTTTCGGTTCTCTGACAGGCATAAATACCTCCCTTTTACTATCTTAATTTCTAAGGCTTTCAACAGCTTTTCAACACTTTTAGACTGTGAAATTTCATCTGAAATTTTCACTATGAGGGGAGCAGCTATTTGCATCATAACTCTTGTAATTACATTATCACTCAAGAATGTGATTACTCCAATTTGTGCATGTGTGTGTGTGTCTGTGTGTGTGTGTGTGTGTGCGCGGGTGGGAATACTATTAATATTTTTGAGACTTAGAAGTAAAAACTGAAGACCTGCATTGTTTTCAATTTGACTGGCATTACTTTGAAACACCATTTAGGCAATATCCCTTTGCTCAGAAATAATTACCAGCACTTCCCCAAGCACAGTATATTCCAGGGTTCTGGCAAAAGGCAAAACTCACTGCTTTGCCTTGTTTTAACATTTGTGAAATCACAAACTTTGTTAAAGTGGCAAAATCCCCTGCTGTTAGGATATCAACTACGATATGAAAGAGATAAGAAATGCAGATATGTGTTGCAAACAACTGTGTACTCAAAAAATATTATTTTTGATAAGTGCCTGAATGAACAATGAGGAAAATATTGCTTTCTAATGCGCTCCAAGGTTCCAACTGTTTTCAGCTTCAGAGACCTCCTTAGGCTGACGTGATTGCTGTATAGTCAGGAAACCAATAGTTCACCCTTCCATGAAATTATTATCTCTCTGAACCCATGTGAATATTGCTATCTTCAAGAAGCTGAAGCTGAAGGAACTCAGAGGTTTACCATGTTTTCAATTAAGAGCTCCATGCACGGCTGTCACCTAATCATGCCTGAGCAACACCAGCTTTTCCAGCTGCTGTCACCCAGAGCAGCAGAAGAACTAAAAGTGCAGCATCATATATCAATTTCTGAACTGCCACTCCATTGGTAATTGCACACTAAAAATCATGCAGTTCCTGAAAGTCCTTGCAAATTTTCTGTTTCACCAAAAGTTCAAGAAACCCGAGGCCTTTACAAACAGTTTATTATTTCTTTTTAAACAATGCTTTATCTTCTAATGCTGTGATCTGGTCATCAGCTTGGCCTCTCAGATAGGGGAATGCATAAAATACAGTTTAATTTGAAAAAGCAAAACCAGATAAAACATCCAGACCAAGCATGTTGCCATTTCAGTTTGTAATTTTTTTTTTGATTCTGTGTCTTTTCAGAAGCCTTTAGCTTGATGTGACATGCAGAATTTTTCCTAAATCTGAATTTGCTTTACCAATCATAGGAACAACATATGCTTTACCAAACACAGAAATACTGCAGTATTTCTGCTTTAAATTTATCCTTCACACAATCTATTTCTTCTGGGCTTTTTTCACAGTGCAAATTCCCTACATGTTGCTCATGCCTTCTTTTGCATTTAAACCTTGTGATTGACTGAGTGGCCTGGAGGAGAGGAGAGGAGAGGAGAGGAGAGGAGAGGAGAGGAGAGGAGAGGAGAGGAGAGGAGAGGAGAGGAGAGGAGAGGAGAGGAGAGGAGAGGAGAGGAGAGGAGAGGAGAGGAGAGGAGAGGAGAGGAGAGGAGAGGAGAGGAGAGGAGAGGAGAGGAGAGGAGAGGAGAGGAGAGGAGAGGAGAGGAGAGGAGAGGAGAGGAGAGGAGAGGAGAGGAGAGGAGAGGAGAGGAGAGGAGAGGAGAGGAGAGGAGAGGAGAGGAGAGGAGAGGAGAGGAGAGGAGAGGAGAGGAGAGGAGAGGAGAGGAGAGGAGAGGAGAGGAGAGGAGAGGAGAGTTGGTTCCAATGTCACGTCTGGTCCAGGTCCATCAGATGGTGGGTGCACGCACAGTCACTCTGAGGTGTTTTATGTATACTCGTTCCCATGGATGTGAATTTTGTCTTTTCCAAACTTTTTAGAATGGGGTCAGAGGGTCTCTGGTGGTTGTGGCACACCTCTTCTCTGTGAGAGACTCAGGTACAATGCTCTCCCAGAATTGTTGTTTGCTTAGGTAGGTACCCAAGACAAGGAAGATGGAAAAGTGCTATCTTGCTTCCAAAAGACCCTCTTTGCTGATTGCATCCAGTCATCTCATTGGCATTGTAAAGTTCTTTTGCTCTTCTGCCAAGTGTTTAGACATTAACTTTTTCAGGTTTTCAGTCTCTCACAACAAGAAAACCAAGGCTCTTTAGAAAATAAATGTTCACAGGAAAAATAAAAAGAAAAACTCTATCTTCTTGCATCCACATGTCAAACTTGTTTGTCAGGACCAGTCCTCTGTTTCCATGAAAATCCTGTCCTAGACTGTCCTAGGAAGCTAGACACCTTCTAAATTCCCGGTCATAATGTCAAAATTTGGACAAACCAGGAATCTGGTTTTTTCTGGACACCTGGAAACCTCATGTTCCTTAACCAGTCAGTGTCAGTCCCATGAAACCACATGTGGAAGACATGGTTGTAAATCCTAGCTTGGCTCATTTATTTATTTATTGCCACTCAGTAGGAGAAGCAATATGACTAAAATGAACAAAGTAAAAATTTAGTAGTGTTTCCCAGAAGACACTGCAAGCATAGTTAAAAGAACTATAAGTAGCTATTTTCAGAAGGAAGTATTGCACCACCTCAGCTCTTCCAAAAATTTTCTTTTATAGTTTTTTGGGAAAAGATGCTGAGGATTAGTCACTTGTTGGGATATGACTGCAAAAACATTTGGAAACTGCTGGTAAGCTACAGAATGAGGGAGTTTTTCCCTGGCCAGGCTCTGATGCCTGTGTAATTTCAGTGTGAAGTGTGTTATCGTGTATGAAATGACATCTAAGTCTGTCACAGTCTGTTTATTTGGGGAGTAATGCTAGGCTTGTTTGGAGAATATCAAGAAAAATATTTCCTTTCCATCTCCCCAGCAGCTTGCTACTTTCTCATCTGAGTTACCACAAAGGTGTAGAAGACCCTTTGTAGAATAACAGACAATAAAGACAGTTGATACTTTATAAAACAGAAGAGCAAGGAGCAGCAATGAGGGTGAAGCACACAAGACATGCCACTGATCCAAAACGTGCAGGGTGACCGGCGCTAAGCAGGGTAGGGGTGTGTGACCAGCAGGGCTGCTGAGAGACCTTTCTGGCTAATGAAATAGTTCCCTGCCTTCCCAACCTGTTCTCTACTACCTCTCAATTACTGCTACTCTACTCAGAGGAACTGCCCAATCTACATAAGCTTACTCAGCAACGCTTGCTGCCAGCACCCCACAATGGTGGGACTCCAGACAACTTCAGAGAAATCAATTTTCCCTGTTCCTAAGACATGCAACAGACAGTGACCAAGACATGGTGCAATGGATTCTCATTACTAAAGTGACAGGATTACCGAGGTGATTTAGTGGCTGGAAAAATGCCTAACTAGTTGCAAAATGTATCGATTTGACATCAATAGTTCTTAAACATGTATTTTAAATTAGGAGCTTTTGAGACTGAAGTGCTTTTGAGTCACAGTACAAGTTAAACAGCCTTAAAAGAAACATTTAAAAGGCTTACAAATCAGTGTTTAACCGTAAGAATTTTCATTTAATTTATATGTGGGCTGGAACCCAAACCTCAACATCATATTTTGCATATCCTTAAACTTAAACCCTTTTTATTTAAATTTCAGTGGCCTTCTGACTGTTTGTATCATTTATGAGCTTGCCCTCAAAAAAGTTGTGGTGGCAAAATTGCAGTGAGGTATTTCTTTTTAATGAGTCTTAGGATGATTAAAATAATATTTTTAAAAGTCCAATCAAGCACTGCTAAGGAGATATCAATTGTGCCTGTCTCTATTTTGGGTATGTGACTTGGAATGCAAAAATTGCCATAACACCATGTCATGCTGCAATTGAAATAACATCAAAGAGTTAGTAAAAGTTTTACATAAGAGAGTTTCTATAGGAAAGTGGGAGCTCATTGAAGTTTCCCATCAGAAAGAATAGTCTTCCTGTAGATATTTCTGCCAGGAAAATCCATGTGACCTACTGCATGTGTAAATTTTCATTGTCCCTGCCTGCCTCAGGTATTTCAAAATTCTGTGCTCACAATCCCATTTCTGCATTGATTCAGCTTTCCATTATGTGCCCATGAAATAATTATAATAAAATAAATTTATAATTAGTTATATAAATAATTAATTATAAAATTTCATCCTACTTGGCTTATGCACCATTTCTCATTAAGCTTAACCATATAGGAAATATATATTCATCTGTGCTATTCCATTACTTAGCTTGTTTCGGGTAGGAATAGAGTCTGACACAGATGCTAAATTTCTTAGAGGGTTCAGTTTCCATAAATTTGAATTTCTAAACTATCTAGCAGATTGGATTGTAAAATCTCAGAAATTCATTCAGCTCTCAAAAGAGTATTAGTACTGTAAGGGGAGGTTATGTTGTATTGCTGATATACAAAAGAGAGAATGAATCTCTGCTTCAAACAAAAAATGATTATGCTGCTATAAATCTGTATTACCTTTCAGTGCATTCATGATTTTACTTCCACAATTACCTGAGGCTGATTGTAAATAGCCAAGATTTACTCTCAGAAGACATAGAATGGAAAACTCCAGCCAGGCAAGTCATAGCCATCTTTCTTTTTACTTTATGATCTACACATTGGAAATCTGACTTTATTATGCCTTCTTTTTTTCACTTGGTACTCTCACTTGCACTTTGTAGTCATATTGTCTAATAAAACCACAGGAATTCTGCAATCCCCCCAAGTCTGGGTATAGGATTGTTACTTGCCACCATTTCATCCTCTTCACTGCCAGGCACCATAACAGGCATGCAGCTTTACAAGGAAGATTGTTAGGAGTAAAGACTTAATTTTTTTAATGAAACTCAGACCAAGGGTAAAATATTACACAGAATCACAGGCTTATAGGATGAGTCAGGTTAGAAGAAACCTTAAAGATTATCTAGTTCCAGCACCTCTCCAAAGGACAGCAACATCTTCCACTAGACCTGGCTGCTCAAAGCCCCATCCAATCTGGCCTTCCACCCTTCTATGGATGGGGCATCCATAACTTCTCTGGGCAACCTGTCCCAGAGCCTCACCACCCTGACAATAAAGTATTTCCTCCTAATATCTAATCTACACCCGCCCTCTTTCAGTTTAAAGCCATTCTCCTTCGTCCTATCACAACTCATCCTTGAAGAAAAGTCCTTTCCAGGTCGCTTTTAGGTGCCCTCTCTCCTGATGTGATAAATCTTCCCTTTCCAGCCTGCAAGGCAGTGAGGTGGTTCTGAAAGGGCATGTCAGGCTTTAGGGAACCCTTTTCCTCTTGTAGGTTCTCGCTCTTGCAAGCTTCCATTCTTCTGTATTACTGGCCCCCTCCCTCCCTTCTGTGTGTGCTGTTGGGGAGTTTTAGGCTGTTTGACCAAGGCTGTGCTTGTGCCCAGCTATCCAACTCTTTCTCATCCTCCCTGGCATCATGCAGCCCTCTCACATGTCCTGCAGCTCAGCCACCTGCAGCAGGACGTCCTTCACAGGGCACACCTTCCATAGACAGGTCTGCTGACTGTCCCTGCCCCAGGAGACAGGTCTTGGCACCTCTGCAGCCTGAGGTCTGCACAGCAGCATCTCCCTTCAGCAGCATCCTCTGGGTGGTGGCATTGGCCACCACCAGCATACGTGGTCCAGATCCCCCAGCCATTGCTGCAGCCTGTGCTCCCAGACAAGAGAAAACCAGTGGAAGATGTGGTGTTGTTTGTAAAATTACCCTGCAATCATTCATATTTGTCTCATTAAAGAGAGGGTGTAAAGTCCCCTAAACTAAAAAGAGTTGTTAATGATGTAATTGTCATCAGGATCTGGTTCACAGCACTCAGCAACTGCTTCACAAAGCAATGAAACAACAGGGGCAGTATGGGACCTTTCGTGCAATGAAGCATAATGGTATTGATCTCTGCAGTAATTTATCATCCTTGCCTTGCTCCTGGCATTTGCTCATTGATGGATTCTGTTGGCAAAAACAAAATACTGATAACTTGTTATGGTGGAAATTTGCAGAAAATCTAATTGGTATAAAATACAGCACATTCTTGTGTTCAAAGCCATGCAGAAAGGCCACAAATAGAATAAATTTGTTTCATGGATATCCAGGAGAGGAATTATCCCTGCAGTTTACTCAGAGTCATTTAAAAAATATAAATTACTAACAATATATACAAACTGCAAAATAACCAAGAAGAGAGAAAAAAAATTCAGCTCCCTATATAAAAAAGGCGCCGTTAATCATTTACTTACTGAGAATTGATTTTAAAATGTCCATATTTCTTCTCTTTTCTGTCTCCTGACAGAGTTACCTTCATAAGGACTTCTCACATGGACTTAAATTTCAGGTTTGATAGATCCAAAGCTCTTTTAAGTGCTAATAGTTTTATTTGAACTTCAAAGAGGATATGTGTACAGGGGGGTACTGTATGAATTTATAAAGAAGAGTAAAGGAATACCTAAAAAATATCAAAACATAAACAAGTAAACCATAGACTAGGTTTTAAAGAAGAGGTTAGTATCTGAAAAAATTTAAGAAATTATATAATTGCTTTGTGTCTTTTATAAGAAAACAATTCAATCTTCCAAAATTTTAGGAAATAATACAATATAAATATGGGGTTGTTACCAACAGAGAATACAGTGGCTGCAGCAGTCACTGTGCCATTGTCTCTGTGACATAAAAAAGGATCTTTGACAGGTATGTCTATTCAAGAAGCATGTTCTTGTTCATTTTTCAGTAGAATGGTAAATTGTTATCAGTTTGAATGCTGGAAATAATTACTACCTAAACTATTTGTAGCCATAACCTTATTGTAGAGCTATGCTCTTTAGGAAAAAAAAAATCTTGTCATAGTTTACCTCCATTTCCTTTGAATACTGAACTATGTTGAGAATAGTAGGGCTTGGAGCAATTTAGTCTGTTGGTCCTTTAACAGACTTTGATAAAAAACAGGTTTTCTTAATATTTAATGAACACTTACTTTCTTGCTCCTTTTTCCTTTAAGTAAAATTACATGTCTCATGTACTGTTTGTATTTTTTCTGCTCTTTTGATTCAGCTTCTTCTCAGTTATTTGTGTTTTGTGATTTCTGATCTTGCCTGTGGTTCTGCAGCTTTTATTTTGCACGGCAGAAGCAACCATCACTAGCAGAACATACCAGTACTTTTCCACACCTTGAGCTTACAAAGGAAAAGGATTTTAAAAACCCCAAAAAGCAATCAATCAGCCTTCAAAGAAAAAAACCCTGAAAGCTTGTAAAAGGTGGATTTGGAGTTCATGAATACTATCCAATATAACTATCCAAAAGAATATCCAACATGAATATATCCAATACATATATAAAGGGTTCAGGCTAAGTACTGATGATATGACTGAGAAGTTCATTGGCACATTCTCACAGTACATCCAGGTAGTTGCAATAGTTAACATTACACTCAAAATAACCCTCAGACTTTTTAATAACAGTCTGAAATGATTTACCAAGACAGCTCTGGCATTCTGTATGGGTAAGTGCAGGCATATCCTTGAACTCTGGTCACAGCCTAGTAGGAAAGTCTACCAGACAACTTTCTTGGTTTTCTTATTTCTGCTTTTCTAAGAGGAGCAAGAAATCCATAGCCTGATTCTGTTATGCCTCCTAAGTTTACCTTCCTCTTTACTTTTTAATTGCCTCTTGTAACTATTGCCTTTTATTATACTGTCTACCTTCTCATCTTTGAGAAGTAGTGAGAAAGGAAGGCAAACTCTTTTATCCAAAGTGGCAGGCTGTTAACTCCTTCTTTCTGCAGTGAGAGAGGCTGTTTGCTCTAAGTGTTTTTGCAGGGTTCATGCTGTGCCCCTAGGGTGTGGGTATATTCCCAGTTCATCTTCCCCTTCCCTTCCCACAGCCCTGCTTACACGTGGTGCTCCCCTGGTGCACTGCCATACAGACAGGTGGGAATTGCCTTGAGGGAAGAGTTTCCCTCTGTATTGCTTTATGAAATGCACAGGACATTTCTGGATATTTTTGCAAGCAACAAGAATTATTATTTGTGTATAACTTTAGGACACAGACTCTGATCATTTACTATTCACTTTCAGTACATTTATTATCTATCTGATACACGAACAGGATTTCCACAGGAATCTAGCAAACCATGAAGATTTGGTCTTATTCTTATCAAAATACAGTTTTCTGCTGGCTTCAAATGGTGCAGGATCAGGCAATACAGCCTTGGAAACATTCTCTACCACTGTATCTGAGCTGAGTGAAATACTTAGATTTATTAAACTCAGTAAACAAATACTCTATAAAAACAAAAAGCACAACGGCTCAGTCCTGCAAGGATTTGAGAGCTGTGGTTTTGATCCAACAAAGCACAGAAGTATGTATTTAGCTTTAAGATATTTATGCCCCAGGGTATTCCTATGAACTTGGAGTTAAATACCTGTTTAAGTGTTTTACTGGCCAGAGCATTTTTGGCATCTTTTGAGGCTGAGTTCTTTCATAAGACTTCCCTCTGAGATCTAAAAGCATTTCACAAAACCCACTAAAGACAATTCTTCAAAATAATAAGGTAAAATACTGTTGTAGGACAGAATATTGTATTATTCCCTTGAGTAGGTACAAGATTCCCATCCATAACTACCTCTCCTAAATCTGTGATACAAAAATATTGTCTACTTTTTCTCTATTTTCTAAAAAACACCCTTCTCCAGTAAACACTGAAATGAATGAGTCATGTAGGAAAGGCAGGTTTTAAAGTAAGCTACAATGATGAAAATCCCTAGCTACAGGGGTTTTGGGGTGTGTTTTGTTTTCTCATGAGAGGATGCAGAGGGATGGGGTTTATTTCCTTATCTGGGAAGAACTGAAAATAGTAATAAGATAAACTAAAGACCATTTATAACAGAGGCAGTAAAGTGCCTTTAGAGAAATGACAAGGAATTGAATAAAATGCCCTCAGGTGCATCAGGCAGAGGATCTCCACCAGGTCAGGGGAAGGGATCCTCCCACTCTGGTCTGTCATGGTGCAGCCTCACAGTAATATGTGTTAATACTGCACATAAATCTCACTCTAGTTAAGTATGTTTTAACAACATCAAAAGACCCTATCTAATTTCTTTGTGCAAGCAGTTCAAACCCATATGGAGAGTGAAAATGTATTTTAAAAACTCTGCAGCACATATGCCCAAGAAAGACAAGAAAAAAAATCTGCAATTTTTCCTCCTTTCCTAGAAGGCATCCCGCCCCACTAGTAGGAGTCCCTACTGAACTAGTTGTATACCTGCAAAGCTCAGTTCACCTCAGGACACAGAACTTAAATTTCTGAGTTGTCACCTCTGAATGACACCAAGGCAATCACTTGACCTCTCACATATGCGACACAAATTTCCATCCTGACCCAAACTGTAAGAGCTGTGATACAAGAATCTTGCCCAGTTCAGTTCAGGCAGACTTTGAAATCACTGGGAATTCTTGAGGCCACCTAATGTTCCCTAGCTCTTCTCTCCCCTTCCCTCAGGGCTCTGTGTACCTCAGGACAGAGAAGAGGGGGAGAAGTTCCTCGCCTTCCATTCATGTGGCCTCAGCTGAAATCAGCTCCCAGAGCTGGATGTGAAGGGGGAAGCTGAGGATAGGAAAGGCAGTACTGGAGCATCATTGCCTCTGTTCACCTCCAGCCTCCCTGGTCCTGCCACTGC
Source organism: Melospiza georgiana (assembly GCF_028018845.1). Lineage (NCBI taxonomy): Eukaryota > Metazoa > Chordata > Aves > Passeriformes > Passerellidae > Melospiza > Melospiza georgiana. The sequence continues at coordinate 59,909,815 of NC_080431.1, read as the reverse complement.
ACCGCTCCAATATTCAAAGGTAGAACAGCTCCGCAAATACACCACTCTGGCTGCTATAGGGGGTCTCCATTGAGTGTGGAGAAATCTCTCAAAGATGTGTCAGGCAGCTACAGAAGGATTTTTTTGGTATAGGTTGCAGTAATAAAGGAGTGTTGTGGCTGTTCTCCATGTCTACTAAAACTAGAAGAAAAAATAATTAGCTTAATTTTCAGAGATGGAAATATCAAGCAGATATGAGAGAAAAACCTTCCTTTTTTAAGGCTAACATAATAGAAAGGGCTAAAAGGCTTTAACATGCTTTAAGAAAGATAGTAAAATCTCCAGCCCTGGATGACTGTGATTCAGCCAAGTATCTCTCAGAAGAGATGTAATCTTACTTGATTACTGGAGCATATAAAAGATTCATTTTAAGTCCCTTTCACTACACATTTCTGTGATTTTTATGATTTGACAAAGCAATGGTAATTAAAACACTAGCTTTTTGCTATGATCTGCCAGATGGATCTAGTGATAAATCACATTCCCTTTGGCGTCCTTTTCTCAGCAATACAGAATTTAAATGAGAGCTGACCTAGTTTACATATTCAGCATGAAAATACTTTTGCTATTTAAAAGGTGAATCTATTTCTAATAATGTGCTATTTAATTCTGCCAACATAATTCCATTGGCTCAGTTTATAGATGGAGAATATTTTTATTAGCATTTTTAACATCTCTGTCATTAATTCCAAAGCCAGAGCATTTTCACAACACCCCTGGCATTAGTAGAATGAGGTCTTAGTTGATCGTAAAGGCTACAAACATATGTTACTGTTTTACAATGATTGCTGTAGTTTCTCTCCTCCCTCTCTCTTTCTTCTTGCCATTCCCAGTCACTCATCTCTGCCATGAGAGATTCATGCCTCCTCGACTGCTGAGTGCTTTATAACCATATTTTGTTTGTTAAAACTTTACAATCATGGATTAAGGTTTACATTTACATTTCACTGGATGGGTGAAATGCACACAAAGTGCGTACATGCAGTGCTCTGAGTCACATGCAAACAACTGGTGTAGTGAGCTGCATGGTGGTGGCCTTCTCTTCTGCATTTAAACTTAGGTACCTTTCAGAAAACAATTTTATTACTTTTCTTATTTTATGAGCATGTAATATTTCTCCAGCACAACACCACTTTGGATGGAAGATAACTTTATGTTGGGAAATGAGTCAATTTCAGGGTTGTTGAAATGTAGAGATCATGCTACAGGCATTAGGGACAGCTTGACAGAGTGTCTAGTCTGACATTATATCCACAAAATGTGCTATATTTTGATGTCCCTGATAAATCACTGTGTACTCTTTTTTTCCTCTCTCTTTTTTATGAGAATACTCATTGAACAATGCAGATTTGGGATTTGAGGGTGAGCTGCAATGAACTGAATTGAGAGTTATCCTAAGTATATGAGCCAACTGAGGAAGAAAATAACAGTTTAGAATATATTTTTATGGAAAAGGTATGAAGCTTTGCTCATACCTTGGTTCTGGACCATGCACATTTTCACACTGGCTCTAAAAATGCTATAGTCTCAAATATTAACTTGCAGATTTGTCTAAGTATCTCCTGTTTTACACTATGCCACTTAGATTCCTCTAACATGCTTTTCATAATTTCTCCTAACAGGTTTCAAAATCTTTCCGGTAATTTTTAACATATGTTAGGGAGAAAGACTATAAAACTTAACTAAGATGGCAATTACATCTATTCATGTTTCTCAGTCCTTTAAGTTTGGCTATGGAGTCACAGAACCACACAGTCACCCACATGTCTGTAACCATTAAAGACTCAAAACATATGTATTGATATTTCTTGTGCAACTGACGCATTCAAGTAACAGAAATTTCCAAAATTTTATGCAAGTACAGCCAGGAATTCAGTCTGAGGCATTGTGAGGAAAAGCCCAGGGTGGAGGTTTGAGCTAAGCATGATGCCTCCAGGAGCCTCCAGGGCTCTTCTCTTGCAGTCTGCTCCCACACAAGTTCCATGAGATCTGACACAAATAGGCTGCCAGGAAACAGATACTGATTGCAGGGACTTGGTGGGAATCTACTAATTGAAGCAGAAATTTTAAAGTAGATGGTTCCCTGTTTCTGCTGCATGACCCCAAATCCTGCACAGGACACTGGATTTGATCTTTGGCTTATTTTGGAAAGGTAATATATCCTCCTCCTAGAAGCTCAGTGTGCTTTCAACTCTGTGGGCTTTCAGTGATTCAGTGTGTTATTAAAGTTCTGTGTTCTTTTTTCTATGGGCCAGCTAGTTCTTGAACTGAGTGAGTGAACCTCTTCACCAAACAAAAGCAGGAGACCAGAAGGAAGTACAGCTGACAGCTGTACTGCCACAGACCAAGGCCCAAGGCAAATAAGTGCTTAAGCACCACAATGGCCTAGCTTTTTTATTTTTTAACAAAGTTTTTTGTTTTGTTTTGGTTTGGTTTGGTTTTGGTGGTTTTTTTTGTTTGGTTGGTTTTTTGTTTGTTTGTTTGTTTTGTTTTTTGTCTAGCCACAGATTTTGTTCCACCAAGGAGCAAGGATGGGGCAAGAAGTAAAATAGAAATACTAGAAAAGCAGGCAGCTTGTTCACCTCCAGACTTTGCTATCATAAATAAATACTCTTTGGGGCTTCACTTTTATTTGCCAAAGGTAATCTTTTTTCTTTTCTGGTTTTTTTTTTTTTTTTATCATCCTTTTTACTACAAGAAGTATGACCTACAGAGTCTATACTGAAAAGGGTTGCATGTGTATGTTGTCCTAATGCACCGTGAGAAAGCTCCCATAGAAGTGTTGCAAATCATTGTGTTGGCAATGAAGTTAGAGTAATTTCCGAAGAACAAAACCATTAATGTTGCATCACTTTGGCTGCCTTTCTTTATCTATTTGAGTTGGTACTTGGAATCTTTGGAGACCATCTTTTAACCAGTTTAATATATTTTGAGATGTGCAATATGGGATTTCTTTGTAAAAGCTGACTGAGTTTAGATATAAAAAGGAAATGAGTAGCCTTGTTCACTTTAATGAGTATGATGTGGCATTCTTAAGCCAACAAGAACAGCACTACAAAGTTCCACCAGACTTTAGCAATTAATAGAATTACTACACTAGTTCAGAATTGAGGAGAAATAAATCTTGGTACCTTTGAGATTTTTAGTGTAATTAGAAAGTCCAATATTTGCTTTACGTGAGCACACATGAAGATACAAAGAGAATTTAGGCTGGCAAAGTGACCCATTCAAAGGAATATAAGTGTCCATAAATGGTCAATTTTTAACTGCCATCAAATCCAGTCTTAAAAGAAAAGTCATGTTTAATTATTTGCTTGCTAGGTAAATATTTGTCAAAAACTTGTGCAGTTAGGAAAGCAAAATAATAGATGAATACAGAAAGTGTTTTCCTGAAAGAAATGACAAGCAGAAGATTTCAGATATAGTGATTTTAATTACCACTTTTCTGATGTTCAACAACTTTGAAAATAGTGAAAGACTGCTGGGAGTGAGGGAATTGTGGCAGCCTTCCCTGCAAAACCACCTAACAAACCCCTGCTGATAACCTTTTCACCGGAACACGCATCTTGCTTCTGTCAAAACAGAGCAGCTACAAATTACCTTCTGGGCTCATTTCCTAGGCTATAAAGAGAATATCAGCAGAAGGACCAAAGGATAATTTACCTGTGAGGGATTCAGGGCTGAGCTGTATTAGTTATGTTTCTAAAAGTCAGATCAAAGGTCTGACACAGGATATTCTTGATGAACTGCCCGGCTTACAGACTTGGCTCTTAGGTCCTCCAAAGGACTGAAAGATCTCATCTATGAATTTATTTCTTTTCAAGTCAGACACACAGTCTCAAGGTACTTCATGTCAAAACAAGTAACTATTCCTTACATTCACTGTAACTCAGCTGATACTGAGAAAAAGTAACATAAAAATAAAAGCAATATTACAATAATGTAATGTGCAATGAACCCACTTACCCAGAAAGCAACTGCCCACCTTGCAAGAGCAGTGCCTTCCTTCTCACTTCCCAGTCTCCTTTTTGTCTCACACATTCACTTCATTCCTTCTTTGCAGGGAATTTCAGTCACATCTCCTCTTGAACCTTCTCTTTCTCATCTTGATGCATGAGGAGTAGACATTGCTGGGTGGAGCACTCTCTATTTGGGTGAGAGCAGTGGATTTTTTGCTAGTTTTAGGGTAAAAGGAACACAAATCTTGAAGCACAGGTGATTTGAGTGCTCATTTAAAAGCAAATAAACCTTTTTTTTTCTTTTGGGAATGTTTATATATTTTATCCAATGCCTCTTGCAGCACAAAAATATGAGGACCATGATGACAACACCACTGATAGTCCCATGCATTAGATACATGTCCTTGATACTTCTCTCTCCTTCCTTTCCTTTCACTGCCAAGCAAACTTTGATTTTCTACATGCAGAGAAGAAAACACACTATCATGCATTTGAAATAAGGTACCCACACACTAGAAGGCTCAGGAGTTGAAATCTTCTCTTCTCTGTCTCTCTTTTTAGAAGCCTTGTGCTAATCACATTGATTTTGAGTTCTAATTAGTGAGCTCAATGTATTAGAAGCTGTGAATTGTCATCTGAAGGAGTCCAAATTTCCATAAAGCTCATATAAAGCATTAATTATAGGTGCATCTCACTCTGAAAGGACATGACTTACATATTAAGTCCTGTACTATATAATTTCTGGCATAAGTGTTAAAGCATTACCATTTAAGGCCCTCATAAATCTGTGCTTCCTTGAAAAGAACCTGAAAAATTTCCTAGACAAATACCTAAGACCAGTACCAATTCTTAAACTCTATACAGTTCAGCACATACCAACATCCTTCTTCTGGGATATAAATACAATATATCAGCTAGAGTTCTCGGTAGGCATGTAGGTAGGAGAAGTTTAAATCTAAAAGCAAAATAATACAACCCTTGCCTGAGTCAACCACAAAGTTTTTTTGGATTATCTGTCTTTTTAATTTGGTAATTAATCTAGTCTGTTTAATAAATTTTAATTGTTAATTCAGTTTTCTTCTTGCATTGTTTCATCTTTAATTCATCTTTTTCAGGAATGGATTCATTTTCCCACTCTTCTTATTAAAATTCCAGAAAAACTATGTGAACCAGCTGATGCTGCTGCAGTCAGATCTCAAAATATATCTTAAACTCCAAAGATGGGGGTAACATCTAATTTAAAAAATCCTGCCCGCCAGGTGCTGCTGCCAAAGAAAATTCTTGTTCCCAAGAGTTTCTTTCTAGTTCTTAAAAATGAACTACTCTCATCACCACAAAATATAAAAATATTTTATATCAATAGCTTATTTTAATTTTGAAGTGTCTGATGTCTTTGTGAGCTATGTAGTTTCTCAGAAATTTGGGTTGTTTCCAGATGACAATACTTTTAAAACATTTAAATGTATTAAATTTATGGACAATTACATTTTAAATCTAAGCATATTGTTCTATTGTGTTACATCCTTAAATAATTTTAATATCTCTTATTTTTCAGTTAATGTCACAAATGTTTTCACTTATTACCATATTCCATAAAAATATTCCCCCATGTGTCATTCTGCTTTTATTTTATTTCCTGTTGTAGCTCACAAAATCTATAAATAATTTTTCATGTATCTTCTTATTTCAACAAATGTCAGCAATAATATATGCAATGAGGGTTTTTTTTTTAATAATCACTCTATTTTTAATTTTCATTACATGCCTTCTTGGCAGTAAACCAAATAGCTTACACAATATTTGGAAAAGTATTACCGTGGTTCATATTGCATGTTTTTAATCTCAACACAGCAATTGTAAGGAAAAAAAGAGCAACTTTTGTCAGAGCAGTTGAGTCAAAGGATAGAAGTTCATTTTTCCACATGCAGTGAACACTATTTGTCTTATATTTGTGTTGGAATTCACTGTAACTAATGTTAGCTCAGTAGTTTTTGATTTTCTGTAAGTAGTGCAGCACTGGGTTCATCCTATTCTCTGATTCTTTGTGGGTTTCTTCTGATTTCTTGCATGCCTTTTGCCCAGAATAGTGCACCAAAAAGGCATAGACCTTGATCTCCAGAGCAGAGAGAGACCTTACAGTGACTCCTGATGGGAACAGTCCTGTCTACCCCTACCCGTTCCTGGCTTCACATTCCCACCATCTCTCTTGTTTCTCAGTGCCTGGCAGATGAGCAGTGAGCTCATGAAAAAAAGCTAAACCAGCAGAAAGCTACTCTTGTAGAGTAACTCTTTGGCCTTAAGGAAAACCCTCACCTTCACTTAGCACCCTGGCAACACAGCATCCAATTAAAAAATTAAACATCTACTGGGTGTCTCTGAGTATTTCAAATTAATTTACAGTTTTGCTCCCTACCTCAGGGTCTCTTGGCAAACCAGGCTAACAGTAGGATTTTGAACATAAGGGCCTCTGTCACCTCAGCCCAGACCTCTCATGTGCTGCCTGGCCAGGCACAGGAATCAGCTAAAGCAGGACTTGTGCAAGGCAGCAGCTCTGCAACCTCAGTGGGCAGGGCAAGGAGAGGCTGCCAAAACACACGGGAGTCATTCAGCACAAAAAGCTTTCGTTCCTTCTTTCAGGCTAGGTGACAGCTCTAACTCCTCAAGCTCTATTATCCTGCAATTCTGATGAATTTTTAAGGATATGTCTGTCATAAACATTGTTGCAAAGGTCTATATCTAATATTGGAAATCCAGATTGGGAGCATCACAAAGCCTTTGTACATCTGCCTCTCATTTTTGATGGCGTTTTGTGCACTTTCAGACAATTAAAAGGCCAGTGTTCAAATTTAGTTTGATTGGATCAATTAACCAGAAGTTTAAAAGGAGCTTGCCTGGAATTTGTGTTTCACTCCCAACAACAAGCTGTCTCCTCCAGCTGATGCCCTGCAACCCACTGAGGGCACAGCTGTCGGACCTCCTACTTGAGACCCAGGAGCCCATCCAAGGAGATGCCTTGCCCTGAAGGAAGTGGAGGGAAAGCTCAGGCATCCAGTAGCAGCCAAGCAGATCTGGCTGCCCACGTCCCACAGCCCTGGATGGCCTGAAAGCCTCAGCACAGACAGGAGCTCCTGGCAGCTGCAAGGCACCGATCTGCGTACAGCCACGTATGTGAATTCTGGAGAATTGTCTTTGTACGGAGGAAGTGGCGGAAGGAAGTGGCGGAAGGAGGGAAGGAAGGAGGGAGGGAAGGAGGGAAGGAAGGAGGGAGGGAAGGAGGGAAGGAGGGAAGGAGGGAGGGAGGGAGGGAGGGAAGGAAGGAAGGAAGGAAGGAAGGAAGGAAGGAAGGAAGGAAGGAAGGAAGGAAGGAAGGAAGGAAGGAAGGAAGGAAGGAAGGAAGGAAGGAAGGAAGGAAGGAAGGAAGGAAGGAAGGAAGGAAGGAAGGAAGGAAGGAAGGAAGTGTCGGAAGGAAGGAAGGAAGGAAGTGTCGGAAGGAAGGAAGGAAGGAAGGAAGGAAGGAAGGAAGGAAGGAAGGAAGGAAGGAAGGAAGGAAGTGTCGGAAGGAAGGAAGGAAGGAAGGAAGGAAGTGTCGGAAGGAAGGAAGGAAGGAAGGAAGGAAGGAAGGAAGGAAGGAAGGAAGGAAGGAAGGAAGGAAGGAAGGAAGGAAGGAAGGAAGGAAGGAAGGAAGTGTCGGAAGGAAGTGTCGGAAGGAAGTGTCGGAAGGAAGTGTCGGAAGGAAGTGTCGGAAGGAAGGAAGGAAGGAAGGAAGGAAGGAAGGAAGGAAGGAAGGAAGGAAGGAAGGAAGGAAGGAAGGAAGGAAGGAAGGAAGGAAGGAAGGAAGGAAGGAAGGAAGGAAGGAAGGAAGGAAGGAAGGAAGTGTCGGAAGGAAGTGTCGGAAGGAAGTGTCGGAAGGAAGTGTCGGAAGGAAGTGTCGGAAGGAAGTGTCGGAAGGAAGGAAGGAAGGAAGGAAGGAAGGAAGGAAGGAAGGAAGGAAGGAAGGAAGGAAGGAAGGAAGGAAGGAAGGAAGGAAGGAAGGAAGGAAGGAAGGAAGGAAGGAAGGAAGGAAGGAAGGAAGGAAGTGTCGGAAGGAAGGAAGGAAGGAAGTGTCGGAAGGAAGGAAGGAAGTGTCGGAAGGAAGGAAGGAAGGAAGGAAGGAAGTGTCGGAAGGAAGGAAGGAAGGAAGTGTCGGAAGGAAGTGTCGGAAGGAAGTGTCGGAAGGAAGTGTCGGAAGGAAGTGTCGGAAGGAAGGAAGGAAGGAAGGAAGGAAGGAAGGAAGGAAGGAAGGAAGGAAGGAAGGAAGGAAGGAAGGAAGGAAGGAAGGAAGGAAGGAAGGAAGGAAGGAAGTGTCGGAAGGAAGGAAGTGTCGGAAGGAAGGAAGGAAGGAAGTGTCGGAAGGAAGGAAGGAAGGAAGTGTCGGAAGGAAGTGTCGGAAGGAAGTGTCGGAAGGAAGTGTCGGAAGGAAGTGTCGGAAGGAAGGAAGGAAGGAAGGAAGGAAGGAAGGAAGGAAGGAAGGAAGGAAGGAAGGAAGGAAGGAAGGAAGGAAGGAAGGAAGGAAGGAAGGAAGGAAGGAAGGAAGGAAGGAAGGAAGGAAGGAAGGAAGGAAGGAAGGAAGGAAGGAAGGAAGGAAGTGTCGGAAGGAAGGAAGTGTCGGAAGGAAGGAAGTGTCGGAAGGAAGGAAGGAAGTGTCGGAAGGAAGTGTCGGAAGGAAGTGTCGGAAGGAAGGAAGGAAGGAAGGAAGGAAGGAAGGAAGGAAGGAAGGAAGGAAGGAAGGAAGGAAGGAAGGAAGGAAGGAAGGAAGGAAGGAAGGAAGGAAGGAAGGAAGGAAGGAAGGAAGGAAGGAAGTGTCGGAAGGAAGTGTCGGAAGGAAGGAAGGAAGGAAGGAAGGAAGGAAGGAAGGAAGGAAGGAAGGAAGGAAGGAAGGAAGGAAGGAAGGAAGGAAGGAAGGAAGGAAGGAAGGAAGGAAGGAAGGAAGGAAGGAAGGAAGGAAGTGTCGGAAGGAAGGAAGGAAGTGTCGGAAGGAAGGAAGGAAGGAAGGAAGGAAGGAAGGAAGGAAGTGTCGGAAGGAAGTGTCGGAAGGAAGTGTCGGAAGGAAGTGTCGGAAGGAAGTGTCGGAAGGAAGGAAGGAAGTGTCGGAAGGAAGTGTCGGAAGGAAGTGTCGGAAGGAAGGAAGGAAGGAAGGAAGGAAGGAAGGAAGGAAGGAAGGAAGGAAGGAAGGAAGGAAGGAAGGAAGGAAGGAAGGAAGGAAGGAAGGAAGGAAGGAAGGAAGTGTCGGAAGGAAGGAAGTGTCGGAAGGAAGGAAGTGTCGGAAGGAAGGAAGGAAGTGTCGGAAGGAAGGAAGGAAGGAAGGAAGGAAGGAAGGAAGGAAGGAAGGAAGGAAGGAAGGAAGGAAGGAAGGAAGGAAGGAAGGAAGGAAGGAAGGAAGGAAGGAAGGAAGGAAGGAAGTGTCGGAAGGAAGGAAGGAAGGAAGGAAGGAAGGAAGGAAGGAAGGAAGGAAGGAAGGAAGGAAGGAAGGAAGGAAGGAAGGAAGGAAGGAAGGAAGGAAGTGTCGGAAGGAAGGAAGGAAGTGTCGGAAGGAAGTGTCGGAAGGAAGTGTCGGAAGGAAGGAAGGAAGGAAGGAAGGAAGGAAGGAAGGAAGGAAGGAAGGAAGGAAGGAAGGAAGGAAGGAAGGAAGGAAGGAAGGAAGGAAGGAAGGAAGGAAGGAAGGAAGGAAGGAAGGAAGGAAGTGTCGGAAGGAAGGAAGGAAGGAAGTGTCGGAAGGAAGGAAGGAAGTGTCGGAAGGAAGGAAGTGTCGGAAGGAAGGAAGTGTCGGAAGGAAGTGTCGGAAGGAAGTGTCGGAAGGAAGGAAGGAAGGAAGGAAGGAAGGAAGGAAGGAAGGAAGGAAGGAAGGAAGGAAGGAAGGAAGGAAGGAAGGAAGGAAGGAAGGAAGGAAGGAAGGAAGGAAGGAAGGAAGGAAGGAAGGAAGGAAGGAAGGAAGGAAGGAAGGAAATGTCGGAAGGAAGGAAGGAAGTGTCGGAAGGAAGGAAGGAAGGAAGGAAGGAAGGAAGGAAGGAAGGAAGGAAGTGTCGGAAGGAAGGAAGGAAGTGTCGGAAGGAAGGAAGGAAGGAAGGAAGGAAGGAAGGAAGGAAGTGTCGGAAGGAAGGAAGGAAGTGTCGGAAGGAAGGAAGTGTCGGAAGGAAGGAAGGAAGGAAGGAAGGAAGGAAGGAAGGAAGGAAGGAAGGAAGGAAGGAAGGAAGGAAGGAAGGAAGGAAGGAAGGAAGGAAGGAAGGAAGGAAGGAAGGAAGGAAGGAAGGAAGGAAGGAAGGAAGGAAGGAAGGAAGGAAGTGTCGGAAGGAAGGAAGTGTCGGAAGGAAGGAAGGAAGGAAGGAAGGAAGGAAGGAAGGAAGGAAGGAAGGAAGGAAGGAAGGAAGGAAGGAAGGAAGGAAGGAAGGAAGGAAGGAAGGAAGGAAGGAAGGAAGGAAGGAAGGAAGGAAGGAAGGAAGTGTCGGAAGGAAGGAAGGAAGGAAGTGTCGGAAGGAAGGAAGGAAGTGTCGGAAGGAAGGAAGTGTCGGAAGGAAGGAAGTGTCGGAAGGAAGTGTCGGAAGGAAGGAAGGAAGGAAGGAAGTGTCGGAAGGAAGTGTCGGAAGGAAGTGTCGGAAGGAAGTGTCGGAAGGAAGGAAGGAAGGAAGGAAGGAAGGAAGGAAGGAAGGAAGGAAGGAAGGAAGGAAGGAAGGAAGGAAGGAAGGAAGGAAGGAAGGAAGGAAGGAAGGAAGGAAGGAAGGAAGGAAGGAAGGAAGGAAGGAAGGAAATGTCGGAAGGAAGGAAGGAAGTGTCGGAAGGAAGGAAGTGTCGGAAGGAAGGAAGGAAGGAAGGAAGGAAGGAAGGAAGGAAGGAAGGAAGGAAGGAAGGAAGGAAGGAAGGAAGGAAGGAAGGAAGGAAGGAAGGAAGGAAGGAAGGAAGGAAGGAAGGAAGGAAGGAAGGAAGGAAGGAAGGAAGGAAGGAAGGAAGGAAGGAAGGAAGTGTCGGAAGGAAGGAAGGAAGGAAGTGTCGGAAGGAAGTGTCGGAAGGAAGGAAGGAAGTGTCGGAAGGAAGTGTCGGAAGGAAGTGTCGGAAGGAAGTGTCGGAAGGAAGTGTCGGAAGGAAGTGTCGGAAGGAAGGAAGGAAGTGTCGGAAGGAAGTGTCGGAAGGAAGTGTCGGAAGGAAGTGTCGGAAGGAAGTGTCGGAAGGAAGTGTCGGAAGGAAGGAAGGAAGGAAGGAAGGAAGGAAGGAAGGAAGGAAGGAAGGAAGGAAGGAAGGAAGGAAGGAAGGAAGGAAGGAAGGAAGGAAGGAAGGAAGGAAGGAAGGGAATCAGCAACTGCAGAAGACAGGAAGAACCGGTCTCCAGCATTATTCCTGAAATAGGGATACACTAAAATGCAACTTCAAACACTGATGCTGATATTTGGAATTGCAGGAGTTTTAGTCACAGGGTCCACTGCTCATGGGAATTCTAGTTAAGGGGTCAAGCAGCAGTTGAGGCTGGAATATTTGTGTTGAGATTAAATGCAGCATGTAAATCAGCAATAATCTTATCAGAGACTTAGGTTTTCTATAACAATGTGATCATGTCTCTTACAGCTTGCTTGGATATACCAAAAATGAACATGCATCTTGACCAAACAATAAATTCACTTTTATAACCTGCTGTTTTCATTTTTATCTGAAGGCAAAAACAGTTTGGTTTTTTCCTTATTATTTTCATTGAATACCTGGTTTGAAACTGAGGTTTCAAAACCCTAAAAGACAAAAACAATAAAAGAAGTTACCTACTTCAGCATTCAGGGAGTCAGGGAGTTTACTTTTTCCCTTGCCTGATGTCACAAAGGCTTCCTCTAGAATTTTGTATTAGCTTCCATGGAAGTAGCTGCTTGATAATCTGTCCTTCTGTGGCTGGTAGGAAGTTCTTTGAGTGTATCCTCAACATCTCAGAAAAAAGAAGCTCCTGAAAACAATGAATGAAAATTAAATTTTTTCCTCAGAAAGCACTCATATATGTATGATTTTCAGCACAGTTTTATTCAACTTTCCTTTCTACTTAAAATAGTGCTATATTTTGTGTTTCAAACAATATATACTATATAAATGCAGCTACAGCTGAATGGAGCAAACAAGCCATTTTTAAGGGGAAATTACTCAGGCTATAGTGAAGCATGAAAACAAGTCCCTCTTCCCTGCACATGGAAAGAATTATTAAAATGGTAAACCAAGACACTGAAGAAACATAATGTCACAGAATGCCTCAGGCCAGTCTTGTACTATCTGAGCAAGAAAAGTACCTGATGACAGCACTCTGGAATGTCTTTTGCAAGGAGTGCTGACCTGATAGTGCCCTCATTGACTCAAAAAACTCCATTGTGTGAATGTTAAGAGACAGGATTTTAAATACAGGTAAAACATGCTTTCCTTTGAGAGGTTAGAGTTGTCTGGGAAAAAATCATGAGGCACTGCCTGCAAGTCTGCTAGCTTGTTTGAATTGTTGGAGGGAGTTGATTTAATGTGTAGGTGATATAAATTTGAGAACAAAAGCCACAGTTGCAAAGCAACATTTTTGATACTTTCAAACCTTGAACCAGTTCTAGTCATATCTAAAGAACAGCACAAACAATATTATGTGAGAAACACAATGAGAAAACAGAGTAAAGGAGCAAAAAGGAGAACAAAATTAACTGTCTCTGGTAACCTTGAAACCCTTCACAAGAGAATCTCCTGTCCACATCTACACTATTGTAGGCTCCACAGACCTGCCTATAGCACAGATGCTTTTCTTCTTCAGAGCTACTTGACAGTAGACAATGAGGAACATTGGAAAGGAACATCTGTTTTCTGTTTTTAAAAGATTGAAGCAGAAATAGAAAAAATTTCTCCCCCTTGAGAGTTCAGTAACTTTCCTGATGACAGTTTTAATCAGGCAACAAACAGAATTAGAAACATATAGCTATTCTTCATAGCCTGATGAGAAACAGCAGTGACCCCAATCCAGCAATGTTAAATAAAATCACTAGATGGATGGCAAAATGTTAGGGGACTGATTGAAAGTTATAAGTTTCCATTTTAATTTTTAAAAAAATCTCATATTAGAGCTTTATTTTCTCAAAAGGAATCTCATGTTTGCTTCATGAATCCAGTATGAAATGTTTGACATCCACAGCAGACACCCTACCTTCCTTTTTATCAAGGGTCTTCCTCAACATTTGCTCACATCCTCCTCAGTGCCGTCCTGGGCACTCTTCTGCACTTTTAGGGGCACATCACAGCCCATTGTCCACAAAGAGTTCACTGCCTGCTGCTCATCAACAGCTCCTGCCTGAGCCACACACTGCCTTTGGGCCAGGGTCCTCCCTGCACCTTGCTTTTGCTCATTCTCTCTTGCAGGTGAGCTCACTTCTGTCCCACTGTGGCTGGCCCCCTGCCTAAAGCACTCCCTTTGTTGTCACCCTAAGTGAAGAACAGAATTCCTGCTCTTCACAGCCTGAGCTGGGCCTTTAATTCCTTCAACTTTTCCAGTTCAGAGCATTGCAGATAAAGATCTTGGTGCAGCTAAAGATCTTCTGAGTGTCTTTGTTATCCTCTTTTTTTGGGGAAAAAAGCATTTTATTAAGGGAAGGACATACGTAAGACTGCCATAGCATGGGGCAGAAAAATAGTAACTTTCCAGAATAACAATTAGGACAAAGAGGTAATGATTTTTCTTTGAGAAACCATAATTTCACAAATCACTCTGAGCAACCTGACTTCAGCAGGCCAACTCCATGCAGTGTTTGATTTCATGTTCAAGTATTTGGATATTTATACTTAGATGGCATCAAATCTGAAAAACCAAATTGACATCTTTGTAATCCCAATTGCAATACACAGATCACAAACTCGAAATTTTCATCACCCTTACAAAGCAACTTACTATTTAAAGAAAAGAAATCTCTCCAATAATGCAAAATTACCTTGTCAGAAATCACTTACAGATCCAGTAACAATAAATCTCTTACACTCTTCCTCAGATGAGAGCAGTAGGAATCCCAAAGTCAGAGAGATCTGTTCAAATGCTTTAAACACTTGCCAACAACCTAATGGGGGACAGATTTCGCCTTTACAAGCGGGAAGCAGCAGGATGTGAACATCCTCAATGCCACACCAACCCAAACTGGAGATTTCTTTATGAGAGCAGCTACAAAGGTGATCAGACCCTGAGCAATGCTCAATGGCCACAAACATATTATTGTCTTCTAATCTTACTGACTTCAGACTGTCAGCAATTTTGTTAGAAATTTTGTTCCTTTGTTAGAAATCCAATGTAAGATATTGCTTCTTTCTTAATTCTTTATAAACATTTTGGGATACAGTCAGCAACTTTTCTTCCATTAAAGAATTATCAAGGTATTTCATCTAAAATATGGACTCAGTAAGGAATTTTCATTTGCAATATTTTAAACCACATCATTTTAAGGAAAAAAAATGTTCACAGCACATGAGGAAATTTGATGTAATAAAATGGCAGAATAGTCCAACAAGGTCAGCCTAAATTTTGCTGATATTAAATTAATGAAAAGGATATACACAGAATAAACTGATGCTTTCAGTAGAAGTACTTATAATAAATCATTGTTGTAAACAGCCACCTTCACACCCAGTGCCCTAACACATTTCCTACATTTTAGATTTTAAAATAAGTATTTAGCTTAACAGTTCAATTTTCCTAATTATTTCTCTATTGGAACAAAAATTGTGGTATTTTGGTGAGGAAAATCCTTTCAATATAAGCACATTAGAGTTAAACATTTAATAGAGCACTTTTAATCTCAGAAAATATTGGTAAAATATTGCTTCTATGAGAAAAGTTCTTTCCCATTGAAACACTGTGTATATAATCATATACAAGTAAAAGTTACAGTTTTTCATTTACACAAAATTTCTAGAATTAAGCCTTTCCAGTTCCTGCACTATTTATTTTGCAATAATAAACATTTTTCTTATTCTTAGTAATTCCTGAAGCATTACAAAGGCATGAATAAATAGTTCTCACTGTAATTAGCTCATGAATGGTAATTTCTCATCTTGTGTAAAATTCCATTTTTTTTCCTAACAATGCACAAAGGACAGGTTATAATCTAATCCAAATAAGATGCTGAAATAGAAAACATATTGCTATCAGGAAGTTTTCAAAATTGCCAGCCTATGGTTTTTCTGCTTTAAACAGAAAATTAGCAATAGAGAATGTATTCATTTGTTCTGTAGATACCCTGTTAGAAACTAGTGAAATATGCCATGGTTTAATATACTGAATTTCACTTAAAACCAGCTATATTAAACTCATTGTGTTTTGTTATTGAAACTCTACCCATGAAAAGTTTTTATTTTAACGTAAACTTTATTTTATTATGCTTTCAACATTTGGATTAAAGCAATGTAGTTAATAAAAACCATATAATGACTTACTTTTTCATTAGACAAATTTACATATTGCTTTCATTACTACAGTTTTTATTAGAAGAAAGAAAAGTTGGAAATAATTTATTAGCAAAGCATACCTTACTTTGCTTCCTATTTATACACTGTTAAATGTACTTTTATTTATTTTCAACTGTTAGAAAAAAAATATTCACTTTACCATTCTTCCAAATTTCTTTTTCCATATGCTCCCTATCAATAATTGGCAGTAAGGCTTGAACAAATTTTGTCATGAATGATCTCGGTTTAACTACAAGATCTCTGTTCCCTTTAGCAGAACCAGACCAGTCCAGACTTCTCCAGAGGCATTCTGAATTCGAGATGACATTTGGGCATTCCAAGGCAGTGCAGAACGAGCTCCTGCTCAAAAGTGTTGAATAACCACAGGTACAAGGAAAAACCATGGGGAAGGAGATATGAAAAATCAGAGAGGTTTTTCCTGTGTGGATGGGGGAACACATAACTGTATTCCAAGTAGTACAGAAATACGAAGATAAAGGGAATGCTCGATCAGCTCCTGACTTGCTTCCTATTCTTAAATGTGTCTACAAGTGAACATGTTCAGTCCAGCAGCCTTGGGAATGTCATAGGACACAGCTAAGTCTGGGAAACCCACACGTGCAGCAGGTTTCCACAGAGAACACCTGTAGCGTAAAATGGATATTGATTACGGGCTGGTTAGGCTTCACTAGGTGTGTACTCCACAATTCCTGGAACAGATATGTGAATCCACCCCAAAAGAGTGGACAGCATCACTCGGTTATGAATCCCGTTGGTATTCCAAGGGCTGGTTAACCTTCACGAAGTGCCCTTGGTGCGAGCGAGCAGCGCCTGGATGCAAAGATGGTGTTTCACTGCCCTCTAATGGCTGGCCACAACCAGCGCCCTTCTTGGGCGTTTATTCCCCAAAAAGCTCTCCCCAGCAGGCCACGGAGACGCAAAGACTTCTAGCCACAGTGAACCTCACATACTTCTCCTCAGACCTGTGGAAAGCACCTATAGAGCACCCTGGGCATGTTGGAAAAACAAAACTGGAACTCTCCTCAGCGGAAAGAAGATTCTTCAAACTTGTATAACTTTCCTCAAACTTGATGTAACTTTGTAGTAGATGGCAGTTGGAACAACTGTGTCTGAAACATCAGCGACTGAAACTTTAACATCTGAACAAGTCTTATCAGACTGACTTGATAAGCCCTGAAGGATCTTCTGATGTAGCTGAGAGAAAAGTTATCTTTAAGAGCAGTTTTAGACTTTTTGTGTCACTGCCTAGAAATCCTTAGTAACAAATTTATGGATAAAATATTTAAATCCAGACTTCTAAGTCTTTTCTTTTTATGGCAAACTACTGTTGACAAGGAGCCACAGGACCTCTTCAGCGTTACTGCTTCTCAGGGTCAGGAAGAGATTTACAGTCCAGTCCTTAACAATAAAAATCTGCCAGCTATTAAAAATGACACAATCAATCCTATTTAAGTGTTGTACAACTACTGAGCATGAATTATAGTGTGAGTCATTTTTTAACCAGGGAAAAGAATAAGCTGGTAAACCACCCATTCATTTCAAAAACAGCATTCAGGAAAGTTGTTTTCCTGTGGAACACTGTCAATGAAGAGTCTGTCATTATAGTAAACACAGGAACCCTAAAGCAAGTACATTTTATAATTATGTGAAAACCCTATGACAATGCCATTTTAAATTTTATAAATTTCAAAACTGGATGTTTTCTAAATTGCACTGTTGCTTTAATCCTGCTCCACTCCTCAGGCATGGATGTTTCATGTTGATAATACACAGAATTTTCAAAATTTTATTACAATAATTCTTGCAGTTCATCAAATATCTCTTCATCCTGTAGCTGGAAACTATTCAGTTGGGGGCTTTTGCATGGAAAATCTGATATAAAACCAAGTCTTTCTTTTCACAGCTAGAAAAGACACATGAGGTAAAAAAATGGTTAGGAATGTTTAGATCTGTCCACGGGTAAATAATTTTTGTCTATGTTTTAGTATGTGTCTTTATTGAAACAGGATCCAGAAATTAAAAGATTTCTTTTACCATTTTCCAAATATTTTTTACTAATTCTAAGGGCTTATGATTCATTTGACTTGGTTGTTTGGTTGTTTTCTTTCTTTTCATCTCTTCCTTCTTATGTAATGTCTGAACAATAGCTGTGCTTCCACTGAGCTCTCAGTCAGTATTATTTGAGTGATTTTGAAGCTAAGTAAAGCAAACTGTCTCACAGTGACCTGAGAGCAGTAATAATAGGATCAAAAGATATTCTGTTATCATCTGAAATGTGCCACAATTATGTGTTACAGTGGCTTCAAGCAGTATTGACTGAACTGGAGGCTTTCAACAAATCAATTTTAACCCTTGCTGAAATCTCTGGATCTGTCTTATTGCAATGAAGAGCTTTTGCACAAATTGGATATTTGCAGAGAATCTTTTGGTTTTTCTGCTTTAAACAAAACTGTTCTTACAACCACAGTCACAAAAGGAGCCAATGTTCCTTGTTTGCACTACCACATTTGCAATCAATTTATAGACTTATTTCAGTAAAGCACTGAATAACGATGGTATGCTTGAGAGCTGTGCACATGTTGCATGAATTTAATGCATCCAGTGGTTTGGTAGATTTTTGCCCTTCAGAAATTTATTGTGGGAAATAGGGGAATGTAGTAAGTAGAGAAGGTGCAACTTCATCACAGGCAGAAATCTGAAGTTTTATCACATGGTGAGGAAAGGACTGCCTTTAGGGCATTATTGCTTGGAAAGGGAAGATTTTGCTTTATCTGTATCTATTCATCAGCCAAAGTGCTGCTCATGGAGCAGTAAATCATGAGTCTTGTGGACCTGCACCACATAATACTGCAGGCATTGATGAGAATGGATGTGGATACCGAGCAGATGACACTGCTGTTTGTGTGTCAGCATTACTGAAAGTGTGTCAGGGTTACTGGAAAATGTGTCAGGAACAGGTGCAGCCTTCAGAGCAGTAACTGCACTATGCTTGAGAAAAAAGCAAATTAAGACAAGTTAAAATGAATTTAGAGACTCAAAGAGAAAAACTAAAAGAGCAAGCCCTTTCTGCTTGAATAATAGCTGGTTTCTTGTCTGCCAGGGTAATTAACTGAATACTGAGAGGCAAGAGAGATTCAGGGTGCATTTTGAGCTCTGCTACACCACGTGCATTCTGTGACATCTTTGCTTCTCTCAAGAGGTCATGGACACACTCAGCTCTTTAAAAGGGACTGTCAGGCTATACTGAACATCTACGTGTACTTTAAAGAAAGCCTTTTTCTGTACTTGAACAAGTACAGAGAGAAAGCTTTTTCCAGCCCAACCTTTGTGCAAGATTCAATACATGAAAAAACGCATTAGAACTAAAAATAGCAGCACTACCATAAGGACTTCAATGAGAACAGAAAACTATCAGAGTCTATTTGTTAAAATACCAATATACAAAGATCTATCTATAGTTTAACCAGTCTAAACTACCTATTTCTGTCCACCTAGTCGATCCCTACAGAAGACTTCAGAACAGCTAGTCTTAATCTCATCATCCATCTTCAAGTTTTATAGCAAGACATTGTTAGAAAAAATCTCACAAAAGTATCTTGAAGTATCCAAAACTAATTAATATGGAACTCAAGCCTAGGCTAGGAATCAACTATGTTTCTCAAATATGATTCTTTGCATTGAGCAGTGTTATGAGGACATATTTAGATAAAACTAAAATTTACTTTTCAAAGATCATCATTTAGCTGGATTTTTTGTTTTTTCCATCCTTGTCGATTCTTCCCATTGATCTCATAGGAACTGGATTACTTCACTTTATTTCTGTCATTCCTTTTCATAATTTTATCCCATATATTTCATTTTAATCTTGTCTATATTCCATTGGACTCCCAAGTGTCTACAGTCAAAATGTCTCTGCAAACTGAGTTCATAGGCATTTCCATCTCTTCAACTAAGATGATAAGAAAATTGACTTTTTCAAATTAGAACTTCTCTTCTGAAAGACATGGCTAATGAGTAAAAATAGAATCAGCTCTGTAGGATACAAAGAACTTTCCTGTTTTGTCTGGTTTGCTTTTTATTCCCGTTTTAGCATTCTTTCATTGGTTTTTCTTCGTTCCTGTAATCTTTTTGAAAGAGAAGAAGTGTTTTACAAGTGAACATATGCTCCATACATGTAATGAAACAATAGAGCAGATTTCCTGCAAATGTTCTACAGAAAACCAGTAATTTGTGATGTGCACCAAAAGAGGAAATAAAAGCTATTTTCTGGCTTTGAACATCTTGTTTGAATTAGTGATTTACAAGACTGTAAATATAATTTCACTATTGCAAAAAAGGAAAGCCATGAATCTGAGTCCAACTCTGCAGATTCGTACTATGACTTCATTTGCCAATTGTTCAAATATTTTACTGTAATTGTGTGCAGTAAGTGTTCTGTGTAGTTGTCTCTGATGTGTAAGTGAACACTTCTCTGTTGCCCAGCTGCCTTCAGTTCTGGAAGTTGCTTTCCACGTGCTTCAGCTGGAATTTCTCTCTTCACATGAGACTTACATTTCATTTTCCCCAGCCATGAGACTTACGTTTTCTCCAGGTACCACATCCCTCTCCATCCCCAGCCATCCCACAGGGTTCTGCTGATTGACTCTTTGCACCTCCAAAGAGTCAAACTACCAGCAAAGTGCATTGATATTCTGGTCAGCACAGTGCTCTGCAGATATAGGGAAAGAGAGAAAGAAACAAAAATCCAACCAAACAACAACAACAACGACAAAAAGAAGAAAGGAATTTTAAGCTATCTCTTCTTAAATTTCAGTGGTGGCAAGCCATTTGTGGCTGACACTGTAATGCAAGAGGCTGAAGTATAATGACACAGAATGCATTTTAGAGTAAAAAAATGAAGTATTCAAATGTGGTATTTTTAGTTTTATCAGGCCTTTCTAATTTAAAACTTAATCAGCTATAGAGGAAATGTCTTCTCATGTTTTCTCAGAATCCCAGCTTATGGAAAACATTTCTGTTGGAAGTGTCTGCCAAAAGGGTTATTTTCCATACGACATGCCTCCCATGGGCATTTCACTGTGATAGCATAAATGGCTGTGGGAATGGGGCAGACAAAGAGAATTGTGGTGAGCATTCCAACATCTGTTAAGTGCAAGAAACAAAAAGTGGTTGTGAGATGAGCTCTCCAGCTAATACACACTCCTATCTCTAATAGTCAGCAGATGATGCACAAGCCTGACAAGTCTGGGGGTTTCAACATAATTGAATATTTTCTTTACTGTAAGAATGAGGAAATTACACCCTGCAAAGAAAACTGACAGGGTGTCTAAAAGCATGCCTCAGATAAACTCCAGCTGTGGGATCCCTACAGAATCCCTGTTATATTGTCCTCTGCTGTGGACAGTGGGTAATCAGTGCATATCAGTGTGCTGAATCCTTTAGAGTGGATGCATGGATTCCCACACACCAGCAGGGGTACTTATGCTTGGTGGGGCTTCCTACCAGTAGATATTCATATTCTATGATGATTTCATCATTTGAATTGTCTTAGATGTACACACAGGTTGGTACATGTGCATATGCATATATGTGCTTGGTGTTTCATTGATCTCATGCCAACTCTCAGTCCAAACAGCAATGAGGAAGGCAGATCAATGAGAGCAGTGCTGGCTGGTAAAGGATCCCTATTTTGATGCCCTCTGCATCACATTTGACATCTGTGGTGTGTCAGGTCAGAAGAAAATGTGTCAAATTCACTGCCATCTCCTCCTTTTTATCTTCTCTCCCTGTCTACCTTCTGGTGAAGTTCTTACATCTCTTTCACTTCCTTTCCTTGTCCTGGGTGTTTCAAATGATCCTTCTGTGCCTCTTTCCTGTTTCTTTACCATCACCCCTCAGCTTCTACCTTTGGATGCGCTCATTTGTCTTTATGGCTTTCAACATTGCACCTTCCCTCCTTATAGCTCACCCACAGACCAAGTGCCACACTGCACTGTGGTGTCCTAGCAGGGATTCCTCAAAGACTGATCGTGTCCATATGTAATAAATATTCCTACCTTCTTCCAATCCATTAAAAAACCAAATTTCATACTTTCTGTCAAATCTCGACTTGTTCAATTGACTGTACATTTATCTGGTTGACCTGTTCTCATCATCTTCTATGGTTTTGCCTGAAATTTGAGATCACCAAACATATTCATTTACTGAAATTGATGCAAACTTTTTGGGTTTTACTGTCAGTTTTTGACTTTTAGTCTTGTCCTAGAACATTTCCATTATCATGCAGAGATTTTCACCATAAACAATCTGTAACTCTCTGTGATATACCATGTAACACAGTATGAGGTTCTGACTCCATTAATCATTCTTTTAGCTTTCCGTTCTTTTTATAAACCCATATTCTAATAATATTTTGCATCAACATTAGATTCCTCTATTTGTCCATCTCACTGCCCTGCTTATAGTCTAGGAGACTTCTGATAGTCAATTTCTGTGAGAGTTCCTAGTTTGGTTTTATAATTGCTGCTTACAATCAGCAGAAAGGACAATAAAAAATTTGCATCCTGTATAAGAAAACACAGGTATCCCATAGACAAATCAGCATTTGTATTCTGGTTTTCATTGAAATCTGATAGATGATTTACCACTGGAAAATATTACTACTTTTTATAGGAAATAAAGTGGATGGGGAATATATCTTTGATATGGTTCAGGAAAAATCTAATTATCTTGATTTATCAGAATTCCAGCTTAATCTGAATGTCCATATTAACACCCTTAAACTATTTTACACTTCTAGGGATCTTCACTGGGTACATTTATTTACTAAAATTATAGAGACATCTGGAATTTTAGATGCACTCAGGGAACTTCTTTGCCTTCCCACAGCTTTTTGTAGGCATATCAGAGTGCAGCAGCATAATGCAATGGAGAACTCAGTTGTTAGTACCAGGTTGCAGCTTATAAAGTTGCAGGAAAATGGTAATTACATTCTTGGAAACTTTTGGAATGTGGGTGTTGTTTTTGCAGCACCCTGGAGCAAAAGAAAAAAGAGAATTCTCTATGAAACGTTTTTAAAAAATCTTGAAATGTTTCATGTCGATCGCCTCTAAAATATTTCTTCCTGCCTATTTATTAGGACTCATAAACCCAAGTTGGTCAAGTTATTACAGCACTGGGACAGCTCTTCAGATGGGCTGCCAGGCTGGGGCCCTGCAACAGCCCTTCCCTTAAATCCAAGAAAGCAAGGAAAGTGTCTTGGCAAGAAAGAGCCAAGTTTAGATGCTGTTTTCCCTGTGGTCTGCACTAATTTCTCAGAGAAGTGGAGTGACTTAAACATGTCTGCATTGTCTAGTGGAAATTGTTCTGCTGGCAGTTTCTCAGGTGTCATGAGCTCACTAGGCCAGAGCACAGGGCTAATAATGCCAAGGCTGCAGGTTCAACACTGGTGTGGGCTATTTGCTTAAGAGTTGGACTTGATGACAAATCCGACCTTGTCCCTCTCTGCAAGTCCCTTCCAACTCAGGATATTCTATGGTTCTGTGATTTGCACACATATATAAATGTATTTGTATGCCAAATACCTGTCTTGTTTCTGTTACCCTTATTGTAGCACATGGATAGTAGGATATTAAACTTGATTTAAGTGTTACTTATATTTGCTTTTGAAGAATGTAAATCACTGTAGTCCTAGGAAGTGCAGCATCAGTGTTTTACAGCCTTCCTGATGAAAGAACCTTACCAAGGAAACTTGGGGGTGCTGCATCTAGGTGTCCAATCCCTTTCTAAAAAGAGGTCCCAAAATGACTTTCCATGTGATCAGACAAACTTGGTGAGTCATGTGTAAGACATTTCCTCAAGAATTCCTTTTCCCAGGCCTCCACTAATACCCAGAAAGTTGGAGCCACATGGAAGCAGAACTGTTTGTTCAGTTCCACTTGCTTCAAGTACCTGTGAGTAGAGTTCCCTTTGGTCTCCAGCCTAAAGCTGTTTTACAGGCACAGAGATGCCTAAACACACTCTGACTGCAAAAAGGTTGAGCTACTATAGATATTTATTAGGTGATTTACTAGCATGTAGTGAATGCTGTGAGCATTTTGCTGCAAGGCTCACTTCAGTGTGGAGCTCATCTGACAAAACATGTGTGTCAGCAGGGTAAACCAGCCAACTAACACAGATCATAAGGATTGCACACAGAACATGTTTATGCCTCTCCTCCAAAGAGAGCTTGGGGTGTGAGCCCCAAGAGGTGTGCCTTTTGAAGTGTAGATGTTTGCCATTAGGTGAGCTGGATGCTCCTGGGGTTTGTCATTCCTGCTGCTTAAAGCCTGACAGCCCCAGGCCACTCACTGAAGATCACTGGTTGTGCTGCCAGCAGTGGAGTAAAGAGCACCCACCAAATATTGCTGAAATTAACAAATCAGGAATTTCAGGATTATTCCTTCTTAATGATGACTGACCGGTCCCTGTTTAATTTTGTCAGTTCAGTCCTAACAGTTGTCAAAATTTTTGTTTGGCTGAATATTTGTTAACATGACATTCTTGAAGACTTGTCTGGCTCACCAAAGGAAAACAGTTAAAGCTCAGCAATGAAGCTCCCTGGCCTTCAGCTAGTTTGTTCAAAATAATTGAGTACATTTACCTCCCAAACAGATGCCTGCCATTTCCCAGCATCTCCAGTCACAGGAGGCCACTCAAACTTCATCTCAGAATTTAAACAATAAGGACAGATGACAAAGAAGCTGAGGTTACCCAGGCTTCACAGGCAAGGTGAGTCACCCAATGTACTACACCTGGCATATGTAAATCCAATGTGCCTAAAGCCTTTCCTGTCTCTGACCCTGCGTCAGCTCACTCAGCTGTGAAGTCTGATTTTTGACTGTTGCAACACTGACTAGTTAAAATCTAATTTTAACATAGGTACCAACTATCTTTAGGTCACTCATACACAACCAGATCCATTTTTTCCCAGATAAAGTTTTTAGCAAGTGTACAAAGGTAAAGAATGTGTGAGTGTCTTGGAAGTTTCTTTACTTATTGTATGAGTTTCTTACAT
Organism: Melospiza georgiana; assembly: GCF_028018845.1. Classification (NCBI taxonomy): domain Eukaryota; kingdom Metazoa; phylum Chordata; class Aves; order Passeriformes; family Passerellidae; genus Melospiza; species Melospiza georgiana. Next base: position 59,885,287 of record NC_080431.1, on the reverse strand, counting down.
TATTACGTGAGTCCTGGAATTCCTCCATGATATTTTCTTTCTTTAAGACCTTCAAACATCTTGATGAAAGAATCACACTTGTCAATCCTCCATATTAACCATGTCATCAGGATTAAAACTGGGGTCTGGGTTTCTTATAGGTCTCTTCCATGCTAGGAGTCTCCTTACTATGTTTCTTTTAAAACTAAAGAACATTCCTTAAGTTGTAAAAGTGGTTAGAATTATTTATATATTTATTATATCTCCTTTCTCAAAAAGCCTACTGGGATCTCATGACCTAAACTGGAAATCCTTGGATGCAACCAGCAGAAGCCTAGTATCTCCTTTTAGAAAACTGAAATAGCATCTAAGACTTGGATAATTTCCCATGCAGATATCACTGTTATGACTGTGAAATTACATATATGGCAGAGCTAACAGAGTGTGGGAGAGAGATGTTAGCATTTCCCATTGCTCCCACCAAGGAAACCAGCACCTCAAAAGTACAGTCTTGATTTCTCATAAAAGCTGTTTTTAACAGTATCCAGGGAAATACATTATTTGATTTTTCTAGCAGAAAATAAAGGTTTTGCTGCTAGTCTTTTTGCTCAGGGCAAAGAAAATTAACAGCTTTGTGTCTTTAATGATGCACTGACTAAGCCAAGCTCTAGGCAGACAGCTGCTGGCATCAGAGCTGGCACCAGCAGCCTTTGGTCCAGACTGCACAGAACCAGCACTGAAGCAATGGAGGGAGCAGGGGCTGAAGTACATTTCCAGCCTTCCTAGCTCCGACAGGGACCCGCAGTAGGGAAAAGAAGGTCACAACTGGTATGGAAAATCTTCAGTAATCATACTGAGAATGTCAATTATTTAATAAACACGGGGGGTTTTTTTGAGCTTCTCAATTTAGCATATTTTACTGTCAGTCAATGAATCAATTGCCTGTAAATAAAATACATTCATGAGCTACTATCAAATAGCACTATTTGTGCTATGTCTTGCTACTGGAAATTTTAAAAATCCTTGTCTTGTGTAGTTTCTGTAAAACTTACTTTAAATTTCAATGCAATGTAACAAAATCTAATCTTGGATTCTCTCAAAAGTTTACATTTGCATATTTCTTACATTTACATATTGTGTTATCAAGTATAAAACATCCTGTTTTCTAACCATGATTTAATTTATGATGATCAATGACAAACAATACACTTGGGGTTTTTCCTAAGAAGATCTGTAGTCAAATATCTCTTATTGACTGGATGTAAGTAAATGATGCAAAAGCTTTATTTCATAAATGAATATATCTCTTCCTGTGAAGACAAAAATCTATAATCTGCTTATTCCATTAGATGGAGCCACTTTTAAAGGTGTGACATTTTAAAAAATGTATAACCTTGATAAAGTTGAACCTCAAAGGGTTTCAACTGGCTGTCTAAAAAATATCAGTCCTTTGCCAGCATAAACCTTTAGAGCTGCTTGTTCTCATGACTGTCATGAGTTTAGCAAAATTTTCCCTTCACTTTAGTTTCCCAAGGAAAATTAAATCAGTTTCTGTGACTGTGTGTTCTTCCTAAGTATAATCTAGAACCTACAAATATACACTGCAATGTAAAATCTCCACCTAGTGGTCTCTATTTATTGTGGTACACAGATTACACATCAAAAATGCCAATACATCAGCCTATTATTGCTGAGATGACTGGTGAGTTAAGCCATAAATAGAGAAAAAATAACACTAAATAAAGGATATAATCTGCTTTATTTGGTATTTACACTCATATTCAAAACTAAGTAATAAATTTAGGCTATTTTTTGAATAAATAGATAAAGGAAAGTCAGAATAAAAGAAGACTAGCCCAGACCTTAAGCTTCCTCCTGCAAAACTATTACACAATACATGAATAAAACCACTTTCCTTATTGTTTTTCAGGGACAATGGAGGCAATCACATTAATGCCTTAACTAATCTCACCTTCCTGGAATGAGATGTGCTCACTGTACTGTAAGAAATAAGATGTATTAAAATATGGCAACAAAACCCTTTTGAATATGTGTGGCTCTCAGTCCTAACATAGGATTTGTCTGGATGTATGAAGCCTCATCAGGACAGCTGTGCTATTGTCAAGGAGGCATTCTTTACAATTAATTGCATTATTGTATGTGCAGTCACATGACACCTTTTGGCAATTGTCACAATCACTTGTTCCAACAAACTGAATAAGAAACAGGCCTACTGTATTATTTTTGCCTTGTGATAAGATCACGAGCACCAGGGTGCTTTTTAAACTCCACTAAATCCTGGGACTTGCAATCTGATCATGAAGCAGAAATAATGTTGTATGCCTGTATCTCAGCATACAGATATTTTCTCTTGTTGAATCCATTCCTCTTTCGGAATGGGCTTTCCCTTTGCTGGAAACCCAGGCAAAACATTAAAATGAAAATAAAATATATTGGTTATAATAACTAAAATATAAATAATTAAATATCTTGCATATATGTGTTATCTTTTATATATGTATGTATATATATGTATATGTAAATATCTTTTATATATGTATTTTCAGCTATCTCTCATATAACACACAGGACAAGAAAAGGAAGATCATAAACATATATTCTACAGCTTAAGAAATGCAAAATGGTCATTGGTGTTACTCATGTGGTATCTTAACACTGAGGAACAGGAACTGGGGCTGTATCAATCACAGTGAGAGAAAAAGCAAAACATGCTAAATTTGTACATGTAGCATTTCTGAGAATAAGAAATCCCAGAGTCTTTAATAACAAAAAAAAAATAAAATCTGTATTTCTCTTTTGCTTTGCAATTTGGTTGTTTTAATTAAAACTAAGGAAAATTTTACATAACTACTTAGTCTCATGTGGTTTTCTTTTGCAGTGCAGTGACTACAGTAACACACCTTGCTGCAGCTTGAAAATATAAACCAGGTCCTGTGTAATTTCTAAGAAAACTAGGGGCAAAAGCACCAAACAGTAATAGAAACCTGAAATTAACACTCAATAGTAAATCGAATCTTTATGTACTCACTCTAATGCATATTTTATTTTACACATTTTTTGTTGGAAAGCAAATTCACTTGCTACCTGTAAATACCTTTTTGTCATTAAAAGATTTGGGTTTTCTGAATTCTTTCATGAGCTTTCTGAAATGCATTTTAAATCACGGAGTGTGAGCTTTTTTGTGCCTGTAATCTGTGAGAGTACTGCACCTTTACTCCAGCGGTGAGGCAGGAGGCTGTGCAGAATCAAAGGCAGAAGGACAGGAGGCGAGAAGGCAAGAGGGAGCTGCACCAGGCCTTAGGGGAGAGGGGAAACTTATTTCAAAATTTTGTGTGGTTTACCACAGGCATCGTTGTATGGGCTGAAAAACAAAGCCTCCCCCTGTCCTGGTGACTGTCAGGATCCCTCCCTCCTGGGCATATGAGAGCCCAGCTTCACCTGGGTCCCATGGAGCCCGTTAGGACATTTTCCATTTGCCTCGGCTCACACACACTGAGGATACCCATGGTCACTGTGGAGTCCATGGATGGATTGCTAGGGCAGCACCTCTGTGCTTTGGAGGTGAACCTCTCCCAGGAGAGAGGTCTCTCTGGGAGCTCAGACACCTACTGTAAGATCTGAGACCTTCATTAACCCCTGGGACAAGCATGCATGCATTAGGCTCATCTGCATACAAAGCAGTCGTGCCGCATCTGGGCTCTGGTTCCCTTATTATCTGCTGTGATGTGCTTAGGCAGGAGCATAAAGCAGCTGAAGAAAATGTAGGAGCTGAAAAGAGAAGGGAAAGCTTGAAGGAGAGGGGACCTGTCAGTGACTGCAGTGACATGAGTGATTGAAACCAGCTGCTACTGGCTGTGGCAGGAGAGTGGAAGGAACTGATGTTATTTGTTGAAGACACTGATTTGCTGGCATAATGAAAACTCATTCACTAATATTGGTCTTCAGAGGTGAATTTACTTTGGGAGTTTTAATTTTTTTTGCTTTGTTTTTCCTTGTTCTACGTATATTAAATGTGAAAGCTTCACATCTATGTAATTAGGCTTTGATTCATCTCACCTCTCAGCAATTATTAGGTTCATAAATTATAGAGAGACCCTCAGGCAAGCAGGTTCCCAAATTAGATACCTCAGCTGAATTAGTTATGATGAATCAGAGCTGAAATGATCCATGTTTAGCAATTGCCAAACATCAGTGCCTGTATCAACTGGCTTCAAAGTGACTTATGGATAAAATCTGAGAAAAAAAAGGAAGTATTGGATGAACAGAAGTGATAATAAAGGCTAATTTTACTGCTATTAAAATTTTAAGATAGCATGCTTCCTCACCTATAAGGAGAAAAATCTCAGTACTTACAGTACCTAAAGTTGGTGTGTTGAAAGGGATGAGTGCAATAGTAAAGGTAAATCTGACTGCTTTTGCTCTCTCAAAGGGACCTCTCTAGCAACATGATTACAGACTCACCCATGTTATTTCTTCAAAGATATGAAGTATTTATAAAAGTTGTGAGTTATAAATGAGAATCCCGCTTGAATGTGAAAACGTACTAATTTACCATGTCTTTTTCCTGAAATAAGTATTTTTGGTAAGTAAACCCTGAAATATTTACTAGCATAGTACATTAAAATAAATCTTTTTCTCCCATGAAAAATACTAATCAATTTCTAAAGGTGTGTGGAGTATTGATTGCCATTCTGTAAGATGCTGAATGAACTTCTAATTTCTCTTCCTTCAACACACTGAGGTGGCAGGCTAGAATACCAAATTACAGTCATACAGTTCACTCAGTTTTACTGCTATTCACAAATTATAAGCCTAGGAGCAAGCAAAACATATAAATTAAGAACAAATCACACAAGTACAGACAGGGCACTGGGGCACACAAGGACATCAGTAAATGGTGACAAATAATTTAGAATATATCTAGAAAATATTTTTGGGGTAGTTTATAAAACTTCACAAGGCTGAGGATTCAGCCACACTTTGGTTTTTAACCAAGCATTTTAAACAAAGCTTGAATTCTTAAGATTGATTATTTCCTCTTTAATTTGCAAAGAATCACCCTCATTTAAAAGTCCATCTCATCATTTGATTGGATTAAAGGCTGAAAAACAAGCCTAAACCATCTTTTTAAAAAATGTCACTCTGCCGTATGGCTTTTTCTTAAAAAGCTGTCCAAAAGAAGAACTAAATGTTATTTTTAAATTCACACTATTTTTTGTTAAGGAAAAGGAAAAGATCCTGAATTAATCTGAATGATTAATTTGAACAGCTTTTCTGCAACTCATTGTTTGGTGTTTTTCTCTTCTGCTACCCAGTAAAAGCACTGTGAGAGCAATACTGAGTTCCTTCCTGCAGACCCCTCTGTGTGCCCAAGGACAGCCAGGTGAGCCAAATGTCATCACAGCAAGGGAAAAACAGGTCAGGTGTCTAGTGCTGTATGACATCCCTACGCCATCCCCATTCCAGAAGATCTTTGGTCTCTCATGGCTCCTGTATCATGTCTGCCTGCCCACATGGATGTCTCAGTTATCACTGCACATGCCAGAAAATTCCTGATGGAGTGTTAGTCTGGAGAGCCACACAGCAACCCAAAAAGTAATCCAGATTGGATAAGCGAGCCTTCCCACAGATCCCTGTGGCTGTGTTCACCTCTGCCTAATCCAGCTGCCCATGTACAGGAGTCTGGTGCCATTGGAGATGCCTATAGGTATCCACACCTCTGGACTGTACCCTGCTAATCCTTACGGCCACAGGCCCCTTGCAGGTCTTGTGTCTTATCAGACGGCTCAAATGGGTGTTTCCAGGACACCTCAATTGTTTTTTGATGGATAACTGAGTCAATTATGCAGCAACTGAGCCAGAACATTTTCCTTTTAGATTCTTTGTGAAGTTGCCTCACAGCTCTCGGTTTCGTTATTAGTCACAGAATTAAATGCATCAAATATCAGTATTCTAGTCCATAAGCCAACGCAGGAACAAGGCAGCAATCATAAGACAGGACATTGTTTTAAACCATAGAGGGAGACGTGCTCTGCTGCCATACAAACTCCAACCAGTGAGGGAAAGTGTAGCTATTTCAATCTGAGAGCACATTAATGTGACAGATTTGGTACTGCCAATGTAATAGTACCACCTGCCTGCCTGTCAAAATGATTGCCTGATCTACATTTCCAGGCGAGAATATGCAGCGCAGAAACAAAGAATGTAAGACAGACATAATGTCACTCCCAAAATCTAACTGGGCTAGAATTAACCAGAACAAAGTGATTCAGTAATCATTCATTTTTTCCAGAAGCACTGCTGACAGGATGACAGGCATTTCATTTCTTGGAATAGACAGTATATAATCCCCAAAAAAAGAGTTTGAAGTTAGAAATCTTGGGGGGAAAAATGTCTGCTGTCTCAGGTCAGGACAAAAACTAAACCAAATCCTTAACTAAAATTTGAAATTCTTATCAAAAAGAATCTCTCCTGTGTGTTCCTAGAAGTGAAATAGACAATAGAGCAGGGAATAGCTGAGGCAGGAACATCTGCTAGGTTCTACGGAAATACAGGAATCTCTGATCCTGGGTTAGGTTCAAAGGGATATCTGCCCTAGCACCAAGGCCCTGGAGTTTGCAGCTTGGAATTTAATATTTTCCTATGATAGACATGAGCACTCTTCTGTCTTACTCATAGAGTTATAGGATGGTTTGGGTTGGAAGAAAACTTTAAAACTTATCTAGACCAATTCCTGCAATAATCAGGGACATCTTCAATTAGATCAGGTTGCTCAGAGTCCTGTCCAACCCAATCTCGAATGTTTCCAGGGATGGGGCATCAACCACATCTCAGGGCAGCCTTGATACAGCCACAACAATAACATTGTTTGTATTGGTTGTGAGACCTGGATAGATGCTCCACACACATTGTCACATCTGTCAAGAGGATCCCCGCAGTTCTGTCTCTGATACTCTTCAGAAATGCAGAAATCATTGTTCTTCTCCTTTCATCAAAGTAATTTCAAAGTGACACAACCCAAGTGCCTTTTATCCAAGTAGATCACCTGTCTTGGTTATTTTTCTTTTTGGTTCAGTTGTGATGTTTCCCTTTTCTAAAATATGATCAAAGGATGTTTTTTTACACACTCTCTTGCCATTGCTGTGAACCAATTCCAAATTATACCAACTGAATAACAGAATATCATGGGGTTTGATTTTCATGTTCCTAGAGCCTCCCTGACAGGAATTCAGTTCCTGTCACTCTTCCAATAATTCACACACCTTTCCCTGAAATATCATCTGTGCAGATATTGTACTAAATCCCTTGAAATGCTATTGTCCAGATAAGGTGAAATTTATACAATGCAGTCCAGATATGCCAGCACGGAGTGTCTCCTGCCATGGACTCACTAACACGATTCTGTCATTTTTGCCTCTGTCAGGTATCTACCCTTGGCTTTGAGTATGCCAGCAGTTTCTCCTCTGTTTTTGGATCACAGCTAACCAAATAAGATGTTTCCATGGCTTCTTCTTTTATTTTTTCCAATATAGACAAATTATGCAAAAGATGGAAGTTCTGTCACTGTTTCTGACCTTGCTGGCTTTGCTAATCCTCCAGCACATGCACTCCTGACACTGAATTTGCAGACTGAAGGTCGAGTGGGATGCTGCAGAATGAAGCTTGGCTTTCAGACACTTCAGGAAATGCTTACTGAATATACTCAGTACACAAAGTGTTCTTTCACGGCAGCATCACCATTAGGTTTTTTATAAAGTTGAACACTTTTAAGGCTCTCAGTGCCAGTGCTGGTTTTGTTTGCATGTTTTTAATGTTATACAAACCTTGCCTTTTTGTCTTATGTCTTCCTCTTTTCTGATTCTGATAGCAGAAGCTGCCTCTTATCTCTGCATGCTCTGGCCTTATTCGTGCTTTCCGTTCTGACTCCTTTGTTACTCAGAAGGCCCTCTGGACAAGGTTTATAACAACAAGATTTTAAATCGCTCTGCTGTGAGCAGCTGAGCTTAGCGCCCAGGGAAAGAGACAAAATCCAGCGCAATCACTTCTTGTGCTTCCCTTAATGGATATCGCATCATTTCAGAATGGCATAACCACAAAGGAAATTCAGGCTAAATGTACCTCCCTGCAACACAATCTTCCAGTAAAAAAGCTCAGTGCAGTAAACAATCATAGGATCATTTCAACTCAATATAGTCAGGAATTTTTCCAGAAGTTAGTTTCTTTAAGACCTATCATCTAAAAAAAGGCTTGTTTGCATAATTAAAATTTGCTAACTACAAAATCCCTCGTTTCATATACTTCATTTACAAATCATGACATTTACACATTTTACAGATACCTGGAAATGACTGAGCTTCTAGGTGCAAATGGAAGAATTTTTCAACCTAGGAGGAACCTCTTCTACATGTATATATGCAAAATAAAAGGAGTTAATTAAGTGGGTGGATCTATATATAAATGTCCACCCATCCCAGGGTGTTGCTTTTCCATGTTAATTTCTGAAAAAATAGACAAAATATTTCACTGTTTTACACAGATCTTTATTTTGTTCCCTCATTTCTACATCATATCACAACATTTTTTTTCTGGCTGAAGTGGAATAAATAAACATGTTTGCTTGCCTGGGAGTTACTGTAGCCTTAAGCTTAGCAGGCAGAAGTAGAATACTTCATTCATATGTTTCCAAAAGTGGGAAGTGAGTTAAGAAACAGAAAAGTGATTATATTTTTGGATAGGAATAAAAACCATCTATGTTGATAGAGAAGATAGGATGTGTGCTGAATACGCATCTTAATTAGCTGCCATAAAGCATGTTCTTTTCCTTCACAATATGTCAATGCTACAGGCCAGTAACACCAGGTGACTCTGAACTACAACCCCTGAGCTGTGGTGAAGGGCTTTGGGAGTGTCATGCTTTCACAATTCAGGCCAGCCAGGAAAAATTCTCAAATACTCAAATGGTTGAATTGTTCTTCTTGATGAGAAATCTTTAGGCTTAACTTTTCCTTCTGATTTTGGTCTTCTAGTCTATAACAATCCTAAAATACTTATATTTGCTTATTCTATTCCATGAATGTGAGTATCTTTTTCAACTGACTTTTTCAAGCACCTTCTTTCTTACTTTTTTGCTAAAGAACTCCTACTACACTCCAGCCTTTCCTACATTTTGAAAAATAAAACTCAAATCAGCTACTCTCCACTTCCTTACCAGCCAATGGTGAATACAATCAGTAAGACCACATAAACATCCTCACAAGGTTTGTGTAAACAAAAACTTATGCATAGAAGAGTGACATGAAGGGAACCACTGGTGACTGTGGCCACTGCCAGCAGGGTTGTTACCAGGGACTGAAAGGATGTGAGTTGCCACCAAAAGCTTAAGTGAAGCCTCCTTCGATTTAATATATCACAACATGCCCCTTATATGCACTAGGAACTCTTTTCTTAAAATTTCATCTCTGATTGCTCCATGTCCCTTCCAACTGAAGTAATCTCTTCTAGTCTAGTCTATCTCCTTTTTATTTTGGCACAGGAACTAATAACTGTTTCTATTATTTTTGAATGGTGTATTTCAAAATGTGATATTTCCAAATGATTGCACCATATCCTGTCCAGCAGTTGTTCCCAAATAAGGAATAAGGCAGCCAATAGAAATGGGGGTCCAAATTCATACTTGCTGTGGCTAAATCCTACTTCCTTGCAAGCTTATGGTGCAATAATGTGACACTGTTGCTAAATTAACCCTTTAAAAGCACATGAAACCTATTATTACTTCCCCTCCCTTTGCTCAAATTAGTCAAACCTGTAAACTCTGCTCTCTGACTGCTTGTTAACTTCACACAGGAAAGATTTTATCTTGCATGACTTCAGGGGTTTACAATGCAGATGTCTATGAAATGGTCACTTTGCTCTCTCTTTATAGTCAATGAGTTGTACAATTTACCTAATTCTGAAGAAGACATCCAAAGCAGGCCTAGCGAGTCATGTCCCAAAATCATCTGTTGACTACATTGGCTATAAAGACAGACAAGGCACGACTGGCTCAGATCCTCAACTTTCAAGATGACCAAAGAGAGGTAAAATTAATTCATTGCTTATAGATATGAAGAGCTGAATCCAAGGCAAGACATCAGAGGTCTCCTGTGTATTTATTATATAGTGCCATAAATATATTGTATAGTGCCATGGATCTCTGCCTGAGATCCTTCCAGCTTACTCCTGGCTGGAATGCTGCCACTGCAGTATGTCTAACCTGAGGAGTGCCCAGACACTGTTGCAGCTCTCTCCAGGTCTGGCAGCCTGTGTGCCAAATGTTGCAGTGATTCAATATTCTGCTGGCCAGAGCCAGGGAACTTGACCCCAGATCATCGCATGCTCACAGAAGACCCATTTGGCAACACTTCCACTCTTATACCCTGACACCAGTTTTCACTCTCTCATTTGAAATAAGGAGTTTTCTAGCTCCATAGCAAATGAATTCTGATGCCACAAACAAAGGGTTAAATTATTTTTTTGTGCTACCCCAGGTTTAGCTAAACATGTAAGTATATTATTGATGGAGTATTTCGTTGCTCTTTTTCAGTAAACTGTAAAATCAATTTCTTAAATAGGTGCTGATTGTCTAATGGGAGTATATTTGTTCTTTATTAGAGTTTTTGATATTAAATACTGTGGAGAGCATAAAGATAAAATTTTAGATGAAAAGTTTACATGCCATATCATGGGGTTCATTGCATGCTATTGGCAGAGGTATTAGTCCTGTTGTTGACATATTTGATGATGGATATGTATTTCATGTTTGTCCTTCCCTTCAGTAAAATCCATCCTGGAAAGCAGCAGACAGCAGTGATTCTTATATCTCTATGGATTGATGGATTATTTGTTCCAAACTGTATTTCTAAGCAAGAGCCTGTTTTTAAGTTGTGGTGGGCTGACCCTGGCACACATCAAAGCTGCTTTATCACTCCCCTTCTCAGTTGGGCAGGGTGACACCAGACAGCCATTACTATCATGTGCAAAACAGGTTTGATTTGGGGAAATTACCTGAATTTATTGCAAGTCAAACCAGAGTAGGATAACGAGAAGTAAACCCAAATCTTAAAAACACCTTCCCCTGATCCCTCCTTTCCAGGCCCAACTTTACTCCAATTTTCTCTCCCTCCTCCCCTCAGGGGGAGAAGGCTGTACTCAGTTCATCACATGTTGTCTAACTGCTCCTTCCTTCTCAGGGTGAGGACTCCTCACACTCCTCCTCTGCTCCAGCCTGTGGTTCCTCCCACAGAAGGCAGTCTTCCATGGGTCCTTCCCATGGGCTGCAGCTCTTCACAAATTGCTCCAGCATGGATCCCCTCCATGAAGTGCAATCCTTCACGAACAGGCTGGTCCTGTGTGGATCCCCTGTGAGATCCCAAGTCCTGCCAGCAAAACCTTCTCCAGCATGGGCTCTTCTCTCCACAGGGCCACAGGGCCACAGGTTTCTGCTAAGAGCCTGCTCCAACATAGGCTTTCCACAGGATCACAGTCTCCTCTGGGCATCCGCCTGCCATGGCATGAGATCTTCCAGGGGCTGCAATGGATATCTGCTCCACAATGGACCTTCATGGGCTACAGGGGTCAGTCAGCTGCTTCAACATGGGCAAGGGAATCTCTGCTCTGGCACCTGGAGCACCTCCTCCCCCTCCCTTCTTCACTGACTTTGGTGTCTGCAGGGCTGTTTTGCATATTTTAATTCTTCTCTCTGCTGTTGTTCTTCCATTTCTCCCCCCCCACTCCTTAAATACTGTTATCCCAGAATTGCTACCACTGTTGCTGATGGGCTCAGCCTTGATGACTGGCAGGTCCATCTTGGAGCTGGCTGGTATTGGCTTTGTCAGACATGGAGGAAACTTCTGGCAGCTTCTCACACAAGGCACCCCTGTAGCACTCCCACGGCTAAATTCTTGCCACACAAACTCAAGACACAGGTGCTGGGATCTTGACATAAAAGGATCTTTCAATGGCTCTCAGCTACTTGTCACAGCTCTCCACTCCATGGCATTGCCACTTGGTGAACAGTAAAAGCCTTGCTCTGAAACACAGCACAAAGTGATTAAAATCTGAGTTGCACAGCTTGTGCTGCACATGTTCTACCATCAGTACTTTGGGATAGATATTAACATAGAACCAAAACAACAAGTCTGAAATGAATGCATGCCTCAATCAGTTTGTTATGATGCTGGGAAATATGTTGGTTTTTCCATGCTACAGGAGAGATCTGCAGGTGGTTTCTGCTTCAGGTTCACTGCAGCATTTCTGGTTGAGAGACCAGATCTCTGTGGAATCACAAGCCCACCCATGCTGTGCATTAATTGTGTTTCTATAGTAACTTCTTACAACTTATTCACATCTTGCTGTGTAACAGATGGGAACACGTGATATATGATATATAAGAAGGCAGTGTGACAGCAGAAAATATTGAGGAGATGTTTCTAACATAAAATTGGTATCTATACACTACAGATACATTAAAATTATAATAAAATAATGGAAAAGAATGAAAAGTGGTCGGAAGAAAGGGAAGAGAGGAAAGACTATTTCAATGTTCTTTGTTCTGAGTTTTCTTTCCCCACAGGTGTGACCTGGCTGGCATCCATCATCATTGTGTTTTCATAGGTTAGCATGTTTTATTTTGTTCAATACAAAAAGAAGCCCTTCAAGTATCAGAGTTAAGGAATCATATACATAAGAATGTTGCAATTGACAATCAATATTTTTTTCAATAGTATTCACTGATACCATCTGCTGGAATCAAGCATTTGTCATTGAAATCCTCTCCTCATTCCAGGTGGAAATTCCAAACAATGCTCTGTGTGTGTGACTTCCTTTGTTGAAGATTCAATTCAAACTAAATCAATTCTGCCAGAGAAATTCTAGTTAACCATTGGTGAGGAGTAAGTATTGCTCAAAATATTTTACCTTGTGTACATTCAGAAATTGACAAAAACAGCAAATACGTGTCTGCTATTCATCTCCCTCCCCCAGGGAGTCAGTTTATCTAATCTTCATATAATATATATAGGTTAAGGGAAAGGATCTTTAACTCATTTGGTCTGTATCACCTATTTCAGGATACATCTTTGAGGTGAGGTGTTTCTCCCAGGATTGGAAGTCTTTGGTGGGAGAAAGCCAGAACAGTCTATGCAATGTGTAAATCTAAATTAATCTTGTAGGATTTAAGTAATATATGAGCTCTGCAGAGAGGTGAATGTCTCTTTGTGCATATAAAGTCACTACTCAGGACTGCAAGACCTGAGCAGTGTTATTACTATATTTTAAGGCACTAAAAGTCAAGTGAAACTTCCTGTGTAAGCAACAGAGTCCAGACTGAAATAAGAATTAAATAATGAAGCTCTCAGAACGATCCTTGAAAGCAGTCAATTCAGTTTTCATTGCACCAGGTTTTATGAAGCATAGGCATCCTGGCAGCATGGGCAAGCACATGCTTATGAGGAGTATTTATGGCACTGAGGCACTTGTAAGGAGGAACAAGGCCCCGTTATTACCTATGTTTTCACAACCACCTTAGCTATATATTGACTTTATTGCATATGAGTTGCTGACCTGTTATAAGCAGAAGAACCAAGCTCTTAGAGAGAGAATAAAGCAAAGCTTTCAGCAAACTTTTAATTTGTTTCAATATTTCATAAAGATAAGAAGCTCTAGTTCATAAATCATTCTGAAGTGTCATCAAAGGGGTTTGGAACAATGAGGAAGATCCAGAAATGGAGAAAAACGAGTGTGTGGGAAAATCACTGAAAATGAGGAGCCTGAAGAGTTAACATTTCACAGCTGAAATGGTGAGACTGAGTGTGTGCTTCAGGCCCACCCAAACTCCAAAATATGATGGATATATTTGAACTACCATGAAAGCAGGACATGAATAATAAGGTCATTTTACTGTGGCAGTGAGCCCAGTTGTGAAGTTTTGAATCTTCACAGCACAGACTTCAGCATGGGATTCTGCCTCAAGGTATCTATATTTCCATTTAGGTACCAAAAGATTTTCTCAGGTAGTGACACGGTCGACCTACTTTCCAGTAGTGACCAACTCACTGGGTGCCTTAATTCGGTAGACACTGTCCTACTTGTCCTGCACATTCCCTGGAGCCTCCTGGGTTCAGCATGTGCCTGGTGACAGCAGAGCAGGAGTCCAGGGGCAGAGGAGCTAGAGCAGCTTGATGTTTGTATCAGCGGTTTCTCTGCCTGTGTCTGTGCAGGTGAAGTTGGGTCTGGCTGTTGGAGGTGCTGTAGGAAATGCCCTACCTCAGACACACCAGGACTCTGTGCACAACCACAATGGATGGGAATGCCAGGGGAGGAGCAAAGCAGTCCCACTGCTGGTACCGTGTGGAAACCTAGGGCACAGGGAATATTTCTCTGTCTGCTCTGAGGTGCCCTCATTCCCAGGGGAGCACTGACTTTGACCCTCATTCGTGGAGAAAGTTTCCCAGACTTCAAGATAGACTAGAATCCACAAAAGTGTGAAATAGATTGTAGAGAGTAGTGTAGGTGTATCACCTGGTGAGAAATTTAGGGTTTGGGGATTTTTAGTATGTTGTGGATGGAAGCAAGATGGAGGGCACAGGGTGTCATCCTGGGTTTTTTCTTCATGTTTCTTCTTCCTTTTTCATGGGTTTGGGTGGCATTTTGTATATGGGCAGAAAAGCCTGCATTGCGGGCTCTTTGAGATCAGTTATTGGGTTAAAAGGGAAAATAATCTAGATGTCAGTTCTCAATTGGATAGTTTAGTCTTAAAAGACCTTGTAACAAGAGATTGTCAGCTGTTTTGTGCCTTGGTGATGAAGAGCTGCCAAACTCACAGTAGTGAGACTGTTTTACTGACAAGAAATAATCAACACCCGAGTCCGAACATGAACTGCCATCTCAAGTGCCTTCAATCCAGACCCAGAGAAACCACAACTGGTACCACCACAGTACTGCAGAGAGGTGATGAAATACTGGGGCAAAAGTTGAAGGCCAGCACCCCAGAAAGGCTGCTGTGCCAGCTAAAATATGTGTTGCCCCTGCAAGCAGATATGCAGGCAGCTGGCAATCATCCAGACTTCATGTGCCTGCCTTGAAGAGGCAATTTCCTCCCGTGCAGCCTCTCCTGACATACAAACTGCTGCACCTCAGTAGCAAACCATGTGCATTGCACTAGCTAAAGAGTGGGGATAAGATGGAAAACCAGTCTTGACTACTCCACTGTAGGCACTTCATCCTTTCCTCTCCTTGACAAAATCTTCACTTAAAACTCACTTTCTCTTGAACTTCCGGATAAAGTAGAAATTGAGCTTTATCCAGCCTTGTCTGCCCACCCAAATTTGATTTATAATGACAGAATGACACTTTTCCATATTAATTTTCAATCTGTTCCAACAGATTAATATTTAAAGTATGCCATTAATAAAAAATAACAATTTAATTCAAATTTTTATGTTTTGCGTTTCCATGTGTAGTAACAGAACTGCCTATTACTGTGAAAGAAGACAAAAGCTATCCTTTTTCTGACTAAAATATCTCAAACATCAAAGTGTCATGGTACATTCTTAAAAGAGATTTATCTTTTCAAAACTGCTATTTTTTTCTTTAATTTGTACATCCTGATGGCCCTGTCCTCCTCTGATAAGTTGCAAAAAAATGCAAGACAGATTGTTAAAAAGCAATAAAGGAAAAATTATGCAAATAGAGATTACAGAATCACAGAACCAAAGAGAAATTGAAGCTGGAAGGCACCTCTGGAGATCTAATCCCAAATATGAACTCAAGTTGGAGCAACTAGCAGGTCTTCCAGGATTATGTCCATCTTGGTTTTGAGTATATTTCAAGAATGAAGATGTCACAACATCTATGGGTTGCCTCTTCCAGTGTTTGACAATCATATAGTAAAGAGTTTTTATTTTGCTTACATTTAAACAGAATTTCCTGTATTTAAATTTGTGCTCCTGTCCTGGCACTGAGCATGACAAAGAGAAGTCTGTCTCTCTCTTCTTTGCTCCTCCCCAACAGGAATTGAAACACATTTTTAAGATCCTCACTGAGACCCCTCTTTTCCAGGATGAGCTGTCCCTGCTCTCTCATCCTCCTCCTGCATGTCAGGTGCTTCTGGCCCTGAAGGATCTTCATGGACACCTTCCTTAGTGACACCTCAGAATGTACGTCTGTCCTATGCTGAGGAGCCCTGATACGGACCCAGCACTCCAGATGTGCCTCTCCAGGGCTGAGCAGAGATGAATGATCACTTCTCATGACCTTGTGGAAACACTCTTCCTACCTCAGCCCAGGAAGCTTTGCTGGTTTTTACTGCAAAGACACTTTGCTGGCTATGAACCTATTAGCTCTCCACAAGGACTCAAGTCCTTCAGAGCTGCCTGCCAGTGGGTGGGTCCCCAGTGTGTACTGGTACACGGCATCATTCCTCCAAACAGAGCAAGGGATTGGCTTTTTCCTTTGTGGAACTTTGTGAAGTCCTTGTTAGCCCATCTCTCCAGCCTGTGAAAGTCCCCCTGAATGGCAACACAACCAACTGGTGCATCCTCCTCACTGTTTTGTGTCTTTTGCAAACTCTGTCCCATTGTCCAGGTCACTGTTGAAGACACTAGACAGTGCTGGATCCAGTACCATCCCCTGGATTACTTTACTAATGACTGGCTTCCAAACTGGCCTGTTTGCCTCTCAACCTCTGAACAGCTCAGTTTTCAATCCACCTTACTGTTCATTTATCTAGCTCATATTTCATCAGATTTTCTATGGGACCTTTTGGGAGACAGTGTCAAAAGACTTTCTTAACTTGAGAGACACAGCATCCACTGCTCACCCTTCATCCACCAAAGCAGTCAAGTCTTTCAAGAAGGCTATCAAGTTAAAAACATGCCGACTGCTCCCAGTCATCCCATTTGTCCTCTATATATGTTTGGGAATGGTTAACAGGATTACTTGATCTGTCACCTTTCCAAGTTCCAAGGCGAAGCTGACTGATCTGAGGTCCCCCAGATCCTCTTTCTTGACTTTCCAAACACAGAAAGTGACATTTTCTTTTTTTCAGTCTCAGAGTTTCTCCTTATTTGACACAGCAAAGTTTCTTAGCATATAAAATATCTGAGGAGTTGAAAAGATTTGTGGGGCTTTTTTGCCTCTAATGTCTGTAATTCTTTATAATTATTTTCATGGCTATTTGCTTAATTTTGAATTAAAATAAAAGAAAAGAAAATCAGAACAAACAGCTGTGCCTAGACAAATATTGTTCAGATAATTGCTCACCATGAAGAACTGAAAGGAGAATTGCTTTTGTGCTGTGCTAAACATTTTTACTCTGTTGTTACTGGGATCTGTTCAACAAGGAAATATAAAAAACCCTAAAGTTAGCTTTACAACATAATTTTTTGACAGAACACAATGGTGAATAAAATAATTTCATTTCATGTCCCTCAGAACTAGTATGTAATCAATGACAAATGAAACACAGGGGCAGGAACTGAAGGTGAACACTGAAAATCCCAAGCGCAGTTCAATTGTCTGCAATGCAGGGAAGTTTTTTAAGGTCATTATCTGCCTGATAGCAGCAGAGAACATTCCCTTGTACCTTTTATCAGCCAACAACTGAGAAACAAACACTTCAGTCTTAGAAATCCTAACGGGAGATAATCTAACTCAGAGACAGATCTTTCGAAAGGTAATCTTTTATGTTACCTTCCTACTTGAAATACAAGATAAAATGGATCAGGCAGGACTGGCTGCAATGATATAGAAGATGATGTATTTTAAAACAGGGACTTTCAAACTGTTGCAGAAATCCGTATTATTCAGCATTTTCATTGTTTAGTGTTTTACAATAAGTGTGTGCCCTTAGGATAGTTCTAAAATACTGTGCATTATTCACTGTTTGTCCAGGATAAAAACACTTGGTTTTTCTGCTCTGAACAAAGGCTGTTCAGGAGGCACACTGTAATTTCAAAAAAGGTAATCTCAGGTCAACACATGAATAGTGGAACAGAAAGTGAAGTTAGACACCTTCCTATCTGCATAAATCTATAAAAAGTACTTCAGTATGATAGATGGTGGTGATGGTGGACTGAATGTAGAATTGTCTCTGTATTCAAACACATAGATGCCTTACATTATTTATCAAAAGAGAGTCTCTTAATTTTAAAAACAAGGCTGCACCAAAACATATTCATGGCTTGAGCTACTCTCATTATTCCATTAATTAGAAATCTATATCAACACTTTCTGAAAGGTCAAACAAGATGATTTCTTCATTGGCATGAGTAGTATTTCAGTGTTACTCGTTCTGCAGCCTAAAAATGTACCAAAACCAAGGACCAAAATACCCATCACATATAAGATAAAATACTGTAATGCTGGTTGTGCACATTAGTTGAAAATTAATTTTTTATGTAATGCCTTCGTTTATAATTTGAAACTCATTAATAAAAGCAAAGGTGAAAGTAGGGCAAGTATTTCCTACAAGACACCCCTCCCTCCTTGAAAAAGCTATGAATACCCAAAAATGTTCTGGGAATTTTCTCTGCACCTTAACCCAGAGTTTTAGGGATTGCAGCCCTACACCTCCTGAAGCACAGTGTAATTGTAATGTCTGTAATAGTACTATTTTATAACCTCACTGCAAGTCAAGACAGAAAACTAAAGAGTTCAATGTGAAAAAGGAAGATGTTCTACTCTTTCAAGGTTAAACATTTTTTCAATGCTCCCTGCCATTCGCTGTCTTCTCTCCATCTGTGTTTTATTCCTGTATTATTTTTCAGCTCTGTTCCGTGTGCACTGATAATAGCATTGTGTAAATGAACGAAATGATGCCTTTCAGAAGCTGACATTTTAGTTACTTTTGCTTTGTTTCTGCTACCACACAGAGAAAGGGGCAAGGGAATGACAATGGAGGAACTGGAGAGTAAATAATCTCGTTTGTAAAGGTTCACCAAGCAGTACAGCACAAAGGAATTAACAAAATGTTCATGGCAGCTCTTTAGCTCTTTAATCACTTCTCTAACATGTGGGAGACTTTCACTGCAAGGGAAAAGGTATCTCAAGAGAGGAGTTCACTTTTACTAGAGATATTTTTGCCCTTATTGATACCACTGTTAAAGGTAACAGCTGTCCTTGGATTTTATTTCCACTCAACAATTAATGTCTCTCATTTACTCCCAGGGCCCACACCTTTGTTACAAGAGCCTCCACACTGACTGCCTGGAGCAAATCTACCATATACTCCTTCAGAGACCCTTTGGCATTTAAAAAATGCCCCCAGGGTTTGTGGCATCAATTACAAGTCACTGCTGACCTTGGTCCTAACTCGTATTTCCCCCATCATATCCTGTGATGGCCTCATAAAACCCCAGGTAACGAGCTGCTCCTGCTGCAGTCCCTCAGCACCCACAATGACCCTGGTGGTCCCTGTGCGACAATACACATGAAACTGAGAAAAGGAAGAGAGAAGATCTGGGTGCTTCAAACAGCTCCAGGCACTGGACAAAGCACCATCTGTCATTCTGCAGTGACAGATGCATACAACAACCAAGGAATCGTGCCACCAAAACTGACACCAGGCACAATTTTAGGATCCGGCATTTCCCCATGCTTTGGGAGCATGGCCAAGGGTTATCCAAGCCCTACTAGGCAGGGAATTTATTTGCTAAGGAAGTGGCATAAGCAATAAAACAAGACTTCAGACACAGCCTGTAAAGCTTTAATGTTTTTACATCAATCAGCAGCAGTTGGATGAACAAGGAGAGTTCACGCTGTACCTATTCAAAGGGAAGCAGAGCTGTGACCGCAGCGTGACATCCCTGTGGACCTCCAGGGTTCAAGGTAGCTTTGCTACATCTGATCCCTCCCCACATGACTCTGCTGCCCAGAAAAGATCCAGCTACCCAGGAACTTCTTGCAGTCTTGCTTTAAAACACAAACAACATTAAACTTAAATCACTGGAGGCATTTGAAGTAAGAAAAAAATCAAGAGATGAGAGGAAACTAAACTTAAATTTTTTAAAAATGGCATATATAGATGAAACTATACACAATTTGAATGCAAAAGGGTTATTGAATGCTGCACTTATCAGTATTTATTGTGATGGGGAAAAGCATTAATGCCATAAATCTTAAAAATCACCATATATAGCCACTCAGAATCCAACTCTTTTTTCACTCTGACAGCCACTGAGAGGATTACATCAGAGTAAAGTGCTCTTTGCCACATCAGACAAATGTTCTCTGACACTTTTGTTACAAAACACTTATTAAAAGGGAAGGAGTCTCTCAGCTTCACTTTTCAATGCTAGGTGATCCTTGATGAGATAGAGTTTCTCAGATGTATAGGATGAAGTAGGAGCTGTGAGACTATGAAATCCAAAAGGGACACAGACCCAAAAGTGTGGCTTGTGATGGCAAAAGTGTTTTAACTGAAACATTTCTCACATTTCTGCTACCATTTCCCCTCTGTGAATCAGTTCTGCGCCTTGGATAAGAAAGCAGACAAATAAAGAAACATCCTCCTATTGCTGACTAGCGTAAAATTGGCCCCCAACTCTCTAAAATCAACTCCACTGAACATGAGAGAAATGTTGTCCCAGAACAGAAATATCCAAAAAGAGCTGAGATCATACACTGAATGAGTCTCCAGTGCTCCATACCTACAAGGAACTCTGTAGTCTTCTTTGGGTGTATAAAACTCCTCTGCTCTGATTTCCTGGGATCTTTTAGTACCACTTGTTTAAATCAGTTTTGGGCACATAGACAAGATGGTAAACAACATGGTGCTAACAAATAGCTTTAAAAGCATGAAGAATATAAGAGATACATTTAATATGAAAATACTAAGAAATCATTTCATCCTCCCCACACATTACTCATCTGTAGCTCTGAAAGCCATTACTAATGACATTTTTAACACAAAACTTTTTTTTAAATTCAAGCATTCATTTCTTATATCACAATTAAAATGAGTATTCAAACAAGATCCTTGGAAAAAAGATCTGTTTGAAAGGAAATATGTATTATAGTATATATTTTAAGAGGCAATTTTTATCTATGCATACTTTTGAGATTTTAGGCTTGTATTTTCCGTCAATAGCCCTAAAAACTATGACACCTATAACAAAGATTGCATTGCATAAGAATACAGAGCCTTTGATAATAGCCAGTTTTAATTTAGGATGTGACACACTAAGCACTTACACGAAATGAGCACAAGCAACAGAGAGCAGGAGATTATTACAGGCCTGTGCAATGTATGGTAACTTCAGGTATAGAATTAATGCCATCAGAAGGACAGCCTAGAAACTTCTGCTGCACATCTGGGTCTGAGGAAGAAGTGGAAATTTCTGACATTTCTAAAGAAGCATACGGACTTTGGCCCATCTTTAACTGTTCATAAAAGTTAAAACAGTGCTTGTTGATTTTTACTGCTTCATCCTTGCACTTACAATCACCAGTTCACACTCAGTAAAAATGAGATTCACTGTTTTCTGTTTGATACTGAAAGGTGCTGTATAAGGAGGTAAATCCTTTGGACTAGAGGGATGTAGATAAAGAGGAGGCAGGAGGACATAGCAGGCTGTAAAACTGATTTTCACCCAGATAAATGAGAAACAAAAGCTACAACAGCTACTTAAGCAGACTGTATTAGACCTTCACCACCCTTCCAGCCCAGAGGACTCCCAAGTACAAAGCAAAATCTGGTGATCTGGTGCTCTGTGCTACAGCTCACTATGAGAGAGGTGTGAGAAGAAGGCTGAGAAGACACAGGGCTGTGTAGGCACACATGTCCTTGATAAATGCAACCAACCTGTCCATTTTATGCTATCTTTCCAACTTCACCTGTTTGTCCAACTGATTTTTTGGGACAAGTGTTTTGCCCTCAGGTGAAATGCCTCTCCTGCTTGTTGCTTCACTATTTAGCCTATGGGTAAAACAGTTTCATCATTCATAATAAATTTGAAAAAAAAGGAAGCCAAGGGACAGCTGCCTAAGTCACCTGAATTCGAAGCACAGAACATGAAAGCAAGGTCTAATTATATCCTACTTCCTTTCTAGAGTTTCTGGAAATGTGATGATGTTTCAGGCAGCAAAGGGCTGCACAATCATATAGTTTTATATAAACAACACACACATACATACCTTTCAATCACTCTTCCTCAAGTAGCTTCATCACATCACCTCAGTCCTGTATTTTCTATTAAGATCTTTAATTCATTAAGAAGGTCTCACCTCCCATTTTGGAGAAGCTTTGTTTCCACTGATGTAACAGCTATGAAAAACAAGCTATATGCTGTGAAATCTAAGTGAGAAAGGCCTCTTACTGGTTATTTTATATTACGCAATAATATCCATCCAGATCTCACACTATTGAGACAGCAGAACATTTGATTTGAGATATAATAACAGTCAGAGACAGGATTTGTTTCTAGAATTTCAAAGAGCCGATGTGTTAACACACGGTAGGCTTATTAACACTCTTGACAGTCTCCAGGTGAGCATGAGAAGTCTTGCTTCTAAAATTAGGGTCTCCAGAATCTTAGCAAATGAAAACACACTGGATTTGTGGGCCATTATTTTGGTCATGCTGCTACACACAAATCCAGCCAAGCAGACTGAAGTTCAATTCCCATATGTCTTATTCAAGGCACAGCTATGTCATTCACCAGTGCAGATCGGAAGCAGCACGCAGATGAAGCTGCTGCAGTGCATATTTAGTGAGGAACATCTTCTGTGTGCTTTGTCATATGTTCTTGCATGCGGAAAATAATTTCTGTGCTTGGTCTAGTATTGTAATTCCTGTTAAGCAACTATAAATGCTTCATTAAGGTTTATTTCTCAATCACCTGTGACCCTATTCAAAATTGCTCTAAATTAAGTCATGCTATTAGAAAAGTCACTTGTGCAGTGTTACAAATCATCATCATTTTGCACCCCTCTTTGCTCTGGTGAAAATGACAGAGAGGCAAGCAGCCACTGAAAACTGCACTGAATGCTTGAGTCCTTTAGAGGGGACAAGCAATTACTGTCTTAATTATTCAGATTTTGGCAACCAATTTCTACCTTTTGGTTCTCCTGCCAGAAAAATCAGTACAATTAGATTAAAGTGCACAGCAAATAGTTTGAGGAAGACATCTGAACCGTGTGTAAGCATCTGAAGGATGGTGAAGATGAGTACATCAAGATGGTGCCTCACTCCATGAAGAGATGAAAGCTGTTTTCAAAATGCATTTCCTCCATTATTCCCCAAGGATGAATCTGCATCTGGCATGTTTTGCAACTGGTGTTTTACAGTCATCTAACTTACTCCCCTTGTCATTTCTGACAGATGCCAAAGCAGCTCCACTTTCACCTCCCATTCAGTTTATCCACCTCAGCCCAACCAACAGAAACTGGCAGAGGTCAGTTCATACATCTCACAAGTCAGAAGCTGCCAGAGTCCTGCCTGAAATCTCATTGCCGGAATAAGATGCTCTTGGACCAAAGACTCTGCTAAGAAATGCAAACTTTTAAAAGGTAAAATCCATTCCAGACACTGAAAACAACTGAGACTATTTAAGAATGTAATTTCTATACATTCCTGTGATCCTGGTCTTCAGTGAATGGAAACAGGATTTTCTTGGATCAAAATTAAAGACATGGATGAGCTCTGATTGGTACAAAATTATGTAATTGGGAATATTCACAATTTATGTAAAAATAATTTTCAATATCAGGAGAAAAAGGAAGTGCCAGCTCTTAGCACTAACAACTTCCTCTTTTATCTCTGCTAATGTAGCATGTGGTATCTTAGGAAAAGGAATTTGAAAAATCACATGTTTAACAGAACTTGTCACAACTGAGCAAATAGTTGTTCCTAAAGTGTTACCAAAGTGTAAGTAAATGTAATGCAGGAGCTGAAGAACACTCATTGTCAGTACATTTTGAAAAAGAGGCAAGAGTCAAGCAGAAAGGTGCATAATGCCCTCTCTTGCCATCATACCAAATAATTTGAATATATTAATTCCAAATTTGCAGCAAGGTGTGGCCTTAGGTTGAGAGTCCACCTAGCAGGAGGGGCGACCAACAGCCCACTGCAACAAGACGAGCGCCCCTCGGTGTCTATGGCCTCGGGCTGCACTCGTGGCGGACGGATTCGCTGCTGAAGAGACGAGACAGAAGAGTCTGGACACTCACTGGGGACTGTCAGATTTATTGTAGAACCCAACGCGTCAACCAGGGAGTGATTCTGAACAAGGCGTGCAGCAGAGTTCTAAAGGGGGGAGGACTTCAAGGGAGGGGTTTACAAAGGACCAATAGGGGAAGGTTAGGGAGTGAACCTAGGATAATAGACATTAAGGGAAAACCAACAGATACAATGTAAGGGAGGGGCCCCGGAGCCCTAGCCAATCATGCCTCCCCGAGAGGAGATGATTCTGGCAAACTAGGAGGAGTGGGGAGTGATTGACTGGGCCCAGGGAGGAGAAACAAGTCTACTTAAAAGGGAATGAGGGGAGGGGGAAATTATATAACTTAAGGGATTGACAGTAACAGCGGCGGGAGTTACTAGGGCAACTGAATAACTGACAACATAAGGGCGGGAAAAACTGGGGAGGGCAGAACCATTACAGAAAATGGGGGAATGATACAGAAGATAGGGGAGCAATTAAACAAACTAACAGAACACACTACAACAGAAATTTTCTGAAAGTTTCCCTTGTCCTTCATTGTTGATAGGCCATTAATTGAAGAAATGAGAAGAAGCAGAAAAGTTTGGTAAATAAAGCAGTGTTAACTGCTCTGAGAGCTGCCTTCTCTTCCAAAATATAGTGTGACAATATTCTGCTCTCAAGTGTGTCAAAATGCCCAAATTAGGAAAACTATTTTTTATTAATATAATCAAACAAAAAATTATCATTTGCAACCCCAAATGATTTTTCCAGACATTCATTTCAAGCATGTTTCCTTGGAAACTGAGTGATGAAGAAACCAAATTAATCCAAACTGCTCTTTCATATCATTCTCTGTCAATGAGAGAAAATTCCTTCTCATTAAAAGTTGTGCTATAAAATTTCTGTGTAGCTTCCAAATATTTGTTAAGACATAAAAATTGGCATCTTTAAGGCCAAATGATGCACAGGTCACATTTTTAAAAATTCAGCTTCCTTCTCTAAAATGTACTGAGTTTTAGAGAGCTTCCACACAAATCACATGATCTTTACAAGTGCGCAGGCCAGTTCATTAAATGACAGACCAGGTCTCAGCCCTGAAGCCAGCATGAATGCACATCTTGTGAGTAATCACTTCAGGCTGGAAATTCAGCTTTCAGCATCCTTGTAGGAACAGAGGTATTCTAATTTGCTTGCAAGGGACTTAAGTATGGTTATTTACTATTATGAAGAACTGACACTGTTATTAGACCAATCATAGAAAATAAGGCCAAAAGAGTTCAGATACACTCCATTTCCTTCCTCTTCCATGCAGTGACGTTTCTTAAACAAATTCTATCTCAATATTTCCTCCACATCAGCCTGTATCCTCTATAATGTCCTTCAGTTTTCCACTTCATATCTTGGTTCCCACCTTCAGCAACCCAATACTTTCCTAGTATATCCCCCATAATATCTTCACCATCATCTTCCTTCCTGGTTTCATCAGAGTGAGTGAGGGGTACTCAAGTGACACAAAATCAATGCTGGCCCTTTCCATTCACTGTCAAACACATCACAATCTGACTATTTCCTATTTTTGTCTGCTTCTGGTATTTGTCAAATACAGGACACAGTGGTGTAGGATATCATGGGTTCTGCTTTTTAATAAAGTCAAGTATTTCAAAGGGTAATGGATAAATGCAGCATTATGCAGTCATAGCTCCCTCCTTCTACACCCAAAAGGACAGATGGGATAGAGTTGCCTTCTGCAGGAGGTCAGTGGTTCTCAAAACTGTTTTCTACAAAAATGAGAAAATCAGATTTTCTCTAACCCTTGGCTTTAAGAGATATCCTAATTAAATGTAATTACAAAATCTAGCTGACCTGAAGACAAAGGGGACAATTCAGTCACTCTAAATCACAATCACTCTGATCCTCTTTTTCCCTTGAATGTCAGAAATTTTGTCCCAGCACTCACAATCACCATCAGTCCCATAGTGGCTCAGTTGCATTGGTTAGCGTACTCTAGGGAATCAGCCAAGATTTAATTTATTGCCCTCTAGGAGATGAATATTGTGTAACCTTTAAATTAGGTTACTGTATAACCTTTAAATTCTTGTTTCCCAGTGGCTTTTGAAAGTTGTGTGTAGAGATTTAATTGGGCTTCTCGTGAAACTTGACACCCCTACAAAATTCCAAGATGTTTTCCGAGAGCTTAGTCTCAATCTATAAGATGGCACAGCCTGAAAAGACATTATAGGTGCTCAAGGTAGTTACAGTGTTTTAGCTCCATCTCCTCAGAGTGCCCTTCCTTTTCTAATGAATTGTTGTAAAAGTCAAAATCTAGAATGAAGATTCTGATTTTTCTTATAATGTAATCCCCCAGACACACGTCTGGGTAGATGAGATGCCTCCAGATGAAGACAAACAAGTGACATCATGTGCAGAGTGAAGGAATACAATGAGGAACACAGCAAAGCTGGTTAATTGGGAAAAGGGAGTGGAAAACACGAACCCACAGTAAGGGGAATACTGGTTTTCAGGTATAAATATTTATGTGCAGTTTTCCTACAGAACACCAAAGATGAGATTTTAGGGAAGGCTGAAGCAGTGAGTGTAGAAAACACTGTTGCCTCCTCACTCTGAACACTCTGACATCAACCCAGAGCATTGAAGAGGCTGCTCTGCAGAACGCTGAGAGCACTAAAAGGCAGGCAGAGGTCTGTTACCCCACTCTCCCCTAATGGCTCTGTGCTGCCTGGCAGTAATGCACAGCACAGATGGTGTATGGATGATATAGAGACAACACCTAATCTTTCACCAGCCTGCGACGCCCTGCTAGATACATCTTTGTTGGATAAAAAATTACCATTTGTAATTACTGAGATTCACAGTGATTTAGCTCCCACAGAGGTGTCTAACTGTAATATAAATATGCTTTACTATAGACAACAAAATAACATGAGTTATATGTGTGCCAGTTTTCACTTGGAACCAACCCTAAGTAATGTGAGGTTTATATGACTATTTCATTATTCTGTCCTTTTGTCCGTCACTGTGTGCCCCACACAGATTTTGAAGCCTTTGTCAGTTTGACAAGTCAAGTGGAGATTTGGATACAAATCTCAAGGACACTACATTTTATGAAATTTCATGAGAATTCAAGGAGTAGAAAAGACACCCCAATTAATCTCTTGACTAATGTCACCACTAATTTCACAGTTTCACTTGAGTGTCTTATGAATTTGGAAAGAGTAATGACACATCTCTTGACTGGTGGCTCTGCACATGGATGTCAGCCGGGCATACAGGCAGGAGGAAAAAACTGCAGGTGACTTTGCCAAGAGGGTGAGATCCAGAGGACTCAGTGGAAATAAACAGGGAGAGTGAACATCCCTCCCTAGGCAAGCAGGCCTCATCAGCTATGCTGCTTAAGCAACAGTGTGTTCCTTGTAGGAAAAAGACACCAACCTGCTTTTACAGTCCATCTGCCTAAAGCGGAGTAGAACTTTATATATATATGTCTTAGTATTAAGAGATGACAAATTTTTTATTTCCCAGGCAAGCACATTCACCTTTATAGCAACCTTCTCACACCTGTCTGTGTTCCTACCGCTATTCCTGGTATTATTACAAATAATCTAAAGCAACATGAATGGGTTTAAGTCTTTCTCGGCTGACTCCTTTCACACATAATGTTACCATTTAAGTTACCGGAGACCGCAGACTTAAAACCCCATCCTTCAGCAGCTCCTCGGCGAGTAGATAATGGAGCGCTGTTCTCCTCGGGATGCCTCTCAGCAGCGGCACCGCGCTCCTGCTCCTCCCGATCAAAGCGCAGAGCACTCACCGCAGCTTCTCTGTTTTTGTGGACTTCACTCAACCCTTTCCGCCTTATTTTAGACCCGCACCCCATCCAGGATTTCAGATTAAGACCTCCTTGCCGGCAGGTACTACCAGCACCGCCGTTTCCCTGGAAGTCCCGGTTTTACACCCTCTTTTCTATTTCGCACACCGAGCATCTCTCCTCACTAGCGGGGTTATCCGACCCAGCACACTTGCTGCGGGGAGCGGCGCTGGGATCGTGTGACACTGAGGGAACCCGCCCGGCCTGCCGCCGCTCCCGGCGCTGCCAGCCGGGCTCCACAGCCCCGCCGCCGGGCTCCTGCCACCTCCTCCCGAGAGCGCGGCGTGATCCCGGCCGCCTCTCCCAGGAAAGCTGCCCAGCTTTCCTGCCGCGACGCCCAGGTCGCTCCGTGCCTCCCCGAGGGGCAGAAGGCGGCCGCGCCTGCCATGCCCGCCCGCTCCCGGCACGGCACAGCCCGGCACGGCACGGCCCGGCCCACCGCCCCCCTCGCCTCTCGGGGCGTCCCGGCGGGGAGGAGCCCCGGGAGCTCCGGGCGGGGCGGCGCGATCTCGCCGCTGGCTGGGACTGCCCGGAGCCGCCCCCGCTGTCCCCATCTTGCCCCGCTCCCCCGCGGCGGCGGCGGCAGGGCCAGGTGAGGGCGGGGCGGTGCCCGGCTCCGCCGGGGGAGGGCCGAGGCGGTGGCGGCGGCTCCCGGTGGCGAAGGAGGGGCCGGGCGCGGGGAGCTCGGGCGGAGGGGGGCCGGGCGCGGGGAGCTCGGGCGGAGGGAGGCCGGGCTCAACTTGACAGGAGGGAGGGAGCGCGGGCAGGAGGCGCCGGTGGCTGCGCTCGCCGGGCGCGGGTGAGTGAGCGGGCGGCGGCGCGGGGAGGGCGGCGGGCGGCGGATGGCGGGCGGGCGGCCGGAGCGGGGAGCGGCCTCGGCCGCGCCCGGCGGACCGGGAGAGAGGCGGGGACACCGCGCGGTCCCCGGCTCCGCTCCGGGGGCTCGCGGCGGCGGCGGCAGCGGCGGCTCTTCGCTGGCGGCGGCCCGGAGGAAAGTTTCGGGGATGCCGGTGAGGCGGGGGCTCCCCCTTCCCCTCCGCCGGCTCCTGGGAGCCCGGTCGGCAGCCGGCGGATGCCCGCCTTGATGCCGCCGTCGCTTAGCGCCCGATGGCAGACAAAGCCGCCTCCCCACCTGCAGCTCCGGCCCCCTCCCCGCCCGAGGCGGCCCCGGGGAGCGCGGGCCGGGCAGCCTGCCCTGCCGGGGACGGGCGTGGGGAGCCACACTGGCCCGCTGAGCGCCAGCAAACTTATTTTTAGATGCGCTTCCCATCACAATGCGTCTTAAAAATAGCATGGTTCTTATTTAAGGAGTGGGAAATAAACTGGTTCTGGAGGCCTCGTGGTGGGATTGTTTTTTTCCTTGAGCCTTTTCTTCTTTAGAGAGAGAAAAAAATATGTTTCAGTGGTATAGGCAACTGTGGGCCGGTTAATATCCACAGGTGCACCTAGGATGCTTCTACTACGGCTTCATTAAGGTCACCCCTGAAGCGTGCGAACAAAGGTGCTCATGGCGTTGTCCTCCGCGGTGTGCCTTCGGTGCGAGACGCGAGGTCTGATGTACGTGCACACCTGATTCGTGCAATACTTCCTGTAGGGTCACTCGAGCTTTTTTTGATCTGTCGTTTCCTTCCTTTTCTGTCCTGTCACTCATCTGCAAACGCCTGCAGCTTGTGGGTGATGCAGGCTGATGGAGTGATAACAGCCTGCAAGATCAGAGCTGTTTATTACTTTGTAAATGAATCTTTTGCTTTTGTTTTAGCTACTGTATCTCAGTAGACTCTGGTGATGGAACTACCATAAAATAAATGGATCTTATTGCACCAAATGTGTAATATTACATCATTTCTGTCAATGACCTCATCATGATTGCTTGCAAAACGTTTCTGATTTTTATTTTGAAGCCACTACAAATAATCGGGAGACTTGTGTAAAATGAAGCATATATGAAAATGGAAAAGTACACCTCCAATAGGGAAAGGAACTTAAGGAAAAAAACCCACTGATTTGTAGAGTATTTTAAATTGCAAAGGACCTCTGGGTGTCAGTTCTGTCTCCGCACTCAAAGCAAGTCCAGTTGGGTAATGTTTCTCAGACTTTGTCCATGCGAGTTTTGAGTATTTCCAGGAGTGGAGGTTATGCAGTCTCTGTGATTATGGTGGTGCCAGTGTTTGACCATCTTTGTGGTGATTTTCTTTTGCTTAATCTATTTGCAATTTCCTGTGTTGCAATTTGTTTGTGTTTCTTTTTATTCTGACACTGTGCACCTTACATCCATCCATGGGTAATCACCCATGTACATTTCATGTACATCTGTAGTTTTAGACACTAGAAGAAGCCATGCTAGTGTTTTGAACCAAAGAACGGATTGTTTCATGACATCATTTTAATTATAATAGCTAGATTTTATTCTTATACATTGGAAATTTATTAATCACAAACATTTGCTTAACACTTCTTATTTATTTAAATGCAATTAACAGCAGATTAGCATATTATTTTGAAATGCATAAAGAATGCATAATGATGAAGACTATTTGTTGGTGCTTTCTTTAAATAAATGGAACAAATAATATACCCATCTCTGTCCCCTGGCCTTGTGTTCCTTAACCTGAAATTGAGATTGCTTGCTCCCAACTTTTGCTAGAGTACTTTCACAATCAACAGCGTCATATATAATCTCTTAGAATGACAGAAAGTCTACTCATTTTAATCGAGGGCAAGCTTTTTGGCTTTAGTCTTGAGATAGATTTTCCTTGGGAAGGGATGTGCCATGAACAATACAGTACAACCTGTTATTACTGAGATGTTGCCTTTGTACTATATAGGTGTTGTTTAATGCTCTGGAGTTGGTTGATATTTATGATGCTGTTGATGTGCTAAATTATGTGGGCACTGTTTTTTTTGGTTTTTTTTTTTTTTTTTTTGTGGGTTTTTTTTTTTTTTTTTTTGTCCAGCAGAAAAATAAGAGAAAGCTTCTGTGCTGTGCAGAATAAAAATCTGCATGTTCTCTACCATGGCATAAGGCTGTCAAAGTTACTTGTTTCTAAATTTGTGTAAATTCTTGGATGTTGCTGATAATACCTCAAAAGCAGGGGAATATATTTGTAATGTGATTTATAGTGTGTCACTTCTGGACGTGTCTGGGTAGAATTTCAAAACATTACTATGGTGCTGTTAATAGCAAATGCTTCTGAGTAACTCATGCTTTCCATTAGAGCCGTATCAAATAATTTATTAGAAGCCATTTGAATGACTGGCTGCACTGAATTTGATGATATTTAGAATCATTTGATAAATAATTTAACTTATGTTTCCAGATAGCAGCTGCCTTTTTATAATGATGGGAACACCTGACGGGTCCATTCAGTGACTTGTATTAATTGTAGTGAGCTTCCAGTCAGGAAGAAATCAAATCTATTTTTGTGGTGTTGTTTTATATTATTTTATTTAGTCGTGTAATGACTGTGTGGGACTTAGATGCTCTTGACATTTATAAATCTCTTCTGCAAGCTTCTGAACTCTACATTATGTATTCTAAAGATTTTAAACTTTACCATTTAAAATTTATTTTAGGTCTTTTAAAATGCTATTTTCTATTTCAAATGTGGACTGCATAGTCTGTTTATGCTTTTCCCAGTCTGTATTAATCTCCTTCTAGCATGTAATTATGGTAAAATAAATAAATAAATGACATATTACATTTCCACAAAATCTAACCTTTTTAGGGGTATAAAGGCTGTATTTTATTTGACAGTATTTGAGGGTGATTTGCATAGTTGGAAAAACAGTTTATCTTGGACTGTTAAGATCAAAGTCTTGGAAGAGGTGATCATCAGGATAGCAGTGATTAATGTAATAAATTTCAGTTTGAATTTGATCAACCACATAAAACCAGGAATGCTCTTGTTATACTCACAAATGGTTTGCTTATTGTAGTGCGTACAGAAGGGCTGTCAGTGGCTTTTACTTTATTGTTATAGGACAGAATTTCATAATGCAGTTCATACACTTTCAGTTTTATGGCCTGGAGGACTGAATGTTGGAAAGGCTGTGCTAAATTAAACCTGGGGTCTGTGACAATGACTAATAAAATATGCTTCAGAGGGAATTGTGAGAACAAATGGAAGGTAATTTGCATCCCCTGCTCAAGGTGAATATGATGCTTTGTAGTTTGGAATTGGCTTAAAATCTGAATAATATTTAATAGCCTCTTCAGATGTTATTATGCATAATTATGATAATTTTGGACATACTTGTTGCTGATATAAGTAACCAGTCCAGATCTGTGGCTAATTTGGGGGGCAGGTATTTTATGCTGGTGTTCTATTTGCATGCTTTTGCCAGACTGTTTCTAGACTCAGGCCAAATTTATTTAATGTTTTCCACCAGATTGAGTGATTGGGGATAATGTGACATTTTGGAAAAAGAGGTTCTTTTGCCCATAGATTTTATAGTTTGAACTGTAGTGGTGACAACACTCATCTGGATGTGAAACCTGCCCAGTTGCAGATTGCTTTTCTGTTTGCGTTAGAACAAGGTCTGGAACTGAAACTGTTTCTCAGAGAATCCCATTATCACCAGTTTGTAGGAAGGTCTGAGGTGTCTATCTTTCAATTTCTCTTGTGGAATTGACATAGAGACCATGCCTGTACTTGCTAACTAGGTCTTTTATTTTGGACTTGGAAAACTTGGCAAGTTTGTGTTCCAACAGCTGTCCTAGTAAATTTTCAGGTATTTTAAGTATAAACATCTACAGAAAAGCCTGAAATTACACTGATACGTACTAACACGAGTCTCCTGAGCTCGGGCTTGAGTTAGAGCTCAGGATAAAAAAGCATTGTTATAATACAGTCTGTTCTTCCTGAATATTGCTTAATTGCAGTATCATATCATCTTGAATGAGGGATGGTTATCATTTCTCATTTATTCAAAGTAATTACTTCTGAGTACTGAAGCAATTGCTTCTGATTCTTGGTGTTTATGGTTTCTGGTAAGAATAGGTTATCTGCTGTATGAGTATATATTTAAGAACTTGCCATTGTGTAGTGGAATTGCACCAGTCAGTATTACTCAGTGAATACTTCTAAGTATAAATTTCATTTTATTACTGATTAGGATTTTTTTTTTTTTACTTTTTTGAACTTTATAGATTTCACATGAAGCTCCATGGAGGGTTTTGAAATTGTGAAATTCTGCAGTTTGTACCACAAGCTCCTGACAGGCTCCATACTATGTTTGAGGACTTATATGTTTGAACTTTGATTGAAATTGCAGATAATGCTGTTCCAAATCAGTGCTCCCTCAGCTTCTGTGTGTGGTGGGTGGCTTTACATTTCTCTTTTCCATAAAGAAATCCTTTATTTGCATAGATACACCCAACCGGCCCTGAAAGGAGTGCTGTTGCTCCTGCTTAAGAGTTACCTTTCCTAGACTAGAAGTCAGTAGGCTGCGGTGTTGATCCCATGAAAACTCAAACAGTTTAATTCATTGTTCACTAATATTTGTACTCACGTACGATCCAAAGCCGTTTTTCACAAAATGCTTTGTGTTTGCAGCACAACCACACATTCTGTTCTCATCAGTGCTGGCATCACTGCTGCAAGCACGAGACTGCTATAGATGGCAGTGTCAGGCTGGGGAAACAGTGGGAGAATTTCTGGTGGCTACAGGCAGCACAGGAGGTGAGAACGAAATTTAAAGCCTGAATTTCTGTCCCTAGTAATTGAAGTTCATTTGCCAAAATAGCACTGATAAAAATCATAACTTTCATTGAGTTTTTTGTTGTATTATCCATGTCAACCAAGAAGTGATCTTAAATGCTTTAGGCAAGTGTCTAAAAGGAGGGTTAAAAATGTAGTAGGTGTTTACTGTCATACTTAAGGCTTGCTTCTTGGAAATTTGTACTTCAGAAAAAAAGATTCTTATAAACCTCTTAACATATTTTTAAATGAGCTGGAACAAGATGTGATATTACAAATAGTATTACTAAGGTCTATTGAATATTAGCCCATGCTTCATGCTTCACTTAATTAGAGTGCTTTGAAAAGAGTTTAAATACAAGTGTCAGTCACCATCATAAAAATGAGTGATTGTTAGGATGTGGATTTATTTTATTCTTTTGCATCATAATATGTGGTTTGTCTTGGAGCAGCAATTGCAAGACCTTCATACCAGGCCATACAAATTTGGCATGGGATTCCAAACTGGAGCACCTCACTGGAGTAAGATTGGAACTTCTTGGGCCACTCCACTTGTAAGGGAGTGGAAGATATTCAGTAGTGCTATAGGATATTGCTGTCTTCTAAGTTAAATAATAGGTGTATTCTTATTTAGATAGAAATTAGTTTTCAAAGACAGGCTCTTTGGACAACAGATCCCTGAAAAAGAAACTTTGTCTCACCTTCTGGAAGGCTTTGTTTGGAAACAGAACACCTCTATTAATTCACTGCAGGACTTCCACTGTGATCATTTTATGTGTACCTGACAAGCTGAATTAAAGCAATGCAGTGACATTTGGGTTTGGTTTTTTTAACTTGATGAAATCAGCTGCTACATCCTTAATATTTTGTTTCAGATGTCTTTACTTAAAAATCTGATTCTATGCAAAAACACTAATATTTTGAGTAGATGATATTGTTCTTCAGAAAAAGTACTGTATACTTGTGTACTTGGCATAAGGAAAATACAAACTGGTGCTTTCAGAAAGCAAGCTGAATTTCTCCTGTGGTAGACAGACTTACTTGTCAAGACTGACGAGTTTAGTGTTGCTGGGCAAGAGCGTGACTTCAACCTCTGTGTATGTGATGAAATACCCCAAATGATGCTGTAGTTAGTGTTGGCATTGAGGGTGAAATGACAGAAAACAAGTAACATAATTGTTTGTAATTGTACCATAGCTGCCTAGGCTATTCCTAAGTCAGTGATAAAGGCAATTTTAACAGACTTCACAGAATTCATCAGTCTCACTTTTTTTTCTTTTTCCCCACAGCATGATGAGATTTGAAATGAGTTAGAAGGAAAGCTGAATGCTTAGCATTTGTTCAGAAATTATTTAATGAATCTGGTTAATCTATAGATGTACTGTCAACTTGGTTATTACTGAACGATCATTTTCAGTATCTGAAAATTCCTCGTCTTATATACATAAAAAGTTGTATGCATTGCTTGTTAGGGATATTTTTAGCAATAGATGTTCTGAGAGAGGGATGGTTTTGGCTATTAATAGTTTCAATAGACAACCTTTATTAGAAGATTGAAAATGAAAATAACATGATTCAGATCTTTCATATTATATTTGCCTATTCCTTCTGTCTCCTGATTAAACATGATTACCATTAAGAGCAAGTGTGCTCTCCTGTGAAGTCTGGAGTTAGTAAAGCTCATTTTGTTATAAACTTGTATTTTATGGTTCCTCTGATGGTTATGATCAGTGTTTTTATTATGTTGAAGGCACGGTAAGGTTTCTCTCCATGTGGACTCTGCTAATGTGTAATATGATGTGAATCCATACTCTCATTCCGGGCATCTATTTGAGCTGTTTGTCAGAAGCTGGTTCTTCACTTGGCCATCTGTTTATGAAAAGCATGTAGCAATTTAACCACCTTAGAGGTTACTATCCTGTCAAAACTCAGTAATATCTGTCAAGTGGTTCAAAACTATTGGGAGGGGAAGAGAGAGATGTTCGCAGACCTCGTGATCACATAAGCTTCTTAGCTTTAGCAAAGCAGACCTGAAATCTGTATTTTAATTATTCTGCAGCACTTGGGATTCTGATGCTCTCCTTAAAGAGATATGTCCCCAAAAAGAAAATTATTTGTGTATGAAAGTTTAAACCGTGTGCTGAAACCAGATAATATTTCTTATAATGCTTAGTGTCAATAAGACACTCCTAAAAATACTGACTTCTTTTTAGTAACTGTCAGACCCACCTTTTTCCCTCTGTAAATTATAAGATTTCATGGATATTTTGTTAGCAGTAATAGCTACAGTTCATTCAAGCAAGACATTTTGATGAGTATTTATTTTACTTAATATCCTTTACTTGATACCCTTCCACTTAATATCCTGAATGTCTGTAAGAGTTTCTACAAGGAGTGCAGAGTCACATGTAGGATTGGGTCACCTGTAAAAAAAGAGTAGATTTAACATACACTGTAAATACAAGGCTCCTGCTAGAAATACTTGTGGAGTAACATATTCTAACATGATGTTTATCTCAGTTGTTTGTTTTGTTTGTTTTTTTTTTTTTTTTTATGATGTGTTATTTCAGTTCTAGTCTGTTGCAATGTCATTTAGCAATCTTGTTCTGGAAGTCATATTAGAGAAGTCATCTTGAAATTAATCCATACCATGCAAATAGGAAGTTGTCCCATAACAAATTAAAATCAATATCTTGCTTATTTAACTGCAGAAAGAAGAATAGAAAACTGTTTTCAGTCAATAATGATCAATGTCAGTTAAACCTTGCAGGACTCTGAAGTGTGCTTTTGGTAGTGACATGCTGTACATTCTCAGGAGTTGTCTTACTGCAAAAACAGGAGGTGAGAAGTAAAATCCTGAAGAGGGAGATAAAATAAAAGCAAAGATTGCAAAAGTAAATGTCATTTTTAATTTAAGGAAACTTAATAGGTTGATAGGAAGGCATTGGAAGGGTGAGACTGGATGGAGATGGAATGAATGAAGAGCATAATAAAGAATCAAGGGGAAGAAATTACCATTTATGGGAAAAGAATGAGGGCCAGTAAAGCCTTTTGAAAATCATTGGTGTCCCAGTAAAAGTTGAGCATATATCTCTGAATATACTAATTTGAATACATTCTTCAAAAGGATCTGCAATATTCTTAGACTCATGTTAAGCTGACTTTTTGAGTTGCTTCTTTGATTTCATTGCAAGATTTAGCTGTGACAATTAGTTAGCTGTGACTAATTTGCTAGCTGTAAATCATCCAGGCCTGAATCTTCACTTCTCAAAGTTTGTCTCATAAAAGGATAAAGTAAAATACTTTGTAAGTCTGGATGAACAGTGTCAGAACCATGTGAGAATTCCGTATTCCCTGTTTAGGAGCAATACTGGAAGGCTTACACAACAAGGCCTTTCTGTCACCACATAGGCTTAATGATGCTGCAGTGGTATTTTTTCCCCAGTCTAAGCATGGCAAGTAAAACAACTCTGGCCATTTACAGTAGTCTCATTAGGAGGTGCAAGAGCAAAATAAAATGAGATTTATTTTGCTCTTGCAGTTCCTAAAATGCTTGCTAATGTCATCTTGGAAAGTAAAAATACACGATTTGTTTTCATGCTTTGTACACATAGTGTGTCTTGTTGGAAAACACTGCTGTTGTGCTATCATAAAAGGATGAGAGAACAGCTGCCTGTATATTTAGCCCTGAGTGTTGTCTTAGGTTAGACTGAATGTTTCTGAGAGGGTGAGAGAAGGTCACTTACCATCAAGGAAGCTGAGATCCAACTGCTTCTGAGGTGTAACGAGGAGGAGGAAGGAGGGAGCAGATCAGAAGGTGCAGTGCTGCTAGAGTTTGGGAGATGGAGAGGAATGGGTCTGTCCCCAGCAGAAGTCAGACCTCGGCAGCTGTGTCTGTACCGCTGTATCCGTGGGTCTGGACCTGGACACCTTGCTCAGCTGAGCTCAGCCTGGAGCAGTTTGCTGTACTGGGCATGCATCCAGATCCAAGGACAAGCTGAGTTGTGAACAGTATAAAGAGTTGGTTTGGTGCTCAGGATGGCTTCTTGTACTGCCTTTTGTTCTCTGGTAAAAGATTTTTAGGGTGCTAAAGCTGTATATAGGCTTATGGAAGTACCAAATTCTTAGTGATGTTATTTAGAACAAGTTGTTCTAAATTATTTATGAGTCCTTGGAGGAAACTATGTGGATATTCTTTGCCTGAGGTAGTGGCTGCAGATTGAGCGGGAAATAAGGTCCAGAGGAAGGCATATTTCCCACAGGAGCTTGGCTATGGGTTAGATTTGGTTCTCAGCTTTTTTTAATAGTGTGAACTGGCAACAAACCAGCTTGAATTCTTGTTGTGCCCAGTTGCATTGCTTGAGGTTCTATTTTGTATTTTAATTAAATACAACTTCGGAGCCCAATAGCTATGGTCTGGGGGGTTCTTTTCTTCTTACTTTCTCTCGGTTTTAGAGGGATTGGTGAAACAAGACTGTTTTAATCTGAATTCTGCGTTGGGTTTCAGCTGCAAATGCTAATGCAATTTACACAAATAAGAGGCCAAAAGGAACAGTCAAGAGCATGTTCTTATCTCTGACAGATTGCACAGTGTGCAAAGTTCTTCATAAATACAGGTATTTAATATGATGACATGATTAACTTTTGCCAGCTATCCACTGATTTTTTTTTTTAGTGAATTTACAATTTAAATTTATAAGCATATTTAAAGAGTGAGAGTGGGACTTTTAATACATTTATTATAAAAATGGAAAAGACCAAAATTTCCTTACTTCATACAGTCAAAGTTGTCAGTAGAGAGAAACAGTGTGGAAAGTGAATGTTGCTGTAGCTGACTATTTTTCATTCTTTAGAGTGATTTCCATGCTATCCTTTTCCTATCACTACTTTCTTTCTTCTGCCTTGTAAGTATTGCTGTGGAGTCTTTCTTCTGTTAATAATTCTGGTCTAGTAATTCACATGCTAATACCTATCTTTGAGGTGTATAGTAACAGGATCTACAGTCCCACTATTCACAAATGAGTCTCCGTTCTTTAAACAATCTGATTATCTTCCCCGTCCCTTGCGAGGATCCACAGTGCTGCCTCTGGGACTCCAGAACAATTTGTGACTGATCAAAGTCTGCTGATCCTCAGGCCAGTGAATCCACCTGAGAAGGAGCCCTGTTCAAATGATGTCTAAAGCATTCTGTAATATTATTACTCTTCTCCTCATTTCTGCCACTGTTGAAAAATGAGGGAAAGGAAGAAATGGCCAAGCTGGTTGGCTGTTGTTTTCATAGATTTGCATAAATCACATGGGTGATTTGTTGTTTCTTTTCCCCTTTGGGAGATGGGGAAGAATAGCTGTATCCTTAATATGCCATGTAAGCCATATTTGAGTATTGCTGTGGCAGGTAGCTCTTTGTATACAGTCTCTGTTATTATTACAGTAGTAGTTAGAGTAGGTTAAAATGTAAATTAGTATTTTGTTCTCTTAATAAAAGCTGTGTTTGAAAAAGAGTGCAAAAGGCAATAGTTAAACTGCTCGCTACCTATTGATTGAGTATTGTGATCCTGTGTGGGTGAAAAGTTAATATTGATATCCTTAAAGATGGCAGGTTACTTTGCTTAGCAGAAATTACAGAAGATTCTGAATAAGTTTGTGAATGTTTGTTATGTGAAATTCAGTGTTGACATATATTAGGTTCTACTTTGTTGACAAAGGGAATAAAATAAAATACATATGCATCATTGGGACATCAGAGTAAATATCCCCCTGTGTTGATGGATTAATAGATAAGCCAGGCCCTGCAATTATTTTTTCCTGACCCAACCAGTTATGAGCAAAGACATGGAGATCTCTGTTTATGTGAAGCTGTTTGCAGTCAAGAAAGAGAGTGGAAGTTGGAGATTGTCAGCCATAAGTTGGCTTTGGAAAAACTTCCCTATAAAGCAAGATTGAGAAGATTGGCACTTTTAAACTTTTCCCGTTAGAACTATATGCAGAATACTAGCCTTGATAAGGAAAGGGAATTGTGTGTTCTCTCTATCCTTTTTGATGAAAGGCTAAAGTCTGTGTAATAAGCTAAAAAAGTCAAGTATGAAAGAACTTCTTTTTAGATGCTGTGTCATTAGTTTATGTAATTAACTGACCAAAATATCTGAGCAGTGAGAAGATTCTGTTATTTCTACAACAAAAGATTACATGCTTAAATGCAATATATACATTTAAGTATTCTTGAAGTCCTTTCTTCTGTAAATCCTTGCACTTCAAAATACAAGCAAACTAGTTGGAGCAACTAAAGAGACACTTTCTCAATCCAGAACTGTCCGCTGACGAATTTCTTGCACCTTCTGTCAAACCATCTGCCGCAGGCTAATGAACAGACAGCATGCTGGATTAGATGTAGCACTTGTATGAGCTATTTTGATAGCTCCTGTGTTCCTTTCAGTGGGAACTCTGTGATTAAGGAAGCTTAGAGTTAAATTTTTGAGGGCAGGGGTGGGCAAAGGGTTCTTTCTTTGAGCTTCCGCACTGCAGGATTCCGTTGACAGAGAGGAGTGACAAACCCACATCGCTGTTTTTGAAGCATGTTTCAATGCTTTCTTATAAGCCTTCATTTAGCAAAAGAACATCTCAGTAACCTGTGTCACATGCCCATGGGAAGTAATGACTGAATTGAGAGGAGTGCAGAGTTGTGCTTGTTTTGGGCTGGGGGATCTTCATAATTCCAGGCGCCAAACATCACTCTGTGGTACAAAGCCAGAGATACCAGAGCTGGAGCTACAGCCTAGCTAGAGCAAGTACCAGCCTCACTTCAGACCTTTGTCTCTGAGGAATCACCACCATGACCTCTTAGAGTTTCTTCCTGTTGTGTCTCTGGGTAAGATACCACCTGTGTGAGCTGACACTGGCAGGCAGCGCAACAACCACAAATTTGCAGCTAGAACACAAAGAATAAATTTATTTATTCTATTACCTCATTAACTGGGGGATCCCCCAGCAATACCCAGGCAGAGGCACACAAGTGGAGAGGCAGGCACTGTTAAGTTTTGGTCCAATGCTAGAGAATCACTGGCCTGCAGTTCACACAAGTTTATCAAGGGCTATTCCAGCTGCAAGGTCATTTGAGCAATTTACAGTTGTCCTCACCAGTCTTTTGCTTTTTAACACATTCCTCCCAGCACACACAAGTATTTTTTCTAGTAGCAGACACAAATCTTGTGTTTGAAGCTCTCTCTATACAGACTAGCAGAGAAAGTATTCATTTATTTATATATATTTATATATATTCCAGTATATGCCCTTTTGAAGTATTCTTAGATATGCTTCATAGATGTATTTCTGAGGGATCCAGTTTTACTTTAAGTCAATCATTCTTGCATTTGTCAGGATTGAAAAAAAGTTAATGATGCTGTTTGGTCACTCTTTAGTGATTCCTACAATTACTGTTGAAGTGGGAGCTGCTCAAAACATCAAAGATCCAGTACCAACAGCAGTAGGTGGAAGTGACTGGCTTTACCATCAAGCTGTCAGTGCTGCTGGTGGGTTTCCAGTCTCTAGACCTGCTCACGATCAAAGCAGAAGCACATCACTGGACACAGGTGGGCTGCTCTGAGGACAAAGGAGCAGTGAACCAAAGGATGCTCTTCCTACAGTGTGGTAGCTGCAGGAAAAACATTCTTTCTGCCTGCTAAACCACCCATACAAGCAGCTGGACTGAATCTGTGTTGACCTCTCAAGTGTTCTTGCTTGATACTACATTTGCCCTCTATACAATGATCATTACTGGCATTTTGCATGTAGATCAACAAAGCAATTTTTTTCTTTTGTTTAGGGATTTTTAAATAAAGTGTTGAAGAGTGAGTGTGCTCCTGTGTTCCTCAGCACCACAGGAGCTTCTTTGGTAGCAGAAATTCTGATGGCTTAAAATTTTTGCTAAAACAGCTATGACTTAATGATGCCACTGCAAGAAAATCCACAGAGTGAAAAACCATTATGGTCATATTGGAACAGTCTGTGCGTTGTGCCTGCGTGCTAATAACCAATCATTGGAACTAATTGATTTTTTTGCCCAATCTGATATACAGCCCATTGTCTTTGATGTATTTCATGAACTCTCCTCATACAGTAAGTTGTACGTAGATAGTGCACAAACAAAAAAGCCACTGTGGATATTACTGATAGATCAACTATTTCAGTCCATGCTTTCTGTCCTGGCATAACTTGAGTGATTTCATGCTTTCAGTGTGCCTACTTTCAATGAACTGACCAGCTTAGCTTACGTAACTGTCAGAGAGGGCAAGAGTCATTGCAGTTCATTTGTTCATCTCCCCCAGCTGTGAATAAATCCATGGAAGTTAAAAGTAGATTTGGGGACTTTCTGTAGTTAATGTTACTGGGTTGTGATCTCCATTTCATACTCGAAAAGGCTCTGACATCTCTGTGTAAATACTTATTTTTATTCTTTTATATGTAGGGATGTCAGTTAAACTCAGAAGCTAAAGTTGCTAATCACAGGCATTCTGGTGGCCAACTAGGGCATGATATTGTGTTCTGTAGCGAGTCTCCTTAATTTTTTTTACACAAGGTTTTTTACAAGATGTGGCTAAATGAACTAAGACCGATCTGTTGCAATTCCTTTTCTTCTTCTCTTTCTCTGCTTGTTTATTTACCAGCTTAAATGCTTTAAAGCCATGGTTGTTGTTTCCTGAAGCATAATCAAATTTCTTCAGTATTTGGGGGATGGGGAACAGATTTCAGAGTCTGCCTCTTAGTTTTGCTTGTCCCAAGCAAGGCCATGAAAGGGTTACTAATTTCACCCATGTGAAATCTGTATCCTCCCCAGCTGACACCTGCAGCAGCTCAAGCAGCACTGGACCCTTGTGTGTGGGTGAAACTAAATCAAGACCCTAATGCCATATAAGAGACATAAATCAGTTACAGTACCCCAGAGCTACAATATCCTAATAATTGCTGACATGTGTCCTCAGAACTGTCTTGAGGAAAAATTCTAAGGTCAGAAATTTTATGGCACTTGATGTTCTTAAAGAGGCAAGGAGCATAATTTAATGAACTTCTAAGATGTGGACTGCTGTACTGTAACTCTCTTAAATTTGTCTGTATCCTCACTGCTGCTGGAAGAATCAATCCCACTAAACATCACTGAGTGCATTAGGCTTTAATAGCAATTTGGGCTGGGTCCAGTTATCATGACAAGTAATCTTTCAAATATATATAATTTTAAAATTTAGAGTGTAGTCATATATGTCTTTGAATAGATAGTGTTGCTATTTTTAATTAAGTTGGAACTATTTTATTTTTATTTAATTTCCACTTAAACCTATCAGTCATAGCCAGAATGTACTGCATCCATTAACTGTCTGGCCTTTTATTTTCTAGAAGATCTGAAAACTCAATTAAGTTTTAATTAGTTTCTATAGTGCAGATTTTGGTGGGTGTGTTGTTCATCTGTTTTTTTTTAAAGATTGAAAATAAATCCACTCTAACTTGCCTTATATAACCTCACACTTCTGAATATCAGCTGTGGAATATTGCTCCACAATTTAAATTAAAAAATCCCCATACTAAGTCTCCATCGTTAGGCTATGTATGATTGAGAAATTCCTGTGGATTTCACTGCTGGTAAGATGGAAAACTATATTAAATAAGAAAATAAAATTTTCCACCATAGTCTTGTTTAATATTCATCATATAAATTTTACTACTTAAACAAAGTGATTATTGAGACTTAGTTGGTGGTCAGAGCGAAAGATAACAGACATAGCATTTTTACATAACAATGTTAAAATGGCAAGTTTGTTCAAGGCAAGATTTTCAAATAGCAGTTCAGTTTTTTTGCTGTTTCTTCAAGTAAGCATTTTCTTCTCTTAAGAAGTATTTTCCATATTTTTTAATAAGCTCTTCAGTTTCATCCTAAGCTTAACAATAAGGTCTCATTTGAGGATGCTGATAGCTTTCAGTACTTCTAGTAAAATTTCTTCAATATTATCAGTTCCTCCACTTAGGCTTTTATTAAAAAATCCAGCTTATTTGCACGAATTATAACTTTACCATTATAATTTAACTAGGAAGTATAATTTGTGTAGGTAGGGCTGTACATTTCTCCTTTTGGATTGAAGTTAGAACAGTTAAACAATTCGAAGTTCAAGTTCTGAAACCTTCTTGTCTTAGGTTTGTGTGACCTGTTTGCTGAGTGAGCTTGGCTGTCTGTGAGACCATCTCTTCAAAGTCCTGTAGTCAAATTGTGTTGTGATCCGGCAGTACTGTGCTTCATTACTGGGGTTATAATCCATGGTTGTAAATAGTGCAAATTGCATGGTAAGAAATGGCTCCTAATGCCATTTGGTGCACCTGCTATCCAGTGTATGAATGAGGAGATTGAGTCAAGTTTTTGCCTTGTGTGTGGTCAGGATCTTCCAGTTCCTTGCCAAGCTCTGAGAAGATCACTGAGACTTAGTTTTTTGGGCAGGAGTAAGGAAGCTGAAGCAGGAGAAGTTTGCAGTGTGTATAAGCTGAGCTGAACTGTAAGTGTAATCCTGGGGCCCTCTGTTGCTGGTGGAGCAGCTTCTGCTCTCTGAAAGATGCGCATTGTAGTTGTTTATAGTCTCATATGGAGCATTATGGTTAACTGTCTTGAGAA
The DNA here is from genome assembly GCF_028018845.1 of Melospiza georgiana. Taxonomy (NCBI): domain Eukaryota; kingdom Metazoa; phylum Chordata; class Aves; order Passeriformes; family Passerellidae; genus Melospiza; species Melospiza georgiana. Next base: position 59,840,878 of record NC_080431.1, on the reverse strand, counting down.
TGTGTGTATCACTGGCTGGCTTAAAACATGGAGGTGTGGTGACCTTGTCACTGATGCACAGGAAAAAGTCCCAATACATGCGTTTTTCAGTGGTATTTTGAATCTTCCCCCCACAGCCAAGTCCCCCAGTTTATATACTCATCATGATGTTTTATGGTATGGAATATCTCTTTGGCCAGTTTGAGTCAACTGTCCCAGTCATGCTCTGTCCCAGCTTTTTGTGCACCTGCTCACTGGCAAAGTGAAAAGTCCTTGGCTTAGGGTGAGCACTATCTAGCCACAACCAAAACATCACAGCATTGCTAACGTTATTCTCATACTGAATTCAAAATACACTGTACCAGCTACTAAGAGGGTAATTAACTTCATCTCAGCTGAAACCAAAGGGAGGCTGCCAGCACTTGAAGGTGACAGAGTGTAGTCCCACACTTCCCAAACAAAAAGAGTTGAGCAGTCTTGACATTATCCAGCGTCAGCCAGCGAACAGCCCCCTTTGCCAGACAGTCTGGTGGTCGTGAAGCAACTTCCTTTTAACTGTGGTGAAGATAAGGAATGTGTCAGGGAAATATCACACAGTTCCTCATTTTAACCAAGAACAACAATATGGGAACAATATTAAGGATTTACTGGGAAGGGACATGAACTCTCTGTGCATATCACAGTTTCTACGCTGTTAATACTGCAGTAAGGTTTTAGCATATTAGAGACACATTAAGATTTTTTTATATTATAAAAGCCTTAGAAATTGCTGCTAGGATGATAATGAGGTGCTCAAAAGCATGACTTCAATCAGTACTCCCCAGAGACCCCAGCAGAGGTACCACAAGTTGAACACCTTTGTGAAAAGAGTTGGGAAACAAGAAATGTTGGCTGTTCTGCTTTCCAAGGTGAGGGGAGAAACCTTGCAGCACTAAAGCATTAAGTATCTCTCTTCTAGATTAATGAGCTACATAAACAATTTTAACAGTCTGGAGGGGAAAGGAAGCATGATTGTGTGTTGGAACAGCTAAAAGAGGGTGAGAATTAACGGTATCAAGAGTGTTGGAGAAACACAGGGGAAATGGGTGAAGAAAACGCTAATTACACAAAAAAAAAGAGAGAAATTAGAAAGAAGAAAATCACTGAAAGGGACAAAATAGTTTGGCCCAAATGAGCTAGAAAAAGATGCATTTTTATGTGTACATATATGTTTAATAATGCTGGAAAACATAAAGAGATAGAAAGAAAACATTGACATTGTGTCGTTGAGATTATACCAAGAAGACTGCCAGATATAACATATTTAAAATAAGGTACTCTCTGAAAATAAGTGAAATAGTTCTAATACTGAAGAATGACTTTAAAATTTATAGGGTTTGGAAGGTCAGCCATTTCCCAGTTTGTGAAAAGACCACAGAAGAGGTATTGCATTCAGACAGTAAAATCCATTCTGAATTTTGCTAGTGGTATTTCAAAGCTATATATTTATATTTAGCAGTAAGAGAGGAATTGTCTGGTTCTTAGACAGCTACCATTTCAATATTGGAACAATGAAAATTTATTGGTATTTTGGAAGCTGTGTAGGGTTCATGATGTAATAAGAAATACATGTCTATGTTCATGGTGTAATAAGTAGAATATTGAGTAATCCAGCAGCTTGGTCTAATATTAGTTTACAGATTCACTGATTAGGGCTGGGAAGGGAAGAACAGTGTTGCCATGGTGAAGTCTATATGATAAAGCACAAGCAGAACAAGCTAGTGAATAATTGATACATGTCTAAGATTAGAAACGATCATTTGCAGCTTGTGCTTTGATGTTCATGCATGCTTTTCACTTTAAAAAAGCTCAGAGAAACACATTAGCACAGACTGTGACAGATTTTTGCATGAAATTCTAGGTAAAGAACCAATGACTTATGTGTGGAAGAGCGCACAAATACACAGTTACTGCTGTGCTAAGATTGAAAATTCAGGTGTAAGCCAAAAAGTTCCAAAATGGAAAGCTGTTAGCGTGGGATATATTTGGCCAGCCTGCATGTATTACTATATTTCTTTAACACAGAAGACAAATAAATAAGAGTGTTCATCATAAAATTCAGTAAGATAAGCTGTAACCTTCTGCCTATGTCCTTATCTCCTTCTGGGTTTAGTCATATAATTTTTTAAACTTTAGTTCAGAAGTAATTTAGTAAGATATCCCAGACCATCTTGAATTAAGCAACAGTACTTTTAAGGCCTGATAAAGGTTAAAAACAAACCTTTTCAAAACAGATAAAAATTTGACTGCTGTTGCAAAGGTATCTGAGTACAATAATGGAAATAATTTTTGTGGGATAAACCTGTAGATCTGCTTGAGCAAAGAACTGCAGGCATCATGCCTTTATAAAGTTTTGCTTAATGAATGTGTGATTTAGTTTTATAATTGTATGACGGAAATCAGTAAACATAGACAATAGTTCTAAATAAAGTCTGTCTTCCCTGTAGCAAAATTACTTCTCATAAATTCCTTTTTAGAAATCTCAGTAGCAAGAACTAGTTTTCCTTGTTATATATCCCCTTCAAATAAATAAAATATATGAAATTGGCTTGTGTAGAACAATCTTGAGGCTGAGGGTTTTGTTTCCTCTGCTTGCAAGCTGAATGAAATTACTTAGGGGGGAAAAGAATGACCAGTATGGATTAATCCCTGTATAAATACTGCATGATTTATTTTTTTTTTCACTTTTTTGATGCCTCAAGTTTGCAGGGCATTTTATAGCACTCATTAAAGGAAACATCTGCATATTCGCTAGTGTAAGTTACAAGTTTGGTTAATCTCTGGTTAAGTTTTAAGAAGGTTGTAACAATATACAAAAACTAGTTCAGTAGTTACTGTGAAATAGTGATGGCAATTGTCAAAAGATAGAACTGAGAGATACTCTAAAGAATTATGGCAAATGTCAGTATCAGGTTCAATTTTAATTCATTTACTGCCTAGAATAAGTAAGGAGTAGCATAGAGCACATAACAAAGCATTTGAATTTGTATTACATGGTGAGGCACTTGACTTCTTCCATTAATTTGTAAAGCTGCATAGGCTTCCTGTGCTTTTTTCTGTTGAAAAATAGACAAACTGGCACTAATGATTACAAAGGAATCAAGACATAAAGGCTAAAAGGAAAGGGAGTATGGATAGAGGATCATTGAGGTACTTCATAGATATAAAAGTGATCAGCAGTTTTTTTTGTCAGCTGGCTTGTAGTACATCTAAATATTCTTATTTTCCTCATACAAAGTATTTAAAGATTGGGCTTTCAGACTAGAGTTTTTTTGCCTGTCCCAGAACTGAATCAAGTACATTGGTGTTTTCTATACTGAATGTTTTATACAGACCAACCATGGTCTGTGTAGAAGAAACTATTCCAAACTTGTCTGCTTTTTGTACTTGTATGCACACTTGCCTGCACAATGCTTTAAAAACAGGTTTATACAGAAAAGGAACAAGGCTTTGTATCTGAAGCAGCAATCCCTGTAGATGTAATAATAATATTTTGTGAGGTCCTCTTCAAAAAGATTTTGATATAGAATGGTTGTCTTTGCCTCTGCATTCTTCAGTCAATGTTATATTTGATATTTGAAAACATTATTAATTGCAAATAAAAGATAGGATTTTCCAGTATGGTGAAGGTCTCAGATAAACATGTCATTGGGGAATGTGAACTTGATAAAATACACCTTTGAGAACAGACTGGTGAAGGTTACTTTTTGCAAGAAGGGAGTTGTAGCTTGCCAATTAAAATGGAAGCAAAAATTATGCAGATCAAAAGCTAATAACTATAATTATCTTCAAAAATAAAAAGCACTTATCTTTTAGCATGGCCCCATCATTAATGGGAGACTCTTCAATGAATGGCAGCTGTTGTCTGGTCCTTGTCTTCCTGTTCATCCCTTTGAAATGAAAGTCTGAGGGTTGCAAAGGTTCCCCTCTGGATATTGCAGTCGGCAGTTCCTTGTGTGCTGCGCCAAGCTGGGATCACGGTGTTGGCAGCAGAGGTGCGCCTTGTGTGACCAGTCCCACACTGTCCTGTGAGGCTCTGCTGAATAGAGCTGGTGAGGGCTGGCTTTTGGGATCTACTGGTCAGTTAAAATTACATTTCAAAAATTACATTTCGAAATTACACACAATGAAGGAAAGCTGTGTAATTCCATAAATGCCACAGACACAGTTATTTTCCTTAATTAGCTCTTCAGAAGTTTCAAAGTAACATCTTGAAAAAAGTGGCAGCGTTGAAGTCTGTCTGTTTTTGTGTGCACACCTCCAAAAAAGCAGAGGGGGTATCTTCTTTTTAATAGATGAGTGAAGAATTAGGCCTGTATTTCTGCTACCTGGTACTTGCTGTTTTTCTATTAGATATCTCCATATAGTTTTTTCCTCTGCCTTATTTCCCATATAGGTTGCTAAGCATCAATAAATGAATTCTGTATATGTTACTGTTTGTGATTTGCATACAGGGGAACATTATCACAGAAGTTGCATGTGTTTGTTAATATTTGTTTCTGTTATTTCATTATAAGTGGCTGTTTGGTTTGGTTTGGGTTATTTTTCAGAAAAGCAGATAGTACTGAGTCTTGCAAATCACCGATGTTCTCAAGTTTCTCTCTCAAAACGTGGAACTATATGATGTAGTTTTCTCTTTTTATGGTAGAGTGGTAGACATTTATCAGAGGCTTCACTGTTAGAGACAAAGAGATCTGGATCTTCTGAGCAAGGTGGAGAAGAGCAACACATTAAGGACTCACTATTAATAATTTTGAGAAAAGGTTGTTTATTCAAGATACATGTTCATCTCATTTTGTTGGTGTAAGTTTCAAATAAGTTATCATGTGCTTTATTCTGAAGCATGATTAATAGTGGTTTATTGTACAACCAAAAAAGCAATACTGATTGCAAATATAAAGGCATTCTTACAGATACTTTCTGAATTTTTAAATTTTTCTGAATGAAGTAATTTAAATGAGAATTTTACAGCAGAATGTCTCTTTTTAATTTATCTATTGTTTCAGAAATCTTTAATGATTCTGATTCTTGATTTCATTTTTGAGATTGCCATCAGTGTGACATCTAGAAAGTTCACTCACTAAAAGTATTATTTAGACCACTCATGTTACCAAGTCTAACAGGGATGCACTTGGCCAGCCCATGGAGGCTCCTGGAGTTTGGTTTTGTATGTCTTTTTTCTTTTTTTTTTTTGGCTTTAAGTGTTTTCATAAGTAAGTGGGCTGTAAACTGATTGGTATTACAACTAGAAGTGACTTACATGCTATTTTTGTTAGTCTTTCTTCTTAATTATTCACTCTGAAGGAGTGTACTTTAAGTGTAAAGACATAACAGATGTATACATAAATTCTAAGTCAAGGGGAGGTCTTGTTTGGTTGTTATTTATATTTACTATTAAATTTCTACTCTTCTATATCTAAAATGCTAGAGTTACTTGAGATAGAAAAAGAAAAAAGTAATGCTGTTCTAAAGAATTTGCCTATTACTTAGACAAAGGAAATTTAAACTAAAGAGATGGCCATTTTATGACATGAAGTGAAAGTACTGACTGAAGTGGGTGTTTTGTTTCTGTTCTTAAACTACTTAGCTGCTGACAAAATATTTGCAGATCATGAAAGGGTCTCTGTAAAATAGGTTTCTGTTCTACACTTCTTGGTACCATCTTTCTAGTTGTTCTTCATGCTTGTGCTTCCAAGTAAAGCTGAAAAAGTTCAGGTCTTAATCTTGTTCAGGATGTTGTACAGACTGTGTAAGAGTTTCATCCAGAGTTTATTTACTGAAAGTTGCATGACCCATTGTCTGGGTCACTGAAGTTGCTTCCATATCTGATTAATCAAAACAGCACGGGGAGGAAGTTCAGAAAAAGGAAAGTTATTTAATGAAATGCCATTTTAGACATTGAATTTAATTAAAACTAGCAAAACAAAAGTAGTGGTTCCTATATGAATACTCTTGCTGCCAGCCACATCAAAGACTAGTAGAAGATTAGATTTTTTTTCCTCCAATCAAAGATCTGAGTTTTTTAATAAGGGAATTATTTTTCACTTTTTTATTCAAATGAACCTTCACTCTTGCTGTAGTCACCAAACCAACACTTGATGGACCATTAGAGATTCTAGCAGTAGGAAGCCTTTTAGCCACATGTAGAAAATTCTTTACCTTTTGAGCAATTAAGTGCTTTCTTTTTATTGCTTTGAGTCCCAGTGTGGCCATGGGTTATGAGATCCCTTTCACCAGGAGGAAATCAGGCCTTATGCTGGAAAATCAGATGCTGTCATCCTACGTTCTTCTCTGTTGCACTAGCTCTCTTGTGTTGGCTGTGCTCAAGTTCTCCCAATGCAAGTTAATGTGAAATAGAAGGAGGGTTGGGTTGGTTTTGTTTTTGGTTTTTGGGTTGTTTCTTTGTGGTTGATTTAATCCTCTACCATAGACATTAGGACCCTTTTAGAATACTGTCTGATTTGGTCCTTTTCACTTCTGAACTCCTTGACAAATGCAAGTTATTCAAGACTGACAGGCAGTTTTGAGGGGAAATGTATCTAGAGCTGTTGGGTTTTGAAATGTTCTCTTATGAAATAGTCATGAGAGTTTAAAACTAGAACGGGATGGCATTTATTGATGGTAACTCTCAAAGTATTCATCAATGTGGAGTCTCCAGAGAGCTGGCTTGGAGTGACCACAGTGGGGGACAATAGTACAGGTACTGCCACCCTGCTGGCAGTCAAGGTTGATCCTAGCCTTCACTTAGCAATTTTTAATAGTTGTTGAGGTGTTTATTTTCCATCAGTCTATCTTCTTTTCTGTCAGTGAATTAAGTAAATGTCTCTAGGACCACAGTTTGCTCTATAGCAGACTGCCTTTGCTAATAGTAATCAGGTCATGCAGATATACAGTCTATTAGTAAGGTTTGTCACTAATTAGGTCAATGTTAAAGAAGCACATTATCTTATGTATAATTGGTAAGAAACAGTCTGCCAAGTTGAGCTCTAGAGACTATGTAATAACACATTAGAGTTGTGCCTTCCTGCCAGTGTGTTTATCAATCTGTTTCACAGCATGAATGATGCATCTCAACTCTTCATTTAGTGTATTTACTAAATGAGTAGTTCTTACTAAATAAGCATTTACTTACTGTGTGAAGCAACATGGTTACCTGAGAAGGCTCCTGTGTGTGAGACAGTGTGTTGGGGTGAGAGCTGGAGTATAAATGAAGAGCAGTACCAGCTGTCTGTGAGAGCATGGGGGGAAAGCACAACTGCTGCAGCTGCATGTGCAGTGTGAGCTGGACCAGCAGAAATGCTCACGCTGCCTTTCTGAGCTTTTTGCACCAGTTCAGAGCTGCAGGCTGCCTGGGCCTGCCAGGCCAAACCAAACACTCAGAAAAGCAGCTATTTGGGTGGATGTGGGCAAGTGATAGAGCTCTGCTCCTTCCAGCCCCCAGACCAGAGGGATTGTGTAGCTGCTCTGAAGCAAGCACAGAAGTTCCTGGTGGGGCATTGCACTCCATGCGCTGGGCAAGTGCATCCCTGCTCCTCGGAAGATGTGCTTCTCTCTTCTGCATTAAATACTTTAAAAAATGAAAAATGTAACTTCTATATGAATACAAGTGGTCAAAGTCCCCAGCTAAGCTTATTGTCTCTGTGGTACATAATCAGTTCCTAGCCAAATAAAGACTTTGAATTTGTGGAGGCTGGGAAAATCATTAACTGGAACAATTTTTTATGAACACAAAAGTGGTACTATTTTGTGTACCCAAATAGTTTTGGGTAGTTTTGTGGGGTTTTTAATTTTGGGTTTTCTTCATACACTGCTGTTTGAAGTACTAGTTTCATTGCTTCTTTCACAGAATATTTATTTATAAATCTTCAAAATAATGTATTATATCCTGGAATTGTGCCTATTGTTAACCAGCACAAACGTAGTAAATTAAATAAATAGTTAATTTTATTCCTAAAATTGTCAACAGTATCTTTAATGTTTGCCTTCACTTTTAAAAATTTAACATCTTGACACAAAGATACTAGTACTGAACCTTTCTCTGTAAGTATTCAACATGTTCAGCTATTTAACCAGGAACACTTTTTAAAATTTTATTGTAAGTGAAGCATGTATTGTAAGTGAAGATTTTTTTCAGCATTCAGTGGAAAGAGAAGATTAGTGCAAGAATGGCAAAGTATTTACATGATCTTTTGCAGGGATTAATGTGTTCTCTGCATGAATTATTTCACTTAAGAATCATTATCATATTATGATCTCAGAAGTAATTACCACTCTGAGTGAGAAATAGTTTAGCTGCTTTTGATTCCTTCTTCTATGTTGTTTGTTGCCTTCTTTTCTTAGAAAGTTGCATTTCTCATGAAGAAAAATGCTATTTCCCCTTGCACTTCCCATTCCTGTCTCTCTTTTTCTTTTTTCTCCTCCACTTTAGTTGCAAAATGTGGCTGGTGCAGTTGCTGTTTTGGACCCCACCCTTGGCGTTGCTAAGCAGAGGAACGTGGTTGCATAAGTAACCTGTTCCTGAACAGGCTACCGCAGCCCTAGTCAGCTACCTAATGACAGCCAAATCCTAAAGGAAGTAACTCCTACCATTTACTGTTTGGATCCAGACCTTTTAAACATGGAAAAAATGAGGCATTGAATTTGTTTTAAAATAACAGAATAAATAAAGAGAAAGGAATCTACCAGCAGAAACTAGTATAAAGCAAGAATATAAATGCCTGAAAATAACTGTGAGAATAGTAACTCCTGAAAATGGAAAAATGCAAGTGCTCTATTGTGGTTTTTCTTTCAGTTTTGAGGTTTGGGGATGTGGATTCAGTTTGGGTCCACTTCTGGCTTCTTGAACTGGTTAGTCAGTGGCCTCAAATGAACTGCATAGATTTTGTGAGGTAGTTTCTAGTTTGTTCTGTGCAATAAATATTTGACTCTAATAATTCAGATCTTGACATTCCAAATCAAACTGATTTCTCCATCCCAGTTAAGTGGTATAATATAAATTACCCAAAGTAGAAGCATGTGTGTAAATATTTGAAATAGGGTAGTAATGCTTTCTGACAAATAGTACCACAGATTTGTTTGGTAAGAAGTGTGTATGCATTTCTGCATGTTCTGGAGATTGTTATCAAACATTGTTTATTAGCACCATCCTAAAGTTGATAAACATTGAAATATTGGGAGATAATCATGTGAAGCTGCACATGGGAAAGAAAAGAAGCAGAGAAGAGAGCCTGGAAGGGTGGTGAGATGGTGAGTATAAATTTCAGGAGCAGACAGGATGCTGTGAAAACAAAACTAAGGAGATACAAAACTGTAGAGAGAGAGGTTAAAGGTGCGAAGTTAAGAGGCAGTGAAAGGAGCAGGTTTGCTATAGCTGATGACATTTTTGAGAATAAATTTTCCCCTGTCATTAGGATCAGTGAAGAAAAGCTCTTTTGTTGTTTTTTTTGGGTTTTGGCTTAGCTGTAGGGAGATAAGGTAGGCAGTTACTCAATTGCTCGGCTGGTGGAAGCAGACAGACAGCTCCATGAGATCTGCTGGTGTCCTGCCTCCCCTTTGCTTGTGGCTCTTCTTCAGAGGTGGTTCAAGGACTGTGGGATGGCCAGGCAGCAGGTCTTTGCCTCTTGCTGCACAGCCAGGCACAGGCTGCTTTCCCCTGTTCTCACACACTGAGCGACCAGAAAGGAGCAGGCAGCCCCGATCACCACCCTGCGTGGTTTTTCTCAGAAGTGGCTCTTACCACCCATACCCCCCCAGCTCCATGGGAGCCCACTGCTTCTCCATCTCAGCCCTCCTGCTTCCTCCTTCCTCTTCCTCTCTGCCCCCCACTGCAACTTCACATCTGCCTTTGCAAAGCTTTGAGCCGGCTTTGCGAAGCAGCTGCCAGGCTCGCTGGGCTAAGGGCCTTTGCTTCTGGAAATTACACCATCTGGCTGTGCACAGTGTAGGGAGCTTATATTTAGATCACCTTGTATCTGGCATCTGGACTTTATTCTGTGTGCTTGATGAGACCTGATTGGAGCACTTTCTTTTGTGGATGATATTCTGCATAATATAAGCGTTGCTCGTTCTCAGTAGCCACGGTGAATAATGTTCCATAAAAAGTTGTTCTTTCTGTAGAGTTGTTGCTTCTTTTAGTGAGAGCTGCATACAAGGTGCTATTTGTTATTGGTGTTTGTCAGAAATATCAGACACACACAGGGCTTGCAAAGAACGTTTTGCCCTTAAAGTTAGCTCAATTATAAATATCTGCAAAGATGGGCTAATGCATGACACATCCAGCAATATTGAGCAATCTGATATTAAACTATGTTGTGGTATACAGCTGAAGATTTTGTGCATAGGCCTGTGTGGCATAGTAGGTTTCTGTTTGCTTTTCATGTATCTTTTTCTGTAAAGGAATCTTTGTCACAAATTCAGGATCCAGCAACTGATATTAAGTGTGCACAAAGTACCATTTTGCCTGAGCGCCAACAGAGGGTGCTGGAGTGATGCAGCGCTTAACTTCTCTCATTTTTGTTGTTTCTGGAGAATAAGGCACATTTTGACAAACCTCTTAGTTGGCATGTCTTACTGTAACAGCTATGGAGTTAGTGCATTTTTTGTACCTTTAGTATCATAATTTTGATACTTCTAAAGATTGTTACATGATATGAAGATTATTTCAGGAATACACATTTAGCAAGAATATGTACAAGAGTAATGTGTACCTACTTAGGACATTTCAAAATTTTCTGTACTACTAAAAAAGAGACAAATAAAAATTCTCCTTTTTCAGAAGAAAAAGTTGGGCACAGTGGAAGTATCAATTATTTCTGTGACTTGTGTAAATATGTTATTGTATATATATTATTTAATGAGGCTGATGGAGCAAACCACAGATCTGTGAAAGTCATGGTTTGATGTAAATAATACCTGGGTAGAAACAACATACTTACAATGGAATTGTTCAAGGAGAATGAATAAAAAGTTAGCTAGCATATGACGAATCATTGTGCAACACTTCACAGTTGAATGAATTATTTCCATACTATACTTTATTTCAGGTTCCTCATTTTTGTCCTTGTTCAGAGTCTGGTTTTCCTCAGTTTGTAGAGGAGACTGTGCCCTTTGCATACTGGACTATAAAGGTGGTGTGTCTGCACAGGATGGCAATGTTTAGCTTGAGACTGCTTGTTTCAGGTTGTTCCTGTTCTTTGAAGTAATGTCCATGAAAGTCAGTAATTACACTTTATTACACTGTGTCTGGTATGGAAAGCTCTTCCTCCTTCTCCTCCAGACCATCCTCCTCCCTCAGAGCACAGGATAATGGCTTCAGGTTACCAGAGACTGAAAAGTGCATTTTGTGACAGGGATATACAAAAGTAGGTGATTGCTTCTAATGTGCAGTGTCTCCTTACTGCACAGGTGTGATGTATGATGCCTAAATCTGCTCTCTTGCACTGACAATGACAACCTGAAGTATTCCATGTCATTGGGATTTCCTTTTATGATTTTAAAACTTGATAACCCATTTTTGTCCACAATTCTTGTATCTCTCTGACAGCATCTCACAGGAGATGAAAATAGGGTGGTTTCAGTAACCTGTCAAATCTATTGTCTGTCATTTTTTACATTACAAAACCAAAATGCATCTAAACAATAGAGCCTTATCTTTAATATGCATTTGGAGTATAACTTAGAAAAAAATACTGAAATCTGGAGAAATTTTGAAGGAGCAGGTCTGTGACTGCCCTGTCTCTCTGAATGACTTCACTCAGATGCCACAGTTAGATACTCTTAACATTCAGGAAACCTGATAAACGTGACAGAAGAGAATTATTCAGACTTACAGTAGTGCTACTTTAAGTGTGGACAGAGGTATTATTGTATTTTTATAGACATCAGCTGCAAAGGGCTATCCAGAAGGATAAAGGCACCAAACAGAGAAATCAGGATGTATAACCCCTTTAATAATCCATGCTGAAGTGGCAAGGGTGGTTCCTATTGTCAGGGGAAGGGCGGGGAGAGAAGACAGGTTGTAAAACACCCCCTTATGAGATAGGCGACTACTCATTATCATTTGTTAATATCAGCTCAGTAGATCTTTTAATTACATGCTCTGTCAAACGTTTCATGGAGCTGAACAAGTCGAGGGGGAGATGGACTGTCCTATTTGCTGCCATGGATCTGGATTGTGCAGGTGGAGATACACTGTTCAAGAGGCTGCCCTGACAGCACTGTGGCTGTCCAGAGAAGTGTGTCTCTGTCCTTGGAGGTGTTCAGTGCCTTGGCTGGACAAGGCCCTGTGAAACTGTACTTCATGTTCAAGCTAGCAAACAAGGTCTCTTCCTCATGTCACAGATGTACATGGCATCATTGCTTCTTGAGCTCACAGAGAATATTCAAACCGCCTTCACAGTAACAAGATTGAACTTGGACTTGGCAATTCCCCCTCTGGGCATACCCATCATGGGATAGTGCTCTCCCTCCCAGATGTGGTATCTGCATCTGCTGCCAGTGGTTTTGCAGTGGTAGTCTCAACATCAGAGTCTTTTGGCAGCCAGATGCCTGCATTTGCACCAAGCAGGAATATAATGTTTCCTGTTGTAATAGGGACCTTGCAGCAGGACCAAATAGATACCAAAGTGCATTCCTATTTCTAGCCCTTTTTTTTTTTCCCATAGGCACCATTTTGTTTGCTTCTGCGTAAGGAATTACAGCATAACTCAGTTTTTGCTGTTGCTTATAGCTTCTGACCAAAAATCTACAAAAAGAAAGGTCTAGTGTCAAGTCTAGTTTATAGTTCATATTTTCAGTGTAATGACAAGTTGTAATTTAAAAAATTTATGACATTTGTATATAAATTTTTCTCACTTGTTTTATGTCTCTATCCAAGAACATGAATCCTGGCAAGAAAGCATGCAATAGTTCTTTTAATGGCATCTGTTATGAAATGTTTGGTACATAAATACATGGCTTAAGACATGGAATTGTTTTATATCTTTTGTTTAATCTAGGAGCAGTAATATTTCACACTATCCAGGTGACTGAGGGTTGGCTTTTATTTTTCCTAGGTAGTTGTGATGGCTCACAAAGCAAAACAGTGATCTCCAGGAAGCAAGCAAGATAGCATCCAGACTGCTTGCAGTTAACCCATCTCTACCTGAACCAGAAAACTATTTATGAAGATTACATTTCAGAATTAAAGCATTAAGAAAGATCACTGCTGGAAACTGTTGCTTCAGGGAAAGGTAAGACTTTGCATTAATTATGTAGTCATAATGGATTTACATGAGATTTTTCTGGTAAGACTGATAATAAATTCTAGGTATTAATGCATTTCTTTATTGAATAGGTTTGGCAACTATTCTAAAATTTTTAGTAAATAGTTAAAAGTCTTTTGCATAGGTATGAAGAATATAAAACATATAGATCAGTATTTGGAAGCTCATGTATATGTGGTTCTTACCAAAAAAGATTGTGAGCATAAATTTAAATATTTGGCAATGACAACTTTTGGGTTCTTATGACCTGACTTTAAAAATTAATTACAAAGATATATTAAGACTATCTCATGTGACATGAGACTGTGCATACTTTACTACAGATATTTGTAGAGTCTTTGTCTTAATGTTGTTGAAAAGTGGCAAGCCATCACCAGGAGCTGAAGAAACTTGTGGCTTTTAACAAATGTGATACAGTGCAAGTGTTTAGTTAAAGCCTTCCTGGGACTGAAATTCCTTATGACAAAGAGTTTGCTATATTTAGTTTTGTAAATGCTGATACGTTGCTGGAAAACAGATGAACAAGCATTTTGCAACACGTACTAATTAAAGGATATAAAATAGTTGCAATTGCTGCCATGCATTTATATACCAAGGAGCCAGGGGAAAAGTATACAGCAACATGAGTGCATCAGTGTCCTCTTGAGCAAAACAAAGCCTTTCTTTTCCTACTAGAAAGAAGGTGGATTGGTTTTAAACTACTGTTAGGAGACAATTAATTTTGCTGCATAATCGGCTATAAGCCACATCAGGTGACCTTGTTAGCAGAATTTCTCCTGGAGTGCTGGCTTCTATAGTGCTCCCAATTCCATTCCAATGGGGGGTTGAAATATTTTCTTTTGCTTTTAAAGAGCAGTACTGTAAAGACTCTTGACAGGGTCACAGCCTTTTCAGTGGAGTAGTTACGTTATTTTCTTTGTTGATTGCTTAAATACAGATATTTCTGTTTCAGCTTTCCTAGATTTTTGGATTATGCTTTTCAGTACATTGGGACAATTATTATAAAGCCATTTGTTATTCGGTGCTTATTTTATTTTGATGTAGTGTGGTTTTTATCCAAGACAGTGCAAATCAAAACAAGTAAAAGCATGCATTTATGCTGAAAAGTACAGAGATCTGTAAATGTGTGATATGTGTTCTGGACCTTTATGATCACTGTGAAGATGGTTATTTTCATTGCCTAGAGATAAGTTGTTCTGTACATCAGTGATGTGTATCTTACAGCTGATGTGAAAAGAGCTCCCTTTGGCCAAGGCTGTGAGTTTGCTTTGGCCAGAGGTGGGGCTGGGGACACATCTGCACAGCAGCATGTCCAGTTTCAACCTGGTGCATTGTTGGAACAATAGGAAATTCCCATGACAGTCTCTGAAGGGTGTGAGGGAGATACCTACTTCTTGTAGAGCAGTGCAGCCCCAGGAGTGCAGGGCACGATCCCCAGTGCTCCAGGCACGAGACTGAGCATGTATCATTGCATCATGTGAGCCAGAAGGGAAGGAGTGCCTGGTGACTCTGGTCTGGAAAAGTACAGCTGTTGGGATAACAGGCTGGTAAGCTGGGAAATGCAGGAGCTGTTTCCTAGACTACCTTGCAATGGTAATTCTAAGGCCTCCAGGTTTAAACAAGCTCAGAAAATACCAGATGTGACCACTTCAGGATTAGTTTACCTGTTTTACTGTGCCTTCAAAGAACTGGTTAACACTTATGTTTCTCCTTCATGAAGCAGTTTGAGAATATACCCCCTCTCAGCAGTTAAGCTAATGGCGTCTGGGTGGAAATGGTATCTCATGGCAGCAGGCTTCCCACTCCAATGAATACAAATTTGGCATATTAGCAGGTGTCTTGTAAGTGTCCTTGAACTCAGAGAAGGAACTATGTGAATATGCAAACCTCTTTGTGGGCTTTTATTTTCTAAAGGGAAATGAGACCAAATGACATAACGAGCTGTTGTGAAATGTCTTCTACAGTTTAGAAAAACTCCCAGGGAACTGAGGAGCTGATTTAGTTCCATTTAACTAGAGCAGTGTTTTTTTAAAATCACACTGGTTGCATGTCAGAAAAATTAGCAGTACCGAAGTCTGATGAATGTGTGACCTATTACCTTCCCACAGATCTCTCAGCTTTTGGAGGGTGACAGTGCTGGCCTCAACAAGACAGTGGTAGAGAGCAGGGAGATAATATCTGTTGCTACTCATAAATACAACTGCCTTATTTTCCCCTATTTATTTAATACTTCGCTGTAAATTTATGCTATTTGTTTTGATGATATTTTAATAGTATATGTGTTGAGCTGTAGATGGAAATTAATTAGCTCTGTGCCTTTGGCTTTTAGAAGTAACAAATGAAAACTGTGCATTTAGACCCAGCAAGGCATGTGACAAGCTATCTGGCAGTAATCTAGGAATGCAATTAATCGTGATCGTGTTTAATTATGCACTTTGTTTGCTAGGCTAGAGTTTTAAAATTTTGCATGGTAGAGATCTCACAGGACTGGTTCAACCATAAAAGTTCAACTTTTTTTTTTTTTTTTTTTTTTTTTTTTTACTACTTTGACTTCATTTGTCAAAGTTTTAAAAACTTCATAATTTCTTCACTCAATTATTTGTGAAGCCTGTGTTACCTAGGAAGGTCCTGATTTTTACTTAAGTTCTGATAGCAAGCAACAGTTTACTGAGTGAAAGAAAAGTGCAGATTCCAGCAGCTGTAGGTTCAGGAAGTTGTTCTCCATTTTGATTTCCCTTCTTGGAAAGCCTGGCTCTGTGGAAGATCCAGTTCTCTAACTGCCTAAATGATCTGCATGTATACATGGATTATAGTACTTCACAAACTGGAGGATGCGATATTTAAACAGGTCTGAATGATACAAGAAAATAAATTAGACTTAAGTGCCCAAGAATTGAGATGGAACACAAACATGGCAGTAGTTTAAAAAAAAAAGCAAGAGAAAAAGGCCCGGAGAATGAAGAGCTAAAAATAGACTTGTTTTGTTATTTCTAGGCATTCCTGCTGGTTGCATAGAAATCACTGAACTTAAAAGGTCGTGCTACCAATGCTCAGTACCTCTCAAGCATTCATTTTAATCTAGTGCAGAGATCCAAATGAAGACTGACACTTGGAATTTGAGGGAGGCAATATAATTTTTTCCTAATTAGATATATCAGTGTCCTAGCTTGAAATCTGTTCTGGGAAACATATCAGCATCATGCATCATGTTGAAGCCAACAGTATTGATACTGACCTGAATCAGGTGATATTTTACAGCTGATAGGCATTATTTAATATTGCCTAAGAGTGGATTTTGATTTTCCTTTCATGCTATGGAACTCTAATAGTTCAGGAAAGGAGTTTGTCAATATCAATTCCAGAAGAATTCTTAAGAATCTCTATAGCTATAAGATGTGTGAGTGCTTAAGTAATTCGGTTTTTGCTTTAGCTTTCTAGTTTCTTAAAAATGGGGGTGGGTGGGGAAAAAATAAAAGAAAGTATTTTTCTTTAAGAGTGTGCCTAACATCAAAGATATCACAAATAGGCAGCAATTCTTATTGCAACAGCAAATACTGGAAAAAAAAAACCAAAAAAATCCTCACAAGATGAACTACAAAATCACAGACAGTATGCTGTTATTTCTTAAGTAAATATTTTACCAAATAGGTTTTTGATACAAGGAACAAGATGTGCAAGGAACAGGATGTGATACATATCCAGTACAACATTTTAAACACATTTTAAACATCCTGGCTTTTCCCTTGGTTATATTTAGATACAGCTTAAATGGTTCCACTCAATGTTGTTTGGCTTTGATTAAAACAGACAACATTTTACCCATGTAGGTGACTTATCTGGGGGCTTTTTTAAGTGTAAGCAATTTTTTCTCATACACATGGTAGAATAAGAAAAAGGGTTTTATCCTCCATTTCCCCCTACAGAGAGATGAGCTAAAAAGTCCAAAGGTACAGATATATTACTTTTTCTTTCAGTGCTGATGTGCTATTTTGGAATATGTGCTGACCTACTTTCTGTGTTTCCAGAAAGCAAGCTGAAAAATTTTCGCTTAGGCTGCAGACTTGAATTTATTTTTCAGTGTATTTTTGTACATACTTTCACACAGATATGCACACACACACACATTGATATTGTGGGGGTTGATACACAATCGAGATTGTCAATTTTGGTACAATTTCAAACTACTAGCAGCAGAAATCTGCTGCTAGACACCTTCCTGAAAATGATTTGACAGAAGAATATTTTCAGCCTAGTGGTGCCATTATTTAGAGTTACATCATAAGACAGAAAGTTTTCAGTTTCCAATTTCAAATAAATTTGATACCTAAACAGAATAATCCAAAATTGCAGTGAAAAATGCTGTAAGAATCTCATATCGTATTTTTTACAGTTTCTTCAGCATTGTCTTAGACATTGGAAGATAAAATCCCTTTGAATTGTTTACTTTCATTCCATGCATCTCTTTATACAGCACTCTGACCATCAGAGGAAGTTCTGCTCATTAGTTTGCCATTCCCAATTAAAATAATGATACATAAAGCTTTGGAATAGTATGAACAAATTAGGAGACAGCAAGTCATGAGAGATGAAGCCCTGCTCCGTCCTCTGCTTAGGGCAGAAAAAATGTATCAGTCTTGGCAACTCTGTGCTCACTTCTGAGCTTTCCCCAGCAGAGAGTAGCTCTGCTGGTGGAAGAAAATTCTTTTTTAGTGTATTGTCCTTCACTCACAATTACTGTAGTGTAGAAGGTCTTGGTGTGGCATTCCTCTCATCTAACCTGTGTGAGAATTCAAAGGGTGAGCATCTGCAAGTCTCAGTAAAAGGCTGCAGTTAAGGAGGAAAGACAATTTACACTCTGCTCAGGCAGAGGAGATGAATTCTGCCTTGCAGAGGTGCATCCTTGTCTCTCTGCTCACTACAGATAGGGTTTAGACTTTGGCAACTTGATCTTTGAATATGTGCAGCTAGGTGGGGGAAATGCAGTCTCCTTTCTTTGTATATACCACAGTATCCTGATGTTCTGCAGGGAAAGGCAAGACAGTGTAAAAGAGGCCTCAGAATATCATGAGTGGTAGGTCTGAATCTTCCTGTGACTGACAGGCATCTTACTTCTCTGGAAAGTATTATGGCCTCCTTAAGCTAGCTGTGGGTATGTTGTATGTTTCTAAGACATTTTAATTGCTACTTCCCTTCTTTAAATTTACTGTGTATAGCTTAAAGACTATATACAGTAGTTTTTAAAGAAACCCCATCTTTCAAATCTTCGCTTATGGTTGATAATTGATATGATTTTTGGCTCTTTGGGAGAGTTAAGAATTCTACAGTTTCATAGCTTTTTCATATTGTTTTTCAACATTTGGATGATGTAAAATTTTCACTTGGTAAGTATCTTCAGCAGTTCTACTATTTTCCGGGGGTCTAAAACTGGTGAGATATTAGTTAATACTCAAATTAGATCAGTATTACAGCCTGATAGTCATATGTGAATTGCCTTGTTAAGTGCTCATGGTAGAAAAAAACATGTTCTTAATGTTGTTACATGGAAGGTAACTGGGCATAGATAGGTTGCAAATACAAAACTGTTCAGGGTGGTAACTTGAAGGAAAACCAAGGGGCAATTTAAGAAGCTTCTTCAGCTTAGCTGCTAGTGTGATGCTACAATATGGTGGTACCAAAATACTGTATCCAGTGCCTGAATGTTTTGACTTAACAAAGAGGTATAAATAAGGGAGAGAGTTGAAAAAGGAGGCCTGTGGAATTTCTGAAGGTCTGGAGAAGAAAAAAAAGCAAAGGAAAAACTTTTATATTGTGAGGCTTCAAGAGGTCAGTTGTGTAAATTTGTAGAACAGATTTTTGCACAGTGAGTTAATCATCATCTACAAATTCTTGTGTTTTAAAAAACCATCTCAAAGCAAGGAAATTCTCAGCCTAATAAATAAAGGCACCTGAATGTTGAAGCTGAACTAGCTTCACACAAACCCAATTTTTCTCAAAAGAAGGAAATATCAACATTGGAATAGATGAGTTGTAGCATCTTCTGCCGTAGAAGGAGGGATAATCCTATGATTGCGGGACAGGCACTCCCAAAAGCTAACTTTACCCTTGCCCCTATTCAGTATATTTAGTGGAGAGGCAAAGGTTATTCCCAGCTGTAAATCAATGGCTCTATCCATGGACTGTAAAACAGGTATGGAAGAATAGGCTCTCAGACTGAAATTAGACTTTGTGATTTAATTCATGTGAGTCCCCAGAACCTTCCAAAAGCCTATCCTTAGCTAGCAGGAAAAGCTTTGCAGCCTCTGTATGCAGTTGGTCTGACCCTGGTTTACACTGATCTCTTGGTTTTTGTGTGCCTGTGCTGTATTCTTCCCCATGCAAGACGTGTCCTGCTTGTTCAACTAGAGAAACTCATCTGGAAATCTCATTTCTGCTGAAGTGTGATCTGAACTTCACCCATTTCTCCATGTGCTTCCAATCTGTGTAGGAACCAAGGGAATCTCAGGTTCTTTAGGTGCCGTTATTATTATTTTTCACCCTCCCCAAAATTATTTGTTACATTTGCACACCATGTTAAAAGAGCTTTTCCCCTAATACTTGCTGTTTGGAGTCAAGACTTGGAAAGATAGACCCCAAATAATTGTCTCCACCTAAGAAAGATAGAAATTTTACAACCAGCAGTGCAAAGTGCCATGTCTGGCCCTTGCTCTGGTACTTTTTCACTTCCATACCTGTGATATGTTCACAATGCACATTCACTTAGCTAAATTCATAGTGCTGACATGACAGTAGTGCTTAACCATAGAAAGGTAAGGGTAGTGACTCCTAACACAAACTGATTGAAGGATTTACTTTACTGATACATGTCTTCCTGAAAATAATTCATTTCTTCAGGGAGTATTTTAGGACTTTTTATTGTATGTTTGCATAATTGCAGAAGGCTTCAAGAATGTGTTTGCCTGTTCTAGAGACTGGTAACAACTTGACTTCCCAGAGATATGCCAAATCATGGCGTTCTTTGCTATCACAGACATCAGTTCTTCAATTTCCTCTTGAAACTAATCTGAAATGTCAGAAAATTTTTGTTTATTCAAACTGTGTGTTTGACTGTCTTTGAATCTGGATTAATTTCAGGATTTTCCTCCTGAGTCTGAAAGCCCTTAATTAATTAGCCAACAGTCCAGCTGAAAAATGTATTGCTCCATGATATTTGGCCACCCACCTTTGTTTCAGGGTTATAAAGCCTGGAGCTGAACTTGGAAGAAGCATGAAGATGGTGATGTGTCATGCACCTCCCTGGACTGTGGAATGAATTACTGGAAAAATTCAGTGGGAGCCTCACAAAGTTTTGGGAGTGTTTCAGGGTTTATCTCTCTTGGCAAGCTTTTTTTGTCTCCTAACTAAACTCTTAATTAACTTTAGGTGAAATAAATTCCTTGTTTCTGGAACCTTGCATAAAGATAATGGTAGAAGACATGAAGGAGTGAAGGGTGTTTCCTTTTCTTGACAGACCTGACACTTGTGTGGATTAAATGTTCACAGTCAGTGGGCAAACTGAGTTTTGAGTTGTCTCAAAATTCGTACTTGCTGCAGGGAGTGTCTGACTTGAACTAGGTTATTGCACATTTCATTTTACACTAATGCTGTGTTTTTCTCAGTTGTTCTCATTCATGTTACTATTCAAAATAGGGTTGTGCTGTCTTAGTTTAAAATTTAGCAGTTGCACAGCCGACATTCAGGAAAGTAACTCTCCTTTTCTGTTGTGTTGTTGCAAGAGCAATCTTTGTGTCTGATTTCCACAGTGTACAATAGTTTGTGTGTATGTTTATCTGTGTATTTGGTGTTTATCTGGAACACCTTGGGCCACTGCAGCACCTTGAGCAGCACAACCCCTATGGGAGCATCTGCTCAGCACAGGATCTTTCTTATCATTTTGACTATTTAGGGGGCTTGCAAAGGAGACACAGCTACCCTCTTCTGCTAATACTGTTTTGAATGCATTCACTGTTATTCTTGCAAATTATTTGTCAAATTAGCCTAAATTGTATTTATCTCATGCCTGTACAGAGTCACAAATAATCCCATCCAAATTTTAAAATGTTTTTCTGTTTGTATTAATTGAAACTGTGTCCACTGGGTTTTAATATGAACGTTAATGGAGAAATTGAATAATCAATATACCTATGTAAGGTTTTACTATATGTTAAATATCTATATATCTATATATAAAATGCACACTGCCTTAAATCTAGCATTGTCCTATAGGCTATATAAATTGAGTCATATTTATGGCAGCGTGATAGAATGTAATATTTTTCCAGTCCTGTCTAGGAATAATATTTCAGGCATTATTTGGAAGCCATCTTATCATGCGGCTGATTCTTCAAGAAGTCAGAGGAAAATAATCAGTAAAATTGGGAGTTTTAATGCCATTGTTTAAAATGGTGATGTTCTTTAACAGTTATGTTCTCAAACATCTCTAGAAAACAGGGATGGATGAAAGAATACCTGAAAAAATCTCTGACTTCAAGTAAATCTGTACAGCATTTCTTATTCTTCTTTTCATGTTTTGTGGAATTTTCTCTCTTTTTCAGTCTCTAAGCACTTGGGATTTTTCACTCACCATGAAGCTTGCTTTAGGGTCAGGCCGTGCTTGTGCTTGCCAAGCCGTGCTCGCTGTTGCTCTGTGGCAGCACTGTGTGTGGCAGTTACTCGCTGTTGGCCGCTGCTTCCTGTGGTTTGCAGACCCTGAGTTTCCTCACATCCTTCCCATTCCCCGATCCTTCTCACATGCTGGTTGTCATTTTTTGTCTCTAAGTATGGCAGGTGTGTGTTGGGGGATGGGGGGGTGTGAAATTTGCATGTACTATTCGGGTAGCTGCTCCTTTCCTTGCTTTTTCTCTTTCTTTCTGTGACATTGTAGGAGAAGCTCCTGTTTGCTTCTAAATCCATATTTATGAACTGGTGTAGAGTAACTTTCCCTCAGCCATTCTCATTTTGCCCAGGCAATGATTTGCTTACTGCAAATGGGAGAAGGAAAAGAGGAGAAGAGAGGTGTGCATAGAGAGGGAGTAAGCTGGTGCACAAAAAATGCTTATATTATAACTGACATCCTGTTATATTATATTTATGTTATAGTTATAATATAACTGACATATCCTACTGTATTGCAGTGTTAGGTGCAATAAGAGGTCCTTATTAATACTGTTTAAATGCAAAATAAGTATTTATAAGAAAAGTATTTAAGTTTAATATATTGTTCAATTGAACAAGGACAAATATTCTGCTGTGGGATTTTTTTTTTCCTGGAACTGGAGGTTTTAAAGATAATTTACACATCCTGCTTTATGATGCTGTAGCAGTGTCACAGAGATTCTTGTATACTGCTGACTCCTGTAGCAAAAGTTGAAACTCAGTTTGGAGTTATGCATCAGTCAGACATTTAGAGTTGTTTGGGATGTGTTCTGGTGTTTCTAGAGCTCTGGTCTTAGGTGGAGTGCCTTCATTTTCATATTGATTGCTCTTGCACTTGAGATGGTAATCCTCTCTAAAAAGTCCTTTTAAGTTCCATACATGGTGGGTTTTTTCCCCTCTATATCTGTAACACTTTTTTTTTCAGAAGCTGAAATGCTGCTATAATCTCACACATGTGTGCTAACAAAATTTATTTCTTGTAGAATACTGAACACTCAGAAGTGGTTTTAAATAGAAAATTGTCTCTGAAATCTGTAACCTTCATATGCATAGTTTGCTCATAGCATTCACTTTCAACATAGAGGGCAAGAGTGAAACCATCTGCCATGTTTATTCAGGACTAATACTACCTCATACTGAGTAAAATTCCCTCAGAGCCTCAGGTCTTTCTCTTACCACTGTACCCAGAGCATAGGCTTAATGTCCCACATTGCAGTAGAATAATACCAAGCATGATTTTGTGATTGCAAGTGTTACTATTGTGCAGACTCTGGCAAGTTCCACCCTCAGCCTTTGATCTTTGGAAGACGCTCAGCCGCTGCCACTTGGGCAAAGCCACGTGTGCTGACAGCTCTGAAGCCATCTGCAAGGAGCCCTGTCGGCTAGCTGGGTGCTTGTGCTGTGCCTCTTCACTCTACCCTGGCAGAAAATGCCTCTTTCCTGGGTTGGGAGAAGGACTGGCTTTCAAGTCCTC
This sequence comes from Melospiza georgiana, assembly GCF_028018845.1. Classification (NCBI taxonomy): domain Eukaryota; kingdom Metazoa; phylum Chordata; class Aves; order Passeriformes; family Passerellidae; genus Melospiza; species Melospiza georgiana. The sequence goes on along the minus strand of NC_080431.1, from coordinate 59,817,433 downwards.
ATGAAAATAAGGCTGCAACAGCCATCGTGTACTGGGAACGTCGGTGTGAAGTGAAATTATTACAAATGGACATTTGCCTATGAATTGTTCTGCCTATGAAATGCTGTGACTTAAGTCAGGTTTCTGTTTTAATAGGGGACATGCACATTATAGATCCAACAGTAAAAGACTAATAGTATCTTAAGAATCAGATTATAGCTTTTTGTATGTTGTTAGCGAGAAAGAATATGACTTCAAATTAAAGGTGCTTATCTTCTTTCAGCTGAAGGACAAAGCATTTGAAATACTCAGCCAAATCTCTTATCAGTATTCATCTATTCAAACCAACATTCCAGCATAGAAAGCAACTCTGTAAATGCTCTCTTCTTTTATTCATGTTTTATCTGTTAGTATTTGATAATTTGAAGAATCATCTGGGCTGAAAGCCTACTTCTCTTTTCTGTAACTCAATATTAAGTTATCTACTACAAGTTAAAACCATAAATACAGTGTGTCATATGAACATCTAATACTCTTATTTAGCTTCTCGAAGGTCAGGTGTAGCCTGGCAACTGAGTCCTATTAGCACAATTCTGTGAGCCAGTGTTTGCTACAGGGTAGAGATTAATGTGAACCTAAAGTGATGTCTTTGCTTTTTTTAAGATTGTGACCACAATCAGCATTAATTTGATGACCTTTTCCTCTTATACTCACTTCCAAAAAATGATGCTTGACTGAAGAGAGATTTTTTTGGCTGCTAAGGCTGTGCCTAGTCCAGACTCTGCTTCTAACAGCATTAAACAAGAAGAAAAAGTTTAATTCAAGTAGGGAACTTGTCAGATGTTCACATCCTATGGATTAAGACAACCAGGATATTCCAGAAAATTAAACAAATACTTTTTTGAGCAACAGTTGGAGGATTTGAACAGCTGTGTATTTTCCTCATTCCTTATTTTTTATACCCTTTTTTCTCTTCCTTTGTTGTTTAGCTTTTCTATGTGAAATGCAAGACAAAAAAAGTTAGAGACTCCATGGCACAGATAACTTTTGAGATCTATGACTGTTCTGCTATGTACAGGGTGTGAGACCTGGGTAATAAGTGCTTATGGGGAATAAAAGAACAAGATTGGTTTGCTAAATTGGTGTGTGCTTTTTAACAGTCTCCTTGGCAAGCAGGTACACTGGAATATTCAACTTGATTCGTAACAACTTCATTTCTTTAAATGTCTGACACCTGTAAAATGCACTGAAATTAGTAAAGTAGCATAAGCATTGCCTTTATAACCTTATTTTTACAAATATTTTAAGGTGTAACAGTTAAAATTTTTTTAACCTGGCTCAGTCGCAAAAAGAAAGAATTAATATATTCTTGTCCTGGATGCTTACTCTTGTCTTCCTGTCCTTTGTGGCAGCATACAAATAAATACAAATAAATAAATAAAAAATAAAAATAAATAAAATAAATGCAAATAAATAAACAAAAGGCAACCTAGGTTTGTGCCATAGTTTGCTGTGCAACATCACAAAGTGGGTGCTAATGCAACAAGGGGAAAAGCTCCATAGGCCGCAGGCAAGAAGGATGAGGTTTGGTTGAATAAACTGAGCTGGTTTAAAGTGTTAGTAAAGCTCAAACTTTCCCTTCATGCCTTTGCAATTCCTCCAACAAATATGGCTTAGAGGCCTCGTCCTCCCTCCAGGTACCATTGTGTCCTGGTGTGTGTGGCATGGTGGGAAGGACCGTGGATCCCTGTGCGCTGATACAGAAGTTACATTACCAAACCAGACAGGAACTCATTGCAAAGTTGGTTTTCCTTTTCCATAATACAGATTTTCTGAGCCAGCCTGCATGAGGAAACACACTGAGAACACTTTTTCTAAAAACTTTTTCTTGCTTCTGCTGATGATGAGCCAAATATTTCCTCAGCTGAAAAGGGGAATGGCAGCTCTAATGCAGTCATAATAACAACTGGCTCACTTCATAGGAAATATAAGAGGATTTGCTGCTGTATTATTTTTTAAAAGCTAATGATAATTTCCCCAGTGAGAATTTTTTGTATTATTTTTGGACCAGGCTGATTTTGTAGCTTCCAGTCTGTATTTCTGCAGTATTATCCAAACTGAAATCACACATCAGTTACCTTCAGCACTTACTTACCAAACTTCAGTCAAAATAATTAGTAAGAGAAACTGCAGACCCTGCAAGTGGGTAATTTGCTGGAGGCAAGGGGAAAGATGTTCTGATTTAGCCTTTGACTGAAATGGATAAACCAAATGGTTATTATGCTGACCTTTTAAAATCATAAAAAAGTACTGAAATACACCAAACCTACCAGAGAAATCTGAGGCTTTATAAACCTTTGCCAGCCTGAAAATGTAACCAAATTATGATTCCTGGTATTTGTTTTCCGTAATTTGAGCACTTTCATGATTCAGTTCTGAATGTAACACAGTGATTACTTTCCTGTAGTAATCTCTTCTGAAGGATCTTATGTGTTATTTGTCCTTTGACAGGATATGTAATAGAGTTAAACTACTAAAGTGACACTTATGCATCTCATTCTCAACAATTTTCAGACATCACTAGAATTCTCAGTTTCTGTTTTTGCTTTACCTGCTCAGGATTTTCAGTTTTTGGAACAAGTGTTTGCCTTTTTTGATTTTCAGTTCTGAATGCATTTTCAAGAATGTGTTCTAGAGCAGGTCCTATAAAAGGCAATTTGAAAGCCCCTCTGGATTAAACTTTTCATAGATTCTGCTGTACTCTGACTTGATCAGGGGTTTGTACCCTTGACAGATTTTCCCCATCTGAAAGAGTATGACCACTACACAAATTTGAATGTCCCAGCAGCAATTTCTGTTGGAAATGTTCCACTTGGCATGAATATTCATTGGGCTGGAGAAGGTAGGATTGTGTGGTGCAGCAATTGTATCACTCAGTGAGAATATGGGACACTCACTTTCAAGTCACTCTTCTAATGAATATTTAATTATTTATATGTGTTAGAGTTTTTTAAGCTGGAAAAGTTCTGAGCTGTTTTCATATCTTGTAACCTAGAGCTTAGATCACTTGCTGAAGATACTGAAATTTTATTTAAAGCTTCCTTCAAATTTCCCTTTATAGCTCCTCAAAAGTTAATTCCTGCATTTTTTATTTCTCAGTCTTCACACCTGGTTCAAGTATATTTATTTGCTCACATTTAAGCATCTTCTGTTGTTTTGAAAAGCATTTGATGAATTTTCTTTGGTTAACTTGGGCTATTAGAAATGGACTAAATATTTTTATGCTGGATCAGCCAAAGCTGAAAAAAGAAATGGAGTTGTAAGAGAAGGTGAAGCAAGAAAAACTTCTGGGACATATTTTTTAATTAACCGGGAAAAACAGGATGAGATACACTGGTTTGAAGGATGTGAATTAAGTATTTTGTCTCTAATGATGAAAACCAGTGTGTAGAGGAATTTTTAAAATGTAACTGAGCAATTTAGACACACAATTCCCTTTGGTTATAACCTAATTCTCACCACCTAACCTCTTTTGGAATCCAGTGGAATTTTCAAAAGCTTCTTTCCACATGTAAAAAGAGCTCTCATGATCCCTAAAATACTCAGCAAGATCAGAAATAGTCTGTAGGCTATCTACATTTAATGTTCATTTGGTTTAAATGATCTGTCTGTTCATGCAGGGTATGGTTTCTGAGTCCAATATATTTAAGATTGGATCTTTCCATTCATAATTTCGACTTTCAGCCCAATACAATTTAATTCCCAGAGGACCAAGAGAGAATCTAGCAGATTATTTGTATCCTCAATAAAAGTTTTTTAAAAGCTACACACTTTATATATATATATATGTCAAATTTCCACTCTTCCCTTCCAAAAACATGTAGATGAACCATTTACTTTTTTCAGTCATAAAATTTCAAAAGGTTGTAATGAACTTCACACAAAAACTGTGTTTGGAGCAGCCAACCTTGTGATCATTACACCAATCTTACAGTGTAGGCTATCTTTAGGAAAGTAATTAAAGCATTTTTGGTATAATTGTTTTTAAAAAATTAAAGAAATCAAGTTCTGTCTTCAGTTGTTAAAATCACTTTTCTTTAGGTATCCACAATCGAAGCATTATTTGAATGTTTCCCTTTTGAATTACCACTCTATTTATTCACTTTGCCATACTAAGTGCTGTTTTTTAACAACAAAATGCATATAGTCAGAAGATTTGTTTGTTTTGATTTACTAATTCATTTTGCCTCATTTATGGTAGAATTTAATAAGAAAATTAGCAGGTGAATAGAAGATGTTTCATTTTGTTTTCTCTGAATATTTGAGAAAGGAAGATCACATCTGGGGGGCTCAAAAGATTTAATTGGATTAACTGGAACAAAGCAAGAAAAGTACCTGGAGTTTTATTTAAATGGAGAATTTACAGACCATCTCTGTCACACATGTATTTAAATGTCTTATTTTTACTAGTCAGCAGTTACATAGAGAGAGAAATTAGTCACACTATCACATCTTTGATTTCTTCAGTAGGAAATAACATTATTGCTTGTTGAGGAAAGAAACCCCGAACTGACAGTTGTGGCCATAAAACCCTTTGTGATTTGGATTGTTTATCAACTTTCAAAATGGAAGTTTGTGAAATGACAGGACTAAAAACCCAAACATACTGTGTGGGTAGTGCTTTTCACCTGACAGGTCCCTAGGCTGGCATCTAGAGTTTGATGGTTTGTTTGGGTGTTGTTTTGTCATTGTTTGTTTGTTTTGTGTGTATTATTCTTGTTTGTTTGTGGGTTGAGGTTTTGGGTATGGGTTTGTTTTTTTGTTTTTCTCTCACACTGTTTTCTTTTCATAAGGTTAAGCAGCACCTGTTTAACTTGCCAAGTTAATGAACTATTAATGAACTGACCTGAGAAATACTGTGGGTATAATATAAACCATACTAGCGCTAGACAGTGCCTCATATTAAATTGTATTTTCCACTTTGTAGAAATTGCGCTGCTGAGCTCAGGTTTGCTGAACTTCCTAATTACCTCAAAAGTTTCAAACAAATTATTTCAGCCTGCCTCCTCCCTGTGCTGTTTCACTGCTGCAAGGAGGGGCGATGCAGTAACACTACACCTGTCCCAGCACACGCCTCTCAACCTGCTCAACTTCCCCAACGGGTGAGTAGAGCATGAGAACATCTGAGATTGCTGGCTCTGTAACCCCTGGTCCCGACACCCTGGGTGTGCGGGCTGCCTTCGCGCTGGGGCGGCGTTAACGCTCCATCATGGCACTGGATGACAGCAGCTTGTGCTCCAGGACTAAGAGTAAACTTAATCCCCATCAGACTCGTTATAAATCTGCAAGACGGAGGAGCCTGCCGCCAGACATCCTGCTAGAAAATGATTTTAAAGGAAAGTTTCAAAAAAATATTAGGAATGTAGACCCTATACACCCAAGGCGCTCTAAGAAAAGACCTTCCATATTTTCAGGTAGGAAATGCTATTTCAGTAGTATGTTAGCGCGGTGTCTTTTAACCTTTTTGGTAACTGAAGGATTCAGCACTGGATTACAGTCAGAGCTTATTCTGACTGTAAAACCTAAGACAGTTTTCATGGATAGATTTAATCAAGTGCCATTTATGTTAAATTGTGTCAGCCATTAGATTTTAAATGAGGGAACCAAAGAGACAGCCTTCATGTTTTTGATTGCATGTTGCTTGCTTGAGGGATTTTTTTTTAATACTTAGCATTTAAAGAAAGCCAGTTGTTTTTCCAGAGCTTTAAACTGCATTTAGCTTAACCCCACTTACAAGTAATACAGACAACAGCTGCAGTGTAAGAATCTCTCTTGCTGCTCTAATGCTGTATGTCATTACTTTTCTGGTGGAGAGTGGTTTGGAGAGTTCTTCAGTCTAGCAGATTTTTTGTGTCTGTAGCCAGAAATAAACATCACTAAATAATCAAATGCATGCTTTAAATTCCTGGTTTGAATTGGAGCCTGTAATGTCAGGAGTTAATAATTTAGTTTAACTCCCTAGTTGTTAAGAAGTAGGAACAAGGTGTGAGAGCTAATGGCAAGCTGGAATATTTTGTTGTGTTGTGCTTTTAAATAATTTTAAATGTGCCTAAAAATAGGCAACAGATTATTATGAGGACAAAGGATTTGTTGGAAAACAATCAGGTCATCTTTATGAGGAGCACTTAAAAGGTTTTAGGGGAGAAAATCAATACCAGCTCATCCCCACTGAAACTGAGAGCGTGTTTCTGTGAGGCGATCAGAGGAAATGAAAAACTCTGTAGAAACAAAACTCCTTTAAATTTAAGTGTCTCCCTTTCCACATGAAAATCAGGGTTTTCACATTTCTGGGGGAATTAGTACATTCATACAGATCTTTGATGAGTTGTGAAGTATATAAAATTATTTAAATATTCATATTATATTCCTTATGATAGCTAAGCTTACACAGATACCTTTTCAACAGCTGAAACACCAGCAATGGAGTGAGAGTACAACCTCAAAAGACAACACAGGACAGCATTGTTTGTGTGGGATTTAGATCCTCTATTGAACCTTAGTTAAGGTAGTTGAAATATTTCAACACCTCAGGAAATAAAGCTGTTTTCCTCCTTCCTATTCTACTTCTCTACCTTAAAAAAATACAAAAAAGTCTTAGCAGATCTCAGGTCAGATGACTCAGACATGCCCAAGGCTCCTGGGCTTCCCAGTGCCTGAACTGTCTCTTCCTAAGGTGGGTTGTGGTCTGTTGGTGACTCTCAAATCACATTCTTTTGGATAGGATAGACCCTCTGGATCTTACCTGACTTTGTATCTTGTCTTTATCTCAGTTGCCACTTTTTACCTTTTCTGCTTCTTAATTACTCCATGTTTGTGAGTTTTTTCTCCTGTAATTTTTCTAGGGTTTTTTCCTGTGCATCAACATTTTTGTTAGGGAAAAAACATATTAAATATGTTTTTGGCCTTGTGTTTGGTCTTCAAACCCATACTCTGTTATGCTTACCCAGATTTCACCTTTATTCTGTGATTTTTTTTTTAAATGCAGTTCTTTCTCTCAGCTCTGTTTCCACCCTCCCAAATGATCACATTAGCAGTAGTACTCCATTCTTTGTGCTGTGTCAGGCATGAGCACTTCAGTGCTGTTTGTGTGTCTGGAACACTGCCATTATGCTTATGAAATCCACTGCAGATGTGTTACTGTACACTCAAGGGCACTTAACTCAAAGGTAATGCAAATTGATTCCTATAAGCAACTGATGGAGCATGATGGAAAGATGGGTGTAGCCTTTCATTTGGTAGGTCAGCAGTATACATGGGAGAAGCTTTACTTGATTTGCTTTTGGAAACAGGTTAACAAAGTACACTTGAAGTCCTCTAGATCATTGTCTTTCATGCTGTAAATGTAGGTTAGAGTTGAAAAAGAGTATAGAATATATAATATAATAGAATCAGGAAATGGTCTGGGTTGGAAGGGGCTTCTAAAATCCATGTAGTACAGCCACCCTATTGTGAGCAATGAGATGTTCCACTATTATCAGTTTGCCCAAGGCCCTGTCCAACCATGGATGGATGGATGGATGGATGGATGGATGGATGGAGAGATAGATAGATAGATAGATAGATAGATAGATAGATAGATAGATAGATAGATAGATAGATAGATATTAAATGTAAATATAAATAAATAGACAGGCTTGCTTGGCAGTCTTTTGGATGGATGAATGAAGAATTTGAAGAATGTGGTAATTCCTATTTCCATGTTTCAGCCTAATCACCTATTAAAATAAGGATTTTAAATCTGTATCAGATTGACTCTTCCACATCCTTCTAATCCCTGTATCTCTGCTAAGTAACACTGTTAGCTGATCTTGTATTTAGGACATTGTTGCAATTGAGGCTGAAGTCAGGGATTTGTTTTCTTCTATTCTGTTTTACAGAGCTTTACTCATTCAGTAGTGAATAGACACACCAAGGCATGTAGCTGCAAGGAAATACATCAGTCCATCCATTGGGACTCTTGTTGCAGTCTTGGTGCAAACTGAGGGAGGGGTCTTGCATGCAATAGGCTTCTTTTACAATTTTTTCTTAACTGTGGTAGCTGGAAACTCTCTCTTTAAACATGAAAGCTGAAACCTGAGAAAAGTGAGTTGTCTGTCTGTCCTGCCATCGTGAAGTTACTCATTCATGTATGCCTAGACAGTACTGTCCAACAATGATGTCATTGGGTTGTTGTGTTCATCCCCATATGGCAAGGGAGAGACAGAAACTGTGTGCTGAGAAACCATGGCATTGCCCAAGGGACACACTGCACAGAGATAACTTTTTCTTCTTTTACAAAACACCTTATTTCTTCCTGTTCTTTAAATCTGAAATGTTTAGAGCTGCTGTATACTTTAGGACTTGGTTAATATCAACTGCTATTTATATATAAATTTTGATTTTTACTATTACATGGTTATGCTTTAAAACAAAAATTTAAAAAAAGGCACAGGCACAGGGGAGCATAGTCAACACTAGAGGGCCATTTATTGCCAACAGAGAGGTTCATCACCTTAATTAGTGGAGTTTGTACAGATCTTCTGATATGCTCTCAGTTCAGCATACTCTCATGGCCATGACTGAACTTCACTCTGGCAGGACCATGCAAGAAAATGAACATGTCTAAAAGTGCTAAAAAATGTAAAATGGTCAAGTTCTGCTTGGAAGCCATTTGTATTGTGAGCTAGGGATGTTTTTTTAATTAAGTACCATTAAAAATCTACTTATAGTACAGCTGTTAGTATCTTGTAGGCTTTTTTTCCTTCTCCTTCATTCCTTGTTCATGTAGGTAGTCTTGATGATGCTTGCTCACTGATGTGTCAGTTTTGAGGAATGGAAGGTGAGAAAAATACCTGGGATTTTCTGCCTCTCCCAGGACCAGGCATGCCTTCATTTCATGGCCATATGCCTGTTCCTCAGGTGTTGTCTTCCCAGCCAAAATTATCTTTTTGTGTTCTGTGGGACAGCACATGATCACTGCTTTGGTACAAGCAGTTTGGTGTTGCTGTGAGTTAATGTAATGAAGGTCACTGGATAACAGTACTTTACAGAGCTACTCAAAGAATGAATGTAGCTTGCTAGTCTGTGATTTTACAACTGAATAGCTAGTATTTTTTAACAAATTCAATGTTTTTGTTTTTTTTTTCAGTGAAAATATTGTCGCAGTTAGAAGTCTTGAGGTACTCTCTCAAAGCATTTCTGGAGTTCAAACCAGCATACAGTCTAGCAAAGTCACTTTCTAAAATAAGTAAGTTGATTTGATGCCATATTTGCATGTAAATTATAATAATGAAAAATAAGGAAAGAAAGAAAAGGTTTTATACATATGACAAATCCTTAAAAGTTATTCAACGGTGACATGAATAAATTATTTCATTTCCCATGAGTCGTGCAGCTAAGACAGCCATACAAATTACTTACTTTTTACTTTTGACTGGCTGTGTTAATTGGGAAAGACTTGCCAAAATCTAATTACTTTTAATAAGGATGCTTAAAGTCATGGGTACAGTATGTGTCTTGATTCAAATGAGTAATAATGATCTGTGTTCAGTATTTTAATTTGGTGAAGATTTGAATATCCTGCCTCCTCTGTGAATAAATTGGACTGCATGGCAATGATGTATGCTTGTGATCTGCATATGATAATTGCTGTTCACTTATGGTACCCCTGTTGCCATTTGGGAGATTGACCTGTGTTGGTGCTGCACTTTACAAGTATCATCCAGCAGAAGGAAGGGAAGAACTTTGTCCCAAAGTTTTTCTCCTTCCTGCCTGACTTGAAAACGTTGGATTGGTTTCCCACTAATACAGTTACCAAGACCTTCTGCTGACTGAAAATGCAGAAAAGGGAGGAGTAGCAATTTTTGTTATTTGCTGTTCATATTTTAAGGTGGCATTAGTTCTGCCTTACCGGCTTTTATTGAGCCTTATGCTCAGATATGCCATTGGTGCATTGCTGATTGTGTGTCCACCCACTGATGTGGGTAAGGGGCCACTGCTTCATTGCCAGAAATTTTATTGCTGATAATGTCTTGCCTTGGTCTGGCCTTTTTCATTTTTGTGGTCTCATGCATGAGAGAGATCATAAACATGATGATTTTTATATGTATTACTAAATGTACTCTTCAGCATTTTAGTTTGTGCATATTTGTATTAAAATGACATTTTCTTTAGGAAGGATGGGTTGATGATTCAGAGAAAGGCTCTGGATTTCTCATGAAGTCTGATGTAACAGATGTATGTTGTCAGACTTGTTTTCTTCTTGGGTTCACTGGCATTTTATGGAGTGGGGAGAATGATTTCCAAATGTTCTTGTAAGCAAGTGATGAAAATGCTGCCTCATCTTTAAGTTATATTTAGGATTTAGATGAGGTTCTCTATGTCCATTGGAGAGTAACTGGAACATGGAAATGAGAGAGAAGGTGGGGAGGAAAGTGAGGTTAAGATAAGGAAGGCTTCTTCTGCTATTATGGTTTGGATTTTTGTGTTTTGATTTATTGTTTGTTTGTTTTAAAAACTGTATAGTTGTCTCCTAGATTTAAATTGCCACCATCAGTTGTTAGAGATGTTAAGACTTCTTGAAAGCTGACTCCAGTGTTCAAGTGAATGAATCCCATTGTATTACACAGTAATTTACCCCAAATCTTAAATGTCTAAGGATTTGTAGACTTCATTTGTGCTGAAAGACCTTGTGAAGCAGTTACAGCACTTGCATCCTGATTTCAGCACCAATTTCTGTGTGTGCTGCCTTAGAAATAGCATGTCGAAAAAGAACTTGGTTTAGTAACATGGTTTGCCAGTTTTACCCTTGGGCTCTTTGCTATATCCTTTCTAGGGGGTAATGATTAAAGTGTAGAGGAAAAATCTCAAAACTTCTGCCAAATGCTCACCTTCTGGAAAATATAACTGTTTTGGGGGTTTTGTATGTTTACATGGTTTTCAAGAAGAAGCATTGAACTAATATTCAACACTGGTTATATCTCCAAAGAAATACATCGATATATAACATATTGTATTTTAAAACAGAAGCCAGGATCCTAAGAAATGCTAGCAAAACAGGAAACGGACAAAAATATTTTAAAATGTTTGAGAATAAGTCAGTCACTCTTTGTATCAAATGGTAGTGGCCTTAGCTACATTTCATGTGCAGTAAATCTATAAGACTTTGTTGACATTATTTCCAAGTAAATCTTTCTTTGGCCATCAAGAGGCAATAGAACTGTTTGTTCTCTTTATCTGATTTAAGATGCACTGTGAACAGTGCAAACACCATAAGAATATGCCCAACTCTGGCCCACAGAGATGCATTTTTGTGCTAATGGATTGGAGAGATTGACAATATTTTTTTTCATAGAGTTATGAAATATATATTTTAATGCATGGGAAAGAGACATTATTTTTGAAGTCTTACAGTAGTGCATCTGCAGTAATGAAAAACTTATCAACCAAGTAAAATGTATTAAAAGAATCAGACTTAAAGGTTGTCATAATGGCTTTGGTTTAGCTTTCTGGCTGATACTCTTTTCCCCTCCTGAAGAGCAATCTTCATATAAGCAAGTGTAGACAATGACATTGAAGCATGTTCTCTTGGTAATCTGGTGGGTCTGTGGACTGCATACAAATCACTCAAAATATACTTCTTCTATAGTGCTTGTTTAATTTTAGATACGTCTGTGCACTTGTTGGGTGCATTTGGCAGGTAACTGACTTTCAGATATTTATACTTTACACATTGACTTGGAGCATACTGTATCCAAGTTAAATCACATTATAATCTTGGAATCTCTGAAATAAAAAGTTGCGTATTTTTCTTGGTTTTAATTTTTTTGCTGTCTTACTGTACCTGAAGTTGAACTACAACCACAAGAAGTTTAGGATTTTCTGAAAGTACTTGCTAAATTTGCAGAGGTAATTTTAAAAAGTCAGTATTTTATTAATCTGGGTGCTAGACTATTGTGCCTGAAGATTGGTGTAGAAAGTAGAACTCATCTTAATTACAAAAGACTATTTAATGAAAAAATCTTAGAACATAACTAAAGTGAGTTGGAAATTTTCTTTTTTTAATGCTTCTCATGATAAAAAGATGCCCTTAAGGATGAAATCCTTTTGGTACTTCTGGTAAACCAGCCATAAGCAGATAGATGCTGAGTTCATATACTTAGATTTTTGTAAAGAACGTACTCTCATATTCATTTTCTTTATTGTTATCAAATAAGAGTGGTTATTTTGGAATGTGGTTTTTTATAAATTTTGGGGGTTGGATCTCAAATTAAGAACCTGACATGAATAGCTCAGGACAGTCTTTATTATATTTGGAGTTTTTGGGAAATTGAAATTGCAGGGATTTTCGCAATATGATATCAATTTAAATTCCTTTGCTCTGGATATACTAATGTGTAGCTGCTAGGAAAAGCTAAAATGCAGTATTATATTTAGATACACTTTCAAAGACCCGAGAAATGTCCGTTCATGCTTTTAAATCATATTTTAGGCTGTACTTAAAATTTATTAAAATAAGCAATCTTTTCCATCTATTACTGGAAGATGTTTCTGTTTCAAGGAAAAAAATGTCTGTAGTTATGCAATGTATATTGTGTGTGAGACGATCCTGTGGCTCCGCTTACAAGGACCTGTTGTGTAGTGGGCTTTTTATGTATTTAGTTGGTTTACAACTGCCTGAGGGTATTGATGTGACTTTCTGTGGGGTTTTGCTCTGTGTCTTTGGAGTTACTGTTTCATGTTGTCTATAATGGGAACATGCTTTAGTTGCAGAATGTGTTAGAGATTATCTCTATGGTTATCTGTATGCTCAATTTGTTGTGAATTATCTGCTAGCAGAATAAGCCTTTTGTGGGGTAATTTATGCTACAAACAAAATAAGGCTGGCACAATAATTTTTAAGCCTAATCTTAAATCTGTGTTTTGGTAAGGAGAGGGACAGTTGACAAATGCAATCTTTCTCACTGTAATCTCATTTATTGTGTATTTCCTACTTCGTTTAGGATCTTTGAAGTAGGCAGTCTCTTGCTGGTCTGTCCTCTCCTGTTCTTCTTATGCAAGTCAGAGAAATCTCTCTCTAGCAAAATTGTTCCATTTCTTCTGCATTTTGCCTGGATAATTCTCCTAGCAATTCTCAGACCCAGTTCAGAAGTTGGCAAGAGCTGAGGAATCGAGAGAGAGCTGGATTTGCCACCAGAAATTAGGTAATGTTTTGCTGTACACTTGTAGGCTGCTCCATGGCACCATGGCAAGAAAACAGCCCCAGGGGTTCAGGTAGGCATCCTTGGGCCTGCAGAATTGAACCACCAGTCTGTCCAGCAAGACATAACTTTAATTACTGCCATTAAAATTCAGCACCAGTTTGTTCAGTGAGTCACAATAAAGTGCTTCTGATCAGACTTGTTTAGGACAGTTACTGACTCCTCTACAGAAAATCATTCAAGTATTAAATTTCCACTAGTTGCTGAGGCTCTGTTCTCTAGCAAAAAGTCTAATCTGCAGCAGAGGTTTTACAATTACACAAAGATGCCAGGGTGAAAGAAGGATGACAAGAAAAGCAGAATACCAGAGACTAAATTAAGCTCACAAGATGGAATTTCAGGGTCTGAAATGTAATTTTCTGCCCAGTGAATTGAGGATAAACAAAACAAGTCCAATTTTAAATCTGTTCTGGAGCTAGAAAATCAGCAGTTCTCCCTTTAGAAGCTTGTAATAATGTAATTTAAGTGTAGATTTGTCATACTAAATGTTGTTGGACTCTTAAGTAATAGTAGTGTCACAGTTAGTTCTTTATCTGGTTTCAGGGTTAAGAATGCTTCTGCATAACCTATTGTTATATATTTATTCTTCCCACTTGAAAGCCCATCCTAAAATAGGTCTCAGTGACTGTGTAAGCTTCACCCATCAGCAAGGACAGTGATGGTGATGGAGATGGAAAAGGCCCAGGTAGTCAATGCTGCCTTTGCCTCAGTCTTTACCTTCGGGAGATATTCAGGAATCCCGGGACCCAGAGACCAGTGGGAAGGCCTGGACTAAGGCTTTACCCTTGGTACAGGGATAACAGGTTAGGGAACATTTGGAACAAGCTGGACATCCATGGGACAGGATGTCCTGACAGGATGCAACCCCAGTGCTGAGGAAGCTGGCTGGCATCATGGTCCAACCAGTCCTGATAGTTTTTGAAAGGTGACGGCTACTGAGGGAGATTCCTGATAAGAAAGAGACCAAATGTGACTCCTTTCTCCAGGAAGGGCAAGAAAGAGGATCTGGGAGCTGCTGGCTGGTAATCCTCACCATAATCCCTGGGAAAGTGATGGGGCAAATAATCCTGTAATCCATTTCCAAACATAAGAAAAGTATATGACTGGCAGCAGTCAGTATGTTTGTATGAAGGAGAAATGATGCTTTACAAGCTCAGTAGCCTTCTAAAACAATGGATAGCCAGCTTGGTGGATGATGGAAGATAAAAGGACACTGTTTGTTTCAACTTTAGAAGGGCTTTTGGCAGGATCTCCTTGAACATCATCATAGACACAATGATGAAATACAAGCTCAATGGGTGAACAGTGAGGTGAGTGGAGGGCTGAGCTGCCAGGCTGACTGGGTGGGGATTGGCAGCACGAAGGCTCACAGGAGATCAGTCACTAGCAGCATAGCCCAGGGGCTGATATGGAGCCAGTACTGTTTAACAGGAATCTCATGAAGCTCAATGAAAGGAAGAGTCAAGTTATTAGAATTTTAACACAGTTTTGTTTAATGTTTCCCCTACTACTCCTACAAGTACTTGGTTTCACTCTGTATTACTGAAAATCTTGCCAGTTCTCTTACTCTGCTTTCCAAGATTATTATACTTGTTTAGGCATTTCCTCATTATTCTGTTCATTGACAACCTTTCGCTCTAAATATTTCTAGAAAATAGAATCTACTTTTTTGTTGTTTCTTTATGTGGAAGATAAATGTAAAAACTGTCAAGCAATCCTATAGGCCTGCTTCATGGCATGTAGCCTTAAAATGAGGACCATTGTTGCAGGAGTTGCAGACATCCTTCTTTTCTTAGCTCCCTTGCTTTCCTCCACTCCTGATACCTGCAGAAGGAATAGTGGAAGTAACTTCCATGAACATTAGCATTGCTCCTTTCTCACAGCAGAGGTCCAGAAGGAGCAGAGTTATTGTCCTATAAAGACTGATTATCACTGTCCATTCTGGTTTTTTAAATCTTCAAGCTCATTTTCTGACCATGCTTCTTGCAATTAGAGCTAAAATGTATCTGTTCCTGTGACAGCCGCAGTTTAATAAAGGCTCAGCCAGAAAAGTGGTGTGGAAGAATGTTGTTACTATAAAAAGCAGTACCTCTTATAGGTAGAAGTGCCTCTTATAGGTGTTTGTAAATGCATATGAGCAGTTGGGAAAGCTATTTAACCATGTAATACCTATGACAAGCATGCCTCTGATTTATTAAAACAGGTTGGGGTTTGGTGGGTTTTTTCCAATTTAGAAGTATCATTTTCCTTTGCTTCTTTCCTCCACCTGAACACCCAGCAGCCTCATTGCATTGACCACTGGGGATACACATAACCTCATTTGAACTGAAAGTAATTAAGGTAAAACTGTAGCCCCAAGACACACCTGCTACTCTGCACACCTCAAACTTCTGCTCCTTAGTAATGCCGGCACAAGGAGACCTGATGGAAATTTTGGGAGAAAGAGAGGGGACGGAAGAATTTCACAGCTCTTTCAACAGTAGCACAATCTCAGGTTAGCTTAATCAAACAAGAAAGCACACTCTGGGTGAAATCTGCCGTATTATCAGATGGGGGGGGAAGTATCCTTCTGTTCTTGGAGAAGTTTCCATTTTAGAAAGGTTCTGCGTGTGCCGATGCCACGTTTTTAGTTCACTGAATTAGTCAGTAGCTGGCGATGACCTGCCTTGATCTGCGGAGGAGTTCAGGCAAGGTTCGTGCGCTGGAGCCCGCAGTGAGTGGGGAGGATCCGGTGTCGCTGAGCACTGGGACCCGACTGAGCACGAGCTCAGGTTCCACACCCAGCACTGCCTCCAGCTACACTGAAAGGTTTCAAAGCAGGTGAATCCCAGTTGTTATTTTTTTATGATCACCGTTCCCTTTTGAATTAGGTTGCTGTAAAAGTTAACTGGATTTTTTCCAGATCCAAGCGCCGTATACAAATGAAAGTATTATGTCTCAGTGGATTGTTTTCAGTTATATATTCTATATTTTAGATCTTACTTCACAGCTGAGAAGCCAAATCAAAGATGAAAAAGAAAGAACTATTTTCCTCTTCTGATCTGGCAAAAAAAAAAAAGAAAAAAAGGAGGAGAGAATAAGATCTGCTAATTTTAACAAGTTTAAAAAAATTAGTTTAGATTTTCAAAGCCTTTAATGATGCAGTGGACAAACAAGTACATGGGAGTTAGATACTTATCCAGATTAGACACTTCATAATACACAAAGCAACTGTTAGATGTTTCAGAAGCTAAATGCCTTTGAAAATCTAGGCTGTGGTGACTCAAAATCATTAATCATTTTAAGTGTATTTAAAGCAACTGTAATTACTACTGCCTTTTCTAGGAAACTGTTGAATTTTAAATGTGGCATCTTTTTGTGCTTTCTTCCTTGTACTGAGCCTAAAGTACTTTATTTTTCTTTTCGTTAAAAAAAAAGCAGATTGTATACTTTGTTTTGTACATTTTTTGCTAAATTGCAGTTTCCATTCAAATGTAGCATGCAAGAAACCTTGAGTAACATAACCCTCTTAAACAGGAAAAAGGTCATTTGCCTTTTTCCGACATAAGCAGGCAGGTGTATTAGAGCTCATGTCTCTGGGAGACCCAGGACATTTTTTGGTTTAGCAGGAAGGGATGGACTCTGAAGGATATAGAAGACCCAGTTACAAAGGCTGCACTCATATTTAACTTGGCTCTCTGGGGACACTTGTGCTTCTGAAGAACAGCAGCAAGTTGGAGGATGCTGGAGCTCTTCAATTGCCTGTGCCCAGATTGAAGCATTGCTGTCGCAAAACCTTCACCACAGCAAGGGAGAGCCCTTGAGCAAGTGCTCATCAGTTAAAAAATGCTCTGTTCAGGGGGAGAAAAAAAGCAGGAAAGAAAGATTGTACCTCTCAAATTGACATCTCTCCTGGCACAGATTACTCCAAAAGATAAAACAATATGGACTTACAGATAATGTTCTAATTAAAAAAAAATTAGAAGTCTTGCTTCCCAGTACATAAAAAAATTACAGAAAATATTTTGCAAGTCAGAACAAGCATTCTTATGTAAGATCAGTCAGTTTTCTTTTAATCCAAATTGTTGTCTCCTATCTAGCCAGCATCTAAACACACTGTTGTGCAAGTTGAGAGTGTTATATAGTAAATTCCAGACGCTGTGTCTCACCAGTGTTTGCCTAGGAGGGTTATGTGAAAAGTGAATTCAAAACTACATAAAACAAGACATATTCCCTTCAACAACTGTTTAGGATTGAGATGGTTTCATGACATCAATTCTTGAAAGAATGGAGAAAATAATTTTGAATAATAATGGGAGAGCACTAAGCCAGACATTGTAACTGAAAGGTATTCACGTAATGAGAAACAGAAATTTCACTGTAAAATCATATGGCCTGATTTTTCCTGACAGTACCTCACAGCACTGTAGTCATTTATGTAAAGTTGCTGTAAAGTAGCCAGTGGCTTGAGTCGTGAAGATTTTTGCTGACAGCTATTTATGTTTACTTTGGATATTCAGAATATTTTCAAAGGGATGAAGGGCATGGTGACAGCCTAGCTGTTAAAGGTATCAAGTGAGCTAAGAAGTGTATCTGCGTGTCCTGTTTATAACCTACAGTCAGGGAAAGAACAATTTTATTTTTTGGTCTACCACCTAGCATGACTTCTGGGGTAATCCTGATTTTTGAAGTTTTAGTTCTTCCCACCTTGAAACAAAAGAATTATAAAATTTGTTGATGTTATCTATCTTAGTCAATAGGTCCCTGGTCTAACTGGAGGTGGCACTGATCTGAGCTCCCTGAACCTGAGCTTTCCATTAGCACCTCTGAGTAAAATGAGAAAAAACCTCTTACACTGTAATGAGCCAGGCTCCAGCTATTCCAGGCACTTCACTCACAGCAGGGGCCTGAGTCCTGGAGGATGTACAGTCCTGTTTGTGGTGGTACATGTCAGGGAAGTACACATAAAGGAAAGAAAGTTGATGGCAGTGATACTTCATCATTTGAAAAACTGGCCAGCTAAATCTGATAGTACTCAGTTTCCCTGTTGCAGCCACATAATTCTAATGCAGCTGTTGCAAGGGGTAGGATTTTCTGAATCATTGAGAGTGGACACTGTATGCATAAGGCCCACCTGAGGAGACTGGAGGTGTTTGTGTTACAGGAGCACGTGTGCCAGCTCAGACCCGAAGCCTGGCTGGTCTGACCCTCTCTCTGACAGTGGGCAGAGCCTGATACCTGATAGGAAGGTGTAAGAGGCAGCAAATGCAGTACAATCTGATCCCATGTCCATCTCATCTTGATCTATAGTCAATGGAAGCTCTTTGAAATCCTTCCAACATTTTTGTTCTCATTTTTTGAGAGAAGTAAAAAATTGACTCATCTTCTAAGGCTGATGTTTTAGTGGAGCAAAGGGACATAAGCAGAAGGATACCTTTCTGCAGAATAATGTAAACATTGAGGTTTGAGTATCAAATAGATCAGCCAGAAAGGAAGAAGTGTTAATAATTGAAGACAGAATGAGAGAATGGAAAGGAAAGTTTAAAAAAAGAACAAGTAAGCAAGTAGCCTGTCACTGCACCATCTTACTTAAAGTCAGGGAAAACTTTAGGATCTGCTCTGGCAGAATTAAGAGAAAGAAAATATATCTGTAAATGTATTTGAGATTCAAGGAAACATTTGTGTTAAAAATCACATGTAGGAAGTGCATTGAGATAAGATCTGTCTGAGGGATGGATTAGTATTAGAGAACAATTTGGAGCTACTGCACTGAAAATTCCACCTTCTAATTAGATAATCAATGAAAACATTATACACGTGCAACATGTAAGAGGGAGGTGTCTTGTGGAAAATGGATATTTTGAACATGTTTTTCTTTAAGGGAGGCAAAACTAAGGTGTGTGATACAGTTTGTTTGGTCAGGGGTGCCTTGGTTTTGGTATCAGGTCACCATTCTGAGTGGGTACACACCCCCTCCTTGTGTGTCTTGCTTGCTTTCTGTCACATCTCAGGCACCTCTCTGAAAAGGTGGGAGCTTTTCCTTTCCCAAGGCAAGTTCCATTCCTGGGGAGGAAAGGGAAAGGGGACTTTTCCCCAGCTCCATGGCCCTGGCAGAACAGAGGGAAAGCTGTGCTTGAAATCCCAGGCTGTGTCTGAGAAGAAGAATGAGGAGAAACAAAGCTGAGAACTTATGATCTCAGCTGCAGTAATGTGCAGTAATTGTGAGCTGTCCCTAGAGACCCTGTAGGAGCAAACAGGTTGCTTTGAAAAATGCCATGTAATGAAAAGTCTCCCTGCCCATGGCAGGGGTTTGGAATAGTCAATCTTGAAAGGTCCCATCCAACCCAAACCATTCCATGACTCTGTGAACATCTAGCAATGGGCATGGTCCAGCCCTTGCCCTTCTGGCTTCCACCTCTCTGCCCTCCCAAGGGTAGAAGACGTTCAACTGCGTGACAGAAGGGAAGTGGAACAGGGAGTTTATGACTTACTATGGCCCTAAATTCTGCAGTATTTGAGGATTCAGTCTATGCATTGTGGAATGAGGAAATATGTGTAATAGCTTGAGAAAAAGGGAGAACCACAAAGTCTGGATTCCCTCTGTCCTAGACCTGGTACCAATCTCTTACGAGTAAATTAGCAAATACAAATTATACTGTGAGTGTGTGGGTGGGGTTCAGTTAATTCATCTCATCTCTGAAACAGAATGACAGTCAACTTCAGTGGTGGTTTGGAAACTTCCTGCTGTAAGGAAGTTCTGACATCTCATGCTAGAATGTTTGGGGAGTGTGATATATAACCTTGTCTCTAAAATACAGGTAAGGATTTGTTACAAAGGGAGGAATTTTATAGGATTTCAACAATGGTAAAAAGCTTGTTTAGGGATGGTTCCTGGAAACTTCAGGTGAAGAGCAGGAAGAAAATACTGACTAAGTTATTCCTTTTGCCTGCTGATGCCTGTCGTCTGTGCTTGTGGGACACAGGCTGCATTTTGACATGCACAGCAGTATCTCCTGCATCAGTGTTGTCTGAGTCTGTGCCCCAGTGGTAGTGGTGCAGATTTCCTAATGGCTTTCAGGATGGTATCTTTGTAGCATATGCATGGTAAGTCTGGGCAAACAAAATTTCCTCCTGGCTGGCTGATGCTTCCAGACACTGTTCATCTAGGAAGAAATTCAGAGGTGAATGACAGAGTCCTAAGAGGACATGTCAGTTTGAGAGCTCCAAAGAAAATTCAAGGGAAGAATAATAGTATTTTGAATCTCTAGGCATAATTCCAACATTCACCAATTTCATCCTCTGCAAAATGCCTAGTAATAATTTGTCATTTATAGATTAGGCACAAACTCCTTACAACCTATTTCATTACTCTAATGAATTTACTACACAAGCTGAGGATGAGAGCTGGGTGATGTATGACTCTGTAATGTATCTATGAAAATATGTTGTTTTGTTCTATTAAATACCATTCAGTAGGTTTCTATTTAAATATTGTATATAACTGTACCCAAGTTGCCTGATGCCCTTGTTTCCGAAATACAAACATGTGCTTCATTTCAATGCTGCTGTTTTCCATTTTGACGCAGTTTGTGATGTAAACAAGCATTCCTCGTGCATTATTTGCTGTTCTCTTGTTTCTGCCTGTTTTGCTTCCCATCACTAGGTGGCAATAGCTGAACAGCCACTTACAAACAGGAGACAAGACAAAATGGTGCAGCAAAACTAATGAGCCATAAACTAAGAAGGATTTCTATTACTTTATTTAGAGATTATCATATTAAATGAGATTTCCTTGATGAAATCTTATTTTGTGGAGTTCTTTCTGTCACTCTGTACTTTTAACTTAGATCATAGCAAGATGTTTGTTTTACCTTGTTAATACATGGGACACCATAGTACGTAAAATTTGGTTGGTTTAGATACTACAATTTTGATCTTTGATTCAGCAGAGGACATTAGTTAAGCTAATGTATGTGTTATGTCATATCTTCCAGTCTCTGTAAATAGTTCCCATACCTTAGGGTATCTATAATTGTGCTAGACACCTAAATTTAGGCACTGGAATACCATTGAGCTATGACCAGCATATGACAGTCTTTCAAGAGCAGGGCAGAAAGTGGTTCCCAGAGGAGGGAATGCGAAATCATGAATGCAATGCAGCCTATCCCAGGACATGATGATATCCTGCTTGTTTTCCTCTGTTAGGTATGTTCTGCACTGGAATCAAATGAGTCTGGGAACCACTCTTTGTAGGGTTGTTTTATTTTGCCCAAGAGGACTAGACTGTGTAAAAAACCATGAAGACACTGATAAGCAGCCCTTACTTATTCCTGAGGTGAAGAACTCCAGACAGCCTAACTTTTATACAGGCTGTACTTGTGTGAATCCAGTCTGATTCCATGGAAATCAGAGACACAGATGTAATTCAACATACAATATTATTTGGCTAAAAGGGCTTAGTATTTAAATCAAAATAAGAAGGAAAAGCTATAGAAAGCCATAGAAAATTATAATCATAATCATAATAAAGCACGTTAAAGCCTTCAGTAGTTCAGTAGAGCTACTTTAGGCTTTGAGATGCGTCCACACCTCTGCTTGGAAGACAAAATTTGAATCTATATTTGCTTTGTTACTGTTGTCATCTACTGTTGGCTACTCTTTGCATTTAGCCTCAGATTCTGAGGAGTTAAGATTGCAAAATCCACATAGGCCTTTTCATACCAAGCTAAAATGGGCCCCAGACGATTGTGCAAGACTGTGCTATATTCAAATCTCCATGTGCTTTTTTAAGGATTCCTGCAAGCATTGCTGAAAACACAGAGGACTAAACTGCCTGAATGACTGTAATAAACAGTAGTCACTAAAACTGTAAACAAAATTGGTACCTATGCTACTAAATATTAAGAATCTAAAAATCTAGTTTACAAAAGTAGTTACCCTGAGTATCATGTGTATACAATGAGGAGAAACAGGCTGCTTTGAGCAAATAATTGTGTTCTTTACTGGAACTCTCTGAACTATTGTGTCATGCTGAAGGCACTCACCTCCCAGTGTAGGCATCTGAGCTGGATGCCTCAAGATAGATATTGTGAATACCTCCAGCAGTATGTGGTTTTGTTATTCTTGTCCCTTTACTGAGTGAAAGCTTTGGAAGTCTATTTTTCAGATGTTTTCCAATGACAATAGCTGCTCACAAGGACACGTCTGACCATACTGGTGAACAGTGTCTCCCAGCTTCTTTTTCCCCAAAGTTGGGCATGGAAACTCCACAGCTCCAGATCTGTTCAGACTGAGAAGGGTACTAGCCAGGTAACCAAGGTTCCTGGATATTTATTTCCTCTGATCTCAGAAAACAGTGGGAGAACAGAAGGTGCTCAGTGCTCACAAATGTGGAGTGTGTGTTACATGTAGTTTAACAAACATTAAGTTTAAACATTGCTTATGGTAATCAGCAGGTAGTTCATCATGGCAGGCACATGAAAAGCCTTACATTTTGAATCTGTGGTTTCACATGGTGAAAAAAAAAGGAACTGTTATTGTCAATTCCCATGTAGTAATGTCATAAAGAAGGAGCCCACTGTACCTGTAAATGTGTAAGTCTGTAACAGCCCTCATCAGACAATTTACTTTCATGGACAGATTTCATATGCTCATGCCTGTCTGTCTTTCACAGCCTGGAATATGTAATTAAATTGTAAATATTGCAAAGTCAACAAAAATGAAAGTGGAAGCTATGCAATTTCAAAATTTCTTAGTCTTGTGAGCCTACCAAAAATAAGTTCAGGACACTAAATTAGAATACTGATGTTTCTGCCATTTCTGTGTTATTCCTGTTTTAGGAGTGTTTCCAAAATATGAGTAAAATCATTATATTTGGTAGATGTCTTGCTTGCAGATTTAGACTGGCAAATATTTAAACTTAATTTAGCATTTAAATTTTTAAAAAATATTTTATGACTAATGATAGAAATTAGTAAGATTTTAATTGATTATACTTTTAATTTTAAAGAAGCTGTTAAAAGTTAAATTCTGAATCATTTATATTCTGGGTGATACTTTTGAAAGCAGAACCAATAATGGAGGAGTATCATACCTGAAGTAAATCTTAACTATCATTCTGTATGAACTCATTCATATGATGCCAAAAATATAGACTCTAAGAATGGTGGCATTTTTCCTTAATATACTGTCTCAATATATCCATTAAGCTTTTCAGTATTTTAGTACAGCATCATGCTGTCAGTGGGAACGCACAATAGGTGGACATGTTCTTCAGAAAATGGCGATAGCAGTAAAATTCTGCAATTATGTTGTGATGCAATGCTTAAAAAAAGACCTACATGAAATTGGATTACTTTGGCTCCATATCACTTTGGAGAAAGTCCGTAAAAGAGGTGCAGGGGATCTGATAGAAGCTGAATGTAGCTGTAGCCTTTTTAATGTTACTCCACAAGGAACAGCAACTAGGCATTAGGTGGTACTTTAACGTGCCAAATGCAAACTCTTCCTATGGTAGTTGAATCCAGGTGTCCTTGGATGCAGTAGCCCATTTATTTCTTCACCAAATGATCACAGAGTCAAGAAAAGATTGTTAGATTGGTTAGACTTGGTAACTGGTGATGATCAAGTGGAAGGAACGTTACTGGATCCTATTCATACAAGTTGACTCAAAATTAGCAAAGATAGATCTGCCAATCTGAAAATACAAACATGAGAAATTAAAAGGAGCTGGATAGTGACAGTTAAGAAAAGTGCCCATGTGGGATATCTGAAATTTCTTTTACTTGAAAGCACCAAAACCAACCAACCGACAACACCTTGAACTTTTCATTCTGCCGGTGAGGGACACATGGGACCCTCAGGAGCATGCCATGGAGCTAGCAGGTCACCCATGGAGGCTGGTATTCTGACAGCAGCAGCACAGAAGATGAGCTGAGTAAGACTAGGTGAGGGAATAAAAAACAAATGGGTAAACATCCTTATTCCTTTACAACTTCAAAACAAGGACATTGATTTTAAAGAGTCCAGTATCCAGTGAGGTTGAGAGATGGAGTAAGAACAAGATTTGACCACTAACTACATGAATGCTTTTGCCTTTAGTTTTCGTTTTCTCTTGTAGAAAAACAGAAGTAGGAGGAGTAAGACAAACAGAACAAAAAATCATTTGTGAGGTGTTAAAAAACCCCTCAAAGTTCTTCAAATTCACATTACTAAAACCAGTTAACTTCCCATTTATTCACTCAATGAAGAGCAGCCATATGACGTTGCAGCTTGGGTAATAACATTTTTGTTGAGCATATCAAAAGAGAGATTCTGCCCTGTAAATATAAACCACAGATTTGTTGGGGGGAAAACTATCTGCATCAACAGAGAGGCTGCTTGATACTCAAGACTGATTGGTGAGAGATTATATTTAAAGGTGTGGATTTAATTTAAAATTGGATAAAGTCTAATACGGATTTAGGAAATACAACTACTTGCAAATTAACCTCCTGTTTTTATTTTCAGCAAGAGAGTTGCAATGAAATTAATTTATCTGTCATCTCCAGAAAAGCATGTGATATAGCACCACAAGGGAAATTATTACTTAAATCCTTGAACATAGGAATTAATGCAGTATTTGTGAGGATGAATAAGGACTTCCAAACCTACTTGGCATTGTGTCTGGTGAAAAATCAATTAGTGGGATAGTGGAAAGTCATTGGTCTCCTAGATTTTGGAACGTCCCTTACTCGGTGTTAAGTTTAACTTTAATTGTAAAAGGCTGGATTGTGCTGGCTAAAACAGGATGGCACAAAGAGGAGGCTTTGTCAGTGGGGCGTAGGAAAGAAGGTACAAATGGGACAGCAAGGTCTCAATATAAACTGGGGATGCAGTGACAGCAGTGGGATGATAATTAGCGGCATAGAGAGGAAGAGCTGATCAGCTTTCATTGACATGGGTGATGAGGTCAAACCTGAGATACTCTGAACACTTCTGGTTGTTCATGTCCATGAAAGGGTGTAAACAGGTTTTGAGTGAAGTTCATTTAGAAACTGAAAGAATGTTTACAAAGTGAGTTTAAACAACAGCCTGTCATTAGTGAGGACACAAAACCTTATCTCTAGATGAGGTATGTTTGCAGAAGACATTTAGCATACTTTCAGTGAGAACCACAAGAGCTTGGTCTCAGTGACCCTTGTGTTCCTCAGCTTCCAATCCAAACATCAAATATTCTGCATACTGAAACTAAAAGTAATGTGCAAATATAATTGCTGACAAAGTTTTTAGAAGAATGAGCAGCAGACAAGCTCTATTTTGTCTCTGATACTATAATTATGAAATGCTGCAGGATATTTATTTCACTAAGTGAGAAAAATAAGTACTGTTATTTGCAGGAAATAATATCTGGAGGGGTGATACCAAGAATATGTGAAACAAAAAGTACTTTGGAAACCGATTCTTATTTTTCTTCATTACCATTAAAATATGCATAGTGATGTAGTGTGATTATATGAAATAAAACCTTAGGAATATGGAAATTGTACCTAGCAATTAAGTATTTTGTAGAAAATACAGAGAGATTAAAAAGCAGTGAATTGCTTCTGCCTCATTTTTCTTATGTGAATTCAGTTCCTTTTTAGAAACCATTATTCAATATAAAAATGATATCAAACTGAGTTTTCTGTGGCTCTTTCAGAGGTGAATACAAAGCAGTGAGCTCTCTGGCTTATTTGGCGTTATGAATCCAGCTTGCTGTCTCTCATCTTTGTTAAGGGAGGGAGGGGGGGAGGCAGAAAAAGTGTCAAGAAAAAAATGACAACACGTTTCTCTGTAGCAGTGAAAGGAAAGCAGAAGCAGCCAGTCTGCATGCCGTGGGTTCAGTGTTCTGGAAGTGCTTCTCTTGTGCAACTGGGCTGAGGGAGAGCCTTTTTTCCTTCCCAGCGTCACTGCAATCAGATCTATGGGTGCAGCTCCGCTTTGCTGCAGCATGATGCAGTTGTGTGTAGTTCAGCGGGCTCCTCTTGGAAGCAGGCGGAAGGAGAGCAGCTGACCAGAGCAGGCAGAGGATGTTCATTAGAGGCTGCTTTCTTTCCCCCTGAAGCTCAGCAGTACGTGCGAGATCCCTGCAGCTGCAGAAGAGACGCCTTCGGTGAGGCTTCCAGTTGCCGCTGGGTTTGCGAGAGGAGGTGCACGGGCTCGGGCTGACGGGCTCCGATGGGAGAGCAGCCTCAGACCGGCAGGCTGCCCGCTGTCAGCAGCGCGGCTCCGACACCCTTCGGGGAGCCGCTCTAACTGTGCCGGTGGAACAAGTGCTCTGCTGCTGCTGCTGCTGCTGCTGCTGCGGGAGCCTTCGCCGACCAGAAGAAATCTGCCCGGTTGTGGAATGGAATAAATGAAAATACTGAGTGCTGAGGGGGCGAGGGAATTAAATACTCTTCAGCTAGAATTAAGAACAAGCCCCGAAGGAAGAGCAAAGGACAAAAATCTCATGGTGTGTTGTTGTTGTTGTTGAGGCTTTTTTTATTTTTTTTTTTAATGAGCTTACCTACCATGAACGGAAGAAGTGGATCTGCGGAGACTTCATTTCCTCCTCTGACCCCTCGTTTACATCACTGACTGGTGACAGTCACATCTACATACATAGTACCTGCCACTTCAGCTGCTCAGAATTATAGAAGCCTCTTTGTATGCAGCAGACATGGCTAGCCAGCAGGATTCAGGCTTCTTTGAAATCAGTATCAAATATTTACTGAAATCCTGGAGCAATAGTGAGTAGCAGAAGAGTAATCTTTTCATATTATGCATTGCTTGATAAACAGCTAGGGCAACCTGAAGGATAGAATTTTACCTTTCTGTATGTTTGTGTTGTGTAAACCAAGTAATTCTTGCTTTTTTCAGCTCTAAAAATCAAAATGTCAGAGATTTAAGTAGGTTTCATTAACTGTAAGGGCTGTAATGAGATTATACTAGATTTTATTTGATTGAATTCTGAAGTTAGGCTGCTTTCTGGGTCTAACAGTACATTGCAGGGAGTGCATTCCAAACAACATTTCCTGCCTACATGTTTGTTTTATTTGTTCAGACTTTATCTAAATATTTTTTTAAATTATGTTTAATCACAAGGGTGTGGCATTGCTCAGAAGTTGGTTTTTATTAATTGTGCACTGAGGACAAAATATAATTATTCTACTTCAGGTCTGAAAGTCATTTTGATGTGACAGGAAGCAAAACATCAATTGCTTGTAGCTGCACTTCCCACCCTCTATGCTTAATTTGAGAATCTTATGCAATATTTCTAGCCAGAAAGAATCCATCTGTTTATCTGATCCAGGCTGGGTTTTGCAGAATGTAAACAAATAGCATTTTAGTCTGCCTTAGTCTTTTTAGTACTGCTGTTCCTGATTTCCATTGCTTTTTTAATCAATTACTCTATAGATGATTTAGCAATATTATGTAATGAAGATGTCTGAATAAAATTTAGTGCTTGCAAATATATTCAGATGAGGTAAGGTGATGAGATAACACTGGCAGAAATTTGCTTTTTAAGTTAAAGTACATGAACAGTATATTCCTCCTCTATATAAGCTTTTATTAACAGTGCTAAATCTCCATATTTAACTGGTTTTAAAAGATAGAACACAATGTCTCTGGAAAAATCCAGCTTGGCTAAGTGTGAAATAAGGTTCTGATCATCCTGCTATCTATAATTTAAAAATGTCTGCATAAAAGTCTAGCATTTAAAAATTCTGTGGTATAAAAGAATTGCAAGATCTGCTCAATACAAGGAGAGTACCTTATACCTGCAAAGAAATAAACAAAACACTATGTTAGAGGTGTGACATGCAAGTCTTGTATTCATTAAATGATATCCATAGAAACTGTATTTTTCCAGGTCATTTGTAACCTCAGTAACACTGTAGTGCTTGTTTGAATCTGTTTTTCTACCACAAGTGTGAAGCCACCAGGGAATAATAGTATTACCTAAACAGCATTGCTTATCTGCCCTCCTACAAAAATATTTAGTGCATATTCATTCAAATGAGTGATCCCACAAGGACTAGGAGAGAATTTTATGATTCAGTTACCTTCTTGGACTAATATTAATCTAATACTGAGAACATAAGTGTGTATTGTGACAGCACATATTTTATAACGAGCTAGGCACAACTTATGACAGAAGAAAAACAAGGCGTTTTATGGTGCAGAAATCAAATCAGTTATGGCATTAATTTTGTAATAGCCTACTGTAACTTGAAGTAAAACCAACACTTAAGAATATAAAACCAACTACATTATAGAATTAAAGTGTTGTTTTTTTCTTTTTCCTTTATCTTGAAGTACACACTAAGTATTTCAATATAGAAAAGGTATTTCTAGTCTGAAATTAGAAGTCCCGAAGTTCTAGTTTAGGGAAATGGAAACAGTATATGAATAATAGATATTTCTGACATTCTTTTAGTGAATAAACACCCCTTCTACTGTATCTGAAGAAACAGTAGGAGGAAATAGAGTAAATGAACCCAGGTTGCCTTAAACTTGTCAATTGGAGGTTTTTTGCTTTTGTACTGGAAGGGTATGTTCATAAATCTGGTATGTTCATGAATCTGAATGTGTCCTTTCTAGCTGAAAAACAAACTATTTGATAAGAAGACAGTAGGGAGTTAAAAAAAAAAAAACAAAAACCTAGGGCTTTCTTCAGCTCTGCTATGTGATGGGTGGAGCAGAGGAAAACACTTCCCTTGCTTGAGAAACTGCTGGGAAGCCTGCACATGCATGCATGGGAGCATGTTTTTCTGAGAATAGGTGCTGTGTCTGCACACCCAAGAGCAGAAGTAAGCCATGAATTATGATGTGCCATTTACATAGCAGCCAGAGGTCAAACATACAGTTTAAAAAAAAAACAAACTTTGGTTCCTACAGTATATATTTTGCTGCAGTGTTAACAATGCAGAGGTGCTGTCCATGTATGTTTCTGCAAACTGGCACTTCGAAACATCAGTTTAAACAGCATTTATCCTTCCCAGGCTTTTTAGTCCCACCAAAACCAGATCTTTCCATTGATTTGTGTTTTGGCTTACACAGAACATTAGCATTTTCTAGCAGATTGCCATCCATGTCTGTTGCCCATACCATGAAATATACTCAGTTATTCTACTTGGAATGACACTTTCCCCTGATTTTGCTATCTAAGGAGTTTAACAAACTAGCCTTCTTGACATGCCAGGCAGGATTTCAGTTCAGTGTCACACAGCACTCGCTGAAGTGTTCACCAAGCATGCTGCTTGCATTTGCATGTTCATCACCCAGCTGAAGAGGCAGGTAATTTATGGACCGTGGGGTTAATTCACTTTAACTGTTGCAGTCAGGATAGCACAGTGTGATACAGTCTCTGGGGTGTTCTCAGAGAGCCTGCACCCTTCTTCCTGGGGATAAGAAAAGCTAAGTCACAGTCTGGCCTTCAAACCATCCCATCAAACTGAGAGATCTCAAAATACTCCTTTGTGCAGTTCCCAAGACAGACTTTTGCTCTGCATGTGTCCATAAGGTACTGTGCATGTCGTGCTGTCTGGAAAATATTCCTGCATTGTGTTGGAGATGGAGTCAGAACAGGGTGTTCTCTGGTTGGAAAATAAGAATAATCTAAGGGGCCTTTTTACCCATCTCATGTGTTCTTATATTTTCTTAAATATTTGAGCATTTTTCATCAGTGCTGCATTAGTCAACAACTGCATTAATCATTTGCATTACTTCTTTTTTGAAAGTACTGCTAAAATAGCTATGTCAGCACAAGATGAGTGGTATTTACTTGGCCCATTGAGGTCAATAAGCTAACAAGAATAAAATAGGGCTTACCAAAACTGGAACAATCAAGAGTCTTCAGGTTTGTTGTGGAAATAGTGCAAAATGCATTTTATAAATAAACATTTGTAATTTATTCAAGGCATAATACATTAATACAAATGTTAGGAATTTGAAACCTGATCTTTCCTTAATTTTTTTTTTTACTTTTTTGAATGAATGAGATAGATTTATTCTGAATTTAATTTCCAAATGTCTTTTTGAAAGTCACAGTTTAAAAAAAAAAATCTGAACAGAAATTTAGAAATCTAGCTACAAGAACCTAAAGTACCATCATTATAAACTGCAGAAAAATCTATAATAAATTCTGCCTTTTGCAGTTCCTAGATCTGATCAGCAATTAAGTTTATTGGAGGAAAGGATTCTGTAGAAGGATCTAAATGGCACAGGTAGATGGCTCACTCGTGCTCTCACAAGCCTTGTGGGCTTGTGGAAGCTGCATTTCTTTGTCTCACAGTTACTAGAGATAGGTTTTAAGGTTTCTTTCTGTGTAACAAAATGAAATTGCATATTCTGCATAGGGAATATTATATTTGGCACTTCTCATAGAACAGAGTTATCTGCAGGGCCTGATTTTGAGGATTGCAATGCTTGTTTATCTACCTCTGAATAGAAAGGGGGTTTTCTGCAGACTTGTGTTTAATGCAGACTCAGCATAAGGACTTTTCTAATATCAGGACTTCAGGTCTCTTTTCCACGGCCAGACTTCTTTGCCTTCTTCCACAGCAGCCAACATCCACATCAAAATCCTCACGCCATCATCCTCTTCCCCTCTGTGCTGTCCAAAGCCCTCTGCTCAGTCCTCCTGCTGCACCGTGTGCTCCTTCTCTGTGCCCTGTGTGCCCAGTCCCGTGGCAGCTGTCAAAAGCTCCTTCTTCTTTACAAGTGCTGGTGACATCAGGGACAGCCCAGGCCTGGGACCACCCAGACACCCACATCAGCTCACATCCCACAGTGCTCCCAGCAGGATCTCTGGCTCCTCCACAGCTTGCTGGTCACACACCGAGCTGAACACAGGGCTGGCATCCAAACAGGTTCTGTGGTCAAAAGAGCATCAGGCAGCAGAGACTTCCCAGTGGATGATGTGAAACCTGGGGGGTTGCTAGCTGCCGCATGGTCAGCCATGTTCTGTCCTTCTCTTAAGATATGTTCCTACCATGTCAGGAAAAGAAATTAGTAAGGAACATTTCATTAAATGAATGTAATGCACAAGGCTGATAAAACTCAGCCTTTTTTACAGGAATGTTCATGAAGTCCTGTGTCGATGAGCAAGAGAAAAGGGAAAGGCACAGACACTTTCTTAACTGAAAGTCTTTGTTATGTCCAAGCCTGTGATGCATTTCTTTGATCTTCTAGTAAGATTTTAGTGTGCATAAGTGTGATAACAGCTATTTTGGTAGGTTCCCTTTTCTACCATCAAACACAGCCTGTTTAAGGCTGAATACTCTGAGCACACCATGCTATCAGACTTAGAGATTTATAGCAAGATACCAATCAAGGGAAGAGGCTCCTTCCTGTTTTCTACTGCCCACTTAGGCAAACACATTCACTGAACAAGGAGAACCTTCCCCCCTCTCTTGCTCTGGCATCCATACTCTTGCAGGCCCAAATAACCTGATTCCAGAAGCTGATGTGCTGCAGGCTCACCCTGCATGGAGAGGAGCAGTTCTTGCCTGAAGCAGCTGGGGAAGGGACAGGGCCAGTGGCTGCAGTGAGCAGATGGAGAAGCTGGGACCCGTGTGTCCTGCTGGCTCCAGAGGTGTCACCCTGACTCACCTGCAGAGAGCTGGCCCTTGCACTGCCGCTGCCTCTGGGGAGCCCTGGGCACGAAGGTTTAGCATCTGCTGTGTCTTGGCAGCTGAGTCTGCCTGGAACAAGGGATGCCACTAATTCAAGCTGTTGTGCTAGGTGAAGGGGATTGATTGCCCTGTCCATTGAGCCTGAAGGGAGGGTACATAGTGGATTCTTCAGCTCTAAGTAGTCTGTGACTGTCAGCAGTAAAGTGTCTTGCTTGATAATGGTGACTGTTATCGCCCAGGAACTCTCTTTGTATTTGGTTTGATCCAAAGGGAAAGGTAGCAAACCACAATGTTTAGGCTCTTCGTGTTCTGACCCATTTTAGAACTTGCATTTTGACATGGTTCTTCTCAGAAGTAAGGGAAAGTGAAAGTTTTACTACCTTGGAAACATGAGAACTCTTTTAAAAATGATTTCTTTTTATTTTGATGTTTGCTACTCTATTGAGGACATTCCAGAAGCGTTTCTACCATACTTGGAGGGAAAAAAGGATGAGAAAATCATAAACGCTTTATTGCAAGATCCAGTTGATTTGTAGAATGAGTTTCCTTGTCATTAAAAAGTTTGAATTGCTGCAGTAAAAATCTACAAATGCTTTGACTGCAATATAGTGCATAAGTTTTTCTGGTAAAACTTCAAAACACCAAAATATTAGATGACCTGGAAACTAGGCTTTGTTAGTTACTGGTAGATATTCCATGAAGGCTCTAATTATTTTACTTGTGGTGAAAACAAAACTATTCTGTTATACTATATGTATTCACTATGAGTGATTAATTTGTGATATCCTTGTTATCAAAATACCAGCATCTTGGTTTTTCTAGTATTGCTAGTTGTTATTCAAAAGGATCAGGAAAAGAACTAACAATTCTTATATTTCCTCTATTCGTATAACATACCACTGAATAAGCTGTGCTACCTTTTATTTTTATATGTCTATATAAATATAAAAACTATAATTATGAAAAATGGAGTATATATAGGTATCAGGAAAGTGATAAACAGGATACCTTAGGAGTATAAAATGTACAATAGTGTTTAAAATGTAATACTGGTGAATATAAGTTGTTATATTAATATGTTATATTAAATTGCTACTTAACAATCCTTTTCTATTTTCTCCACTTTTGATACACCCATTGCATTAGTAGCTTAACTCTTTTCTGTGTATTGACTTGGAGTCAGTAGGAAGCAGGCTCTACACCTACAGTGGAGAATTACAGTGGCACATGCTTGTCCAACTTTATTTTCTGTTTTCATTCCTAAGTTTCTAAACAGTCAGAAACTACAGACCCTCGCTGTGAGTTGGTAGCCCTAGAGACTGAATTCCTGAATGGCACATATGGCATTGCAGTAGCTGTGACTGGGAGGGACAGTCTCATCCCAGTGTCTTACTCCTCTCGCCATTCTCCTACCCCTTCTCTGCCACCCTCATTACCCACAGAGTTAGTATCCTGAAAGCTAAACTTTCTAAAATGGTGTGGATGCTGGTGTCAGCATGAGAAAGGGGATGAGGATACACTACTAGGAGTGGGAGGCAGTTTTGGCTGATTCCTGCTATTAGGCTGCTGGAACTGTATGGTAAATCATCTTTACTTTAAATGGTGACTCCTGTACCTATGCCTGCTTATAAATAATAGTTCCTTCTCCAGGAGGGAGACAAATCTAGCTTTTGCATCCCTCTTTTCAGAGCATCAGCAGTGAAGTTGTTACCATTGTTTCCGTGATAAATTTGGAGTGCAGAATAATTTCACACAGATAAGTAGCTGAGTTATTTGTAAGTCAGTAATTTTTCAGTCACTGCAGTTACCTAAACTAGATTAGAATCAATTGTTCACGGAAATAAAATTGCTTCTCCTCAAATTTTCTTTCTTCTGAATCCTTTGTCTATTGCATCTAGCTAAAAGGAATAGTAAACATAATGTTCAAACTTGGCAATAGCTCTATCAGGAAGATATTTTAAGTTCTTGAATGGTTTATATTTTTAAGAATGCAAATAGAAGGATATTCACTAGTTTGACAAAGCAGTAGAAAACATCTGCTGAATGGCTCATCATCCTGCCGACAGCTGGAAACTACGGGTGCCAGTGGAGGGGGATTATGACCCATAGTTCAGTTAGGTGACAGTGAACAGGAGGGGAAAGCAAAGGATGTAGGGCAAAGGGAATAAGAGAAACATATTAAACTGTAGAACAGGGTGGAGAGACAGTCTTTTATATGTTGTATGCATACGTTAAATGTATGTATACAAATTCATGCATTCTGGAAAACACTAAGGAAGAAGCCAAGTGCTACATGCAGTCACAAGTTACAATGTCACACCAGCAGCAAGCTGGGTGCTAACAGCTCACACTGTTGGAATGCCGTGATGGATGGATCCTTAGAAGCTCTTGAGGACCTGCACGGAAATAGGGAGTGGAAGTTGCTGCCTTTGTGAAGGAACTCCTTACGGATCTGGAGCTCTTCTGTGGGATGGAAGTGTGCTGGATGTGTGACAGTGTGCTGGAGAGTTTGTGGGTCAGGATTAGAACAGATGACTTGGAGTGTTACAGGGTGATGGTGGGAATATGTTACAGGGCATTGATCAGGGTGAGGAAGTGTAGAAACAACTTTGAGGAAGTTCATGAATTGTTGTTGTTGGTTCACATGAGAGACTTGAACTTCCTGATGTCTGCTGCAAGTGCAAAATAGTAGGTTGCAAGCAGTCAAGATTTCTTGAAAGTGTTGGAAGTAACTTTTTGAATTGCAATATACCAAATGGGTGAAGTGCAACTGTGTCTGTTACCCATTAACATGGAAGACATGACTGGAGATCCAAATCCTGAGGAGAGTAGGGAAAGGGTGGCTGTGTAGAGACCCTGGACTTAAGGAGAGTAGATTTCAGTTTTTGAGATTTCAGAAACTATAGTGGGGATCTCATGAAGGACAGCTCTAAATGGCAAAGAAACTTAGGAAAGCTGACAGGTCTTTGAGGTCAGCATCTTCCAAGAACAAGAATGGATGAGAAAGGAAGCAAGCAGGAGCATGAGGCGACTGGCTTGGCTTATCAGGGACCTCTTGGCTGAGCTCCACTCTGAAAAAGGTGATGTATTTGAGGCAGAATTGTGATTTGGCTGCAAAGAAGGAATTTATAGTCATTGCCTGAGCATGCAGGGACAGTGTTTGGAAATTCAAAATGCAACTGGAGGTGGGCCTTGCAAGGAATATCAAAGTCAAGAAGGAGAGTTACTCTTGCTTCCTTAGTGGTAAAAGACTGAACAAGGGCAATGTGGACCCATCACTGAATGCGGCAGGGAATTTAGTGATAGTGGATCGAAGTACTGAGCGGCACTTCTGCCTCTTTCTTGAAGAGCAAGATGGTCTCTCTGGCCTCTGTCTGCCAGGTTCTGGAGTTCCCCTTGATATGGTACATCTCAAAGGGAGGAATGTGGACCTCATTCAAGGTCAGAGTTCAGAAGCCCAGACTCTCTTCTTCACAGGAACTACAGAGAAGCCTGGCAATTCCTTACATATTTATGGTCTTCTATATATTGCCAATTATAGTCACATTCAAAACTGAGGGATGGAGAGTTTTTCTTTTCACAGCAGACAGCAGAGCTTGCTAAAACAAGCCACTGAATCAAACACATCTGAGAAACACTGACTTCCTAATTTGCTCGCAGCCAAGTAGCAGTAGTTTCACTTAGTTGCTGAATCCACTTGCTTCCTTATCTGTGTGAATGAGAGATCACAAATATAGAGACGCTCCCCAAAATATTGATGTTTGTGCATAATATAAGATCTGACACAACTGCTATTAGAGGTGCCTAAGAGATTCATCTTTGTCATGTCTCAGAAGAGAGATTTTGGGGCTTTTTTCAGGACATTGGTTTGAAGAGAAATCTGAGTGCTGTTTTGTAAATACTGTGGGATCACTATGGTGACAGTATCATGTTTCTCTAGGGGAATATATTGCTGATAAAGAGCTTAATTAGGTGATTGGAGCCTTAGGAGAGAAGTTTCACACATTAAAAAAAAAAAAGGAGGCCCTTTTGAGAGACATGCTGTACAGTCTTTATCCTGGGTACTTTCTATTGTTTCAGAAATTTGCAGTCATCACATGTAGTGCTAATGCCTACGAGTTGAGACTGCTGTGGTTTTTCACTAGTCAGTGAGGGGGTGAGAAATCACAGTTTGTGTACAGCCAAAATGTGAAGACGTTAGATGGATTAGTATCAGACAAGAGATGATCGAGAGAATGCATCAGATTTTGATTTTATTTATAATCATGAAGTTGCAGGTGGTTTTAGTTTTATTTTGAAAAGCTTGACTTTGGGAGACTAATGAATTCCCTTGAATTCTTAACTAGTACGTGGCTCATCTGTCAGACTCACAGAAGTCTGACAGATCCTGGTTCGAAGGAATTCTCCCATAATTGGGTGGTCATTATGGTAACAATTTTTCCTGATCTCAGTCTATCTCCTCTCTCTCTGTAACTTTGAAGAGTCTCAAATTAAACTTTGAAGGATGTCAATTTCTAAATCGGTTTGTTTTGATACTGTTTTCCTTGAACAAGTTTTGTTGAATACAATATACAGAATTACCTTTCTTACTGCATTTCTGATTATTATTTATGAATGCTTTTAAATGCATGGAGTAATTTGGATTTTTAGTCAGAAGGCTACCTGGATAGAGTTCTTGTCGAAGTTCTCCCTTGAGAAGTTTGCAGGGCGGGTTTCTACATATACTTACAGCAATGCATTGTTGTGTGTTTTCATAATGAGGTTTATTCTTTGCACATTACTGAGATACCAAGTGCTGAAAGTAGTCATTCCCTGGTAACTGGAATTGTTTTAGATAGCTTTCCTGTGGAAGCAAAACTATTCAGTCTGTCTGCCTGCCTGCCTTTTTTTGGACAGGTTAACCACATTCAGAACAATTCTGAGCAGGGTATAATTCTTAAAGATGCTTATGTTTCTATGAATTTGCAAATTGAGGCTGTTTGACAGTGAAGAGGGAATCTCAGATGTTGAAAAATGGCTGCATGAGCCTCCCGCCTTCTTAGATGCTGGGAAATCCTTTCTCTGGCAGCCTTCATAAATACCCCAGCTGTGAAACCAGCTTCAGTCACACCTCTGAGAGGATTGCACACAAAACTCCTTGTTGCCTATTTTAAACTACATTCACCAGATGCAAATTGACATTCATTAATTCAGGGAAAGTGCAGGGAAACCACTGCAAATAACTTGGTTGCAATGGTCTCCATTATAATAATATTCATATAGTGCTTCCCATCTGGAAGCTTTACAGATTGGAATTTTTCCAGCATTATTACCTGAATATGAAGGATTGCTTTATTGCTATTCCTGGGCAAATCAAAACAGAGAAATTAACTGAGAAACACGTGTCCTGTGTTAGATCTGGAAATGAAGCCCTGTCTTCTATTTTTGTACTGGAAGAACCTTTTTTCCTTCACTCTCTTGGTAGCCAAGTGACATGTAAATCATGACTTAGCCAGTTAATATATATAATGAGATTTTTAATTGACAGTAAGTAGTAATTTTCATATGGAAATGTCATTGGATTGTTTTAAAATTCTACAGCATGCATATTTATTGCTACTGATGTCTTAAATGAGGAGAAAATTACTTAGATGTATTTTTTTTCTATAAAGGCAGATGTTTGAAACAAATAAGCTCACCCCACCCTTTATCTGTGTGCCATCTGATCCAAAGCTAGGTGGTTATTTTGATTTTTGTTCTATTGTTCATAGGCAGGAAAATGGAACAGAACAGTGTATGTATTCTTTACTGGGATGAGAGTTTGATCAAGAGAATTTCTGATTTTCTGGGAATCAGAAGTTGAAATGTATCACTTTTTGAAATACAGAAGTCATCAGGGTTTGTAGTAAATTAAGCAAAGTCTCAGTGTGTCCCTGGTGAATCTTTAAGAAATATGTAATGGAAGATTAAAATATTTTCAAAGGGAATGTGAAGTTAGAAATGTTGATTGTTTTTACTCATTTGTCTGTCACATATTCAAGCAGTAAGGGATAGGACAGGTAGAAGTGAGTGTTACAGGAACCTGCAGACCTCCACAGCAACTGAAATGACTGAAATAATTTAAATTATTGTTTTCATGAACTTTTAAAAACTGATAACATAAAGAGGTTGGAATATTATTTTTTTTTTAATTAAACAAAGTTAGTGATTGTGTTTATATTGCTCTGCCTACTTTTTTAATGTAAATCCCCTCTTTTCCTGAGCTCTGCAGTTTGGGCTGAAGCACTTCTAAACTTAATGTCCCTGAAGGTGAATTTTAGAATTTTCTGCTGAAATGGTTCTACCTGCTCCAATAATGAGAAAATGCCAAATAAACCCTGTTGTTTGTACATATTAAAAATTATCTTGTTGGGAATGGGTGGGGGACAGAGACCTTACAGCCAACTGCCTCTGTACAGTGACTGCACAAAGAAAGTGAGGACACAAGGGGGTGAATCTGCAATAAAAGCCCAGCAAAGAGCCTGTGGGAATGAAAGGAGAAGGGGCAGGGGGGTCATGGGGCAGGAATCAGAAGTAGAGGAACTGATAATTCCTAGATGGTGGGAGTGGAAATTGAGAGTGCCTGGTATGAGATGGAACCAAGGGGATGCTGGAGTGGGGTGGGTGAAGGGATAGGGGTGGGAGGAGGAATAGGATGGAGTTAAGAGGGCTGGAAGGGTGAGA
Organism: Melospiza georgiana; assembly: GCF_028018845.1. Taxonomy (NCBI): domain Eukaryota; kingdom Metazoa; phylum Chordata; class Aves; order Passeriformes; family Passerellidae; genus Melospiza; species Melospiza georgiana. The sequence continues at coordinate 59,778,834 of NC_080431.1, read as the reverse complement.
TGAGCAATGTTTAGATGGGAGAACAGTTCACGGGAGTCTGGAACTGGAATAGGGAGCCTGAAGTGAGGAAGACGCAGCCATGAGGAGACAGCAGATTGTAGGGATGGAGTAAGAAGGGAGCAGCTGGGGAGATGGGGAGGTGATAGACAGAGAAATCCCCTCCCAAGAGCAGAATGCAGTGCATGAGAACTGATTTCCATCCTACATCCTTGCTTTATAGCACATCCTTCCAGCATACAGGGTATACCATGCTTTACCTCAGTGCTCAGGTGGACATAAAGTGTTAAATGTTATCAGGTGAGGAGAACAGCAAGTGCCTAGTGCATGCTGTTAAGGTAACTGGGTCAACAGTTGGTTCATTTGGCATCAGATTAATCATACATCCTCTCTATTACCTCACTTCTGAAAGCCTGGGTCCAATGAGGTAATGCAGCACAGTGGAAAGCACACAGATGTACAAAGAAATGTCCTCTCAGCTTATTATTCCATTTATTATTTCTTGTAATACAGTAGCAGGTAACTTCCTAATGGACTTCTCCAGTACAGGAGGTAATGTCTAACCTTATAATAAAAACTAGTCTGAAGTAGCATCTCCCAGGGGAGGGTGTCAGACAGATCTGGGCACTTTTGACAATTCTCAGCTGAATGAAGAAACAAACTGTGTGTTTGGGCATTAGGGAATGTTTGAGTGTCACTCAGCATACATTCAAGCATAATAGTTTTATAAGCAATGTGTTAAAAACTGGCATGAGGCACTGTAGATATTAAAAGTATCCTTGTGGATGGTTTGTTATCACATTAGATTGAGCTACGCAGTTGTGTAGGGATGGACTCTCGGCTTTACTTTATCTCATCAGGGCTTTGAAAGAAGATAAATAGCATGTTGTGACATTTAGGTATATGTACACACATTGAAGTATATAAGTATTAGTAATGAGAAAGAGAAAAAAAATTCAAGTGAAATAAGGGATTATTTAGAGTAAAAACCTGGAAATTTCTTTACCATGTGAATCTGCAAATGTCTTTTAAGATAAACTTTGTTTTTAAAACATGAAAAAACAAGACCAGCTACATCCTTAAACTGCAGTGTGAGGGCCAGCTCTTCACTGGAAGGGGAGAAACAGGATTTCTCACTGCAGCTGCAGTGACAGAAGGTCCATGTATTTGCATAGCTGCTCCTGGCCTAGTTCCCAGCTCTGTTTTGCCCAAAGTGAGAATTTCAGGTGACTTACTGCTACAGTGGAGCTCTGAGAATGGCATTTACAAGTAAGCGTTTTTCATTTATTTGAGGACAAGCAGTAGTCCTTTAAGGAGTAAAATGGAAGCATCACACTGCTGTCAAGTTAGATATTTATTTGAATTAATAATGTGCTTTGATATTAATAGATACTTAGAAGGACTATCTGTCTAATATTAATACCATTGTTTCTAGATCACCATAAATTCTGTTACTAATTTCAGCAGTAATTTCCTAGTTGCATAAAAGAATCTATCCCTGCAAGGTAATGAGCAAGTTTTTTCAAACTTGCTACCACTGACTTTAATCAAGCATTTTTCTCAATTAAGTACAAAGAGGCACATAATTTTCAGAACCTCTTGCACAGCTAGCACACTTACTTTACAAATTTCAACCAAATTGGTAAACTTCCCTAAAGCCTGAGATGTCATGCATTTTAAAAATTCCATTTGTATTATGACAATATCCTTGGGGCATGACTTTTTGTTAAAATTTTTTCATTTTTATAATATTAAATCCAGAAAAGACATGTCAAGTTGGTATTGTTTACATTTATTGGGTTGGTTGTGTTTGTCTGCTTTATAATGAGCAGAGCTCTAAACATGTGGCTAGAAGGTTCAAATCTCTACATTACTGTGTATGTGTAAATATAAATAACAAATTGTGTCTTTCTCATTAATACAGAAAATGGTCTTCAGTCATTAAACTTCCTAAACACAAGTGACCAGTGAACATTAAATGTCATCATACACAAGTGATCAGTGTGCTCAATGGCAATCTTTTTCAGTTTCTTTTTTCTGTTTTGAATCACGCAGTCATATGCATTTTGGATTCAAATGATAGCTATGATTTTCTGTAAACTGTAGAAGAACTGGCATGGTGTCCTGAAAATGTAATAAGTACCTGCACTTATAATTTAAGTAAGAGATACTGAATAGCATTTTCAGAAAGCTGAATATTGTCCTAAGGGCTTCATGGGAAACTAGAGAGTATTTAATTTTTTACATCAGTGGAATTGGAACTAGATTGAGTTCAATAAAACCAAACAAAACAAAACCACCCCAAACATAATTTTAAAATTACTGTATTAGTTATTCTAGATGAAGTTATTTTAAAGGTCAAAGGTCATATTTCAAAACCTTGAAGTTTAATTAAGCATTTAACCCCAAACTATCACATTCTGGGTGAATTTTTTAGCCATTAAGCTGTTACATAAGCAATTACAGCCAAACTGAAAAGGAGAGGAGCTGTTTCTCTGTTATGCTTTGAACATTCAAAGTGGCCCAACAATGTAAGAGGCTGCTGTGGGGATATATCAAAGGCAGTGTTGGCTGTTGTGGATCCTGTTCTGAGATCATGCTTTACCCAGTAAATTGACCAGCAAATTTTACCCAGATTTATTCAAGTGATTTATCATTTGGGTAAGTTTTTATGGTTTCTGTTCCACAGGCTGATTTTAAGCATTCAGCTTCCTAATTGGTAAGCCCTTAGCAGAAGTGTCCTGGAAGTGCCATGTCCCCACAAAGGCAATGATTGGCTGACAACATGGGGAAAATTCCTTTGTATATACGGAAAGAAATGTCAATGCTGGTGTTTAAATTCTTAATATGTTACCAGCCTTCTGTACCATTTCAGGTGCCTGAGGTTCATGCTTTGTATAGTTTTGTACATGCTTTCTTCCTGACAAAGGCATTCATTATCATTGGGTTGCCATGGAGTACTGATCACATGGATCTGGGAATAATAACCCATTATGCTAATATAGCTTGTCATTGTTTTTGATGTGAGGCTGTGTCCCCTAACAACATCTTGCTGTTGTAACTAATGGAATTTATGGTAAGATCACAGGTCATGGAAGAGTGTTGGCAAAATTGCCTGTACTCTGATTACATACCTATAGCAAAACCATTTGCACATCTTGAGGTCAGTATTCTTCTGGTTTTAATGTCTTTCTGCAGTGAGAATCAGAGGTTTCTAACAGAGCAGTTCAGGCCTGTTTGCTTAGTGCTAGAAATGTGTGTTTTTCTTCTGAGCTCTTGTGCCCCTTTAGGAGCCACAACTTTGATACTCTGATTATACGATTGTTATTTGTACCTGGATGTACAAAGAGAAATCAAGTACTGATACTTGATATCAAGTACTAATAGGAATTCAGACTTCTGCTTCTTGGTATTATCATGATTAGAGATATTGTTGTAAGAATCCTTCTTACAACATCTGTATCCTAGCTTTGCCAATGAGAGATTGTTCTCAGAACTATGTTTTCTACTAATATATTCAACAAGTCATAAATTATACAACCAGAAAAAACATTGTGTCATCCAATCTGTGCTGCACATAGAACAGGCTTTATGGCTTCTCTGAATTAATTTCTGTTTGAGACAAAGCACATCTTGAAAAAAAAAATCTTAATTTAAAATTCCCAGTAATGGAATAATCAGCACCAGACTTAATAGCATTCTGACAGTTAATTTTCCTTCCTTTATGTTTAACTTCTTTAATGCATTTGTCTACTCGAAAATTCTAGACATTGGATGTTTCTGGACAAAAATCTGTCTCTTAGCAAATTTCTATTCCTGATATTCCTGCTTAATGGGCATGGAAGTTATCTCACCCAACTTTCAGGCATCCTTAGCCAGGCATATTTTGCATCTTACACAATCAAGCCTGATTTTCCTGATAACCAGTGAAGAGGTACAGGGGTACAGTTAAGATGAGCTGCTTTAGACATGTTTATTGTAATGAATCACATTTTGGATGTGCCTGAGTGTCTGGGCTGTGTAAAAAAGGTGTTTGGGGATAAGAGGTTCCAGGGAATACCTTTTGCAAGCAGGTGCCACTGCAGAAGCAATAAGTGCAAATTTCTGCCCTTAGATATTATGGTATAACTTTTTCATGATCAAATTAAACTGAACTTCAAGGCAACTTTTGCAGTCATGGGTTATTTCTCACCTTTCCCAAATGTTCCCTAGTTCTCCAGTGTCTTTTCTCAAGCTGCAGATACCAGAACAGGACTGACCATCCAGCTGCAGAGCCGCTGACAATGAAGCAGTAGGGCTTCCTGCTTTTGCTTTTTTACATACTGCTTGAAAAGGCTCTCCATAGCTCTTCAGGTCACAAGAATAGCAGCCTGTTTCCAGCACATTAGTCATCCTGGTCTCAGGCCTTTTTTCATCATCAGTGTTTCCCAGGAAGAGAAAGCTGCCTTCTGTCTGTGTGGCCTGGTTTCTGGCTATGCAATCTCCCATAAGTTAGAATTAGTATCTCATGTATTATTTGCTTGCATTAATGTTTCAAATGCTATTCAAACAGAGTAGAAGGGCCTTTTTCTGCTATTTTTTCTGTCACCCTTAATTGGTGTTTTGCCTGTAAATTTTGTAGAAAAGTTTTTCTTTCATGTCATTACCAGTAATGATAAATAGTACAGAACCAAGAACTGGTCTCTGTACCTCCACTAGAAGTACATTCATTGCAGTATGATTCTTCTTTAATTCATAGATGTTACCTATCTTTTAATCTATATTGGTTGTGAATGTAGATTTTACAGTTTGGTAAAATACCAGTCCAATTGCCAAGCAAAAATGCAAGACTACACTTTCAGCCTTGCTAACCAAATTTATAATCTCATAAAAAGATGTGGTTAATTTAATAAAATTTGCTTTCCATGAATCTATGATTATGGCATTGTATTATCATACTTTGCTTCTTTATTAATCAAATGCCGCCACTCCAGGATGAATATCAGGCCAGCTCTGCCGTGGTTGCCTGGATTGCCCTTGCTGACACTTGAGAAAATCTGATACAACATTAGTTTTATCGCAACCCTCAGGAATACTGAATTTCCCTTTGAATATACTATAAAAAGCATATTTTTATTATTTTCAGATTTGATTAGGCTCTTTGGTTTTTCTAATGAATTGCTCTGTTTTTGCAGGGTTTAAGCTGTTTATTTGAAACATCCATTGTGAACCCTAGGATTCTTTCTTTATTTTCATAATTAAATTACACAGAGTTCATCTCTGTAGGTGCCTGTTCCTCTCCAAATTTAGCAGCATATTTCTGACATTCCAACACATTTAGATATTTCAATGCATGGAAGGATTTTTCTGTCATGGCCCACTGATCAGCATGAGAGCAATGTCCTGTCCATGTTGTATTGGGTATTTGCAGCTGACTGGTCATGCAGAAGGTCCCTTGGACAGCAGCTAAATTCCATGCACTCCACTTACCTGTTCAAGTGAAAGTTTCTCAGTGGGCAGCTGCACTCAAGCCAAACTTTCAGAAACCTTCACTGAGCTCATGTAGATGGTAAAATACATTATCTTGTATTTCAGACACCACAAAAAGTATTTATATCCTGGAGCCACAGCCTACCAAAGCAGCAAACATTTGCATTTAGGTTAGTGTCTGAGAAGCAAATGAACCCACTTTCAAAGAATTGTTAATGTAATGTAATAAAGGGTTAGTAGGTACAATAGCATCATAATGGTCTGTGGATAAGAAAAGATGTCTGTAAGCAGAGGCCAGATAGCATTGAATATGGAAGATAGACAATGTTATGAGTGTGCTACTGCTTCTGTCAGTATTAAGTAATGACATTAGTGATTCAATCAGACATAGTGTAGGGGATTGATAATGAATATTAATCCAGATTTTGGCTGCAAAATTTTTTCCTTCATTTTTCTTTGTGTAGATGTTACTTTGTGTGTTCCACTGTAGAGGAAACATGAATTGATGTCTTTCTCATGTTAGTCTTTATTCAGAGAAATCCCTCCTGTGGTGTCATCACAGAAAGCTTTACAAAATTTCATGAAAGTCTTCTTGGTTTGTGATAGTTTCACTTGCCAGTCCACAGATCCAGCTTGTGGCTTGGTTTACTGCTGATGTTGAGCCATTTTCCACCCACATAAGCAAGGCCAAGAATTTGAGCCAGCAGCAGCTAAAATGCACCACAGTGCAGTTTAATCCATACAAGGTGCTCTTGAAGAGTCTACAGATTTAAGAGTGAGAGTCATCACTAATAAGTTTGGGTATCTTTGTTGTCAGTTCTCTTTCAGTAATCACTGAATGAGTTATAGGCACCTCTAGAAAGTGATTTATTCTATCTTAAGATAAGAATCTAAGAAGGATTTGATGGATCACCTAGAAATGTCGGTCTCAATTTTCCCAGAGCCTGGATAGCTAGATTAAGTTTGATATTTGGATGGTAGGTGGCTAAATTTATAACTTTCCCTAAAAGGCACCCATATAGTAGATCAAGTGCACCAGAAAGCAAGAAAGCAAGTACAGTTTTAAAGATTTTCCTTTGTAGTACCACACTTTGAAACATAACTAGACATGACATCTATAATATGGCATGAAATAAACAAAGCTGTACAAAACCAACTCTTAGTTGGTTGAACAGTGTTATGTCAGGAGAACCAGAAGCTGTTTCTTTTTATACATTGGTAATAAAGTATTGCTTGTTTGTGCAAGTGCATCACAACACACTCAGGTTTTCATACATATGTGTACATTGCACAGAAGACACATCATCCACATCATCCAGCAATATGCTGTTTCCATTCCAGTGAAAGGAGGTTTTAACAGCATGATCCAACATGTCAATAGTTTGGAAGAGCAAGTGTGAACAAACAGACAGCAAAAATTCAGGGACAGTTCCAGTTCTGACATCTGAGGTAGCTGTTGAAATTGGAATAGGACTGAGATGCAAGCATTTAATGTCTCTCTCTGGTAAAAAATAAGCAGTTTAAATATATGTTCAAAATTCCATCTTATCCAGACTTACAGTTGTATTGCAGAACATTTAAGTAGAAAAGAAAAAGTATATTGTCCCAAAGAGAAAATGTATAGATGTCATGGTTTAAACCCAGCTGGCAACTAAGCACCACAAGGCCACTTGCTCACTCCTGTGTGCAGGCAGGTAGGTGTTCAGCCGTCCCCAGGAAAGCTGGCTCTCCATTACAGCTTACAGTAGCTTGGGAATAAAGATACTGTAACTCTTAATGAACCCCCTTCCTCCTTTTCCCCCAGATTTATACACTGAGCATGGCACCACGTGGTCTGGGATGTCCCCTTGGTGAGCTGGGGTCAGCTGTCCCCACCGTGTCCCTTCCCAGCTCCATGTGCACCCCAGACCACTTGCTGGTCTGAGAAGCAGTGAAGCCCTTTGGCTCTGTGTAAGCCCTGCTCAGCAGTAACTGGAAAATCCCTGGGTTATCAATGCTGTTTCCAGCACAAATCCATAACACAGCCCCACACCAACTACTGTGGAGAAAATTAACTCTACCCCATCCAAAATCAGCACATTAGGGAAGGAAGATATCGGTCACATCCTCCCTGCTTGCTAGTCAGTCCCTCTTCTGGAAGTAACCATTCCTTCTCTTTTGGACTCTTATAGCCTTGTACTTCCTCGGCCCTTTTCCAAATTCCCTAAAAATAATTCTTCTGCTAACACCCATCAACCACAAAATTACAGGAATATGTTCATCTCCCTGTCTCTGAAAAGGAAAGCAAATGCAACAAAATGTCTGTCTAAAAATCTTATAGGAACCTATTTTCTGATCCAACAAAACCAAAGAGGAGCTTAGCCTTTTTGCCCTAGTACCTGAAAAAAGTGTAAAAGAAGAGTATGAATGTCTTTATTCAAAATCAAATTATTTTTAAGCTCTATTTGAGCCCAAAAAAATCCTGATATCATTTCAGAAATAAACCTTGTCTCTGCTTTAATTTTTTTAGGAAAAAACCCAACAATTACTCTTCTGAAAATATCTTTTCATCCTTTTTTGGAGTTTTTTCTTTTGGAATAACTGGAAAGGTAAAAAAAAACCTAGTGAGGTAATGTAGAAAAGATACTAAGATTTTGAAATCTTTTGGAAGTATATTGTTAATCTCAAGTTAGCCTTCAAAGAGGCAGCATGTCATTACCATATAAAACACAGAAACTGAGAAGTATTTTGGTTTGATTTGGAACGCATCAGAGGCAACAAAGATAATTCCTTCAGTGAGAAGTCACTCCTAAATAAAACGTTCCAATGTGAAAATTGTAGATTTTCCTCAAGATTTTCCATGTCATTTAGCACTTTCAGTCTTTAATCTCATAAAAAACCAAGCAATTTCTAGAATTGGTGCAATTAAAATCTTTATGTTATGTGCATATATTCCCACTTATCTTCAGCACAGTGGTATATGTAAACAAGAAAGTAATGATTTAGAGGAAAAGGAGCAGAAAAATAGGTAAGTGAGCAAAGAGAATGAGAGGGAAGGAGAATTGCTTTCCTGCCTCACTCACATGTCTTGCAAGGATCTGAGATAAGAACTTAGGGAACACTTGTATGCCGCTCAACCCCTGACCTGCCAGTTAGGAGAAAGAGAGAGGGAAAGTCTGTCTTACAGGATGCTTAGCCAAGTCAGTGAAAAGGCCTTTAAAAAGTCGATGGACACATATGACAGGATTTCCTGTTTGTTTATTTGTTTTGGCAGTTATCATTCTTGAATCCTCTGCATATGCAAGGGGAGAAAATATGTTCCACTCACTGCTTTCATCTACAGGCTCTCACATCAATTACCCCTCTTTTGCAGAGAATGGCAGTACTCCTCTGAGGATAACAAAGCTTAACACTTTTCTGCCATCAGCTGGGATGTGAGGGCCAGAAGATTGCTAGTTGGCTAATAAAGCCAAACAAACAGTTTTATTCTTTCCAGGGCTCAAGGTTAAACAAGAACCTTTGGCTTCGAAGTTAACAGGCATTTCACCACATCAATCTCAAATAAGACCTATCTATATGTTACAGTCATGTAAGGGCTGTTCTAATGTTTCCCTGAGTTAGAGCAAAGATACTTGTATTAAACTGATTGTTTTCTGGTGGGGTGCATCACAGAAAATGGCTGCTTCATAGACATCTCTGAGTGGAATGAACATATGAACTCTTTGTAGATGTGCAGAGAAGAGCACTCCTCACAAGTGCTGTTTCAGCATCCATAAGGCCTACTGAGTGACCATATATTTATTTCTAGGTTTTGTTTCTATCCTGCAGAGGATTGGATCTGATTGTTAAAAAAATACCTATGTTCTTAGGCTCCATTCTGCTAAACATTGGCCACCCTTGGGTTAAGGGGAGGGCTGAATGAGTTTGTAGCATGAAATTAGCCTTATGTCCCAGAATCCTCAGTCTCACTAAGAATACCACATGGTCTGTTTTAGGCTTGTTTTTTTATAAGATGCTGAAAATAAATTCAAGAATTGAAAGTATGTGCATACACACGCACACACAGAATGTTCAAGCCTCCTTTTCTTTGGGTAAAGTTGGGTTGGCCAAAACTTACACTTTATTGGCAATTCTGCCACTCCTTAGTGAATGTACTAGTTAATTTGTCTCCTGTTTTCTGTCTTTGCTGTTCCTTGAGTTCACATGAAATTTGTATTTTCCTATTACGGTAAAATGAATAGGAAGTTTGGACGAGATTTGCCAAACCAAGTCTACAGGATTTGGAACTGTCTTTTCTAGCTCCACAAGTACTGTGAAAAGAGTGGAATAAATTTATCTAAACCTGGCAACAACATTTTTTTCACTAAGTATTCAGACAGAAATAATTTAAAATATTGGTCTTATCTTGGGTAAATTGGTAACTAAGTCCTGGAGTGCCTTTATCATGGAAGATATCTTCTTCCTTTCTCTTCCCCATGCCAATTTACACAACATAATCTCCCAAGACATGTCTCTTTAAAGAAAGTAAGGAATCTGAAATGTATAAATTAGCCTTTTCTCCCTTTTAGTTTCCGAATAATCAGAATAATCAAATATTTGAAGATATCCATTTTGGAGAGCTGAGGTCATCTCAACTCTTTATTGGATATCATCCCAAATCTGTTCCCTTTAGACTTGTTTTCTAAATGAACTGCTTTGCTCCAGAATCTTGAACTTCTGTTGTACTTTTGCCCACTGACCCTACTGTCTCTTCTCTATTTTATCTTCTAGACTGGATAGTATTTCCTCTGGCATAAGGATTTCCAGACTTTTGTTTTGCATGTAATTGTTTAAGTTTATCTTTGGTGCATTGCAGGCCATCTATCTAATTGGTCAACCAAAGAAGCTTTTCCTAAAGAATCCTGTATTTGGATTAAATAGGCTTTTGAAAGTCAGGATGAGTTGGGATAGTTTTATGTCATGTTGTTGTGTCAAGACAGATGCACAAAATGACTGATTGTCTTCTCCAATAGTTGCCTGAACAGTTTTAGGCAGTCTTTAGAGTCTGGAGTTTTCAAATACATGTTTACTGAGATTTCACAGGGTCACAGAATTAACTAGGTTGGAAAAGGCCTTTAAGATCATCTAATCCAACCTGTGACCTAACACCTCCTCATCAGCTAAACCATGGCACTAAATGCCACGTCCAGTCCTTTTTTAAACACCTCTGGGGACGGTGACTCCAGCACCTCCCTGGGCCAACAATTCCATTGCCCAGTCACTCTTTCAGTGAAGAATTTCTTTCTAACATCCAACCTATATTCCCCTTGGTGCAGCTTCAGACTGTGTCCTCTTGTTCTCTGATTTGTTGTCTGGGAGAATAGGTACAACCTCCACCTGACTACGGCCACCTTTCAGGTAGCTCTAGAGTGATACAGTCACCTCTGAGTCTCCTTTTCTCCAGGCTAAACACCCCCAGCTCCTTCAGCAGGGCTTGTATTCCAAGTTCACCAGCCTTGTTGTCCTCCTGTGGACACATTCAAGAATCTCAATGTCCTTCCTAAACTGAGGGGCCCAGAACTGAACTCATGCAAATTAATTATGAAAATAATGCTTACATTAAAATCGTGCTATTTGTGCTATTAGTACATCTTGCTAATAGACTGGAACAACATTTTCCTTGGGAATCTTACAGTTTATTTCACCAAGTTAAAAATGGATCTGGTAGACCTTTAATTTGTTTCTTTCAGCAAAAGTTTCCTTTTTTTAATTCTCTGTCTATCAAGCTTGAATTAATTGGGAACATTCTCCTTCAAAAGCTGAAAAGGCTACCTTTTGTGGCACGTTGACCATATCCTTGTAAATTAAATTCTTCGTGCTTTATTAAATAATGTGTTTTCTTTTTAATATTATAATTGCCATTCTAAAACAAAGCAAATTTTCTCAAGAGTTACTGCAGCAGATGTACCATTATTCTTAAGGATATGTGGTTTCTCACTGATTCTTGGCATGGGAAAAGAAGAGATACTGGGTTGGCTTTATTGAAAGGAATTTAGACTGTATGTACTTTTGGCCAAAAGACTTTAGTTACAAAACAAAACTCATCCTGTGTTGTCACTGTGCTTTGCATTTCTATACTAATTGCTTTCAGCTTGGATTGTACGATAATACATGTGTTTGATATGTGTGGTTTGTTTTTGTCGAACTCCATTATCCTGCCTCATGTTCTTGGAGTGCCTGAAGTAGTTTCACTAATCTGTCAGCATAGTATGTACTCGTGGATAAATATAGACGTGCAGCCACTCTGTGAGTGGTCATCATCATATGCTGAAGCTAAAAATTACCCCTTTGGTTATGGAAAGGCTGAGCTGATCTGCAGGCCTGCTCTAGCTCAGACATTGCAGGTCTTCAGCATTTGTCTATTGAGAAACAATAACAAGAAACCGAAGGAAATGTCTTCCTCACAAGCAGTGAGGAAGTGTGAAACAGGATTATGAAACGACTAATTTATTTTTCTATTTTAGTTAGAAAAGGATTCTAACTTTTCTAACTGAAGGAGTGGAACATTTCAGGTATTCACAGGCTCATGGATATTACAGTAGCATGTTGGAGAAAATCCAGCGTGATCGGCTTTATAAAGGGGCTCGGTAGGTATGAAAATACTGCAAGTTGATGTTTGCGTTTGTCTTACTAGTTTGTTCATTGCTGCTAAAGTGTAAATTTGACACAGTTTACTAAAAAAATGCAACCTCTGCTTTTCTGCTTAAAGATACTGAAAATTCAGTAACTGTAAGGCTGAAGTTATATCCAGTGTAGCACAGATTCTTGCTTGTGTATTATGATCGTTCAGTTGTTTTGATTCCTCTTACAGCTCTAAGAAAAATAGTGCAGATCACAGCAGGGACTCTCTTATGATAATTTCATTTGGTACTTATCCCCAGTATCAGCTTTTGACAGTTGCACTAAAACAACTGTGCTTTTTTACAGCTGTTTTTCTGATCAGGGAATTGATCAATACATGGAAAAATCTAGCAGTGATTTTATGTCAGGAGGCCTTTCTGTTGCAATAGTATATGGTTGTGATGACAACCATGTGTGATATTACACTAATATTGCCATATTTATTCCTTGTCTTTCATTTTTTAAAAATACATAAAATTGAGAAAATGATGTGCTTATACCCTGCAGTAAATGAAAATGCTCTGTAGGATAAGAGTACAATTTGAAATACAGCTTATTGCACATTTACTAGAAAAATAAGAGACTGTGTTGGAAATAAGAAAAGGTGCTTCAGACAGAATTACACCTACAAATAGCACAGGCATTTTATAGTTGATCGAGCATGGTTAAACTTCATTACAGATTTTCGTAGGATAGGAGCTTTAAATATGTATACAACTTTCTAAACTTGATCTGTACATTCTCTGCTATTGCAGAGTCCTTGGGCATCAGGGTTACCATGGTATCCTCCATGTGCATCACCATTCATTCTCCTGGGGGATGAACTACTTTCCTCTAAGTCAAGGGTTTAGCTTAATGCAGTACTTATGTGGTGACCAATACCCTGCAATATGTAGACATTCAAACTAAATGCTTCTGTGATCTGTTCTGGTACTTCTCTTCGTATAAAATTTATTATTTTGAAATCAGGCAGTAAAAACTAAATTTGTTAAGGAAATTAGTATCTCAAATTAAGTATAACTCCTTCCTTCCACCCACCTCCTTCTATGTATCTTCAGCATGCACCCACACAAACTCTACATGGTGATTTCTCATGTTAGAATTATGCATTTTATTTAATGGGGCAGTGCTTCACTGGCAAAACTGAGCCCATCCCTTTTACTGCTACTTCTAAGGCTCACATAATAATGTGTCAACATAAAGGAACCAACCAGTAATGCAGCTACTTCTTTGAGTCCTTGATTTCTAATTTGATGTCTCAGAGGCTACTTTTTTTAAGTGAGTTTTATAGGGCTCTTGGTCTAGGCACAAAAGCTATATTCTATTAAAGCTCATACATTATCAGTATAGATATCAGTGATAGTCTTGTCACTGGGCCAGACTTTTTCAATGCAAATATCAAGCATATGCAAATACTGGAGATAATGAAGCTGAAAAGATGCCTTAGAAAGCCAAACCTATATATATAATAGTTCATGACCAACTCATGATCAACTCCAGACCCTCAGAGTGTTGGCAATGTTAGCTTTCACACTAAAGTTGCTTAAATGGAGTTAACAGCTACAAAATGGTCTTTTAATAAATCAATGTCATATGTCAGTCATTTCTCTAAACTGTTGTAATTGCTGTAGTAATGGTAGATGTTAGCCCCCAGGATGTGTTTTTTCTGTATTTGGGGAAAAGTTGTGAAGTTATTTATTTCTGAGAAGAACTAGAATAAAAATTCTTGGTGCATGGCAAATCTCACAAATAATTGCATTCCTCTATTAGAGTGTCCAAATAAGTGATTTTTTGGTTAGATGTCTGGGAAAAAAAATTAAATCCTCCTGTGTCACAAACCTAACTGAATCATTGTTAAAAGGTTTTGTGAAAAACGCCAATCACTTGTGTTTTAAATTTTAAAAGTTTAATAGTAGTAAAATAGTTATTAAAATAGTAATACAATTAGAGTAATAATAATTTGAATAATTTGAATTAGGAACAATATGCGACATAGAGACAAAGAGTTACAGGCTTAAGGGTGCCTTTTTCTGGGCAGCAAGGGCTGAAAAAGGACACCTGTTAACAGAGGATTCACTTCATACATGATGCATAAATTCCATTCAAACACAGGATTCTGTCTGGTCATTGTCAGCTTCTTCCTCTGAATCCTTCAGCGCCTTCGAGGCGGGAAGAAGTTCGTTTCTTCTGATAAGAGGGCAATAAATGCTTTTTCTCGGAAAGATTCAGGTGTCCTGTGGCTGCAATCTCGCTGCAAGTCCTTTCTTTTAAAAAGTATCTTACATAGCATAGTTTCTGTTTTAACATTTTTTTATAACCTAAAACTATATTTAACACACTACTTGAGAGAATTCATACAGCATTACTTTCTAACACAACACATATAATATTCATTTTAATATTTACGAAAAGCCGATCATAAAATAGGCATTTTTCACAAGCTTCCTGCTAACAGTGACTCTGTGGATTTAAATTCCAGTCTCAGAACCCTGGCTGAATGCTCCGATGATGGAAGATTAGGGCGGCAGCTCCCAAGTAGCATGGCTAAGGTTTGGCCGCGATGTGCAGCGTGCCTGCTCTCACACAATGCCTTCCTGCCTGCCTTGAGTCCCCCCCGATGTCCTGAGCTTAGCGGCCAGGTTTGCAGCAGAATTGCCGAGGAACAGAAGGCGGGTTTGTGTTCGATCCGATTGCTCCGAGAGGCAGCCCGGGCCGGCTGCCGGGCCCAGCGCGGGGTGTTGTGCTTGGCAGGGCCGCGCTGGCGAGCGGCCTGCCCGGGCCGGGCCCGGCGCTGGGAGCGGCGCGGGCAGCTCGGCCTGCCCGCCCTGCCAGGCGCGGGGCCTGCGCCGCGCCAGGGACTCACATCCCTGAGAAAATTGGTTTCATGGCTCACCAAAGAATTCTCCTGACCCAGCACTTGGAGATCGAGCTGATTTTCATGGGTAGATGTGAGCCGGTCGAAACCGCACATTTGGCAAATAAATTCCTGATTGTAAAAATGTTGTCTGACTCCATCCTGAAGCCATTTGTGCAGAAATTTCCATTGCCTAGTGTATTTGATAGTCCATAAAAATTTGCATCTGATCCTTTGCGTCCCACTGTCTTCAAGTTTAAGTTTTAAGAGAACTTAGGTGATGACAGAGGAACAGTAGCACTTACCCTCTTCTCTGGTGGCACTGCACTTTATTCAGTACTTTGAAGTAGATTATTATTGAAAACAACAGTGTATTTTTAGAACAAGTCCTGTGTAGTATAAATGTAGTTCTATGCACTTCGTTTTTTGCGAAGTGTCATAATGCCAGGAAGATTCTATGATAATGCTTTTGCCCTCAAAAGTCAAGTGAAACTTTGCAGGAAACAAATCTAGCAGGAAACATCTGTCACAGTGGGAGAAGTGCAGCTGCGGTGCTGAAGAGTGATGCTGCACCTCATCAGTTAGGGGTTATTTTCAGTGAAGAAAAGAACAGTATGGATGTGTTACACTTGCAGAATAATAGCTACATGAAGAGAAGCATTTCTGTCTTCTATTATAGTCATATAGAAACTTCTTAAACTGATTTTTCTAAAGGAAGACATGTTCTCTTTTCTCTAGGGGATGCTTTTTTATTTTTCAGTGTAATTTTGGGTTCTTATTTAAAAACTCTGAAACCATAAAGTTTCTTATTTTAATCTCTTTTTTTTTCATTTTTGTTCAGCAAAAGTTAATGCTCTATTAAATTTGCCTAACACTATTAAAATAGTGTTGAAGTCCATAGGAAAGATCAAAAATCTAACCTATCATTAAAACAATCATATGTCCCTAATAATTACGATTCATTTCAGTAACACTTATAATTCTGTACCTCAGAGGAAAAGCGATACTAAAGGTATTAGATGTGAGGCAACCATCATTGTAGTTCATTCTTCTTTCTCTCCTTCTTTGCAACTTGGATGCAAATGTAATCCTCTGGAGTGCAGTGCTATGGGGAAGTGCTGTAAGTTTTAGTTCACAATATTTCCATGGTTTGTATTGCATTAAAGCATCTCTGTCCCAATCACCAGCAGAGCTCATGGGCATTGTGACACTTTTATTACAGTCAGAGTGGATAATGGCTGGTCTTGCCAGTGTTACTTAATTTGCTACTTTAAAAGTCTGGCAAAACAGAGAGAGAGTGCTCCCAGTATCTGCCTGAGCACCAAACATGGCTTTTATTGCCAATAAGAGCTGACCCCTGAGGATTTTGGGTTGTAAATTTTATGTGTAGGATGGTAACAGTGCTTCCTTTTATGTTTCCTTCATTCTCAGGAGAACAGCAAGTAGAGCTCAGTCTAGTATACAATATCTTGATACTCATAATGGGAAATTCAGTCACAGGATAATTTAGATTGGAAGGTGTCCCTGGTGGATGATAACCTAGGGAAGGTTTCTCAGGACCTTGTCTGGTCAACTTTCAAGTGTCTCCAAAAAGTGGAGTTTCTGCTGTATCTCTTGGCAACATGTAACAGTGTTTGATCACCTCCTCACAGTGGAAATTATTTCCATACATCTAATAGAAATTTATCACATTCAAACTAGTGTCCGTTGCCTCTTGTCCTGTCGTTCTCAGCTCAAAGCAGACTCTAGTTCCTTGGCATCTTTGCTATACTTCATTAGGTAGCTAAAGAGTCCACTAAGATTCTCTTCTCAAGGTTAAATTAAAGGTCCAGCACTCTCAGCCTTTACTAACCTAGCAAGCCCCTGAACTTCATTGTAGTCCTCTCTTGACCTTGCTTCAGAATGGCAATGTCATTTTTGTATGGGAGAGCACAAATCTGAGCAAAATACACCAGGTGTAATCTCAAAAGTGCCAGATGGAACTGTAGGGTTTGGTGCTTTCAGGAAAGCTAATGCATAATTAATACTTTTTGACCATGGAAAACATTCCATCTCTGACTCTTCATCTAAGATTTATACTGGTAACATGTGTGTTGTTTTTTGAGTCATTCTTACTGACCTCAGTATAGATTACAGGAGAATAAGATCCTTTACAACTCACCATAGTCAAAAGACCAGACTCAAGGCTAAACCAGTTTGAATAGCAATAAAGAATAAATTTTTGTTAGTTGACAACTGAGTTACAGGTCTGACTTGAATGCAAAAGATAAAAAAATGAGAATGTTTTTTAGATAGGTATCAGCAAGTCTTACCATGGGAAAAAAAAAGAGGACTGAGTATGCGCTGCATAATAAACACCACTCAATTTTTATATAAAATATTTCATCTTTGATTTCTTCTTCCAGTTAGATAATGTGTATTTCACCTATGGCACCATGGAAGTTTTATTGATGTATTGTGTATTTCTTTGGTTAGCAGCTAGTCTCCAGTTTTTCTTTGACCGTGTAGTGAGCTGTTGAGGTGCTCTGTGACAGTTAAACCATGTTGAATTACCCTGAAGTAAATGTGTCTTTTCTACATTTCAGCTTCTCCAGTTGGTAACGGATATATCAAGCCACCTGTCCCTCCTGTTTCTGGTACACAGAGAGAAAGAGGGCCCCCAGCCATGCTGCCCATCAGCATTGACCCGGACAGCAAACCTGGGGAATATGTCCTGAAGAGTTTGTTTGTTAACTTCACTACCCTGGCCGAACGCAAGATTCGCATCATCATGGCAGAACCTCTTGTGAGTAAAAAGAAACTCCATGTATATATGTGTATATATTTTTTTTTCTTTTTTTTTTTGTGCTTTGAATTTGTTTTAAAAGCAGGCTTGCTTGCTGTGCAATGAAGAATATTTTGCTTGCAATCTGCATTGGAGTTTGATAGTGTTTCCCAAACTGTGAGATCTGCTGCTATGGCAATTAGAATGTTGTGGGAGAGGGCAGAGGTATGCAAGATATGCCATAGGGGTGACATGAAAAGGAATTGATATTTAGTTTCTGTTTGCCATGTGGGCATACGCTGATGGGATTGAGAGGCAGAAGGGGTGTCAGCCAGCATAGATTTCACAGCTGGGAGAGCAGTCACTTGAGTCAAAATAGATTAGAAAATGCTGAAATATGATAAAAGCAGTATTTCTGAACATCACAGGTTTTCAGCTAAAACATGAAAATGGCTACCACTTTTAGTTCTGACAGTAGTAGATTACACAATCTAGCAGAGGACTATAGCACCTATTTTCCAGATATGAAAAAGCATGCAGCACTTGAGAAAGGCATTACAATACAAGGTCTTGCACAGTGAGAGAGCCATTGTTATTTGTATTTTTAGGCAAATTTAACACGCAAGTATGTCTGTTACAATTTGTCTTATGTAACTGAACTTCTGCTCATTTAACTTGAGGTTACATTTTATATACATTCTTGTTATTTTGATTAAGGAAGAATATTTCTGTAATTTATATTTTAGTTCTGATGAGGTAAAAAAAGCCAGGACCTAAAAATAATCAGAAATCTCTACTTCTGTACTAAAAGGGAATTTTAATTAAGTCTTAGAATGTTTTTGTTATAAAGTCCAATGGAGAATACTTAGCTCAGTTCCCCATTTTCAGGATATTTTGAAGGGCAAAATTAAAATTTTCTTTATTCTGATGACATCTGTTTAGCTTTGATTTAGATTCAGAAGCATTTGATGCTTGGAAAGTTTTAGCAGGCTTTCTTCTGAAACATTAGCTAGATGCAAGATGACAGAACTATGTTATGTAATTTGGAAATAACACCAAAAAAAGCTTACAGTAAAGAATATTATAAAAAAAATCCATTTTTTCTTCTTTGATGTGTTCCCTCCAAATCACGAGAAGTAGAATAAACTGACAGTAATAGTGTAGGTCCTTTTAAAAAATAAAATACCAGCAGCTATTTATTACCATCCAGTCTTCATGTAATGGCCAGAGAACACCTTTAAAATTTTAAAACAAAATGTCTGTAAAGTTATTTGACAAGATCAGGAAAACAGCAAGAAGATCAGTACTGAGGACATAATTTCCTTGAAGCACCTTTGTTACTCTTAAACATGAACCTCTGCATTTTCATGTAAGATTTCAGGCATGGATTTATTCCCATTTCACCTTGTGTTAAGATGGTTTTGAGTTGATGTGTGGTAATATGTTGTTTTTTTCACTTTGAGAAACTATTATTATCTGAATGTTGATCTTATTCTAGAGGTTATTAAATGGAATTTTATTTGGTAAATTCAGTGTAGAATGTAGAAATATTACAAGAGACTGGAATGTCACCTTCCTGTCATCATTTTCAGAATGTATTTTTTACAGGAATCTGACCATGAGACACTAACAATAATTCAATTACATACTCACATCTCATTAGTACTAATAAAACTTACAAGCCATGGCATGCTGCTGTTTGAGGTTGGCTGTGACAAATGAGTAAGCAGGATTCTGTAGGCATTCAGTCAAAATGATCTTGAAGTAATTAGGTTGTAACGAAAGAAGTGACAAGGGAAAATGGCAAAAATTATTCTCAAATAATAGCTAAGAATATAAGTCTGCCCTTTTGGCAAGGTAGCTGTTGGATGTTTAGCAGCTTTGTTCCCACATTTTAATCTACTGATTAGAATTGTGACCAGGAGGTCCCAGGGGTTTGGGAGACGAAGTTTATAAATTGATGGTGAAAAGCTACCTTTTGGCCTTTTTTCACAATAGGTAGTCAGATGCTGAACTCTTTGAAGTTTATGTTCTAATTAAACTCAAGTGTACTTCAAAGGAAGTCAAACATGCACAGTGCTCAACGCTGAGATATTTCTAGTTTGATTTCTCCAAGTCATTACAAGATATGACAGTTTAATTTTATGAGTGATGAATACTTAGGATATCTTCTAGAGAAGATAAAATGATCTGTTTATAATATTGTTGCCATTGCAACTCTTTTATCACCAAGTCTAACTCACATTAAAGCTCTGAAGTTACTATGGTTAAATTAAATATTTATTGATACCTTTTTTACCTGGATCATTCTTTTGATACACATATTCTGCCTGTTTATACTTTCTGATTATCATTACTGTTGTTTTTATGAATTTTTCTTGCAGTTTCTTTGGGTTCTATATGCCCATGTGATATATCAAGCTCTTTCTTTTGTTGTGCACACAGAGATGAAGTGTAAATTGCGATGTTCTGACAGCTGTGTTGGAAAACCATGTTTGTGTCACACCATGAGTTGCAGATGCTAGAAAGGCACTAGAAAGCTTTGTTATTTTTTAGGGCATCAGTGAAGGGCACAGCAAATCCCACCTCTTCCTGCAGCCCCATGAAGTCTCATCTGGAATAGCAATATTCCAATGGGAAAGAAAACAGAGAGCAATGTCACCCACTCATCCTGCTGCCCTCTCTGGCAAGCAAGTATCATTTGACATTTTGGTTACTGGATCTGGCAGTGATCATCATAAAAACACACTCCCCAGTTAATCTATTTTCTAGACATGAATATAATGTCAACTATCCACTGCTAAGTTAAAATGGAAAATTTTTGTTTCTAGATTCGACATTTTTTAACTTTGTCTGCAGAATATTTTATTCAGAATTTCAGGTCTATTTTTTCCCTTTTTACGATCTTTAATATATAAAAAAACAATTCAGTAATTAAAAGTTCACAGTCATGTGGCTAATTTTTAATGATTTACTGCTGTACCCAGATTGTCAAGTTATATTATTTCAAATTAAAAGTATTTGGCATCAGACTTGATTAAAGTGGATTGTCCAGTTTAAAAAATAAAATTCCCATAAATTAAATGTAAATAATATTTTCTTGATAATCTTTAATAATTTCCTGGTTCTTTTCTGTAGGTAATTGTTCTTATTTTTAACAAATACTAAGATATTATTCTGCAGACCTTTTTTCACAGTTGATTTAATTAATATTTAATTTTTATCAATTTTTATTCTAAATCTTCTCTGCATTGCTTCACTTATGAACACAATCTGATATTTTATTGCTGCTGATTTTTTTTTTCAAGCAGTGGTGACCTTGAAATGACGCTAGAAAGAGGAAGCCAGGGAAACATTCTTGCCGGTTCAAATGAAAGAATATGTATTATAGCTCTGTAAGGAGAAAACCCAGAAAACAGTTTCCTTTTTAGGACTGTTGATTATCACTTTGGGTAATAATTCATCCTGTGCATACAGAGCAGGCTAATCTTTAAATACGGCTTTCAGCAGTACTTACACACAGCTGTAGACATTGATAAAACATAGGGAGCTACAGGCATTGACAGTTGTTAATGGTTAATTTAGCTGTTGGTAAACTTTCATTATGCTTTTCTCCTGCAAGCATCTTCTTTTACTGAGCTTGTCTAAATTCAGGATCTCTCTGAATACAGAACTCAAGAACAGAATTTACTCATTATAGGATTGGGACTATAAGCATATTCATGTATTCTGCGTGTAACTTAGGCAGGTTTCATCTCACCATTAGGAAAAACCCTGAAAGGAGTGATGTGGTTGATACTAGTGTCTTTTTTACTCCCATTTCCTTAGGATCTTGAAGACGTTAAAATAGAGATCTATTTTAAGACAGGCCTAGTGATAATAACCTAGCAGATAGTTCAGAAGACTTTGAAAAAAATGAAAGAATAATGCAAATTGCAGAGACTGACCAACCAATATGTATAAAGGGACTCATTTCTGATTAGCTTCAGTCCAGGCTTCACTTTCTCTAGGCAGGAGGAGAATAGGCTAAGAACAGACTTGGGAAAAAAAGAAATAGGTTTTTGTTTTCTGAGGACTGGGCTGTGATAACTAGGAACCTTTATGTAGGCTATGACAATACCAAGCAGTTTTATCCCACAGCTGTAATATAGAATTTTCTGGTTTGCATGGACTAAAACTCCAGCTGCATCACACCAGGTGACAACTCCCTGGTTGTCACCTGTAATGAGACGTATTACTGGTACACATATTTTACATTTGAAGTCCTCATTAATAGTTTGGCATGTACAATGACTTTGACCCCCTGTTTGTTCACAGGGAACAGATAGTAGTTACTGTAAGGAACAAGTAATTTCCTGGAAAAGAGGAAAGGCAAGCTGCCTTGCTCTGTTCTAGCTATTCACTCAGGATATGTATGCCCAGACAAACTGACAATTTTACAACTTTATTTGAATACCTTTATGCAAATACATATTGAAAATTTTGTTCTCTTTTCTCATACAAAACCTATCTAGGGCCTTTCCTCTATATATGCTACGAGCATGCTGCCTTCCCATTGTCATATGTCCCTATCCACCTCTGTGTCACTGAGGGATTAGGCCATTGATCATTAATCTAATTCTTTTATTCCATGACTGTTTGTGCTAGTCAAAACTTTGTAGCAGTCAATCCCAGCTCTAAGGACCTCATAATTCGTAATACCATACCTCAGTATCTAATGTCGCATCATTCTTTATTTCTACTGTATTATTTATTTAGCATTTAAATCATATCAATAAATATTATTATAGTAACTTCTTTAGACCTAGTTGCAACAAATAATGTATAGATAATTAAGAATAATTATTCCTAATTATTCTTTAAAGAATTGTCTCTGAAGTACTTAAGATGCTTCTTTATGAAATTCTGCCTCACTTTATTATACTGTGCTGGGGACTGTTCTTTCACCTCCCCATAAGAAAGTGAAAGCATTGGCACAGCATACTACTTTAGGTACTCAATATGTAACCTGAACATGTATGATCTTTCCATTGCATGGAGCCCCACAGATCTGTTACAGTGGATGTGTTAACTGAATGTGCAAATCTGTCTCAGTCAGTCGTAGGACAGCCTGGAGGACCAAGAACAGTCATTCCCCTCAAGAGGGGGTCAGTCTCCTAGTCCTCCCAGAAAGTGTCAGCTCAGCAGAGTTCCTTTCCTGCAAGCCATTGACTGGATCCTGGGTCAAGTTTTTAGACTAGTAGTTGGTCTCAGGATTTTATTCAACTTGTAGCCATACCTAAGGATTTCTCATCGCCCAGAGAAGCTTTAAGTGCCCAATCCCTGGAAGTATTCAAGACCAGAATAGAGCAATCTATCTAGTGGGAGGTGTCCCTGCCCATGCCAGTAGGGTTGGAGTTTGATCTTTAAGGTCCTTCTAACCCAAACCACCCCATGATTCTATGATTCTGAGTTTAATTTCTGTGTGGACTGTCTCTACAGTTCTGTTTCCTTTCACTCAGACTTTCCAGCAGCTAACTGCTCTGTTTCAAGAAATCAATTAAGCCAAACAATGGTTCAGTCATCACTCTTCCTTCCTTCACTAATCAGTTTTCCTTGGGAGCTCACTGGCTTTCCAAATATATTCCAGTCCGCTGGTGATAAAGAAGCCCAAGCTGGGCCAGATCAGTGTGCTCTTTTCTCCAGCAGAAGGAAAGGCAGCTAAGCCTGGGAGATCTCTTCCATGAAATAAGCAGACTCTACTCAGGAACTCAAATGATGTGAAGGCAGAAAATAATGGGAAAGATTGGCCTTTTGTACAAAAGGTGGAGAGCAATCAAATATAACAAAGACAAGTCCAATGGCATAAAGATCTTTCACTTCCCCTTCCACTTACCACCTCAGATATAGTATCTCCCTCCAGTTATCTCAGTCTGTATCTCAGGTTGATATCTGTAGCAGAAGCCAGGCACTGAACAGCAATAGAGCTAGGGTAGGTAATTATCTTCCAGGACAAGGTGGGTAATTATCTCAGGACAGTTATCTTCCAGAATAATTCTTTTCCAGTTATCTTCCAGAAAGATCTAGAAAGGGTTGCATGAGTGAAGCAATGATCATAGATCAGCTATCTTCTGTGTAGTTCAGGGGGACACACTGCAGCATTGAAACACAGAAGTTGAGGAAGAAGAGTATGAAGGATGCAGCTGGGGAAAAAAGAGCTAGAGGAAGAGACAAATGCAGGGTTTCAGAAATAATCGCGGGGAGTGCAGGAGAACACAGAGGGCATCCAGTATGGTCTGATTCCAACACTCATATAAGACTGAGGGGAAAACTTTATGCCATTTAGCTAGTCAAGACGGAAACAGACACGCTTTTGCATAGACATTGGCATTGTCATTTGCACTTCGATACAGGTTCATAAAACTTTCACACATTTCAGAGTCAGATGGTGTCAATGGGCACTTTCTCAGTGCTCTCAGGGTTTCCATGGCTGAGTGAGCATGCAGAGTGCTGCTTGGGACATGAGCAGAGCTCATTCCAATGGTCAGGCTCTGCAGGAAGCTCGCTGTCCCTCGGCCTCATTACTGCATGGATACAGTTGGAGGATAGTGAATGGTTCAAATCGCTACGGGAATTTAACATTGCAAGTCAGATTCAATCCAAGGTCACTGAGGAGTCACACTGCATCACATGTTGGCCAATGCTTGCAAATATAGCAGAGAACCTACCACATGCCCTTAATCACATTATGGTGTCATTTAAGGATATGGCTATTGCCACTCTCCAGAAAATGGAAGTCTTACTACAGTCATTTCAGGCCAATCTTATCACTGAAGCCATCATGAAGGACAGAAAAAAATCAAGTGTACACTTCAGTAGCATTGTTGGCAGATAAGCAGCAATTCATTAAAGAGGTATCTTCCCATAGCTTCACAACAGCTTCATCCTTTGCATGCTTTCAGAGTCACATTTCAAGTCATTGAGGTATTGCTTAATTTATGTGCTCTTTTCTGGGCCTGAATCTGGCATGGCACAGTTTATACATCAGACAGCTTGAATTGTACCATATTTGACCCTGCAAATGTGGTGGCATAACAAATATGAGAAAACTTGAAATACTTCATGTAACTACCTTCCCAAATTGGAGGTTCACCCAATAAGGTCTTGTTTCATTAGCTGAGCATGCAACAAGTGTGGAAGCTACAGCTTTTAGGGCCAACAGACTTGTAGCAAAAGAACAGTGAAGGCTTACATTAGCTCTGCAAGGGCATCTGGCATCCTCCTTGAAAGTCTGTGAAATCAGTACCAGTAACCAGAAGGAGAAGGCTTCAGATCAAATCATCTTGGGACACCTCTGATGTGGTACATTTACAGCCTTTGAAATAAACACATAACCAATACAGGTCCAAGTAACAGAATTTTAAAGAAAACTACTGGCAGTAATTCTCAAGTTCACTTTAAAAATACACTTTCCTCATCTCTTTTCTGTTCTGTGAAAACAGGTGCACAGTTGGTGACAATAAGTATCTGATCTTAAAGCAGTAATGGACATCAGACAGCAGACCATGGCCAGGGTCATTTGCTGTCCTTTATTACCCCTGGCTGTCTGGGTCTTGAGAGAATGCGATTCCTGTTTGCAGAGATCCCTGCTGTGCTTGGAGCAGCCCTGCAATTACAAGCCTAAATTTGTTCAAATCAAGTGATAAGGGCTTCCTATAGGCTTTATTAAATTAGGTCACATTATTCTGAGTGGGTAACCAGTGGTCAGGGCCCTCAGGCACTAATAAGCCTTAATGGCCTCCTCTGAGTCTCTCCCACACCTGCCCACAGGCCAGGACCCATTCCCAGGTTTGGGAGCCATTAGTCCCTGCCACAACAGCCACAACAGTCTCCTGCTCCCACAGCCCTGCCCCCTCCTTGTCAGGGGCCTTGCTGAGCCAGGTCACATAGCTGAAAACCCTTAATAAACCATAATAAACAGTTGAACGGTGTCTTGAATAGCAGTTTCATGAAAAGGTCTTAACGTAGACTTGGAAATTTTGATCTCCATCATCATTATTGTTCTTATTGCTACATGGAAATCACTTATCAAACATTTTTTTAGAGCATCATGCTTATTCCAGTCCAACAGGCTGATAAAGATCTTGGGCTCTCATACTGCACCCTATGACACCACAGTCAACCACTGTTGACTGAGGCCTTATACATTCCCTACCCTAGTAAATTAGATTTCAATCAACAAAATTTTATCTTCTATATTGGAAGTTTTAGGTTAGAATCACACAAGGCTGTGATGGAACTGTGCTGTCAACAATAAATGCCCACACTTTGTCTCCAGATGATCTTTTTAAATTTATCATACTTACATATTGTAAAATCTACCTCTTTCTGTACACTGTAGTATTGCAATAAATAAAATCAGAGAAAGCAAAGGGAAAATGTTGTAATGCTAACCAGGAGGATCCTTATAGACAGAGGATTTTGATGTGTTCATTAAGTTACAATTTTGAAAAGGCATTCCTAGTAAAACAAACTCTGAAAACAAACAGCCCTGAAAATTTCCTTTCTCACTTGTGCTAGAGTGTACCAGCAATCTCAGTAAAGTTATCATTAGTACTCTTTTCAACTTACAGGTTTCACAAAAGCGTGTATTGAAATATTTCTTTAAGGTTTCACAAAAGCATGTCTTTAAAATATTTCTTTCAGAGCTGGTCCACTAGTAGTTATCTGCTTTTTTGGGGCTTAAAATATTGTAGTAAAAGAAATGTTTTACTTCCTGTGTACAATAAAGCATCTTACTTTGCAATGGAAAATAGAAATGCTGAGAGTAGTAGGTTTGTTGTTTGGATTTGTTGGGGTTTTTTTGGGGTTTTTTTTTGGTTGGTTTTTTTTTTTTTTTGTGTTGGGAGTTTTTTTTTACGTTCTATGTCATGTTGGGAAAGTAGCAGTGCTAATTTTTGTACTTTGCATTGAATAGCAATCTATAGTTCAGTGGGTTTGCTTCTTTATTCAGGATGCTTGAAATTTACCTTTGTAGAGTAGCACTTCTGAAAATCAATTTGGTGGATTTTTGGCCTGTATGGCCATTTTTTTCTGACATATCAGTTACTTCAGGCTGAACATTCACATGACCAAAATTTATGTGTCCACGTTTTAGTTTTCTTGGTAGACAGTCTAGGTAAAAGATGCCTTTTGCAGAAAATGTGGTAATCAAACCAAATTAGCCTGCAATACCTGATGTGATGACATAGTCTGTCATTGAATCAGAACAGTGCATGATGATGCCAAAGAGTCAAAGCCAGGGAGTGAGGACCTGTATTTGAAGCTGAACTGATGTTTTCCTGAATTTGTATATTCAGCAGTACAGGCACATCCTTTTCCACATGAACAAAACAGAAGAGCTGTTACAAAAAAAAACCCCAAAGCAATTACATGGAGAAAGAATAGACTCAGTAATACTGAGTTTGTCTTTTAAACATGCACCTTTCATTATTTTTGTGCATTAACTGTAATGACAAGTAGGTTTTTGACTTGAGCTTGTTAAATAATATTTTTTTTAAATGTAGCACATTTTTACATATATTTCATGGCCACTTGAACTATGCTTATTTAAACCACATGAAGTACCATGCACAATGAGTATTGCTTTTTTACTCAATTTTCAACAGTTAAATGAAGTCCATCAAAGTTTTTGTTAATATTTTGTGCATCTGTAATTTTGTCTTATGCAAAGTTCTGATGTTTCCTTGAAGCTGTATTATCTTATCTTTTTTATTATGTTTTCCTTTAGAATTTCCAGATGCTGTATCCTTAGAATTTCAAAGGTTAATGAGGGAAATCTCCTTTATTTTACTCTCTGTGTACCGTGTCACTGACACAGTTTCTTAAAAGAAGTGTCTAGCAGCTAATTGATGCTAAGAGAAGTCAAAGATTGTGTTGTCATCCACTGAACAGGCAGTTTAGATGTTTATGCATGAGGACCTGCTGACTTGCAAAGAATGGTTAATGAAAACAGGACACTAATTTGCCTGCTTCATTGAATTTGCAGGTGGGAGACAGTTGGGAGGCTATCAGAGTAAACAGATTATCCTTTTCAGTCAAAAAGCTTGGCTCTCTTAATTGCTTAGGTATAAATTGATTAAACTCTTTGGGGTGGTGGTGGGAATTTCCAAATAGTAAAAAGGTATATAAATGAAAAAATTACTTCCTGAGAAGTTCAGAGCTATTTTCTGTACTAGAGCTTTTTGTGTGTGACCACAGACTGTTCCATATCCAATTGTGAAAGGGCCAAGCAGAAGTAAATACTCACAGGTCCAGCTTCATGGACCTGCTCAGTGCAGGATCAGCACAGATCCATTCTGGGAGGGGGAGGGCAGGAGCACACAGCTGGAGTGCAGGACATGGGTTACCCATCACATGAGTACGGGACTCACAGTGATGCTTTTTCCTGGTTTTGTATGCACAAAATAATCAATGCAAAAAAATTTTCATGTTTGAGAGCAGACCTTTTCCTACAAACAATTCTCTTTCCTGCTGAATGGTGTATAAGACAGAGATGTACATTTGGGGAAGAGGGGGCCAATGGGGTGATTCATCATGAGAAGAAAGAATCACACTTGGGGACTTTTGGGCTCTTAAGATTGTTCTTACATGCATTTTACATATGTTGTAGCTGTAGTAGTTGAATGTGTTAAGTGTCTACTCCATTTTGTGTGAAAAGGTCCATTCTTCTTTCTATTTGGTGTGTCTTCCACCCCAGAAGAGCTCTCAGTAGAGTATGTCTGTCTGCTTTTTAGTGTGCAGTGCAGAAGTTAAAATTAGTGTAAAAATATCCTTTCACCATGCTTTTAGGCAGAAAAAAAAAGAGGCTTTATTTCAATCAGTAACACAGTAGCCTGTCATATTTCAGTAGGAAAAACAGGCCTAATGGTTGCTGAGATTAGAAATAGCTTTAAGGGGCATTATATGTCATTATAACATGGTGACATAGTGAAGCTTAATAGGCACTACAACATCCTTTTGTTTTTATGTTTCCCTGAACACTCAGTTCTGTGACAGGTGGCTATTCCTGTGTAAATTAACCCAATTATATTTGTGTAGCAGCCCTGAAAAAGCCTTAATATATTAACCATTAAAAGTCACTGACAGTCTTTGGAGAAATGTTTTTGTGTGCCTGTGTGAATAGAGGGTTTGAATGATATGTTGTTTTTTAGGTAATTTGTAAATATTATATTTAGTTGATGCATGCAAATATGATAAAATATATATTTCCCATAGTATAGTTAACATATTCTGTTTTATTATATTCTATTTGTGTTTTCCCAAGAGCAATGAGAGAGAGGAAGGAAGTTAAGTTTTAGTTGAGCATTTTGTTTTGTAGGCATAAGCGACACAAACCATTTAGATGTTTTTATTGAGAAACAATGGTTTCAAATATTAAATTCCTTTACTATTTATCTCTAACATGTTTATATCATGGGAGTTACCAGCATGAACAAATATAGAGTACAGAATTGAAAGCAGCACTTCAAACAAGAAATAATAAGGATGTTTAGTTTAGTGATTAAACGTTAAAATGTTACTATTGAGAATCCATTCTTCTGAAATTTTCTAATGTTTTTTGATAATTCAGTAAGCTATGGGCCCTTTCATATTAATCAAAACTTTCTTTATTCATATTTTGTTGTTGTAGGCTTTGGCTCCAAATTCAGCCAAACTATTCATCTAAGATTTGGAAGACATTTTTGTAGAATGTGTATCAACAGAGACTCAAATAAGTCAACTTATATTTTAAAAAAGCCCCTTTGCCGTTCCTGGGTTGGGTGGGCAAGAAAATCATTTGAATGAAAATTGTACCATGAGGATAGAAAACAGTTTTAGGATTTTTTGAAAACTAATTAAGTGTATCTCCAGGTTAAATAGACCTGTGGAATCTATTGCCTAGAGACAGTTTCATATTATTACTCATTTTAACCTTTCTTGGCAAGTCCCGAACCTGTGGTATGCAGTAAAAACACCTACCATGAGTATAAATGTATTTTGTGTAGTATCTGCCATAGCAACACTGTTGAAAAAAAATACTGCATAAAACAAAAAGGTGAGATTTGTAAGGATATTTGAACTAAGCAAATAGAATAGGCAAGTGGTTTACAGTAGATAAAAAGAAATTTTCTGTTGCATAAAGGAAAATTGCTGTTTTCAAAGGACACTTGAAGTACCTCCATATAATTGAGTTGCCTTTGAATTTACTCAGTAATGTCTCCCTGACATGGTCAGTTGTTACCCTTATCATGAATGTCTTCATACTTTTATATTTTAGGACTGCTTAGACAACAAAACCCCAAGCACATTTCTATCTAGCCCTTCGTCTTTATTCAGTTTTTTATCTATTCAGCACTCAGCATTAGTAATAAGTAGTAATAAGTTCTACGCTGAGTTCTCTCAAACCTCCAAACCCCACATGCAATCTGATATGGCTGTTGCCATTCACTGCAGGGAGACGACGAGGGGCTCTGGTGTGGGCACCCCACTCCCAGAAGTGGGAAGGTGTGTGCAAACGCTCTTGTCTCCATGGGGTCAGGTTGGGTCCTGCAGTGGCTGCAGGGAGCACCGGTGGCAGAGCTGTCCTGGGAAGGAGTCAAGGGAGAAGCAGCAGCAGCAACCCAAACAGGGGCATGAAGAGGCAGAGACAGCTGCAGCAGCAGCTGCTGCCTGGCAAAAGTGTGAGGGGAAGGGAGCAGTAGAAGCAGCAGTAGGTGCAGGATGGGATGAAGGGAGGAAAAAGGCCTCAACTGAAGCCCTAAACCAGAGACATTGAGAAGTTATGGCAGCAGAAGGCTTCCTGGCTTTTGGCAGTTCTCCATGCCATCTGCCTTCTGCTGCAACCAAGGCTGCTGCATGGCTTAGGAATGGTTTCTTTGGGCCAGTGCACCAAGCCCGGGTGTAGCACCTGTAGGAGGGCACATGATGGCTTGTATTGCATTGTCAAATGGAGGCGTCTTCTTCAACCCAGGCCTGCATCCCCTGGGGAGTGTCATCATCAGAAACTCAGGTATCTGGGAGGTGTATGTGCTTCCCCAGATAGGTTACAAGTGATGAGGACATTTTCAGGATTGCAGTTCCTATCTCAGGTTCCCAGAGCATGGTTTGTCTTATTTAATTGTGTTCCCCTTAGAGACAGCATGTGATGAGGAATCCCACACCTCATTTCTGCCTGAAACTCAGCTCTCTGAAAGCCAAGTACTGCAGTGTTGGCCATGGAATCACAAAGCTTCTGCATGCTGAAGCACTTTTTGTTGAAATAGATGTTTATCTATGGTAGCACAAGTCTTCTGAACAGGATCAGAAATTTCTTGATTAAAAAGACAAAAAAAGGGGGTGTTGATTTTTTTTCCCCCCCAAACAGCAGTAAATTCTTAGTATGCTGAATTGTCCAGAACCCATGGAAACAAGAATCCTTTTCCTTTCAAATAAGTTGAACACTACTTTTGAAAGTTTATCTGCTGTCCTTTTCAGTGAAAAGCAATAGACAAACGAAGCATTGTCCTCCTGTGAGACACAATTAGGCAGGGTAGAACCGACTTACTGATTGAGGAGGAGGAGGGCTGTGGGTGGGGTGGTATCCTGTGTTTTCTCAGGGTTACAAGGTTTTTTTATGCAGATGTTCATCACCAATAATCTGTCATAAAGTTGTAATTAATAGCTGTTGTGCCCATAATGTAACCTGGAGGATTCACTTGAGATACTGGATAAAACTATGAAAAATATTGATGGCTGTTCTGGGTAAATCAGTGACTCAGTAGAAAACATTTTGTTGATTTTTGTATTTGCTAGGTAGTCAGGGGATACTGCAGTCACCCCACAGCTGGCCTCCTTGCCAGCTGGCATTACAAGTGGATCAGCATAATTAATTTCAAAATCAGTCAGCAGATTATACCAGACAACATCTGGTTCTGA
Source organism: Melospiza georgiana (assembly GCF_028018845.1). NCBI lineage: Eukaryota > Metazoa > Chordata > Aves > Passeriformes > Passerellidae > Melospiza > Melospiza georgiana. The sequence goes on along the minus strand of NC_080431.1, from coordinate 59,747,176 downwards.
AAGAAACATGAAATAATAGAAATCTTTGGTCCAACTCAAGACTCTCCATTTCCTTATCTCATCAGCTTTACAGATTTCTTTATTTTATATCTATTATCCCCTGGCAGGGATGGTATTTTGCCTGGTACATTAACAGATGCTGATGAGTGTAATAGTTTGTTGAAAGCTGAACACAAAATCTCATTCTGAGCTGGTGGAAGAGTCCCAGTCTTGCAGCTGTAGGAGAAGAAAGAGTCATGATTTATAGAAGAATAAGGCACTGGCACATTGCAGACACCAGAAACAGTAGTGTAATTCACAGCAGAATTGTGATGGTGACAAGTGATGTGTTTTTCAGAATGTCATCTGCCCTCATGTGTTGTTTATTTTCACTGTGGTGTAGGAGATTCATGTTTTGTGTACTGTTGCATGCATCTAGAATATTGGCCTGTGTACTTCTCCATGTCTCAGTAGTTCAGCATGCTTGACAAAGAAGCCATGCAGGTGAATGGATGTTCACACATGGTTTCTCTGAGTTGGACAGTTCTCCTTGGCTTTTCCAGTTACTCTGAGAATATGACCTGAAAATTTGCTTCCATTCTGAAAATACCTTTTTAAATTCTTTTAGTGATAATTTTCCCCACTACTGTCTTCCTTTAAAAATTAACTCTATGGTCTTTGATTCTTCGAAGACCCCTTTTCTTTCAGTATGCCCTGCGTGATACATTATATCTTTGGTCATGTTTGTATTGCCTGGAAGTTTTATAACAAGAAGGGACATCATGTAACAGAATCACAGAATCACAAGGTTGGAAGAGATCTTCAAAATCATCAAGTCCAACCCATGTCCTAACACCTCAACTAAACCACGGCACTGATTGCCACATCCAGTCTTTTTTTAAACACATCCAGGGATGGTGACTCCACCACCTCCCTGGGCAGACCATTCCAGTACTTCATCATCTTTCCATAAAAACCTTTTTCCTGATGTCCAACCTATATTTCCCTTGGCACAGCTTGAGGCTGTATCCTCTGGTTCTGTCATCTGCTGCCTGGTGAAAGAGACCAACCCCCACCTGACTACAGTCACCTTTCAGGGAGATGTGGAGAGTGATAAGGTCACCTCTGAGTCTCCTTTTCTCCTAAATAAAGCCCCTTGGTTATGTATTAGAGGAAACAGTAGTGATTTGTAGGATGTTGCAAGAATTTATCATTGATGTGAGCACAAGCTCAGATGCAATGAATGTCCAATCCTTCTCTTTCATGAAAAGACATTAAATCACTCAAGACAGTCCATCAGTATTGGCTGATACATATGCAGAGGCCTCCTTTGCATATGCAGCAATTGTCCTGGTATCTTCAGGATCAGATCAGGAGGCACATTATGTGAGTAAAAAATCTAACAGAAAAATAATAGTAAAATATGATAGTATTGATCTTAACTAATGCATATTTAATATATTTTCTTTCAGGAGAAGCCACTGACCAAATCTCTGCAACGAGGAGAAGATCCCCAGTTTGATCAAGTAAGACACTTGAAATTACATTATTTCCATCCCTCAGGCTAAAAGAGGAGTGCATTGGGAGGCATTCTAGAGTCCTTTCACTGTTGTTGCATACTGCAGAAGTAAAATTTCTTTATGTTCTTTGGGTAGATAAATGATAAATACTTGCCTAACCATTCTTGGATATAAATTGGAAGAATTTTTCCTCTGTTTCCGAGGTCAATATTTTTCTGCCATAGAACTTGTTCCTTTTATAGAGTATTAGGCACATACATTGTTTCTTGTCTGTTTCCCCTGATGGGGATCTTGAAGCCAAATTTGTATCTTTTCAAATTATGTAGTTTTTGAAACAGGCGTGTGGCTCCCAATCTTTCTTTTATGAGGGTTCTTTTATAGTTAATAAGAGGGCCTGTAGAATCATGGCTGTTGCCATCAGTCTCATCCGTCTGGTTTGCCTCTGTAGCTGTGACTCAGCATGACTTATGTGTGTGCTGCCCTTCAAATAGGCTGAGCCAACCTGTTGTGTTTAAATTTAAATACAAGTTCAATTGTCAGGATTAATTTTATATACATATTATTTTCCTTCCTGTGGGAAGAATGTTACACTCAAATGGGAAGTAAAACAAATTAAGCCATCCAGATGCAAACCTTGTGATACTGTTCCTGCAGTACATTAAACAAACTCATAATGGGTGACGGTGATTTGATTAAATATGTATGGTTTAGCAAATTTTGGCCCTTTAAAATGAAGAATTGGAAGACTGATACTTCTCCTAGTAATTGGTAAATAGACAGAAAATTGAGTAATTAAGTCAAGATCATTTAATGAGAACAGCAAAAGCTTCCTGGAGTGAAACAACTGTGTGTTTACTGCTGTAGCAATTTACTCTGAATTCAGGGAGGAAAAAAAACAAAACAGATGCGGATCAAACACCAAGGTGAATTTTATTATATATGACATTCATATATCTTTCTATCCACATATCTGAAGTCCTACCTATATGCAGAGTTGGTAGAAAAGCATAGTGGTGAGATTGACTTAGATATCTTGTCAGAAAGCCTGCTTTCAGGTGCTTGAAATTTTTAAAACAAACTATTTAAGCTGAAATTTTCAGAGTTTGTCGGCCTCAGGCCAGGTTGATGGCAACGTTTCCCTTTGCAGCTTTCACATTGTTTTCTACTTAAATAGTATTTTCATTTTGAGATGTTCTCGTGCTTGTGGAATTGATGCAGGCCTGTGATCAGTAGATGGGACCTGAACCTGGCTTACGAGCCCATTTTCAAGAACATGGTTCATATTTACTAAAATGATTTTAGTTCAGCTAAATGCATACAGTCATAGAATGGTTTTAATTGTATTCAGAGAGTTTGCATTCAAAATTTTGTAGTGCACAATATAGATTTGGTAAAACTGAGCTAGAGTAGAGACAGGAAGACAGAGCAAAAAGTCTTTTTTTACCTGGCATGTTTCACCCACTAGATTATGTGAGTACATTGTATTATAAGCTATTTTTCAAATGATAATGTGTCGGTATTATAAAGTTGTCATGAAAGTATGGATAATAAAATGAAGGTGTGGTCTGCCTGGGAAGCTCTTGATATGATGTGGTACCACAACCCAAGTAAGAAGGCATGTGCTTTTAAGTGAAACCACTCAAGTTTTATTTTTGAAGTTAACTCAAGTATTTAAAGCATTTATAGGATGAGGAAAGACCAGGTTGGTAATCCCTTACTTCCCTTTTCCAGTTAAGGTGCAGAAAGCTTTGGTGTTTATTTCTGAAACCCAGTCATCCAGCAAAAACAAAAAATGCCAGCCATGACATTCCTGATATTTTTACTACAGAAATGAAGAGGGAGAAGAGGGACAATCTCTATGAACAAACTTCTTCAAGGAGTGTCTAATAATTTTTACTTTCAGTTTTAGGGCATTTAAGTGACAGACAGTCAAAGGAATCTAATTTTATTTCTTTTGACATGATCAAAACTATCTCCATTCAATTAAGGTGAAATTGATAAGTAATACTGAAGGGAGTGGGTCACTAGCTACTTTAAAATGTCTGAGCTTAGTCTTCTAAGGATAAATTTAAAAACAACAAAAATAAGGCATGACCTGATTTAAAACTTGTTTTTTTTGCAAGCCGGCTTCAGAGGTAGGAAAAAAAAAAAAGCCCAAAAATTAACTTAACAATGAGCAGAATGGCACTTTGGCTCCTCAAAGTAACCAGCATCAAGTTTAACACTGAAACCCCCAAACCATTTGAGATGGCTATGAAACATTCCCTACTACCCCTGAATAGTTCTGTCTCTGTCTCCCTGAGAACCAGCAATTTTTTCCTGCCCATCCTTAGGCACCATTTTAGGAACACTGGTTTTGATGGTGGTGATGGATCCAACGTCTGGAAACCTGACTGGGCCAGGGCTGTGTCTCTCCACACAGGTGTAGTCAGTGTGTCCTGTTAGGCAGACAGCATGTTTAGCTGCCAATTGCATCACCCTCCCCAAAAAAATAATAGGATCTTGAGCAATGTATGAAGTGATGATACTTATCCCAACTTGCTGAATGCCTCACCATTGGCCAACAGACTGCATTCCTTACACTGACTGTGTTTTCCTTTCTAGGTGTGCATGTGTATAAAGTAAATATATACAGGAAATTATGTAGGTTTTTTTCATATGGTTTTAAATAGTTTCATAGTATATTTAAAGTCATGTTTTGAAAGTCCTTGATTAGGCAACTCTAGCTGCCTATTGGCAAAGAGCATTACAGCTCCAGCATTAGCATGCTCTGTGCCCCCAGTTACAGAGATGTTATTAAACATTGTACTAGTGAACTATGACTTAAACTTCCTATTACAGGAAACCATAAAGTTGCAGTACATGAAAAGATCAAAAGCTAGAAAAGACCCATAATTCTCCAAGAGGGTGATCCTCACCTAAGGAAACATTTTTATTACTCTTTTCTCAGCCTCTACTAATGTATCATTTGTTCTTACCATGGTGTATAAATGTTCCATGAACTGACAACACTGGAGGCAGAAGAAGGGCACTGTGTAATCTTGGACTGAGCTACAAACTGCTTTCCATATAAAAACACAAAATGAATGTAATGTTTTGGCCATGAACCTGAAACTTTAACAGGAGGGCTTAGTTTTCATATGAGGCTATCTGTCGGAGGAGCCTGTTGCAGAAGTTTCAGCGTAAACTGCACAAAAGCTTATTCTTGTTACAGTTTTACTGCTCTCTTCTTTGAAGTGCACTTCTTGGTGACTACACATTGCAAAGCAAAAACATTTAATCTTTTATGTACTTTTAGGAGAGGAAACAAAAAAAAAATCAGCCTTGGTAAAGAAAAGAAGGAAATGAAAATAAATAATAACAATAATAAAAAAGTGGAAAATGCAATAAATAGATAAGGCACTAAGCAGCATACTATGATAAAGTGTCCTTTTTCATAACAACCTAAACATGATTGATGATGCGCTGATAATGATTCTTATCCAATATTGTTTTTAGATGTAGTTAGTGTAGTTAGTGAATACTGATATCATTGTCATTGCAGCAGCACTGCAATTGGCTGCTTTTGTGTTTTGCCTTTCCCTGAGTTTTACACATTGTCCTTCATCACCAGAAAAAGGCACAGGGTAGTGAAAGTATGAGAAATGATAGTCATGGGATCATAAAATAACCTTTGGCTCCTGGTCAGAGATTTGGGTTCAAGCAGTGTGTAAAGAAGTACATCTGAAGGCAAAATTGAAAGAAATACCTTCAGAACCAAACTTGCTGTCTACTAAAAGTAAATGGGTTTTCATGTAAACTGTTAAAGGCAAAATTGAAGGTAACACCTTCAGAACCAAACTTGCTGTCTACTAAAAGTAAATGGGTTTTCATGTAAACTGTTTTGCTGGCAGTAAAATAGCCATAAACATTGGTAGTGTATAAGCATGCTAGCTGAAATTACCCATCCATAAAATTATGATAATAAAAAGTCCTTGTTTCTTTTTCTGCCTCACAAAGCCAAGGCCATTAATGAAAACGAGTGAGTTCAGCTTGAATAGTTATCAGTTTTAACCATTTTCAGGTTAAAACTTCATAACATGGTCCAAAAAAAAGCTGAGAACAAAGATGTGAATGAAGGGAGATCTCCACAATCACAAATGCATTCAGCAGTGTTGATAGAAAGTGTAAAACCTTACTTGTGCTTGTCCATCATTTAGAATCTGCACAACAGCAATTTGAAGATAAAATGTGCAGACACTCTGGGAAAAATAGTCAAAAGAAATAAACCAAGACTGTGCAAAAATGAAGTATTGCAATTCTGCATTATTTAAATGGCAATAAGATGCCCATTCAACATATATATTGATTGATAAATGTGGTATAGAAAAAGGATGCCAAAAAAATTAATGATACTGCTGGAAACTAGGTGCAGTTTTGAATATATTTGGTGTTAAGGCACATATAAATTCATTAGTGAAATGAAAAAAGTAATCATATCAATTTGCTGTTTGTGGAAACCTTTTGTGTATTTGAATTTTGATAATATATTAAGACTTTTATGAAAGTATATAAATTGTAGTGAGCTGTCTGAGCAGAATTTCATTAAATTTACTCTTGCATTTTAATCCAAAATAAATATTAATCATTTACATAAAGTATATTTAATGCTCTGTGAACACGGGTTTCTAACAGCTCCCTGCTTGTGCAGCTTTCTTATCCTTAAGCTGTACAGTAGGTAGTTCATTTATGATGGAAGAATATGATCACTTGTCCAACAAGGACATATTTGTACATCTGTGCACTCCCTTTCAGGAGCAGCACAGAGCTAGAATTCATCTCACTCCTGGACTTACTTCCAGTAAATGAAAGGGTTGAGTAACCGGCATGCTGGCTAGACTTCCCTCCCTTCCTGTTCCCTGAGAGCCAGGTCTTTTCCCAGTCCACCCTTCCTTCCTGTCTTAAAAGTGCAATGACAGAAAGATTAAAAAAAAAAAAAAAAAGAAGGAAAAAATAAAAAGCTATATTGACCTTTTATCCCAAATGAAGACAGACACTGTAAAGTCAGCAGAGAAAGTATGGCATGAGAAGATTTAACAGGAATCACTTTGACTTTTTCTGGTGACATTTTTTAGGTGGGATTTAGAGATCAACTGTGATAAGTATGTCAGTGAACATGCAGGAAGATCTGATTGAAACAACTTTTCATTTATAGTTAGCTACTGTGATTTCTGAAAAGATATTTAGGTCTGTTTGAGGACAGACTTTTTAATAGGGCCAGTGGAGTTAGGACAAAGACTAAGGGTTTTAAGTTAAAAAAGGGTAATTTTTTACTAAGTAGAAGGAGGATATTTTTTACTGTGAGGCTGAAGCAGCTTGTTTGGAGAAGGTGTAGATGCCCCATTCCTGGAAGTGTTCAAAGCCAGGTTGGCTGGGCTTTGATCGCCCTCGTCTAGTGGAAGGTGTCCCAGCCAATATTAGGGAGGTTGGAACTAGATGACCTTTGAGGTCTCTTCCAACCCAAACTATTCTGTGAGTCCATGATTTTATGGTTCTTTTCTAGTCTTCCCTAGGAAATCCATTTTCATTGTATTTCGTCATTAACGAGCAGTGTTGTGCTAACTTCATAAAAAGTTTTGTAAAAACAGTAGAGAAGTGAGTCGGTAGTGTATAGTTTACCCCGACACCAGGTGACTGATTTTTTCTGAGTATTTATCTGAAGGCTTAACACTAGAAGGCTTTGGTATATTTGAGCCTGAAGTCCTATAGTAATTCTTTATGAAAGGCCTCCTGTCACTGCTGCAAGCATTTGCTTCATTATGTCTTCCACAGCAATATGTTTCATATTTCAGGTAAAAAAATCTATTGCAGACTAGATGAAAGTTTTCCAATAATATTACTTTTATGGAAACTTTTAATTTAGCAGGGGCAGTTATTATATCTTTCTAATGCAGCATGTTTAATTTTAGGCCACAGTACCTGAATAATAATACTTCATCCTCAAAGTGTCTCATTGACTTTAATCCGCAATGTCGTTGTGAATTAGTTAAATTAGTTGAGGCTGAAAAACTACAAAAGAGATTCAGAGCTACTCATCTAGACTAAGTGTCATCCACAAAAGTTCTCAATTAAGGTTATAGTAGTATTTGGGAATGCTTGCTCTGCCAGTTTTGCTCTGGTCTTATTCACACAGCACTCACACAAGTTTGGTGTTACATGAGACATTAAACTCTATTGTTTTTCCACAAGAATTTGGTTTAAGTTTAAGCAGGTAGGTGAACCTGACAGTTAATTACATAATCAGTGTACTTAGCATGTAGTGCACACTTCAGCTCTTCACTCCTGATACTCAGTTCTCTGCAAGATCAAGGCCTGCATGATCTTAAGGTGTCAAAAATCTCCAGATCACTAATTTCTTCCCTATTTTAAACAGTTGTTTCTTATTTTCTTAGAATGTGCACAAATACTGTAGCTGTGAACGTTCAGTTGCAATACATGTATTATCCTCTTGTATAATAAGGCTGGGGGGAGGGTTCACCCTGCTTGTTGATCTTTTCATGTTTTGTAGCTTTATGGTTTCTTGTAGTAGAATGTTTAAGTCACAGTTCAGGCCAAGATGCTCAGTAACATTTTTGTAATTGGTGACACAGTTAATACTGAGTGAGCAGTAATCTTCTTATCCAGTATGCCGCTAGAGCTGTTTAATCAGCAACCTTTAAGGAATAATTCTAAACTATGTTTTGTTTATTTGTGCCCACAATGACACAAGAAACTCTAAACATTTTTCTATATATAAAAGAGAAGTTTTCAGGTTTTTTCTTAAGTTTTCAGGTGTGGGAGCCTATGAGTAAGATACATCCATCTGCATGGTCAGTTGATTAAAATGATTGCAGAACTTCTGGTGTTTCCTGACATATTTGGAGTTTCAATGGGGGCATCCAGCCGTCATATATAACCCCTGGAGACAGTACCTCTAATTCATTACTTTTTCTTTTCTTACAATCAGTTTGAACTCAAATCAACATTGTGTAACAAATCAAAATAACCTGCTTGAAGAACTAGATGATTTTCTGGTAGGTTGAAAGATGTTAAACACAATTTTAATGCATTTTAATATCATCAATATAAAGACTTTATCAACATGCACTCTGGTGTTGCATTTTTGTTTATGTTTTATAGAATCACAGATTCATTTAGGTTGGAAAATACTTTTGATATCATCAAGTTCAACCACAAACCCAACACTGTCAAGTCTAAACACTAAACCATGTTCCTACATGCCATGTCTACACTTCTTTTAAAGATAGGAAATGCAGAACATTAAGTCACTGCTTGTACCATAGTTCTCAAAAAATGGATGAAAATAAGAATGAACCATTGAATTAGTACTCTTTTTAAGGAGGAGAGAAAACCTGGACAGCATTTTACTTGTTATTTATTGTGTTTTCCTGATAGGTTATAAGCTCAATGAGCTCACTTTCAGAATATTGTCTGCCCTCTATCCTGCGCACTTTGTTTGATTGGTATAAAAGGCAGAACGGTATAGAAGATGAATCTCATGAGTACAGACCAAGAACAAGCACTAAATCCAAAAGGTATGTTTTTGAACATGTGCAATTGATAAATTCCAAGGTTAAGTGTGTTACAGTTCACCCATCAACTTTTGTGAGGTAACAGTTGCTTGATAATTGTGTTGTTTTTCTGCTTGTTCCTGGAAATCTTCTCTCAGCTTCTTGATGGATGGAATAATTGTGTCTTTCACCTTATGCTCCTCATAGTTCAAACATAACTGTTACATGCTGTTGTAATTGCCTTACAGATATTTTGGATGCTTTCATATTTAAATACCAGTTTGTATAAACCGTATTTACTCAAGTGATCGAGCAATAATTCTGTGCCACTTGGAAGAATTTTTCTTATATAGCTTTCTGTTTACACATAAAAAAATACACATATACCTACCCTCAATCTGAAAACCTGAGAATCAGTCAGGGAGATTTAGCAGCATACCTCTTAAAAGTAACAAGCATGCAAAAATAATGATGTCCATAGTTCCTCAGTGATAAGGCAGCAAAGTGATTTTAGTTACATTGAGGTCTGGCAATGTGGTTCAATACTCTTCAAACTTTGAGTTTTTCTGAATACTTCAGTACTACATTTACATGCTTCAATGAAACAGCAGGAGAATGAACTGTCAAACCTGGTGTTCAGAAATGTTAAGGAATTCTTCACATTGGGATTATATTATAACCCAGTAACTACAAAAGGCGGTGGTTGCTGGAGCAAGGAGTTGGTGTCTAGGTTTAGATACCAAGATAAAAATGAACCTGAATTAGACTCTTTATGTCAGTAGAAATGGGCAGTATGAAGACACAGTTCATTAATTAGATGTCTGCTTTTGGGTGAGATGAATCCTTGCCTTGAATTGCTTCTTTCTCCCAACTTGTTCCACGATTACCTGCTCATAAATATCTGTCTTCAGGAACTCCACCCAAAATTTCGTTGAAGGTCAGTTTAGCAGTGAAACAAGACCACTCTGTCAATGGGTGGTGTTACAGAAGGAATGTATAACGAGTTATACAGTTATTTCTCCACTTAATGTAAAACCAAAGGGAACCAAAATGCAAATAACTTGCTTCAACACTCATCAAGCTGTACTCTCAAATGCCTGTTTTATTACAAACACATAAGTACAATTGAAATCACTAAAACTGTCAATGTTAATAAGAATTGTGCCAAATTTAAACAAAAATCTCACTGGAATCATGTTAAATGCTTCAAGTGGACTGCAGAACTGTTTCTTTAATGTTTAATTTTACAAAAAAATACTGTATATTTCATGTTATCTTTTCAGTACACTTTGAAACTTTAATCAGTTGATTGAAATGGGTATTTTTTGGTATTTCTATTGGAAGCTGTTCGCCTCAGACTTTTATTCCTCTGTGTTGTTCTGTACAAAAAATGTGTTAAAAGTTTGACAAGTGTTGCCAAAGCTAAAAAATTAACACTGGAACTTTTTTTAAGAGATAATACAATTTGGTTGTGAATTCTCCACTGGTACTTTTAAGGCATTTGCCAAAATTCATGACAAGTCTAAATATGAATTTGATAGCACAGTTACATTTGCTTCTAAAATGTAATTAAGAATGGTCTAAATGGTGTAATCAGCAATAACTTTAAATTAAATTGATTTGTTAGAATATAGAATCCACAAGTTGCCTTGGTTTTGGGGGTTTTTTTAATTATTTTGGATCTTTAACTGGAAGAAAAAGAAGGAGGAAATGGATAGGTGATATATAAGCAATTGAAAGAACATCACAGTAACAAATTACATTTGGTCTGCTTATCTCAGATTTTAAGAGCATAACATTACATTACTTACTGAAATGCTAGACTGCAATTTAAAAGGTAGAACACAATTCCCTGTTATCTGTATATATGCAATTGAAGAAGGCATATAATATGAATTATGACACCTCCAAATACTGTGTTTCTTGGTTTGATTTTGCAGTGATGAACAGCAGAGGGACTATTTAATGGAGAGAAGAGATCTGGCTATTGATTTTATTTTTTCTTTAGTATTAATAGAAGTTTTGAAACAGGTAGGAGTTCTCAAATTGTCCATTAACTAATAAATTATGGAAATTAGCAATGCAAGTGAATTTTGGGATTCTTCGTTCTGTTTGCATCTTTAAGATTAAAATAAATTCATGAAATATATCCTGCATGCTTCTTCATTGCTGTCTTTCTTGCACCTGTATGATACATAGCATTCTGTGCTCATACTGACCTTACTTTGCCAAGTCTTTGGAGCTAAACTATTTATCTTCAAAACTAAATAAACATAGAATGGCTGTCTCATTTTAGCTATTTTGTTAGCTACATGCTATTTTAACTGATATATTTCTGAATATTTCTGAATCCCTCAGTAATACTAGCATATGTGTACTTGTTATATTTTATTTTATGTTTCCAGATTCCACTTCATCCTGTAATAGACAGTTTGGTAAATGATGTTATTAACTTGGCTTTCAAGCACTTTAAGTACAAAGAAGGGTAAGGCTATTTTTCATGCAAAAATTCTATGAAAAAGATACTTTCTTATTTTTGTAACAGTTGTGGTTTAAAAAGTATGTTTTCTCAGCTGAGAATTCTTTCTTGTGTCTTGCTAGGTACCTTGGTCCTAACACTGGGAATATGCACATTGTTGCAGATTTGTATGCAGAAGTAATAGGTGTTCTAGCTCAAGCAAAGTAAGAAAAATTCAGTATATTATTTCCTTCATAAATATGACAAAGTCTGCTTGCTTAGCATGTGAATATTCTGATTTTCTCACTTTCTTTAATTATTCTGTAGGAATAAGTTATTTCAGTTCATTGGCCTTCTATTTATCCAGATGTTCTAGAACATAGGCCTCTAGGGAATCACAGGCTTTCTGCATCTAGTCCAGTGATACTGAATAAATTCAACTCAACTGCAGCAGCATTATTTTTCCTATCTCAGCAATGACGTCTGTAGAAAGCCCAAAGGGCTGAAGAGAGCTATTTTAACTAGCTTTTTTGTAGATGCTATTTTTTCTTTAGCTGGGCAAACCTATAAATGGCTATCCTCCTGCATAGCAACAATATTAAGGCTCTCTGCAGCAATTTCAGCTCAGAACTTAATGCATCTGCTTCTGAACCCTTCGTCCTTCTTAGAACAGATGACATAAAACATTTTGTGGGTCAGATCTTAAATTTTGAATTTGGAAACAGTCAAACTCAGGATCTCATGTAGCCAATATAGCTTTTTATTGTTCACTTAAACCACAAACTAGGTAGAGATGAATTTTACTGCCCTGATGTAATGCTATTTGTCTCCTGACACTTCGGTGTTGCTGAGGCCGAGTCTCAGCTCTACAAAGCAAGTCAGTTTGGCTTGATGTGGGTAAAACAGTTTGAGATTCTGGAAATCATATAAATTCAGCTAAGGTCTTACCTGGGCCTCTGAATTGGCTGGGTCAAATGCAAAGGGAGAAGTTGCATCTGGATCCAAAACTTCACATTGACTGTCAAAGTTCTGAAGGGCCTTGTTAAAATGTTTCTGTAACTGAAGGGCTTCTTCCTGCTAACCTATTTCTTTCAATTCACATGGTTGTCTATCAAAGAGGATAACAAGAGGTTGTTACATGGTACACCCACCAAGACAATTACAATCTTTCCATTTTGTCTCAAAAAGGGCAGGAGGTCCTGTTGGATGCCCTTTCCATATGTAATTTTTATGGACAATATGTCTCCAAAGACATCTTCAATAGATTTGTGGGGGAGAACAAAAATGATCACAGAGCCCTCTACCCTAAGTTATTGTAGTTTGTTAATGCTTAAGTGTTACTGTAATGGCTATTAGGGGAAAAACTGAAGGGGCAAACTGCCTATATGAATATTTTTCAGGGTTATAGTATAAACATTTTCTTTTGAAAATATTACATGTACTTGCAAGATAGCTATGTTTCATCATGGGTTTTTGAAAAATGTTTGAAGGGGTTATTTAAATGATATTGTTAGCTCTTATGTAAAAGAGGTGCATGGTAATAAAATAATTTCAAATATGTGGTTATCTAAAGGGACTAAGATCAGGCTGTATGCTTCCTTTTCTCAGTTTATTACAAGTGAAAGAAAGCTAAACAAAAAAAAAAATCTATTAAAGTACTGAGTGAAATGGTACTTTTATACAACCTAAGTTTTATCTTCTTCAGGTTTTTCCCAATCTGTATACTTTGCAGTACATTTCAAATATTGATTTTGAACTTTTTGAAACTAACCAATCTGAATTCATAGATTTCCTGCTGTAAAGAAGAAATTTATGGCAGAGCTGAAAGAGTTGCGGCATAAAGAACAAAGCCCGTATGTAGTTCAAAGCATCATCAGTCTTATAATGGGAATGAAATTCTTTCGCATTAAGATGTATCCTGTGGAGGACTTTGAAGCTTCTCTTCAGTTTATGCAGGTAAAATTCTTAAGGACATAGCTGTGGTTTCCCTGACCTTTCTGAATGGACTAGCCTTCACTTTCCATGTAATATTCTAGGAGATTTTCCATGTGTCATTTCCACATAAACCTACATGCAGCTAAAGCTTTCTGCTTGTTCTGAACCCCATACCAGCTTTTCATCAGTTATATACATCTAGTCCCTAGAGCTCACCCTTCAGCTAGAAGAGGTTTTGTTCTGTAGCCCCCAGCCCTTCCACCCCACTATCCCACAGCTGTTCCTTGCCCTGTGTCTGTGTCTAGCTGTGTCTCCCTAGCTGTTCACTGCCTCCAAAGTGAATCTTCTAGTACTCACACAGTTGCCAGAAAAGAGAGGAGTTTCTAATGGAGGAAGACACTGAGGAAGAGACAGAGAATTGAGGCAAAAGCTGGATGGACTTTCCTTTGCACATGTTGTCTCCTTCTACCACACCTTCCCCCTGCTTGCTGTAGAGTGCATTCTGTACACTCCTGGTTTAAAAGTCACTAGTACAGAACATAGTTTGACTACAATGAATGCTTTAAATTAATAGATTACATAATTTTGTAAAAGGCAAGCAATTACTTAATGTTTCAGAGTTCTTGCTGGTAATGTTCAGTTGGTTTTGTTCCCACCAGCCAGTTTCTTTAGCTTAATCTTTCTATTGCCCTTTTTTTCTTGGGCTCACCCACATGGTTACATGCTTTGCACCCACTCATCCAGTTAAACAAATATTTTATATAAACCTCCATGTAAAGTTTAGTGTATCAATGGTGTAAATGGAGGAAAAAAATCATTGTTAGATGCCCACAAGTAAGGATTTGGCATTGGAATACAAATATACATGCATACAGACACAGTGAGCTTTTTCTTTTAAGTCCTGAACAGGAAGCACATTCTATTTCAGCTTTACAATATCATCTAAACCATACTTAATTGCATATTTAAGACATTTAACAGCACAGAAAGAGGTAATTTTTTTTCCTACCTTACTCTTAATTGTGTAGACACATACTAGCATGTGTCAACTTAGTTTAAATTATCAAGAGCTGGCAAAATACCAAAGTAATATGTGTTCACTTGACTTGATGAGTGAATGAGGTTATGGCTCAGCTTTATCCAGTGTTCACTACTATTAAAATCTGTGGTAAAAATCCTTCCAGTAAAAGTGAAATTTGAATCTCTGCCTTCCCCTGCTGCAATCTCTAAGTACTAAATGAATTCTTACATTTACTACTCTGCATCATAAGACGCACTTGTGCATGTGGGGAAACCTTGTTTTCTCAGTTTGGTGAAGTACATTTCAACTCTTTGGGCAGTTTGTCTGTTTGAGTATCTCCATGCAGTGTTTCACCTAAAACCTCTGTCACATAGTGCTGCTGTAGTAGAGAGAGATGCTTTCAAAGGGTCAGCTGATTTCAGGAGTGAGCTCCAGAAGAGCCTATCTTCCCCCAAAGAGTGCAGAAGCACCTCAGGAAGGCTGGCTGGACTGACTGAAGCCATGTGTTGTATAATCCTGTTAGCACACAGGCAAAAAGTATGCATGATCTGAGATTTAAACTGCTCTGCATGACTATGAAGGAAAAATGGTCAGTGGGGACCTTCCTCCTACATTCAGGGGCTGTTTGGGCCTTGAACCCAGAGAAAAAGTAACTGGGGCAATAGGATTTGCCATCCTCAGAGAAGTTGTACACACAAGTGGGTGGATGCTTATCTCCCCTCCCTCACTTCCTGAGCAACACAGCTGTCTGGAGAGTAGTTCACTGCATGTTTAGGACAAAGTCTGTTTTTATTTTTTTCTTAATCCCCAGATGCAGGCTGGAAATTGTCCTCACATAGCACAATTCCATATTGACCCACAATATGCAACGAATCCTAGCAATGAAATTCATCCGAAAATATTTACAATAAGATTGTTCATTGCCCTGTGTGTCTTAACCAGAGGATTAAATTCCTTTTCTGGCTTCTCAAAGCATTGTGTGAAGCACTCCATGTTGACTATTAGTTTTGCTCCTGAAGATACACACAGGGCATGAGGTCAACTCAATTTCCAGTCCAATACACCACCAGGCACAGCTGGAGTCAGTGGAGACATTCTGGATTAGAGCAACAGCTCCTTGATCTTGACTTATGTCCTGCTTTCTGCTTGCTGCAAAATGCAGATTTAGAAGTTAAGAGGCAAATGTTTTCAGTGGGATTTGCAGGATAAAATTAGTCACTGACATGTGATTCACATTCAGCAAACATTCAGGGGTCTTTATTCCAGCTGATATGCAATTTATGTTTCTTGTATTTTTTTTTTTTACTTTAGGAATGTGCACATTATTTCCTTGAAGTTAAAGACAAAGATATCAAGCATGCACTGGCAGGACTGTTTGTTGAAATTCTTGTCCCCGTAGCTGCTGTAAGTTTATTTTTGATGTTGTTTGCATAATATTTTAAAATTAGATAAAACAGCTTTTGAAATAGTTTTTTTACTGACATGAAATTTTATTTCAGGCTGTTAAAAATGAAGTGAATGTCCCCTGTCTGAGGAACTTTGTTGAAAGCCTGTATGATACAACGCTTGAACTTTCATCACGAAAGAAACACTCATTGGTTAGTAACTCTAAGAAGCAGAGGTTAAAATTTATTGTCACAAATATTTCTGAGCAAGACCCTTGGAAAATTGCAAAATGTTTTATTTGCATTTGGCTATAACCAATACATTTCTATTTGCAGGGAAGATTACTGTGTTTCCAGAAAATAACTATAATTATTTTACTGATAATATAATCTAAATTAGTCTGAATCAAATATGTTTTCAGCTTCTGGTTTTGAGATTATTAAATGGTTATGTTTTCTCGTAGTTGTTATGTGTAAACATTAGGAGAAGAGGAGAAACAATAGAGTTCACTTCTTGTCAAGCGAGAACAAATGAGGCATGTGGGAGCAACTCTTTAACGGGGCTTAAATAATGCATTGTAGGAAGGAAAAAAATTATAACACATGCCCTTTTAAATCCATAACTTGGCAACTATGTAGCTCCCTATTTCATTTTTTTTCATGTGAGATGAACAGTGGCACTGCAGTGTATTTTTGGAATCATGAGTTGATCTGAATTAAATGAGGATCTGAGTCAGTTTGATGCTGGCTGCCTTAAGCAGTCTGTCTCTCCAACTGGGTCAGCGCCTGTCAGCAGTGTGGCATTAGCTAATCCATTTTGAAGTCTTGGGCCTTTTAAGTAAAGAAAGTTTGTCATTTGTCCTCCCTCGTTCTAGGGGAAAGTCAAAAAGACTTCCTTGTTTCCAGTTCTTTCGGCAAATGCTGGTCACTGGCGCTAGCGAAACTGCTGGGAGGACTGCAGGAGTGTGCTGGAGCTCTCTGCCTGTTACAGCATTCCCAGGGGACATTCAGAGCATCCCCTGGGCTGCAGTCCTGATCCAGTTTGAATTAGTGGGAGGCTTGAGATGGATTTCTGATTTCACTCTGTTTGTGTTTGTGTGGCTCTGTTCCACTCTATTGAGTTAATAAAACATTGTTGGAGCTGCAGCAGGGTAGAGCTTTTTTGTACAGTTTTTACATTAAATAGAACTTCCTAAACTGTGGCCATACTTGCCAAAGTCAATACTACATTCTTGAGAAAGGATTGCACAGCTGGGCCTTTGCATTTGATTGCTTGTCTGCACATACCACACTGGAGGCTACGTAGTTAAAAATGACAAAGTAGAATAGATTCTTGTGAGGGTGTGATTAGAAATACAAACATTGCGAGGAGGAGGAGGGGAAAGGCAAACAGTTGACAGAAATAGCTGCAGTGCATATTTCCAGACTTCCAGGAAGAAAGCACACTCCTTAAAGTCTGAACTGGACCAAGATCAGTGTTTGGTGAATCCATGCACTCACTGTACAGACAGGATGGGGGAAGTCATCTTGCTTCATTTTCTATCTAAAATTACCTCGTATGAGCTAGTCATTAAGGTTCCTTGGTAGTGAATGGAGAGAATTAGGAAATTCCAGGAGATGGTTTATCTTCCCTCCTAGGGATCTTCCTTAGGATGGGCTGTAACACTCTTGGAATGTTACTAGACTCTGTGATCCAGTCAAGTACTCGATTGTATAGTAAGAAAGTCTTCTGTGAGAAGATTTCAGGTATCCTGTCCCATATGTATTTTGGACATGATTATAAAAATTAAAATTAATGTACATTTGCCATTTGCTCAAGAAATTAGCCTAGATATGGACAGTTTATGTTACGTCTTAGTGGAACAGAAACAGATCTAGAATGTGTTTATACTTTGAGCTGTGACTGAAGTTAGAATTTAGAGATAATTTTTAAAATAATTCATCTTAAAGTGAATGTTACCTTATTTTTTACTAACACCTTTTGTGTCCTGACCGGATTTATTAACATTACAACTGAAACCTTAGTCTTCTTGAAATAGCTGAGTCAGTTTCTAAATCATTAGGTGCATTTTAGCTTATTTTTTAGTGTATTGTTTACAAGTGTTAAAGTAAGTGTTGACAAAGAGACTGGGTTACAGTATTTCAACTTCTGTATTCTTTGCTTCCTTTTTTTTTTCACTTCCCAAGCTGTAACTCCCAGCAAATCCAGGCATTCCCTGTGTTTTAACACAATTCTTTGACGTGTCTCGCGGTAAATACTGTGACTGCAGATTTTGAGGAGTAATAGCCGTCTGATTCACAAGTTCCAACAATCTCTGTGGGTCCTGTTGTTATAATAATAAAGTTTAGTTATTTCCATGCTTTTATTTCTCAGTAAACTGGCAGAACTTAGCCCTGGGAATCTGTAAAATTGTTCCCTGTCTTACACTCCTACGAGTACACACGTGGTTGGTTTTAGTTCATCCTTGAAAGGTATCTGTAACAGCTTTAGAGAAGGCTCCTTTTAAATACTAATGCTTACTAATGTGTTTATGTTGGCTAACTTGTATTGCACAAAATGGAGGGATTAGAACTTCAAGTTTACAGTAGCTCTATTAAATTAGTTTTTTGTGCTGTAGACATGCAAATAACACTTTATTGACATCCATTTCCTGTTTAGGCTTTGTACCCCTTGGTAACATGCCTGCTTTGTGTCAGTCAGAAGCAGTTCTTTTTAAACAGATGGCATGTTTTCCTCAACAACTGCCTTTCCAATCTCAAGGTTAGTATCTCTTGGTTTTAATATTGTATTCAGAGTTCAGTATGCACTGTAGATCTGTTGCATAGCCTTTTTAGGTAAATGCGCTGAGTTATTGCTATCATCTGATTCCATACATAACTTTATTCCTGACAGTACAGGTTCTTTAGCTGTGCAGGTTTTTTCAACGGCAAAAAAATATTCTTAGGTCTAGTTTGAATTTCTACTGTTCCTCTAACTCAAAGCAAGACTGAGTCAAACACCTGTGAAACAGAAAAAATTGCTGATGGAAGTTAATAAGTTGAGTGACATACCGAAACTGAGCTAGTAGTAACTTGCTATTTTCACATAAGCGTTGGAAACAAAGAACTTGTTATTGCTTTTTCAAAATGGAACTACTTGTAGGACACTGATTCCAATGCTTATTTCACTCGTGTTAACTGTTTGCATTACAAAAACCTTAAACTGTTTCAAGTTTTTTCCTCCATGTCGCCCTTCTTATTCCCTTACCACATGTTAGATCTTTGAGGTTTAAGGTTAGTTTTCCCCTGCAGTCTGCTGTGGTTCCCAGGCTGCACGTAGTGTTCAATGCACATGTGCTAGTTATCATTGCTGCTCCTCCACGTGCCTTTTACTTTTGCAATAACTCATGTCCCTTGCCATGCTAAAACTGCAGCCCTGTGAAAGGATGCTCCTATGCCCACCTGAAAAGGGCAATATAAGAAATACAGTGAAGTGATTAGAGCAAATGAAGGGCCTCCCTACTGTGTCTTGATGAACCAGTGGTTTGGAGGCTTCTGCTAACAGCACACTTCAAACTTCACACAAACTTCACATTTCAGCCACTTTCTCAGCTAAGAGGCAAATATCTGCTCCCCAAAAGTTGAGTTCTCAAGCTTATAAAAAAGGTACATATTACATCCTTTTTTATGGTTGCTTTCTGGCCATATTTCCTCTCTGTCTTAGTGAAACAATTTGTATTGGCTCTCTTCATATGGATCCTACTATTAGAATAGCTCTTCAGAATGTTCAGTCTGCCTAAAGATTTCTTTCTGCCAGTACTTGAATACCTAACCTTCAGTGAAGATGCATTAGAATCTTACTTGCAAAGAGATTCAGAAAACCTTGTTGTTATTGAATCTAATTTTATGGGTTTTTATGCAATTCTACAAGCTTCAGAAAAGGCAAAGCCAGATGGGAATATATATCTTTCTGAAAATTGAGAAGATGATGACAAATTATTTGAAACCATCAGAGAAAATATAAGAAAAGTTGGTCTTATCTTACTGATTGAAAATAAAATTGGAATTTATCTTGCAACCTGTAATTTATTGATAGATGCTTTGATTTACAGATGAATGTTGTGGCACTCATTCAATCTTTACTTTGAGGAGAAAGTAAGGTAGCTGAATATGTGGCTAAAGTAAGGAAGTGATTGGCCACTCCTTCCCAGTACAGAGAAAGAGATGCCCCAGCCATTGAAACAATCTTTTCACCAGACAGGCTGGCACCTCAAAACCCAAGCCAAACTCACACAGCTGGAGGAAAAGCTGGAAATCCATCCATTCGAGGGAGAGTTGTGCACATCAACACCATGAGCTTGGACAAATCTTGCTCATGGACATGCCCTTAATGTCCCTGGATGTATCTTGGGCTTTTTATCATCTTCTTAATCCTGTTTCTGCCATGCAGCTTACTGATCTGACAAAAAAACTGGTCTACTATTTTTTGAAAACTCCAATGATACTGGTCTCAGCCCTTTTCTCCTCCCTCTTTCTCAATGGCTCTCACAGCTAAGTACCTCACCACTGGGCTATTTGGACATTTGCTGACAGATAGCTTCCTCCTCTGCTACACAGCCTCTTGTTACCTTAACTCAGCCACAGCCTGCTGTTTTCCTGAAAGCTTTGGAATAAGAATAAATTTTGATAAACATACTTCATCACTTGTTGAAGAAATAAAATTCTCAGGTCTGAATTGTACAAGGACTGACATGATTATACCTGATGAAAAATAGATTGGAAGTAAACAGGTTAATAAACAAATTGATTGTAATTGATTTTATTATTTTAAAATCCTGCAGAGATTAATATGCCAAGTAAACTTTGGCATTCCTTTTACTACTTATTCCAAACATGTGTGACAACCATTGTATGCTGCTATAATAAATAAGAAAATTTTATTCAGTTTTCCGTCCATATAAAGTTTTATTGCATAAAATATGTTGTCAAGGAGTTTAATGGAAATTGGGGCCCAAAACCAGTGTTTCCATTCCTAAGCTTGTGGTAGATGCCACATTGAAAGTTGAAATCATCTCCCATATCAATTTGTCTGCCCTCATTTTGCAGGACCCAGACCCGTACACATTCAGGAATTTCTGATGGCATCAGTTGCAGTTTCTTTGATCAAACCGCAGTCTTTGATCTGTGGCTCAACATTTGTCTGCCAAAAATATCTCAGATTTTTGCCGTGGAGATTTGCCCTGTGGGCCAGGCAAACCTTATCTCAGGTCAAAGTGTACTGGACTCCTGCAAAGTTTAACCCAGCAGATGGCTCAACAACTGATGGGACTGCACTTACTTGTTTCTTACAACTGCCACAGAAACAGAAAACTGCATATGACTGAGCAGACCCAAAGGCAACCCTGTACTAGTTTCTAAAAATAAACAGCAATCCAGACAGATAAACCAATTCAGTCCAGCTGATCACAGATGCCATGTTAATTAGACCTGCCTAAACATCCACTGATTTTTGTCCTTTCACTTTTGAGTATGTGTGGTACATTCTTTTATCTGTTCTTAGTACCAAGCCTCCACCATAGTGCAACAACTTTTAAATTCATGTAATCCACTGAATAGGAGTTTTTATTTTCATAGTCAAATTGTGGGGGTTTTCAAACAGAGATTTTAAATTTCAACATGTATCTTATTTAACTAACTTGATACTTGGGGTTTTCAACAACTTTAGTAGTAACAGAAGCAGGTTGGATGCACGAGCATCTTACAGCTACAGAAATGGAGCTTTGAGCAGTGATGAGGCTCTTTTTTTTTGTAGCTTCATTATCAAAATGCTGAATGTTGGCATCCTTTAAGTATAAAACTTCCTTGCTAATTTGTACCTGAAGTTTTTCCTATTTGATATGTCTCTCTAGAATAAGGACCCAAAAATGGCTCGAGTTGCACTGGAATCTCTGTACAGACTACTGTGGGTTTACATGATCAGAATTAAATGTGAAAGCAACACAGCTACCCAAAGGTAAAGTGTATTTATTCGTAATGAAAATCCTTTGTAGAGTGGATGTTTCAAGTGAAGAGGTTTTATAGTTCTCCTGAATTCCTTCAAACTGTACCTATTTTTGTTGCAAAAGAAGAAATGCGACTGTACACAACAAAATATTCCCTCTTGTGGCACTGTCCATTACAGAATGAAAATTGCTGTATAAACTGTTTCTGCTTTTGGAAAAATTAGAAGCAACTCCTTGTTCAGTGTAAGTTAAAAATACTTTCATAGTGGCTATTGACTGGTTAATTTACTTGTAATGTAGTAATGAAATAAAATAATTACACTGAATTTGTAGCAATGGATCAGAAAAAGACACCCCATTACATTTTCACTTCAAAGGAAGTTTTTTCTGGTCTTTCTAGATGGAGTGTCATGAAGATCTGCAAGGTCCAAAAATGTCTAATGTTCATTTTTCTTTTGCAGTCGACTTATTACTATTGTCACAACCCTTTTCCCAAAAGGGTCCCGTGGTGTTGTGCCAAGAGATATGCCTCTAAACATCTTTGTGAAGATAATACAGTTTATTGCACAGGTATGGGAGAGCCATGAGTAAATCTTTCCATAGAATGAACAACTTATTTTCCCAATAACAAATTAACAAATAAGTAAACTTCTAATGACTGAATTTTTTACCACCCTGCTGACATTATCTTTCATCCAGGGAATGATGAAAATATTATACACTGAGCTGGGGCAAACGTGTTTTGAACAACAGGTTTTGATTAACCTCATTCCATTGAAAATAGATTAAAATGTGTTCACTCACAAGTAATTTTTGTCAGTTTTTAAAATGTCCAGCAAGTCAAAAAATGCATTTGTTGACACACTCTGACTGTCAATAATGTTCAAAATAATAGGCCATGTTTCATCCTGATACTGACTCATCCCTGGTGTATAGGACAGTAAGTTGCACTGCTTTCAAAGTAAGTCAGATGTCAACCAAGTTCAGCATGGAGCTGACACATGTTGTTTTCATCAGTTCAAATGGGAACTGCTAAAATAGACTAACCTGCAGTACTGGAAGCTTCATCTCTTTTATGACTTAAATTCAGAAAATTTTCCCATTGAGCTAAGCACTTAAGCACGTACTTAAAATCTCTGAATAGGAATGAAGCAAACAGATGCTTAAAATCTTCCCTTAACTGTGCCATCTGTGAACAAGCTCTTTTTATGTAAAATACTGTGTTAGTGCCATAATTACTGCAGTTTAAATGAAATAATTAAAAGCTTTATTTCCAAAATGGATCATTTTCTATTTAAATGCTATACATTTTGGATTTTGTCAACATAAAGCATTGTTAAAAGCTTAGATCTGATAACATGTTCTACATACTTCTGAAAATCTGTTTTTCCATATATTTAAATAAACCCTGATTAAACTGGTGTTCAGCATTCTATAGCCTTAATGAAAATAACTAACAGAAGTGAGCAGCTTACTGATTTGCAGTATTTTTGCTATTTTAGGAACGTTTAGATTTTGCAATGAAAGAAATTATCTTTGATTTCCTTTGTGTTGGAAAACCTGCAAAAGCTTTCAGTCTCAACCCTGAGGTATGATGTACATCTGTGCTTTTTTACTTCTCTTTTTTCTTTTTTTTTCTTTTTTTTTTTTGCATTGTGCTACATTTACTTCCTGGTTACATTCTAAGCACGCTTTCACCTTTGTCCTGTTTTCAGGCAAAATCTTGAATCTGATTTATTAGTAAAATACATCTGTGAATTTCTAACTGTAAAATGTCACATTTTTCATGCCTTTCTGATGTTTTCTCAGTTAATAATATCAAATATGAACTTGTGCAAATTTATAAAACAAAAAGAAAAATATAAATAAAACTATTGGTAGAAGTCTGTTCTTAGCAGCAGTATGTCTGCTGTTGTTACATGCAGTGCCTTAAACTTTATTTTAATAAAACAATAATTTTTCTGTTACAATGTCAATGTTTTTCAAAATAGTTTTGCTGAGTACATAATGCAAGAAAGCTAGAAAAAGAAAACACTCTAATAAAATTATACCACTCTGACCAGCAAAACTCCACTGGTGTTGCTGTCATGAGTCAGCTTCCTAGTGCTTTACCTAGAGAAAACAATCAGAAATTTGAAAAACTTTAAATAAATCAAAATATAAATAAGTATTAAGAGAATAAAAAAATTCTCTTAAGAATATACAATTCATTAAAATTTTGAAAATATTTTCCTTTGCAAATTAAAAAAAAATTCTAAAAAGTTACTGATCTCTCATAAAACAGGTCTGTATTAATCTTGCAGAATTAAACAGTTGTATCTATTCACCAAGATGTTAAAATAGAGTGATTGCCTTTCACAAATTATATTTGCTAGAAAAATGTGAAAAAGTAGATTAAACTTTCTAAAACTTTCTACTGTCAAAAGCAGGGAAAATGAAAGGCAAGCTTTAATTTGAACACAGCTTTCATCTTTCTGTAGCAGAGTAAAAAAGAATGAAACAGAATTTTTGAGCGGGCAGTCCTCACCATGCTCTGGGTCAGCCACCTGCAGCATTGACTGAGAAAGGTCCTACAAAGGACATTTTGTGTTAGCCCAGCTGAGAGGGGGTGGACATAGTCCTTAGCTTCTTGAATCAGCATCTGAAGTTTTAGTGTTTCTCAACAGCATTGTAAGTCTGAAAAGAAGGACATTATAGTGCCACTTTTTTATGTACGTGGACTTTAGCATTCTGAAAAAAAAGAATCCCTATAATCTGTGTAAATGCATCTCTGGGAGACTGTCAGTAGGACAGCCTCTTAGTTTTTGGAACACATTCCAGAGAAATTGAAAACATTCTAGTCTTTCAATCACTGCAATGAAAATCCTGCAAATTTTCCTCTGGTGCATTCCCAGAAGGCATTCAGATCACATAGATTCAGCTTCCTGATATTTTCACATTGTAGTTTTGGCATTGAACATCATTCCAGAATTTTCTCTCAGTATGATTAACCCTGGGGCCTTTCAAGACAGTTATTGATCTTTTTTTTCATAACAGATGTAGGTCATTTATGTTTAACTGAAGGTCCATTTAAGATGCATTGCTACGCTACAGATCATATCCAGGTGTTTTATCCTGAAGATAAAAAGATAATGTGCTAATGCAAATACTTAAAATTCTGAGAGGGGAGAGCACTGCTCACAGTGGAGATAAGAATTCACTATTTATTTCATGGGTAGTTTTTGTGAAATGTATCAGACTAGTTGATCTAGTGAAGATGCAGAAAAAAATGCCAGCAAGTGCATTCTCAACATTTCAAAGCGAATGAAGAATATGAGTAGAATATGATTATTTGATTATGGAACTCATCCATCTTCTAAACTTCACAGAGAATGAATATTGGCCTGAGAGCTTTCTTGGTAATTGCTGATAGCTTGCAGCAAAAAGATGGTGAACCACCAATGCCTGTGACTGGAGCTGTCCTTCCCTCGGGAAACACTCTCAGAGTGAAGAAAACGTATTTGAGCAAAACTCTTACAGAGGAGGAAGCTAAAATGATAGGTCAGTAAGAGAATGGACAATACAGAAACTTGTGTGAGAATGGCTGTTTTCAGCACTTGATCAGAAAAAAAGTTTATTATTGTTAAGTATTTGATTTATTTTTGTATTGTAAGTATTTAATTTATTGTGTGTTCTAATGAAATTTGTGGTTCAGTTTGACAAATGCCACTTTTTGTAGATTATTCTGAAAAGTCCTCAGTCGTGCTTCACAAGAGGTAGCAACCCTGTAATCTGAGAGAGGTTAAAGGCACAGTAGTCCTTAATCTTTCAGTGCTGATAGCTGTGTTTATTCATGGATATTCATCCTATTAGAAACAGTGCCTGTGTTCAAAGATGTACCAGCTTTGAAAACCATCAAAGATGCCATAGATAGTCTCATTTTAATAGCAATATCTTCAACTTTCAAAATGGTAAAACTTTTAAATGTAAAATAATGTTGTACTGAAGTGCCTAAGTTAACAGCACTGCTGTCTTGGGCTTCAGTGTAGAGCAAGAATCCTGTGCTGTTGAAGAGCCTCTCTATCATGCCCTGAAGGTGCCTGGTTTTGTTGGCAAAAAAAAAAGAAATTAAATTTGGTTGCTCCTCTTCACACTTCAGTAAGTCCCTAAAGTTGTGTGAATTAAATGAAGTCTAGTGGCAAAGACCTGTGTTGTACTCTGCTAGATCATTGTAGTAATATCAAGAAAATAAGCAGTGTAAGACCCACTGCTGTTGAAGTATTTGAAGTATTTGAAGATAGTATTCAATAACAAATGTTTGCACTATTAAATTCTTGCATTAGCCATTTCATTGTGATTTTATGATCCAGTATTCCAGTTTCCCTGTATAATATATAAGTGTTCCTTTTGGAGCAGGCAACATATTCTGGTTTTGGATCGGGATATCATTAGTAGTGGAATATACTATCTCATGAGGAAAGCATTTTTCTTACTTCATGCACCACAGCATGAGTAAGAGACTTTCTTTTTCAGAATATATATATATATATAAATATCCCCAATTATACAAAACCACATATTTTTGCAGGTATGTCATTATATTATTCTCAAGTAAGGAAAGCTGTGGACAACATACTCAGACACCTGGACAAGGAAGTAGGTCGGTGCATGATGCTTACCAACATACAGATGCTTAACAAAGAACCTGAAGACATGATTACGTGAGTGCTAAACACTAATTCCCATGAAACATGCAGATGTAATTTTGGAACTTTTTCTCTATTTCTGTCTATCATGAGTCATCAGAGAAACAGCCAGAAACAGGAACATTTAGCTTAATTAGTGTATACTTAGAAAAAATGTTTATGACAAGTTGATTGTGCTTCTTTGAATGCTGCAGTGTTTGAGTGTTTGGAACTGAAGATGTTCTTTATGTAGGTAAAGTCATGTGTGAATCCTGTGGTTTAGATGGTAGAAGTAGAATGCTAAAGTAGAAAACCTGGCAGCCTGTGCTTAGAACAATATCTCAGGGTATATTTGCATCACTAAACTTCAAAATGAATGCAGTGAATTCTGTAAATCCCTATTAATAATAATATTCAAAAATTCCCTTCGGTTTTCTTGCCTGTAATCAAAATCAAATCTTAATTAAAAACCCAAGTAATCTTTTGATAAGGTTTGGATTTAAGCAGTATCCCACTGGATCAGAATCAAACCATTGTGCTTCAAGCTGTGTTGAACAGCATCATTTTTCACTTTCATCCAGAATTATTAGTGAGGGATGTTTTGTGGAATGAGAGAGCTGGTGAGGTGAACATCAAGTAGAGGTTAGAGGCACAGACATCATCTTATACATGCAGAGCACAGATTGTAGAGATCTCAGCTGTAAGAAGACCTTGCATATCTTTCCTGTTAGAGCAGTAGACATGGTCATTATTCTAGAAAAAAAACAACCCCTGGAAAAAAGTTTGAGATGTAATGAAAAGGACACTGCTTTCTTTGAGATTTTTTTTATTACTGCCCAAAAGAAGTTGGCTTGCTGGGAGTACTGTGAGTGATAGACTGACTACCTGGTACAACTGATACAATCTTCATGTTTTAGCTCCTCTGGCCTTATTTGTTGCAGTGCCTCTAGGTGAGACTGTAAGCTGTGTCACCAGCATTGTCTTACTTTTTTTATATTCATAGCTATTATTACTATCCAATAATATGTTTTTCTTGTAGTCTTACCCCACATCCTGTTCAGTTCTCACCCCCAGTTTTCATAACCATTTTGGGTATTCAGGCTTTTGCAGTAAGGAAAGCAAGTTTTAAAACTCACATTTTATTCCCAAGAGATAATTGCACAGTGAAACCTTGGGCACTAAGATTAAAAGTGTACTTATTCTTTGCTGTGAATATCCTTTGGATGGTTTTTCAGCATCACTAAAATCTTGTGTATTTTTAGAGTCGGTGAACAAATAGACTCAAAAGAGTTTTAAGTTTCAGGATGTCTTAAGATTTGGTAGTAATTTTTGTTATAAACATGAAGATTGGAATATTTAGACATGTAAGTTAATGCCCTTTGTGTTGTATTTTATATCCAGATGAGCTCTAATTTAGTATATACACTTGAAAGGCCAACAACATTATAACACATTTTAACTTGTTCTTTCAAGGGAAAAATATCTGGGATGCTTAATTATCAGTTGATCTAAAATCATGTGAACTCACAATGTGAACATCAGTAGCTGTTACTATCAGGATTGAAAATGATCCTTTCAAAAAGTGCATTGTGGATATCTGGAAAAACCAACATTGTTTTTACGCAATTGCTTCCCTTTTGTTTACAGAACTCTATGCTTCACTGGAGTTACATATTTATTTTGAATTCTTATGGGCTTTTATTGGTAGATATCACACTGTATTTATGTACATTTTGAAGTTATTGCTTTTGTTATAGTTACATAAAGTTTATGTGTAAACTGTATAAAATGAATACCACAGTGGTATTTTTATTAACAAATAAAATAAGAATCTGAGAGAAGTACCTAGGCAGTGAGCAGACATAACATTGCAGATTCTGGAATTTTCTTTGGCAGTACTTGCTTCTAGACAATATTTAATTAGTGGTCCTTTAAGCATTTATTATTGAAGTAATAATTGCCAGTATGGAGAGTCTTATTAAAATCCTGAGTAAGAAGCATCCTTTGCATCCTGCACTGGGATATGAATTTCAATACTGGCTATAATTACTTTCCAACATTTGGTTAGCAGAGGGCATGCATTTTTCTAAAATACAAACCTGTCCTTGCAAGTACTTCAAAGGCTCCCCTTGCCTCCCTCGCGTGCTGCGCCTGGTAGCTCAGATGTTAAGTTGGGAACTTGAGCCTGAGGTTTGGATCTTCTCCTGCTACTCTTCTGACCAGCTGATAAGCCACAGAACACCCACAGATTTTATATTTATAAATAATTACTCATTTGGCTTCAGAAGAGTTTCCTCTCACACTATTAATTTACAAGTCTCCATTTGAAAAGCACAAACTTTGCCCTTGCTAGGGTCTGAGCATAAGGAAACTCTGCAAAGTTCCTTTTCCATTTCAAGTCAGGAAGGAAGACTTGGTTTGCCTGCACATAAAATTCCCAATGGCACTTTAATGTTTACAATTATAAAAATATAGATTTTGCACTAGTTATTAATTCAGCTACTATTATTTGCTTTAGTGATAATAGGTGAAAGGGATTTGTTTATAATTCTCAGTGAGTTGTTGCATTTTGCTCCTTTTCCATTCAGTTGCTGACACCTTTCAAGTTCTGTCTGTTAGAATACAGCCGTAGTGAGACAGAGGTAATTAATCATGAATATAGTTTCTCCTAACTGTACCATTAAGACAGTTAATTAGAAAGACATCAACATTTTATTCATGTAATATATATCCAAGCTGATAAGGAGGGTGTTAAGAGACAGTATGGTGGTCACTACAAAACTGTCTTTAATCTTAGAATTAAATAAGTCTAATATCAGTTTATGCCTTTTCTGTATGCACTGAACTCTTCTCAGTGTTACTCTCTGAAATAATGAGTACAGAATATCTTCTTTCAGCCTGCATTGCATCCAGGCTTTCTCTGTGACCGAACACAAAAATAAGATACCCAAATGCAATGTCCTCTGTTGCGTGGAGAGACAGAGTAATGTTGTAACCAGGGCAATGGACCAGGGTGCAGGAAAACTAAGTTCATTTTTTGTTTTGTCACTCCATTTCAGTGTGGTGTTACATAGCTTACAATGTCTCTTTTTCCCCGCCTCATTCTTTTTCTAGTTCTATTGGAAGCATATTAAAAGACGAACAATTTTTCTCTGCATGTTTATAATATTGTCTCTAAACAGGACTTTACTTTTTTGATCCTTCCAAAACATATTCCAGGCTAATAATTAATAATATTGTGGGAAAGACTGCACAGTTTGAAATGCTGTTATGCTTTGGTAATTTCCCCTACACTCCATCATCAGATAATAGATAATTGAGATAAAAATGAGCAAAAAAAAAAACAAAAACCACCCTTTGGAGTCTATCTGAAGGACTTATTTAATCTGCAGACTTATCAAAAATGTTGAAAACAAGTCAGAAAACAACTGCATCTGTTTTGAAAATAATCAACAGCTGAAACTTGAGCTACTTTTAGAAGATTCATGGACTTCCAACCTAGTGTTTGGTTCATGCTGAACTTTGTGCTTAATGATTTTCACAGGCTGTTAGGGAACAGTTGTGCCATTCCACCATTCCACAGATTAGAACAGCCTTAGGGCTGCTAAAACATGTTCTAGCTGATAAGAGTTGCCAAAATGCTGTTATCTCCAGCAGTGATCAACAGAAACTCTCTGACCATACCTAACCTCTAAATTGCACACTTTTTTCAGTATTAAAATGTATCATGATAGTTTTCCATAGGCTTGTCCTCTGTTGGGGACGAATCTCTGTATCTTCAGTCATGTTATTTGCACTTGTTACCCATCTGCTATTTTCTTTTTACAACTGGTGTAATATAGCTGCACCATGATGGAGAACACCCCAACTCTTTCCTCACTGCCTCATCCAAAGCTTGCATCATATAAATGCTGATTTTGATGGAGGAATCCTCCTACATTTTCCCTCCTTTTTTATGTATATGCCAGTTCCTCTCAGAGAGAAGCAAATGAATCATTAATAACTGATTTTCCAAGTAATATATAGATATGATGCATGAAAAATCTCAAAATCAATACCATTTATTCAATGGAAAAATGTATTCATGTTTCCTTCTTACTTTATTATAGTGCCTAGCTGTCCCTCCTGATGTTTTCAGTAGGCCCCTGGCACTTTAGAGGTGGATCATTTAACACAGTTCCTTCTTAAGTTTAGTCAAAATTTTCTTCTAATTTTTCAGTGGTGAAAGAAAACCAAAAATTGATCTGTTCAGAACATGTGTTGCTGCTATTCCTCGATTACTTCCTGATGGAATGTCAAAACTTGAGTTGATCGACTTGCTGGCAAGGTAAGTTGTACAAACATTGACTGCTCCAGGAGAACAGTGTGAAAAGCTGAGCCACAGAATTAGATAGAGATGTCCTAGCACCTTTTTACAGTTTCTATGGTTTTATTATGGTTCATAATTTTGTTAAAAAGTTGGTATGTCCTCTAGAACTCATTCCCATCAGTATGTAGGTTACATAATATTCACTGTTGTTCAAGAAAGTCACAACATGTTACTTTTCTAACCATCACAGCAGTCTGGTTAACAGGAGAAAACATCTTTTCTGTGTAGTGAAAAAACAAGGAGATACCTGTTTAGTTTTGATTTATGATTCCCACATGTCTCTTTGTTAAAACAGAATGTGCTAGATGTGATATATTACAAAATCCTTTTTACATTATTATTAGCATAAAATTTAAAAAATATCAGTTTAAAAAATATTATATCCCTCAATTTAATTTGTCTGAGTAGACTTCACTCAACAAGCTAGTCTGCCACATGGCTTCTACACCACTTAGGTTTCAGGACTTATGGCAAATAATTGTGATAACAAGTGCCGGTCAATATAGGCAAGTCTGTTATATTTCAGTTCCACTATCCAAGACCGAGGTTCCAGCTTGTGTTCTTTATGTAAGTGGATTATGGTATTAAATTGAACCAAGAGGGCTTTGCAGTATATTGCTCTCAGGCAACTGTGGCAAAGCCACCCTGTTCTTGCTTCTCAAAAACATCACAAATGTGAGAATGGCAGATGTGGGAGCCAGAAGGCAAGATACATAACCAGTTTTTTCTGCTCCATGAACAACTAACTCCCAGTGATGTGCTAAAACAATTGATTCTGGTAGTAGTGGAGAGTGCAGACAGCCAAACAAGCCAGATTATCAGCCAGCAGTAGGTGTGCTGTAGTGCATGGCCAACTTGATTTCTTTGGTGCATATTGTCTGCTATAAATCTCTTGTAGGTTGTTTTAAATCATTGCATTATTAAATTATACAGATACCTTATTAAACAGTTGCATCAGTTCTGCTTAAGGGAAATTTAAAAGGACATGTTTTCCTTTAATCCAATATTTTAACTAGAATTCTATCCTGATTAATGGCCTTAACTGAACTGGTATAAAGCACGTATCTATTCAGGTCACAGCTCTTCAGTCACAGGATTGTCCAGGTCAGATCTGTCACTACTTTTAAGAAAATTTGAACACCAGTGTGAATTTCTTTATAGATTAATGCTACCCTCCTTAAGTCTCACAACTGTCAATATAACCACTGGTCTATCTTTATTCTATCATCAAACTTCATTCAGAAAAGGTCAGCTGTGATTCTAAATGTCTCTTGGGTAATTGCCCTGCTGGGACAATGCAGCTGTAAGTTTGCTGAGTTATCTGACTCTGACTTTGCAAAGAAGTGAGATGTCAAGAGGAGCTGGGGGAAGCTTCTCTAGAGCAACTTCAGAAGCAATTATATGCTCAGCCTTTCTCCAAGAGGGCAAACTTTGGAAATCTGTTCTCCTCTCCTACGTGTACTCACTCTACAGCATCTTTTAGACATTGGCAGTCTTTTAAGTCATATTCCTAAGTATGAGCAAGGGAATCACAAATTAGGTAAAATAAGTAGGTACATCATAGGTTGGAAAGCAATTAACAAACAGTTTATGATTCAGAAGACTGGTGCTGAAACAACTGGATAGGGTCTCAGTATTGCAAAGCAGGATCACAAGCTGAACAGATACAAAGAAGTGATGTTGGTATGAAAAGACAAACCTTATTCACATGTATAGGTCTAGAAGGTTTTCAAAAATTTCTTCTGGTCTAATCAATATCAAGGATGCCTGATTTGGAGAACAGCATGAAAGCTGGGACACTGTAGTTGAAGAAGAAACTGATCAGAGAACAAGGGGGGAAATGATAAGTGAATTGAAAAAATTAGGTCTGTTTAGCCTAGAACAGCATGAACTGAAAACTGTCTTCAAAAATATACCCTCAGGGAAGAAAGTAATAAACTGTTTAAAGAATTAATACCTGGCCAAGACTTCATGTAAATCACCAGAATGTCTCAGCACCAGAGCTGTTTCTACATTCTGTATACTGTCCCATAAAAATACTGTTTATTTGAGACCAGGCTGACTACTTCTCCCAGTTTTGAAAGTGTAAGCCCAGAAGGTAAGCATCTGCAGTTCTAGAGAACACTGCATTATAATATTGTGTGTTCTGCATCAGAAACTAGACTCAATACAGGGATAAGAAACTAAGAGGTGAGATTTCAGTTTCTCCCTGTTTTTTAAAAGAGCCCTAGAAGATGTTCTGCCAGGGATTTCTGGGAACCTGTGCTGTTGAGATGGAAAGCTGTTAAATATTTTCTTTTCACAAGAGATAAAGCTACATCTTTGAGTTAATTGGTTCTTGTATTCACAGTTTGGTTAGAGTTTTTCGTGCTCAAAACAAATCTGTCTTTTGGTGGTTTTCCGAAGCAGTCTGTAAGTCAGCAGCTAGACTTTTTTTTCAGGACAGCTGCATTCAAATTATAAACCATGAAGCAGATGTCAAGTGTATACTGTACCTTTTGGCCTTTCTCTGCCCACTGCAACCATTCATTACAAATTCCCGAGCAGGTCTTAAATTTAACTGACTCAAGTGCAAACAAACTTGTACTTGCTTCCTGCACTGCCTGTCATAGAGTGGT
The DNA here is from genome assembly GCF_028018845.1 of Melospiza georgiana. NCBI lineage: Eukaryota > Metazoa > Chordata > Aves > Passeriformes > Passerellidae > Melospiza > Melospiza georgiana. The sequence goes on along the minus strand of NC_080431.1, from coordinate 59,713,696 downwards.
AGTGCATAGATGCATTCTTAAGCTCAATTTGAATTTCATTTTGTTAGATAGTGCCACTGGGCAGTAACTTGGGCTTAGGAGATGGCTTTTGTATCCTCTTCTCTGTTATTGCTTTGTGTCATTGTGAATGTCATTTCATGGGTGACTTAATTGTGGTCTCAAAAGGTTTTGCTTGTTTATCTGGTTTTGGCATTCCGAAAGGGAGACAAAAATGATTATTTCTTATCCCAACAAAATACTGTGTTTCTAAATAAATATAGAAAGTCACGTGCTTATTAAAGCATAACAGTTATTTTTGGAGTCATACTCACCAGGGGTGAGTTTTCATGGCAGTTGTTTTCTTTTCGCTTAAATAAAATGTCCCCTGCCTCCAAATTAGGCAGCTATAATGAACCAGATTTTTTATGAACTACATCTCATCGTATGCTTCCAACTGAATGGACTTTGGTTCCACTCCATTTGCTATTTTGGGTTTTTTTCTCCTAGTTTTCTGTCCATTTCATTATAATGAGTCCTCCTTTTCAACTGTGTAGATTAAATGTAGATAAAATACTTTGAAAATGAGTTCTAACACACTACAGAAAATTACAGTCTCATGAGTAATTAAAACAAAATACATCATAAAAGCAATGAACCAAAAATTGCAGAACACACTAATCTGAATTTACTTTATTCTGCCAACTTCTAACACAGAAGTGGTTTGATGATTTCTGAGTCAAAAGAAAGTATAATTTTTTTTTTTATGTTGAGAAGGACTTCAACATGATGCAAATAAAGAAGAAAATAAAATTTGAAAATGGGATCTGAAATGTCACTGTCTTTCAGAAGGACTTTGAGAGTGTTCAATGTGTTTCTAAAAGTATAGAAAGTCCTGAGGCTGTTTTCTGCATTTCCTCATCCTAAGTTATTTAAAACATAAAGCAGTTTTTAATTCAAATGCCTAATTTTAATTCTTTTGAAGATTTGCTTTCATTAATTGTGAGTTGATCTTGGCTAAAGATTTGTTTTAACTGTTAGCTGACCTGTTGTGACTCTTTTATTTTTATATTTTATGTTAAAAAATAAATACATGAATTCTGAAATTATGTATTTATTTCTCAGCCTTTTATTATCATACCTACATGGAAGTTAGTGAGTTATGAATAAATAAAAACTATGTTTAGTTTGAAAAAAGTTGCCAAATTATGTACTTTAGAGATACCCTGTTTTAGGAGGGGAGCACACTTCTTTTTGATCCATGAATATCTTCTGCTGTGTCGAGAATTACAATATAGAAAACAGGTCAAGGATGTTTATTTAGGTCAGCAATAATGAAACCACGATAGCCTCGTCCACCATTGTGAGTGGGAATTTTCCATCACTTTAATGCAGTGACAAACATTCCTCATATCTTTTATTATCTGACATTTACTTTTACTTGCAGGCTGTCCATCCATATGGATGATGAACTTCGACACATTGCACAGAATTCTCTCCAGGGCCTACTTGTTGACTTTGTTGACTGGCGGGAGGATGTACTCTTTGGTTTCACTAATTTTCTGCTACGTGAAGTGAATGATATGCATCATACCCTTCTTGATACTTCACTGAAGTTGCTGCTACAATTGCTTACACAATGGAAGCTTGTCATACACACTCCAGGAAAAGCTTCTGAGCAGGCTAAAACCAGATCTGCAGAGGTATGCAATCAAGAGATCTGTGTCCTAACATTTTTACTAATTGAAGGCAGAAATTATGTTCCTTGATAATGCTGTGGTTTGTGTGTTTTGTATTTACTCACCTGAGAAGTATTCACTGTGCAAAATTTTTTTTAGGTAATTAGTTCACGTGTCTTTTGAGGACAGCCATGTCCTTGTGTAATACAGCAGATGTTGTTGTTGAGCAACATAAGAGAATGCATGTCAAACTGAAATATGCACATCAACAAAAGCATATAAAGGGAAGTATGTGTATGTAGATGTGGCAGAAGGACATTTTCCCAGGGCTGAAACAGATTGATAATGCTAGTGGGAACGCTGTGAAGAGTGAAGTGGATCTTCTTTTCCTTTGGTTGATTCAGAAACATCAAAGAACCTGATTGTTACCGTAGCCTGCTGTCTCCATGTGTTACAAACATTTCTGGGAACTGAACAGTTTTTCTCCTCCTTCTTCCATCTGCACTGTCCCACAGATATTTTCATTATAAGAACTGATTTTTAGGCTTCTTATCTTGTCAACTAATCACACGGAGTATGTTTTCCTTTGGGCAAACAAGATGTGTGTTTTATATCACAGAGGAACATTAATTAATAGGTAATAACAGGAGTACATACAAATGTAGGAAAGAGAGTTCTCACATACTTTTTGTTACATATATTGTTGTACTTTACTAGTGGGGTTGGGTTCTAGAGGCCACCTACCTAAGGTGTTGGCTGCTGCAGGACCAAAGGAGGACCTGAGGACATGCTATTTGGAGTAGAAAAAGTGTGGTGTTCACCATCTGACTGATTCATTCATTCATTTTTTAGTGGAGGGTGGAAAAAAGTGGGTAGATTAATTGAAAATTAGAGGAAAGGATTTGTTCAAAGGACTCTGCTCATACATTACTTTTGTGGAGCCAAAAAGCTACAAAATTTGATTGTTTGAGAGAATATGTCAAGTTTCCCCATCTGGCATCCTCATGGCCTCTGCATTTTGAATCTTTATATGTCCTAGTTAATAGAATATTTCTTGGAGACCTGGTTTGCAAACACCACCTCTCCATTTCCCCCCCTTGAACTGTTCTACAGTTGATACCAAACGGATCCAGCCACAGGATGCAGTCTGAAAGGAGCCCCTATTCCAATGTCCTGCACGCAGTTGAAGGATTCGCGCTGGTTCTGCTGTGCAGTTTCCAGGTGGCGACACGGAAATTGGCTGTTCTAATCCTCCGAGAAATCCGTTCCTTATTCTTGGCCCTTGGCCAGGCAGAGGTAGGATTTTTCTCTTCTGGAGCTTTGAGTTGAAATTTCCTGAAGATAAAGCTCAGAACTGCTATTACCATTGCTTTTAGTGTAATTGCTGCAGTGTGGCAGGTATGCGCTTAGTTTATAGAAACGCATTTGATCTCAGCTTACTGTTTCTATTTGCCTTAACTCTGCAAACCTTTCTGTGGACTCAACAAGGTAACATGAATGGCAAATGCCTTGTATAAGAATACGAAGGGAAATGTACAGCAGCTTCTATTTTCTCTTGGAATTATGTGAATGTAAAATACACTGTAAAACCTTTTCTATAGCATGGGCCTTTTTTGTATTGTCAAGATTATAAATTTATATTGGAAATGAAACCCATTCCTGTGCCATCCCTTTGTGAGTGAAAAAACCCACAGCATAAGACACCTTTCAGATCATTCACATATATTTTCCTTCTATAGTAAAGACCTCTAAGTCTTTTTTATGGGTACAGAAATATGGAGAGTCACGTTGTGTACTGGCGGTCACAGCTCAGTGAGCCATCTAAATGCCTAAGAACACAAATATGTGTTTTCATGGCAAAGGAATGCTTCAATAAACAGTAAGCTAATTTTTCAGTCTTTTGATACTAGCTATCCAAAGTCATTTGGGATTTTCTGATATGTGCTTTTGTTCTCTAAGCAGTGAGCTATAGCCACAAATTAACTTCATTTCAAACCACAGCTTGGATCTGGTTCTGAGATTAATTTGGAAAAGACAAAATGTACCCATCGTTAACAATGAACATTTTTAGCTACTTCAGAATCATGTCATAATTTTTAGATGTTTCTGTTGCATATCCCAGAAACATAAGAAGGGAAATAATTTGGTCAGAAGAGTAAACTTGTATTCTCTGTGTTATTCAGGATGATGACAGACCTATGATTGATGTCATGGATCAGTTGAGTTCTTCTATTCTTGAAAGCTTTATTCATGTGGCTGTTTCAGACTCAGTAAGTACTACTTTACTGTTACTGCTTATGTTTGCATAACAAATATTAGACATGAAATACTAAAAATTATACTACTAAAAAAATTAAAGAAATCATAGAACTTTACTGCTCCAGCCATCTACCCAAGAGCTCCAAGGCTCCACAATGTCCCAGACAATCTGTTCCATGAAAGTAATGATACTATGGATATGGAAGATACTGCATACAGAAGAAAGAACAGTTGGGAAAGTCATATTGCTAGCACCACCTAATGCTGGAGGCAGTCATTGCTATCATCTGTTTGAGAAGGGAATCAGCTTCAGCCCCCTTGTGTCCTCAGGAAGTGGCCCTGCCTGCACACCTGAGCATAAGCTCCAGAGTAATTCACAGCAGGGGTGAAGCTCTCCTTTTGCTCTCTCAGGGGTCTGATGTGTCTGACATGCATCAGAGGAAGCAGAGATTGAGCATTTTAAATAAAAAAGTGTCAGAAGAAGAACTGATACATAAGACAACTCATTTTGCATGCTGTCCTAGAGATTAGTGAAAAGCCCATTTCCAGAGGGCAGGAACAATCAGTTTGGGGCACTTTTCAGCCTGATTGAGTTTAAAGCAACAAATGATCCTGTCCACATTGACTGCCCTTTCCAGGGCACTTTTGGATTTGTGGATTTGAGTCACATGTTTTGTACTCAAAAAAGTAACTCCAGCCAACAGCTAAGCCTCACACAACTGCTCACTCGCTTCCCCCAGTGGGATTGGGGAGACAATCAGAAGGGTCAAAGCTGGAGAACTCCTGGGTTGAGATGCAGACAGTTTAACTGGGAAAGCAAAAGCCATGCACACAAGTAAAGCAAAACAAGCAATTAATTCATCCATTCCCATGGGCAGGCAGGTGTTCAGCCATCTCCAGGAGAGCAGGGCCCCATCACATATAGCGGTGTCTCGGGAAGGCAAATGTCTTCACTCCAAACGTCCCTCTTCCTTCTTCTTCCCCCACTTTATACACTGAGCATGATGTCATATGGTATGGAATCTCCCTTTGGTCAGGTGGGGTCACCTGTCCTGGCTGTGTCTCCCCCCAGCCTCCCAAGCACCCCCAGCATCCTCACCAGCATGGCAGCACAAGAAGCAGAAAAGGCCTTGGCTCTGTGCAAGTTCTGCTCAGCAACAACAAAAACATCTCTGTATTATCAACTCTGTGTTCAGCACAAATCAAAACACAGCCCCATACCAGTCACTGTGAAGAAAATAAACTCTACCCCAGCCAAAACCAGCACAGAAGGGGACATTAAACTGGTGGGGAGTTGGGTCTCTGTGCATCTGGGAACAGAAACTGAACAAGAAAGAGACATTCTGACTTCATAATACAGGAATTAGGAAATTTGTCTGAAAGAACAGCACCTGGGTTTGGGTGTTGCAGTTTTTTGAGGCCAAGGTTTGAATTTTGTGCTTTCATTCTGTTCATTAATAATAAAGCAAAGCAAATGTGTTGCCTCTGTGCCTGGTTTCTGAGTAGCACAGCAAGGAGTGTTAATTTATCTTTTCTCTCCACAGACAACAATTCCATTAACACACAGCGTGGATTTGCAGTGGCTGGTGGAGTGGAATGCTGTCCTAGTGAATAGCCATTATGATGTGAAAAGTCCTTCCCATGTCTGGATTTTTGCACAGTCCGTTAAAGACCCGTGGGTTCTCTGCCTGTTCAGTTTTCTGAGGCAGGAGAATCTCCCAAAGCACTGTCCTACAGCACTCAGCTATGCTTGGCCATACGCCTTCACGAGGCTACAGCTGATAATGCCTCTTGTGGATCCAAAGTAAGTGGCAATCTGAATTTCACTTTGTTTTGTATGGGCTGTGTGATTTTAATGTAAACTTTTCTTTGGTCTTGTGTTAGAGTATCAGTCCACTCATCCTGCAAGGTGTCGCACAGAAATTGGTGCTACACAGGTTTGAGTTTTGTAATTGTAGCTTGTATGGTGGAAAGGTCCCATTTTCTACCTTTGTTTCTTGTGTCTCATGTGATGTTGAATTGCAGCTGATAGATACATAGCATGATTTATTTCCTCTTAAAATGTTTTAAAATATTTTAATTAAGACTTTGGTACTTGTAATTAAGACTGGAAGATTGTTTTAAGAATTATAATTAATTTTTAAATTCTAGTATTCCTGTTAATGCAAAGAAAACAAGCACAGCAGGCAGTGGAGACAACTATGTTACTTTGTGGAGGAACTACCTTATTCTGTGTTTTGGAGTAGCAAAGCCCAGTATTATGAGCCCAGGACACCTGCGTGCTTCAACACCAGAGATCATGGCTACCACTCCTGATGGAACCATGAACTACGATAACAAGGTGATGCAACCTGCCACAAGTAAACTATTCCTTTAGGAGAATTTAAAGCTGCATCTGCATGCAAAACCCTATCCTGATGAAAGTATTGCAGTTAGGGAATGTTTTGATATATGCAAACTACATAACAAATATAATTAACAACTAAAACATCTGTATGATATGATGTGTTGATAAATATTTGGCAAGAGTCATGGTGCTTTCAATATATTGCTTTTTTTTTGTTTGCATTCTGGGTGATGTGCATTCAAAATATAGAAGGTCTGAACATGTGTTTTGAAATTAACTTTCGTTTGTCATCTCCTTTCTTTCTTTCTTTGTAGAGCACTCCAATTCGTAAATTTAAAACATTAGAAAATAAAGCAGATTTCAAATGCAAATTGTATTCCTGTTGGATGTATGCCTGTCAGAAGCAATAATATATAAAATATACTTCCAAGTAGTAGCAACCTGAGAGGAGCAGTACCTTCACAAATGCAATTACTGGAATATTTTAATGAAGCAACAAATAAAATAAAAAACAAATAAAATGAATTGCAATAATCTGTACTAAAGCAAAGAGATTTCCCAGATGTATTTACTTGTTAGATATTATTGAGATGATTGTCAGGTAGCAGACATCCAGTTAGACTGGTCAATTGATATCTGTAATTGTAAAATCATTCCAGCATGTTTTAAAAATATGTATTGATTCTCAGACAATGTTTGTAAAAAAAATGTGTTTACTTTATATTGATATCCTGAGAAATTCAACAATATTTTAATATATTTTAGGCTATTGGAACTCCATCTGTTGGAGTCTTACTAAAGCAGCTAGTTCCTTTGATGAGACTTGAAAGCATAGAAATAACAGAATCACTTGTATTAGGATTTGGAAGAACAAATTCGCTTGTTTTCAGGTACTTCTCCACTTACCATATTCTCAGTTATTTACCTATAATACAAGTGTTTTATTTTTGTTGTAACTTAAATATATATTTAAAATTTTATTTGCACTTTAGAGCTTCATTTTTATATGTTGGATAAAATATTTATGCTTTTCAAAGGATATTAGATTTTTTTAATAAGTATTTATGGGTTTTTGATTTAGGGAATTAGTAGAAGAGCTCCACCCACTAATGAAGGAAGCCCTAGAAAGAAGACCAGAGGTTAGTTGCAAAAATCAAATGTACTAGTTTTTTTAAATGAAAAATTATTTTTAAAATAGTAATTCTGTCTGTTTGAAATACAAATATATTCTTTTGTACTAACTGGAAAATTAATTCTGTTTCCAACAAGAATTTTATTAATTGCATAATTTAAAATAATTCCATTAAAACCTAGTTTAATTTAAATTCTATCAGTGATCTGAAATGTACAATATAGAATTCCATTCTGAGGAAAAATTTCCCATCCAATATGGAACCTCCTGATACAGAAATTGCATATATTGGAAATTCACTTAAAGTATCCGGAAAAAAAAAAAAAGCTTTAACACAGCTGGGCTACAAGCACATTTTTTAGCAGCATTTAGATGTGCTTTTATTTTCAGGGCAGGCAGGGTTACCTATTTCAACTTCATGGAATCACAGAATCACAGCATGGCTGGAAAGGACCAAACCTCCCTGCTCAGGCAGGGTCATCCTGGATCACATGGCACAGGATTCATTCCAAATACGTTCAGTTAACTGACAAATTCCATCAGAGTTTTCATTATAGTCCTCTCTTTAGGTACAAGAGAAAGTAGTGCTGGAAGGGTTCCCAACAGATCTTCCAACCCACACAAGAGAGAATTCTATGTTCTTAAAAACCTCTGGTGGTAAAATCTGTACCCTCAGTAAGCAGTTTTGTTGCAGGATGTTGTCTTTGCAGCTAAACAGAAAAGCCATAGGGAGAGCTTCAGTACTGGACTCAAATTCTGCTCAGTTTTCCCTCCTTGACTCAGTTTTGGACCATTCCATCTGGCTCCAAGATAGAAATCTGAGATGGCTCATGGACAATTCTTAATAATTCTGTGTCTGGTAAACATCCATAATCATTTCCATTCTGCATTGCTTCACACCTCAATTCTGTTGTGTGGCTTCCATCCCTATGAAGTCGCTGATTTGAAGGTCACCTGTTTTGATACTGGGCAGAAGTGGAGTAATACATCTTAGTGCAGCCAATTGCCTCTGCATTTTCAATGTGCACCATTTAAGACAACTTAGACTTGAAAATCCTTTTCTGGAGACATACATATCCAGTGTACTCTCAGGAAAGGAATTGCAAGAATTCAGAAGTTTACTGTATGCAGCAAGAACAAATTCAGCACGTGGAATTGTCACTAGAGGAATATGAGAACAAGAGACTGTGATTTTAATTCCTGTATTTTCCCTGATATGAATAAATGGGACACCTTCCTGCAAAGCAGTGCCACCTGGAAACCCAGCAGTGACTGTATGGGCTGTGTGGCTGTAGGGATCATGGCAAGCCTCCATGTCAGCAGGCAGGTGTCCAACACACCAGAAACAACGTCCTTGAACATATGCTGTGACTAGGAGGAGAATTCCCAGTATGGCCAAGAGCTGCAGGGATAAACCAAAATGGACATTACACAAGATCCGCCCTGTGGGTGCTGGCACGGAGCTTTGCCAGATCACCTCTGACACTGCTGCAGGAGGCAGCTGTGTCTGGTAAATACTGTATTAAAGCTGCTTTTTTCTCAACATGTGCTTCCTGGAGCCTTAAAGGTGTAACAGGAGAAAAACAGCACTCAAGTCAAATGGCATAATAACTGGAATAAAACCTTTGGCTGGGATGCTGCAATTCTGCCAATTCTGGGTCAGAATACCAGACAAAGCATCATTTTGTTCTCCCACACATCTACTGCTGGCCATGGACAGAGCCAGAGTTCTAGAAGAGATAAGCCTTTGATTTTAGTCTTGCTCAGTTTTGAAGAGCAAAATCTGCATTTTCTCTGAGCTTTTCTTGTTTCTTTGAGTGCAACATAGCTTTTTTACCTTCTCATGTGTTTTTTGCTTAGCATTGATGCAGAATACAAACAGTAAATTTAGCCTTTCAGCAAAGAGCAGGCCTTGTTTCATTCACGTCCTTCCAGGAAAGACAGAAGACAGAAAGGACAGCTTTCTAGAAGACAGAGAGATACAATGAGCCAGTTAACAACCATGCAGTCCTGTTCTGTGGGAGGGATTCATTACTGTGGGCAAAACCCCTGCAGTCAACACACCCAGTTTTGGGCCGGAGTGGTGTCTGCAGGGAGCTCACTTGAATGTGAGTGATGGTGTGCTGCAGCATTGCCAAGTTCAGGAATGGCTAATCACTAAGGTACCTTCCTTAGGTCTGGATGTACATTCTCTACTATAAATGCCTCCAGCACCCAAATTAGATGACATTAAACTAACATGAATATCCCTGTTACCTGAAGATAGCGTGGGTTTTTGCTACAGGAACCTTGAATATTAGTTATTTTTGTCCAGTATTTCATTATTTAATTTCCACATTTTCAATAAGTACTAAGGCAGTTGTTAATATTTTTTCCAAGAATATTTACAAAGACAAAAAATTTATCATATTCAGTTCCTTGTTGATGTATAAGCGCAATGATATAGTGCAATATCCAAAAGTACTTGGGTTCCTTTGTGAAGAAAATTCTTGAACTGGAATTCTTAAATCTCACTGTGATACTGGCATTTCTAAAGCTACTAGTTTTTAATGTGTACACCTATGCATATAAACATGGTTGTTATTTTAAATTTCAAGAACAAGAAACGTCGAGAACGGCGAGATCTACTAAGACTGCAGCTATTGCGAATTTTTGAACTCCTTGCTGATGCTGGTGTTATAAGTGACAGGTAGGACTATCACTCTTCATAAATACTGGATTTTTACATGAAACAATTTTCAGTGTTTGCCACACTGAGATTATGTCAGTATGTTCTTTGAGGAATTGTGTCGTCTATCAGATATGGAGAGATTTGCATGCATTTCTGCAGAAAACTGTAGCATAACTACTCTGTTATTCTATATTAATGTGCAATTTTCCTTTATGCTAGTACAAATGGAGCCTTAGAAAGAGATACACTAGCCCTTGGAGCCTTGTTCTTAGAGTATGTTGATCTGACTCGCATGCTTTTGGAGGCTGAAAATGATAAAGAAGTTGAGATCCTTAAGGATATGAGAGCACATTTCAGTGCAATGATTGCCAACTTGATACAGTGTGTTCCAGGTATGGAGCTAAATTATGCATTTAATATAAGTATTGGAAAAGTAATTTTTTTGTTTCTTTTTTTTTGTCTGTGCTTTTTTCCCTGCTTTTGAATTTTCATATAATGAATGTAAAGTGGAATGTAGAAAAAGAAAATGTTCAGAAGTCTACTAAGATTGAAATAAAAATACCAATAAAGCTTGATGAAGCTTGTAATAGTTGTGTCTTAGAATCACCTCTTTAAAAGCCTAGCAAAGAAATTGTTTGTGACCTCCAGGGGCTCCAGTTTTCTTCTTATTATTTTCTCCCATCTGACTTGATTGCCAGACTCTTCAGGTTCTCAGACAGACCTTAAAAAATACAAGTACGTGCAGACAATGTGCAATATTAAATGCAGTGAAAACCTTGCCCAAGGTGTTGAGACATTATCCCATGTTACCTGACTCAACTGTATCACAAAGATTTATGCAGTTGATTTCATGCTTTTTATATATTGCAATATCACTTCAGAAATATAACATAATTACATTAGCAAAAAACAAAAGAAAAAGCCTCTGCTTTAAAGGCCTGAATGTAATTAATGGAAGATGAGGTCTGAGGCTTTTTTTCATTTGCTCAGGTAATTCAGCTGTTCAGAATATATACCACATATTTGTCATAAACAAAGAGCCACAAAGTTTCTTTTATTTATTGCCCCTACCTATTACTGTATTAGAGTGAGACACATTAGAGTGAGATGTATTGTTTAGGCTCAGATTTAAAGAATCAGAAAAACCAAGTAAATATTTGCCATGAAAGGAGTGCAGGAGGCAGTGAAAAATGCTGATTTTATAATTAGATCCTTAAGTGCTTTTTTTCTATAGTCAGATGCACATGTTTATATAACTATACATTAATCTAAAACTGAAGTTTCTTAGAAATAAGATGCACCTTACTCACTTGATTAGATTTTTTAAGGAGCTTAGATACTTTGGAGTAAGTTTATGCTGAACATATAAAATCCCCTCTCTTGTTGTAGAAATTTGAAAATCATGTCATCATTGTGCCACATGAATGTGTATTTAATATTAACAAATCACAACTATTTCTATTTCTGTTCACTTAGTTCACCACAGGAGATTTCTCTTCCCTCAGCAGAGCTTGAGGCATCACCTGTTCATCTTATTCAGTCAGTGGGCAGGACCTTTCAGTATTATGTTCACACCACTGGACCGTTACAGTGACAGAAATCACCAGATTACAAGATATCAGTATTGTGCATTAAAGGTACTAAAATTTCACTATACAAAGCAGTAACAGCAGTTTTTCAGTGAAAATACAAGTTGTTGTGGAGTCTATTTCCTTTTACTTCAAAGAAATTTGAATTTGCATACTTGATGCAAACTTGTATGCTCATATGCAAATGTACAGTGGTATCATAGAATATAGCACTGAAGTTAATTTTTTTTCTTTGTTGACACTTTTCAAGGCTAATTATTTTAAAAACCAGAGTGCATTTTGAAATTGTACTTAGCTGTTCATTAATGGGTTAGCAGATTCAGCAAGGAGCTCTTAGGCTCTGAAATTAGGTGTAGTTCAGATGCAGTACCTCAGGATACTGAATCTGTACCAATGTACAACTCAGGAATGCCTCCCACGCTTGCCTGGAGACATGCTCAGCAATAATGTACTTCTGTGGCAAAACTAGTTGCAACTCCCCTGCATGAGTAAGCTGGGAAAGCAATAGCTTACGTACTTATATAAGCTGCACCACTTGCTGTAAAACAGTTTTAACTTTTGTAGTAACATGCTATTGAAACATCTGAGTGTATTTTAATTGTTTTTGCAGCTTGATTTTGTGAATACTGGGTAAAATGATAAAATAGATCTTGAAGATAGTACTCTTCTCAAAATGCATTGAGCATGATCTGGAATCCACTAAAATCTGTAGGAAAATAATTATTGAATTCTACCAGTCAGTCAGCTGTTACCGATTTCATCATAGTTCCCTCCAAGCAGAAAGCAAGTGGCAGTCCTGTTAGCCTGGACTGAAATCATTCTGAAAGGTTTGTTGTGCCACTGTTTGTGTGACTGAAGTTCCATGTGCTTCCAGGCCATGTCGGCTGTGCTCTGCTGTGGACCTGTGTTTGATAATGTGGGTCTTTCCCCCGATGGATATCTTTACAAATGGCTGGATAACATTCTGGCTTGTCAAGACTTACGTGTAAGTACTGACCAAAATGCCACACTGATGGGCAGTCGCTCACTGTACTGAGTGAGTAAAGAGTTTGTAAAGTGTTTTCTTTCTTCTTAAAGAACATGAAATGGATTAATCTTGCCATTTTCCATTTCTGGGAAGATGGACTTGACTTTGTACCTACATAGTCATAGTTCTGTGTTTGTAGCTGACTCAACTGCCTCTGATTGAGGAGGAGTAGACTGGTGATTTATATCAAGTGGAGAGAGTGAGACAACTCTCACTTTCCCTTTTGGTATCTTGCACTTTGTCCTGCTGTTCTCCCTAAAACTGTCATACCAGCCCACATAACTCTGCTAAGGAAAGGCAAATAGCAGAATGTAAATAAATACATGTGATGCAGCTAGAGGATAGAGGCTGTGGGAATGGTAATTGATTAGGAAAAAAAAAGGTTGAGCAATTTATAGAAAGGATGAATAGCTGCAGAGAAAGTCCTTCAGAAATTACATGGGATTTTGGAATGTTGCTAGGGACCGAGCCATAAAGATAAATGCAAGTTATAGGCAGTCTCTACAAGCAGTCACCTACACTTAGTGACTGAATATTAATAGGCATTGGTGTTTGCTGTGCCAGCACTACCCTGTACTGAAAGAATAAGAAGTCCAAGCCTTAGTTGTGATGTGTTTGTAGCAGTGGTGGTACCAGCATTAAGGGATTCACAGTCTGTAGGGAGAGTTGTTAGATTGATTGATGTAGTTGAATTAAACATACACGTTTTCAGGCTTGTAAAAGGTATTTTTCTTTGTCTGCCTTGCTTCTGTGTTAGTCCAAAGAAGAATAAACGTGAAAGTTTGTTGCTCCGTGAAAATCACATGAAGTAGGAAATAGTTAACAAGTCAGTTAATTGATATAAAAGGAGGTTGCCCAAGAACACTTACCAAGTATCTTAGATTTTCCAAAAATTCTGCTTTTTTTTTTATCGTTGTGCCCAATTTTGGAAAATTTATTTCATTCATGTAGTCTTTGTACATACCATTTTTTCAAGTGATGAGTATTGAAACCTGAGTCACATTCCAACTCTGCTGTCCCTAAAATAAATCAATTACAAATGTTCTGATTTCTACTTCCATACTTGAATTTTCCATTTTTGCCCTGTTTTGCCTGTGTCACTCTGAGAATTTTAGAGAATGAACGTGTCTGACCGCACCAATCATGTTTTGACATTTGTTCAGGTTCACCAGCTTGGCTGTGAAGTTGTAGTCCTGTTGCTAGAGCTGAATCCTGATCAAATCAATCTCTTCAACTGGGCAATAGATCGATGTTACACAGGATCATACCAGCTTGCCTCTGGGTGTTTCAAAGCCATTGCAACTGTGTGTGGAAGCAGGTATTAATTGATTTATTAATCTACACTTTCAAATGTAAAGAAAACTGGAGGTTCTGCTCACTGTGTTGTTAGGAGCTGTTGGTTAGGAGCTGTTGGTTACACACATATATTCTCAAACAGTTTTTGGGACTGTATCGCTTGATTTTCATGACTCCGAAAACAAAGGGATGTGCTTGGTAGAAGATGTTCTTACTATAGGTGCATTTGAAATCTGGGGAATTTTGATGCTATTTTGCTCAGAAAGATACAAACAAAACTACAACAGTTTTATTTAAATGTAGGTCATAAATCTGTTTCAAGAGATTTGGCGTGGTTTTAAATTTAATTTATAAAAGGAAAAATGTTTTCAATGTCAGTAGCTTGAAAGTCATTATTTTGACTTGTCATTATCTTGAAAGTCATGTTCTTTTTCTAAACTGGCTTTCATTTGATTTATTTAGTTCCTTTCCTGTGAACTGGTATCATCATTACTGCTAATGCTGAGCAAGCACAAAGCTACATGAGGAAATTAGTACAAATATTGCTTTTGTATCAGGCCTTCATAAAACTCTATCCCTTTTTTTCATTTTCAAAGACAAAATTTATAGAGAAATTAGATAATTCAACAAGTTGCATTTTATTAAAATAAATGTGAAAATTTACTCTTCAAAAACATAATTTGGCAAGATGTCTGATCAGCATAGAGAAATACTCAGTAGAGAAATAATTGGGATTTGGAAAATCAAAATAAGTCACAAATTTCATCATTTTCCTGCAAAACTGTTTTGTTCTTGCAGGAACAACTAGACTAGAGGCTGCATTAAATGGAGGATTTTAGAAATATTAATGGAATTTGGTGTTTGCAAATTCAGTGATGTTAACAGGGTTTTTATTTTAATGAACACAGAAACATTGCAGTTTCAGTAAGTCTTTTTTCCTCAAATTGTGTTACCTGTGCCGCTGTGATCTAAAAATTATTCTTTTCCATTCTTACAGTAAAAATTGAGAGTATGATCTTTGTGATTTATTTTGAATGGAAAGTCCTCTTTCTAGCAAGCTGGGAATTTTTATTAATATTTAAAAGCTGTTAATAGTTTTTCCTCTATCATCTATCAAAATGTATCAGGAAACCACTGCTTAAACTGCCTGTAAAATGAGCAGCAGTTGATGGTGTTCATCCAACTTTCTACAAAGCCACTTCTCTTCATTTCTTTTCTTTTTGTATTTGTTTTTTAAGCAGTGGAAGGGGAAAGAGCCAGTTACAGAGCTTGGCTTGCAGTCAGTATATGGAATGACCAAGAATGTCCCATGCCACACATGTATCTGCCATATTAAAAAGTCCAAATGGGCTTCCTGCAGCCCATCCAGGAGCCCTGTAGCTGACATCTAGGGTGATAAATTGATGGTTCACAATTCAATCAATGCATTTACAAATCATCAGGAGAAAACAGTAACCTATTTAGTGCAAATCCAAATATTGTGATGTGGGATTTACTCCTCTAACAATGTTCTCATTAAGTTAATACTTTGATATGTTTAACCTTAAAATTGACGTTGACTTTATAGATAGCAGACTTTGTGAAGCATTTCTTAGTGTTTACTCCTTGAAAGCAAAAACTTTTCATAGAATTGTCTAATACCTTAGAATGTTCATATCAGAGATGGTGTCCTTTGTCCAAAGGGACTATTTTAATTGCATCTTGGCTTAAGAAATTCTTTATCCCTGGAAATTTTCATGCTCCCCATTTTCTTTCATGGGTGTCAGGCTGTCCTGTAAACAGTTTATGCTGTAAATTAAAATGAATCGACAGTCATAGACACAGGTATTCCATTTCTCATTGTGAGTAACTCAGTGCATTCCTAAGCATTGGTCCAGGGTAATCATAAATAATCCTTTCTTTCTTCCCATTCACCAGATGGTCCTTTGATCATCCAGTGTGTATTCATAAGAGCTCCCTTTCCCATATTCTGATGGTCGAAGAGAAAAAAGAAAGATGACATTCTCTTTAGACCATATTACAGAGTAAATCAGAGTGAATATAATCTGCATTCCTCACCAGCATTCACAAAAATGTTCTCTTTATTCTTCTAGGAACTATCCTTTTGATATCGTGACGCTTTTAAATTTGGTGCTGTTCAAGGCATCTGACACCAACAGAGAGATTTATGAAATTTCCATGCAACTTATGCAGGCACGTATCAGCTAATTTTTTTCCTCCTGCCCTTGGAGACTTTTTGGTGAACTTCTTATGAAGTACTGTTATTTGTACATTAGTTTTGTTTTGAAAAGAAACAATCAGTTTTGTCTTGGCTATAAAAACTTACAAGAATATTTATGTAAAAATGAATGTTATCGTGTTCTTTCATATTTGGAGCATATACTCTGAAACATACAGAGCTTTCTCTGATAGCTAAACTTCAAATGCTGATATTTCCTGATTTAATAAATTCTTATTGTCACATTCCTTCTTTTTTTTCTTTTGTCTTTTATAGATCCTTGAATCAAAGCTTTTTGTTTATTCAAAAAAGGTAGCTGAGCAAAGACCAGGCAGTATCTTGTATGGGACACATGGTCCATTGCCACCTCTTTATAGTGTCTCACTTGCCCTTCTTTCGTATGAACTAGCAAGGATGTATCCTGAACTTACCCTTCCACTTTTTTCAGGTACCTGTATTTGTTTGACTTATTATCCCCTTTACATTTTTTACAAATGTTAGACTGCTACCATTTTGAACCACAGTTCCGTTTATAAATTTAGCTTGACCTGTTTTTATTCTGGTTCAGGTCAAATCAGATTTAGGAATCCAATATATATTTCCTAGAGGTATTCACACAAAGTACGGAAACCCTCTTTGGGGACTCTGTGCCATTTGTGTGACCTTGGGGTAACTTTGAATTTACAAGTGTCCTGAGTGAGTTAAAACTACATTGGCAAACTCTACTATGATGGGTTCTCATGTGATTCTTCTTACACGTGGATTTACAAAGATCATCACTGTGAGGATGTATTTCTTCATTTTATATAAACATGACTTTAACTTTGGTCAGATTGATTGCCTGTGTCCAGTTCTACCAATGATTCAAATTACTCTGAGTGATCTCTACCTTTTGTTATTTGCCACATCTGCATGTCTCAGCACTTTTTTTCAATTTTACCAGAAATATATTTTTTTTCAAAATTACTGAAAACAATGTTAACGCAGGAGCACCAATCAGAATTGAGGCCATTCCTGGGAACAATGATGTTTTTAGACACATCTATCTGGTTTAATCAATCTTATGTGTTGCTCTAGTTTTTAAATAGCAGAATGCAAATGTCTGTAATCGTGGGAATTTTTACTGGCTCTTAAAATCCCTTTATGTTGTTTTTACTCAGTCTGTAGGGGCTGGGGGGAGGGTAAAGGAACAATACATCACCCTTACATTTCTCAGTGCCCAAGATACCATGAGTTATAAATAACTGGTGTAGGGAAATTCTGATGGCTCATTTGTCATTCAGCAAATGCTGTTCATTATCTCTGTTACTCACGTTGCTGTAATGACTGTGTCATTTTAAAAAATCTCAGATATACCAGATATTACAGTCCAAGTGAGACATCCTTTCTATACATCTAGAATCATAAGGAGGAGAGAACAGTGTGTATCTTCACAATTTTTAAAAACCAGGGAGTGAGTTAAAAAGGGAAATGTTTGCTGTACTGATTTTACAGAAGAGTTCTGGTACAGAGAGATAATGTGGTTCACTTTGGCAGGAAGCTGTGTTTCTTATCCCAGATTTTCCAAATCCCTTTGCCTTACAGTGCCAGGGATTTTTTTTTTATAAACTATATAAAGTGCTGTATGCAAGCATTCCTGAACTGACAGCCAGCTATGAATTTCATAGACATTTCCACAGGAAGTAGGATCCCAATATATGCAAGATTTTTTTTTGTAAACTCAGTATAATAAGTGCCTTAGTATTTAAAGTATAGCTTAGAAACCTGGAGTCCAGTGAGGCATTTGTAATCTGCAGAACAGTTCTGTATATTCTCCAGAAGCTCTTGGAATTCTAGAGTAACCACCAGTAACTGAATGATCCTTTTTCCTCTTTACTGACATCCACCTTACTTAATATCCATCATGACACAGTAACAAGGGTTGACTTTCTGTTTCTAAGCCCAGACTGAGTTAGTTATTTTAGACAGAAGATATGACCAATTGCTTGCTATTATGGAAGTAATTCCATGTTTCTCTTCAGGAAATTCAAGAATATGTTTTTTATGCTTGTAGTGTGCAAAGTAAAAACCATCAGGTAGTTTAAGAAATGTCAGAAACATGATTTAAACAGTGTATTTAGGGTTTAGATCATAAATTAATATGCTGTCCTTTTCAACTCTTACTGTTTTAGAGGTAAGCCAGCGATTTCCAACAACACATCCAAATGGAAGACAGATCATGCTTACCTATCTGCTCCCATGGCTTCATAATATTGAACTGGTGGACAACAGACTGCTCCTCCCTGGCTCGAGCCCTACCACTCCAGAAGATGAACTGAAGGACAAGGAGGGGGAAATAGCAGTCACAAGTGGACTAAAAGGCAATGGCTGGGGCTCGCCTGAGGCCACCTCCCTGGTTCTTAATAATCTCATGTATATGACAGCCAAGGTAAAAAAAAAAAAAAACAAATCAAACAAAGAAACTAACCTGTAAAATTTTTGGTTTTTCCCTCCAGTACCAGAAATTTTACACTGGAACAGTCTGCACCAATCAAATAAAACTCACTTAATTTTAGGAATACTTTCTAAATTTATAGTCCTCAAGAATTTATGTTCTCTTATGATTTAAGTCCTTCTGTGGATCAGAACCTAAATAGTTTTAAATATACTTAATGCTCTGAAATCTGTCAGGTAGCTATTTAAAATACTGTTTTGTAAATTTTTACAGCATTTCACTGGGGGTTTTTTTGCGTGAGAAAATGTTCTAAAAGAACACGCTTTGGTTTGAAAGTCTGCATATTTCAAGGAATGTATGCCTATGATTCTTTGCAGTATGGAGATGAAATTCCTGGACCAGAGATGGAAAATGTCTGGAATGCTTTGGCCAACAATGAAAAATGGAGTAACAACCTTAGGATAACTCTGCAGTTCCTCATTAGTTTGTGTGGTGTTAGCAGTGATACCATCCTTTTACCCTATGTAAGTCTTTGCACTTTATTTTATTTACTGCTAATTACAGAGGTTGTAGTGAACGAAATGGCTATTACCTGCAGAAAATTAATTTCAGTATCAAAACCAAGAAATGCCAACATACTCCCCAACACACTGTACAAAATTAAATAGCAGGGATAAAAGTGCCAGGAAACTGAAATTCAAAAAAAAAAAGAAATGGTGTAGTTCAAATCTTGGCCTGCAGCAGCAGAGCACACCCCATTGCAAGTGAGAGGTGGGTTTCTCTCAAGCAAAGAGAAACCTTGCATGTCTGTGAATGGGGACAGTAACAGAGACTGGCCTTAAATTGCCAGAAAATGCTACATCCTTTTCTTTAGCAGACTAGAGCTTTCCATGGGACATCTCAAAAGACGAAAGATAGTTAACCTTTTTAAGCTTACTATATCAGCTTCTGCCTCTACATGACTGTCATAAATTATCTAACAGTTGCTGCAATGTGCAACTCAAACTGTGCTGGATATTGTTATTATTCAAGTTAAAATAAAATCAGTGCTGTCTGAGAAAAACAGGCTACTTCCATTCCCATGTTCCTTATTGCTCAGTTGCTGAGTGAAACAGAATCTAAATTTAGTGAATTTTCCAGCCAAATTACAATATGGTTTTTTTAATAGTTAGCCTCTTTCCATTTATTTCCCTGAAATAAAACTGAAATTTATCTAAAAAGCCTCATAAACACACTTCATTTACAGATGCTGAAATAACAGTTTGCCCAAAGTGTTTATAGTTACTGCTATGCATACTAGAATAAAGAAAATAAAGAAGCCTGTAAAAATCCTCAAAATGTTGTTGTTGTATCATAGACATCATGTTTGTTTCCTTTCATTTGTAGGGTTTCCTGCTCTATATTCTCAAATCAATGTATATACATGCCTAGCTAGTCAAAAGCAGAAAAATTTGAAAGTGGAATTGGTGTAAGAAAAAGCTTAATGTTTATATGAGAGGAAAGCAAAGGGGTTGATCTGAAATGAAATCTTTCCCTCATTTGTTACAGAGGCTTTCCATTCAGTGTTGACCATGCTTTAAGCAGGAGGTTAGATGAGGGACTTCCCAGCTTCTTTCCAACCTGCCTCATCCTACAGTCTATGACAGATTTGGGATTAAGGTGGTCTCCATCTATGTTGGCAGAGAGCAAGTGGAAATCGCCTGCTAGAGATAAGGCAGAAATTGAGGGCTGTTTTGCCCTCATTTCTGACAGCTTACAAAAGGGACAGGGGCAGTTTTCTGAGAGGAAGGAGTAGTAGTCCTGTGCTGACTCCAAATGTAGCCTGACTGGAAAAGCCTGATAACCTGATAACCCTCTCACCTCTTGCCCAGGAGCCCCTCGAACACCTTATCCTCCATCCAGATACTTGCCAAGCCAAAGCTTTCAGCACCTCCTTTTTCCATAACTGTTGCCATGCCACAGCTCTGAGCAGCTTTTCCTCAAACCCCCTCCATTCAGTGCTTTATTAAAACTTCTTTATTAAATTCTTTTTTTTTTTTTTTGCCTCAAAGCCTTGGCTTTCCTGTCCTCCTCCAGGACAGCACAGTCCTCTTACTTCACAAAGAGAGCAGTCTGTTCTGACACCTCCAGCTTCATCTGCTCAGCTTCTCCTATTTTGCCTGTGGCACTTTTCTGGTCTCCCACCCAGGCTTCTCGTGGCTGGTGGCAGCAGCAGCTGACAAGGCTCCCCTGTGTTTTACCACCCAGTTAGTCTGTGTTCTGTAATGTTGAGTTAAGAGTCTGATTCTCAGATTTTGCAAAATCTGAAAAAGTTTTTAGCTTCTGTAGGAAGCCTGACTGTGCTTATGAGTCACTCCTTTGCTGATAGCTTTGTCTGGAGTAGGGAAATACACTGCTCTTATCACATGCATCTGCTCAGTGTTTTGCTAATGCCCTGGAGTTTAGAGATAAGAAATCCTACCTAACTCTGCTAACTACACAAGACTGCTGATACCATAAACATGTGTCTTCCATTATTATGCAGATAACAGATACACGTTAGCAAATAAAGATCATTTGGACAGTTTATCAGCAGTGTTCCAGGTCACCTGGGCTTAAAAGAGCACAGAGCTGCAAAATTGCCAGTTTACCCATCTCCTTTAGGAGCCCCCTGTGCCCCGAGGCAGTCACCAGCTGCTTTGTGCCTTGGCCATCTGTTCTCCCTGTGTGGGTCCAAGCCAAAAGCATGCCTGACTCACATTTTTAAAATATTTTTTATCATCTAAATTAATTGCTTTGTCTCTTATGTTTCCTTTAAGCATTTTTTCCCAGTGCCCCAGTACAAATTGCTGAGCTGTCCATTCTTTCACTTTATGTAGTGAAAGATTTCTTAGAGTATTTACAGTTCAGAAACCTCTTCAGCAAAAACTCATGTTGGGAATCTGACCCCTGCAGTGGTGAGAGAAACTGAAAATGGCACTGTGAGCCCAACCAAAAATGAGCCTCAGGAAGGAGATGGATTTGTCTCTGGAAAGTCCCTGGGAAATTTTTAGCGCAGTAGAGTAAAAGAGACTTTGCATATGTGCATTTTCTCTAAAGAAAAGAAAAATAAAAGGAAAGAGAAGCAGTAAGGAAGTTATTTTAATGGAAGTATTTAAGAGTATAAGAGCAGCAATACTTGGTGAGGTCAAAAGGCTGTTCAGTCTAATATATTAGCTCCCCTTTATGAACTTGTTTAGGGACATCTTTAAAAAAGCAGGCAAGCACAGAGAGATATTCCCCATATGGTCTCCCAGCTCCACCAGTTTATGAATCAAGTGGTTTTGAACTGGAGGGAGTCTCTGCGTTTAATAGTGATCAGGGTTTTTTGCCTCCAGAATACAGCTGAATTTGGTCTCAGTATCTCAAGGGTCCTCGTTGCTGCAGTGCAGGTTTGAGATCTCATTAAAAGATTTGTAGAAATTTCCAGAGTGTCTATAAATGATACTCTCAGATTTTTTCAAATCAGGATACATGAAGTTTGTATACATAATTGCTCTGCCTTACTTCCATTAGCTATTACTTTGCTTACAGATGTGAGTAGCAATTCAAAGCCTGGCTTACTCTTTGTGGCCACAGCCACAGTTTTGTAGATGTGCATGTTACATAGTTATATACATAAACAATTCATTGTGAATGGTAAGCAAAAACTTTGAAGTAATTAAATCATAGAGTCAGTCTGCTGGGGAAATGATCTTGATGTCAAAGTGAGAAGTTTTATTTCTGTATGAACAGGAACAACACTTGCATTCGAGATAATTTTAGTGGTAGTGTAACACTCATTGATTCCTTTGGAAATTCACTTTGGTCAGAGTTTAACAACAGTTACTTTGTTCAACAGATAAAGAAGGTTGCAATATATCTGTGTCGCAATAACACTATTCAGACAATGGAAGAACTCCTTTTTGAGCTGCAGCAAACCGACCCAGTGAACCCCATCGTCCAACATTGTGATAATCCTCCATTTTACCGTTTTGCTGCCAGTAACAAAGCCTCAGCTGCAGCTTCTGGTATGACCTGAATGTGTTTCCTTTATGCTCTCCCTCTTTTGAGTCTTCATCTCTTTGCAAAAAACAATCTCCTACTTTTGCATCCCTTCAGACTTGTGTACATAAAGTACAAGTATCAGGGCCTTGTTGCATGTCTAAATTACAGTTCTTTTTCATTCCTAATGATGTATATGCTTTGTTAACATATGCTTAATTATCTTAACTATTTTAATAGCATATTACTAATACTTGAGGCTGTTCAGAATTCTGTCACTTTTCAGAAAACTCCACTCTCTAGTAGCTGTTTTACTCAGAACAAGAAATTGTCACCAAAGCAGTGAGCACAGCAGATGTATCAAGCAGAGTTTCCTGAAAACTGAGAGCCTTAAGGGTGTGGCAGTTCTGTTTTGAAAGGCCTTTTCCAAGCTGCAGTAGTCAAATATACTTAAGAATCAACCCCACATTTAACCTTGTAAATGTTTTGCCTGATCCTTGAAAAATAATAGATTATGTCTTGAGCATGAGCTTAATGTAAGGAGTAGAAGACCATCATTCTGTTCATCTACTTCTCAGAGCATGTGAACTTAACACCATCCAGCCATGGAAGCAGGTCCTGTCTGTAGGAGTAACAGTGTTCATTCATTCATGTGTGCAAGTGACTTGCAGGATGGTCACTTGGACTGTAGCTGCTAAATCCCCTGTGAGTTATAGGCTTTTATTGCTTTGCAGGTGCTGTTTGCTGCATCTAACTGGTGCTCTTATTCACATCTCATTTACAGGAACCACCTCCAGCAGTAACACTGTTGTAGCTGGCCAAGATAGTTTTCCTGATGCAGAGGAGAACAGAGTGGTGAAAGAGAATGATGAAAGGTTTGTGACTTGGGTTTTTTCCCTCCAAAATGTATGTGTTTTCCTAGGCTGAGGGTGAGATGTTGAAAAAAGTTCTGCATTGTTCTGTGAGGAGCTCTGGTGCTCAGATTGAGCCTAAGTGGCATTATTGCAGTATGCATATTTTTTTTTTTAAGCTATTCTCATGATTCTAGTTCCTGACTCTTGTTTAATGGTAAAGGAAGAACTGTTAAATCTACATTCAATGAATTGTGCTAAGGAGGTCATGGTTTTGTAGGAATTATCCTACTAAAATCTTTATGAAAAATCATATTTGATCACACCATTTGATTTCATGGACAGTGAGTAAAATTTAGTTTGCAGATTTATATCGTTGATTTCAAGGACACCTCCTTTGTCTAGGTGTAATGTTTTATAGAGGACAGCTGTGGAAAATAACTTGCTTATAAATTATATATTCAGTTTAGACTTCTGCTACTTATGGTACATACTGACAAATAACAAATGAGTAAATGCAAAGCCTAAGGGCCATCAGATCCTAGACCACAGACATATAGATTGTTTCTCTCATAGACAAGCTCTTATTTTTGCAAGAGAACTTTGGACAATTTATAATAGCATTTGTTAGTTAGTGTATTAGTATTTCATTAGTCACTGATAGTCACCAGTATCACTTCAGTGTTCCAATGCTCCTTCCCTAAGGTTCAGGGCTTAGATGTGCTGAGATAATTATGAGAGTAAACCTTTCTGTACTTCAAAACTTTTTAATTACTTACTCTCTCCCATTACAAACTAGAGTAGCATTTTGTCAGGTTAGGTAGATGTGTCTGCTGATTTAAATGTAAGTAGAAAATGGCACTCAATGCTGTTTCAAATTGATAGTAAAACAGATTTGACTCTAAGTGTTGTTCTTTAACATTTGCACTAGAAATGTACTAAAAAGGATAATAAAACCATTTTCTCCTCTGAATTTTTTATTATTCCTTACATGAATGTTTATGGCTGCATAGCTTTAAGATAAATTTTTATTCAGTTGATTTACAGCCAAGTTGAGCAAATGTCTCTTACAGTAGTTCAAGTCAGGATTTCTTATCTTATGTAAGTTTTAAATGTGACTCAAAAAAGATTTTAGAATGCAGATCTGCCAGTGACTTTATGATAAAAATGAAAGGAAAATTACAATGTCCTGATATTGGTATTCAGGATCCTGCTGAAAGACACCTCAGAAGAAAATGGAAAATAATTTGCCTGAACTCATTGCTGGCATTTATGTTGCTGAAGCTGGCTGTAAGTTGCATCTGCACTTCAAAACCAGTGTGTCAGTCTTAGAATGTCCATTAATATGGACTTCATATGCCAGGACATATGAAATAATGAGGGTCATAGATAGAAAAACATGTATTGGAGGGCTGACAATGTATTTTTGTCAACTGCACAAGGAATTTATTGCATGCTTATGAGATACATGCTTTGGAAACAATGTAATATGTTGATGTATAGTGAAATACCCTGCACTAAGGTATGTGAACATTAATAAGAAATTGAATTGAATTTTGTCTAGAAAATCTTCAATATTGTCTTGTTTGATCCATGGTTATTTGTAATTAGTTTTCTGCTGGAATGGTGATGTTTTTAGATCATCACTGGTGTGTGAGCTGTCAGTATGGCTCCTCTCATTCCACTTCAGGCCTGATTACCCTGGGAACACAAGGGGGAGGAAGTTGAAGGAGATCACCGGGAAGAGTCAGCTTAGCATGAATCTAAGATTTGAGGACAGCTGTGAGCAGTTTGCTGTGGCTCTCATATCCCTTAACTTTTCTGTTAGGTCTGCTCTGGCATTTGCTGGATTCTCCTCTTGAAGGGTGATCTGCTGTAGTTTTCCCTGCTTGGTACCTGTGCAGGCTTGGCTTTGGACTTTTCACTCAGTCACAGAATCACAAAATATTCTGAGCTGGAAGTGACCCACAAGGATCATGGAATCCAACTCTGAAGTGAATGGTCCATATGGGGACTGAGCCCACAGCCTTGGCATTTTTAGCACCATGCTAAAAAAAAAAATCACACAATTGTAGCATGAGAGTTTCCTTTTGCTAAGTTTTAAAGGCTTGTGACACAGGAGCACACTGTTAGACTTCTCAGAAACTGGCTGCAAAAATGTTTTGTGGAAAGAATCAGCATTACATTCATTTGCTGTCTACTCCTGTGTAAAAGTGAATGCTTAAGGAAATGCCTTTTTTTTTTTTTTCTAAACATAAAGTCCAGGTGTTTCATGTCACTCTTGTGTTTTTAATGAAGATTTTTTTCTTATATTTGAAGGTTCAGTAATGTCATCAGAGCACATACCCGACTAGAATCGAGGTACAGTAATAGCTCTGGAGGATCTTATGATGATGACAAAAGTAAGTTATATTCAATTTGATGAAATTTCTGGTGTTTTAGTTGGAGAGGAGAACATTCTAATGACCAGCAGTAATGTAGCATTATCATGCAGGGAGTGTCCTTATTTCCCCTCCATATCTCATTTAATTAATTTACTTCATTTAATCTGGGTTGAGTCAAACCCATCTGAAGGCCAGAGAACTTCACAGAAAGCAGCAGCAGAGAATCCTCCAGGGAGTAACACATTGGGCCTTTCATACATGGCAAGGCAAAAGACTTGTAAGAGCATTAGAACAAGCTCTAATGCTTTTTCTAACTTTGAGTTGTGCCATTTGGCAGCATATCCCTCCAAATCAAGTGCTGTTATATGAGCGTGAAAAGAGGCTCAGGAGTTTCCAAATATGAGGTCTTATCTCCTCATTAGCTTTTATATGCTCTCTGCAACCAGTCCTGGGCTGAACTGTGCAAACATGTGATAGAGGGGAGATGGGGCTCCTGAGCATGCTTCTTGTTCTTTATGTATTTCTGCTAAATGGGCTGTAAATGGACACTGGTGCTCAGCAGAGATTCCAAAAAAAACCAGTTAACTATTGTACAATAGTGCAAAACTGAAAAGCTGGATGGTTTGACTTCCTTTCTGGAGTGAATTCAATTTACAGATTTTGGCTAGGCATTAAGCAAATATTAAAAAGTCAAGATCTTGTTATTGACTTAGATCACTGGCGTATTAAAGTCAGGCCAAGTTCTATATCAGCCATCATGTCTTGGGTTGGTATTGTAGACATCATTTTGGAACAGCATTTTGATATGAAAAGTAAAGATTTTATATATATTTTTAATCCAAGTAATTTTTTGTTGATACTCTTCTGCAAAATATGCAAAGACTGTAAAACACAATAGAATAGGATAATTTAATGTACACCAACAACTATTATTCATAGTTATGAAGCACAGTATTGACAAAATATTGTGTATGTACAAACTCCAGTGTTTAAATATATAAGAAAGTGTGCAACATCTTAAACTCACTGGGGCTTAGTACACTTGTCTTGAATTTTTTATGGCTTTCTAGTTCTGCAGCTACTTAAAATGCTTCGCCAGATGTTAATTGAAGCACTGGTGCTAATCTCATCTGCATGAACAATCTTTCAAGACAGAACAGCATTTATATTATCGGAACAGTCTTTACAAATACCTGGTTTTGACAAGAGCTTAGAGTGATAAAAAATTTAAAAATACTGAAATTTTCTTTGCTCTTTTGGAATGTCTCCTCCAGCCAGTGCCTGAATGTTTTTTCCTGCCTATACCTGCAAGTTTTATATTACTGTGAATATTTATGCAAAGTGTGCTTCTCACAGAGGTTCCTTTAGCAAGTATGTGAATACTTAGAAGGAAAATAAAATGTGTTTTACTTAGCTATTGACATTTATATAGAATTCTAATAAGAGAAAGGAATTTTTATATCTCTTGTCATTCTACAAGAAACATAATGCAACTTCCAACTTACTTGCTCAGACAGGCTGCCCAGGCTGCAAAGGATTTGGTGGTATGGCTTCTTCCCTCTCTCCAATCTACTTTAATATTCATGTATTACTGAGGATATAAATACAGAACACCACTCTGCAGCACACAAATTTTTTTGTTCAGGCAAGGATTGTATGTTTACCTTCAAGGTGCTTCTTTTCTTTTTTTTTTCTTAGTCTGCACATAAACCTGTGAGAACAGGAGTGAGGATCTAGGTCTTGGTGTCACCTTCATGAAGCACTTTTCTGTGAAACACTTAAAGTGGTAGAAATAAGTAGATCCTGTGCAGTGTTTTTTCTGTGAAAAGCATTTGACAAACATTATCTGGTTAATTCTGGTTAAGAATATGTGAAAATGCCATACTTTTCTGTGTTATTAAGTCATTTTATTCTTCTTTATCTGTAACTGATCTGTCATCCTCCAGAGAATCTAAATAGTAACCTTAAAATATAAAGTGTTTCTTAAAAGACCAAGACTTAAAAATGGGATTTATAAAGTTGGCATTTTAGAAATAATTGGAGAACCAGCTACTGCAAAGTCTCCTGAAGATCTGGAAATCTGAAGTTTTTCTAAAACTGAGAAGTGATGCACATTAGAAAAATCCAGCTCTGATACTTTTGTAGGCATCAAAACAGTTTTGTTTCCCGTGGGAAAGCTGACAAGCATCAGATACATGCTGTTAAAAAAAAAAAAGAAAAGGAAAATGCTGAGTTTTAAGCTTACCTAAAATACAAAAGCGTAACAAAACAAAACCAAATCAAAATAAACAAGCAAACAAACAAATTAAAACACAAAAAGAAGGAACAGAACAAAAAATAACACTAATTAAAAATTCATAAAAGGCAGTGTTTAAATGTATGTCAAAAACAGACCGAGGAAGGATACTTTCCATGGCAATGTATCACAGACTGCCAGACGTCAAAAATAAAAACTGAACAGTGAGAAAATCGAGAGGAATGCGAGGGAACAAAATACAGAAGAGATGAACAAAACTGTGCAGCTGAGACAAGACAGAAAGTGGTGGAAATAACTTACTTGACCACATCATTGCAGATAAACAGGTGGGAGACAAAACCCTAACACTCATTAACAAACAGCAGCTGTCACAATAAAGCAAAATAAAATACATCTTTGAGAAATTCAAGATATAATTCATCCCTGTTGAAAGAAAATTACCCTGAAGGTGTTTTTAGCACTCCTTATGCCTCCTTGCTAATTCAGGACATTTAACTTCTTCCTTTGTAGCGTCACTCAGCAGGGCAGTGGTGAGGAGTTGCAAGAATGTGTCACTGGTACTCTGCTCCTTGCAGCAGATGGCTTCTGACAGCAGCTTTGTTGGCTGAACTTTTCCCTCATTTCTGAAGAGAAAGTCTGTTGCTTGGTGCTTTGTGATCTGAATCCAGCACCACTAAGTGACAGCAGGGATTCAGCTGCTGCTCCTACCACTCAGTGCTGTCTGCCTGGAATCTCTTTAATTTCCAGCAGCATGAAAGAGGGATTAAAAATGCATCACTTGTTATTGAACACAGGAATTTGCAAACCTCATGGCATCTTATCACATTGTTCCAAACAGCTGAACTCATATGTTAGCATAAAATCTCCTATAGTATTTTGCAAAAAAAGGTAATCAGACTTGAGTTTTATGCACTTTTTTGAATGCTTTTTCATGCAGATGATCCTGTTTCTCCATATACAAGCTGGTTATTGAATATTGTTGAAACCAAACAGCCACATCCCCTGCCCATGCCTTACAATGGAGGATGTTGGGCACCCCTCGTGGACTATCTCCCTGAAACCATCACACCCCGGGGACCCCTTCATAGGTGAGCAGTTTCTCATTCTGACATTTCAGACAGTGAGATGCTTCCTCTTAGTAGTTGACCAACACTAATCCAACTGTCCCACCATTCAGAACACCTGAAAATCATACAGTCAATTTCTGCTGATTTCCAGTGCAAAAATCCACATGCAGTGAAAGCTCACCATTCTACCAGATTTCTACCAGAAAGCCTGTTTACAATGTAGGACATCGCTGATAAGAATAAGACTGATGAAACAACTGAAACAGAAAAAGAAATTTTCTTTTTCCCAGGCCTCTGTGCCTATTATTCATAGCACTTTGATCTTTTATTCTAACTAGGCCATGCATATTCTGAAGTTCCTATTTTACATAATTTGTATTGACAATAATAGGGTGTTTTTTCACTAATGGGTACTTGTTTGCTTGATACTGTAAATAAAGTGCTTCAGCATTAATTGTACTGAGAAGAAATGCCACAAATCTGATAATTTATAGATTGTGTATTTCTTCAGAAATAAGCATCCTGTTTGTGCTTTCCCGTTTCCAAGAGGTTCGAAACTGATGTTGTGATTCAACTTCCAGGTGCAATATTGCTGTTATCTTCATGACTGAGATGGTAGTGGACCACAGTGTGAGAGAAGATTGGGCTCTTCACCTTCCTTTATTGCTACATGCTCTCTTTTTAGGTAAGACCAACAGAACAAGAAAGAAAGTATAAGTGTACTCCCTCCTTTTACTTTAGTTTTGCTGAAGCTATGGTACTGTGTTTCTTACATGTTTTATGATTTCCTCTCTCCACCCTAAAAGAAAAACCCCAAGGCAGCTGCAGTTTGTCAATTAGTCTCAAAACTTCAAAGTTTTTAATATTTTGGCCAATTTCAGCCAAGTTTGTGAGGTGTGTAGAAATTTGAAGATTAATGACTTCCTAAAATATCTCTATAAAAATGTGTGGCATGGCCCCTGCAAGGAAAGGAGGTGAAATTCATGCCTTTGTCCAGCTTGGTTAGTGATGACAGTCTACACATACCTTGAACCTGAAAACTACACACACCTGTGCTGTCTCTTGCCTTTGAAAAATAGTCTGTAAGAGAGCCAGGACTGCAGAGCTAGGGGAGGTAGGACACAGACCACTGGAAAGCAAAGCTTCATTAATTTCACTGCTGATGGAATGCTTTATCATCAGTGTGTTCCCTTATGTACCTGGGCACTGAGGCATTGCTTTTTCCCCACTGCTCTGTCTGTTCCTGACTGTAGCACAGTTCATCTGGAGGCTGTTACCTTCCTTGTCCTGCCTTTCAACATTACCAAAAGTGAGTGGCCTAATTTTTTAGCACACAAGGGTATTCAGCATTATAAAGCCATTCCCTGACTTCCATGGTTGATAAATAATAGTGTTCACAAATAAACACAGGCAGTTGTGAAATAATTTATTATAGCTGAGATCACAGTTCACTTCTCATTCAGTCACCATAGTTACTATTAAGTATTCACAGTCAGCCTGGGAAGTGTCTGCTGATCAGCAGGCAAAAAGAGATTAAATTGGGATGTTACAGCACAGTGGTAAAATGAAGTATATGTTGAAGAAGATGCTTGTTCTCCTTTACTGCTACTCTGTTACCAACTGTTCTGCTTAAAAATTTTTGGTGAAATAGGGTTTTGTATATCAGTACACTGATTTCACAAATCAAATAACCATTAACTGATCAAACAACATCTTTACTATGATTTGTAACAAGTGTGAGAAAACTGGTACTTCCACTTAGAAATTGTGACAAGAATAAATGAAGAACTTAAGAAGAATACTGCAATGTGACCTTTGCAATTAAGATGGCTTTAAGGAGCCATCAGGGAGCCATGCAAATAAACATATGAAGAAACAGAGTTATGATACTTGTAATCAATTTGAAAAATGTCATTAGTTGTTTTTGCAATAAGGTTTCAACATTACAGATTTTTAATAAGGAATAAATAGAAATTTAGTAATACCATGTGAGACAATTCCTTGGCTAAAAACTATCAATTCTGAAATGTGAAATTAAATGTAGCTGGTAACTGATTTAGTAGTAACTAAAGTGAGATCACAGCTTTCAGGCTTCAAGGTCAGAATAACTTCCTCTAGAGTTGTTATACCTCCTGTGGAAAATTTTTCTATTCTGCAGTAGAGCTCTTGTGATGTTACAAGGAAGCTATGCCACACATTAGCCAAAGGTATGAAGGTAATTAAAAGTATTGCTATCCTGTTAGAATAGGATAGCAATAGTTCACGCAGGCAGATGCATCTGATTGAAAAGCAGACTGGAAACTAGTATGTTGGCTAGCTGGAGAGCTGGTGTCCTTTAATTTATTGGAAGAAGTGAGAAAATATTAAAATGAAAGAATTTTGCAATGTCTGTGTGTTTAATAGGTTATTGAATTGTTTGTAGTACTGTGGGTGAAGCAGGCAGGCAGACTGCTGGTTTGAACTTGCCTATCTCTGGTGCATGAAAATCACTGCTGTTTAAAATCTCTTTTGCAACCAGTGTGAAATTAGTTGAACACTAGACTCCTTTCCCATGGACATGTGTCCCTGTCACAGAAGGTTACCCTCCTTGGAACTCTTACAGGTTAAAGAAGTGACCAGCCCTGGCCAAGCACAAAGACTGAGCTGTCCTTCTCACTTCCCAGTTGGCAGATCTGTGCCAATACTTTTATACAACTTAGGGTTTAATAGGATTTCAGCTACCACTGTTGCCAATGTAGAATTTATTTTCAACTAAAAAACCTTTTTATATCCTTTGAAATGTATGTTAAAACCAGATAGGATGGGTTCATTATCTCCTGGCAGGTGGAAGTAGATGGAGAAATGTGAATAGGAGCAGAAACCTTAAGAAGCTGAAATAGAGGTGGGCAGGATGGCCACAGTTCTTTTGGAGGAGGCTGTTGCCAGATGAGTAAGACCAAGGGTCATGGGACCTTCAGAGAATTGCCCTTAGGAGCCAAAGACACAGTGTTGAGACAGTAGCAGTATGAGCAGCATCATTATTGCAGGCCAAACAAGAACCAGCATGACTAGAGTATATTAGAAAATGCCTGACTTGAAAGATCTGTTGGCTGCTGCCACACAGAGTAATGAAGTAGCTGCTTTTTTGAAGAGGGACATATCCTGAGAAGAGAGGAGTTGAGGAAGAAATAAGTTAACTTTTTCAGCACTGAAACTACTCTTAAACAGAAGAGAAAGTATGTTCAAATATACTGCAGGGTACTGAAAGAGAATTGAAATGAGATATACTAAAACAGAGTGCAGAAATATCTGTTTCCATTGTATTTGTAATTTGTGAACTATTCTGGCTGTTTTAAAATCTTACAGCTGACAGTAAACCAAATCAGAGTCTTTCAGTGCTAGACCTTCAGTTTGAGTTCTGCATGCTGAGTTAGGGGCTAATGTCTCATGCTGCTCACTGGTAGTTGAAGTTCTTTTTCAAATGATTTGTCTGTCAGTTCCTTTTTTAATAAATCAGTATCTGCCTCTTACAGTTTGCAGTAATTCTAAAATTGTGCTAAAAAAGTCAGATACTGTGGTAAGCAATGTAATTACAACCACCATGAAGAATACCTCATCTTTAGAGGTTTTTCAGACCTGTCAAATTAACTGTAGTGAGACAATGTGTAAAGCTGTATTGCCACTCTTTTGTTGTACCTCACGTGTGGGACTTCAGCCTGGAAACTAAATATACACATACATTTAAGTGACAGCACTGGTAACTATGTCTGGAAATACTACATCTTTTGTTTATTTGCACTGTTATCATGAACTGCCTTGGAATTTTTGCTATTTCTGGAATGTGAACTTGTTTATTATTACTTCATATTCAGAGATTGCTGTAACCTTTTCTTTTTAGGTCTTGACCATTACCGCCCGGAGGTCTTTGAACACAGTAAAAAGTTACTGCTTCACCTTTTGATTGCATTATCTTGCAATAACAACTATCAAGCCATTGCATCTGTGCTTCTGCAGACCAGAGAGATGAATGAGACCAAGACTCTGACAGTACAACCAGCATACTTGCCTGAATATCTTTACACAGGTAATGAAGACAAGGAGAGCACTGTATCATACTGTCAGGTTTTGATAAGTCAAAGTAATAAAGTGGCAAATATGAACAGTTCCCATTAATACTAATTCCACGTGAACTACCCTAGGGATGCATGCAATTTATTATTAGACAAATTTTCATGATATTGAAAAAGTTATCTAATGTAAGGCAAAAATATGTAATGCAGTATTTTAAAATTAATAGGGCTAATAACTTCCTGATTCCCCCCTCAGGGATCCAGCGCTACTTTAAATGAGGACAATCATTCCTCACCCTTAAAAGAAATGCATAAATAATTCCGACACAGGAAGAGCAGCAAGAATGTGCAGCTCAGATTTTCCATTATTAAATTAAGTTTCACATGATACACACCCTCCTTTATATCACTGATACATTGCATTTCTGTCCTGAAATCTCTTTCTACATAGGAGTCTACCTTCAGACCTCTGCTGAGGTCAGTGTTCTATTACTTTTAGCAATTTACCGGTTTTTAAGGAGTTGGTTGGAACCAATTTGTAGAAAGCTGCTAGTTAGATTTACCGCTGTCATACAATACTATTAAAAGCAGGTGTTCTATTCCATTTTGGAGGAATCACAGAACCAATAAAGAGTTGTGGGTGTAAGATTGGTTGTCAGTAAGAGGGTGAGGAACTTTACCATACAGTAAAAAACTGAAAAGTAAAGGTTCTCATATCAGTGCCATTTCCATGATTATTTAGGAAGTAATAGGTAATTTGGTTTTATAAAAAATATTACATAATAACTTATTACTATTTTTTTCTGAGACACAACAAAATTATTTTAAATTAATGAGCAGAAGGGATAGGTATTCTAGATTGATGAACTATTTTGGCCAAAGATACTTCATTCTGAATAACTTCTGTGAAAAGTTATCTCACAATAATTTCCTGTTGGGAGTTGGGTGGGTTTCTTTCCCAGTGCACATCTATTAATTATTAAATACAGAATAAAATTTTTCCATTAAAATTATATTACTGCTTTTCTGCCAAAATGAAAAACTGTTTTCATTCTTGGTCTAAAAATGTAATTGGTACCCTGATTCTGGCCCTCTGGAGTTCCAGAAGTTATCAAGACTTGGTATTTTGGTCTGGTTTTTGAGAAGCTAATAAAAAGACTGAGAGTGTAGGTGAGTAGCTATAGCAAAGAATCCTAACTGAAAATGCTTCAGCTCAGGTTTGTTCCATGTAATGTCAGGCAACTAAATTAAGAGTCTTCTCATTTGCAGTGGATTTTGTCCTTCTCCCGTTTTTCTCAGAAGGCAGTTTTTTTCTGTTGTAGGTACAGCCTAAACATGACTAGAAGTTTAACCTTAAGAAAATAGGTCTTGGTTTCTAATCTTAGCTCTGAAACTGTGGCAAGCTTTTGATCTAGCAGAACTCTTACTCAGGTGTTTCATCCTAATGCTGAAAATATTTTGTATGACGAGTCCAGTGGGTAAAGTTACTAAAGCTGTTCAAAGAAGCCACACTTGTGACTTGATTTCCATTACATTTGTAAAATTAGGACAGCATAATCGTTCTAAAAATTCCACCCAGCAGTTTTTTTCCATATCAGACTAGGCCAGAGAAGTGAACTTTGCATGCACTTTGCCAGCTTCTAAATTCACTTTTTAAAAGTCCTACTTCTGAATGTAAAGAATATTCCTGGAATATTTGTTTTCCAAGTACTGCTGTCCTTGTGCAGTAAAAACAGAAATCTTGACTTGGGTAGTTTTCATTTTACTCTGGTTTCTACACGTTTAGAAACAAAGTACCATTTTCACTCCCATCAGTATTTGAGGGTTGTGTTCTGCAGGTTTTCCCCGTGTTTCCCAGTGGAAGGTTTCTGCTGCTGACTCTGAAAAGAGCTGCTTGGCAGACACTTCCATCTGCAGAGCTGGCCCAACAGTGCATTCCACCTTTATCTCCTCCCCTTTGGCTGGCAGGTGGCTTTGACTTTCTGCGGGAATACCAGTCCTCTCCAGTGCCAGACTCCGGCTTGAGCTCCAGCTCCACCTCCTCCAGCATCAGCCTGGGAGGCAGCAGTGGAAATCTCCCTCAGATTACACAAGAAGTTGAGGACGTGGACACTGCTGCTGAATCAGATGAGAAAGCAAACAAATTAATTGAGTTTCTGACAACCAGGTAATGCAGATAAGCAGAGGATACGTTTGTACTCAAAATGCACACTTTCATGAAGCAACTTAAAGGAAAATGACTGAGCTCTAATAGTAATTACAGACAGACCCCATTCCTCTTTTATTGATACTTACAGTGGTGGATAGGTACTGAAAAGCACTACAGAGTCAGAAAAAAATGGAAAAAAAATCTTACCTGACAGAAATAAAATGTTTAATTGACTGATAGTTTATGTACAGAAATGAACTAATAGAAGAAGCCAGTTTCATGGCTTCATTATAAAATTAGATGTAAAGTGCATAGCGAAACTAATATTAACTACCAGCTACAGCCAGCAGATTCTAGACACGATGTTAAATTGAGAAACAGGGATTTGTTTATGCTGCTCTCTACACAGCACAGCTTATATTTTAAAATACAACATAGGAATATTTATTTACTTTTATTTAAAATTATGTTTGGTTGCATGTTTCCCAGGTCATGGACTTCTAAACATCAAAGTACCTGTGTAGATTACATATTTTAACTGATTACATTTATTTCAGATAACTCAAAAAAATTTTGTACTTTGTTATGTATTTCTTTAAGGGCATTTGGTCCACTTTGGTGCCATGAAGATATCACTCCCAAAAATCAGAACACCAAGAGTGCTGAACAGCTCACTAATTTTCTGCGCCATGTTGTATCTGTATTTAAAGATTCCAAGTCAGGTAGTAAATATTTTCTTTTCATAACTAAAAAAATATTCCCTCATGGTCACACTTAATGTTTGTCCTGTGACTTAGTACATCTGCTTATGCAGAAGCACAGTAAATATGTCTTAACAAGGATGTATGACATATGAAAGAATTGCTTTAAAACAATCATGTTAGATTAAGCTGTTCCTGAGTGTTGAATATTTCTTCAAAGCTGTTGGTAGAAAGCCTTTTGATTGATTCTGCCAGATAAAATCTCCTCTGTGTCCTGTTAGCAAAATACATCACAGCTTCTAAGTAAATATACTTTGTTAAATTTCTTCTGGCAATAAAAGTTTATTTTTCATTTATTATGGTTTTTAGAACATAGGGAATGTGCTGATTGCATGTTGAAAACCAGCACAGTCACTAATTAAATAATTTCCAAGATCAAAGCAGAATGCAGCATCAGTATTTATATTAAAGACCTTATCCAAAGTCTTCTGAAGCTGACGGAAAGACTCCTAATTCAGTTTGACTTCAGGTTTGGGAGTTTTCAGAAGTTACTGTTGCTGCCAGCAAGAATACTGGATGGCTTGAAAGTTTGTCCAGGAATTTAAAAAAATAAGTCAGATTATCAATTTCATACTCCAATTTTTTTTCAGTTAATTTTCTTGCATTCTGTGCAAAACAAATGTAGAATTCACCAAACCACAGATGTTTCTGCACCTCCATTTCTCAGTGTCTGCAACACACACTAATGAGCATATCCTCCTCACAGAGTAGGTTCAGCCTGTTTATGACCCACAGTAAAGTCTGTAATAAAAAAGGGGGGGAAAAATTGACATTCTGTTCTTTTGCTTAGGTTTTCATTTGGAGCAGCATCTGAGTGAAGTTGCTTTACAAACAGCTCTTTCAAGCTCTTCCAGACATTATGCTGGTCGCTCTTTCCAGATATTCAGGGCCCTAAAGCAGCCCCTTTCTGCACATGCATTGTCTGACCTCCTGTCAAGATTGGTGGAAGTTATTGGAGAGCATGGAGATGAGATTCAGGTATGCATGTGTAAACAATGCTTCTTAGAACTGTTGATTCTGTGCTTACTTAATTT
Source organism: Melospiza georgiana (assembly GCF_028018845.1). Classification (NCBI taxonomy): domain Eukaryota; kingdom Metazoa; phylum Chordata; class Aves; order Passeriformes; family Passerellidae; genus Melospiza; species Melospiza georgiana. The sequence continues at coordinate 59,676,514 of NC_080431.1, read as the reverse complement.
AAAATTACCATTTTACAAGGTGTTCTGGAGTCGTGATGAAGAGTAGAATGTGGCCTCAGAAAAGGTTACTTCTGAGTTTGCTGAAATCATATGTTCCTTAGCTACGCCTTCATCAAGCTGTGACAATCTTACAATAGTTCTAAAGAGAACAACTAGAAAATTTTAGTAATTGTCACTCAAAATGAAATATTTGTGATGAACATTTTTACCTTTATAACTTCATTAATTTGGGTTTAAGGAATCCATCATCTGTCTGGTGATGTAATCTCACAGCATGAAGTAGACACTGTCTCATTCCTCAGAAGTTAGCATGTTTAGGAGTAAAGAAATCTGCACCATCCATAATAATACAAAGCTTACATTGACTTAATTTGATACAGACCTTTCACAGCACTATGATGTTCACTCTGTTTAGCTAAACAGACTGAAATTTTACAATCAGAGACTATTTTTAGCAAGATTCAAGACTTAATAAAGAGAAATACTGGCTCTCAGTAAGAAATAGACTGACATCTCCTCCATATTTTATTTAGGTAATGAAACTGCCACAAGATGACAGTAATACTCTGTCACAACTGCTTGTGTAGAATTTAAATCAGTGACCTGCAAGTCAGAGGTTCAGTGTGTCATTACCAATCCCTTGATGAGATATGTGCCCTTCTTGCATACCTTCATAGATCATTCAGAGCCAGAAAATAAAACATACTTGTAGGGACATTTTAATGTTCAGGGCAGTGGCTTTGATATGAATGTTGGGCCTTTTTTTCAGGAGAAATTATAGATTTCAGTAGGAGCCTCTTCCTTTTATGAACTGAAGATTTTTAAATGTAACTTTTTGGAATGTCTTTGTTAAAATGCTTAACCTCCTGCATTGGTAGGGGTATGTAATGGAGGCACTACTTACTTTGGAAGCTGCAGTGGACAATCTCTCTGACTGTTTGAAGAACAGTGATCTTTTGACGGTGTTATCACGGTAAGAATCTGTTCTTCTAACTGTATTCTTTTCAATATTTTATGACATTAAGTGTGCAGTTCTGCAGTCTAACAGCAAAAAATAATTTTGATAAGACTGACCTCATTTGTAATCTTCTGAGAATCAGACTATGAGCACATTTCTGCCAAATTTTGCCATAGTTGAAATAATGAAACTTTACAATGTGTTGTAAATTCTACCTTACTGCCACTTGGCTATAGTCTACTTTAGCATCCTTTAAAAATATTGTATTTTTGCACCTTTGTGTCATAAACCTGAAAATGTATCTGGGAAGGAGCACGGGTTCTGTAGTACTGGTTTCATGCAGCATGTCATTCTCAGGTCAAGTATTCCCCAGGAATAAATTATCATGGCTTCTTCTCAGTAAAACTAGGGAGGATTTTTGTGTAGACATGGATTTTGTTTGACCATCTTTAAAGTGTTGACCATCTTTATAAAACCCTTGGCCTGAAAGTGGACCTTTGCACATGGAGAGAAGTCACAGGCTCCCTCTGTAACGTGGCTGTTCATAGTACTAAGGGACATGAATGTCTATTTGACTCCTAATAGTAGCAACAGAACAGGTAAATAATTTTTTAAAATATCCATAAGTTACCATGCTTTATGTGCAGCACAAAAATACCAGGGCTGTCATTTCTGAAGCTGTAGGCAGGATGCTGTGCCATGGCAGAGCCCAAGGAGTGACTTGGAACAGAATAGAGAGGAATAAGTACACTTCTACTTCCTAAACTAAGAGCTGTTTATCTTTCTTTAGTGCACATTTCAGCAAAGAGAAAGATGGAACAAAGAGTAGGAAACACTCCAGAAAGCAGTGGGATGCAATATACTTTACCCTGACACTTGGTTCCAAGATAAGATTCTCTTCAAGTACTATAGACAGTAGAGACTCATAGTGTATGAGGTAGGAATGGGATCAGAGTCAGGAATTAGCTGTTCTCCAGAGCAAACTTCCCTTGTGTGTATCAACACAGCAAGTTCCTCTGTGCAGATAATTGATGGGTATTGTCTGGATCATCATGGGGTAGTGCATGAGGAGGCATTAGTCATTGAAATTGAAACACCTACACTTTCTGTAAACATCTTGAAGAGATCTTAGGATACAGGCAGGATAGGATGCAATGACAACAAATTTTCAGAAGGACCTGTATTGGCAAGTGCCTGTGCAACCACATGACAGGTTTCTTGAGGATAATCGGGTATATTTCTGGTTCTGATAAAGATTCTTCTGCCCTCAGTTACCCAGCAAACAATTGTGAATTTGCCTGCCAGCTGTGCCAAGTTCAGAGCTTGCTCCATTGATGAGGGCATTTTAAAGAACAAAGTTGTTTTCAGTTCTGCCACTGTCCCATTGGGAATTGCCATAGGTCATTTCACAGCTCTGTATTTCTTATCCCCATGTCATTCTTGCCTATGTAGACTGTAGGCTGTCCTGCTCTGGTTTGGTGCAGTGCCATGTGAATCTCATCTCTGTCAGGTCTGTGAGCCTGAGTCTGTCTTCTGGAAAAAAAGAAGGCAGGCTGCAATAGATGCTTTGGTGTTCTATTTCTCCCATTTAAATATTTATTTACAGTCTGAAAAATACTTAGCTTGCATCTAATATGCACCCTTTCAAGCTGTGCATTCACACAGTGTAATGGATGTTTTAAATCTTGGTTTCAGTTCATCTTCACCAGATTTATCATCGAACACCAAACTGACCGCAAACCGGAAGAGCACGGGGCAGCTGAATATGAATCCTGCAGGCGGCAACACAGCCACTGCTGAGCGGAGTAGACACCAGAGGAGCTTCTCTGTACCCAAAAAGTTTGGAGATGTGGACAAATCCTCAGACCCACCACGCAGTGCCACACTAGACAGAATTCAGGCATGCACCCAGCAAGGCCTGTCCTCTAAAACCAGGAGTTCATCCTCTCTAAAGGACAGTCTCACTGATCCATCCCATATTAACAATCCAACCAACCTACTGGCCACCATCTTCTGGGTTGCTGTGGCTTTGATGGAATCAGATTTTGAGTTTGAGTACCTAATGGCACTGCGGTTGCTGAATAAACTTCTGGCTCATTTGCCACTAGATAAAGCTGAAAACAGGGAGAAGCTAGAGAAGCTGCAAGGGCAGCTGAAATGGGCAGACTTCTCAGGACTTCAGCAGCTGCTCCTGAAAGGATTCACTTCCCTTACTACCACTGACCTCACACTCCAGCTCTTTAGTTTGCTGACACCAGTGTCTCGAATATCCATGGTGGATTCCTCTCAAGCTATAGGTAAAACCATTATGGTCTCCTCTCTTTCAATTTCTGTTGCATTGACATTTGGTCACAAACCTCATTCAGCTGTCTGAACAAAACCAAAAATAGCAATTTTTCTTTCTCTTTGAATATAGCATAATGCACTTTTGCTTTCAGCTGGGTGAGCTTTTTTTTGAATTTCGTAGAAATAGTGACCTGTTTCTAGAAAGTGAATCCATTGCACAAAAAGGTTTTGGAGGAGAGAAATCATGTATTATTTAGCATTTAATTTCTAGGTCTTAAGCATCAAATAAGGTTTCTGATTGGTGACAAAGTAAACATGTAAGGAGATACTGTCAAAACTTCTATTACCTACTTTGGTCAGTTTTTCTGTTCAATTGTTTTCAAACTGTGTCAAACTGCTTGATTTTAAATTAGTGTTTCATGGTATTTTCTCTAAAAATATAAATATCGAAAACTCTTGTACACTTCAGATAAACTACAGTAGCACAATAGTGAGTGAGGAGAGAGGCCTGGGTTATAGGGAAATAAGACAGCATTTTGAAATTCCCCATTATTTAGCTGAGGTTGTGGCCACTTCTTAATTATATTTCTTGAGGAGAGTTTTTGCATTGTTCCAGATTTTTACTCCTCTCTTTTGGTCTGAAACACAGATACTAAGACAAATGTCCAGGCTTGACAATTAAGTCATAGCAAGCCTAGACACAGCGTAGAGGAATGAATGCCATGAGCAGCCTGCCCATCTCTAGGCACCTGTGTGGTGCCTGTGTTCCAGGCTTTGGTTGGGCAATTCACACACTGAATTGCTGTGACAGTACCATCTGGAGGCATCCTTCCTTTTCCCTGAATACAAAGGAAGAGGAGGGAAACCATGATGCTAATTTCAGCAACTTGTTTAATTGTGTAGAATGAGAGGGAATGAACAAATTTCACAGAACAAATTCTTTCTTTTCAAAAAGCAGATTGTATCCAAATACAATTAGTCGACTTCTGGGCTCCCACCTGAGCTAGAGCAGCTTTTGTTATAGCTCTCTGTTACAGCTGCTGCAGGTATTTCATCAACCACTTTGAGCTATGAGTTGGTGCAGAAGATCTGAATCCCAGTTCCAGACAGCACTTAAGCTAATTACAGCACTTGGAACTTGGTGCATTTTTATTACCTTGAACAGTGTAAAACAGTGGAAGCTGTGCCTGGCAGCTGACCAGAACAGTTGTTTATTAATCAATGCTCACTGAATTTCTTTTTGTGTTTTAGCAGCTGTAGTGAAAATGCCACTGGTTAAGACTGTCAACAAGCCAGTTAAGTGGAAAAGAGAAAAATTATCTCTAAGAGAAATGGGTAGTAGTGTTCGCAGAAATAAGCTCATGCTTTACAAGAGTATTGTTGCCTAAATGACATACTGGATTTTCAAATTAAGGCCCCTTTAAGACAAATGTGGCTTGTCCAGTGGTATGACCAACTAGACAGGGTCTGTGTGAGTTTATGGTAAATGTTATATTGAAGCTGTGACCTTCCATGAAACACCAATTTAAAGATCACTGTGGCTCTTGCTGTCCAGAATATGTATTTTATTCTGTATTTTCTTGTTCTAGGATTTCCACTGAATGTTTTGTGTCTCCTGCCCCATTTAATTCAACATTTTGACAGCCCAAACCAGTTTTGTAAAGATATAGCCGAAAGGATTGCTCAGGTATCAAAATCATTTGCTGTTTTGTACATCCTCAAACCTTGTAAATGCAGTTGCCTTGTTCTTGAAATGTTTTGATGTTTATATTTAATTAGGTTTGTTTGGAGGAGAAGAATCCCAAGCTATCAAATCTTGCACATGTCATGACCCTTTATAAAACACACAGCTATACAAGGGACTGTGCTACCTGGGTAAATGTGGTTTGCCGTTACCTTCATGAAGCATTTGCTGATATTACTTTGAGTATGGTTACATATCTGGCTGAGGTAAGTTTTCAAAAACTTTTCACTGTTCTAACTCTTCTGTTGCCCAGCAGCCCAAAGAGATGAAATGTGCCAGCAAATTATTGGGAGCTCTGCATCTGTTATTTATAATTAAAAAATAAAAGCAGAATTTGGCAGAAAAAAACATAATTACTTTAAAAAACAATATTTAACACTAAAACAATAGCTGATACGTCTTAAAGCAGATTCCTTCATTAGCCAGTTGGATTTTCCACTGTGAAAGTGAGAAGAAACTGGACATTTATTTAGATCCCATTGAGGAAAATCAGAAGACTAACTCCACAATGGATTTTCCAGCATAGTAAGATACCATCTGATATAAGGATCTAGTTCTTGATACAAATTTGTATGCGTTCTGCTAACACTAAATGAGGTCATCTTGCTGCAAAGGTTTTCCCATGTTCATTTTCACCTGTGGAGTTTAGTGCTAATGCAGTGATGTTACTGGGGCTCCAAGGTTCAGTTCTGCTCTTTAGCACAAAGCTGCTTGATATTGCCCCTCTTGTTGTCAGATCACTTTCAGGACAGCATTTTATTACAGGGTTCTCAGATTTATCTCTTCCCTGCTGAGCTGCCTTCAGTCTCCCCTCTCATCCAGGGAGAAGACAGTTCTGCAATCACAGAATCACAAAATCATTTTTAGGCTGGAAGAAACCTTTGAGATCATCAAAGGTCACCAAATCTAACTCTGCCAAGTCCACCACTCAACCACTTCCCTCACTGCCACATTTACACATCTTTTAAATATCTCCAGGGATGATGAGTCCACCCTTTTTCTGGGCAGCCTGTTCCAATGCTGGGAAACTGTTTTCATGAAGGAATTTTTCTGAGCAGTTAATCTAAACCTTCCCTGGCCTGAGACCATTTCCTCTTATACTATCAGTTGGTACTCTGGAGAAGGGGTTGACACCCACCTCTCTACATAAATTAACTAGCATCTGCCAAAGGATCTATAAAAACCCCTCAGGCATCTCTGATACTGGCTAGTCACAAATTTGCAAGAGCCTGAAAAGCCAGGTGCTGCTCCCATGCTCATTTAGGCTCCAGAATAAACTAGGCCCTGCCATGTCAAGCTGCTTCCTCACCTTACTTGCTCATGGAGGCTCTAAGCAATCATTCGTGTGATCTTTAGTGATGGTGAAAGCCATTTAAGGTTCCTGTAGGAACCTTAAACAGGACCTTGAGGTTTTTCATTCTCTTTTCAAGTCCAAATGCTCTAGAGAGCTATTAGAGCTCTTGATGACATTGAACCCTCCAGAGTCAAGTGTCTTCTTCACAGTGGAAGCTTGTATTCCTAATAAAAATATGCTATTAAAACTATATTTGTAATAAAGAAATGCTGTAAAAGATGGAAATGTTCAAATTCTTTCTCTGCTTTCCCAGCCTTCAGAAAGCAGTTGCCCCTCTGTTACCCTCAGTGCTGTCTGTACGGTCACTAGTGCTGCACCACCTCCACAAAGGCCATTGCTCCCGATCCTGCTCCCCTTGAAATGGGTTGAGACATGCATGTGGAGACTCTTTTCTGCACGGCTTCCCCTTGCTGTAGGTTGGCACCACCTACGGTATCCACAGCAAGCCAGGCAGGCTTTTTACTGTAGTTAAGACACATTCCTCACATAGCACCAGCAGCAGCAGGATGAGAGAGTTGTAAGCACTGACTTCCTTTCTTTGTATTTACATTGAGTACAGCTCTGTTGAGTCATGTCTGGAGAATATTTATATGGGCATAGAGTAGCTGCCAGTCTGGTGGTGTTGCAAAAGACAAGAAACCATCTTATTCAGGCTGCTGTGGCCTTGAATGTTTTTTTCCCAACCTTCAGAATGTTTGCTCTTTTCTTCTTAGTTAATCCCCAGATCAGGATAAACAGTGTGCCCCTGTTTCCTATAAACCAGCTGTGGGATACACTGTCAATTGGTGAAGCCTAATAGGTCAACAGCCTCACTGGGCAACCTGCACTTGAATGTTAAAGCCACACACAGCCTCAAGCTTTAACATTCCTGGTTCAGTCCCCAACCCTTGGGACAGAGGGATATTGTGAGACAGGCAGTGCTTAAGAATAACAAAGGAAATTGTATTGCAACAGTGACCCTTTCAAACACAGGTGTACCTTCAGAAGGAGACACTGTACTTAATTTAAGTACTTAAATTAAGACTATGAAAAGAAATGCTCTCAGCACAGTAAAAGTAAAAGTTTCAATTATTGCCACTCAGATAAAATTTTGTATTTAACCTGTTCAATGGGAAGTCATTACTTGTCATCAAGGAGTATGATTCCAGCACAAAGTAAAATATTTGAGCTCTGTTATTATGCAGATCTCACAGTGACAAGTAATGCTCCTTAATTAGTTTTACATATTCTCCATTCATGAAAAATTTTCATTTCTCCTAGAAAACAACTGGGAAGTCTCAATCTACAGATGAGGAAAAATCACTATTCAGTAGTGCAATAGATCTCTCAACCTTCAAAACCAAAATCAGATCAGCATACAAACATATTACTGAAACCTTACTTTGGTTTTATGCTAGATTTTTTCAGATTAGTTTTTGAAATTTAAACTTTAATCATTGCAGCATACTTATTCTTGGCATATCTCAACTGGCATGTTAAACTGGTGACTCATTAAGTCCAGGATCATGTTCAAACTTAAGTAGCTAATGTTATTAATGGAGAAGAAAGGACAAGAATCCATAGTGCATAGTAATATGCTTATGGTAGATTTTTCCACCTCCTCTTTGTTAGATGGTGGTAAAAACATAAGCATTTATAACCTGTTCAAAACCAAAAGATCAGTAGAAACTAAACTATCTGTATTGCAAAGGGAAGCATGCCCTAGATAAGCATTAATTTGAGAAATGGTTTGTCTCTCAGACATGGCTTTTGAAATGCCCTCTTTATTTCCTCTAAACGTTTGTTTGACTGCATGGCATTGCCTCAGAGCTGGGTATCTCTTCACAGCCCCTGTCAGGCTGGGAGGGACAAAGGGAACTGTCTCCTGTGGTAGCAGCCCAGCAGCCCTTGAAGGACAAGGGTCTCTTCTCCACTTTGTTCTGGGGTGGTTGTTGCTTCAGGAAGATGGCAAATGTTGCTAATGCAGTGTGGACTCCTGAGCCCAGATAAGACCCCAATAGTTACGACACAGAACAAGAGAGGAATCCACAATTGTTCAAAATAGGTCATATGTACAAGAGTCCAAAAAAAATTCTGAGAACAGTTGTATTTCTTTCTACAAATACGGTGGAAACTCTTTGTCCTGGAATTCTCTTATCCAAGTGATGTGTTACCAGTACTTCTTCTTGCTGCTGTTTTTGTTACTTCAGAATTCATATTGCACCAAAGACATGTTAAGGCTGCTGAAGAGCAGCCTTTTCTGTTTTTCTAAACAGAAATACTCTTTCTTATTACAAATTCATTATGTATATAAGGACACACTTGGACTGCCAACCACCACATATAATCATCTGAGCAAGTGAGAACTGACACAGTCCCCAAATATGTCAGGTTTAAGGGCCAAGAGCTGTTTCAGTCAACAAATACTTTTGACAACAAATTTGTAAAAACTGTAGTGGAAATTACAAACTTTCAGAGATAAGATTCTTATAACAGCTTTCTAAATACCATTTGAGACAAAATTCCCATTATTTCCCCAGAATTCCTTTTCCTATCCCAAAAGAGATTGTGTGATGCAGCAGCCTCTGTCAGAGAACAAAAAAAATTCTTTCTGTCATCCAGATACTTTCTTCTAATCCTGCACTGAAATGCCTGATGTGCTGCATGCATCACATAAACTAATTGCAAATAAGGAATCAAACTTTCCTTTGCAAGATCCTAATAGAAGGCATAAAAACCCCTTGGTAACCCTGTTTTGAAAGAGAATTGCTAAGCACATTTTCAGTAAAGGTATTTGAGGGGCTGACAGTGTCTAAGAGCTGAAGCAGGTTGCCAAGCCTTTAATTTAAAAAAATCTTCCTGTCTGTTTGTAGAGAAATAGATAAGTATAATGAGTTTCCTTTACTGTGCTGTTAATGGAATTTGCTCACTTTGATTTATGAATCACTAATTGCTACCCACTTTTGCTGATGAAAGAAATCAGAAGATATTTAGTGGGATAAAATAGGTTCAATTTGCACTGGCATGAAACATTCAGAAAAAACAGGAACCTGATCCTTCTATATCCTTAGAAGGATATATAACAATTACTATAGTCCACTTGGATAAGAATTGAAATTTTTCTCTGATGGAAGGCAGGAGGCAGCATAGAGTTTTTATAAGCAATTTTTTTTCTAGAATCCAATAACTCAAATAGCCAGTGTTAGAACTTTCTTGTCAGCCTGAATTGAGAGGATGGTGTCTAGTATTGAGGCTCTGATAATCTCCAGCAAAAACGTTCTATTGCCTCTGCAATTTGTGGGGTGGGACAATGCCTGTCACCAGTGAAAGAACATGCTACCTGCCAGGAAATTCTCAGCTGAGATATTTCACTCATATACAAACAATTCATGGCTGTCTGTATGCCTTTGGAATTACTGTAACACATATGTATGAGCATTTTCAGGGTTCATTGTGGTATTCCAAGATCTACACTCAGGTGTCTGAAAATTCCAGGATTTAGATCAAGCCCTTGTTTGTATTACTCTCTACAGTAATAGGGGCCAGGGACTCCACCTCCTCCTAAACAGAAAATGTTTCTTTGGCACTTAGAGCCAGTGAGCACTGGCAGTGAAATATATTTGATAAATATTTATTGATGTCTGAATAGTAGTAGTTTTGTTTCTTCAGCAAGTTTTCTTTTTTCTCACTGACTTTCAGCAAATGTAGACAATAAAAAATCCTCCCCTGTTTTTACTGGATGTGCTTACCCAATTACAGTATAAATTTTACCTACCAGTTTACTCAACTGCTGAATGTGTTTTCTGGATAAGTTAGGGCAGGCATATATAAAATGTAAGGCTGGCATTTGTCTCCCAACTTAACCTCTTTTTTGCTTCATGCCTGTATACCATCATCAGTTGTGAAATTATTGTAAAATGGCATTGTAGAATCAGTGAGTGAAGGGAGATGAAGAGTACAATTGCTATTTGTGAAACTAGTAGCTTTCTGCTTAAGAAGAAATGTCTCAAAATTTTGTAATATTCACTTTTCTTTTAAAAGCTGCTAGAAAAGGGCCTTCCTAGTATGCAACAGTCCCTCTTACAGATGATCTACAGTCTTCTTAGTTATATGGACCTGTCAGCTATTCCTGTGAAGCAGTTTAACATGGAAGTGCTAAAAACCATTGAAAAATACGTACAGGTAAATACCATATTGTCTCTATATTACTATAGGAACTTAGCAGCATTTGCTCTCCTAAGTTGATTTTCTGTGTAAGAATTTAAGACTAGATTAGCAGGGGAGGGCTGCAAGTGCCTGGTGTGGTACAAAGTTTGTAAACATCCTGATGTCTCATGGCCTGTGCATCCCCAGAGAAGATTCCTGGCTATGTTTTCACTGTGTGGGAAGGTTGGGCTTCAGCCTTGGAGTACCTCAGAGCAACCTTAATACCACTCAGAGCCTGAGTGACCATTCTTTAATTACTAGCACAAGGGAGGTGTGGCATAAGCACTTCTCTTCAGAGACCTCTGAACCTAATTCTTGACAAGTGAAAAATACATGGGAGTACTAGGAATTCACAGAGGTAAAAACCCATGTCAAGTCACCTTTTTTGTTAAATGGGGATTCTGCTTTGGCCCTTATATTTATTCATACTGATTAAGACATTCAGGTAGGAGATTTAAAATCCTCTGCCAAGTTGGCTTTATCCACAGGTCTACCAGCTTGTGGGCCAGTTCCCTAACAGTGACACCTTAGGCAAGTCTTGGTCTCTGATGTTGAAATTATTCTGCAATTACACAGACACCTTGTCACTGGCCAAGAGAGACAAAGAATATGGATGTTCTGATTTTACATTTTAATTATGTGGCAAAAAATACAACTGTGAAATTTAAATAATCTTGAATGTGTGTGAATCTCACTTTCTGTTTGCTGAGTAAATATATTATTTCTAGAGCATTCACTGGAGAGAAGCCTTGAATATCCTGAAATTGGTAGTTTCTCGTTCTGCCAGTTTAGTTCTACCTTCCTATCAACATAGTGATCTTTCAAAAATGGAAATACATCGAGTGTGGAACAGTGCCTCCAAGGAGCTACCAGGGAAGACTTTGGAGTTTCATTTTGATATTTCAGAGGTATTTTTGTAGTTTTGTTTCTTATCACCTTATTTCTGTCTTCTCACTGGACTCTCTTACAGCAGTCTTTATCCTGCAAACGCTTGTAACTTTATAGAACTAAATGGTCCTAGTGATTTTAATGGGTCCTAGTAACTTTATTGTTAAGAAGCTGCAGAACTGTTTGCAGGATTATAGGTTATTTGATACAGATAATAGTGAGCTGTTGAGTTTAAAAAGAAATGCAAGCATAAAAAGGCGTATGGTACTATTTGCTTTCCTGTCAATATAGTCCTGAAAAATGCTGAGTATTCTATTGTCAATCCAAGAAAGCATTTCAATATCTGTTGGAAAAGGGCCAAAGTGTTCAGCACTCTTAGGGAAAAAAAATTTAAAATACGTAAGAAGTGCAGATTTGAAATAAACTTTATAAGCTTTCTTATATCAGGAACTTGTGTGGCAATTGCTTTGAGTATTATCGATCCATGAATGTTTACTAAGTATGGCAATTGCTACTCAGACATCCACAGGAAAATAAGAAACCTACCAAGTGATGTGAAATTTGCTGTACTCCTTGTTTGATCCCTGTCTATGATCTTCAAAATAATCTTTTCCTCCAACTGAAGCAATATGGCTCTTCTAAATTCATCCTGAAGCAGGGTGCTACTGAATAATTCCTCTCTGTTTAAGACTCCAATTATTGGGAGGCGCTATGATGAGCTGCAGAGCTCTTCTGGGCGAGATGGCAAACCCAGGGCAATGGCTGTCACCCGAAGCACTTCTTCAACCTCATCAGGATCTAACTCCAATGTCCTTGTTCCTGTGAGCTGGAAGAGACCCCAGTATTCTCAGGTAGGTAGCCCACTATTCATTAGCAAGTTGCAGTCAGAGCAGCTGAATTAGCACGTGCTTGGGTCCTTAAACACTTGTGCCCTCTGTGCCCTGTGCAGCCTGGGGGAAGTGGCAGCACAACATCTGACCTGTGTGCTGTCTTTCTTGGACTCAAAAATGGACTGAGTTATGTCCACCTTCTATCGCAAAGCTGTTTTTCTTTCAGCTTGCAGGAAATGCATCTCTTTCAGACCTCTTCAGTCTAGGTCAGATTTAAGTAAACACAACACGTGAGTTCAGATTTTAGCAAGGGTAGATAGCTTGTGCAACTTTTAAAGTTTTCTTGGGAAGTTCAATTAAAAGAATAATTTTCTTAGAAGTGATATTTGATTACCTTAATGATTTTGTTTATCTGCCAGTTAAAATTAAGCCATGCAGAGTAAACTTAATTTTTGCTGTTTTCTCTTTTTTAATATATTAGGTTATACAGCAGTGACTCAGGCCCAATTCTGAAAAAAAAATTATGCATGTGCTTAATTTTAGGTTTCTGAACTTTCTTTTTGAAGTGATGCATATGAGCCAATGTTTTCTTAATATATTCAATGGAATTTATAGACTAATTTAAATATAATAAACAGCAAAATCATTAACAGCTATTTTTATGTTTCTTTGATGCATAGTTGCTCTGAAAGCAATCCTTTGAGCATTTAATGACTAATTCTTTGTTTAGTTCCTCCTAATTAAAAATTGCTAATGTATGTTACTAGCCACAGGGAGAATGCATGGTTAAAAATGCTCACTTGAGAAACATCTTGTTTTCTAGAAAAGGACAAAGGAAAAGCTGGTGCATGTCCTTTCCCTGTGTGGTCAGGAAGTTGGGCTGAGTAAAAACCCTTCAGTAAGTAGCCTTGTATTGACCAGTTTTTGTTTCATTGTGTCCTGAGCGTTGAAAGTGAAGAACTGTGTTTCCCAGGGTTGCTGACCAGATTTGCGTAGGTTTGAAGCCGCTGCTGTCACTGTCCTTTGTACTGGCCCAGGCTGTGTTTCTCAGCAAATGGACCGGGGAGTGGATGGCTTTCACCAATTAAATCCAAAGATTTACTTTGGGGGCTATGTGTGGTTTTCCTGTGAGAATCTCTGATGCTGTAGATTTTACTTTTGCCATCTCAGTGGGTAGAGAGTAACGACCTCTGTATTAACAATCCAGAGCCTTTATAAAGTAAAAAATTATATTACAGAAATAAAATGGGAGGGGAAAGGGTGTGTGTGTCTGATTTTTCCATTAGACACTAGTTCTGATGTTACTCTTTAAAAATTAGTGTTATCTGGTGCCAGGAAAAGGGTGATTGATCACCCAGGGTGGGAAACTCTTAAAATATTTATTAAATATTTTCTACAGAAAAAAAAGAAAATCTTCTGAACATGGTATGTCACTTGAACATGGTATATGTCACTTCTATAATGGAGAACAGGTCCTTTGTTTCTGCAAGACAGGAACTGTTTAATTTGTGCAACTAAATTGCAGATACAAGTATACTCAGTAGGAAAGAAAAAAACACGGCTTGTTGTATTTTCTAATCTTGACATATTTTTTAACAACTTGTTAACTGGAGGGTTTTTTTTAAATGAACTTATTGTATCATCCCCTTGACAGTATTTTCTCTGCTAAGTTCTCTGAATTTTGTTCCTATATATGTATACAAACATCCAGGCAACATCAATCTGCAGCCTTTAGGAGGTAGCTGTAATATTCTTGGATGTGTTCCCACAGCATGAAGTTGTTTCTTTGTACAAGTTTAATCTGAAGGCACCTGTCCAACATAAATAATAAAGAGTGTTCTAAAAATACTCAGTGAAGGAATTAGGTGTGTACTGGAAATACAGTCTTCTGAATAACCAATTACAGCTTTTAGGAAGAAACAACCAGAGGGAACAGTTTGTAACAAAAGAAATCCTTTGAATTGTAGGTGATTTTTTCTTCCTGTGGTGATTTGGATCTGATTGAGCACCAGACGAGCTTGGTCTCTTCAGAAGACGGAGCAAGGGAGCAGGAGAACATGGATGATTCAAACAGTGAACAGCAATTCAGAGTCTTTAGGGACTTTGATTTTCTAGATGTTGAGCTGGAAGATGGGGAGGTACAGTATATTTTCTCTGAAACGGCTTTTTTATTAAAACACTTTTATACTCCTTCTGCTAAACACTTCTCTTCTTGTAACATAAAACTTTAACTGCGTAGCTATAAATGTACTTTTAGGTTCAGATTATTTATGATCTTGACTTAGTGTTTATTTCAGTAGCGTAACAGTAAAAAGACTACCACACCCTTCCTTTCTGAATCTATTTTAGGAAACACTGCAAAACTGGTAGTGGAAAATAAAGCCTCTGTTCTAGTACCTTTTTGGTGAACTTACTTTTAAGTGAACTTATTTTAAATACAGTTTGTAAAAAATTAAATTGTTAAGAAAATATATATATTTCCTGATTAAAAACATATAAAATGAAATTGTTCCAAATCTGTTGGTTCATAAGGAACCCTCTGAGACATTAATTCAGGCCTTCAGGCTGCTGTTATTGCTGCATCTGCCGATGAAATCACTTAGAGCTGTACCTTCCACTCTGCTGAGGTGTCTGTGATTTCATCATTTCATGCAGGAGCTAAACAAAATCCTCAGCACCCAGATCAAGTCTTGACAGGTGAAGGCTGTCAGCTCACCTTGAGCTGAAACTGCTGAAGGGAAAAACTGATAAATTTTGGGGGGGCTACACCCTTTAACCTTGCTAATATGAAACTTGGGGCATTTCTTTCTATTTGATCAGGAAAAACCAAAAATCTGTTGCCAAACAAGTCTAACAATTTTGTTGCTGTTGAAAAATTCAGAAATTGTTAGTTGTTTTGAAGGACTTCAGATTCAGATGTCTTAATTGTGGACTTGTTTTTAACATGAATTCTCTCAGTCATCACTCTTAGCCCTGAGAAGAACATGTGTACAGGAAGAAATATTCATTTTTCTACCTATTTGTATTACAGTAGTAAAATAATTTTAGGTAAACAGAACATTCAGGTGTGAACACATGTACATCTGAATTTTTTTTTCCAGTGAAGAGAAAGGATGAAGGAATGGGGAAAAAAATGTCCCAAAGTCCTTATTTTCCCAAAGCAGGAATTTCTGTATCAAAATTAGTAGTCTTGGCTCACAGATGTCCATGACTTTGCTGAGGGAAAAAAACAACCCAAAAAAAACCCCAAAGCCCACAAAAAAAAAAAAAAAAAAAGAGAGAAGGAAAAAAAAAAAAAGCCCTGAAAGGCTAGTTGGCAGCAATGGTTAAAAATACATTAGAGAAATATTGAAGGAGCTTCAAGGTTCCAAACAAGGATAAATGATAAAACAATAATGCCATGTTGTCTGGCAAAAATACACTAATACACTGGCTGCAGTAATTTCTGTGTCTTAAAAGCTTTCAAGGTATTACAAGGATGTAGGACTGCAATTTTGACTGAAGATCACTTGATAATTTTTTTGTCCACTGAAATGCAGTAATTTCTTCATTCTCTTCACCACTTAAAATTATATAGAGAGTATAAAATAATTGTGCACAAAAAATCCTTTTAAAATAAATTTACTTTCATGGCCTGTGACTCTGCAAAGATTTTTTTTTATACATGTGGCCAGTTTCAAGACTGAGGCCTAAATTAATTGATATCTTTGCAGCCTTAAGTTGGTCATGAAACAGATACCAAGCTTCTCTACTTTAATGTGAAGTAAAATTAGAAATGTTGAGTTTCACATAGTGGTTTTTTAATTGCCACGGATTGCATTCCAAAGTTTAGTTCAGATTTGGTTTACTACTGTTTTAAAAATAAACTTAGACCTAGTGTAAAAGGCTACTTCTCTAATGACTGAGTTGAAACTGTAACATTTACGTCATATCTGAGTGTGGTACATTCATAAAAATGAAAAAACAGTGTTAGAAAACTAAAGCTAGCAAGAGTCCTTCAAAAAAGTGCATATGATTTTAACAGGCCAGTGATGCTTGGATCATCCCCAGACAACAAGGTATATTTGTTTGAAATTTCCTAAAGATGTGAAAGCAAAAAATAGCTATTTTCAGACTTTAAAGGAAGAGTTGAAGTTTCTGTGATAATATTTGTTAAAATTGTAGGCAAATGTTTGTCTATGATGTCTTTGATGCAGTGATTTTACATAGATTCTTTCTATTTGTTTTTCTATCTGTTATATCTGCTACCCAGGAACTTCAGGTAAGAATGCTACTTGAACTCAGATGTGCCAGCATATGTTATGCCTTCTTGCAAATTTATATTGTAGAATAACATCATAGTTTTGCTGTTGCCTCCCCCCTTCAGTGTGTGTGTAGGTGAGTGTGTGTGTGTGCTTGCAATTCTGACAGGTGCTTCATTTTTTGTCTTGTATTAGAAATAATTTGGAGGTCATTTTCAAACATTCTGCTTCATTTTAAGTTTGTTTTTAACATGTTCGACAGTCTTCACAAATTTTAAAAGATCTTAATTCTAGTATCAGTGTTTTTCAAACTGAGCCCTTTTCCTTGTGATATCTTTGTGCGTGATGAATGTGTAGAAACTTGATAATCTATAGAGTTTGGGCCATTTGTTATTAGGGGCTAATTACATATAATTTCTACCTTTTCTGTTGTGGCATATTGTCTCCTGTTAGCATCTTCCTAAAGCTGATGTCTGGGACCTCTTAAGACAGTTTACATTATTGCTATGAGACTCAATTTAATTGAATAAATAAATTAATTAATTTCTACAGCCTAAATTAATACAGCTGTATGGTCCTACCAACTTTGCTGGACTCATTTACCCTGTGAGGAAAACTGAAAAGACACATCAGTCATTGCTAGTTTGGGACCTAAATTTTGAGTTTGTCAATGCATAGAGAGAACTGAAGCAATAGATAATGTAATGAATTGTACAAATAATACAGAAATCAGCAACCACAGAATTTTGCATATCTGTTTCTGATAGTTTGTATATCAGTTAATATGCAAACACAACCCCCAAAAATCTTTGTCTCAAAATGCCTGTGCTGTAAGAGATACATCCATATTGAAATAGTGCCTTGCTATGTACTTCCACAAGGCTTCTGCCTATGCCCTACAATATTTGAGTGTTTCCACTAACTTTGCATACTTTGTCAACACAGTAAGGATGAAAATTTGTGTGAAAGAGGTTTTGCATGATTCTTACTGCCTCTGTGGAGGAGCTTTACTGCTCTCCCCAACACAGGACTACTTTCCTTTCTGTCTCTCCTTTCCTCTGGGCTTGGAGTAGTAAGTTTGAAGTAGCTGCAAGGGCATATCTGCTCCTTCACCAGAGGGTGGTGACTTTAGGAAGTTCTGTGTGGTACCTGCTCCCTGCTGGCTGGACACACTTAGAATGTGATTGTTTTCCTCTGACTTGATGTGCACCACTGGTGACTTTTCAGTAATGGCTTTGCTCCTGCTGTAGATAAAAATGAACAGCCTCTCAAATATATTTTTGCTCTTTCTTGTTAACTGTGGAAGAAAGATTGCTAAATAGACTACAAAAACATCTCCATCTTCATAGACATGTGCTGACCTCTTGTTTAAATTCAGTATGGTTCTGGGTGCCCCTGTAGCAAAATTACACTAATCCAAATGCTATGGGTATTTGCGTTGTAGCATTTCATCCCTTTCACCCTCTTCCCTCACCTTTAATTCACTACCCCCTCTAACTGCATGCCCTGGAAGTGTCCCTTTTATTTTTCTTCTTTTTGCTGGCTTCCTTCTTTAAGGAATTGCAAAATAAAACTGCAACAGGAAATATTCCCGTAAACATGGGCTGCTAAATTTACTGATGGCTTTACAAGGCATCCTGAGGATAAGGGTGTGATGACAGTCATCTTTGCTTGCTTGCTTATTTATGTCATTTTGTCATTTGTTAGTTCAGTAATTGATGTGTTTGTGGAGGATGTCTAATTGCTGCATGTGTCCTCCAGCATTTGAGGGGGAGGATGGACAACCAAAGAATTTGTTAAAATAAATAGCTTGGAACTGAACAGTCATTTTTATGATTTAAAGAGTCTGACTCCTTAAGTCAGATGTGTTCTGTTCTTTTTCCACATGAAACTACCATGTAATACCAGTCCCAGGATGAAAACACAGGGTTCTTCCAATAATGTGTCAGGCTTCGTAACAATTTCATCTTAATTTTCTCTTCATTGTAGTACATTCCTTGATTCCTTAAGTTTTAAATGTTCTTGTGAATTGCAAGGGTTGTCTTTTTCCTTAAAAATATTTGTTTCTATTTTCATCATATTTGTTCATGAAACAGTGAGCTTAATGTCCTGAAACCGAACTTTCCCTCCTATTCAAATTCCACAGTCCATTGCATTAAATGGTAATGATGCAAAATAAGATCAATTTGTGCAAGTGTTTTGATTGTTAAGGAGGTAAGATTGCAATTTAATTCATCGCAGATTATGCAGTTTGGTCCCCATTCAGTAAACGTCTGAGTAGTCCCAAAGGAGCATCACTCGAGTGTTTAAAATCACAACTCTGCTTAAGGGGCCTTACTGAACTGAGACCTCTTTCTCAGTCACTGCACTGATCATAATTTTGATCCAAATAAAGCCAGGAAATAATCATAATCAGTTATTCGACAATAATATTGTTTCTTAGACAGAACTATATTTTTTTTCAAATTAATATTAAAGTATCACTGTCAGCTCGAATTTTCACCAATTGACTTGCTTGTTTAAGAGCATTGCAACTTACAGAGTCTTGTTTAAAACAGGCAGCCCTGAACCTTAAAAGGAAACATTTTTCTCTATAAATTTCCTTCCCATGCTGCTGCAGAATTGAGGGCTTTCACCTAGGCAAAGTACCCAAAACTGCCTCTGAATACTTCTGGGGAAACCTTTCTTGCTGTGTAAGGCCCCTTTTGCCTCTGGAGGTCCCTGGCAGGAGCTGCTGTGGATGTGGTCCTGCATTTGCCAGAGAAGAGCCTGGCTAGACTTGGAAGGGAGCGAGAGATTATTGCAATCAGGGGAAGGCATACAGTCCACTGGAAAATATATACAGCAAATAAACAGAAAAGGGGTGGAAGACTAATGGTCATTTTTATATATGAAAGAAATCAAGGGATCTTTTTATCCGTTCAGCAGCCTAACCATTAAGCAAATGGTTACACTATTTGCTTAATGCACTCAGCTTTATGTAACTGTGTGTGGGATCAGAACTGGAAGTCTGATAAATATAAAATGTTTGGTCCATTTGACTGTGTCCTTTCTAAAATGTGAGATCACAGGCAATGCTTATCAGGCTATTCCTGAAATATAGTTTCAAATAATTCAAGTAGCTTCAATAATAAACAATATGGGCCTAGAATAAAAGTTTAAAAGGTGTGCTGCTTAAAGTGTTACATTTTTTTGTGTAAAGCAAGGGTTTGTTCAAATCTAGTCACCATTATGGTTATATATATAAAGCAAAGAATCTAAAATCTTTAACATAAGTTTTGCAATTGAACCATTGGTATGATCTGTGCTTCTAATACTTTCAAACATTAAAAAATCCTTTAAAATAGCTTTCAAACTTTTCCTTTGCAATCACTGCTCTACTGGTATCGAGGAGTGTGTATATGTGGACTTACCAAAACAAATTCCTAAATTAGCAAATGCATGAAAAATATCTAATACTGAAAGGACTGAGTGTTCATTTAACTGCCATTTCCATGCTTCTGCTCTTATCTCCAGGTGAACAAGCAAGATAATGCTTATTTCCAGTTTTTACTATATTTTTACATTAAAATATTTCTGGAGCTAACTTTAGCATATGATAAGTTTTATACCAAGCAAGCTGACCCTCTGTCTGATTTCAGGGTGAGAGCATGGACAACTTCAACTGGGGAGTGCGCAGACGCTCCCTGGACAGCCTGGACAAGTGTGACATGCAGCTGATGGAAGAGAACCAGCTCTCAGGGAGCACACCCAGCCTGAACAAAATGAACCATGAGGACTCAGATGAGTCATCAGAGGAGGAGGATCTGACCACCAGCCAAATCTTGGAGAACTCAGACCTAGTAAGTTGCAGACTTGAAATTTAGGAAAAGATAGGGTGGTGGGTTTAAATAAGCCGGGCTTTTCGTTTCCTCTGCCCAGGTGCAATCTATTGAGCTGAAATAGGTGCATGCATTTTCCCTTCTTTGCAAAGGTAAATAAACAGGAATTCTAACACAAGGTTTGAAACACAGGAATCATCAGATCTTATTATTTACCGTTTTTTTTACTATGGGACAATTTTTGACAGTTGGCCAATAGTAAATATTTCTGATGTATTTAATGTTTAAAGAAATAGAACAAGACTCGAGGTTTAGAAAATCTAAACAGTTTCAGATTTTCATTGCTCACTTCTGTGATGCTTTTAATAAAAATGTTATGGCAGAAATATTGAAAGGATTCTGTCTATATACAAACTAAGAGAGCCACTGTCACTGCACTGTAAGACACTCTCTGCTTTGCAGGTTCATGAAAGCAGCATGTGTTAGGGTAGCTGTATACTCAGTTCTTTTGTGTTTTTGTTGTCTTTTAAACAGATTATAAATCTTTCCCCGTCTGAGGATGCAAATCATATTGACTCACTTTCTACATCATGTGAAACAAACTCAGCAGACCCTCATCATTTTAACATGGGAACATCCAGCTTTGATGTGTCTTTACCTGGTATGAATAATCTCCAGGTGTCTGAAGGACCCAAGGTGAATACATTTTTTTCTTTCTTTTCCAGCTGTATTTTATGTAACACTGTTACAATTTCTTTTGCTTACAGTTCATAAAGAGATTGATCTGTGAAATCAAGTACATTCTGGCTTCCTCTGCCTAGTGGCATACTACAATTCATTCATGCACTACTTCACTTGCTACCATTTCCTTTCTACTTACACTTTCTTCATTAAGAGATTTTATTTATTGGTTCTTAAAGATGTTGCACTACATATGCACCAAAACAGTACAAACTCATCAGAAGACAAGTTCATGAACTGGCTACAAGCTACAATTTCAAGGAAATATTCTTTTGTTCTTCATGCTAAATTAAAGAACAATGTGCCAGCTCATGTGGTGGGTGTATGGGTGTATTCTCTGAAATATTTTTGTATGTGGGGCCCTATTGTACAGTTGTGTGCCCTGGATTCAGTACTTGCCTTTGGCAGACATGCAGAAATTTTTAATTCATGACCACAATATTAAACCATCCTGGGGGTGGGGAGGCAGGATTTGCAAGGATACAACAACCATATTCAGCAGATTGTATTTCAGAGAACTGTATCAGAAGAAGAAGACAAAGCAAGGTTGGTAAATCATTATCAGTATGGGGATGGTTTCTTTCATTTTCTATTCAATGGTACTTGCTCATGAAAGATGAGGTGAACCTACTCCTTTCAGTGTCTCTCCAGAAATATAATCTGGTTTTGGGGGGGGCGGGGGTTGGTATGTGAATTAGTGGCTTGATGATACTGTTGGCTTCTGTCAGTAAAGCTTCTCTGTCATGTCTAAATTGAGTGACTTCTGCAGAAGGAGCAGTTATGAGACTGGGGCAGAGGAAGAATATATCTTCTGTAATCATTGCCTTTCCTTCTTGCCCTTGCCCCCTCCAAATGCAGCCACACAAAAATTTGATACTGCTAGCACTGCATGTTTCAGAAGGAATGGAAACTTCTACAGAAGAGGTCACAGAAGAGGAGGTTGGAATTGGGCTGAATATTGAACAAATTGTTTGTGTCAGAAACCACTGCAGTAGGAAGAAAGGACAGGAGGAGGGAAGTGTTTGTAAGGATAGGAAAGGAGGAGAACCTCTCCAAACAGTGGCTGTGGAGAAGGTAAACTCATTATCATTTGTCAAAACAACTGTTGGTAGACTAGTAACCACATAACAACCATAAATGGCAGAAGCTGGCAGAATTTCAGCTCAGGAAGCAGCAGTCAGAACAGACACATTTGCAGGTGGGAACTGCAGCTGATCTCATGCATCCAGCTGCAGTAGCTGTTGGTGTGTACTGAAAGAAAGAACTGAAAATCACAGCTTAGGAGTTCAGTGTATGTCTGGGAGTTTGGAATCTTGACTTTCATAATCTCTTTAATGTCCCATGTGCCAATATTCATCAAAAATGAAAAGCTTTGAAATAAGTAAGTGAAGAATGTAAAATCAGAGCAATTTATTGTGGAATTGACAGGCAAATTCAGCTAGTCCTGGTAGAAATTTGTTATTGGTGTAAAATACAGCTCAGATTACAATTCAGTCACAAAAATGATTGAATCAGTCAGCACAGAATGCCCTATGGGTGGGGTTTTTGCCTCAAAGGTATTTCCTCCTAGTGTGCATACTTCTGTATTTTTACTCAAAATAATTTGAAGTCAATGTAAAGAAGAAGTTATCCAGTTTTTAGTCAGAAAACTTGAAACTTACAGCTAAATACTTTTTACTTAATTTCATAACACAAAATCTGAGCTCTTTACTGTTTATCTTTTCCTCTGAATTCTTCTTTTGAGAGAGAGCTGAGGTGTCATCAATGCAAAGGAAATTTTTTTTTACTTCTTCAGTGATTTACAAAATGTTTAGTTGTTGCATCATAAGCAAAAACAAAAATATCTCAACCTTTAAATAGATACAGCAATTGAGAGAAACAGACTGATTATGTAGCCTCTTCCTAGATGTTTCAATGCCAAAATCCACATATTATTGTTAACAGCACTTAATTAGTTAAACTAACTTTCTATTAAAGATAGTGGGATAATTTTATGAGAGTTACAAAAATACACTATATTATGTGTTTTTCCAGTTACCTAAACTCACATATTTCTGGAAGTGTACTACAATCCTCCATTAATATCCAAAGTTCACTTTTCTATTTTGCTTTTGGGGCATAATTTTAGACTCCAGTGGATGGGAGGTGTTTGCTCCCTCTTCCTTCCTCCCTTGCTCTATCCCATCAAAATGTGTTTTCCTCCTACAGACTCTGTCATTGCAGTGAAGAAAATGCAGTGGTTCTTTCAAGCTAATATTTAATATATGAAACTGGTTACTACTAATTATTTCTTGAATAAGCATGAAATTTTAATACTTTTTACCAGGTGCTTTGGTTCCTAGTCTGATAATTCAGCCATATAGCTTGCATTTCTCTTTTCAAGATGGTTCAGGCTCTGATCCATTTTATTCACCCCAAACTCAGGAATATTCCTACCTCTTTTGCTTAGAAAACAAAGAAAACCAAAAGATTATTCTACTTAATTTCTGATCCTGTCCCCTCTCTTACATGTCTTGTTTAATTTTTACAAACACAAATCCCCATAATTAATCTGTAGGATCCAGACAGACTTGATAAACTGCAGAGGGCCACTTTTCTCATTTAATTCCACTTGCCACAGATTTCCCTCCCTATTCATTCCCAGCACATGTATGTGCATGCACATGGGCATATGTACACAAAGGTTTGAGCAACCCACTGCAGTCATCCCTGCAGGAAGTGCTTTGGATGCTTTGGATGAAACAGACAAAAGCCAAAAGATTAAAGCTGAAACAAAACTTGTTCAGACTAAAAATGCAAGAAGAATTGGAACATTTCAAAAAGAAATCATGACCTTTAGGTGCTGATAGATGAAAAAGGAAGGAAATTTAGCATAATCCTTTAAATGGCCTGTTAGAATGCTTGGATTCCTCTTGAATGTAAATGACATGCTAAAATTAATTCCCAGTTCTAAACATGCATAGAGTCTGCCAGACAGTAATTGTTTCCAATATATTCTGAGAGGCTTTAATACAGTCTTGGACACTATAAAGTGTTAAGAGACAAGGACAGATTGACAGTAACAACAACCCTATTGTTTTTCTGAAAAATTACTTCCTTACTCTGTTGCCACATGCATTGGAATCTGAAATTCTTTGCTAGACAAGTTGAAAAAATGCATAAAATAATATTTATCCAAGACAGAAAGTTGAGCAAATACAGTATTTTTGAAGAAGTGTAAGTTGATTAATGTCATTTATAATCTGTGGCTTTATATCTGTGCAGTTTAACATGTTGTCAGGTGGGTTTTTTTCATTAAATGCTTTCCATTTATTAGAGGAATTAACTTACTAATTTGCTGTTTTCTAAGACATCATCCTTCACTCCCCTAGGCTGAAGCTGTAGCTGAAGAACAAGATATAGCAGTCCATGAGGATGACCTTTCAGGATCTACAAATGAACTCCCTGGAGCATTTGAATGCAGTGATAGCCTTAGTCTGGATATGACAGAAACTGAAGAGAAAGCTGACAGACTGGAACAATTTGCTCTTGCTAGGTATTTTGATGCACTATTATTTAAAAAGTTCTTTTACAATGTACAACAAAATGATTGCAAGGTAGTAGTTAATGGAATAGTTTTTTTAGCCACAAGAGTTATAAAATTCTCATGAGTTTGGAGCAGTGAGAAGACAATGCCCTAAATACCTGCATAATTATCACACAACTGAAAAAAAAAGCAAAACAAAACCAAGCTTTTAATTCTAGGAAAAATAAGATACAACATTTACATACATCTATGCAGCTAGGAATTATGTACATAATATGCTTAATTAAAATAAAAAGGAGGATTTTAAAAGATTTGCAGATATTACTTAGGTAACTGTTCAACAGATCAGATGTGTATTCATCCTTCTGATTTCTCACGAAAGAAAGTCTCAGTATTGTTAGAAATCCCAGCTATATGCTCTTAAGGCTGCTTGTAAGTGTGGCTGGACCCCAGTATTATGTTATAAAAAGGCTTTAAGATATTCTTTTTTTACATGCCATCTGGAGCTCTCTCAGATTTTGGATGCTGAGTTAGACTGCAGTTAGCCTGGGGACGTGGAAGAAGAGAGAGCTTTATTCTCCTGTGAAGTTTCAGCCTTCTTCTGTGAAATGGTTGTACAAGAAAACAATTCAAGTGTTCTGGGATGGAGGAAGATAGATGATAACAGCCTGAAGACAGGGAATCTGATTTGGAGGTTTTTCTTATTGTATTTTATCTGCCACCTTCTTGGCATTCTCCTTTCATCACCTTTTTCTGTTTCCTCCTTCAGTTTTGGAGATGCTGATCGAAATGCCTCCCCTCCTCCCTCGCCATTTTTTTCCGCCATCCTTGCTGCATTTCAGCCAGCAGCATGCGATGATGCAGAAGAAGCCTGGCGCAGTCATATCAACCAGCTCATGTGTGACTCTGATGGCTCCTGTGCAGTTTATACATTTCATGTGTTCTCTTCCCTGTTTAAGGTGAGAAAATAAGTTTAAGATGCAAAATCGTAATTTTTGTGGGTGGCAATTAGTGTTTCTTGATAGCAGCCCCAGTACTGAACTACTGGATATATAACCCTTGTCATTTTGCGTACTGCAGAATTACTGCTGTACTACATTTTCGTTTTCAGTATTGTCTTCTGTGACCAGTTTTGTCATGAAAATACCATCATACTTGCAGGTTTGGAGATCATATTGCAAAATTCAGATCCACTTTATAGAGCGTTCTCTTCAGTACTTTACTGCAGGAACAGTGACTGCAAGAGACACGGAAATAACCTTTTTAATCTTAAACTATTGTTAATCTATTCTTTTATCTCAAACTCTTGAAATCTGAGCATGTCCATGTAAATGCCAGCATAAGTCAATGGTTCGTACCTACTCATCTGAATAGAAATACCCAGCTGCCATCGTGTAATATAAATTCCAGAGATTGAAGACTAGAAATACGTTTCTCCTTTCTAAAATTGTATGCTTGCAAAGATAAGAATCTTGCAAAAAGATAAGAAAGAGTCACGTGTACAAGTTGTTCTAAGAAATTATTGCCTGGTGTTACCTGTAATTAGTTTTAAAGCCTTTTTTAATTGTTTCTCCTGCAGCTGCAGGATGTTTAGCATGCTCCAGCATAAACAGCTCCAGTGAAAGCAGTAGCCAGGTAACTTTCTGCAGAGTTTAAGTATCTGTGATCTCAGAGTACACAATGTTTTATTATCAGTGGTACCCTGCTAATAAACACACAGTTTCAAGATCTTTCAGCGCATCTAAGACTAACCTGATATGAAAGAAGCAATCTATAGTAAGAATCTCTTAATCATGCTTCCTCTGTGCTCCACTGGAGTTGAATGTCTTATCTACCTGCACATTGTCCTCCATTAAACATTATCCCACTCTAAATATGGGTGTCTTATAGACATGCTTTTAAACACTGATAAATAACCATTTGGAAGAAAAAAACACAAACCCCAGTGCTGACTTGAGTGTTAACCCTGTGTTTATTCATGATGTCAGCTTTTCTGTCTTAACCTCAGTCCTAGAGGTTAATAGCTCTGTCTGAGTGCTTAGAGACTTATTTGTCCTTGATTCTCCTCTTTGAAGAGGTGAAAAGGAACAGGTGCCATGGTCCGGAAGATTTAATAAATAATGCAGTGTAATGAAAGACCTAAACAATACTTGTAAAATGCCTGTTTGAGTCCAAATCCTAGTAATTTACATGTTTCATTTTCTGTTGTGCATGCCTTGTATGCAGAAGATACCCTACTCATTTTCTTCAGGTGATACTGGAGGAGAAAGAAAAAGGTGTTAATAATATCAACAAGTCACAATTCTTAGCTGGAGTTACTGCCATATTTTTAGTGTATGAAAATAACTTTGTTCTTCTTTTCAGTGTTAAAACATAGGAGTATTATTTCCCCTTATTTTTTCGTAAGATCCCAGCTTGTCTGGAATTGTATTTTGTTTGCATTATTAAACTTCAGTATTCATCTGCCAACTTTGACTTTTGACCCTCATTAACAGGAAATTTCAGAAACAAGTCCTGTATGTGCTAAGCTTGCAATGCAAAGTACTGCCAAAATACTTGACTGTGAAACAAAATCCTTGTTTGGAGGAGCTTGTCAACTAAATACTTGCTGAAGTGAAAGAAGTGCATTTTCCAGGGCACCTACATTTCAGTCCAGTGTCAAGTTAATGGTATCTTGGATGTTTGCCCACAACACACTAAACTTGTTTAAAATTCCTGACATTATTGAAGTACTTTTCCTGTAAATGAGTCAGAAGTCAGAGATCTCTGGATTATCTTTACTGCTGCCTCTTTGTATTCCCTCAAATTAAATGTCTTTCAGCAGACCACACAGCTGCAAAACAAGTAGATTTCAGATCTAGCAAGTACCTTCCACAATCAAGCCCTTTTGTTATGTAAAGTCCTCTTCCCAGGAGAGGAAATCTGAGGTTAAGAAGAAAACTTTCTGAGAATATTTTTTAATATTTACATGGACACAAAGCACAGTGACTATATGCAGTTATATATTTATTCACAATATGCTGACAGCTGCCATTACTATTCACAGTAATCCCATTTTATAAAATATATACTGCATTCAGGCCTTGCTTGATAGATTTCAGCCCCTGTAGTTTGTACCCAGAAGGACATAGCTGAGATGAGAATTTCTTATAGAACTGTTAGTCCATGTAATCACAAAATAAATATATTTAGTGAAGTATTATACATAGCAAAGTACAGTCTCTCACTGTTTCACTCTTAATAATTTAAAACACTCTTTGAGACCATTATCATCTTAGCTTTAGATTGATTGTTGCTTTTATGGATAGCTGAAAAGGAAAGGAGTAGAGGAAGAATATCTGTTACTTTTTCTATAATCTGTCTCCTTCACTGTCTCAGATTTACAAACTCAGTTCTTGTTCCCAAGGAGGGCATTGCAACAACTAAACAGGTTACCCAAAGCCTCAAGGAAGCTCTGACCTTGGAGATTTTAAGACTCAGCTAGTTAAAAGCAAGTCTGACACAATCTGGGGTCAGCAATAGTCCCACTTGGAGTTAAAGGTTTTATCAGATGTTCTCCAGAGGTCCTTTTCAACCAGTGTATCTTGGATTCTCTTTCATAATCTATCATTTTAAATTTCCTTCCACTTCTTTGTTCTCAGCTAGGTCTTTTCTGTTGTTTAAGATCAAATCTAGATCTCTTTGCTTTGCCAAGAGAGTTACTAGCAACAGTTTCACGAAGACTTGGCTGAATCTTTCTTTCCAGAAGACATCACAGTAGTAAATCTCCAGTTTTTGCCAACCCCTATGATTCAGATAATTCTGTTAGTTGCTTATAAAAACAGTAATTTATCTGGTTTGGTGGTAATTAGTGATAACCCTTGCCTCTAAGAGACTCAGTGCAGCAGAGAATCTGTACCATGTTCTGGGTGAGGTGTGTAGCACTTTGTTTCTCTGTGGAAGCAAGATGGTGAAAACAGCAAGACCAGTATCTGAACCAGTCTGCCTGGTTCTAACTGTGCTCAGGTGGGCAGTTGAGATGCTTTGGAGAGAGATTCACAAATAAGTAGTTATGAAATTGATTGGTACAGGAACTCTGTCCATTTTAGAAATCATTGGTAGTGTATAGCCTACAGTGTGAGGGCCTATTTAGCAGTTAAAGAAAATCATTCAATCCAACAACTTCCATTATTAATAAAGTCTGAATTCAACTCACCTGATTCTAGGTACTTAACTCCCATGCATCAGTGCAGCAGCAGTAACAGGCAATACTTGTATGTCTATCATCCACACTGGCATTTGGGAAGTGCTTCTCTCCAGTAAGGCATACTTATGGTGCAGGTCCTAACCTACAATCCTCAGAGAAATGCCTTAGGTAACTTGGAATTAATCATATAAAAATGTTGCAAACATTTATTTTTAAAAATATTCTCATATTGTTCCTAACTGCTGAGCACTAGGCCTTATTGAGATATGTGTGGGCAGTGAAAACTGATGGGTAGTTATCAAAATTATTGCTTCAGTCAATGCAAGTTTATTATATTATTTTTATTCATTATTCACTTTATATATTAATAACTGAAAAGCACTAGAATGTTTCTGGAAGACTAGACTGGGTTAGGACTCAAAACATTAAAAAAATCTGCTGAGAAGAATAATTCCCGGATGCAGTGCAATATTTCTGGAATCTTCCCAAGCAGCAGTAAAGTTTTAGTAAAAAGGTTCTTCCCACAGGGGAAAACAAAAGGTTTTTTCTGATTTTTCCATGCTGCTGTTTGGCCTTAGTATGTCCATTGTATTATGTGATTAGCCACTTGACAGGAATATTAACAAAACAATGCCCGGAATGGGCAGAAAAAGTAATGTGCTGATCAGCTCTGTTAACCCTATAGAGACAAGAAAAAAAAAGCTACCTGTGGTTAAAAGGCTTATAAAGATTGATTTGTCTTTACAGGAAAGAATGTATTTCAGTAGTAGGTTATGATGAACTTTGCAATTAGTTTCACAGCTGCCCAGCTGTACACTGTCTCCAGCACAATAACTCTTAGTCAATATCCTAGAGCAGACATTCAGCTCTCCACGGGGAGATGGTCTCCTTTGCACTTTGTTATGCAAAGAGAAACAACCATCCCATTTGTTTACAAAGGAAAGAAGCTCGTACTTGAGGAAATAATGTACTAAACTGTATTTTGCTTTCCAGAATATTCAGAAAAGATTCTGCTTCCTAACCTGTGATGCAGCTAGTTACTTGGGAGACAACTTGAGAGGAATAGGCTCCAAGTTTGTGAGGTCTTCTCAGATGTTAACATCATGTTCAGAATGTCCCACCCTCTTTGTAGATGCAGAAACAGTGAGTATATTCCTTTCATTGCTGTGTGTTATTTTACTGGCTGTTTAACTTTTGAGCAACTCCTGAACACATATGCCAAAAAGGAATTGTCCTCCTATCTTACATATCTCTTGTTGGGAACCATATTTCCATTCACTTTCTGTATTATTTTATTAAGTAAGTAGTGACAGATGGGCAATATAAAATCATAGATAGACCCATGGAATAGTTATGATGTGTTGAACCTGTGTGCCAAACCCCAACATAAAACAGATGCCTGCTGGACCTAGTTGGCTCCATAAATGAAAAAGAAGCAGCTATTTTTTACATAGTTCAGCATGAAAGATGGTAATATGTGTAATGATTTCATTTGAGTCAACTGTGATATGAGGATGATGCTGGCTGAACATGAGCCTGCTGTGCCCAGGTGGCCAAGAAGGCCAATGGCATCCTGGCCTGTATCAGCAGTAGTGTGGCCAGCAGGAGCAGGGCAGGCATTGTGCCCTCTACTCGGCACTGGTGAGGCCATGCCTCAAATTCTGTGCTCAGTTCTGGGCCCCTCACTGCAAGAAGGACATTGAGGGGCTGGAGTGTGACCACAGAAGGGCAACGGAGCTGGGGAAGGGTCTGGAGCACAAGTCCTTTGAGGAGAAGGTGAGGGAGATGGGGGTGTTTTGCCTGGAGAAAAGGAGGCTCAGAGGAGACCTTATTGCTCCCTACAATTGCCTGAAAGGAGGGTGTAGCCAGGGTGGTGGGCAGCCTTTTCTCCCTGGCAACCAGCAACCGGACAAGAGCAAGAGGGAATGACATCAGATTGTGCCAGAGGAGGTTCAGGTTAGGTGTTAGGAAAAGTACCTTTACTGAAACAGTATTAAGTTTTGGAACAGGATGCCCAGGGAAGCAGTAGAGTCATTGTCCCTGGAAGTGTTTAAAAACAAGATGATGTGGTACTTTTTGATATGGTTTAGTTGGCATGATGGTATTTGTCAAAGGTTCTGAGACTTGATCTTGCAAGTCTTTTTCAACCTCAATTATTCTATAATTCTATAAAAATATGTATTAGGGAATTAATGAGATGGGCCTTCCCATTGTCTTCATTCTGGCTCATGTTTATCCAACAGCATCAGGACAGTGTGACATCCCACAGTGAAGTCTAGAGGTAGAAACTGGCCAAGTGTAGTCTTGAGCCCACTGCTGTGACCATGGAAGAGCTGTGCCTTACATCATCAGAGAGCTGTGGAGAGAAACTGGTTAAGCTTTATGTATTGTTCCATTTTAGAGAAGTACTCTGCTAAGTCATTAAACACAGAACACACTTTCAATTCCACGTTATCATAAGTGCAACTTTTGCTGTTTGACTTTTCAGTATAGTATCCTCATTATGTAGATTTTTGCATAAATGTAAATATTTTTCAGTATTAGTATATGTAAATCTAGGTGTTCTTTTGCAATATCTTTCCTATACTGTCTACCAGTATTTCCATTCTTTTATAGTGACATTTACAGACCCTTTGATTTCATTTCTCCAGCTGCTCTCTTGTGGCCTTCTTGAAAAGCTGAAGTTCAGTGTTCTAGAGCTGCAGGAGTACCTGGACACATACAACAACAGGAAAGAGGCAACACTTTCGGTATGCTCAATTATGCTCTTGGCTTGTCTGTATATTTAGGCTATGTCAGGAAACTCACATCTGTTTAAACTAACATTCAGTAGAAAAACATGTTTCAGATACTGGATTCATTGAATGTTTCTTACTGGACATATGAACCAGAACTAAAAAGTAGCTATTTTATCCCTCAATATTAGAAACAACAGTATCTTTAATATCCCTGGTCTCTCTCCTATTTATTCATTAATAATTTTCTTAGTTCATGCCATTGAAATACTAGTAGAAATCAAGACTACACTTTCTAAATTACAGTCAAAGCAAATTGTCATAGTCTGTGATAATAAAAAAATGCAATTGCAAATTCTTATTTACATGATGTGCTGTGAAACTAAAATACAGCTTGTCTTTCTTTGAATCAAACCATAGGTCTTATTAATATTTTCTTTCATTTCTTTCTGAAAATAGTGGCTTGCAAACTGCAAAGCAACATTTGCTGGGGGCTCACGAGATGGAGTTATTACTTGCCAGCCAGGGGACTCCGAAGAGAAGGTAATGAATGGCCAGTATTATTTCTCTCCCATAAAGTGAAATATGTGTGATATGCATTGTTCTTAAACCCACAAAAGCCTGCTCTACTTCCTCCTTGATTCTCTGCTGGGCTTGGGCACGATCCAGTTTTCACACTTTAGGCTTGAAGCTATTGTTGCTGCCTCAGTCCTGGCCACAGGAAATGGGAAGTATTCACAGGAGGTACTTCTGCTGCCCTACTCTAGACAAGGAACCAGAGCTGACCCTAACCCTGTGCTCTCCCTTTTAGAAAGACATTGCAGCAGCAGTTTTCCACAGTGTCTCTGAAAATCATTCCTGCTGTACTCTCCTTCAATGTTACTCCCATTTTATCTTCATCTGTTACATTGTCCTTCTGCCCAACAGCAAAAATTGCCTGGTTGAAATACACTTAGATCAGTAGTTACAAAACAATGACTGTAAAATGGCCAGCAAAATTATTTATGCTGCAGATAAGTATTTAGAGCTAAGGAAAGATATCTCTTTATCAATTTTTAACAAAAATTTCAAACCCAATGTACACGTATATTGATTTGTTGTTTATGTTTCTTTATTCCAGTTAAGGAATCATATTTTCAGATATCAATACCATCAGCAGTTAATACTGTTATTTGATATACTAAGTATAGGAAACAGATGATATCTTGGTGATATATAATGAGCTAAGGAGTGTTGTTTTATTGGGCTGTTTCCTTTTGGAAGAAAGACAGTGGAGGGATGGGAAGAAGAGGGGGCTGGACTGAATTAGCCAAAATTGGGAAGCAAGCAAACAGCATATAGAAAAAAAAGTGATGTTTCCTCTTCCCATGTATTTTCATTTATAAAAGATAATTGTTACATATTCAGAACACAGCCTGTTGTAACCATTTTTTCACATACCTTGTTTTAATCTTAAGTTGGTTTCAGTTTGTCTGTCTTCTCCTCCAGGTCACTTTATTTTCTTCTGTCTTTATCTTAACCTCTCTTTCCCATCTCTGTGTATTTGTCTTCTTGTCTTTGAACTCCCTTGATTTTTGTTTTTATGTCTTTTTCCAAGAGTCCCAAATCCTTGCCACCCCTGCATTTTAGCTTCCTTGACCTTATTAGCAAATCTGATTTTCGAATAAATGCTCTGGCTGCAATCACAGGCGGTGGGAAAACTGTTCAATCTTCCCCCACCTAGCACTGGCACATGCAAAAGTTAGTCGCTTTCCAGTGCATTTAAATGAGATATTGTCTCTTCTGTAATTGTGATGGTCTGCAAGGAGCTATCCTGAAGTCACAAAAAGACACCTGTAACACAGACCTCTGCCTCTCCTACAAGAGGGAGGTGGAGTATACTGATCTACTGGGATGTGTGTTGGCATTCCGTTCCCTCTGATGTACAGACACCCTGAACAGTGACTTCAGACTGTGGTGTTACATACTTTGCTGTAGACAGCTTAATTTTTCCTCTTCATCTCTCTTTTGGAAATGCATAGAATGGGATGGAGAATGACACATCTTGCTGATCAACTGCATTGTTTCTTTTTTGAAAAAGTAAAGAAATGATGCTAAGGAGAAGGAATAACCTGAACTCATATCTGCTGGCCTAAACACATGTAAAAGTCGGTAGATACCATGTTAGACCTGTGTGGGTGTTTCTAACTAGGTGTTCTCTGTTTTGGAATTAAATGTGTGTTTTGTGAAGCCAGGGTTGGTATTTATACTCCTTATCAGACTGAAAAGAAGGTTTCTTATAGTCCCTGGTTTCTCCCCAGCATTATTCATTCAGGCCAAAATGCATTACTCCTTGGAAGTTGACAGGATGAACATGCATATTTCTTTTCTTCCCCTACTCATTCACCTCAATTGAAGCAGCTTTTCCCAAAGGAACAATCTGTTTATGCAATGAAAGTGTAATGGGAGGAAAAGGCCAGGGAAACTGAGGAAATGCAATTAGGAAGGGACAAGGAAAAATTACTCCTAGACTGGCAAGTATTTGTTTTCTTATCTTTCCTCTCCACTTCTCCTTCAACATGAAAGGCTAAAGAACCTAATAATTGTAGGGGGGAAAGTCTGTCTTACAGTGGTAGTCACAAGGGAACCTGCCCAGACTCGAACTCCTTGAGGTTTAGTCTAGGGCCTGAAATCCTACTGAAAACTTCTGTCAAAAAAAAATTGTTTAGCCAAGCCCAAAACCAGGCTACTCCTGGAAAAGGTTCACAATTAATGGTAAGGAGGAAAAAGCAACAGCTTGCTCTACAAAAGGCAGAGATCTTAGATTCTTAGGACTCCTTACCCGGTAAAAAGCTTGAGGAGAAAACAAACCCCTTTACAGATGAGACAGATGTGAGACCAAATTCAGCCTTGTTACAAATACTTGCGTCACAAATGCCTCCCGATGCTGGTAACTAATTTGGCACAGTTTCTCTAATCAGATCTTATTTCAAAATAATTGCACATAATTTGTTAACTATTGTTACTATTACTGAAAATGGGCAAAGGCAAAAATTGCTTCTTCTGACATTAAAGGGGCTTGAAATAGAAATTGTCTAGGTCAGGTGCTAGAGCTAGCAACTTTTCTGAAATTGGGTAAAAGCTTCATGTGCCAGAATGTCTTTGCCCTGCCTTATCATTGCAACAAATTACATTATTTGGATGTGATTTGTAAGCTTTGATGCTACTTTGAGCATCACAGTCTCAATGACATAGGAGGCAATTTATAGACAAAAGATAACTGCACATACCATTGTGTCCTTCTTAGATGCTACATTTACTGGCTGCTTTAAAAAATTTGGCAAATGTTGCAAGTACTCTAAACATTTGGAATTTTCAGCTGCCAAAACCACTGATTGTGTAGTGTCTATCCACTAATCTAAAACACTTCCCTTACTCTAAGAATTAAACAAGAAATTGGAAATGTGAAGGCTATGATTGTTCCACTTGGGGCCTTGCTGCTGCAGAAAAAAAGAAATATCACTTAAGCCAGTAAATAATCTCTTTTCAACTTCAAGGAATCTTTCATTTTATGGTGAAAGAGGGAGGAAGTTACAATCATGATATTGGAGAGCAATATGGAGCTGAGCATCAGTAGCTCAGAGAAATCCAGTATCCAGTATATTTTCTTCCAGTGAAGAAGGAAGTTTTTCATGTAATGTGAAACCCCTTCCTCACCCCCTTTTTTTTTGGCTTGCTCTAGTTTTGGAAGCAGTACAGAGGAGACAGTGTTTTCTGGCAAAAAAGACCATGGAATTCACTTATTTGCTGCTTCCACCTCCCTCTTCCCCCCTTCTTTAAAGTAAATTCCATGGCAAATTAGAAATTATATATGGATTCCAGTATTTTTGAAAGTCTAAGTGAAACTTGGTGGCATGCTAAACTTCAGAGTAGCCTAAGAGAGACAACAAGATTTGAAAAAACACAAGCCAGCACACCTGTGAGTTTACTGGAACACAGTGATCTGTCTGCTCTTGTCTTCTTCTTATCTTGAATTTAGCTTTATAAAGCTTCATTTATGTGAACTGCATGGAAGCCAAGCTATAAAGGTTTTTTATTTGAAGAGTACTAAATACAAAAAGAAACTCTTCAAGTAATGTTAAAGGAAAAAAAAATTAAACCTCACAAGAACTTAAAGCTTAATTTGTCATGGTTTTATAGAAAAGCAGTGCAGGGTTTGGAGCAACACTTTTCATATATATATCTTAATTGTAAAGCCACTGTCAAGAAAACAGACTGAAATGCTCTGTTAGGCTCCTCAAAGTTAATATTATTTCACATTTCTGTGTTTATGCCTTTGTATTGATGGCCAGGTAAATAATTTTAATAAGAATTCCATATGCTTATTAACACTGTGTGCATATGCACTGACATCAGGCTGTAACTGGGCAGATGTGGTTGTGTTTGTAACTTACAGCATTTACATGATGACTCTCTCCATGTAAAATGTAATGAGATTGTAATATTTGTAAAATAAGAAAAGCTGCATTAAGTGAACACAGAGTGCAAATGTTCTTAGCAAAGAAAAGAGGAACACTTCTGTTTCAAAGAGAGCATTTAGTCCCCTAATCTTTGAAATGCTAATGTAAGTCAATTAGAATTTTTATTATTATTGGAACAGGACTTGCACTGACATTTTAATAGCTTCAGAATTATAAACCAGTGAATCATTAGTGGTGAGAGGAAGGGATACAAGGCTCAACTTGTGGCATTGCCATGTAGTTAAACAAAATTGGCATTTTCCACACATTTTTTTTCTTTGTGGTAGTCATAACTTGAAAGTTATATGCAAAACATTTCCATTGTAATGTGCCAAGTAATAAGCCCAGCAGCCATAAAACTTATCCTGCCGATTTCATTAGATCTATTTGTAAAAAAATAGAAGTATTTTAGACAAGAAAATATTTAGAAATAGCAAAGTTCAGATCACTGGAAAATCATTCATAATTTTTTTAGTACTTTGCAATAAAAGCTTTTCTTAATAAGAAAAAGACAAATTTAAATAAAAGTATTATTTAAGAGTTTTCTAACACTATTTTGTAAGTTCTTGAGCTGCTGGGTAGGATAAATCTAAACTAATAAATCTGAAGCTCTAACTGAGGATATTTAGACTGGAATTTGTCATTAGAATTAAAGCTTGGTTTTATTAAGAATGCTGTGCATGTTGAATGTGATATTCCAACCAATTATCAGGTTGAGGCAAGCATTGCTAATACTGCTGATAAGTTATGCTATTACAGATGGGCTGTGCTTCCTATTGCATGCATTACACTGACACTATACTTTCTTTCCTTTCCTTTTCTCCTGTGCCATGCTTGCTGTGTAGCAAATGGAATCTCTTGCAGTAAGTTGAAGTTCTTTGATATTTTTTGTCCATCTGTGGATGGACTAATACACCCCAAGTCTACTGTTTTACTTATAAGCATGTTTTCTTTTTTTGTCATAATTTTCCTATACAAGACATGGTTCTAAATCCGGTGACTAAAATAATTTACTAACATGTGTATTGTGAAATAAAAAAATACTGTGCCAAAATTTTGACACTTTCATATGCTGTTTCAAATGGTCATTTACATATATTTTTACAAATCAAGCTTTTGAATGGATGTAATATGCTGGGTCAGGAAACATTTGTTGTTATTTTAAAATTAATAATTTTCCATTTTTCCTAGTGAAAAACTACAATTTATAGTTGGAAGTTACATTTCAAATGGCTTTTGTGTATGTGTTGATGAACAGTTTCATCACTATTGGTTTCTAATACTTACTCAGGAAGAACAAAAATTGAGTTTCTTGATACAGTAACTAAATACTGAGTCAAGCTAGAACCATTAGTTAGACCTTATTTTTTTTTCATTCAGGTTAACAGCCACAAGGGTGAAACTGAATTATTGTTCTTCAAAGACTAAAAAAAATCCAGTGTTAAAAGCTATCATGAGATGTTTTTTTTAATGATGCTATGTTTGTTTTCAATTAATTATTAACTCCCTGACAGCTCCAACTATATGTGTATGTAACTGCTATGTAGTGTTGCTAGGTCTCCAAAATTTGAATAGAGTGAATTTGATCCCTGCTGGGGAAGCTCAGGCTGTGTCCCTGCTTGGGAGCTGAACAGGACCAGGGAGGAAGCGAGTGTCCCTGGGCTGGCACTTGCTCGGGGGAGCAGTCAGCACCTTCCCTGAATGGCCACCAGCCAGCCCCTGACAGGCCTGAGCATGGTTTGAGAGAAGACAGAGCCAAAGCCATCTCCAGGAGGCTGTGTCTAAACAATCTGTCTTTATTTTGGGAAGGGAATGGTTAGCTACACGATGGCAGATTTGGCAGTGCTCTGTGCCCTTGGTTACAGAGAACAGCCCCTGGGCAGGTTTATTTCATTGGCAGTGTTCCTCATGCCCTGCCTCTTTGTTCTGATAGGCTTTGTACCTGTCCACAAGTCAGCTCTGCCCCAGCACATCTGCTCCTTACCACAGATCTGCAGAGCCTTCTTTCTGCATTTGTGAGTCTTTGCTGTAATATCCAGTCAGGTGGGATCACAGAATGGTTTGAGTTGGAAAACACCTTAAAGATCATATAGTTCCAATCCCCCTGCCATAGGCAGGGACAGCTTTCACTAGACCAGGTTGCTGACAACCTCATTCAGCCTGGTCTTGAACACTTACAGGGGTAGGGCATCCACAACTTCTCTAGAAAACCTGTTCCAGTGCCTTCCTACCCTCCATATAAAGAAATTCTTCCTAACATCTAATCTAAATCTCTCCTTTTTTTATTTAAAGCTATTGCCCCTTGTCCTACCATGATCTGCCTTTGTAAAAAGTTGCTCTCCCTGTTTTTTATATGCCCCTCTCAGTACTGGAAGCCTTCTCTTCTCCAGGCTAAACCCGCTCATCCTGTCTTCACAGTAGAGGTGCTCCTGATGCTGCCCAGGATGTGGTTTGCCATCTGGGCTCTGAGCACACACACTGCTAGCTCATGTTCAGCTCTTCATCCAGGAGAACTCCACAGGGCTGCTCTCAGTGAGTTCCTCTCCCAGTCTGTCCTCATGTCTGGCATTGCCCCAGCACAGGTGCAGCCCCTTGCACTTGGGCTTGTTGAACCTCATTAGGTTCTCATGGGCCCACTTCTCAAGTCCATGTCTCCCTGGATGGCATCCCATCCTTCTCTGTCATCTGCAAACTTGCTGAAGGCCTCCTCCTTGCTGAAATTCCTCCTTTCCATTTGGCACAGGAGCACTCCAGTGCTGCCCTCCAATAATAGACATTAAACATAATGACACACATACCAGATCCAGAATGGCACAGAGCTCAGACCAGGCAAATTTACAGTGCTGAGCTCTGCTGCTCTCCTGGTGCTGAGGTGTGAGCAGCCCCATGTGCCTGGCCTTCAGCAGGACAAACTCTGCTAGGCTGACACCTTCTGGCTTGGCACTATCCTCCCACAAACCCTCTTTAGAAGGAGACTAGCTCTGCCTCATATTGGCAGTGCCCTTGGCTGTTTGTTCTGATGGATAGTTGGTGTTCACCTCACCCTGATGAAAAAAGATGAAATTTGCTTTTGACCTTCGCCCCTCAGGCTTGTGAGGCTGGTACAGAAATCTGGGGAACTGCAACACTAAACTGTGGTTCTAATTTTGGCTTATTATTAAAAAAATGTGGCGCTTAAAAGTTGAACCATATGTAAATAAAACACTTCAGTCAAATTAACATTTATAATGTACTTAAAGTACTTTCTATTAGTGTTTGTGCTGACATTTGCACAGTCCCAAATTCAGCAAAGAGCTGCAGCATGTGCTGGTAACTAAGCATGTATGAAGTGCTTTAAAGAAGCAAACACGAACAGCTTCTTCTTTCCTGCCAATTTTTGGCATGAAACTCTGCTTAAGTTCCTCCAAGCAGATGGAAATATCACTGAGCCCACCCTTGGTCACGGTGTCTGATACCGTAGGCAAATGAATACGGTTGGAAGTCTGTAAGGCTTTCCTGCCAAAGGGTCAGTACAAGGTCAGCACTTGTACTTGCAGGATTTTCACTTTTTATATAACCAACTGAATATTAAATGTTCCTCCCTTTTTCACCATGATCCAGCTGTGGAACTACAAGACTGCCCTCCTGTTAGACACAAGAATACCAGGAACTATAAGCATATTAACTTGACCTCTCTGGCAGCCGTGCCCATCACCCATGATTTCAATGTGTCTGACATATTTTATGTCATGCTGCACTTTACACTGGAAGAAACAAGTGAATATTCATAGAGCAGTATCTACTTAATCTGGGACAATACTTTATAGAAGCCAAATACCCTCCTACACCTTAAACTCCATCCATCTGTTGCATAGTTTCTTTAAGATGGTGGAAAATCCATGAAA
This sequence comes from Melospiza georgiana, assembly GCF_028018845.1. NCBI lineage: Eukaryota > Metazoa > Chordata > Aves > Passeriformes > Passerellidae > Melospiza > Melospiza georgiana. The sequence continues at coordinate 59,636,636 of NC_080431.1, read as the reverse complement.
AGTGTTTTAACTTCCAGGGCTGGCATTTCCTCCTTCTCACTCCTAGATGAATTTATCACCTCTGTTTCTCTCTCCTCAGAGGAGCAGGCAGGAGCTTTGACCATCTATTTCATGGCTTCTGTCTTAGATATCCATCCCTTAGAAGAGGTCTTTGACTTTATCTGAAATTCAGGAGTTTGATGTTCTATGCAGGGAAGTCACTTCCCCTGTATTCTGTTTCTGCTTTCCAGCTGCAAACTGGAGACAGTGAAGCTAACCAGAACAGAATATTTTGAGGCTGCTGCTGACATGTGCTACATGAGACCTAGCTGTCATAATTTTATTTTCAATGTCATATATGACTTAGCTGCAGAAGAAAAATCATTACTTATTTTCTGAAATAATATATGATCATACTTCAGTAAAATAATGTTTTTGACAACAAACATCTCACTGTGTTTTGTTAGTTATCAAAAATTATCTAAACTCACTAATATTTTTTAATTATTTCTTCTCCTACAAATCTTTCCTTAGCAATTGGAACTCTGTCAGAGATTATATAAACTGCACTTCCAGCTGCTGTTGCTTTTTCAGTCCTACTGTAAACTTATTGGACAAGTGCACGAAGTGAGTTCCATGCCAGAGGTATGTAACAAACTACAAAGTCCTATACTGAAAATTCCACTTTATTTTCATGTTCTTATTTTTCCTTTCTCTGGACTTAACAATAAGAATCCCACTATTTCACACTGACTATAAATCTGCAGGCATACATAATCAACTAAATACCTTAATGTCCTGTTTTTTTAATTCTGTAATTAATGTTAACAAACCTTTTTCTTTAAATATTTTGACATGGCACACTCTCACTTTTGACCCAAACATCTTTTTGTTTTTAGATATATCTATGAATCTTACTTTAAAAAAAATCACAAGAACAGTACTGTTAGTTAAGCTTATTTTCAGCAGTTGCTTAAAATATGTAATACTTTGAAATATCTTTGAGGTTATCACTTTAAGCTGAATGATTATCATTTAACTTATTGTGTATTTTTCTCCTGGTAAGGAGAAAAATGAATATATTTTAAACTATTGGGTAGGAGAAGTTGTTGTACTCTGCTTTGTAAAATAAAATTTGAAGCGATTACATGTATTTTATAATATATTCTAGTAGTTTATATGTGGCCTATAAACAGGAATTGTTTTATCAGATGTGCTGTCGGAGTAAAAAGAGTTTGAATATTTATTATATCTTAAGGATATGTTGTATGTTGTGAAGGCTGGCTCACATTGTGACTAGGCTGTTCACTTTTAAGACAGGACAATAGGCATCTACAACTGCTAGAGCAGTATAGTAAGTTTTAAAAATAAGTTGTAAAATATTTTGTATTCCTTATAATTGATTTCTGTAAGTGTATTTCACAGTTAAGACTTTGTTAAATTGTTATAAATAATGCAGCCCATGGAACTGGGAAACAATTGTACAAAGAATAGCTATTTCACTATGACATTTGCATATTTTGCTGGATCCACAAGCTATCACTTGAAGGAAATTCCATTGTCAGTTCATGTGACAGTGATTATTTTTAGCATGTAGGTGCATGAAAAAGTAGATCCTTGGAAATTATTAACTAAGTATTTATGAATCTTAGGCCATTTTAATTTTCAGCCTGAGAAAGGGTTATACATTTCTTGTCCATCAGTTAATCATGTCAGATGCTGCATGTGTTTTGTAAATAAATATCAACACCTTGCTAGGAGAAGTACATGCTTTCTTCAGTTCTTCCACTAGGATGTGAAAAAAGTAGCAAGGGTGAAAAATAAAAGCTTGTTTAGATATGCTCCTGCATTTTAGCAAGCCAAAACTACAGCATAATGTTAAAGGATGCACAAAGGTAAAAAAAAAAAAAACTGTAGTTTGCTTTTTCTCTATATTGTGCAGAGATCAAGAAATGTCCTTTTCATAATGTGTACATCCAAAGTAGTAGTAAGGACAAACTTGCAGTACCTACTCCATGTGGGGCTTACGGAGAATGAAAATAGCCCTCTCTCCTTTTTCTCCTTGGAACAGCTGTTAAATATGTCAAGAGAACTGAGTGAGCTGAAGAAAAATCTGAAGGATGCTACTGCTGCAATTGCAGCTGAGCCTCTGACAACAGAATCTGAGCCCACATTCAACTCTACTGAAGCAGCTATTCAGTCCATGCTGGAGTGTTTGAAAAACAATGAACTTGTTAAAGCCGTCAGACAAATAAGAGAATGCAGGCAAGTTTTGCTACATGGTTCATATTAGACTTTCATGTTTATAGAAAAGTATGCATCCATTATCTTCCTAACAAAATGACATGCCCAGGATCAGCATCATTAATTACTCTTTCAACAAGGAACACAGGGGCATTGATACTGGCTTTTGGAGAGGTGTGCCACAAGTAACTATCAAACAAATGCTTGCAATAATTAAGATGTTTAATTACATTCTGTAGATCAAAAGTCCTGTGAGGCTCTTAAGAATCTGTATTGAGTTAATTCCTTACAGGTGCATGTCATTGGTATGAGCTAACATTCAGCTCAGTTTCACTTACATCTATTTGAATGAGTTTTCTTAACCATTTTTTTAGATAATGGAAATTGCACTTTTATGTGTACTCAGTGCCTGATACCAGAATACAAGTAACATATGAGTGGTGTAAAACAGTGAGTTGCTTTAGGCTTATAAGCACGTGCAAGTTCATTCTTCTTTTAGAGATCTCTGTCACATAGCTCCTCTCTCTGCTAATAATGAAATGCCTGCTCTTTTCCTGTTTCATTGCAGGATTTTGTGGCCCAATGATATCTTTGGAAGCACCTCTGATGATGAAGTCCAGACACTACTGAATATTTACTTCCGCCACCAAACCCTGGGTCAGACGGGCACCTATGCACTGGTGGGCTCCAACCAGAGCCTGACTGAAATCTGCACCAAGTTAATGGAGCTGAACATCGAGATCCGCGACATGATCCGCAGGGCTCAGAGCTACCGGGTCATCAATACTTTTCTTCCAGACTCCAGCGTTTCTGGCACAAGTCTCTGACAGGACCCTTGGGCCCCCTTTCAAGCTGGGAGTGCTGTCCTGTGGGAGTGAGGTGGCTCGATGTCTTCTCAGCCTTACAAAGGTTTGGTCAAACTGTACTCACTCTTGTTACATTTAGGATTTCCTCTAAAAAGCGATGGGCTGAACTTCAAACACATAGCAATACTGTAAGGACAGAGGTAGCATAAAGCACCTGGGACAACATCCTTTGTTCTGTGTTGCACAAAAACCAGTTAGCATTTCACTGAGCAACTGCAACTCACTACTGAAGAAGTGACTTTCATTGCATACCAAAGCCTACTACACTGAACAATACTTCCTTTATAGCAAATTAATTTTTGGTTGGCAAAAGTGCAATGTTTCCTTCACAAAATAGTATTTTTTGTTAAAAAACAAACCTTGTACATTTTTTCCTTTTTTTTCTTATTTAGTTGAGTGAAAGATGGGCAGAATGAAGCTGGCCACGGAATCTCACAAACTTGTTGGTCAAAAGCTGAGAGCCTGTGTATATGAAACAAACTGTAAACAGACTATAATTTAATGTACACTGTAATTTGAATATGATTACTGTATCTTAAAACAATGAGCTGCTATGAAGTACATTTCCTAATGTTACTAGGCTACTGTCTCTGAAGGTACTGGATCATATTGTAGAGGTCTGTTCTTAGGCCCTCCCATGGATCATGAAAGGTCTTGATAGATTTTCTTTTTTTTTTTTTTTTTATTAAGGACCTTGGCTGCTTTTTACTAGAGGTTTGCTTTTATGAATATATTTATACTATTAAAGGATGGTTGACCTAATTTAACTTGCCATTTTGTAGGAGAAAGTCCCATCTTTTGAACTGTTAAGCATGCATATTTTTATTTAATATAAATTTTGAGTATAAAAAGTAAAAATATTAACGTGAAATGCAAGTTCTCATGTTAAGTTTCTTCAAAGAGAGGTCTTATTTTATTTGTAATGTATATATACAAAGTCATGACTATATGGGTTTTTTCTTACATTTAACTGCTGTCCAGTGTTAAATGTATGCATGTAAATCTGTTGCACATTTGAGACACTTTTATTCTGTCAACTATGTAACTTATTCACACTGTAAATACACTTAACTGTTTTTGTGAAGTAACTTTGAATCAGTACATCCATTTAACTAAAGTATAAAAGTCGCATATAGTCACAACACGGTATGTGCTTGTTGTGAAAATTGTGTTCTTGTCTGAATCAGTACTGTTGTACATGGTAGCCATGATCAGCAGCCCCCCAAAAAACACCCAGCTCCTGGTTTACGCTGAAACCATTCATAGAAAAGAGTGAGAAATGTAACTGCAGCCTGACAAAAATATCCTCACAACTCAGCATAGAAGACTACTACAGCAAAAATAGTTTCATTGGTCTTCTGCTGACTATGAAAGCCTCTGAACTTCCTTCTACCCTAAAGAGTGCTTTTTACACTGGCACAGATACTGCCATCAAAAAGTTTTTTTTCTCCTCCTCATTGTGAACATGGGCAGCTTACACCCTTTCCCCACCTACTTTACAGCCATAGTCCTGTTCTGGCAGATAGTCTTTGATTACCAAGCAGCTGTGGGCTTTATATATACATTTGACAGAGGCAGGGGGAAGACACATTTGCATTTACACCAGACTTTATGCTCCAGAACATTTGCATCTTCCACCCTAGTTCAGTTTGAGTGACTGAAGGAAAAACTTGCTATTGTAGCCTGAATCTTAGCATTCTCTGAAGACTTCAAAACAAAGTCTCCTATCTTTAGGAAATCAAATGGGTTGCTTCCTTACAGATATACTTTCCTCTTTCAACCAAGGAGGCTGAAACTAAGGGATATGAAACTAGTGCAAACTTTTTGTTTTTGAACTTTATTTACAGCATATATTCAGTGAAATTACATACTTTAAGTTATTATATTTTACAGTAATACTGAAGTCTTCATCCATTATCCAATGCCAGGTCAAAAGCCTTAAGTCAAAACATTACAAAAGACAAAGTGCAAAGCACAAAACAGAAGAGGGCACTTGGATCAGACAACGTATTTGAAGCTGTAAGTGCTATCACAGGACAGCCTTTTGCCTTTGCAGCGGCCACAGAGCTCTTGGCGATGAGGTCTCTTGAGATCAATATGTCTCTTCCTCTGAGGGCAAGAGCAACGAGTCTTGGAACAGATCTTAAGAAACAAAGACATGTTAGTAGTAGTAGATCAGAGAGGATGCACTTCATGTTAGTCTAACATTTGGTTTTCCTTAATAACAGCAACACATTGGGGCTGATATACTTAAGAACTTAAAAACTCTTGTAAAAACCCTGTGGATTTAAGGTGTAAAAGCTTTCTCACTTAGAAACACCATAAATGTAGCAAGCCATAATGCTATATGAAAACTGTTTGGATAAGCCATCCATGAGAGGAGGGGGCCTACCCCAATACCCATTTCCTAAATAACATTTCCTAGTAATTTGATGAAGTCAAGTTTTCTTCCAGATAAAGTCAATATCAGACTTAATAGAATTAGTGTATTTAACATCTGACAGTCTTAATGGAGTACAGTTAACTTACCTGGCACTGGATTGTTTCTACTCGATAGGGATTGAAGCCTTTTTGGCATTTGCGGCAGAGCTGCTTGAAGTACACCTGAAAAAAATGCAAGTTCTGCTAGTAGAGAGACTTATTCAAGGTGTTGTATACAGGTACCCAAGTTTGTGCCAAAACATCTGATTTGTCAGAGATGTTATGCCATTCTTTTCAGGAGAAAAGAGATTAACTACCTTGTTGCTTCCAGAAATGCACCACACGTAAGCACTCTCCCATCTGATCTTGCAGTCTTTGCAGTGGAAATAGCCATACTTCTGCTCCAAGAACTGCAGAGACAGAGTTCACTGAGCATCTTCCAGCAGCCCAAGAGCACCCAGCCCAGCTCCCTCAATACTACTCCCCAAGGATGGTGAGACACTGAAAAATACTGTCCAGGAAGCCATATGGGAAATATTTGAAGCTATACTGACTGGGGCTCTGAGCAACAGGGTCTAGTGGGTGGCATCCCTGCCCGTGGAAGGGAGGTTGCAACTGGATGACCTTAAAGCTCCCTTCCAACCCAAAGCACTCTGCCATGCTTTGATCTACACTTGTGGGTTTTCACAGGCGAGGGGCTCTTCTGCTCTAGGTGCGGCAGAGCCAGCCCGGGACAGGACAGGGCCCACCGCGCTGCTCATGAGGTGGTTTCTGGCCTCCCTGCTCGAGGTTCGCCCCCCGCCCCACCCCGGCGCACCTGGAATGCAACTCTCTGCTTGGCAGCCGCGGTCTCCTCCCGCCACGTCCCCACCGGCTCCTGGCGCGGCGGCAGCGCGGCCCCCGCCGGGCGCTCCTGCTGCTCCTCGCCGCCGTCCGCCCTCGGGGTCTCCTTTGCCGGCGCTGCCCTCTCCGGGAGCGGGGCGGCGTCGGGCGGCGCGAAGAGGCGGCGGGCGGGCGCGGATGAGTAGAGGGCGAGGCGGCCCGGGGCGCGCAGGCCGGCGGGGCTGAAGGCGCGGGCGGGCGGCAGCGTGCGCGGCCCCAGCGAGCACTGCACGGCCACGTCGGCCCGCAGGCTCACCTGCACCGCCGCCTCCTTCGTGCTGGCCCAGCGCGGCCGCGGCGCCAGCGCGGGGCCCACCTGCGACAGCAGCGCCTGAAGCTGCGCCCGCCGGTAGCTGTCCAGGTAGTCGGAGGGCAGCGGCGAGAAGGGGCCCCCGAGGAAAGGGCTGATGCTGCCGCTCTTGCTCTGCTTCCAGCTGGGCTGCTTGGCCGCACTGTCCCAGCCGCGGCCGAGCGCGGGGCGGCTCCTCAGGTTCGGGTAGGGGCTGATGGGAGAACAGACGAAGCTGTCCATGGTTATCGCCCCTAAAGGGTTAGCCCTGTCTGTGTCCCTGCCCTGCTTTTATCTGACCTGGGGAGCTGATGATTGCTAGTTGATGGGGAAAGTGGCGGCAGCTGAGGGAGGGAGGGGGGCTGATGGCCAGGGAAGGCCGGCCTGCCTTCCTTCTCTGCCAGACTCTAATGATGGAAAGATGTCATTCAGCCACAGGTGGGAAAACCAAGGCCTGCATAGCGAGGAGAAGCCTGCTTGCTCACAGTTCCTTCTGCTCATGGTCTTAAAAGAAGGAAAAGGGGCTTTGGGAAACTAACAAAGTCCTGATAAACTGGGTGTTCCCTGGAGAGCTGAGCAAAGAATTCAGGCAATTACATCTCTGAAATGAAGTTTTTACCCGTATTAAAAGGTCAGAGCATCCCCATTCTTCCATTACTTGGGGATTATCTACCTGGAACTTTTTCTATCAACTGAACCGCTTTAGGAAAAGATGGAATATACTCCTGTAGACAAACTGAAGTAAGGGAAAGCAGTGGCTTAGTATCTGTATATGAAATAAGTGTTAATAATACCAGCAAGTAATAAAAGCATGTGCATATTAGTCTAATCTTCTTCCTTCTTTCATAATTACATCTCTTTAGTCCAATTTTAAGGCAATACATTTAGAATAATGTGATTAAATCATCCAAACTGTGTATGTAACCCTTAAATCCCTGGAACTGCAGTGATGTGAAATCCTTTCTTTGTATGACTCCTTACCATCATTATAAATGTGTTGCTTTATAAAATTCACCGGGCCAGCAAGAGAGACACTGGAGAAGACCTGAGAGGGATGATGTCTTTAAACCTTCACAGTGTATCTGACACTTTCAAGGGTCTGAGATAAATGAGTAAGAAACAGCATTTTTACAGGGCACAAAGAGATTAAGATGCAGGAAACACATTCATCATAATTAAAAGAAAAATGTCTCAAGACTCCACATGTTGCTTGGGTTTTCAAAGCACTGTCGGTATCAAAGCAAAAATAGGGTATTGATATAGCCAAGTTAAAACTTAATGATTGCAGTGCAGCTGCAAAAAAAGGAAGTTTTTAAGGTGCTTTAGGAATGGGGATAGAAATCAAATTGGAAACTACATGCCGTCATTTAAATCAGCAGTTTGAGTTCCTCAAACGCTTTGGGAAGAAAGTTACTGCAGTTTCCCAGAACACTGCAGGGTTAGAAGTTTAAGTTCCTTCAAAGGACAAGGTATATGGAAAATTATTGTAGGACAAGAAACTGATGAAAGTGGCAGATGACTAAGCAGGTGATGTGATAAAACTGCAACATAAGGACTGCTGTGGAGAGGTAGCAAGAAACCCCTTCATGGCACAGGAATAGATGAACATCCCACTACAATGAAGATTGTAAACTCAAAGTTGGTGGTGGAGAGAGTGTTCCACACATCTTGGAAGTTGTTCCATCGCCAAAGCCAAGAATTTAATGAAGAGACAAAGCGGGAATGGACATGTATGTGGAGGATAGTAACATTCTCTTTATTGGAATGTCCACAACCATTTCATGTGTCAAGGCCTACAAAGCCCCCTGAGAAGCAGAGTCTGGGGCTTGCACAGTTCGCTTGCCCACGGCGCTGCCGCTGGGAGCCTTCCAGAGCCTTTTCCCGAGGGCTGGGTGTTGGCTGCTGTTGCCCAGCAACGCGGGCCATGCCAGCCGTGGATGCGGTACCTCCTCCCCTCGCCCCTACACGCCACGCTGCTGGCGGCCATCCCGCCTCAGGGCACGCACCCTTTCTGCTCTGTGCGGAGCCAGCCACGGAGGGACAGCCCTTACGGCGGGCACCATGTGTCGCCGGCCGCAATGCCGGGCCCCGAGCGGGGCAGGCCGAGGCGGGGCCGCTCCGCCGCCCCCTTGCCGGGAGGTGGCAGCGGCGGAGGGCGGGAGCGGCGGATGCTCTCGCTGCGCAGGCGCGGCGCTGCGTTGGCGCCAAGCTTCGAACGGGGCGGCCGGGCTGGGGGTCCGCGCTGCCCCCTCATCCCCCGCCGCCTTCCCTGCCCGCCCTGCCCGCCCCGCTGCCCTGCGTGAGGCGATGCTGCGGCCGCCGCCCCGCCCGAGGCGCCGCCGGCAGGTAACGGCCCCGCGTGTGCCTCGGCCCTGCCCCGGGACTGCGCTGTGTTTTGGGGGTGTCACTGCCGCCCCTCGGGCCTCCCTCCCTCTCCTCACAGCCCGCCGGGGTCCGCAGTCACCGGGTGTGACTCGGTGAGGGGAAGGGGGGGTTGGGCCCGTCCCCGGTGACCCCGCGGTGACCCGGCGGGGCTGCACAGGCCGCGCTCCGTGCACGGTCATTGCCCGGGAGGAGCTTCCCCTCACGGAGAGCAGCGCGGGCTGGTCAAAGCGCACTTTTTAAAATGTACTTCTGAGGCAGTGTTAAGTTCCTCGGTGTTCTGTCTTAATGCAGCCCGTACCCTCTTTTAAAGCGCCCGTTTCCCCACGGTTTTGGTAAGGCAGCGTGCGTAACACGGCCATCATGTGGGAAACGGGGTTTACTGTGGAAGGCATAGATGTGTTAGACGGTGAAGTCTCACTATGGGCTTATTGTACATGTTTTTTAAATGGAACTGTGAAGCTGGCGGTGTCTGCTCCACCTGAAAGCAACTTTGAATCAAATTCTTGACATGTAAGTTGTAATGGTTGTAGGAGTATATATGTGATAGTACATATTCCATCCTAATATAGTGTAGTGAGTGTGGGGTTTTGATTTGTGTTTAAAATACCTCAGAAATGTTCTGCCTGTTCCATCGTGTCGTGTGTTTGCTGAGTGTTTTCATTATCTCTGGTACAATTCCCTGTGCTCTTGTCTGTTGTTTTCCCACCGTATTCATCACTGTGGTGTGTGAATGCTCACATCACAGTCAAAGCAAAACAAGCTGGGCTGTGGCACACCACAAAATGCAGGAAAGCCAGCCTAAGATATTCAAAGAGCAGTGTATGAAAGTGTTTTATTTCTTCTCAGGCTTTTCAACTGTTCCGGTAATTTAATGGATAAGAAAATGGCTTGCAAACCGGTGGAAAGACTAACTTTCTTTGAAATATTTAAGACACACTGCAGTGAATCAGGTACAGCTTATCTAAAGTAATTCTTATTAAGATTTCTTTCTGGGCACCAATATTTTGTACATATTTGCTGTATGTTTCACAGGAAAGCTTTATGCAAGTTGTTAGCTGCTGTTCTTGCCCCAAACCTATTTCCTAGATTTCTTCAAATTTTTGTTTGTAGTTTTTTTCATGATATATGCTTACATAGTTACTTTTGTACTTGCTTTTTTAGAATTGTTACCTCTATACATACCCACATGTAGACCAGGCTTAGTGTTTTGCAGGAGACACCTGTGGTAGTTAGTGACTTTAAAAGGAACCTGTTTAGCTTGCCACTCTGAGCAAAATGAGAAACTAAAAGCCAGAGTATACCTGTGATTTTAAACAAACTGGATATTTTTCTGGTCCTTTGGTTATTTTGTTAATGATTAAGAATTTGGGCAGAAATCTCTTTATATTTTGTGGTTATCAGAGTCCAAAACCATCTAGAAACAAGCATACCAAGAGTACGGCAGTGGAAGGAGCGCTGTGTTTGGCTGTTAGCATTTAAATGCCTGGTATGTTTTCACATCCTCCATAGAGGAACCTTTTTCCTTTTCATGTGGTTTTCTGTATGTTTTCCCTCGCAGATTTAGGGCCAATCAGTCTTAATTGGTTTGAAGAACTCAGCACAGAAGCACCCCCATATGAGCCCAGATCCTTTGGAGAGCTTGATGGGCCCTCTGGCTGGCTTGATCAAACAGCTTTTAAAACCCCAAGGACAAAACCCTCTGCATGCAGTCAGCTGGCATCAACCCCACTGCTCTTTAAAGAACAAAATGCAGTATTGCCACCTTCTTCTCCTGAAAAAGAGCCTGATCAGAAAAAAGTAGGAGCAAGTGAGTAACTTTTTTTTTTTAACCTTCTGTTGCAGCTGATGATCACTAATGTAATAGATAATGCTACTGCAGGAACTGTGGGACTAAAAAACTTATTTTAGTAGTCTTCTGAAGATCATCTATAAAAATGCAGAATTAATATTATAGTGGATTCAGGTTGTGATAAACTGGTAATATATAAGCAAAATTCCCTGTATAAGTGATACTGTTGTGGTCCAAACATTCTAAGTACTGTTAATATGAGGGGATATGAACTCAGTATAACCTGTTGACTGCAAATCAAAGTGAATTTTTTTAGCAGTCTAATTTTTTTTATGCAGAAGTTTTGAAGCTTTTAAAGGGAAAGCTTCATTTGAAGCTTTCCTTATCATTCTTATCACGATGAAGTGTGAGGCAATCTGTAGGGCACTCCTTAACCTTTCTTGGAAAGTTTTAGAAGCACCATCTCTTTGAGTTACTAAGATTGTAAATTATAGAAAAAACTACATTTTTTCCATTTGGAGAAAAAAGGAATTTTGTGAGGTACTTCTCATATATTATTTCCAAATCCCAAGTACATCATGGAAGTTCATGACAGTGTGCTCCTTTCTGATGTACCCACCCTCCTTGCACAGCAAGAACCTTTTCTATGGAGAACATATGCAACATTGTCTGTAAGAATCTCTTCTTTGGAAGAGTATTGAACCCTATTCCTGAAGTATGTGATTGGTACATCTGCTGTGTCTGTGTCCTTCTGATAAGCTTTTCTAACCAGGTTACAGACAAACACAAGACTCCCTTTTATTACCAGAGTTGTTCTTAGATCCTGTGCAAATTCTGTGAAGGGTTAGAGCTATGCTGCAGTTCAAGTGTACTTTATAACACTGCTTCCATGGAATATTGTAACTCTCTTTGTTTCTGCTCAACTTCTGCTGAGAACATGTTTCTTCTAAATGTGTAGCTATTTGTATTTTACAGTGGAAAGCCCCTAGGGAATTCAGGAATTTCATTTGGCAGTTTCATAAATGGCAAAGGAAGGAACCTTATGATTGTTTATTTCGAAATGGTCCATTTTGGTCTGCATATGTTCAAAGTTCATGTGTGACTGCCTGAAATATTCCATTTTCTTGGTTAGAGCCCAGTGGCTCTTGTGAAAACAGGAGCCTGGATGGGAGCTGATGGATTTCATCCCTTGGTATGGTACTGAAATGCACCTGTGCTGTGCATGTGAACTCAGGAACTCAGAAGCAGAGAGAAATGCGCATACTGAAGTGTAATTTCTGATACTAAGATTGTTTGGAAACTTCAGAGTAGAAATTCCTGTTAGTAGTTGATTGTCCATGTAAGGGTCTCACTGTTCATAGGATTCTACTGCTTTAGTGGGAACATTGTCTTTTGCCTGGAGATGCTTTGCAAATAAATGCTGCTGACAGTGGCAGTGACTCCAACAACAGTTCTGGAAATAATTTTTGCTTTTTGTTGCTTATTTGAATCAATAAGTGTATGACTTAGTAAATTTGAAGGGAAGCTGCACAAACCTGTGTTTGCACATGTTGTATTTTTGCTAAGAATAACTGGTGCAATGACAAGAAAGGCACAATGCAGTACATTAAAACTGAAATGGAATGGAATATATAACTTGATTAATACCAAGTCAATAAAGTGACATAATAAGGGGTCTTCTTGGCTGTGCATTTGAAAAATGTGTAACATTGGCTGGATATAAAATTTGACCATATTTAAAATACTAGAATAGAAATTAGGATTAGGTTGTGGTTTTTTGTTTTGTTTTGGTGTTTTTTGTTGTTGTTGTTCTGATTAGGTTTTGTTTGGGTTTTTGAAAACTTCGCTTTAAACTTCAAAATTGAAACTGTTACCTGCAGTTCTGCAAAGTTGTGCTGATTATTGTATTCTATGCTGTAGATAGAGAGAATTTGATAAGCCCAAGTAACACAAGAAGAAAAATAGACGAAGAAAATGAAATGCTTACTTCATCTCCTGGTAACTTCCACAACTGCCTCACTGCTAGGTATGCTAAATATGTCAACACAAATAGAAAATAGTCTGGGCCTTAAGCAAAAAGTAACAACCCACCAGACTGTTGAACTTTAGGAGCACTGAATAATCTTGAATGTCTGATATGTTTATGATACTTGTAGGTTGCTAAGTGAGTTGAAAATAAAACACTGGCTAAATTCAAAGATGTCCTTGCTTTCAGGTGATCATTCTTCCTATTTTTCTACTCTTTCACAGCTGGAATACAAAAATTTTTAACATTATTTCAGCTTTCCAAGTCCAAACATCCAAAGAAAGAGTAGTAGTGATACATCATGTGCTTCTCAAGTAGTAAAGCTATTTGTAATATTTACTGAGATTTTTTTAATAATAGCCTTGATTTTTACAGACTTAATGTCTGTATTTCAGATAAATTTTATCAAAGTATTTGTGTTGATTGTAAGAAGAGTTAAACTTATTATTTCATTGCAGTCAGTTAAGCCAATTTCCCTAGTTTCATACAGCCCATTATAAAATGCATGGTTACATTGGAATTTATTACTTGTAAGACAAATCATTACTGAAAATTAAATTATTTCCTGAAAGAAATATTTTACAGTTTATAGTAGACTTATGGTAACGTTTAAAATATTGACTGATGGTTAGGAGGAATCTGTGTTTTATCTAGTCAGGGAAGTAACCATGGTGAAAGAAAAGAAATAATGGAGATGGTAATATATGTAATGTTTGAAATATTCAATTATTTTAAGAAACTGAGACATGAAATTAATATTATGGCTTTAATTTTCTTTTGCAGTCCAACTATTTTAAGGAATACTTACAGAACACCTCAGAGAAATAATGTCCCTGGTTTGTATCTTCACTTTTTGGTTCTACAAAATATTTTACATCTCTAGATAAAAATCCATATTTTTTAGTTACTGTTTATTGTCCTTTTTACATCATGTTTTGCAGGTCCATATGGAAGCTTGTTTTACACACCAAAACTTTTGGAGGTACAGATTTTATTCATGCATTTTATTTCCTTTTCCTGAGTTGTACATTTAGAATTTGGCATAGAAATTATATATATGATTGTTAAATGTATTTCTAGGTCAGAACTCCAAAATGTATTTCTGAAAGTCTGGGAGCAGAAGTGGATCCAGATATGTCCTGGTCAAGTTCTTTAGCCACGCCTCCTACCCTTGGTGAAACTGTGATAATAGGTATTTCTTAAAATGAGCAATTGCTAATGCTAAGGGTTTAACACTTCCAGTTTTGATGCTGGAAGTTCACTCAGTATGAACTGTTTGGTTTTTTAACTAAAAAAAGACAAAATTCTTACAGTGATTATTAGTGGGTGCCTATAGGTAATGCAGCCCTACGCAGAAAACTTTTCGGAAGTTTTCTTCCTTTGTCTGAGGGGTTAGGGCATATAAATTTGGAATAACATAGCAAAGCATAGAAGGAGGATTAGATATGTTTGCTTTGCCCTATCACATAACTAGGAACTGCTGGGCTAAGTTAAATGGGTTTGTTTATGAAGTGTAAGAAGGTGGCCTGCTGAGTTAACCTCCCAGCAGCAGTGTTGAGTTCAGCATTTTAACCACTCTCACTGTGCCTGCCATCAGAATCAGTGAGATGGACTGGGATACTCATCCAATTTAAGACCCGAGCGCCTGGGTTCATATTTCCTGGGTTATTTGGATGGGGCAATTCCTGGAGCTCATTTACTGCACAGCTGCACAAACAGCTGTGTCAGCAGAGCTGTGAATGAGAATGAGTAGGTGATAATTGCTTCAGTAGTAACTAACAGTGATGATAAACATCAAGCCTCAACCTAAGGTGTTGGTGAAAGTGAGATTTCATTAGCATATGATAAGCAAAATGAAGTTTCACTGTATGATTTGTTGATGAAAATTCATGAGAAAATGGGAAGACCTGGATGTGTTTCCTTAGCTTCTGATACTGCTCTTTTTCATGTTGTTAAATTACCACTGTGTAGTGCATATAGGGCATATTAAGAATGAACCTTAGGATTGGGAATTACTTTTGGGATGTAAGGGGTGGTACTATTCACAAGGCTATTGAGTTGTGCCATTTTGGGTGTTCTGTGGTCCAGAAAGGTGTGAACTGAAAAGAAGGGCTGGGGGAAGTATCCATACCTTAATGATGATGTTCTGGGAGATGAGCTGTGGTTTGAGCTCTCATTCTTACATGTCTAATAAGCTTAATATTTTATAATAGTGATATTATACTCTCTGCCTTCTGACACCTGTGAAAAGAAAGAGCTGCTACACAGAACCTAGATGTTGTGTCTATGAAATATTTTAGTATATGCTCTTCAGGCATTTTAAAAAGAGGGTTCACTTTCTCCTTTTGTAACAAAAGTGCAGGTAGTACTGCTGTTTTGGGAGGAAATGGGAAAAAAACCCAAATTCCTGAAAGGCTTGAAGATCTCTTCCAGATTTTTGGACAGAAGAAAATGGGGAGGAATGCCATGAATAACTCTTTGAAAGCGGAATGGCAGTGCTGTTTCAAGGTGGTAACAGGAAATATAGCAGGAACCATAACCTGTGATTTGTGGTGGTTTGTGCTGGTTCAAAACTGCCTTTGTACACTGTCCTTCCACTGTATGACTTTTTAATTAGAACTTTTAGTTTTTATTAGTTTATTTACAGATTTGAGTGGAATTTAAAATAATCCAATGAAAATCCTCCCAAAACACAGCTGTATTTGAACACACTCAGCAGATTACTCAGGAGAAAATAAATTGACTTGTCTGTCTCCTTCCAAAGCTAGAGAGAATGATTCTGTTTCTGAAGCAAAGCGACAGGATGGAAGGGCTGATACAGTAAGTAGTTTTAAGAGCTGTGTTGTTCTTCAATTTCAGTTAAGCTGTTCCATTACATGTTTATATTCCTGAGCCAAGAATAAAAAATTCTGTCGTTTTCATTTCAAGCTCTCCTATCTGACTCTTTTTTAAAAAGTTACTGCTCACAAGACTGAATTTGAAATACATGGTTGCAGAATGTGTTCTCACAAATAACCCTCTCTGAGGAATATTTTTTGCTGTGCTTATTAAAAAAAAAACCAAAGCAACCCCAACCCCCCAAACCACTTGGCTTCAGCAGCAGTCAGTATTATTTTGAGAGGAATCAAACCTAGGAATTATGTTACTTATCTGAAGATCTATTTGTCTGTTTTTTCCCACTTCCATCAGATTTTTGGAAGTTATTCTTTAGGAATAACTTGTTGCTCTCAACCTCTACAATCAAGAGTTGAAATTGAGTATTAATTTCAGTCCTTTGATAGCAGTAGGGAAAGTTCTTGCATAATTGGAATTTGACAATGTGTATATGAAACCTGAATGACTGTTGAGACTGAAAACCAAGGGTGACACTAAAAGGATTCAGTTACAAATTTAAGTTTGATCCTTAATGACCTGAAACTTCACATTTAACAAACAGTTGCAAGTGAAAATAGGCAAAATGTCTTTGTCCTTCCTCCTATCTCCTTTGTTCCCTTTTTGAGAGGATTACAGTAAACTGCTGAACCCCTTCACTGCCCTGAAGGTGACTTTAAAATGGAACCTGATTTGCATTAAAAATAGGGATTTTCTGCTTGTTTGTTTCTCACGTGTACCTGTGAAAATGCTACCTTTCATTTTGAGAGATGGAGTCAAGTACTGCAGTAAATGTTTAGAGTTCTGTCCTTCACAGGTAAAGTGATGCTAACTGGTACATAATATAACAGCTTTTGTCTTTGGTTTACAGATTTTGCACAACTGTTTTTCCAAGCATGATAAATGTCCTGAGATTAGTGATGCAAGTATGCTGTCTGTACCAGAGACAGTAAAGCTAAATGCTGAAGATGACATCAAAGATTTGGGTATGCTTTGATGCTTTACCTAATAAGTATTCAGTGAAGCAAGACTGGGGATAAAAGTACATTCTGTGTTTTGGGCTGTTCTGTGGCTGGTTTGTTCTGCCAGCTGTGTACTCTGAGTCCCTAAATTTATTCTAATTTGTAAAATTAATCTAGCCTTATAAAGGGGAGTGTCTGTTGAGTCAGTGAATTAAATCAGTGTCCTGGTTAAGCCATGAAAGTCAGGTTATGGTGCCACTGGACAACAACCAGATTAGTACTGTGAAGTGTGCTCCCTGCAGCTGGAGAGGTGAGACTGTGGGAGAGCTGAGACAGAAAAATGGTACAGGCTCAAGGGGGAGCAAGACTACTGCTTCTAGTTATTGAACAGGCTTAACTTTTATCATGAAGTTTCATCCCAGCACTCACTGTTCTGTGGTGAGCTTGTTTTTTGTTCTTGCTGTATCCTTTTTTCATTTGCTTCACCTGTTCAAAATAGGTAGTTCAAAATGTGACAAATCCTTCTGGAGAAAAAGTGTTTCTGATTTCTTTAATTGAATGCAGAAAATACAGAAGACATGGGACGAATACCTTCATTCCGTGTTTGTAGATCACATCAGTGGACGAGTGAAAGTGTAAATTTCAGTGGGAGGTTTTTTGATTTTAGTTGAGAAATGATGGCAGAAGGGGAGATTATTACCAGAAATTGGTGCAGCATGCATGGGTGTAAAAGGGTGCTGTAGGAATTCATGCTGGCTAGACAGGACATTATATCCTTAGGATTTTTTGTCTCCTTATCTGAATCGAATGACCTGCCCTAAAAATAAGGTTTAGTGGTACATGTAAGAATTTTAAAAGAATCAGTTTAGAATTTGATGAGGAGAGCTGAGAATGCTGGCATCAGGAAACATTGTTGCTTACAGAGTGGTATAAGCCTGCTGTTTTTATACTGTAGGTCCAAATGTGCTGAAAAGAATGTGTTTGGTAGTAAATGTATTAAATAGTCTGTAATTAGCAAAATACTTTTAGAAATTAAGCACAAATTAATTGGTCTTGGTCTGTGTTCCAGTAGGTCCTATTACATTGCATACTGCAGTAGACAAGATAAGTTAATGTATGAGAAAAATAAGAGGGAGAAGACCATTTGTTTTAGAGTTGAAAATAACTTGCAAGTGTTTCCCTTTTCCTACATCTTCCCTTTTTGATAATTTGGCATTTGAAGATGCCATGTATAAAAAAGACAGGTCCACATTTGTAGCTTTCAGGTGTTTGTTTTCTCTGGAATAGTGTCATAAAGTACAATAAGTTTTATTAAGTATATATTTTGTTTCAGTTAAAGAAAATAAGATCATAATATATCAAATCATCAAATAATATCGCCCTCCAGTAAGTTTAGAAGTCAGAATTAATTTCCCTGATTTTTGTTTTTCCCTGGCATGAGATTATTCAGTGTACAGACAGTATCAGTACAGTCTTTCAGTTCTTGTTTTCTTTCATCCTAAAAAGTAATGTCTCTTGTTTAAGTAAAAACAAATAAGCTGTGTCTGTGTAGAAAGCTGTACTGACAACCTATCACAGGATGAAGGGATATGGTCACAGAAGTTGCTTCAGAGGAACCTGCTTTAGTGAAGGAAGATGACCTACCTGCACACTCAATCAGTAGTGTTACAATTTCTTCTTTTTGACATCTCATTTGCCACTCAGGCAAAAAATAGAAAGTAAAGAGAATGAGTAACTTTCTATGCCTACAACATCAGCAGGAACCTATAGTAGATGTATTGCAAATAATTTGTTGTGTGTGACCAAGTACTGGGAAATCTTCTATGGACTTCCAAATGGAAAAACTTTTGGATATTACGCTATTTAAAAGTTCTAGTAGGGAAAGTTATAGAGTCGTAAGTTAAAAAATTATACCTAAAAAAAGCTAATGGAAAATGTTAGGCTGTTTGTTATGGGCATAAGGAAATCAGAGGACTGTTTTCTAGGTACTTTATTTTGATTTCTGTGATATGAAAAAGCCTTAAAAAGCAGTCTGTAAATGAAACCTGGTTTTGAATGTGGAATGTTCTGATAAGTGAGTCTCATTTAATACATTTGAGAAGGTAATATTTTTATTTGGCATATATAAGTTCTACATAGTAGAGTTTGGGTTATTTTTTCCCCCATTGCATGTTATTTCTAAACACAAAAAATTCTCATTATTTTTCTAATATTTATGCCAATCATGGAACTACTTAAAAGCTTTCTATCAGTTAAAAGACTGAGACTATTTCTAAATCTTTCTAGATACTGTACTATTTTATATCATAGTAGAAGACAGTTTAATTATTAATCTTTATATAACAGTAAATCGACAGCTTCTTAACCTGTCTGGTACCTATCATCAGGTATAAATTTTGGAAGGAAAATATCAATATATTTCTCTTGTCAAATTTACTACTCATTCTCTGTCTGTAGGAGGGAAAAAATATTCTCTTGAGGCAGCCAGGTTTCATCTTGGCAGCCTTAGCCACTGCAGAGCTCAGGAAGCCAGGGCATTTACATGTATTTCCTTTGCCTCCTGTTTCCTCTAACGTTTTTCTTTACCAACTCACTCCTGGGTAAAGGTAATGACTATAAAATTGAAAGCTCTATTTACCAATACTGTTCCCAAGTTATTTCCTAAAGCTGATTTTCTTACTTCTTTTCCTCTTTCCATCTTCTCTAAACTCTAGAGTCAGAGGTGTTAGATGGCTTACTGGGTGAGATGGATAGCTTTGAGGACACACTCAATATGCCAGCTGAATCCAGTGGAACTCTTCTGCTGATGCCACATGCTCTGGATGCAGTAGAGAAATATGAGATAAATCCAGATAAAACACGAGAAAAGGGGAATGTTCCCTCTCAGCAGCCTAATGGAAGACAGAATAGCATTTCACAGGAAGTCAAAACAAATAGCTGGACTGAAAACAGCCACTGTCCTCGAGTGAACCGTTCTTTACTCCAAAACACCAGTGAAGATGCAGGAGATGATAAAGATGGCTGTTTGATAGGATATGGAAAAGAACTGGAGTCTCTTAGGAACTCAGGAGATGTGCATGATTATAGAGCACACAAGTCCTTGGAGAATGAGAGGCCTGTGAAGGAAGGTGTGCACTCTCCATCAAGCCAGTGGTCTCAACTGAACTTGTCTGGTCTTGACGAAACTCACCTGGAGATGTCTGTGTGTAGCTCTCCATCCTCCAACTTACATAGGGAGGAAAATTTAGAAGAAAAGTCATTGCTAATGGCCAAGAATGATGCTGTGGAAACATCTTCCCTGAACTCTTCAGGCTTGTTAAAACCACAAAAGCTGTTGAGTGTGGATTTGTCAGAAAAACGCTGTGAAATGAAAAACACTGAAAACAACCCAACATTGGAAATAACTCCAGTAAAATCTGTGTCATTGACTGTTCAAGATCCAGAGTTAGTAAAAGGATGTGCAGCTGAGGCTTCCAAAATGAGCTGCTTAAACTGTAATTCTTTTTTAATTGGACATGCAAACCTCACAGAGTGTTCTGTAGTCCACCATGACAAGCTTACCACACATTTAAAAGCAGCTTCCAAATCTGTCATAACTGATGTTCACCCACTTATGTGTAGTGCCAAATCTCCAGATAACTGTGATGACCTACATTTAATAAATAGTGAAAATACTCTTACAAAGTCTGGTGTTAAAAACCTGAAGATATTACCCAGTCTGAGAAAGAGATCCAAGAAATTTATTTATAGACTAAATAATACTTTACTGTATCAAGAAGAAAAAATACAAAAAGAAGTAACCTCTGAATCCCCTATTCATACTGCATTGCCACATTTGGAATCTGATGCATACGAATTTAGAGGCTGTCTGGTGGCCAGTGATGTTGAACAAGGTACATTATTAAGCTTTTCATCATTTGTGGAGGATTCATTATTTATTATGAGCCTTTCATGTAAATGTTTTAGATAAAATCATGTAAAATCATGTGGTTTTGGAAAAGTAGCTGGGCAGTTGGGAATCAACCTATGGGATTGTTCTGTTATACAGTGATAAGGATAGGATCATTTTCAAGTAATCCTGTGATAACTTTTTTCATAACAGGTTAGTTTCTGGAATAGAAACTTCCACCCTGAGCCATTATTGTAATTGACAAGCTTAGTTATCTTTTTCAGTTCTGTTTTTACTAGAAGAATTACTTTATGTTAGGAGTTGAAGTACTTTAAATTTGAAACAAATCCTTATGTTGAGACACAAGGAGTTGAAGCCCATCTTTTGATTCATTACAAGTAAAAATTTATTTATTGTTTTTTTTTACCTGGTACTATTAGCTGCAGCCAAGTCTCTTGGTTTTGACTGTTAGAATATAGGTTAAACAGACCTCCAACCTTGTCAGGGAATTTGCATTTGAGAACAAAAGTGATACATTGGGTTGTGCTGTTAAGCTTGTACAGAAATTGTCTAGTCTGCCCAAATTTTATGAAAATCTGAATCTACATTTGTTTGAATAAGTTTATTCAAATTTTTCTCTGTAATGTCTTGTAGACCACTTTCTTCCTGCTGAGAGAAAGCATTTGGAATCAAATATGAGGACAAAGAACTTCAGCACTTCTACTTTAAAAATGGATATAATGGATAACTTATCTGATAATTCCTTCAGTGATAGGCTGAAACAACAAGACCTGAGAGACTTGGGGGAAAATGCAAGAGAGGATCAAGCTGCTGCATCAATAAAATGCTTAGAAGGATCTAATACACTGGAAGAAGATACAAATAATTCTTCAAATAATCAGAGTCTTTCAAATATAAAACGTAAAGTTCTGACTTCAGCATGCCTAATGGCAAGAAAACGTTCCAGATTTCTCCCTAAAAGCTGTGCTTTAGGGAAAGGTGAAGAAGATAAGGACATGAGCACTAAGATGAACGATGGAGCTGCTGTACCTCAGAGCCTGAAAGAGCTTGGGTCTTCTCCTAGTGGCAAGGAACTCTTGGCTGATATTCACAGTGACTCTACATCCCTGACAAACAGCAGTTCCCATAATACATTGTGTCAGATCAACTTTGGCATAACTGGAGTCAGTAGTGACTGTTGCAATAAATTATCACCCAGTAAAAAGCATTCTACGGACCAGAGATCAGGAGTTGACTGTAGAGAGGTACACAGACCCTTGGGAATACAGTGCT
Organism: Melospiza georgiana; assembly: GCF_028018845.1. Taxonomy (NCBI): domain Eukaryota; kingdom Metazoa; phylum Chordata; class Aves; order Passeriformes; family Passerellidae; genus Melospiza; species Melospiza georgiana. The sequence continues at coordinate 59,614,740 of NC_080431.1, read as the reverse complement.
CAGAAAATGACAGTACTGTATTAAAACAAGGGGAGAAAACAGATGCAGCTGCCTTTTCAGAGGATGTAGCCAGCAATGAAGACCCAAAGCCAGCTGAAAACAGCAAAAGCCCTCAAGCAGCTGCATTCAGTAATGTAGCTGTAGACATTTCTAAAGAATTATTAGATTATGTAGATAATAATTCTTTAAATGAAGTCACTTCTGCAGAAGATAAACAAGTAGCACCTATGTATTCCAGCAAAATGCCAAACAAGAACCTAAAGTGTAAAGGGGAATCATCAGTGAATCTTAATGCATGCAGTTTGAATCTGGGCTTCAGTGGCTTTCAGACTGCTTCTAATAAGCAGATTAGATTCTCTGAAGCCAGTATAGCAAAAGGAAGAATGCTGTTCAAGGATATTGAAAATGAATGCTTTGAAGGTTCTTCCATGGAAAGAGTCAGAAACATTTCACATCAAGTTAAAAAGGAAAATGCGTTATTCTCAGGTTCAGAAAGCAAGCTGGGCAGTAATTTATCTGATTCTTCAGATTCACAGGCAAGTTTTCTTGAGCCCAGGCATACAAAGTTTACTCCACATAAGGTTGGCTTGTGTAAAAGCTTTCCTAGAACTCCACAAGCCTTGCAAGAAGCAAATCAAACCTTGACAGCAAGCCAGGAAGCTGAAATTGCTGAACTTTCCAGTATCTTAGAAGAAACAGGTAGTCAGTTTGAATTTACACAGTTTAGAAAGCAAAGCAACACAATACAAAGTCACAGCTTGCAACAATTAGGAACTGTAGAAACAAATGGAACAAAGAATGTAGAAAATATTTCTGAAAGAAGCAAAGATGTGGGGGTTTATAGCACTTTTAAATCGGAAAATCAAGTAAAAAATGACAAGTATTGTACTCAGGAGGAAGACACAAATGAAGACACTGAATTGGTGAAAAATGAAAAAGAAAATGCAGTGTTTTTCCATGAAAATTATAAAAAGGTTACTTTTACTAACTTAGACATAAATGAAAGTAGATCTGATGAGAGCTTTCCCATAGCTAAGCAGGACAGCTTTTCTAATTTCATAGGCTTTACTTCAGCTGGAGGTAAAAAAATAAATATTTCAAAAGCAGCTTTGAGTAGGTCTGCAGAGCTCTTCAGAGACTTGGATGATGATAACTATTTGTTCAAATCTTCTGAAACTGGTACTAGATGTCACAATTCAAAAGGATCTATGTCTTCTAATAGTCATTTTTCCAGATGCCTGACAAAAGGAAGCAAAGAAAGAACTGTTCGTGTTTCAGATTTCAAAAGCATCAGTGCTGTTTCCCACACAGGTTCTGTTTCCTACCATGCACAGAATAAAAATGAGGAAAATACTAGTACAGCATTCAAGGAAAATATGGAAAACAAGGCAAAAATATCAGCAAATAATACTGAAAATGTTACCTTCAGTAGTATTAACAATGTCAACAGCCTGTTGTCCACTAAAAATCATAAGCAGAATTATGAAACTTCCAAACAAATTTTAAATCGAGGAGATGATGAAGGCAATTTGCAAGACCACTCATTACATGTAACATGTCTGGAAGATGCTGTTATGATTGCAGAAGAACACAGTTCAAATACGTCATACGAAATGGAAAACCCATCTCCTAAGCAGGTAGGAAAAGACAGAAAGGAAGATGAATGTTTGTCACCAAAACCTCAGGCTCCTGGTGGTGATACATCCATTCCTGATGCAGCTTTGGATCATTCTCTGCCCTTGTTCAGTGTGCAGTGCGGAGAAGGAGATGTAAATGTTTTGGAGAACTCCGATAAAGAAAAAACAAATTGTAAAAATATGGCAGAAGACACCACTCATGATAAGGACCTGCAAGTGAATGAAAGCAGAATAAAAATAGGGTCTTACCATCGTTGTCAAATACCTCTTGAACAAGAAGTAAACATGGGGAAAAATGAAGTGGAAGGAAGTTATCTGACTGGTTTTCATACTGCTAGCGGCAAGAAAATAGTCATTGCTGATGGATTTTTGGCTAAAGCAGAACAGTTTTTTGCAGATGTTGATATAGGAAAGGAACATAATGACAGTTTTGACAGTCTCATCAGGAGAAGGAAATGTGGCAAGAACTGTGTTAAAGACTGCGATTTATGTACTGAAAACATTGCTCAGTGTGACTCAGAAAAACTCAATTTTAATGAAAAGCTTGTTGCTGAAGAGCTTGGAGACCAGTTTAATCAGGCAATAGAGAGCAGTCCTAATAAACATGCTGCAGTTCTTGATCCTGCTAAAGTAGATACATTTGTTGACCTAGGTGAAGCTTTTGAAGGGAGTTTGGTAACTTCACATGTGCATAAGAAAGCTGATGTCAGACCTGGAAAGTCAGAATTGGAATCCCTTAAAGGACAGAAGAGTGATGCTGTAAGTAGAGCTCATTTGTCTGAAGATGGAAAATTCCTTGCAGAGAAAAAGTTGGACTGCTCACCAAGAAAGAGGGATGATTCAGGAAATATAGATGATTTTCCTGTGCACTCTGCTGCATCTCTGCATTTAATAAAGGTACCACATGACCTTGAAGACAACTGTGTGCCTAGAGATACAAAAAATACTTTATTTGTTGAGGAGAGCAACAATAAAGCTGATCAGTCACTCCTTTTAGATGCAAAAAGTAGCTGCTCTTACATGAATGGTGACGGTAAAGAATTCAACTTAGAACATTTAAATGAACCTGCTGCTGATAAAAATTGCTTCACAGACAGCCTAGCCTGTGCTAGCCAAAACCAGACACTAGTCAGTCTTCCTGAAGAGGAAACTAATTTTAAGAGGTTAAAAGAAACAACACTTGAGGCTGAAAAGCAAAGGGGTGGTCTGAAAGAAACCGTGTTTAGCACAGCAAAAGGGAAAGCTGTGTCTGTTTCAGAAAGTGCGTTAGCAAGTGTCAGACAAATGTTTCAAGACTGCAGTGAAGCTGTAAAATATGAAATTGAGCCTAACTCAAGAACAAATCAAACAGAAATTGCTAGAAATTCATCCGTAGTCCTTTACACTGAGTGTCCTAATTCTGCTAATTTTTTTAATGCTACAACAAGTGAAGAGGTTAATTCAGCCACATCCCAGTTTATTGAAGTAAATGCAAGTACTGATGAAGACAGTCACAAAGAAGGAAACACATCTGCAGGTGCAAAGTCTGCTTCAAATTATCAGAAGCAATCCTTTGGGCAGAATATTAAGCTTTTAGGGCACTTTGTTCCAGATAAGCAGATAAAGCCATCAGATGCTTCTACAAGCAACTTTGGATTGTTTAGTACAGCAAGTGGAAAGCCTGTAGAGCTTTCAGAAGAGTCACTCAGGAAAGCTAGACAGCTCTTTTCTGAAATGGAAGGTAATCATTCACCACAAGTACAAGAAGCATTTTTAGTTGAGGAAGATGTTGAAAAGTCTAAAATGCACACTGAAGTACTTCCTAGGAAAATGCAGATAGTGTCATCAAAAGGGCAAGAAGATACCAGCCCTGAATTGATTTCAGATTCTGCTTTTGGCTTCAGCACTGCTAGTGGAAAGCAGGTAAAATTTTCTAAAGATGCCTACCAAAAAGCAAAGGCAATTTTAGAAGAATCTGATTACTTTTTGAGTAGTGGGCTTTGTACTACAGATCAGCTTAGTTCAGTTAAAGACAGTGGTCAACGTGTGAAATCTTTAACAGGTAAGGTGATCTCAGAATTCAAAACTGAAAAAAGCTGCAATCAAGACTCTGACTTACAAAACATCTGCCCTCGGGAAATAAAGTATTTTCCAAGCACTCACCATGTCAAAATGCCTGAGCACACACCATACAATCAGAAAAACAAGCAGTTAGCATCATTTAAAAATAACCTTCAGCAAGAGAAAACTGAGTCTTCTGGAAAAGAGCAGCTGAATCTGTGGTCAAAACCAGAGTCTGAAGCAATTTCATGCAGTGCTACTGCAGAAATTAATACTAATCTTCTCCAAAGTCCAAAAAATTACTTGGAAGTAGAGGCTATAGAAAGTGCAAGAGCTTTTATGGAAGACAGTTTTTCCAGTTCTGGAGTACAAATTAATGCTGCGCAGACCTTCAGTGGCAGACCAGATAAAAACTTCCAAATGAAGACCTTTGGGAAGAGGCACTTTGAAGAAAACAACTCACTTGGTAGGTGTTTTATCTTATGTATGTTCAGCTCCATATTTCTGCACAGTGCATTTGTTTAGGTTTTGGGGGGCTGGTTTGCATGTCATGTTGATTTTTTAGCTCACAGAAACATTCAAGTTCTTTCTCTAGATGTCAGTGACAAAAACTCTTCTTGCTGCACGGTGGTTCATCCACTCTTTCCAGGCTTAAATATGCACAGTAGAAGCTAAATTTGTGATAAGTAATTTTGAAGGTTTCCAGATTTGCTGTTTTACTGTAAGCTTACAGAAGAAATCTGCTGCTCCTTTTCTCTCTGAGCAGACTTTTTTTTCCTCTGTGTATATATCTAGTGTTTTTTCATTGAAAAATGAGTAGCAGTATTTTCATTTTCACCTTTTTGTGCATTGTAGATGAGGACAATGTTTTGCTTGTATCGAGATTGCTAGTCTGATTCAAAAAATAATTGTTGGTCTAAGAGAGTTTCTTGCCTTCTGAAAGTGATCTGTCTAGGGCTGAAGTGTTGGTACTGATGCTTGCACAGACACCCAGACCCGTTCAGGAACCTGGGCTAGCTGAAAACTCCTTGTGGAAGGGGAGATGAAAACCTGAAAACTAACCTGAAAACTTGCTCATTCTGCTTGCTCTGACTTTGGTGTTTTATTTAGAAATTACAGTTATGTTGTCCTGATTGATAAGAAACTGAACTTGAAAGGAGCATCACTTTTAAAACTGTGTGGTTTTATTCTAGGTGAACCTCCAATTAAGAGGCAGCTTCTGCTTGAATTTAACAGAACCAAGAATTCCCCCAGGTCTTTGAAAGCTTCAAAAAGCACCCCTGATGGTAATTTTAGTCATCTTGTGTTCTAAGAAGTAATCCAGTGTCAGTTGTTATCTTGAGAATTCTTCAATTTCCAATAACCTAACATATAATAAGTTTGCTTAGCTACTGCATTTATCAATGTAGTCATGGAAATTCAGGAAAGCTGCTGTGATAATGTCTCTGCTGACTTTAAATGATGTGATTAATGATTTGCCTTATTGTGTAGACTCTAAATATATTCCTTCTGTAAGAACTCTGGTTTAATTTCCAGTTCAGGAGCAATTTGCCTGCTCTCTCACAATCCTAAGTCTCACAAATTCTAGTCTCAATAGGAAGAATGCATTTTATTGGTTAATCTACAGAATATATTTTATTGATTAACTTTGTGTAGATACTTACTGGTAATATACTTACTATATAATTACTTCTCATATGAAACTTCCTCTTTGCAGCCTAAGGGCATAGCACAAGTGGGTTTACATTCCAGGCAGATATGATTTAGTTACATTGATAATTCCAAGATAAGCATGTCCTTCAGTAATGGAAGGAAGAGTTTGTGCAAATGTGCTTTTTTGTTGTAATGTCAAATAAAAGAGTAAAAGTTGTTGAAAGAGTTCTAAATAGAATGGTGAGCCTACCTGGAGTTAATATGATAAACATTTCCTTTTCAGGAGCCTAAAAATATCTTGCTGGCTCACAGACACAAACTCTTGAGAGCTCAGTATTGTGAGCACTTATCCCTCTATGGGAAGATGTTTAAAAAACATTTTTGGGGGCAGGAAAGAATAAAGCTATTTAAATCCACTCTGAAGACTTTTCTATTAATTAATTATTTCTTTTAATTTTCATTAATATAGATAAAGCATGTGGCTATAAATTTCTATCTATCTATCTATGTAATGTGCCATCTCAAACACTTATTTTTTCTAATTATATTACAGGCATTTTCAAAGACAGAAGAAAGTTCATGTACCATGTCCCTTTAAAACCTGTAACTTGTCAGCCTTTTGGGTGAGAAATTTTAGAGTTCTTCTTTGTAACTGTCTAAAATATATAGTATTAATTTACTACCCAACTTTATAAAAAGCTGATCATATTATGACTAAATAAATACTAAGTTACCGTACATTACTACATGCTGCTGCAGTAGATCAGTGATATGCTAACCCTATTACACTGTGTATTTTCTCAATAGATAGAAGTTAAGTATTCTGTTTCTTAAATACCAAAGACTGATATTTTGTCTTTTTATTGATACTGAATTGAATTACTATATTAAGAATACAAAACTCCTGATTTTTGTCAGGAAGATGAAACCTGTATGCTTAAATGTTTGCATTTCTGTAGGTCAACTAAAGAACGACACGAAGTCAAGAATCCTACCCTTACCCTGCCAGATCAAGACTTCAGAGGATTCCAGTCTAAACCTGCCATTTTTCAGCACTGTGCTCTCAGGCACTCTTCAGACAGTGCTGCAGGGCTTTCCACTCCCTGTAAAGCCTCGGCAAAAGAGAGCGAGGAAACGAGAAGTTTGTACAAATCTGGCAAAGCTGCTAAAACTTTTATTCCACCCTTCAAAACCAAGCTGGCGTTTTCTACGTGCGAACAAGGCAGCAGCAGCAGCAGGTGTGACTCACCCATCAGCAAAATTATGACCAAAGAGATGGAACTAAATCAGCTCAGAACTGAACAAAATACTGCTGACCCTCAAGATGAGCAGCCTTGTATCCAGCATGCAGCAGACACTGACCTAGAAAATGGCAATTTAGGTATTTTCAGATTTTACCCTACTTAACTATTGTGAATACTAACTATCAGAGCTGATTCTTTAAGGGGTTTTTGCATAATTTGCAGACTTTTTTTTAATAAAAAGAAGCTTCTTTTTAAGTTTTTTTTTTTCAGGAAAATTAGGAAATTGCTACTTTCCTAATATTTTATATTGCACTCCTAAAAGAGCATATCCTGTTTATCTCCAAAGTTAATTGAGAAGAAGGAAAATATTTCACACAGTACTTAGAAACAAGATAACTTATGTTTCAGTTGATATTAGATTTTTCTTATATACCTCATAGATAAAATAATCTAGGAACCTTGGATTAGCATTGCTATACTTCATTGACTTTTACAGAAGCTTGTTTTCCTTCTGTCCTCTAATTAAAATATAGACTTAGCCATATAAATGGTTGATTGTGTCGTTTTCAAAAAATGAGGCAGATTTTGAATGCTCAACTGTTCCACTTAAGAATGTGGGCTTATGCCATCTAAGCTCTCTTGAATGCTCTGGTTCATCTGGTTACTTCTGTAATTCACAGTCAAATAATCTGGATTTTTTTCAGAAGGACTTGTGTATATTTGAACAGGTATATGAACATTTGCAGAATCAGATCCTGCAGTAACAGGCCAAAATTTCAGGATTATGGATTCTGTAGTCATCAACTAATTTCTTTCCAGCTGGAGTTTTCTATGAAGATTGAGTTCAGTTTCATATGAGAAGAGTATGTGGATGGAAGTTGAGTTCAGGGATTTATATAACATTAATATGGATATGTAATTTGTTTTATATTCTAATGCCTTCAGTAATCACTGCCTTCTAAATGCATTAAACTTTTAATATTTAGACTTGCATTTTCTAAAAATCTGCAGAGTGGCATAGAAAAAATGCTGCTCTGAATCTGCTAGAGTGTGACTATGTATCTTTACTTGATAATGCTTTTAAAAGGTTTTGATGTTTTGGTTTGTTTTTTTTAATTTGCAGCTATGGCCAGGATGGTGACAAATCTCCGCTGTGCCAGAGATCTGCAGGAAATGAGAATTAAAAAGAAATGTAGGCAAAATATTCATTCACAGCCAGGCACTCTTTATGTCATTAAAACATCTGCAAGCAGTAGAATCCCTCTGAAAGCTGCAGTGGAAGAGAAATCGCCTCGCTTTTATTCTACAGAAGAGGTATATTGATATCTTTTTATTTTCTGTCTCACATCTCTTTCTCAAGACTAGCAAATAAAAACTCAGTAGCTTTTGAATAGATACATTCTTCAGTTTTTAGATAAGTATTTACAGTAGCTGTTACACCAGTTGCTACAGTACTTAAGTAGCATATATCCAGTTTTTAAAACTATTCCAAATAATAAAGGTCATAAATCTCTAGTGTTATAATCAAACAGGAAAAAAAGATCCACCAATTAAAATGCCTATGAAGAGATGGTTGAAAAGAACAGTTAAAATTTAAGCTTAGGTAAATCTATATGAAAATGCTTTTGCTTTTGGTGCTGTGAAAGTACCAAACCTATTGAATTGTTTTAAACACTTTCAAAGTACACTGTGAAGCTGTTCTTCTAAACTAGTTGTTGGGAATCCTCCATTCTCCATGGTTTACATATGAAATGGCAAGATCGGACAAAAGCTGTCTCAACCTTAAAGAAATATTTAATCTGAAATTATAAGACTGGATATTTCAACTGTCTTTTGAATTCTTACTGTATTGTCATTATTTTGTCTTTTCCATCTGATTTTTTTCAGCTATACACATACGGTGTTTCAAAACAGTGCGTACAAGTTAACAGCACAAATGCAGAATCTTTCCAGTTTCTCATCAAAGACTTTTTCAGTAAGGAGTATTTGTTAGCTGGAAATGGAATGCAGCTTGCTGATGGAGGATGGCTAATACCTACTGATGAGGGAAAAGCTGGGAAAAAGGAGTTTTACAGGTACTGTTGCTTATGAACTTGGGACAGCTATGCTATTTATTAGATAGCAGTTCTCTTGTCTCCTAGAATAAATCCAACACAGTGGTGTTTTAAAGCCTCTGAAATTTTTACTGTTTTTTTACTGTGCATTTTTAGTACACCTCTGTTGCTATAAATAAAGATATTATAGGATTGTAAATTTGCTATGTAGATTAATGTTGCTAGTGATTGATCCTCACTGACCATTAAAGAAAGCAAAGTCAATTTGGAAAATTTCTAGAATTTCTTCAAAGGTATAAATAGTCTAAGTAATGGGGAAGTTAAAATTTGCAGTGGATTTCAGGTTAATTTATTAACAATTTATCTGCAGAGCCCTCTGTGACACTCCTGGCGTGGATCCCAACCTAATCACAGAGGCCTGGGTTTACAATCACTACAGATGGATTGTATGGAAATTGGCAGCCATGGAAGTGTCGTTCCCACATGAATTTGCTAACAGATGTTTGACACCAGAAATGGTCCTGTTACAGTTGAAATATAGGTATGTGTATAGCAATGTATTGGGAGCTGTAATTTGTGTTACTGTGTGCTTTCTGGTTCATCAGGATTACAAAATAAGCACATCTGCCTTGCATTCACTGCGTAGCAGAATGCTTGTATTGTTAAACTTACACACAGCAGCATTAAAAACATAGTGTGTGTTACCTGCAAAAATGTAGAAAACATTTGCTTTGCTACAGTGGTGCTTAATCAGGTAGATGAGTAACCAACACTTTTCTACAAGTGTGTTTAAATAAAAACAATGTGATGGATTTTGTTTGCTGTAACTAAGCACAAATTCTTTTTTGTAGGTATGATTTGGAAGTGGATAAAAGTAAACGATCAGCAATCAAAAAAATAATGGAAAGAGATGATGCAGCAGGTAAAACACTTGTACTGTGCATTTCCAAAATCATATCACTGAACACAGTTGTATCTCCTAGCAGTAGCAATAAGAACATGGAAAGTAAAAAAGCAGCAGCTTTAATTGAAGTTACTGATGGCTGGTATGGGATCAGAGCTCTTCTGGATCCTCCTCTCAAAGCTTTCTTAGATAGAAGAAGGCTGACTGTTGGTCAGAAGATCATAGTGCATGGAGCAGAACTTGTTGGTCCTCAAAATGGATGTCCACCACTGGAAGCCCCAGATTCCCTTATGTTAAAGGTAAATAAAATATTAGTTCAGCTTGATTGGATGTGACTGAGAGAGGTGATAAATGCTACTTAGTTGAGCCATATTTTGTAAACAGAAGTTATTGGAGCTTTACAAACAGATGGAGCTTTGCTGAAGTTTAATAACCAGATTTATAAGACATCCTTCAAGGGTGTTATTCAATACGGTTGGAAGAGAAGTTTGTAGTATAAAATTCTGCCAGGTTTTGCTATGTGTTTTGGCAGTTCCAGCTCCTTACTTTGGTTAAACACCAAGTTGCAAAAAAGTATTTATCCATCTCAGACAATATGGAAGTTGGAAGAATGGGGGGAGGGGAGAAACCAATGAGAGGGTGAACTGGTGGGGGAAGGCGTTGGCTTATTTGAGGTTAGTTAAAGAGCTTTAACTTTAAAGAGCATAATACTGAAATTGCTACTCTGGTACAAAGCAATGGTTTGTCTCATACATTCTCATTTCCCAGAGAATTTTAACTTTTCCGATTTTTAGATTCTGTTGAAAATACATTCTTCAGTGTGAAAGGAATTAAAATGTGATCTGCTCAGGTGCAAAAGTGATATATTCTTAGTGAGGTCAGTGTGAAAATAGATATATAAATATTTAAATATTCCTGTAGTTAAAATGTGTTGCTATAACTCTGACTTAGCAGTGCCAGTTTCTCATTCACCGTTTCCCTTGCTCAGATCTCAGCGAACAGCACTCGCCGTGTGCGATGGCACACCAAGCTGGGATTCCATCGGGATCCCAGACCTTTCCCGGTGCCTCTGTCATCGCTTTACAGCGAGGGCGGTGCAGTGGGCTGTATTGATGTGGTAGTTCAAAGAACTTACCCTATTCAGGTATGGTGTAAGTATTTTATTCATCTAACAGGGTTCTGTGAGATCTCAATTATATTAATGAATTGCTATATCATTTTTCAAATCAGACACAATATAGAAAGCTAAATTTTTTTTAAAAATACCATTATGTGTAAAATAATGAAGAGTGGTTCTTGCATTGTGCATGTATTTAGTATTTCAGGATTGGTATATCCTGCTATAAGAAGAATTTTATTTTGTGTTCAGTATCTTTCAGTTGGCTTTGCTTTGAGCTTCAAAAAGCCAGAAATAATTGAATTTCAGTTATGTACTCTACTGCACTTGTTTTATTATAAACATATTAACAAAAAAGTCACATATTTCTAAGCATTTGTAGGATTACTTTTTCTTACATGTAGCTGACTGTATTGTGTACGTTCTGTATTAGTGAAAATACAGTGTGCAGTTATGGTGTAAAATAGATTTAAAATCTTTTAAATACCACTTGATATCCAGACATTTAAATACTGCTGTCAGACTTCACTGCAACTACTTGGTTTTTTAACAATACCAGACACAAAAAGAAACAATATTTCTGTTAGTAATCAATCTTTTTAATGTAAGCAGTTTAACCAGAACACAACTTTCATATTTTATTAGCTTTCCTCGGAGCAGGTTATACTTGGCATGTATATCTAAGATTGTTTTTTCATTACCTTCTTTCTAAGGTATTATTGTTGGTTGATGTAGAATGAATTCTGCAAAGGTACTTGGTTTGGATCATTAGTTTGCGATTTAGATCATTACTTTAATGGAGGAAATTGCAGCACTTACTATGTGAGCTGCCTGGTAGAACAAACCTTTATTTAGGTCTCAGAAAGGGGACTGTAATCTGTAACTGCATCACAATAAATGGTTTCCAGGCTGGAGAGGCAAATGCTTCTTCATATCTGGCTATGTCAAGAGATTGATGTACATTTTTCTGCTTTAAACCTTGAGACTCTTGCTCAAACATACCAAAATTGTAGGAAGATTTGGGCTGTCTCCTTTTACATCAAGAGCCAAGGAGTGTAGGAATCACAGTAGCCTTAATTAAAGGTGTCAAACTGTGAATAATGCAGGAGATACATGGTGTGCAATTAATGAGGTAGGCAGAGCCTATTTCAACAATTCAGTGCCTCATAAGTATTGGTCCTGCAACCTCTCCTTACCTTGCTTTCACTATACACCCCTGCTGCTTCTCTGTTCTGAACCTGGAGCTCACCTGGTCCTGTTACTTGAGCAGCTTAATTCATTAAACTAGGAAAAAGTAAGTAATAATAATATTAAGAACAGACAATGAACTGCTGTCTATTGAATTACCAAACTGATACAGTCTGCTGAGGTCAGATATGTGCTAGAGCCAGTGCGAGGGAGAAGACAGAACTGTGCAGAAAATGGAATTGGAAGGAAAGGGACCACTTTCAGCAGCCATGGATCTCCTTGTTTAGCTCTTCAAATCAGGCAAGCCAGTTCTGGCAGAGTTCTGGACAAGCCTCTAGTCCTATGGCACCATCTCAGCAGAAAAGGTTTAGGAGCATCTGCAGAACAACATCATAGTTCTTTTACAGCATCTAACCCAGGGTGTTAAAACAGACCATACAGCTGATGTGGAAAGACAGATTGGGTAGAATGCAGTCTGGTGTATTTTTTAGCATTGAGTTTGATGGTTTGTATCTTAATGTATCTACCAGTGGGATCCTTTCATCATCTAAATTACAACATTGATACCCACTACTTGAAGCTATGTTTTCTTCAGCTGTTAAATCATCTGGGTTTGGATACTGCTCCATTCTGCTTGTTTTTGACAAGTTACCAACCCGTGCTGTGGGGTTTTGCCTTTTATCTGTTACAGTGGAAGAACTTAGGGTCTGCTGCCTGTTCATTTTTAAAGCATTTTTGTTTAACAGTGAGTATGAAAGAGAAGCTAGATAACATTAAAAATAATCTTTTTAAAGTCTGGGTTTAGTTTTAATCTTTTTATTTCAGTGGATGGAAAAGACGTCAGCCGGGTCCTACGTTTTTCGTAACAGCCGAGCTGAAGAAAGGGAAGCTGCCAAGCATGCAGAGAATCAGCAAAAGAAGCTGGAAGCTCTGTTTGCAAAAATCCAAGCAGAATATGAAAAACATGAAGGTAAAGCTTTCATTCTTTCAGAACATGTGTAAAGAACAGGAAAACATTTTGATATTTCCAGAAAAGTTAAAAGAAATTGCCAAAAATCTTCTCTGGTGATAGAGAAGCAGAGATGAGATTTTGGGTTGTTTTCTGTGTTGTTGTTGTTGGTGGTTTGGTTTTGTGTTGTTTGAGGTTTTTGCTTCCTGTGTGTCAAGACCTTTTGGTACAAAATGGTTATGTGCTTATTTGCAAGGCTTTGCAGCTATCTAGGGAACCCTTTTGAACATATTCATGGGCAGGCCACTAAAAAATTATCCTTGAGGTGATTCTCAGGGAAATGCTACAAAATTGTAGAAATCATAATTTAATTCCCTTCAGGGACATGACACTGTAAGATTTCACCCAGAGGTGGGCACTGCTAGGATGTATCTCAGTAGGCCTGGACACCAAGACTGAGCATCTTTCCTCATGAATAATTGCGTGACTGTGTGGATGCTGAGGTCAGTGGAGCTGCTCAGTGGGACAGGGACTCTGGTGACACAGGCAAGGGCTGAGTCACCAAATGCCCTCGGTTGGCAATCCCAGGCCACAGAGACCAGCGGAAATTCTGAAGCAAGGAGGACATACCCTTGGCGGAAGAGGATCAAGTTAGAGAGCACTCAGGCAAACTGGACATATGTAAGTCCGTAGCTGATGATAGGATTAACTCAGAAGTGCTGAGCAGCTGACTGGTGTCTGTGGGGCTGCTTTTGATCCTCTTTGAATGATCATTATTTCATTGGTAGAGGTGCCTGGAGAGTGGAAGAAAGCAAATGTGTCTGCTGTATTCAGAAAAGATAGGAAGGAGCACCCAGAAACCTACAGGCCAGTCAGCCTTACCCTGATCCCTAAGAAGGTGATGATGGGAGAAATAATCCTGGAAGCTGTTAACAGGCACAAAAGGGAACAAAATATGATCTTGGAGTATTCAGCAAAGATTCACTCAGGGGAAGCCATGTTTGACCAACCTGACAACGTTCTGTGGTGAAATCACTGGCTTGGGCAGTTGAGGCAAGAGCAGTGCATTGTCTGCCTGGACTTCAGAAAGGCTTTTGACACTGTGTCCCTTAGGATCCACAGAGAGAAGCTGATGGGCTGGATGAGCAGGCAGGCAGATGGATAGAAAACTCTCTGAACAGTAGGGCCCAGAAGGTGGTGATCAGTGGCACAAAGTCTCTTTGGAGGCCAGTAACTCATGGTGTATGCCAGCGATGAGTACAGGGTCTAGTCCTGTTTTAACAAGTTCATTTATGATCTGGAGAATGGGGGGATGTACTTACAGCAGGTTTGATGCTGAAAATTAGGACAAGTGATGAATACAGTAGAGGATTATGCTGCCATCCAGAGGGATTTTGGCAGCTGGAGAAATGGGCTGACAAGAACCTCATGAAGTTCAACAAAGCAAGTTGCAAATCTTGCACCTGGGGAGGAGCAGTGCCATGCACCAATACATGCTGGGGATCACCCATCTGGAATGCAGCTTGGCAGAAGGAGCCCTGGGTGTCCTGGTGGACAAGTTGAGGATTGTTGAGAAGGTCTTGGTGATCCTTCCCTTCTGTTTAGCACTGGTAAGGCCACATGTGGAATGCCATGTCCAGTTCTGGACTCCTCACCACAAAAGGGACGTGGACGCACTGGAGATATTCCAACCAAGGGCCATGAATGTGTTTAAGGAATTGGAGCATCTGACCTAGGAAAAACTGAGAGCTGGGACCATTGAGCTTGGGGAGGGCTCAGGGGGACGTCTGATCGATGTACTTAAATACCTGAAAGGACAGTGCAGAGAAGATGGAGCTAGGCTTGTGTCAGTGGTGTCCAGTGACAAGTCCAGAGCCAAATGAGCACAAACTGGAGCACAGGACATCAGGAAACTTTTTCACTATGATGGTTGCCTGGAGAAGCTGTGAAATCTCCATCCTTGGAGATAATAAAAAGCTCACTGGACAGCCTTGGTCAGCCTTCTTAGGGTGCTCCAGACCTCCAGAGGTCCCTTCCACTTCAATATATTCCAATTCTGTAATGGCTGACACTGTCCACCTCTGGCAGAGGTGATCTCCAGTAGTGGTTCTAGCATGGAATTCTTAGCTGAAATCAGAGATGGCCTTGTAATTCTTAACGTCACTGCTATGAGACCTCATGTGTTGTTTTATGTTTGGTAAAGTTGTGTACACAAGAGTCTGATGTGCTGAAGGAATTCATCAAAATTCTGGCAGCAAAGGGACTTACATAAGGAGAGGGTAATATAAGTTAACTTGGCATTTAGCTGATGTCCTGAGGAGGCTTTGTGTGAAGGCCTGTGCTGTCCCACATCTTGGTGTCCTTAAGACTTTTCTGCTGCATGAGAGGAAGACCAAGTGATGGACATAAAGGAAACGTAGTCAAGTATCTATGAAGGTTCTTGGCAGCCCATCAAATCTCCCACCCTCTGCTAAGAGATAAGTAGCCAGTGATACTAGTTACTAGCCTCCTAGCCACTGACACTGGCTACCCCAAAGTTTGGATAATATTCTATCTATGTTGGATTTGAATGGGTAAGATTTTTTTTCTGTATTTCCTGGGTATGCATATATATGCATGCACACACACACACACACACACACACATACACATACACATCAATTCCTATACATGTGTTTTGTATTTTTATTCTGGCAAGGCCTAAATACTGCTGTGCTTCATATATAATTATGTCTTCCTTCATTTTAAAATGTATTGGTTGTGCTCCACATAAAGGCTTTTTCTCAACAGAGAGAACCAGTAGAAGAACACCAAGATCACGGATCATCACAAGACAGCAAATCCATAATTTGCAAGATGGTGCAGAACTGTATGAAGCAATTCAGAATGCATCTGATCCTGGTTATATGGAGGTAACTGTAGATACTACTGGGTTAATTTTGAAAAGCTTTTGGAGTAAATTAAAATTTAATAACTTCTGCTGAAATTGACCATTAAATTACTCTTTTGTTTTGCTGCCTTTTAATATTTTCTACAGCATGCTTATTGCTAAATAAATTAATATTAAAAATTTTGAAAAAAAGGAATGAAGGCTTGTTGTAATTGATTAATATTATCTTGGATGGCAATTTTCTCTTGGTATAAAAATCCAGGATATAGCACAATTAAAAATTAATGCTACTTGTAATTTTATTACTTTGCTTTGTCTTGCATATACAAAAACTTAATGCATCTCATCAATCTAGAGTTTCATACACATACTCTTGCATGCTGTTCATTGAATTGTTTGGATAATTATATTGTCTTCATTGTCTTCATTCCCTGTTCCCAGTTAAATCACAACTTTTAAGTGTTTATGCCTTTACTAATAAAGACAGAGGTGATTAGTCCCTGCAAGTTATTAAAAAATTAAATACGTGCCTTGCCTTTTGCAAGTGAGGATCCTTGTCTGTCATATTTGATGAAATGGTAGCTATGTCTCTGGAGCTGCATGTACAGAAATCTGGGTCTTGAAGTATTGGTCAGTAAAGTGATGTGTTTGATGCATTTTAGTGTAAATCACTGTGTCAGCTCAAAGACAGCAGCCTGAGGAGAAGCACAACTCTTCCTTTATTCTTCCAGAAGTTTTTCCTAATATGTCTTCATATGAAACAGGCAAGCCTACCTGTTATATTAAATATTCCCCTTACTTATACACTGTCAAGCAGGCTTCTCACTAGTTGTCAGGTAGGAACAATGTGTAGTGTAATCTCTGCACAGACCAGAGAGCACCAGCTGAGTACCAGCAGTACCCCTGCTGCCTCCTGTTGTTTTAATATACCTCATTTCAAGTCCTAGTAGTGCATCAGCTGGAAATAAATTGCTTCTAACAGATGAACACTCAAGAAAGAGGCTATCTAAAAATCTTGTGGTTTTTTGATTAAGAAAAAAGATACTGAGTTCCACTTCTCTTGGTTGCAGGGATATCTAAGTGATGACCAATTAAAAGCCTTGAAGGCTTACAGACAGCTGATGAATGACAAAAAACAAACTCAGATGCAGGAACAATTCAAGAAGGCTTTAGAGTCAGCAGAACAAGAAGAAAATGGTTGTTACAAAAGGGATGTGTCTGCAGTATGGAGATTATATGTGGTAGACTACAGAAAGCAAGAAAAACATAAAGGTCAGTGCTTGAAAAATTATAAATAACTTTTAATTAAATGTGGTAACCGGCCAGCACAGGTAGATTTGAAGAGTTTCCCAACAGTATTTTAGCTTACATATTAATATTTCCGGTTTGATTCTTGGTTTAAGGCTTTTGGATAGGAGGGAGTGCTGTGGATTTATTTTGTTAAAAAGCCTTCAGAGGGTGACTGAGCTTACCGTGCTGTTGTCAGGAGCAGTGCTGAGCATCTGGCGCCCGCTGCCCGACGTGTGTTCCTTGCTGAGGGAAGGCGCTCGCTACAGGATCTTCCAGCTGTCAGCGTCCCAGCCCAGGGGCAGGGCAGACTCCACCAACGTCCAGTTAACAGCCACCAAGAAAACTCAGTACCTGCAGCTAGCAGTAAGTGCTTTAGGTGCATACAGGCGCATCATTAAAATGTGTCACACCCTCTAAGTGTGGTAAATACTGAAGTTTTGTGTTTCATCAGGTATCACAGGAGATGCTGGTACAGATTTTCTTTCCAAGAAAGGCTCTAGAATTCACCAGTTTGTTGGATCCTTCTTTTCAGCCACCACGTGCTGAAGTGGATTTAGTTGGAGTTGTCATTTCTGTTAGCAGAACAGGTATGTTGTGGACCACATTCATGTCCTCCCACTGAATTAGCACTGAATTCTTGATTTCAAAAGTCAGAGTTATCTTGGTGTTGTACCTGCATCTCAGGCCTGTGGAAACCTCCTAAATACTGGCCATGTCACTTTGCCAGTGACATGCTGGCAGATAAATTTGTATTTCTGAAGAAAAACTGTCTGTGCTTATTAGCTCAGGAAGTTAGTAAGGCAGGATCTAAGCTCAAAAGCAGCTTATATTTAAATGATTTTTATTTATTTATTTTCTATAAATGGTGAGCCTAAGTTCTCACATCTGTGTTCAGCATCTGCAGAAACACCATCATGCATGTACATGAACTCCCTCTTTGGTGTATAGTGTCATGGAATGAGTGGAATTCAGGCACTGGAGCTCATGGAGAGGGAGAGGTGGATAATCTTCTAGGTGAAAAGAAAAATTCTATAGTATTGTTTTTAAAGACACAGATTTTGAGTTGTTTCCTCTAATCAGTAGGTAGCTGGTGTAGAATGTGAAAGAAGTATGAGATACCTGTCATCATGCAGATGGGCTGCCATGTAGCTCTTTCAAGATCCATGTGAATTTTTTTAGTATCACTTAAAGAGATGTAAAGATTTAATTCAGACTTTTTTCCTGCTTTTAGGTTTCACTACTGTGGTATACTTGTCTGATGAAAGCTATAATTTAGTGGCAGTAAAGATCTGGACAGATCTCAGACACTTGGCTATTGAAGATGTAGTTGTCCGCTGCTCACTCATTTCTGCAAGCAACCTTCAGTGGCAGTCTGAGTTCAGATCAGAAATTCCCGTGCTGTTGGCTGGAGATCTTTCTTTATTCTCAGCCAGTCCAAAGGAATGCTATCTTCAAGAGAAGGTTAATGAACTGAGAAGTGTGATAGAGGTAAGTAAACCTGTAGAAGTGTCATTTGATGGATTTGATGGTTACTTTTAGCTACTGCTATGTTACATCCTTCAGCAAAAAGTCTGTTAGTATTGATAAACCTTTAAAACAAGTAATGCACACAATGCTGAATTTGAGGGGAATTTTCTGGGAGATAAAGTAAGATGTTAATGCAGTTTTCCTGAGGAATTGAATGTCTTGATTTTTTTTTTTTTTTTTTAATTTTCCAACTCATCCAGCAGATGAGTCATGATGTGCCACAGAATCTCTGAGTGGCAAAAGATCTTGTACCTGTCAATAGGGAATCTGCCATGGACAGAAAGTGCAGGAATCTTCTATGTTGTTGATTTGATATAAAATAAAATTCCGGTGGGATAACGATGAAAAAAGAAAGTCTTAAATGTAGTGTACATAGTCCTTAAATAGTTTGAAGGCCAACTATTCTGCATTGCAAACTCTGTTCTCCCTTACAGAATGTGCCCTCCTTTTGCTCTGATGCAGAAAGTAAACTGATGAATTTGCTAGGAAGAAATCTCTTGCTGACACCCAGTTTACCTAAAAGATGTGGTTTGGAAAGCCCCTCTCCTTCCTGCAGCCATGCAGAGGATAGAAGTTTGGTAAGCTTCTGGTAATAAATGCTGTGTTTATACTGGCAGTACATGCAGTAAGGATTTAAGCAAGTGGTGAATGGTCTCACTTCTGTGTCCATTTCATCCAGTCTTTTTAGGGCAATGCAAGCTGATTAGAAGCTTTCTCTTTGTGTGGGGGTTTAGGATTATTCCCCAGAGGAGCCATGAGATAGATTATCCTTCCTCCAAACACTGTGTGAAAACTTCCCCTTGTGGCCTGTGTTTCCACAACATACTCTAAGTATTTTGAATTGATGTGAGTAAAATGAATCATCTTTCTTTATAGATGATTTAGTGCTTCTTTGGTCCCACTGTGAAGATTATCCAATGTGAATGTCACAGAAGGGAAAAATCTTCATCTGTACATTCATTTTTATTTCAAGGCATTCTGCAGTTCCCACCTTTGTTGAGAGAATTTACTTCCACTGTCTTTTTATAGACAGTGTTTACTATTTCTAGGATTTAATAGGCATGTCACTGGGAAAATGTATTTTAGCAGTCTTGACAAAAATTGATTTAAATAGTACTCAAGTTTCCCATGAAAGCTGCTGGTGGTGAGTTGCTTCTGACATGGAATACTGAGCACAGTCAGAACAAAAATTTTTCCTGCCATGAGTTGCAAGGGAGGTGGAAACACCCTGGTATGGTATCAGTTCCTGGGGACTAAGTTTCAACTTGTAAGGCATCTTTTTCTATTTCAAAGGGAGGGCTAATATTTCATTCTGAAGGTTTAGTTTATATATTTTATAGACTAACTAGTTAATATTTCTATAGTTTATTAAATACATTAATCATCTTTTAAAAAGGAGAATCAAGTGTATTCTCAGGCCTGTGCTTGAAAGATTTGCTATGCAGCCTCTCTCTTGTGTGTATTATCTTCAGATTTTGTGGTCTGTGTTCTATCCTGATTTTTCTTAAAAATTTTTTTCTTCTTTTTACTTATTTAACCACCAAGTATGTGTGGAGAGCATGGCCAAGGCAGTAGAATACTTAGGAGTGCTTTGATTTCTTACCGTCTGGCATAGAAAAATTCCCATACATTTTGCTTAGCTCTTAGAAACAAAATGTAAATGTACAGGTCAAGAGTGACTTAGCAGTCATCAGCACTTGAAGGAATAATATTAATCACCATCAGGAGATACCAAACTTAACTTGAATGAGATATGAATGATGATGTAGTGTTTTTATATTGGGAGGGGTGGAGGGGCTCCCCCATTTTTTGGAAGTTTTTGAGGAAGTTCATGAGAACATTCTATTCAACATAAAGCTTCTCTTTTTACCCAGATCTCTTCTAGAATTGAAATGAAGCATCCAAGCCCTTTGTCAACTAGCACACCAAATATGCAACTTGTCACACCAGGGTCAGCAAAAACACCTTCACCTGCTACAGTTAATGAAAACTATCTCAAAACCAGCAAAAAGAGAAAAGCTATGGACTTCCTCAGTTGCATACCTGCCCCTCCACCACTGACACCAATATGTTCAGTAATTTCTCCATCTGTTAAAAGAGCATTTCAGCCTCCACGAAGTTTGGGGTTACAGCACAGCAAGTCACCCAAGGGGACAGATCAGAATATTGGTCTTGTCACCCCTTGCAGAAAAGTGAGAGAAACTGTCCATCTTTCTGAGAATGACCTGGTTGCTGATGAAGAACTGGCAATGATTAATACACAAGCACTCATGAATAATTTACCAGAAGAAAAGAAGATGGATTACGTAAATGAAAACAGAAAAGCTACAGCTACTACTTTATCTGATGATCTGTCATCCAGAAATAGTTCCAGGTCTACTGGGGAAGCAAATAACTCATCAAAAGCAGTTCTGAAGTAGCTGAGGCTCTTCAGAAGAACACAAACAAACCTGAGGACTCATTACCGACCCACAGAATGCTACAAAGACCAAAATCCCAAAAATGCTGCTAATGCACATGTACAGAATTGTATATATTTCAAATTATTTTTACACTTTGTACATTAAAACTTGATTGTATTTAATAAAGTTCTATTACAAAAACAGACTCATTAAATAATACTTCATTTGCAAAATAGTTTGAAGTTTAGTATGTAAACACTTCTCACAAAGATGTATTGTACAATAACATCAGTGTGGCTGAGGGTTTGACGACATTTTGTAAGCCATTGATTCTGTGTTCTTACATTACAGCAGGATCTTTGTTTCAGTCTAAAGCCATCAGTTTTGTTACCCCCTGCAACATTAGAATAGTTGTTTGGCTGTCCAAAGTGGCACAGGACATAATAAAGAGTTCTCTTATTTTCAGCAAAGACAACACTTTAATTCTGAAATGTTGCTCTGCTATTCTGGCACAGTTCTTGTACTTTTCTCCTCAGACTTTCCATATAGCACTAAGGGAGGTTTAAAGAACAGCTCTGATTATTTGATTCACAGCAAAATGCCATGCAGAGTTATTATTAAATAGCTCCTTGGTCTGTGTTTTTGCTTCAGCTGTTCAGAGCAGCTCCTGTAGCCCTGTTCCCACTTAGGAGTTAACCAGCACAAGCCTAACACTAATGTTTCATTTCAGGAGCCTCTCCATCTTGGGATCAGTGACCTCCTATGTCTTGGCAAGATGAAGAGCTAAGTTTCCTTTGTTGAAGTGTTTTGCTTGCAGGCTGGAGAAGCTGTTTGTGTTTAAGCTGAGAGCAGCATGAGTCCAGTCAGTGGAGAGAGGGAACAGCATCAGATCTTGCTAAAATCTGCTGAGCTACTTTTGCCATCATTCACTTTGCTTCTGAAAGTTACAATAATGCTATGGGCATTAATAGTAGATAAAAAAGTTTATACAGTCAGATAAATTCAATTGGCAAGAAATGCCAATTGTGTGGGGAAAGAATTGGCCGCAATGGCTTTAAGACAGAAATAAGTTGGGAATGTTTACTGCTAGTGTCAGACTGATGCAGAAAAAAATACCCAAAATGTGGCATGTGGTAGAGCCCAGTACATTTCACATATGCCTGGATGGATTTTCATGGAGGAAGAGGGATGAGACAGAGTGCAGTTTGTACTGGGTACAGTGTTCTTCAGTGCTCGTACAGTGGTCATGTAGAGCTGTGAGAGCATGGTCCAATGCCATTTAAAGATTTGTAAGAAATAAAATTTAGGAATTTAGTAGAAAAACACAAAAATAAAAAACAGTTTAGAAAAAAATGTAAAACTAGAGACTCTTGTACCCTGATAGTTAAAACACCAAGGAATGCACATCTTCAGTTAAATGTCACGTTGGTACGTGCCATGCCCGGTCTCCTCCTTGGGAAGGCAGGAAGGTGGGTGGGATGGGGACCTGTCCCATAAGCTGCACTTGCTCCACTGTAGCTTCCCTCATCCCTGCTTGGTTTTTCAGACCGGAGAACACTGTGGAAGGTGACATTGTGCTCATATTGTTCTTTCATCCGTTGTATCTTTTCCCGAGGGACGTGATGAATATTTCTTCTGTCGAGTCAAACGTAACAGAAAACACAAGTATTTAGCTGCCTGGGTATGAGGGCTTATCTTCAGTTTGCTGAAGTCCCTGACAGGTTCAGCATAATGGTTCAGGTCTCCACTGATCTCTTTCTGGCCTCTTTTTACAAATTACTCTTCACTTCCACCTACTTCTTAGGAATATTATTGTGACTGCTGAAAAACGTAACACCATTATTTTTGGGAGGCAGATTTGACAAGTGTCCAAAATAAGAGTTGTGTAGAAGACCTGTGTGGTATTTTATAAGTGTTTATAAGTGTTGCTGTGTTTCAGCACTACCAGCTTGTTGGCCTCAGTGAGCTTCTGTGCAGCTGGAGATAGGCAGCCAGGGGCTGCAGCCAGCCCAGACACCGAGCAGCAGCAAGGACAGGGGTCACAAACGCTGTGCTTTGAGAGCAAGCAGGGAAACATCACACGTGATGTGGCTCAGGCTCCAAGGCAGACTGTGTCCCTGCAGTGCTCCCGTACCAATGGCTGGTGCTGCTGAGGCCAGAGCTGGCTGACAGCTCAGGCTGGTGGTGTCCTCACCTGTCCCCAGGCCTGAGCCTTCATCTGCCATGTCCTGCCTCCCCTGGAGCCACGAGCACTCTGGGCCTTGGCCCTCTGCCATTTGTGTCCATCACACACAGACAGGAGCAGCATTAACTTTTGACTACAGCTCCTGGCTGGTAGAAAACAAATCCTTCTGTTGCAATGAAGTGCCCATGCCTTGTTATCTTGCAATAAGTTAGCATATGTTATCTTCTGGATTTGGTAGCTGGGAGAGCACTGCTCCCTGTAACTCACAGCAGGCTGGCTAAAGGCTAGGAAGTCAGCCTGCACTAAATTGTTCAGTGACTACAGCCATGAACCCTGCAGTCATTGGTCAACATAACATTCTCAGTGCCACATTCAGCTGCCTCTACATCCTACCACACTGTGCAGAGTGTTTTTATCCTTTTTGTGTGTGTGTGTTAAGATCTTTACAAAGATCCTCTAGAACCCCATTTCTTACCCATACCTGATACACCATCCCTCCATGCTGCAGCAGGACAGCATCTGTTATGGTTAGATTCTTAAGGACAGAAGTCTCAATAATGGCTATAGTGCTTACATTCGAGTTTGTGCCCAAACAAAAGAGACTGCTGCTCAAAATACAGAATGAAAATCAGAGCTCCTGCCCCCTCAAACCTACAGCACAAAAACATACTTCAGGGCTTGTTGCCTTTTCTACTGCCTGACTCACTTCAGGCTCTTTCAGGGCTGAATTCACTACAGACCAGGTACTCAGTAATGGAAATTTCCCACAACAATCCTTCTGTTGGCATTTACCAGGCTGCATTCTTCCTTATATGAAGAGGAAGAAGGCTGACCTGAGAGCATGTCAACAAAATGAGAGAAGCTGTCTGTTCCAGCAAAGAGAAAACTATGTACCTTGTCAGCTCTTGAACATTGAACTTCCAGGGTGTATCTGGTTCTTGGAATGTAACTTCGTATTTATTTTCATGTGCCTAAAGGACACAAAGACGACATTATGAAACTGCACTAAAAGAATTGACACCTCCGCCAGTATTCCTGACAAGAGACACCAATGCCTTTTCAAAGACTCTGTATGGTGTGTATTTCACAAGTAATGAACTACAATTATAAATCATATCTTGATATATTTGTCAACAAATAGCTTGGGAACTGTTCAATTAATGTGATGACTGGGGAAGGGTATGATGGCCTACATAACTACATTGCTCCTCTGCCCCTACTACATCACACTATCCATCCTTAACTGTAATTAGAGAACTATGAGAAAACTGAAGTAATATTTTTAGCCATGTAATGAACCTTTTCAGTCAGATCAACCTGTAAATGTCATAGCTAGGCATATAAAAGCAATAAATCAGAGCTTTCCCTACCATCATCACATACGGCTTCATTTCCCAAGCGTGGATGTTGGTGTTATCAATAATGACCGGGCTTTTCCCTTTCTTCATTGCTTTGCGTGCTGCAATGTAACACATTAAGTAAAGCTAAAATACATTAAATAACAGAGCCAGGCCTTACTAACCCCAAAGTGCTTTTTCTCTGCCCACTCTCACACACTTGGTTCCCCACCAGACCTGGGTTTGCAGCCACCACCCAAATGGGAGCCAAGGACAGTGCCCAGAAAAGATGGTGCAGCCTCTGGCTGATCTGAAGCTCTTATAGAACATATTAAAACAGGCCAAAATTACTGTCATTTGCAGGAGATCCCTGTTACATCATCTCAAAGTATGACATCTCATCACCATCCCTACAAATTCCTTCAGAGCACAGCCACAAAAGCATGATACATTGAGTAAAGTCCTGGGTTGTTTAATTCTCAAACTTAAACTCAGCCTGCAAGTTTTCTTCCTGTCTATCATTATATTCTCACCCCCTTCCAGGTCAGGACAGACACCTAAGAAGTTAGAGGAGAAGGCTGCAGTGCCTATACTGCAGGGAGCAGCTGCTGGGCTGGTGTCTGAAGGGCATCAAGATTCAGCAGTGCCTCATCTAAAATAATATTAACCAACCTCCAAAATGTTTTCATTTACAAATTTCCCTTTTATAAGACAGAAGAAATCAAATCAGAAGTGGTAAATGCCCCATGAACTACAGTGTATGACACCACTTTGAGGTATTTTAATCTGGGGGCTAAGTTTAAAGACAGTCTGAAATGCAAAAATATTTTGCACAGCCCTTGGATGAAGTTCAGTCACCTCTCTTCTGGTTCCACTTGTGTGCATCCTCTAGGAAGTCAGGCTCAAAGACATAGACACCATTTTCAATAAAGAAGTCATCAGTACTAAGGACTACAGCAGTGGGGTTGTCACGTTTCAGCTGTCTGCAAGGAAAAATAAAAGATGAAAGAAGAATTAGTACCTGCTAACACCCTTTACCAGAGACCAGTCAGCCATGAGCTATTTGAGTGCTCTGCAAATACACACAGTGCTTCATCTGAAAAATCCCAATTTAAAGGATCTGGAAGTACTACAGTCAGTAGAGGGACACGTTGGAAGAAAGGAATGGAGCTTGAAGGTGTGGCCTTGATCTCTTTATTTCAGCAGAGAAATCTACACTGGACTACCAACATCTGAGTCTTTCATCTTATTTATATATTCAGCTCTCCTTCTGAGTTACCTGAGAAAGCAGGACTGTAAAGAGAAGGGGAAAAAAACCCAAAAACAGTAGTCCAAACCTCCTTATCCAGGCACAGAAGCTGGTGTCACAAGACAATTTGATGATGGGAATTTTGTTATCTTCAGGGATTTCTGAAGATAACCAGGAGGAAGGATTTGTTATTTAGTAAAGATGGTCCAGAGAACCGTGAGTTTGGTTTGAGGGGGTTTTTTTGGCTGTAAAGCAGGTAGAACTTATTTAGAATTTTAATTTGCAAACAAGTATTTGAATGATAAGTCAATATTTTGTGTTAATTTATATAATTTTATGGTTCTTATCACTTGTCCCTGTTCCACTTAAACCTCCTCTTGTAGAGTTGAGTAATTTTTACCTCTTCAGCTTTTAAGCTAATTTTCTAAACAAATCTGAGTTTATAAAAAATATTTTATAGACAAATTTGCAGATCCATAAAGCAGACTGCTGTGGTGAGTGGCACTGGGCAACCCCACTTCCCTCCACATGGGTGTGTGTCCCCCAGCAGTGCTCCTGCAGGCTGGGGATGCCATGGGGAGCAAATGTGTGTCCTGCTGGACACTGACCAGCTGCCTCACAGGCAGCTATTGGCTCTTGGAGGTGAAGAAAGCGCTGCCTTGTGTGGAGGTTTAAATATGAAGCATCCCTCTGCCAGTCCTTAGAGACCACAAAAAACAAACAAAACAAAACAAAAAACCCCAAACAAAACAAAACAACAAAGCAAAAAAAAAAACCCTTAATGTATGATTGTGTTCCCATTTGCGTCTAACCCAGAATTTTTTGTGTCCATAGATATAGAATTGTCCTTTTTTTTAATCAATCAGAGAAGAGTTGGGGGAGGAGAGAGTCTCTGCAAGAAGTCAGGGAGAGCCCATGGCATCCCTCTATTTCCTGTCTCCCCAAGGCCCAGAATGTCTTGGGAAAAGAAAGAAAGGTCCATCAAGAAACCCTGTACCTTTCAGACATGAATGCTGCTGCCCTGCTGTCTCACACCACACATGGTCTCCAGCCCCTGTGACTCATTTCAGCTTTCCTAATAAACACTTCTCCCTCCATCCCCACAAGTTGCAAAATAACCATTTCTCAGCGTCTTATCTACATGGGCAAGAGCAAGGCAAAAGGTGTCTCCAGGTTATCAGCAGCAGAAGAGGCACACAGACAGACAAACCTTGATTCTGTCACCCTGCTCTGTTTCAGCCATTTATTTACCAGTTGTTCCCTAATCTGCCTGCAAGCAGCAGCTCTTCCCTAGGACTGCAGGGTGCATTTAGCTGAATAAAGGTCAGCTTCTGACTCTGCTCTGTCTCCACTGTAATTTCTACCATCTGCTGATTAATTAATGTGATTTTGTGGTGGGCTCCACCCCAGCCAGCAGGGATGGAGCCAGGACTGGGCTGTACCCCCTGTAATGCATCATTCCAGCACCTACCTGTCCTTGTCTTCTAGCCCCAGAGGGATGTTTTATTCACAAAGTTACTGCTGGGAAAATGATTTAAGAAAAATCATGTTTTAAACACTGTTAGCAAACAGTAAAATTTTGTTGCTTTAATTTTGGCCTCGGGCAAAAAATCCTTATTATGAAAAGTGAAGCAACATCTAATGCTTCCCTGGCTACTGCTGTGGAGTGCTTGATATATTCAGGTCTCCCTGTGATTCAGCACCTCACCTTTCCCACTGCTTTACTCATTGCAATTTCTTCTCTAAAAAACTGACTGCTAAACTATGTGTTTTTCCTTTGGCTACTAATAGGCACATAAAATGTGCACATTAATAAAAGATCTCAAGACTAATTTTTTTTCTTGCTCGGTATTTCTTTTTAAAATGTTCTTAACCAGTGCAAATTTTAAAATCCATTCTCTTGGCAAATACCTTACTGAATTTTCAGCCCTGAGGGCTTTGATATTAACTCTTAAGCAATCTAAACTGTAGGTGAATATCAGTAAGTCTATGGTCCTCACATCAATAATTAAAGTAGATAAAACTTGTGTTTCAAAGGAGGAAAAATTTGGGACAAAATGGGCTGAGAGCTATGAATTACTGTAACATTTGCTATATTCATACCAAATGAGCTCCTTTCAACAGCAACATAAGAAAACATGAGGTGTGAAAAAGATGGTTTACCTTCTGTTTATTTTGCTGGTTTTAACTTTTAGCTTTCCAAAACAACCAAACTGTTGCTGAAGTTGGCAGCTCTTTTCTTTAATCCCTTCCATATTGCCCACAAAGCTGACAAAACTCCTATTTCTTCTCTCCCTTCTCATTCCAGAGAGCACCAAGAACTCTTTCATGTGGTCCTTACTAAATGAGCCTTCCATAATCTTCACAGGACCTCAGGTTAGTTTAGAAGAAAGGTCCTGCACAATCACATCATGCTCTTAATCACTGGAAGCAATTAAAATGCCTGTATTTTAGAAAAATACAAACCAGCTATGCAAAATGGGAGGGCTTGTGACCACGGTTATTTGTGAATAAATCTTGAACTGCCCTGTAAAAAGAAAATTACCCACTGCTGATAGATAAGCACACTTACACAGTAAGTAAAAGCTTACTAAGGAGGAAAAGAAAAATGCAATCTCTTTGCAAGATCAAAGGACACATAGGAGCTATGTTTGCATTTTTTAAAGAAGCCACTGCATTGTGACAGGCAGCACCTGTGAAAAGTTCAGTATTGATTTGTTTTGGACACATAATTGCACAGTACTACATGTCTTCATCTTGCAGTGGATATTGTACCTCCTTTACCTTGTAGAGGGGTGAGGAGAAAAGGGTTTAAGGAGATTTATATTAAGCAGAGGAAACATCCCTCCTTGTCTTCTTACTTTCTTATCCCCTGTAGTTTCTGAAACAGCAGCAAACATTTCCTTAGCAAAGGGTAGAGCATAATACATTTTGTATCCATAGATTATCATACTTTTCCATCAGAAAAACTGAAAATAAATCAATTTCTGATAGCAGATTGGAATAAACATTTTCAGCCACAGAATGGAATATCAGAGACCAGAACATGTACGTACTGGCACCATATGCAACCACCTCCTCTGGACACTCTTCCAAACATTAAGGGTCCTGTGGCATTTCAAAGGTGTCTAAAAGCCTTTTGCTCCAGCAGGAAAGCAGGACTGTGAGATCTGGAGGGGCAATGCCCAGCACTTGCCACTGTCTATTGCGTTTGAACAACCCAGGTGCCCCGAGGGCTTTGCCTGGCCGAGCTGCCAGGCCCTGCAGGCAGAGCACAGCCGAGCCCTTGTGGCTCACCCGGGAGGGTCCAACCACGGCTCTGTCTCCCAAAGCCCCAGGCTCGAGTCCTGTCTGATCAAGGCACTCAGGAGGCTCACCTGAAGTGGTTTCAGGCAAAGGTAAATGTTTACAGAGCAATGCTGAGTGGAGGAGGAGCTGCATGAGCTGAAGTCCATGAACTCGTCAGAGCTGCAATGCTGCAGTGGGGTCAGGTGCTGGGAACGCTGGGAACAGCTGGCCCAGGGCTGGAGGTGCTGGGATAAACCAGGCAACAGCAGCAGAGAGAACTGGAGAAGACACAGATTGTGCCAAGCAGTGATGTCTCAGTGGCAGGGCATTTTTCCTTCTCCTGTTCCAAAAGATTACTCGCTCTGTGCTTCACAAGGGAGTCCAAGAACAAGCTCATTTCAAGAAATAAATTAACAGCTGTGGCTGTAAAGTTACAAGTTTGATCATGCCCAGTCTATGGAGCTTGAGTAAAACTATTGGATAAAGGGTCAGGTGTAAGCTGAGCTGTGCAGCACAGCAATGTGCTGCCAAAGAGCTGGGAATGCAGCTACTGTGCAATGCAGAGTTTGCTGGGGAAGCAGGTATGAGCTTGTGTGTGGCTCGCTTAAATTCTGGAGGCATTTTCGGAAGTACAGCTGCCACTGCACCTCAGATAACCTTTTTCTTAGCAGCTGCCTCCGTGTGATCACAAACCTGCACTGTGAAGTCAAGGACAACGTGTTCAGGAAGAGCACACTGAAGGAGGCTGATGGAGATGTGACTCCCAGTGACTCTCCTTCACATTTCCATGACATTTGGTGAAAGGTTAAAGGCTGGTAGCTGGGGCCACCTAAAATATGTGGCTCAGGGAAGCTCATCCTTAACAGTGAAGCTGCTGGAAAGGTGTGAAGCTTGGTGGTGAGCAGACCAACTCCTCATCCTGGCTTGACTACTCAGTAGTCACATGTGGGTCCTCTGCTGTCTTTGCCAGAAACCAAAAACCAGACCTGAACTGATCCGTGCCAGTGCAGGGCTGCTCTGAGCTGGGAGCAACCAGGATGAGGAAATAATTTTAACAAAGCTGCCATAACTAAAGCTTACAAAGCTGCATCCAAACTCTGCTGAGTGACATTGAAAGGTCAGGGAAACAAGCCATGGATCCAAGGTTGTTCCTAGGACTGTGTGATGGGGCCTTTTGACTGGAGTTATCACTGGGTTGCTGTATCACCAGAGATAACATTCATGGTTTGTGACTCGTGGGCACCCTAAAGATGTAGAGTTTGTGATAGAAACACAGAAATACTGGCTGATCTGCAGAAAGAATTAATGTAGATATGTGTGAAAGCACCAGAAGAAAGAACAGAGCAAAGGCTAAAACAATGTCAGCCAAGATCATTAACAGCAATAAAACTGGGATAGGTTCTGATTACAGCCCCCAAGGCCAGCACTGAGCTGAGGCCCAGCACTGGTGACCTGCCACAGCAAAACCCTTGCTCTGAGAGCAGGAGGATGGCCAGTAGGTCACACCAGCCTCTCCACACCTGCTTCCTTCCCCTTGTCCCAAGAGGGGCAGATAATGAAGACATGGGAAAATGAATATAATGGGAAAAAGCCCACCTAAGATTCATAAAGCACCAAGTAAGCAGAATTCACAGGGTAAAAAAATGGCGTTATTGGAGCTGTTGGCTGGAGATGGCACAGCAGACCTGGCCAAAACCTACCCTGCCACCACCAACTGAGAGCAACCCAGCAGAGAAAGCGAGGATGGGACAGCTTATGGTCCTTGTCTGTTCTGATTTTGGGCAGACCACCTGAGCACATTCATCTTGATGCTTGCAAGAATTAAGCTGTGATATTGTGAGTGAATAAAATCTGAGAAAATAAACTTGAATTTATAAAATGAGTTTACACAGTACTTTTGCAAATAAACAACCACCTTCCTCCTCCAGGGGGATCTTGCACTGAGATCTGGTGCAGTAACTTTTTGCAAACTTGCCCTTGTGCAGCACATAGCATTTACCAATACCAAAAGCTATGCAGTGTGAGAACAGCAAAAGAATTTTCTTGGTACAATCCTTCACAAGCTGGACAGGGTTAAGGAGAAGTACTAAATGCTGCATTTTGATCTGTGTGTTGCTGAACAGCTAAACACAATTATTCGATTAAGAGGGGCTAGAAACAGTAAGATACTCAAACCTCCATCTCACAGAGGACTACTACAACAACACTTAAAACTGATTTTGTAAATGTGTCATTAACAATTAACCTTGTGTTTTGACCTAAAGAGTAGTACAGGTAAGTACAGTTACTTGCACTGCCTGAGAACATGCCCCCGAACCTTCACGTTCTTACTGTGCTATGAGAAGACCCGAATCCCCCTGAAGGAGCAGGCCCACATTTACACGCCCTCTGAAGGGAGGGGTGTGGTTTTTGGGTGTGAGCAAAACGCAGCACTTGGCAATTCATAAAAGAACTTTGTTTGCCAAAGTGCAGTGAGGCAGAAGGCCCAGTGGGACAGGGAAGTGCTCCACTGAGGAGAGGAAACTGTGGATGAACTCAGTGTATCACACACCTCTGACAGCAGAGCCCTTCCTGTGGCAGCCCATGATCCCAGCACGGGTTCCTCAGCCCAAGAAAGTAAGACTGGGAACGTTCCTCTTTTGATAGGGAGTGGGTGGCACTGGGAGCTGTGTGATACCAGACTGTGAGATTTTGATACCAAACTGCAGCTGCACCATCACACCGACTGCAGGGCTGCTTCCCAGCACTCCCCACTGTGTCTTTCCACCTATTTACAACCAGCCTTTGAGATGTTGGGGCATGGAGTGGTCTCCTCTACACATTTTATACACTGCTAAAGCTCTGACCAGGAGTGCAGGACATTTCAAAAACAGAAGTCAGAGTTGCCAATTTTCAGCCACAGAGAGGAAGTTTGTTGCCATGTTCGTGATTAAACACAAAAACAACCCAAATCACAAAAAAAAAAAAACAAACCAACCCAACAAAACCAATCACCAAAAAAAAAAAAAAACACCAACAACAACAACAAAAAAACATAAACAAAAAAAAACCCACCAAAACTTTAAAAAGAAAAAAGAAAGCCACCACCAATCTGACACTTTTGAGAAAATGAGCAAGTACCGCCCAGGTCGGGGTGATTAGTCCATCTCACATCTCAGCAGAAACATCCCTGGAGGTACCGCTGGCTCGGAACTGCAGCTCGCACAGTCCCACGGGCAGGACGCCCAGACACGGCCACAGGTGCAGCCTGGAGCGGGCCTGGAGCCGGGGGGCTCCGGGCGGCTGCGATCAGCCGGGGCTCCCTCGGGGCTCCCCCCGACCCCAGCCCTGCCCTTTTTCCCGGCGGGTCCGCAGCGAGCGCCGGGCGGGCACAGCCGCTCCCGCAGCGCTGCCCCGCTTGTCCCGGAGCCGAGGCGCGGGTCCCGCTTACCTGGCCAGGGTGCTCTAGTGCGGGTCCCGCTTACCTGGCCAGGGTGCTCTTGCCGGCGCCCGGCAGCCCCCGCAGCAGCACCAGCCTCCCTCCGTCCCGCGGGGGCCGCAGGCTCAGCGCCCCCAGGGCCCGCAGCAGCCGCTCCTCCGCGGGGCCGGGCCCGCCGGGGCCGGGCGCCGGGGCCGGGCCGGGATCGGGGGCCCGCGGCAGCCGCTCCGCAGCTCGGCCCCGGCCCCGGGCCCCGCCGCGACCCCGGCCCCGCCGCCCTCGGCCCCCGCGGGCGGGGCCGGGCGCCATCCCGCGTCCCTCCATGTCGCCCGGCCCAGACTTTGTCCCGCGAAAGCGAAAGCGGCCGGGAGCGGAGACTCGGGCAAGGACGGGCGTGTGCGGCTGCACGGCCAAAGGCTCAGCTACGGCACCCGCCGCAGACTCGGAACTTTGGCCCGAGATACCATCTCCAGTTATTTGCAGTCAGGATTATTCCCCAGTTTCTCAAAGGCAGCAGCCTGACAGCGTTCCAGTCCCAGGTGCTGCCTCTCTGTATTGCGAACTACAGGGCAGGGCCGAAAGGGAAGCAATCATCAAAGCCCCAAAGAGAAGTGGGGCTGGTTACAGGACACTAGGTATGCACGGACACTTCGCCGCCCGTCCCCTTGCTAGCAACGAGCTACCGGCGTCCTCTTCAACCACAGAAGCAACAAGGATGCCAAGGGGATGTAGCTAAAGAACTGCCGAGCACTGAACAAATGATCCTGTGCATCACGCTCACTACACCACCCTAATTATCTTTTTCAAACATATTATCATAAGAGAAAGTAAAGGAAGTTTTAAAGATTTCTCTCCTCTAAAGAAAACCTGATTTCCATTAACTTGCTCACCAAGGAAGCCAAAGAAATTACAGTTTGCGATAAAACCAAAAAGAGTTGGAGTGGTATCACACCCTCCCTTCTCAGAGCTACACACAGCATCCCACCCAGCTTGGTTAGGAGCCAGCTCCAGGTATGCCCCAGGCACACACCACCACCAAACCTCAATGCTGGAGTTTTAGGTTCTGAGGTTCCAAATAGTGCTAAAGAGAGTGTTCACACACAGGGAGAAAGCCTAGCTCCCCAGGGACATGGCACGCCAACACTAACTGAAGTAAGTGGGGAAAATGTGGCAGGAAAGAAGAGACAGAAAATTTTAAACTCACAGATAGGGGGTTAAAGTAAACTTAAACTGGCAACACTCTACTAAGAGATTAAACATGACTTGCCCATACAAGAGTACGGTGAGATTTTGAAAACTATTTTTATTTCAAGCATTCTGTAAGGCCAGGATTCAGTAACAGAAAACAGAGACATTCAGATTTCTCGCTCAATAAATAGTAGGAAGACAGTGTTGAGTGACATTTTCCTGAAATCAAACTAACTTGTCTGCTGCCACTAGTACAACACAGAACTCTGAAGCTGTGGTTATAAGGGGTATGAACTAACTTTCTCCTCTCCCTTACATTTCATATAATGTCCTGCTGGTAGGAGAGTAGGACATTTCTAGCCAGGGAAGACACACACATGTCCATGGGAGATGCATTCAAACAATGCAGCCAGAAATTTGTGCAAGTGGAACAACATTAATTTAGAAATACATACATTGTTAACTGCTTTCACGTAGATACAGTATTTAAGTAGAAAGTGGAGACGCATCAGCAAATTTGACCATGGTGGAGCTTCAGCCTGAGTTCAGTCAAGTCCTGGCTCTTCAGCTGATGTATAAACAAATGCAGGGAAAGGTGAGGAAGAGGAGATCAAAGAATAAATGGAGAAATATTCTGGATCTGCAAGCTACACAAGTGGGAAATATTATTTCTGAAAAGTAGACACAACCAAGTTTCCTGCTTCTCCTTAATCTTTTCTCACACTTTTATTGTTAAATGAGGTGACAGCTGTCACTCCCTCTCCCTACAAGGAAGTGTCCAGCCTTATGCATGCCTCATAATTGACAGAGGTTGCTCTTTATAATTAATTATGATTTATCTCTACATTCATAAATATTTCCAACACCACTAACAGAAACATCAAATCACTGGTTACCAGTGCTAGTTATACATCTTCTCAGTCTACCACAAACCATACACACCCTTCCTTCAGCATGTTTGAATCAGTTCCATAGTGAAATATTCTTGTTGCTGTAGTGCCAAATTCCCAAATGAGCCTAGATGAGGGGAAGCATAAAGGCTGGTTTCAGGAGAAAAGAATGGAAGTTGTGCACCACTGTTTGAGTGAATAGGAAGGACAGATGTTTACCATCTGAGGTTGCAAATGTGCAATTATGTAAGGGTGCAGTTATGATAGAGGGTGAAGGCAGAAGGAGACAGCTAAGACACAAAACAAGCACCATTTCCTGCAGGTGAGCATCACTGCCTGCTTCTGTGCCAATGTCCTGGATCCTGATACAAGTGAATGAAATACCACAGCCTGAAGCTCACACCCCATAGTGACAGATGCCTCTGGTCTCCCCTCTCAATCTCTTTATACCACACTTGAGGATGTACTGAAATAGTGTAAATCCCAAAAGGCTT
Organism: Melospiza georgiana; assembly: GCF_028018845.1. Taxonomy (NCBI): domain Eukaryota; kingdom Metazoa; phylum Chordata; class Aves; order Passeriformes; family Passerellidae; genus Melospiza; species Melospiza georgiana. The sequence continues at coordinate 59,579,796 of NC_080431.1, read as the reverse complement.
CAGAAAGTGACCTTTTGCCATACACAAAGTTATCTCAATTTTGATCAATTGAAAATTATTTGATCACTCAAAATTATTACGTGGTCAGAGAGTTTGATACTGGGGGGCAGTGTTGGGGGGAGGTGGCCAAAGATGTATACCAAAAAATCTACAGTGGTTTCTCTCTTCCAGGTTATCCCTCACTTTTAAAATCCTTGGTGGCCAACTGAAGTCCTTCCATGGTGGAATTAAAGCGAGAAGTTTCTGAAATAAAAAAAAAAGAAGAGGATCTGCTGAAGTTCCACAACAGCACAGGCAGCAGAAAGACTTAACAGATAACCCAGCCCTCAGACTGAGAAGAGACTGTCCAATGTTTTTTAAAGTTTCTAATACTCAGCTGTTGGTTATTTTTTTTAAATGTTAAAAAGAAAGGAGAGGAAGCAGTCAATGGAAAGCAAAGGAAAATTAAAAGAATGCAAGGAGAGTGGAAAAGGAAGAAGATAAGAACTTGGATGTCAAAACTAGAGGCAGTAAGGACCTTACCACTTCAAAGCTGAAAAGTAAGGCGTAGAGTAACACAGTGGATATTTTTTCCTCTACACATCACAAACACTATGTAATGAACAGCTGTTCAGCCAATACCACCATTGTACAGCTACATCTCAATTTTTTGTTACAATGTGAATTGTTTCCCCTGTTACATGCACTCAGGATCTAACAGGCTTTCATGTTACAGAGTTAGTGTGAGGCACCTGCACAACCCAATTGTTGCTCTTTCTCGAGAGCTCCAAAAACCCAGCTGTGGGCAGCACTTATTCCCCCAGGAAATTAGACTCTCTGCTTGAATGATTTTTTGAGCCAGATTTTCCTGGTTAGCACTGTAAAATGCAGGTGAGGTTTTCTGGTCATAATTCTGTGCACTTTTTCATGCTTCATTTTGTTTAATATTAGTGGTTAAATATCAAAGGACAGGTAAGTTTTTCACTATTATCTGTGTATCAAAGTAGCAACTGGAAGAAATTTGACGATAGGATGATATTTTCTGTAGCAATACTGGAAGACTTCTTTAGTCTGCTTGGTATCCTTCAGATTAATTTTTTTTCATTTTAGTCAAAAATCAGGCCTGCCTCTCCCAGATATACACTCCTGCTTTTTTGCCCACGTCCTCCTGATCTCATGGCCTCCAGAGCAATTTGTTTCTGACCAAAAACTTTTTGGATGTCTTCATTAGATGTTAGAGCTAAACTGCCTCACTCAGAAGCATCACAGCCATGAAAGGGAAGTGCTTGGAATTGCACAGCCAGGGAAAGGAGGATAACACCGGGATATCAAGAGGTTTGTCCCACCAAAACCACAGCCTTCAAGGCTCTTGTGGAAGAAGTATTCCTGCAGGGAGTTACTGACTGCTGTACTTCAAAAAGAAACATGTCAGCTTCTGCCTTGCAGTAGTCCTGCAGACAAATGCTCGAATAGACACATTTGTATTGCACTGGCATCTGTGAGTCCTGGTCTAAGGAGAACTTCTAGGCACCGAAATAATGCTGTTTTCACTGATCTCAACATTTCTCAAACTGAGAACTCTTGCTTAATCTCCAGAACAAATACTGATGTGCTGCCAATGCTGCAATAAGGAGCTCTCACAAAAGCTTGAGATTAACCCTGTGTTTTCACAGAGGAACACTGTTCACTCTCCCATTGGGATACAAACATCCTTACACAATATGAATACAGCAGCATGTTCATCTGGCTAACAGATTAAGTTGCACTTGGCCAGTAATGCTCAGTTTGCTTTCCAATCTAAAGGGACCAAAATGATCATATTAGCTCTCCCTTGATTTCCTATGATTTTAAAATCTTTCTGTTAGGAATGTCTCAATTTTCCTAATTTTTTATTTCCCCCCTGACATTTGAAGGAATGAAATCCATTTCAACATTTACAGTTGTTCACTCGAGCAGTTTCACAGCCACTCTAGGACATCATTCTTGGCAAGTCAGCTTTAATCAGGAACCAGAGGGGAATTATTTTGTGGTGAGGTAAGACAACCTTATCCCTCAAAGCCAGGGACACCATTGATCAGGAAAACTCACCTGTCTTTTACAATGCCTGCATGCAAACATTGTGGAAGCACTGGAATACTCACGTGGGGTCTGCGTTACCCCATAGCCTGTGCCTGACAGTGAGCATGAGCTGACTGAAAACCCCAAGACATGCTTCTTCCTTTCCACATACTTTTCTTGGTTTAATTCTTTTAACATCCTACTTTTGTAAAAGCTTAAAAGAGTCCTCCACCTGAAGGTTTGGTTGCAGAATACATGGCCCCTGATATCAGAGCTGACTGCTGCCCAGACAAGACACCCTGCACGTCCCCTCCTCCTATCTGCAGCAGCACACCTCATCTGCTCCCTTGCCCCAGCCTTGGCACTGAGCTGGACCTTACAGCAGCTTATCTCAGTGCCTCAGTCCAGCAGGAAAGTATTGATTTGTTTGCTGTGGGCTTAGTGAATTAATGATAGCCTTCGTGTCAGCCAGCAGTTGCTGGAGCTGCTATCTGGAGCAAGGCTGGGAGGAAGGGAACTTCACCCTTTGGGCAGCAGTTACCCTTTGCATCAGCCTGCTCTGAGATGGCAGATCCCAACTCCAGAGTAGCCTAAACCCATCTGACCTCTGGTGTCTCATCCTCTTCCTCCAACAGCCTTCAGGACCTTCCCTGACTCATTTCAAATGCTGAACCTAAACAAAGCAAAGCAAAAAACCCCAACATAAAACTCCAGCTGTATCTCCCCATTCCACCATAGATATCAATGGCCAAGCCCTGCAGAGACAGTGCATGGGCCTTTTTGTAAGCCAAACACTGATGGGGAGTCTTCTTTTGTGGCAAAGTCTGCATTTCTCTCATTCTATATTCCAGAGAACTAACACAAGCTGACACAGTAGAGTGTTAGACTGCAAGACAGCATAACAAACTGGGGTTTCCTGGCAGCACACAGTGGCTGGGTGACAAACACGCAGGGCTCTGGGTCATTTCTGCTGTGCTCATGACAAGCAGGAGAGGAAGACTGAAACAATTTTGTGAGTAGCAGAGCAGACAGACAAAGGTACCGACAATAAGGCAGGATAATCTGCTAGCATGTATCTTCTTTCTTGAAGCACAAAAGGAAGAAGTTTCATATTTCACCATTTTCTCCCAGGAAGTGAACATAGCTCTTCACAGCTGTTTCTTTAGCATATAAATATTTAATCAATAGCCTGGACATTTCTGGATAATAGCTTAGGACACAAGCCCACACAGACATCCAGTCAGGATTGTAAGCCAAAATCCTGCCTCTAGAGTGTTTGTATTGCAATATTATAAATAAGTAACTTCTAAAAATTGGTAACAGGTGTAGACCTAAGTATTTTGTGCAAATATTTTTTATTTGCTTGCCCAATATTGTAGAATCTGATTATTTAAGAGGAAAATACTGCTACCAGATGTTCTTGATGTTATTAATGATCTGTGCTGAGAGCATCCTGCAAGACCAGTGCTTTCTGGGCCACATGGTACACAGAAATCTCCTTTATCTTCCTGCATTGGTAGCTGGTACCAGCTAATCAGCCTGCAATGTCATTTTTGTCATCAATGACATATAGCCAAATTAAACCCCATCCAAGAGGTTTGAATTCCAACCCAAAGTATTCAACTACTTCCCCTGAGACATGAACATCCACTGTGAAAACTTCTGTGTTTATAATAGCTGCAACACAGTGCACACCCACCTCCTTGACCCGTTCCTGCCATCAACTGGAGGCATGGTCAGGTCAGACACAGGGCACCAGGTGACAAAGACCCCCTGACCACACCCCATGTGGATGATATTCCAGCAGTCCTGAGATGTCTAGATGGGAACAATTTAAGCCTCAGGATGTGGAATCTTTTAATGGCTCAGTTTGCTCATGGTGCAGGTTACTCTATTCCCATGTACCTCAGTTTATTTGTTTAAAAACTACAGATTAATTCATTTTCCATTTTGGAAAGAACAACTGATGGCAAACGATAGAGAAGTTAAGCTAGCATTTTCGTGCTGGAACCCATAATCCTTCCTTTTTATCTCAATCTTCCCAGAATATCTCTCATAAACAAACGAAAGAAACTTTGCCAAGTTACCAAAGGGTTCAAAAATTCATGAGACAAGCAAGAACACGATAGCACACTTTGTCACACCAAATGAAAACATTAATGAAAATTTAACACTTCAATATACCAAGTCTTACTGTGACCTCTTCCTACTGTTTCTCCACTGAAAAGCAGAACTGCCACTTCTTCATAATTTGGTGAAATACTTTTTTATTATTCATAGAGTTCTTTTCATAATAAGACCCTTAATGGAGCCAGCACTGCTCTCCATGCTGAAAAGACAAGGAAAGCGGGACTGTGATGACTCACAACAGATTGCCACAGAAACCAAAATGGGAATAAATTCCGCCTCCTAGGCATCCTACCCTGCTGCTTTCACTTCACCACACATGCTTTAGATTTCAGAGGAAAAAATGAAAGCATATGGCTTTAATAACAAAATACTGCCTTCTCTTTTCCCCATCCAGGCCTGAAAGAAACAAAATCTGAACAACCCTCAACCCTAACTTGGTTAAAACCCAAGTGAATTGGAGGATACTAAATGCACCTTAAAAATTATAACAAACAATATTCTTTAGATGTTTGGTCAAATATAATAAAAAGATACTTGGTAAAGATAAAAGAGTAAAATATTCACAAGGTGACTGATTACCTGTTTGTTCATGCAGAATTTAAGACAATCACTCATGACTGATGAAATGCAGCTTCCAGACAGCCAGTGCAGGTTATGGTGTTCTCCTCTATCACATCTTGATATAACTCCATGTCTGATAGTGTTTCAGAAGAGTCTTTATTCTCTTGGGGATTTTTATTTAGATCTTCAAGATTAATAATATCATCTAAAAAATAAAGAAATTACAAACTGCAGCCAAAACTACCTGAAATTACCTTACATAATCTCTCATTTCTGTTGTGTCAAGATAGAGTATTTCTAGAACAAGCTTTTATTTTACCAGAATCCTCATGATTTTTGCATCCTAAATGCCTTATAAAATAAGTTTAATCTTTCTGTTTTGTCTCTCATACAGGGTGGGGAGTGAGAGAAAACACCCATGCATGTGTGTGTCTATTCCCACTCTTACACTGCTTCTCCAGAAACAGCCTTTCTCCTAAAATAGAGAAACTTCTCTCCTCTTTCAGACAGCAAATTCTACCAGCTTTCAGGGAACTACTGTTGTGTATTTTTAAACCTGTTAGAGAACCTGTGAAATTGTAGTGCATTAATAGGGAAATCATGGAAAAAGACAACGAGCACCCTTATCCCATAACTTCCACACTGCAGGAATTAATGTGTGCGTAAGTCCAGAGCTTCATTTGAACCCTGATATCTCTTCCTGCCCAGGTGTGTGACCTCAAGTGCTGTTTGACAGCAGCTGACCATGAGCCTGCTGTGCCCAGGTGGCCAAGAAGGCCAATGGCATCCTGGCCTGTATCAGCAGTGGTGTGGCCAGCAGGACCAGGGCAGTGATTGTGCCCCTGTAGTTGGCACTGGTGAGGCCACACCTCAAGTTCTGGGTTCAGTTTTGGGTCCCTCACTATCAAAAGACTCTGGGGTGCTGGAACATGTCCAGAGAAAGGCAGTTTAGCTGGGGAAGGGTCTAGAGCACAAGTCTGATGAGGAGCAGCTGAGGGAGCTGGGGGTGTTGTTTAGCCTGGAGAAAAGAAGACTTAGAGGGGACCTTATTGCTCTCAACAGCTGCCTAAAAGGAGGGTGTAGCCAGGTGGGCGTTGGTCGCTTTTCCCAGATAACAAATGCCAGGACAAGAAGAAATGGTCTTAAGTTTCACTGGGGAGGTTTAGATTGGATATTGGGAAAAATTTTTTCACTGAAAGAGCGGCTGGGCATTGGAACATGGTGCCCAGGAAGTAGTGAAATCATCATCTCCCAAAGTGTTTAAAAAAAAAAAAAAAGAAAAAAAAAAGTAGATGTGGCATTGAGGGAAAGACTTGGGCAGTGCTGGGATAATGGTTGGGTCAATGACCTTATAGGTCTTTTCCAACCTAAATAATTCCATGGTTCTATTATTTGTTATTATGCTGCCAACTTTTAGTGTTAATGAAGTTTAATTAACTTGAAGATCCTCAACCTTTCAGGGAAGTAAAGTCTCAAGAAAGACTATACAATGCTAAATACCACTATATCTAGAATGGAAAAACTTGAGCTAATTAGTGGAATATTTCAATGTAGGAAACTTTATAAGGCAATTTTAGCACTTAGATGAGGAAAAATTAAGTGATGACAGCAACCATAGCTCTGTGGACTATGGACACGATCAACGGCAGCATAAATTCACTTATCACATCATTGTGCTTTTGCACAAAGAGGAGTATTGTTTTGTTACCAACTATAGGAGTATTTTGTTACCAACTATATACCACTAGTTGGTAACAAAAACCAATTAGCCATAATACCCCTCCTAATAAGAAGAATTTTATACAGTTTTTGTATCACAGAAACTGTACTGACTTACCTGTCAAGCCATCTTCATTCTGCAATCCATTTGGTTTCTGTTTTTCCTAAAATAGATAACATTAGTCCAGCAAAAAGAAGGTATGTAACAAGAGATGTTATTTTGGGCAAGAACAAAGTCCATGCTCTATTTTATATTAACTAGTTCATTGTAATCAGGATTTTCCTGATTTCCACTACTGGACAAGGAAAAAAAGTAATTTATAAGTTAACACTTTCCCAGCTAGACAAAGAGAATTAATTTGCCCAAAGTCACGCAGAATGACTTCTCTGCTGCAGCTCTAACAGAGGTGATGGAGGATGAGATCTGCTCAGATGATGAGAGAAAACTATAAGACAAAAAAGATCTGAATGATGGTAGCTTGTACTTAATGAACATAGGTCAGGTCAAGACACAGATACCAAAGTTTTTTCACCCTTTTTTAACTAGGAGTTGTGCACTCTTCTGAAGTTGATCTTTTAAAATCTGAATCCTATCATGCCAATGAGCTGGTTTTTGAAATACTCAGAGGAGAACAAAAATCATCTGCCTCCTCATTGTGGATATTAAAGCAAATTTACTAATAAAGAACTGAAGAATTCCCCTTTGCACCTGAAATATTGGAAAGCCTTCCAAAATCCCCTAAAATTCATACCTCCACAGAGGTCTTCCACAGTAAATAGATCATCTTTGAAACTTTCCAGTCAAGGGGAACTACATAATCATCTGGCAACAAGGATTCTGCAGAAGAAAATATTTTTTGCAGTTCAGTGTTCAGATCTCTCCACAGCCAAAATACATCACTGAATTAAGATTTTTGCACATGTTATTTATATTTTTTTTTTTCAAGCAGGTATTTAAATGAGCCAGCAGCAAAATCAGAATTTAGAATTTCTGGAATCTAAGGCCAGTGCACAAGAGGGGAAAGAGAGGGAAAGAGATTTGGGTTTAGTTTCTTTATTTAGACAAAGACTTTCCTACCATACTTTCGTTTCCCCCACATACTCCCCTAAAAATAGGCACACACAAGAAAAACAAAGCTTTCAGCCATTAAATTAAATTCAACTTAATTAACAACTTTTAAAATTTAAAATGCTTGATTATAAGAATTTTTGCACTATTAGTAGAGAAGGTGTTTCCTAAAATGTTTTAACTCTAACACTCTTTAAGAAGCTGAAAAGAGGTTATTCATAGGAAAACTGTCTGAAATATATTCTACACTTATATAAGGATCATACAAGCAAGAAATGCAATTAAATCTTCCATTTATAAATAACTAAAGACATTCATTTACCAAAAACCTCCCTTCCAAAATAATTTCAATAAAGCTTGACTGTAATTCCAAGTGTTGTAAAATAATACAACTCAAATGTGTGCATCCATAAATAGTTGCCTGTCAATGTACTGTATGCCATAAAAAAAAAAAAAAAAAAAAAAGCAGGATAATTTTTGGAATTGTAGGATAATAATAACAAAGGAGAATGTGGCCAGCCAGGCACAATTCCGGTGGGAAAACCCCAGCAGTCAGCAGTCACAAGCTGGCAGAGCTTCAGAGAGATATTGGGGTAGATTTGTATTTCTTGAAGGTTATTTCCCAAGGAAACTCACCTAGACTCCAGAGAATGTCACCTGTTACTGACTCAGAGGAGGACATTTGGTTCATTAAGCTACTGAGTGTTTCTGAATGCCTGGTTATTCTTTTTCTTTCTTGGAAGATGCCTGTTTTCAAGTCATGGCCAACTCCCTCTAACATTATAAAATTTAAGATCACAAATATGAAGATTCATCAAGTTTGGAGAAGAAAAATGTTTTATATGCAACAGTTGAGGACATCAACAGTACTTCTTTGCTTACTTTCAGCTCTATATGGCAAATTCTTTGGTGTGTGGTGCCAGATTTAGGTAAAGCAGTCCTTTATGTCCCCCTTTAGGGACCTAAGGTGAAGTAATGCTTCCTATGATTTGCATCATTGTTCTGGCAGATGGCATTGCCATGGACTTTTAAAAAGCAACAAAGAATCCTGAGGTCAGTTGGAGCAGATAAATGACATAAGCTACTCCTCAGCTGTCAGATTAAAATTTTCATATGAAAATTCATGCTTAACTTTAAATTCTATTGAAACAAACAAATGTAAAGGTATACTGAAAAGCTGGCCTATGTTTTTTAATCCCAATTGTTGGCTAAATGAAAGTTAAAGTTTCTCCACTAAATTTGGACTCAAGAAGCTGAAAAACATTATGCACAGGGAATATGTCTCTTTCAGCAGATGTTCTAGGGTGACTTCCAAACAAAACTCTCTTGTTTTCACTGGTTACAGCTCTGTGGGATTACATTAGCCTGCAGTATACAGGCTGGGAAATGGTGGCTGGCACACTCAATTCCTTTGAGGATTGCTCGTCTTTTACCTGTATTAAACTGAAAGTACAAAAATAAGATATCTGGAGCTCTGGAAGGCAAGTACACAACACCAGGACACTTATTAATAAGGCACACTTAAAAAGAAGACATTCACTTTCAGAAGACATCTTGTAAGCCTGATATTGAATTTCAAAACAAATTGGATTTTGGGAAAGTTTTTCAACAGCATCTAAGCCACGCAAGAGCGTATGAAAACTCTATTAAAATAAAAAAGAATGTTATTATCTGGAATATAAAACCAAACATGCAGCCTTTAAGTGCACACATTTTGTACCACATTTTCATTTAGTTCCATAATCATCACAGTAAAGTCTTACTCAGTAGGATGTATTCAAACATCATTTAGTTCTGTAATCAATACAGAATAGTCTTACTACGATATATTAAAAATTGAGCAAGCATTTCATGTTTGGATTTAAAGTTAGTCAATTTTTGTTACTAAAAAGACTGCAAATACAAGGCCAAACCAAAAGCCCCTTTGACAGAGATGGAGGATTTTAGGTACAAACTAAAAACTCACCAAAATAGCAGTGATTTGTTTCAACAGCATTAATATTTAACTAAAAACTGCAATAAAAATGAGTTTCTAACCATAGTATTTTCATTTGTTTTTTGGTTTGGAGGGAGTGCTTTGTTTTTTGTTCGTGGTTTTGAGGAGATTGTGGGTTTTTTTTGTTTTACATAGGAGTAGTAAGAAAAGCATTATACCCAGTGGAAGACCTGGAGAACCAAAGAGCTGCACAAGTTGAAAAGCAAATCCTAATGATAAGGGAAGTCCCAGAAAACTGCATTTCACATCTGCATCTTGATAATCTTCAAGCTGTGATGTCTTTGCTGGCTCAGAGTCATCTGCTCCATTTGCATTTTCACTGCAGCTTGCCATTGTAGTAGAATCTTCTAGATACTCAGAAACAACTTTAACAGAAGACAAATTATCTGGTTGGCCATTTGTAACCTCTGAAGAAACATGTTCACCCTCGTCCTCTTTTTTATTAACTACTTGTTGTGGCTGAAGAGTAGTAGCTTGCTCCTCCTTTGTTTTGGAATCGACACAAACCCTGCAGGCATATTTTGATATAGGAGAGCATGGTCCTGAATGAGTGTAAGAAATATTATATACCAGAGCATCTGCATCTGGAGTGGATGAGGAATATTCCTGCAATGCATGGTCCTGTTCATGTGCTTCTCCACAGTTCTTGCTTAGAAAGTAATTTTGCCTCGCTTCTAAAACACTGTTTTGGGGAATATCTTCTCTTACTAAGATGTCCTTCCCTTCCTCTGTATGAGCAAAGATCTGTCTTGGTAGGTTAAACTTTGGTGCTAAGTTGACAATTCTTCTGTATCTCTTCCTCTTCAGTGTAATTGGTGTAGCATCATTTATTGGCACATTTACTTCACTTGAACCCTGCATGAAGGCAGCCCTGGCTTCCACTAGGGAATCAAAGTGCATTTTACCAGTTGGAGACACAGACAGACCATTGCTTATTACATTGCCAACTTCCTCAGTTTCTGTTTCAAGATGGTTTTCCTTTACCAATCCCTCATTTGACTGATAGCAGTTTAGCTCTGCTGAACTGTTCATGTGAGTCTGTTCAGGTTTCCTCACTTTTTGAGATTTTTGTTCACTTACACATTTATCCTCAGAGCGAGGAGAGAGAGAAACTTGAGCATTGAAGCCCATCTGCAACTTCTCAGTAGATAAATTAATTGAAAAAAAAGCCCAGGCATTGGAGGTGGTTTCTTCTGCTTTTAAAAATGGACAGTTGCCCTCTGTGTTATCAGTCACATTATTAAGTATATTTGAACTGCAATACTGAGAGATTTCTTTTTCTTCTCTGTTTAAACTTAGGCCCTTGGCTTCCAAGTCAGGTTCACATGTAATTTGGCATGATCCCAGTTTGTTTTCTGTGCTCAACAATGTCATATCATAGTCTTCAGAAATGCCTTCTGTTTTCTGGACAGAATTTTTATCATTGCTTATTGTTAGGAAACTGCAGAGGTTGTCTTTCTGCCTCTGCTTTGCTTCCTTGTCATCTAATGCATTTTTGGTTAGGTTTTCAGTACAAAAAGGTTTTACATCTCTTAAAAGCAAACTGTCACTTTCTACAGGCAATTCATTTTTCCATGCACTATTTGACATCACTGAGACCTCAGGCACAGCAACCAGAAAACTCTCTCTTGAAACCCCTGAATCTTCTTTTAGGCTTTCATCACTACTCTTAGGCTGCTCTTCATAAACTGTTACCGGATCCTCCGGGCCTTTGCTGAATGTACACATTGATTTTTTGTTTTCTTCTTCCAAGTCATCCTCTTCACTTTCTGATCCGTCATGGTCACCTGGAATTGGATGATGAGCTACTCCACATAACATTTTCTTCGTAATTTCTGTGCGATTACTTTTCATTGTTTTGTTTCTTTTTCTCTTTTTCTTCTGCTTTGCTTTTATTAACAGGAATCCAGGGTTCTTGCTTAAAATTTTCTCCCTATATGAAAACAAAGAAGATCAAATGTAAAACCCCAAACAAATAAAAAAATCAAGTCCCCACTAAGTTAGAGCAATAATGTATTCATGGTGATCAATTTGAAGAATAGGTACTTTATGTTACTATAACGATCAAACACAGACTATCTGCATTTTTCAGTTGATAATATCTCAGACAACACCTTCTATTGGTTAAACAAGTGCTAATCAATACAATTCAGGACAATCCTGAACATTTAAATCCATTTAAGTAAACCCAGGTGCCATCTCAATAACTTTGCTTTACAAAAAGTATCACAAATCATCGTTAGACCATACATTGTGTTTCTAGATGCCTTTCTAGCATGATGTTTGAATAATAGATCCTGAAAAGCTGGTGCTATTCTGAAATTTCAGTAAATGCTGTGAGGAGCTGGCTGAAAGTAATGAGGTAGAGGACAATGTCATCCATTAAGATCAAATACTCAAATTCAAAACATACTAACCAAAATTCAAACAATGCAAAGTCACGGTGACTACGGCAACTCTGATACTTACTGTTCAGTATATTAAGTCTTGAATCATAAATATTTGGAAGAAATATTTCATACTTTATTACCAACAAAATAATACACTGTGGAAAAATTAAGATGCTGTAGGAAAAATGACATGTTTACAGTTAATTTTGTAGCTCTTTTCAGAAGTCTTATTTATTTTGTCTGCATTTCTCATGAAATGTAACAGAAAGCAGCTCTGACTTCTCTGAAATCTTGACTTTGGCCCATCAGCCAGCTAACCCTGAAATGAAAACTTGTAAGAAAAACCCAGTCTAGGATTCCATCCAGGAACCTAACATCTCCCTTTTCAATTGTTCAGAGATATTAAGTTTTTAGAGCTAAATTTGATTGATAAATCTTTGTACTAAAGACATATTCCTTTTCTGTAATTCTTCACTTTTCTGGAAGTCTTTGTTTGTGATGGTACTTCGCACAATACACTAAGGCAAAGCAGCAGCTAGAATTATAGGGCAAAATTAGTTGAATTTTGGAAATGTGTATGTAAAATTACCTGCTTTATTAAGTGCTGTATTCTGAAATTCTTGAGAGAAACAATACAAAACAAAACATAAAAGGGTAACTGTCAATGTAGAGGGAAAGATGATCACTAGGAGGCAGACTGGGAATTAATGGGAATCCTATGGGAATCTATCCTTTTCCATTATTCATTCTTAAATTTATTCATTGTTAGTCTCTAAGTTCTTCTTTAATTTGAACTCTACAAAGCAAACCCTCCTAATTCTCTGAGTGCAAAGGACAGCAGCAGCCTTCTCAGCATAGCAATGAAATTTGTTGACTGCAACAGGATTCGAAAGTCTTGGTGCCTTGGTGCCTTGATATCACTGCAAGGGGCACTACAGATCTCCATAGTGGTCTTGTTGGAAAGCACATGAAATTTATTTCCTTATAATAGCATCCAGATAAGAAATCCTACTAAGAAATGGATTTTCTTCAACTGTTGGCATTGAAGTCCAAATGGTGCTTTCCTCCAAGTAATGAAAATTGACTTCTCCTTTTCCAGATGTGTATTTTTAATACAGTGCCCTATGGTTTACATGGGAATGTCCACACCATGTTGAATTCTGTTCACAATACACTCCATAGTCAGCAACATGCCTCCTATCTCTCCAGAACGAGAAACATAGGATGCCAAAGTTTTGGGGTTGAAGAGATCTTATTTGTCAACTGAAATAAATGATATTAAAATGAAGTACCTGCAATAGTAGCTGGAGAGATTACTTTCTTACATATAGCCCACACATGCAGAAATCATATACTAATCCAAGATTATATCTTAAATTTTGATATTAATTTTCTTCTTTAGTGAAGAAATTTCATAACTTGAAACTGGTTTTAGACAAGGAAATTCTCTGGAGTTTTCATAAACCCCCTTACCAGTGAAATAGAAAATAATCTCCCAGTTTTAACTGTTTTTAATGTAGTGGGGAATAAAAAATCAGATCTCTGCATCAATTCCAAGAAGGATTTATTGTTGTACCTAAAAGCCCTTGTGCTGCCAGAACAACTGCAGAAATGACAACTAAATTATCCATATCAGCACTGACACAGGTAAGGAATGAACTTCTCCAGCCTTGATATTATTGTAGATAAACTTTTCTTACCACTTACTTCTTCCAGATGTGAATTTGCACTGCTGTTGCTGGAAATGAACTTCCCTAATACTGGTGCAAGCATGTTTCTGATGTCTATGCCCAGACACATCTGACAACACTTTCAGGACAATGCTGACAGAAACTTTCTTGGGCTGGGATGTTGCATCAGAATTGCAGAAATGAGAGAAAAAGTCTTAAAGGTCTGCGCACTTTCTTAGTCTCCTTACTATTAATTCTGAATGAGGATGGAAAATCACACTGAATGGGATTCACTTTAGAATGCAAGAACAGAAAAAAAACCACATCCACCAAATAATGGGAAAAGAATCCCCTGGATGGTCCAGAAAAACTATCAGCTATTACTGCATTGAAATTATTGCATGTCAAAATAATAACAAATACAAATGTTGATCCAGGATGATGATTTAGCACACCTGGATATAATCATGAATAGTGACATTCAACAGTTAATCATAAATACAATTATGTAATTTTTGTGCTTTGGAAATATGGAGGTTTTATAACAGTTCAAGGAAATTATTTTTATAAAGATATGAATTTCCTAAAGAAAGGACTAAAGCAACAAGGAAAGTGATGAACTACTAAGTGTAGAATAATAAAATGTAGAATAATAAAATACTTAATGGTTCTGGATAACTTTTGTTTTTCAATTGATTCTAACAAAACACTTCCCCAAGGAAATATTCTAATGCTCTGTGATGGCATAGCTAAAATTTCCTGCTTAGGATATAACCCCATATCATGTAAAGTTTTTGCATTCAATTAAGCTAGTTGTCTACTAGTTTTCATAACATTAACTTTGTTCCTCCTCTTTTAGTCCACCTACACACCTTTTGAAAGTTTCTTTTACTGTAAAACCATATGGCACACAACCACTGAGAAAATGCAAGAACCAGCATGGAGACAGACTTCTCTTTTTTAGAGACATTTGCTAGTGAGCTGCTATCAAAGGCACACAACACATACAAAAGGAAAAGAAAAAAGGTGCAATTTCAGCTGGTATTTAAATTTTGCTACATATTATGTATTTAGAAACCTGGTTAGTAATAAAAAGACCTGAAAAAATATAATGGTATCTTCGTTGAAGAAGGAATTCCCCTTCTGTAACACTTTTAAATTTCTCAGCCTACTCTTTAGTCAATACTAAATGCTTTTTGCCATAACTCTGTTACACGTGACTTTAACACTGCATCCTACTGCTCAAAGTAGCATTGACCAGGTTGATTGAGAGCCAGTGTTCAGACAACACTTTCAACTGGAGAAACAAATGCACTTTCACTGAAGTAGAACATACTAACTAATTAATCTAGAGCAGTTGGTCACATTTTGCTGAAAAATGGCAAAACCAAAAGAATTACTTATTTGCAATTGTACAGACTTCACCTCCAGCATGCATCTAAGCTGATGTCTGCTTGATATAGAAAAATGCCTGCAGTAATGAATTATAGAGTCATTTAGGTTGGAAAAAGTCTCTGAGATCATTGAGTCCAACCATTAATTCAGCACTACCAAGCCCATCACTAAACCATGTCCCCAGGTGCCACATTTACATGTCTATTAAATACCCCTAGGGATGGTGACTCCACCATTTCCCTGGGCAGCCAGTTCAGTGCTTTTCAACCAGTAATGTTTCCTAATCATCAGGGAAACTGGAGATAAATTTAAAATCCAATTCTGAATGACATTTAGCAATGAGGTACAGAGTCTTTCAGAAATATATGCCATCATTAATCTCCAAAGTCTCTGGACTGTGTTTTCAACATAAAAATTACAGCAGAGCAACTTGCCTAAGATGGCATTTACTGAGATACACTTCACTTTCCCCATCTGGTAAGTCCAAGTACATTCTTAAATTCCTCGTGACCTAATTTTACTTCAGAAACAACTAAAAATTGAAGTTATAATTTTGGAATGAAAAAATAAAAAGCCAAGGTACCAGCCTTTTTGTTATATATCTTGCCTTTAGCACTGAAATGAGTGATAAAGATCTAGTTCTGCAAAACCAAATGGAAAATTGGGTTGTATTATCATGTGATCAAGCACCTGGAAAAAACCACAAAACTTGCCAGCATTACTGGGTTTCCTGGAAACTGAAATTCCATTAGACATCTGAGATTCAACTTAGCACTTTGCTGCTGAAGAAAGAGTCTTTGTCACCCTTGCCTGCTTTGCTCCAGATGATGCCCTTGTACTTCCACTATGACCTTTTGCTGGCTCTACCACTCTCCTTGCAGGTGGATTCACCTGCCTTGACCCTGCATCAAAAGAAAAGAAGTACATACTTTGTTGTTATGCTCATTTAACTCTCCAAAGCACAGAGGAAAAAAGTGTCTGGCTAAGACAAAGAAGTGGTTGGTGGGAACACGTGAGTACCTCCAGCAGCAACATGTCAGGTTGCCTCACAGCAAGGAAATTCACTACAAATTTCTTGTAAGAAATGTTTACACATTAGTGTTGCAAATTAATTCTCTCTGCCCCAAATCAGCAAATATCCCACTAACTGAATTAAATCAGTAACTCAGTATTTATTATTCCTTTGTCTCTCAACAGCTTTGCCAGTGGTGGTGAGATTTAAGTACCTTTATAAAATAAACTAATCACAATGCTCAAAGAGCTGGTCCAATTTTTATACAGGAATGATGTATATACAGTTCTGTGTAATGTATAATCAGTCAGACTGCTGCCCTGTTATAGTCCAGACACAAAAGACCTTGATCTAGAGAGTACACAGAGAATAGCATGCAATTGGTCTGATTAAAGCATGCCTTTAGAAGCTGTTCATTTAATCAAATATATGGCAAAAACCTTAGAAAGCACTTTGCTTTCTAAGGTTAAAAACCCAAAAAACCCACCCACCAAAACCCCCACATTCCTGAGGTAACAGCAATTCAGTTTCAAATGACAGTCTGTTCACTCTATAGAAATTTCAGGTGAGATGACTTTACTGATTTTTGTCCTGCCTAGTTCATAAAAGTCATGAATGTCTTATGATTTAAATGTCCTAATTTGGTTCCTTAGTCATAGTCTATGCTGATCAAGATTAGAGAAATCAATCCTGAATATACTGTTTAAAACATGTTTATGTACTGAATATACAAGTGCCTACTATGAAACACCTACTTTCTGAAGAAGTGAAAAACAAGCTATTTCAACCTCTTCTAGATGCCATAAATATCTCACCTGACACAATTCGAAACTGAGAAGAGAAACAAAACAACTCCCTCAAAAATACATGGACTGATGGATGCCAACAGATGGAGAAGAGGTGCCATTTTTTTCTTCGACTGAATTTTTCTGCACTGTTAAGTATGACTTGGTGTTAAAAAGCAGGTTAAGGTGAAAAAAAAGGACAAGAAGAAACACTCCAAGTGATCTAATTATATCTTAAGGGGAATGCTTACAATGCAGAGAAAGAACCCTGCAGTTTCACCATCAGCCTTTCCCCCATGAAGGCTCAGAGGATCAGTTCCAAGTTCTGGCCACATTTAGTCCTTTGAAGGGAACATGATGGGCACCAATGACAATGTTATGCACTGCAAATACAGTACCAATCATCTTGTCATGCACTCACTCTAAAGTTACTGTTCCAATAAATAAATAAATATTTTAACCAGAAAATAAAAAGACCCACACCCTGTGATACATCATCCTAGCACCTGAACACAAATGACAGGCATTGTAACAGGATGTAAAGATAAGCAAGTACAACAAAAGGGTTTTAAAATTAAAAATGAGATTTACAGGGGGAAGTATTGACCTTTCTTACCAATGCACATTCACACCAAAAACAAATGTAAAATGAATTTTGAGATGAGACACAAGCAGAATCAAGTTGAAGAAAAATATGGTTGGGAGACTAAGGAAGCAATAGGGGCATAATGAGAGCAGATTTAAATATCTGGAGCTAAGTAATAAACTATTCCCTGTTAGGAACTTTCAATGAAAGATAACAGATTTTAGCTGTATTTAAAGTAACTTTAATTAGCAAAATTATAGCAAAGACCTAACTATCCACCAAAGCACAGACTGTAATTCTGGAACAAAAGCATGAGTTTTACAAACACAAGACAATACTGCAAAATTAAGGAGAAAAAAACCCATGAGGACAAACACGCTGTATGACACAAAATACTACTTTTAACAAAACAAGAAAAAAATTCAAATAGCTTAGGGGGTGGGGTACTATATGCTCAGCATTTAAATCAGCAAGGGACTGGAAGTATTGAAAAAGTTAGAGAATAAGGTGTAGCTCTCCACACAAGTTTATAATGAAGGGAAGAAAAGGGAAGGAGGAGATGGATCCAGAGTTATGAAGACAACTGCACTAAAAACCACACAGGACTCAGATGAGAAAAAAGCAGTTAAAGAATAAACAAATAAGGGGAAGGGGGGAGTTACAACAGGAAAACAGTAAAAGAAAACAGTATCAGCAAATATTAAGTAACCAGCCTCTAACCTAGGTTATAGCAACATTAAAATTCAAATACTTGTAACTGCAGACAATGTTGCTATTCAGAACATCTGTTCCACTTGTTGCACTCATTCTGTGCATCTCAAATGCTCTACGAAATACTAAGAAACCACAGAGCAGTCAGTTAAAATGCACATTCTGTGGACATTACACCTTTTCCAACAAATCTCCATATTTCGTCATGCTACTATCCAGATTTTACTATTTCTGCATACTACACTTTGGTATTCACTTATTTTCCTTTTCAAATATCTTTTACCAAAGGGCTAGAGATATACAAAAGACATGATGAATTAGCCCCTTAAAGATGATTACTTTTTAAAAAACAGCCCTGTATTATTCCTAGAGTTGGGGATGAATAGGTGCAGAAAACTGTCTTTCAATTCTGTAATTTAGTGAGCATCAACAGAAATTAGTCTTTGGGCAGAAAATAAAAAATTATTTTAGAGAAGCACTAATATATACTATTATCTTCTAGTTCTGGAAAGACAACACAGCTAAATGGACACTGAGGGAGAGAAAAGGGGAGCAGCTAAAGGTGTTGAGCAACCTGTTGAACCTGTGAACAACTTTGCCAACACTGCTATGAAACAACCAGAATAAAGGGCACCGCCAGTTTTGCTGCTAGTTAAAGCCAGAAACTTAGGGTCCACCTGAGAATAAGAACAACATCACAGCCAGCATCCAACACCCTGAGACTAGGCAGCACTTCCATTAGTGACTTAAAACTCTGCTCTGATAGGTAAGGGCTAACTCTTCTGATATTCTGGACACTGCTCTCACTCCATCACTTATAACCAAATAACTTCTGTCAGAAAGGGCCTCTGGAGATCATGTAGTCCAACCTCTGCTCAAGGCACTATCATGATCTCCTTGCTCAGTGCCTTGCCCATTAAAGTTTTGAATATTCCAAGGATGAGATTACACAAGCCACTATCCAATACAAATTCCCCATGTTGCAACCTCCACCTGTTGCTTCTCATGTAAGAGGACCTAAACCTAGGACCAAGAAAGGCACTGAAGTATTAATTATTAGAATCAAGAACTCAGTTTAGACTGCAGGAACAAAGCAGAAAGAGAATGAAACACAATGCTCTGTCATCCACATATTACATACAAAGAATTTATAATCCTACATAAGGAATTTTTGCTGCACTGCCATAAGCACAGTCTCCATGAAGTGAAGGATAATGCTAAATATTCATTGAGCATTTAGCACATGTACCAAATGCCTGCAAAGAGCCACAAATGCAGCTCAGACATACAGACCTGACCTGCTTCGGGCAGACTATTCCATGTCTATTCTTTTGTTGTCAAAGTCCCTGAAAAACACTGTATCCATCTTGCAGGCTATCAGGAAAAATGCCAAATGGGGGAGAATAATACAGTCCATCCACTCCTAAGCCAGGTTCATGAGCCTTCAGGAACTATTAATGGTTAAGAGCAAGATGTGGGATAAGCTGTTTAGTAATTTCTCATAGACTATTATAACCTATAATACAGGCTACCCAGACCTAAAGGAAATGAATAAAGGAAAAAAACCCCTAAAAGTATCATGAATAATATAACAGTCACACAGGATTATGGGCCTATGACTAAGACTGATTTATACATGATACAATACATCCCTTAGAAATAAGCAAATGCTTACTCAGTACGCTAAAGCAGCACTTCTTAGTCTGTTAGCAATTTAGGAAGAGGTTAAACAATATGACCCAAGAGAATTCAGCCTTTTTAAAAATCAGTAGTTTAAACTGGATTAACAAAACAAAAAAATTAACATCATTAAAAAGACTGCAAGTACAACTGATTTTTTTGTTTTGTTTTGGGTTTTCATGGATATATTCTGGCTTGGCACAACATGATATTTCTGCAAGAACACCATGAATCAGTAAGGTACACATGACATGGTCAAGGACTGCCTGCCTACCAGAGAAATGAAGCGGCAGCACTATCAGCTAAAAGGAAACTGCAAAGACCAATTCCAGACAAAATACTTCAATGCTTTTATTATCTTTGATCTAGAATTCCACTGACAGCATACCTCAATCAAAACCCACCATTTGCAGCTTCTCCATTACTACAGTAATAAATTAAGACAAATCTGAGATGATTAGACCTTGATAAACTGTTACCTTTTTTTTAAAATAAGACCAATTATGTTTTCACACTTTTTTTTTCTGTGATCTCAAAATAAGCAGGTTTGAAGCTAATTTCAACCAATTAGCCTATAAAAAGAAAAAAAAAAACCCACAACAAATTTATTGATGTACAAGATTTTCACCTAGGATATTAATAGACAGCTTTATTCTCTCCTCTTGCTTTTATTTCAAAAGGACAAGAATACCAACATTAAAATGAGAAAAGCATCAATCTAGAAACCCCAAAGAGAAATATTTCTACATCTGATCCACACAAAACATCTGATCACTTAAAATGAGGGCTTACTTTCAATTTCATTTCAACACTGTCTTTTTAATGCTTTTTACAGGGAATTGTAATACATGTGTCTGCTCTTTTGAAGTTTCAACATATACCTAGTCACCTCATCTCCATAATGCACCAGCACTGAGCAAAAACATTTCCTCCAGAGAACATGATTGCTAGGAGATAGCAGCAGTTAAAACTACATGCCACACATGAATGTGAGAATTCTTCTAATTCACTGGGACTGAAACTTACTGTTCAGCTAAAAGAAGAAAATACCAACAGTTTAAATTACAACAGGAAAGACACACAAACAATAAATATAAATGTTATGGGTTTTAGCTAGAGAAAGCCTTGTTTTCAGTGATCTATTAGCAGAGAAACAACCATCTCTGCAAAAGGTTTCAAGAGACAGATGTCAGATGAAATCTTGGCCTTCTTATTAAACACAAAAAGCTTAAAAAATTATGCATCACGGCAAACTAAATTGAACTTCAAGAGGGTATGGCTACAAGAACAGAAGACAGGATACCTCACAGGAGATAATTTAACATCACATCTCAAAAAATTAGCAGTGTTACACCAGGTTGTCATGGTTTACCCCCAGCATCACCTCAGCCCCACACAGCCCCTCACTCAACTCTCTCCTGATGGAATGAAGAAGAGGATCAGAAGGGTAAAAGTGGGAAAACTCACGGTTTGAGATAAAGACAGTTTAACAGGTAAAGCAAGAGCTGCACATGCAAGCAAGACAAAAACAAGGAATTCATTCACCACTTCCCACAGGCAGGCAGGTGTTCAACCATCTCCCAGGAAAGCCAGGCTCCATCACATGGAATTCTTACTTCAGAAGACAACCACCACCATTCCAAACCCCCTCACTCCTTCTTCCTCCAGCTTTATCTACCAGGTGTGATGCCACAAGGTCTGGGATCTCCCTTTGGTCACCCAGGGTCAGCTGTCCCAGCTTTGTCCCCTCCCAACTCTGAGAGGAGCAGAAAGGCCTTGATGCTGTGTAAACACTGCTCAGCAGTAGCAAAAACACCCCTGTGTTATCAATACTGTTTCCAGGCAAATCTAAAACACAGTCCCAGATCAGCTATTCTGAAAACAACTAGCTTTATCCCACCCAAAACTAGCACACAGGTTTTTCAGGGTTTGGTCTTGGGGTGGTAATTTTTTCTTAACTATACAAAATTAAAATAAGAAAACTACATTGCCCAAAGAATGCTGATGAAAACTTTTGGTAATTCAGGATATAAACCAATAAACCAGGAAACAGCAGCTTAGATGAAGCAGTAAAACTAAAAGCACTTTTCCATATAAAGCTAATGCTAAGTGGTCTGCTATATTGATGCCTTGAGAATGAACCAATTTATGTATGTTCTACAAATTAATTTTCATTTAAATTTCATGCTTAGAAAAGTTAACTCTTAAATTTACTTACCAAACATCCCACTAGTTTCAAGTATGCAGGAAAAACTTAGGATTTTTACTTATAATATTATGGCTGTATGCATTAGTTAAATTTAAAAACAAAAACCAATCTGAGATTATTATTTCATGAAATATGATGAACTAGCAATTTATTTAAAAAGTAAACAATGGGAAGCCATCATTCTAGTTACAGTATCATCATCAACAGAAGTACTGTACAGAAAGTACAGACAGTAAGAATTTTCAGATCCCCTGTCTAGCTAAGCAGCAAGTTCTTACATTTCTTGCACATTTTGATCAAATAACTAATCTTCCTTGGTTTTGAGGGCATGAGAAATTCATTATCTGTAACATGTATTTCACATAATTTTTTACCTATAAATAGTATAGTGTAAAATCAACTTCTGAGATATGTCTATGATCTGTGACTGTCATATCCTCATGAAATATGATTATACCATGAAACAGAAGTGTTACATGGACAGTAATTCCAGTGGGTTTTCACCTACCATGTCACTGTACTTACCTTAGAATAGAGCTGTACAGATGAACCAATTGCAAATGTTTGATACACAAATTGCAAAGCTTCCCTTCATTAAGTGTCCTTTTCAAACTGCAGGCCAATTGATCAGCATGCTTTGCACAGCAAAAACACTCCCATGCACTGATAATTAAAGAGGCATCACAAGAAAAGCTGCACCATCTTAGAGCAGTACAAATTAGTACCTATTCAAATAAATACTGCTAAACAACGCCATTTCAATCTTCAATAATCAGCTCTTTTTTGCCATGCCTTAGCACTGTGTGAATATTACATAAGCCTCAATATATTTTATCATGTTATAGCATGAGAAAATGAGTCTAAAACCTTTTTATCTTGCCCACACTTGAAATGTGCTTTCATGTTTAAATATAAAAACTTTGGCATAATTGAAGTATTAATGAGCATTTACAATGATATCCATGATTCTTCTGAGACATGGAAAAATACAACAATGAAAACTAAAATACAGTAAATACTTGATATGAATAACAGACAATAAAGGAAGATTATTAATATAGTTGGGGAATCTCTTTTCCACACAAACACATAATTCAATATATTAACAATGCAGGTGCTAGTGAGATTTTAAATTCTGGTTCAAATAATTAAAACATAAATTTGCACAATAGGCGTAGAAAGCCACAGAAAGATACCTCATTATATAGCTTGATTTTCAGCTCTCATGGTATTCAGACTTTATTGATGAAGTAATTTTTAGGGCCTATTGAAAAATTGTCTACAATTTAAAAAATTATGCAGGCTTTGCAATTTTCAAAATTCTGATACTGTGACACAAAATGAGTAGTAGATAACCATCTAAATTCTTTTTGTTACATACTCATGCTCTTGACAAAATTTCCTAGTCAATGTTTGGTCAGTGTATAAGGAAGTCAAGAGCAGTTAGGTTATTTCAGCTATAGCAGGGCAGCAATAATGTTCATCTGTACAAAATCCTACGAGCCTGAAAATATAAACTGTTGCATTGAACTACTTCAACAATACTGAACACAAATGTATTTTATTAATACAGCAAGCTGTTAGAAAAAAGGCAAAGTCAACACTTACAAATTCATAATTTTTTAAAGATAAAAAGAGCAGTAAATTAGTCAGTCTCCATGCTGGCTCATTCTTTGTTATGTGCTAAACAGATTACGTTGGCGATGCCAAAATTAGGAATGCAAGATGGTTTTACAGAATTATATCCACTATTTATATTGAATTGATTCATCCTAACTGTGGACTGGGAATTGACAGCCTAATTTTTCAAAACTTCATTTTTATCACAAATGAAAGAAACTGACTTAGAAAGACACAGCTGTGAAATTTCAGTGGTTTAGTGATAAAATTTAGGGGTTTTTTCAGTCAGCACAAAACAAGTTGGTGGTGTGCCAACATCATCACAGTTTATGTACTACTGATGAGAATAAATAAAAAAATAATTCAGGTTGCACAGTTTATATCTGGTGAATACTGTACTGGCAGAATGTTGCTTCAGCTGCCACATGAACTTCTGAGACCAAAAAAGAAAGGGAAGAACCCAAAAACCCCAAGAAAACAACAACAAAAAATTTAAACCTCTTAACGGAAGTCAAAAACACATGCCAAAATTTTGCCAATTGGCAATACATGCCAAATAGAACTAAAGGACAATCCAGAGCATAACTGTTTTCAAAAAAATCTCCAAAAAGGTAAGAACACTAAATAACTATAATTAAAATTGATTACTACATAAATAAACTCTTCTTTTTGAGCTTTACTTCTCTTTTAAAAGATCCTTAATATGACCCCTTCTTTAAAAAAACTGCTCAACAGTTATCTAATATATGACATCATTGTCTTAGATTTCCGAAGAAAGACTGCTATATGCCATACTATATTAAATATTTTACTAAAATCCAAGGTCTTACAACTTTAATAGTTTTAAAAAAACATTAAATGTACAATTTTATTTACATGCAAGTCCATTAAAAAGAACAACCTCCAGAAGAAAATGGGTCTTGAAATAGGCCTATTTAAAACACAGAAAATCACTACTTTATTGGAAGTGGTGATGTGTTTTAAAAGGGCAAATAACAGATTCTTATTAACTGACTGCAACTGTGTTACTGGCTACTGGAAATATTGAAAGAACTCCATGAGTCTGTATTTTCTCCCCACCTATGTCTTCTCTGCAGAGGTGGTCTTTGAGTGTTTTTGTGGGGAGGTACCACTGAATTCATGACAATAGGGATGGATATTTGATGTTCATATCGTTCCAACATCTGAGCAATCTTCTCACGAGTGACTCCATGCTTATTTCTCCTACAAAAACAAAAATTTCAATAAATTATGTGGTATGTTTATAGCTATATACAGTTATATCTAAGTAAATATATATGTGTAAAATTGTATGTACAGTCTCTAAGAAAAAACCCTCTAAATTATCAATTTTTCTTCTTGTTATCATTATACTATATCCTCATTCTCAAGGTATTCAACTTGCATTAAGGTTTATTTTAACAATTCACAGCTGCATATTATGAGTAACAGTAAACAATACAGTTGTTCTTCTCCATACACAAATATGATGTTATTCACTATAACTATGCACCTGAATTACCCTAGAAGGATTTTACTATTTATTCATCAGATTTTACATGTAGGATTTACATGTACAGATTTTAACGAGTAGAGATTAATAATAGCACAGACTACTCCTTATGAAAGAAATGTTCAAACTAGCATAAAATATGCAACTACACTGTTGCAAGACTTAATGACAGAATATTTTCTCATCAGGAAACCTCTACAGAAGAAGAAGTGACTTTAGTTCTGAACCAGAAAAACACACTCAGAACACTTTAATCTACTAGTTGTAACTCGCACTTTTGTGAATTCAGAAATGTAGTGAAACACATGTAAGGGAAAAGGTATCAAAGGTGCTGTCCCATTCTTGCAGTGCTCAGTAACCAGCTACTTTCAGGGAGAACTTGGTCTGTTAAGAACCTGAGCACATTATATGAGATCAGATATATATATATATATATATACACACAAACATATACATAAAATCTCCTTGGTATTTATGGAATAGGACCTTAAAATCCAAGTTAGCAGAGAATTTCAGTCTCTGCCAGAAGAAAACCACAAGCCTCATGCACAAACTGAATGTCAGAGAATTGACAGAATTGTAATGGAAATGAATCTAAAAGAAGAGACATAAAACAGAAACAAAAGGTTGTGATAGCATAAACAAGCATTTATCATAACCCAACACTTCTTCTTGCCAAGAAATAATGTCCAAGCTAAATTATGTCCCCAACAAACCAACAGAGAATATATTTCTGCATCTTTGTACTTTCCCCTAGGGACAGAAGAGGTATGGGCCTTAACAACTTCATCAGTTCTAAAGAGGAGAAATCAACAGTGGGAACAAACAGGCTACACTGGAAAGACAATATTCCATACAGAAATATTTTAGAAGACCGATTCCTCATCACTAGTCCCCTCAGGACTTGAGGAGTATTATTATAACAAAGAAGTAAGTATCAAGTTGACAAGAGCTCAAAGCACATGGCAGGTAGCACACTAACTTCACATTCAGATTGGAAGCAGAACTGGTGATCGCAGAACTATTCAAAATTACATTGGCTCCTTAAAGGTGCATTTTATCAGCTTGCTTTCTGTGAAGAAAACGCTTAAACAGAGCATTTCCCTCACACTCTTCCCTAAGACAACACCAGAAGCTGGAGTGATCATTGCATGTGGCTCATTGTTTAAATGCTTTTAATTTCTACATTGTGCTAAAGCAGCCCAGGAGCAGCTGCATGTTGAACTAATCACTTGGTGAGTCTTAGCTGTTTTAATTTTATTCACAAATATGAGCAAGGGTAATGATAGAGAAAAAAGTTAACCCTCTAGAAATATGTGGATTTTATAAAGCAGTTGACGTTTGTAACAGACAAAAAATGAGAAGAGCAAGTCTAAGTCATTTAATGCCAAATGGTGGAAGCAGAAAGTTATTCAATATTTTCCTATCAATATTCAATATTTTACTATCTTAGTACTCCTAGAAAAAAATTACAGCTCAAGTGCACTGGACATAAAGTGCACACACATCCACAACTGAATGGACTTGTGCATAATCACTTCATAAAAGATGAAGTACTTCTCCTTGCAGGATAATAATATCACCAGCAGCAAAATTGCATCAAGCGTAGAAACTGATTTAAAAAAGGAAATCAATTTGCTGTATAGTGTCATTTAATACTGGTATCTCCTCTTCAGACGTGTCTTCACTCATTCTTTGGCAGCTTCGCTATGCTGAGAGAGCACAAAGTCATCTATCTGAACCAAAGCAGACATACCAGCAAAGGCTCCTAACAGACAGGGGAGGAGGACTGTTTTGCATGGAGGAACACAGAATCTTTTGATAAAAGCTAAAAAACCTATTGATAGAAGTTCTGCCACTAATAAATGCTTCCATACTACCCTTTACCACTGCACCCTCAGCAAGTTTGCTGATGAAACTTAAGAGCCCTCTCCCAAAGTAACTAAGGAACAAAATGAAAACTTACATCACCACCTTTATTAAATTCACAAAAAATAAAGTTTCCAGGCAATGGGTCTCTGTTTAAATATTTAAAGCAACTAGAACTGCTAAAATATTTCTAGGAATCTTCTAAAAACTAGTAACAGCACTTCACAGTTCAAGGGTTCTGCTCTGGGAAAGAGATCAACTTTACTCCTACAATTAATAATTGAACAATAAAATTCAACAGTAACAACACAACAGTTTACCCTGTTGCTTGTTAAGATCATCTGGAAACATCAATTTTCCTGGAAAATTAGTCTGTTTTGTGTAATGGAAATCTTAAGTGTCTGATTACTAAGATTCCTAACTTGGCTGTGCTGCATGCCAAACTAGAAAAACTTACTATCATTCTACAGAGAGAGAACTCCATCTCTAGAAACAAGTGAGTGGTAGCTTACGAGCAAAAGGTGAAAACTTAAGAACATTTTATAAACCCAACAGAGTCCAAGTCAGTAATGCAGGCATTATATATATATATATATATATATATATATATATATATATATATATATATATATATATATATATATGAAAATACATTCGTGCACTGTAGGGGCTACTTCACAAAGCTGAAACAACTAGAGGCAAAGTCAGCTGGATGTATATAAAACAAAAATCAGTGAGAGAACTCTGTCATCAACTGTGAAAATATTACACTACTTTTCAAACAAAGAAATATCCTTGAGCTGGTTTGATACCTCATAGATTCCTAAAGCAGATATATCTGAGACAAAAAGGACATTAACCAAGAAGAATAAGCAGCTTCCCAAGCACTCTCAGAACCCAGAAATTCAACAACCCATGTTCAGCAGTACTCTAAGTCACATCTACACATGTCCAACATTTTAATACTGACATTTTGGGCCAACTAGATAGAGCTGGTTTACTTATTTATCCATTAAACTTCCATGTAAATGTATACCTCAAAATGCCTATTTAAATAAAATACATTTCATATTACTGGTAAGGAACTTGAGAAAATATTTTGAATAAAATATAACTTACTGCATATATATTTATGCATTCATATTTATCTATCTATCTCTCTATATATATAAAGTACCATGATTTGTGTAAGAAAAACCTACTTTTCTAGTTCATCAGGATCAAACTTCCACCAAGTATCTGGCTCATGGAATTCCACTCTGTATCCTTTTTCTAGAGCCTGCAGCAAGCAAAGAAATATGTGTGATACGTATCATGATCACATAAAGCAAGAAAAAAATAAAAGACAAATATAATAAACAGATGCAACAGCATACTCTGCTGTGGTACTTGCTGAATTTCACTTACACCCAGCCTGTCTTAGCTTTCATTTCAGGCTAAGGAAATTAAATCAAGTCAATTCTTGAACTGATCTAAACCACTGCCACACCAATTACTAATCATTATCAATAAGCAGTCTCTCTTTTTAACAACTTGAATAAAAAAATGTTTCTGGACAAAATGTATCAACTTATCCCATGCAGCCAGGGTAAGTCTGAGTCTAAGTTGGTGACAATCATGCAACAAAACCTACCACTTCCACATAAGGCTTCATTTCCCAGGCTTGAGTATTAGTGTTGTCTATTATAACTGGAGATTTTCCCTGCTCCATTGCTTGCTTTGCTGAAATGAAAAATTGTGCAAGTTAATAAACCACATGTAACTCAAAAAAAAAACCGCCCCAGATTTTCTTTCACTAATCTACTCTGACTGAAACACTCTGTTCTGAGAGAAAGAATACAAGGTACAGGCAGGAATGAAAAGAAGCAGAAACAAGAGCCTCATGCCCAAAGAAACAAGGTTATCTACTTTTAACTCTGAACCTTGCAGAAGTTCAAAATTTAATATATATATATACATACATGAATTAAAGTATGAAAAGCACTTGAAATACTTCTATACATGCTTTGCTAAAATATATATACTCCTTTTCATATAGACTCTTAATACTCATAGATGTTATGCTACGTTACTATTTCCTCGACACAACACAGTTTAATGGGATGCCTTTTGTTCATTCCAACCTCTGTTGCGGTTCCACTCATGGGCATCACCAAGCTGAGCAGCATTATAGGTGTATCCGTACTGCTGACGAAAATAATCATCGGTGCTGAGCACGACGCCGTCACAACTCCGACCAAGCAGAACACTGGTAAAGGAAAACACCAAAACAGAATCACTTTTAATTTTTAGATAAACACATTAAAAATAATATAACTTAAGTAGATTGAACTGTGACCTATTTCTGAACTTCTTGCAAACTTCAGACAGATTTATAAAAAGCACACCCATCTATATTACCAATAATTCTAATCCAAATCAAAGCAATATTTCCTCTCTCCACTATTTCTGCATTTATTGTTTCTTCTCCACTCCCAAGAGATGTTGGCATTCATCTAATTTTACGGCTATACTGCAATAAGTACCTCATGATAATTAAATATACTTGCTAACATTTTCCATCTCAATCCTCACTTGGAAATATGTCTAGAAAGCAATCTGATCATGAGAACTCTCCGTTCTGCCAAATGTAAACCTAGTTTCAGAAAGTCCTTGGCAATGGACATTTAAAGGAAAACCTCATATAACTGAGACAACAGTACAATTCTGTTTAAAGTCCAGCCTACAGAATAGGTGTAGATTGAACTTTAAGAGACTCCTTGTCTCTTTTTAATTCTATGGTATATTTAAATCTGAAAACAGAACAAGCCCGTTAGTGCCACAGAACATGTAGAGTCCGCTGCAACACTCAGAAATCTATGGAAATTTAGGCAACTATTCCAGCTCAGAAATAGGCAACATACCCACAGGCTACAAAATCCAAACTGCACTGGAGTACGTGGGACTGCACTATTGCTGAGGTGGCAGGAACAAAAAAATTGGCCAGATCCCAAATAACTTAGGGGAACAAAGATATGCTAGTTCTCAGTTACCAAGCTTTCCCATATATATCTGCAGGAAGAGCCACTTGAATGTAATTCCTACACAAGGAATTTGCTGTGTTTTGCCACCTGTCACCAACAACAGGCCCGTTATGGTTGCTTCAGGATAAATAGCAAAGGTATTTGAGAAAGCAGAGCATGATACACTTAAAGTTCAGCTGCTTCGTTTGAACACTGATAAATAATTGATTTTGTTATAAATATTATCAATTTATATTTATATAAATTATAGGTTTTGTTAGAGCCTAGATCTTTCAATAGGGTGTGCATTACACTGGTTTATAAGAGTGCAGGAGGATCAATCATCTATTTTTGTTCTAAATAGATCAAATGGCACCAGTAAATCATACACCACACACACCAGCAATATTTATCCCTCTTCCTCTCTTGTATAAAATATTTAACAATTTTATATTCATTAAGTTACTTGGCTGTGATTTCACACATGGCTCAATTCTCTTATTTACAGTATGCTACATTTGCCAATTAATAATGCAAGAAAAACTGGATATGTCTTCCACACTCACTCCTTGTGTGCTGAAAGTATACACACATATCCTAAAGAACCATCTGCCTTAATAAAAAAGATAGCAAACAATATCTGGGATTCTTCTATTGGCTGACTAGATGGACACATCTCTACAGTTCCTAGGGGCCTGAGCATCAGGTATCTATAGGAATATATGAACTGACAAATCAGCATTAATGAGACATTGATTTTTATTTTTATTTCTAAGAACTGACTCCATTTGTTCATGTTCTGGAGAATAACTCACTGAATTGAATTCTTCTGTTATATCTTCCAAACATCACTAGTAGCAATAAAGAATTACAGTGACAAGGGTTCTGAAATCTTGCAAACCCATCAACAAAGTGTATTCTTGAAATAGTTTGTTAGTATTCCTTGAAGTTCAGAACACACCACAACTGTTTATGGACCAATATAACTGAACTGAAATAACAGACTTAATATAGTAAACTGTATTTGCAGTATTTAAACTTCTAAAATTCAAAGCAGAAAACTACTGGATGACATCATATGGCATAATTCATTTACCTCTAACATGTACTTGGAAGTAAAATTTTTCCCAGTCCTATGAACTAGAGAACAGAAAGAACAAAAATCATATCTACAGAAAGAAAGCATCACTACTATCTAAACCCACAGAGATAATACTCCACTTTTAAGAGATGAAAAAAGAAAAAAAGATAAATGTATTTCCACTGAGTCAAATTCCAGGTAAGCAAGTATGTGCACATGCTTGAAATGAGTAGCATATTATCCAACTGCTGGAATACATCCTTTTCACCCTAAACCTTCCCTCCAAGCAAACACCCCCTTTGAACACAGCAGGACACTGAAATTAAAGCAGCTCACCTACTTTTCCCACAAATACTACCTGATCTAATAGAAGCTATTATCCTGACATACAAAAATCTCATGTTGAAACCAAAATATTAACTACTCAGCAAACCAATACACATTTTTTCCAATGCCTGCACACACACAAATCCTTTTAGAACAGTCCCCAAATATGTATCCTGGTTAGTCTACTTTGATAAATGATTTTATAATAAAAAGATAAATAATTCACCTATTTAAAATAGTTACTATATTGTGGATGAGGAAGAAGGTAGGCAATAACTAAATATAGTTTCAAAATATGCAGCATCACTGAGCTGTGTAAATGCTCCTCTAAAAGCACTGTTTATAACACTGTTAAAATAAACATATAATTAGAAACAACAGCACACCACTGCTTCTACATCCAGCTATAAGCATTAACTCTAACTCTTCCCTTCAGAAGATTTCCCTCTAAGGAAAAATGGCCCCAGAGAAAGAGAACTGTCTTTATATGTTACTGGATTTAACTAAAAACAGACTTCTTAAATGACACCAATATGCACTCTTTCAATTTCATTAAGCTCTCTTTTATTCAAATTAATGCTTAAGTATTTATGGAGAAAAGGCAAATTGCAACTGCTGCCAACCTCAGTAGCAAAATATTTTAAAAATACAAGTCTCTTTTCCTATAACTTTTACCAGGACTGTAAGATCACATTATCATCTACTTCTAACTGTAGCAGGCTTTGGTTACTTGGGCTAAAGCTATCACTGCTGAGTATCTGTCCGGCCAAACTGCTTTCTAACATTTTTAACTAAATGCTCAATCTCTTCCAAAACCAAGGAAAAAATAAAGCATTTATTTTTTAAACAAAAGTATTTTGCTACTCCAAGCTTTTCTCTGAGTAGCTTTGGATTGAAGAAGTGAAATCTGACAAAGTACATGCATTTGTTTGCCCTGCAAAACCTTTTTGTAAATCTGCCCAAGGTATTCAACTTTAAAATGTCATGTGCATAGCAAATAGTAGTTAAAAGAACTCATGATTCTCATAGCAAACCCAGTCCTGAACAGAGCAATCTGGCAGTGGCAGGAAGCTGATTCAGCACCAATACTGCATTATAGGAACACATTTCTCCCATCACTCAAATGGCAACAAAAGGAACAAAACTGGCCTAAAACAGGAGGACATGGGAAGCATAGTGGTATAAACACTGGAACAAGCAACTTGGTCTGGCAGTAGAGCTAGGAAACAGGGCCAAGGCAGAGTGAAGCAGAGGGAAGGCACAGGCATAATGAAGTTGGGAGGGAAATAATATCACTGACTGAAACAGGGAGAAGATGAATCTGGGCATAAATGGGATGAAGACTGGAGATGGAACTGAAGAAATCAGCTTACTGTTTAGAAGCAGATATGGAATTAGTGAGAACAGACCAAAAGCCATGACTGGATATGAACAGGAATACAAAAATGGAAAGTTAATGGATAGTTAAGAAACAGATTTCATATGAGCCTCAGTGGCTGGGATTGTCTAAGTCAGGTGGACACAGGAAATAAATCCATGAGATGAGGGGAGCTCCCCAATGAGCCAGAAATGGCTGATGTGCTCATATTTAAGGCAAGTAAAGACAATGACCCAAAGAACTAATGGCTGCTCAAGCTCACCTAAGCTCTGTCCTGGAAACAATGGAGTGCATACTCAGAATCTATTTCCAAACATGTTAAGCAAATTAGGATAACCAAGAGGAGCCAGTGTGGGGTTTGCAACAGACAAGCCATTCTTTACTGACCAGAACACACTCTGATGAAACAAGGGCATTTGTCAATGAGGACTGAGTGATGAATGCAGCATACTCAGAAATTATCAAAGCTTCCAACATCATCTCCCAGCCAGTAACAAGCAGAGAACAACAAAGGATATAGTAAGATCACTTTTTCAGTATCTTCATCATAACCCTGGATGATGAGGCAGAGAACTTACAGATGACACCAGATGCTCAACACAGAGCTGAACAGTGAGGCATCTATCCAGAAGGCCACAGGAAAACCTGGGAACTGAGCTAAGCAAAACAAAACATCAGGAAGCTCAACAGAGAAAGAGTAAAGTTGTACAAATGATGAAAGCTAAGCCTCAGCACAGGCAGGGAAGTGAGTGGTTGAGCAGCTCTGTTGAAAAGAGTCTGAGGATTACAGTGGACATCAAATGAGATGAGTGAATGGTGTACCCTCATCAAAGGTGGGGCAAATCACAACCTGGGCTTTAGTAGAGGAAGCATGACCAGTAGATCACCTGAGAAGAGATCACCCACACTTTACCTGGTTCTTGTGTGGTCAATTCTGAAACACTGTATCCAGTGTGGAACTTCCCAATTCAAAAGACATGCTGAAAAACATGGGAGGGCTGAACAGATGGCTACCGAGATGGCTACAGGCACACAACACCTAAGGAGAAGTTAATAGCAGCTGCGCTTGTTTAGTCTGGCAGTGGAGACAGTAAAAGGTCTGACGTGGACCTATTACAGTGAATAAACCTCTCCCTTACCAGAAGGGAAGCTGCAAAGAACATGAGCCACATTCTACCACATAACAACACATGTTATTACACAGGACATGCAAATTATGTCTTCAGAACTTCATTTTGGAGATTAGGAACAACTTTCTTATTTAGGTGTTTTGTACTGCACTAGAGAAGTTTGGTGAGACCACAGAAATCTCAGAGGTGTTTTTAAGCTCAGGCCTGACAAAGACATACCTGACCTGATCCAGTGATGGTGACAGACCTCGTCCAAGCAGAACAATGAACTAGTTCACACCCATCACTCTCTTCCAAAAAACATGCCCAAATTCCAACTGTTTAGTTGGAATGGAAGAGTCAAAACCAAAAATAAACTTCAGTGGAAGATTCAAGACAGACACAAGTCAAGTTTGCGGGCAGAGAGAAAAGTGCCTGTACTTAAAAACCCTTATTCATAGAAATTTGATATTCCAAGGTCTCCCTACTGGCTCTGCTGTCATTTCCACCTTGGGAAACCCACAAGACACACCTCATTCCCCTCTAGTGCTGATCCACACAGACAATGCCAGTTTTCTGCTTTTCCTTGGCAGTTATTTTACTGACACAAATAGTAAAGGTTTGTCTGCAGCTGCCAAAAATGCAAATATCTGCAAAGATACCTGTGGGTACTAATATGGCATCAGATATAACATCACTGCTGTCCTAGGCTACGCTGCAGAACTCTATGATGTTACACAGAAAAACATGTTCAAAACATGTTTATATAACTTAACTAATAATAAAGGTATTTTCCCCATCGGCACCCATTAATTCTGGGATGTTTCTTTCCTAAGGATATCCAAGACTCATGATTTCACGGGAATTAACAACTGCAAGCAAGCATTAAACACATGAAACTGCATGTAATTGAAGACACTGAAAAGCAAGCCCCATGCTGTTCAAATTCTGCACTCACTTTTGGTAACTGTTCTTAACCTTGATCTCATAGTGCCCATTTTCCCATCTGCTAAACAAAATTAGTAACTGATCTCACTTATGAGAGATGAAAAAAAGCACAGATATTTGTTCTTAAAAACCTGAAGATATTTAAAACTTTTCAGATTATATGAGTCATATATTGGGAGAAAGATTCAGAGACAATTTAGCACACCAAACACAGAAAACAAATATATTTCGTATCTTTATATTAAGTTGTATCCAATCTCTAAACTGAATGAGGCAGCATTTTTTCCACAGGGTTATTTTTAAATGTTTTATGTTGCCTTCACATATTAAAGAAATTACTACAGTAATACCAAATGGGGACATGCAGCTTCAAAAATGCAGGCTTGCAAAATACAGCAATCAGTAACTATAAAAATATTATCGTAAAAACAACTGAAATATGTAAAAAAAAAACCTATTGGAGATTTCTAGTTGTAATAGGTCTCCTAAATACCAGGAAAAATCCACTAATAGAATGTTAAATAGAATGTTACTTCTTTATATTAAAAAACACAAATAAGAACATGATGACTGTGTCTATCCCACAGACTCCTCACATACAACAGATGATAACTACAGAAGATATCCTGTGATGTAGTTTCTGGATGAAACTCAATCAGTAAGTACTGATTCAAAAACTTCTTTTTTTACATACACAAGACAAACTTACTTTCACTTAATACAGGTACCATCTGTGCTCTGTCCACTTTCTGTGCTTTTTAAAATAGGCCAAAAAACCACAAAGGGAAAATCCAAGTTGGAGATATTACCTGTTTTTAACCTTGTCAGACTTCAACAAGCACATTTGGAAGAAAAAATAATGTTTTTATTGTGCACTGTTCACAAACAAGGAAGTGTAATTGACAGACCATGCTATGAAAAAATGGAATGAGATAATGCTCAGTTTCTTCAATTCACCAAAACCAGGTATTTTCAGGGCAGCAGCATTCTTCTAATGGCCTTTGAAAATTTTTACATGGGCATGAAAAAGGACTTCTGGTTCAGTCAAATTGGTATTGTTAGACTTGATGGGAGGATTTTTTAAGTTTAAGAATTAAAACAAAGCAGCAGACTGCCACATACTAGTACGAAAATTTCAGAATAAAAGACTATGCAATTTAATGGATGCTCAACATTTTAAATTTAACACAGAGGAGCTCCTGGTCATCAAAACTCTGAGGGAGACAAAAGCCCCAAGTAAATCTTTTTAATATTTACGGCCACTTTGTACTCTTTAAGTACAAATGACAGCTTTAAACTGCTGCATTTTAAGAGTCTAATTTAAAAACTAAGATGTTTCCTTAGTGCTTACAGATATATTTGAAATTCTTAAAAAATTTTACTTGAATGAACTTCTCAAGCTTTAAGTCTGCACTTACCGAGAAAGTGTGGTTTTCCCTGAACCTGGCAGGCCTCTTAAGATTAGAAGCAATTTCTGTGAAGAACTGAATTTTTCTTCAGATAACTGCAATGAAGAAAAGTTGTGCATTCCTCCTGTACTGTCAGCTTTTGGATCATTCCAATGCTCTTCTCTGGTTTCACAGAAACCATTACTTTGGAGTCCATTCTGATCATTATTCCCATTCCTGAAGACCTGAGTATTATGGATGTCAGCATGACCAGAATAGCTGGTATTTTGATCAAGCAATGGACCATGACTGCTGATATCAGTATTTCCATGGTAACTTTTGTAAGGAAATCCTCCATTCTGAGGAGGGGGAACATTTGGGATTTGAGGTGGAGAATCAAATATCTGAAAATGGGATTGATGGCTGAATCTAGGAGGAAAAGGTCCCTGAGGTTTGTTGAAAGATGCTCTAGTCTGCCAAGCAGGTCTGAATTCAGGCACTGAGCAGTTCCAAGTATCTACTTGGTCATTAAAGGTATTTTCAGTTTTCCAGCCACCTGTTTCCACAACTAACTGCTGCTCATTGCTTGTTTTCTGACTGTTCTGTTCCCCTGAAGAACACTGTCCATTCTCATAAAATGAGTGTGGACTGCCCAAAATGACAGGTTGATAATTTTCTTGTGAGCTCTGACTGGAGTTAAATGGAGAGTGTTGTTCCTCAGAAATTTCAGTTTCCTTTTCCTGAACATTAGTATCTAAATTTTCATTTTCCAGCTGGTGAATTTCTTTATAGAACTGATCCAGCTGATCATCTATCTCTGGTACAGTGGCAGAAACAGCTTGCATCTTCTTTGCCTCCTTTCTTTTACATCTGTTTTCACACAATTCATTCTCATCTCCTCCAGTGTTCCTACATTCATTGCAATTGCCAGATTTGTCCAGCTTGTTACTTTTGGCAGGCTTGTAAATAGGTCCTATAAAATCTTTGCTTGTAAAGAAGTCTTCATCTGATTGATTTCTATTTATTGAGAATGATGCACTGCTTTTTTCAGTATTATCTTCACCACCATTATTTGTAATAAAAGGGTCCTTCTCTTCTTCAACTTTAGAGTAATTCATTGATGTAAAAGGAGGATTTATATTCTGCCCATTTTCTACATCAATTGGCTGACTAAGTACTGGATTATTTTCAGGGAGAACTTCATTCAAGGATCCCAAGGCACCAGAAGGTATTTTCTCTTGCTTCTGCATTTCATGTTGCCCTTGGTTGTCTAAGGCACACGTAGGTATCCAACCATTTGATTTTCTCTCAACATCCACCTTCTTCTGAGCACCTTTGTCATCATCATCAGGGAGTTTCTCACAAGCCCCTTCTGTTGACTTCATTCTTTTAGGATACGGCTCAATTCCGATTTCGTCCTGACACTCCAAGAGCCTTGCTGTATTTTCAGCATGAAGCATCTTAGAAAAAAGAATCAATACGTTATCAGCATGCACATTTTTAAAATATAAAAAAGCTGAAGTTACTCAGGCCTATGACATCACACTGTCCATGGATTCACCCAGAAGAAAAACACACATCACCTACCACAAGAATGGTTTAAAGTAGACTGCTACATTACTTATTGCTCATCTCTAGTAAAAAACGTTAGTGCTGTATCAGTCAAGCAGTCACATTTGATGATATGCCTTAAATAATTTACAAATCATGCTTTTAAAATGTGACTGTTTGAAAAAATAATTACATCAGCAATCTCTGACCTATGTGACTGCTATTCTCTACCAGCTGTTATTTCACCAAGTGTTTGAAATCTCTTTTAAAGATAAGGATATGCCAATTTCCAACACACAAACTGATGTCTGAGATCACTACTAACACACCAATAAAATGCAAACACTTCAACCATGAGGATTGTTTTCTGTGCCATGAACCAAAATCCACTAACTCATTTAGGTAAGCAATCAAACAGGTTCTGGGCAGCATTTGCAATTTACAACAAGTCAAGTAAGACCTAAAGTCAAAGCTGCAATCTATTGTTATGGTCCTGGTTTTGGAACTGCTAAGGACTTTTGTTAGGGACCAAGAGCATTTACTTGCATGTCTTCTAAAATTAAACACACACATAAAAATCCCTGTCCCAAATAGATTACATTCTAAGAATGAAACCACTAGGTTCTAGACAGGTTCAGAGACAAGCTGTTACAAAGCAAGCTGGCACTAACCACAATGCCATGTCATTATCCATCTATTAGTCTGAATTTCTTGGATTTTGAAGACTACACAGTATGCAATAAAGAGTAAACTCTTCCCCACCAAATAAATGCAGTTTCAAACACAAAAGAACACATTTCTCCTACTGGAAGGTTTATTCCAGTGTTTTCTGAAACATTTCAACTTTCTATGACTAAATATTAACAAAGTGCTACATGCCATTCATCCTGGATAGGAAAATAATTTTCTTCTTTATCTGAAAAGGATCTGTAGGTAGCATTATGGGAAGATTTGTAAGTAGCCATTATCCCAACATGTTCACTCACAAAACTCACAAGAAAAGGTGTTACGCTAGGCACTTTATCACCTACCATCCAAAGGAAGAGAAACCTGCCATTCTCATCTCAAACTGGCTAAACCAAGGAGATGTTACTGTCCGCACTTGACTTTAGTACCTGGAAGAAAGCATAACTGTTAGAAGGGGAAGAAACATGGCCAAGCAACTCTCTCTCTTCCTCAGAATTGGTACCATGTTCTCGCCTCCTCTCAAGATTTATGCGTTGTATGCATGCCCCCAGCTTCTTCATGCTTCATTTTTGTCTATTAGAAAGCAAGTATGGCATTACTACTATTCACTGAGTCTATCCTCATCTAGAAAAAAAATGTCCTGCTTGCTCCATAGTGCTGAGGTAAAAAAGTAACTTTATTAGCTTCTATGTCCTCATCTTCAGGGATGATGTTTAAGCAGAGCCCATTTCATGATGGGGAATTAAAAGAGTAAACCTGTGAACATTTGCTGTATGACAAGATCTCCACTGACAGAAAATGCTGCTCTGTGACTGTCCCACATAGGAATATTCTTTCTTGCTAATCTCTAACAGACTGTCCCTCACTAACCTTGGAAACACTGAAGCTGCACTCAAAAGCATATCTGCCTGTGTCCTTGGCGAGGACAGAGCAAGTATGCTCAAGGAAAATGCAGTCTCTCTGACACTCTCACCTCCTGAATGTTTCTGTATCTCTATCATTTCTGTAAAGAACTGGTTGTAAGCACTGAACCTGAGCCGGCAGAGATGCCACTTCTTTACCACTTCAACTGACCTGTGAAACATCCAGAAGATTCAATCAACCAACTAACTCAAGGTCTTGAACTCAACCCGCATAACACCTTTCCCAAAAGGAAAACTCAGACCTATCTGGCAGAACCTACACACAAGTGAACTGGCCGGCTCTCCCTGCACGGTGGTCCGGCGGTGTCGGGGCGCACAGCCCAGCGCCCTCACACGGCACAGCAGCCGGGGCAGCAGGCGCGGCTCCCACCCACACCGGGCTGGCAGCGGCGGGTCCGAGGCGGAGGCACGGCCACCGGCCTCACGGCTCGGGGAGCTGGATCAGGCGCCCGTCCCTCCTTTCCCCACGGTGCAAAGCCCACTCCTCTCCCCCACACACACACACTTCCCTCAGCGCCGGGCCCGCGTCACACAACCTCAGCAGCCGCCGGCTCCTGCGCGCTCACACCGCCATCCCCACGCCGCCGGTGGCACAGGTCGGTGGTAGCAGCGCTGGCGGCGGAGGAGAAGCGGCTTGGCCGAGCAGCGGCCACACGCGGGGGAGGACACGAACCTCAGGGCCGCGGCTCCCGGCGGCGGCGGAGGCAGCGCCTCCGACCCCCCACGCCCAAAATGGCGCCGCCTCCCGCTGCCCCCTCACCCCGCGCGTGGCGCCGCGAGGGGCGGAGCCTCCCGGCACGGCGCGCGCTGTGCCCGGCGGGAAGAGCCCGGTGCCAGCCCCGGGGTG
This sequence comes from Melospiza georgiana, assembly GCF_028018845.1. NCBI lineage: Eukaryota > Metazoa > Chordata > Aves > Passeriformes > Passerellidae > Melospiza > Melospiza georgiana. The sequence continues at coordinate 59,539,603 of NC_080431.1, read as the reverse complement.
GGGTTTGGGATTTGTCCCGCTTCGCCTTCCTGCGGGCCGGCCGCTCTGCTCAGCCTGTGGGGACCTCTGCTTTAGGGGGCGTCCTGCTCTGTCACGGAACGTGAGCAGCGGTCCGGTGGGGACTGTCCCTAGTGTGAAAGCCGCCCAAGTTTCTTAGTCCTGTGTTGTACTTAACGTGGATTTGCAACTTTCCCTCCTGCATGTGTGAAAAATGCGTGTTTTATGATTGGCTTTTCGCAAATATTAAAATGAATATTATATGTGTTGTGTAAGAAAGTTATATCTCTTAAGTAGTGTGTTAAATATAGTTTTAGGTTATGAAAAAAGTTAAAATAGAAACTACGCTATGTAGGATACTTTTTTAAAGAAAGGACTTGCAGCGAGATAGCAGCCACAGGACATCTGAATTTCAGAGAAAAAGCATTTATTGCCCTCTTAGCAGAAGACACGAACTTCTTCCCGCCTCGAAGGCGCTGTTAGGATTCGGAGGAAGAAGTTGAGGATGACCAGACAGAATCCTGTGTTTGAATGGAATTTATGCATCATGTGTGAGGTGTATGAATATGCAACAGGCTATTGCTTTTAAGGGTTAATCCTCTGTTAACGAGTGTCCTTTTTCGGGCTTCTGCTGCCCAGAAAAAGGCACCCAAACGTCCATAACTCTTTGTCTCTATTGTCTCATATTGCCCTAATTCAAATTGTCCAAATTATTATTACTCTAATTGTATTACTATTTTTATAACCATTTTATTACTATTAAACTTTTAAAATTTTAAAAACAAGGGATTGGCGTTTTTCACACATGTATAAAATAAAATTTTAATATCACCTAACTACTTTTTTCCCCCAAATCTTGTGATACTATGCAAGGCAAACCACATTTTTCCTGAAAAACCCCCTCAGCCTTGTAACAGTAATTCCCCAAATTTCATTAGTGCACACAAAAGCTTCAGTAAGCGATGCACCCATTCTAAATACCTGCAATATTTATTCTGTCGCACCACCCAAATGGATTATGAAGATCTTAAAGTATATGATTAATAAAGTCACTGAAATTAGATTTTTTGCTGTAAAAAATAGAAAGAGAACTGGTCAAATCCACCGGCCAGGCATTCCTTCCAGTTAACCCTGCAACCAAAGCGTAGTCTCCTTTCCTGTGCCAGGTGATGGCCTTGGTTTTTTTGGAAGGCATGGATGTGTCTTTGGTAGCATTTTAATCTAGATCAGAAGTGATCTGTTGAAGTGAATCTCCCAGTTTGCCACTATTATTCATCTCTAGTAGTAATTACATGCTTCCCTACACAGGCTGTGTCATGCAACACCCAAGCTAACCATTAAGAGAGAGTAAGAGTGCTGCACATGGACATTTTGGAGGCAATATCTGGAGATCAGAGCTCTCAAGCATTTGTGTTGTGTATGTAGTAATTGTCTCAGATGTATTTAATTTGGGGAGTTCTCCCATTACTTGTACCTAATTAAATAAGCCACATGTTACAACTGGCAGAACCCTAAAGTAATTTTTTCAACTTCATTGAGTATAATGAAATAGACTTTCCCTGACGATCCTGTTGCAGCTGCTACAGCTCCTACGTAGGAAGTAAGTCTCTTACTTGAGACAAAGCTGCAACTAATTCCCCTATATTCCTTGTCTTGCACTAGATCATAAAAAGAGTTCCATTGGAAACATTGTTAGGAGAAGCTGACAGGGTAGGAAAAAGCAGGGTCCAAGAGGTTGAACACTGTAACAGTGAAAATATTTACAAAGATCACATCAATTTATATGCATATGGGAAGTGAGTAATGTTATTTTTTAAAAAATAATAAGAGTTTTGATGTTATGGAACTTGAGTATTTGAACTTGCAAATGGAGCATTTTCTCAGAGCAGTTTTTGCATTTGATTTCCTACATTAAAAAGGGAAAATGGCAACTGACCAATTTGGAGGATCATCCTGATTCCTTTATGGTACACTGGTACAGTTGATGCTTTAAATGCAATGCAGACATCTCTGATATTTGTACCAAACTAGTTTGTTGCACTGCTTTCTTCTGCATGGGCCTTGTTTCAGGTTCAGTAGGAAAAAAAGCTTTCAGGTGCAATTTCAAATCACAGGTAAACCACACTACAATGAAACTACTGCCAGAGAAAATGCTTTTGCTGCTCCTTCCCACCCATGGTGTTGCCTAATTGCTGTCCTGCCTCATCTAAACTGATGGCTTTTGTTCTTGTTTGAGAACTGGGTATTTTTGATAAAAACATCATACTATAGTGTTGTGTATGGAAAGGTTTCCATTAAATTTGCTTCCAGAAACATTTTAGATAAAATTTTCCAAAATAACTCAGCATAAAGAAGATAGCTGGTATAAAAAATTAAATATTTGGTAGTGAAACAATAAATGCCTATGTTACGCCTTTTAATAGAAAAGATCAGGCAAATTTCAGATAGACAGAATGATGAGACTCCATCTGGTATTAAAAGAGAAAAAATTATCCAATGTGCACTACTTGAGATTGAATTTTGTGTTTAAGGGTTAATATGGAATGATAGCTCAATGATTTAGACCTTGTGATCTCATTATCAGACTTGACATAGCAGAGTGCTCTTTCTTCTTCTAATAACACCTAAATATAGCATCTATTTGAGTTCAAGTGGACTAGTTACAGACTTAGATTTAATCGTGCCTCTTTCTAAAGGGCCTTGGGTCATAGATTGTCTTGTTACTTTACTAAATCTTGTTTGAAAAAGTGAGGCTTCAAGATGATTTAAGAAATACTGTTGCATAATTCTCTAGGGAGAAATTCTGGTGAGTTTTAAGAGAACTGGTTTATTCAACAAACCAGGAATGTTGCTTGCCAAATTGTTTTTCTGAAGCTTTTATAAGACAAAGAGGAATTCTGGTATGCAAATGTCACATCAAAGTTACAGTGGTAAAAATACAGTAAGAGCTTTTGGCGTATTAATTTTCACAGATAATATAGAGGTTTTTATTTTCAAACTTCAACTTGAAAATTAACTTAAGAATTAGAGTTTTGATAAAGTTATAAATTTTTACAAACAAAAAAATTATTCCAGGTAGCCTGCTGATTATGTGAGATAGGAGTATTATTTTATATATTCAACAAATTGTAGCAAGTGGTGTTTAAATCATGGCTAGATTAATATTTCTTTTGACTATGATATAACTACTTTGTAATTTAAATATTGTTATTTGATTCCCTTCTTGTACTGGATGAATCCTTTTGGAGATAAAAATAGTGGGGCAAGAATAAAAGTAACGACTAGTTATTTTATTTTGGAGGTTCTTGAAACCTTTAATTTAATTATTTTTATCTGAAATCTGCATGATAGATAGGCTTTTTCTTGATAGTAAGGCATAATATGTAATTCATAATACATGTTCTATGATTTAAGTCTCAAGTGCTGCAGCAAAACAGTACTAAAAGAATGGAAGAGATTTAACTTTTAAGACAGAGTGCTCTAGACAATATAACAACTGCTGGCCCATAACAAAGCTGAGATTTTGGGTTGTGAAAGCCAGCCAAGGAAACAGGATTCCGAACAATTCATGTCTTTCAAAGTAGAGCATGGGGAGTTTCTAGGAAGCTGACACTCAAGGTGAAGGTCCAGTCACTGCTTAGTCTGCGGGACTCTCTAAATAGCATCTCCCATTTACATGAAAATGAAGGAGACTGAGCGGAAATTCAATGGGACATTAAAGTAGCTTTAAACAGAGGGCAGACAGGGGAATGGTAAAAGGAAAAAGTGTGAGTAGAAGAGAGCAAGCACCAGATATAGCAACTAAAAAATACCCAGCATTTTATGGAGGACAATATGTTCAAGTGTTTAATGCTTAATATATTAATTTTTAAGCAAGAGGAAAGAAGTTATCAAACACTATGAAAGTTTAGTGCTGCTTTCTTAGTTATGTCCATATTGACATCCTCTCGGTATGGTCAAATTCTTGTTGGTTTTAGCCACTCAGCTTTTACCTGAAATTACTTTTATTTGATTTCTTAAAGCTGAACTACTGAGATGCTCACTTAACAGATACAACTTAGACTAGAAAGTTCTTAATTTTTCCCATTTTGTTATGCTAATGCCATTGCTTAAGAATATGCAAGTTATGTACTATCCTCTCCCACCTCCTATCCTACATCTCAATTAAGGATGGAGAGCACTTAAATCAATTCTAGGTAACTTAGTGGAGAAACTAATTTAATTCACTCACAAACTGAGCTTATCACCAGGGAAAGAAAGACTGGTACATGTTCCCAAAGTACTAATTCACTACTGTATTCACTACTGTCATACCTATCTGCAAGGCACCAAGGGAAGAATAATTTTTTCCCCTTTCTACTGTGATTTTTTAGATGCTGGCTTCCATAGGTTATATTCATGCTAAATTGTAGGAATACACGGTGCAAATGTGGTCAGCAAAAAGATTCCATGACATTTAGCAACAAAACAGCTGTTAAGTCATACTAGAATTTAAAGAAACTATTAAAAAACCCAATAACATACTTAGAAGATGAAAGGTTTGTGTATTAATGCTCTCTAACCTATTCCTATCAGATGGCAAGATGGTTTGATTTGTTGAGTTAAGGCATAAAGGATGCCCTGCTCGGTAGCAAAATATGCACTATCACTTCCTGACTGCTGTGAAGAGACAGATTCTGTTTTAGGACATTAAAAATCTAAATGATGTTTTTGCTTCTGTGGCTACTGTAACATGAAGCATTTTATTGTTCTCTTCCCATGCATGCCTCCAACTAGGCAATGATCTCTTGAGGAAGAAGTCAGAGATAAAGATACATCTACAGCTGATAGGTGAGGACGTGTTTTGTGAGGGGGTAATGCTTCTTGCTTTAATAGACTGACTTACTTTAGTAGGTCATTTAATCTTAATGATGTCCCAGTATAACTATTAACTAGTTAATGAAGGAAGCAGATGAGTAGGTGGTGTTGAAGGCTTTCTGCATTCCTCACCCTGAAGAATAACATCACATCCTCATATCCTCTCTAGTTTTGTTCTTGTTGGTTTTTGTTTGGTTTGGTTTGCTCGTTTTTGTGAAATTTCGTATAGCGCTTAATGACTCTTGTCTTCCTGTTAAAAAACAGCCACAAGACAGGCACAAATAGATATTTCTGGTGGAGTCAGACTTGTTAGCACTAAGATGAAAGTAGTACTTTTAAACTTCAAAATTTATATTGCACATATATTGAAGCTAATAGATTCTGAGCATCACTGTCTTATTCAGCTGTTTGATTTTTGTTTACAAGGAGACAGTGTTGGAAACAGCACACACACAGCCAGTAAGAGTCTAAAAATTCCAGTCATCTAAAGTCATCGTTTCCATGTGGCTTCCTTGCAAATTACTTTAGAGACATATGAGATACTAAAATTAGTTGCAAAGTTAACTCACATTCATAATATTATCAGCTATTTAGTTGAAGAGGAACACCGATAAATGAATAAATTTTTCTTTCTCTGAGACAAATCCCTGCACCTGCAAGTAGAAAGCCTCCCTCCTAATATGTCAAAGGCCCCTTCCAGTGTGAAGGGCTCAGTATGTAAATTACATGTATTTAATCTGAATTGTTTTGCTATTAAAATACTTTTGATGCAATTGTTGCAGAGTCCCAATTAAAAGGGAAACAGAGGGAAGTATCTATGCTGGAAACAAAAGTATCATTTTCACAAACCTGATAGTATCTTGACAGTTGTTGGTACATACACTAAAAGGCCAATTCCATAGAAGAGTATGATCACAGGGCCAATGGATAAAGACAATGTGTTGGGAAAGGGCCAGTGTAGTTTCTGTGAAGGGAGATAGTGACACAGCAGGTTTGTGAGTCAAGAAGTGCACGGACAAGGACCAACTAGGGAACATACTTGTATTTTTAAAGAGCATTTGTGCACCTTTCTTATTAAAACTTGTCAAACAAATTTGGAATTGAAGTAAATGTCCTATGCTGAGTTGGAAATATAGTTGAAGGATGGAAGCAGAGAGTACTTTTGGTTACTTTCTCAGGTGGAGAAAAGTTAGCAAATATCTCTCCCAGAAATGTTTGGGCTTACTTAAGTTGTTTTATGCAACAATCTTTCATTTTCATTAATGACCCAGAAAAGGGAATGCAGACAGAATGATACTTTCAGGATGTTAAACTCTTTCAGGTAATCAGATGCTGGTGTAAAGAGCTCCAGAAGGACTCACAAAATGGGGTGAGTAAAAAGATAGGCTTTGAGAAGTAGATCAGTGTAAGGTAAAGCATAGAATTACCTGTCAAACCTGGAAGTCTAAGTTCATGGAATCTTGAAGTTGCTGATATCAGCTCTCTGAAATCTTTGACTGAAACTGCAAGAGCAACCAAAAAAAAAAAAAAAAAAACCAAAAAAAACCCCAAAAAATGAAACCCTAAACAACAGAGATGTAAAGTGTCATCAAGAATAGTACTAAGAGCAAGACAGAAGACAGTTTGCTGCTCTGAGAGAAATCTCAATACCTATCTTGAGTACAGTGCACAGTTCTGATCTGCAAGGACACAACAATTTAAAGAATGAATTGAGAAAGATAACTAAAATGATTCAAGGGGAGAGATTGTCAGTCTGATAAAGTAGGGACTAAAAGACCCTTGTCACTGCAGTCTTCTGTTTTCACACAATGTTTTTACAGACAGAAGGCTGTGAGAAGAATACTGCTGTGTAAGGGTGTTCTTTGACTATGTTCATCATTGTCACTTGAACACTGAGATGTGGAAAGTGTCTTCAACACACACAATCTGGAGCACAAGTCTTCTGGGGAGCAAGTGAAGGAGCTGGGGTTGTTTAGTCTGGGAAAAGGAGGCTGTGGGGGTCTTATTGCTCTCTATAACTGCCTGGAAGGAGGTTGTAGTAAAGAGAGGATCACTCTCTTCTTCCAAGTAACGAGTATCAGGAAAAGTGGAAAGGAAAAGTGGAAATGGCTTCAAGTTGTGCCAGCGGAGGTTTAGAATATTAGGAAAAAATTTTTCACTGAAAGAGTGGTCAAGCACTGGAGCAGGCTGTCCAGGGAAGTAGTGGTGTGAGCATCCCTAGAGGTATTTAGAAGACATGAAATGTGGCACTTGGGGGCATGGTTTAGTGGTAGACTTGGCAGTGCTGAGTCAATGGTTGGGCACAGAGATCTTAAAGGTGTTCTTCAACCTTAAATGATTCTATGTGTATAAGATCTGGTCTTGAAAGTTCAGTGGCACTGACGTTCCTTATATGTCCTCCTGCAAGCAAAATATTTATTTTGCACAAATATTTTAAATCTTTCTCGAGTATACAGTTTCTGTAAGTAACACAACTTGCCTACGCTTCCAGGAGGTGGCAAATCCCCTAAAATTTAGCTGCTTAGAGTCACCAGCTCCATGAGAGATGCAACATTTTTCGTGGGGAAAGGCTGAACCTGCTCCCGGGACACAGCCAGGGCTGGCACCGCTTGAACTGTGCAACGGTGGGACCGCATGGAAAAGGGAGCGGGTGCGTGTTGCCCTCTCCCGTAGGCAGAGCGCTCTTTCCCGGCGCTTTCCGAGGCGGCGGCGGCGGCGGACGGGCTCCCTCCGCAGGGGCACTGCGGAACCGACACCGGGTGGGAAAAGGACGAGTGAGGAGCCGCCTCTGAAAAGCCGATTCCAAAATCCTGAAGGGTCTCGGTGCAGGAGGGAAACCAGGGCGGAGCGTGCCGGGGTGGGTCCCGTTATTCAGCGCCCTGTCCCGCTCCGAGGGGCGTCCGCCGCTCCTGGCGTCCTGGTCAGGCGCTGGAAGCGGCGCTGCTGCGACCTGCTCCATCGGAAACACGGAGCATCTCAGCGCCCCGGTACTTTCACAGTCATCCGCTGGGTTTTGCAATTTCAATAGCAGTGTTAGGAGAGTTCAAAAAGTGTTTCGGTTTTCTGCTGCTTTGCAAGTATCCCTGCACACATCTGCAAGTGCTCCACTGGGAAAGGATGTGTTCCCCAGCCTAAGGCTTTAATAGTTGCTGAGCCCAGATAGACAGCAATGGAGGAATTGAGGGGAAATTGTTCAACCCGCATCAAGAAGTTATATCTTGATTCCGAGTCCAGGTTCCTTCCAATATAAAATTGCCAGACAAACCTTCCTCTCTTTTATGTCTCTACTTTTTTTCGTTTTCTTTTTTTTCCTATAAGGAGTGGACTAAATATAAGTCACTGGGGGAAAAAATACGAGCAAAGGCAGTTTCGAGGGCTGAAAAGTGATTTGTATGTAATAGTTCTGGTTGGGCTGAGGTAGTCTGCATTAGACAATGAGGTAGTTTAGCACTGAATGAAGATAAGGCATGCTCGGTACAATGTACTAGCAAGTTCAGAAAGCCTGAGGGGACCTTCTGAAAGATTTAAACCACTAGTTTGACAGAATAACAGTCTGTCAAAGTGTTTTTCTCACACTGGACAAAGCCGAGGGTACATTTCAGCAGATCTGTTGAGTGTGATTTATGTTTTTTGGACCATAATCTTCTAAACACTCTCATGCTGTCCTGATGTGTCAGGAGAAAGGTCTTCTTCCAGAGCGTGGTCGGGCCATGGAACAGGCTCCCCAGGGAAGTGGTCCCAGCACCAAGCCCGCCAGAGTTCAAGAAGAGTTTGGACAATGCTCTCTGGCACATGGTGTGACTCTTGGGGATGGTGTGGTGCAGGGCGAGGTGTTGGACTCGATGATCCTCATGAGTTCTTTTCAACTTAGTCTATGATTCTACAACAAATGAAGCCTTTTAGCTGTAGTGACGAGAAGAAGCCACACTGCTTTTCTGTTTGCGTTTTCCTGTAAGGACACCCCTCAAACTCTTACACTTGCTGAAGCAAAAGCAAAGGGCTAGATGAATGACTTACGCTACTTTTTCTGCTCTTTCTCCGCAGCTAAACGACTTTATTCCTTATTTTTTCACAACAGTCTTTTAGTAATTCGTCGTTTTGGGGAAGCGCTCGTCCCAGCCGCCCACAGAGCGCTCCTCAGCGGGGCCGGCCCGGGCCCACCCTCAGCCCCGGTCGGGCCGGGCGGCGGGTGCTGCCCGCGAGGGCCGGCAGGGGGCGCTGCTGCCCCGCGCTGGCCGCGCTCGCTCCCCTCGGCGCTTCCATTGGAGCAGCCGGAGACGAGTTGGCGCCATTTTGAAGCCGGCAGGGGGACCGGGGCGAGCTGCGGAAGGGGAGGGGGCTGGCGGCGATTGGCTGCGGCGGCGGCGGCAGCGCCTCTCCGAGCCCGGAGCGGCGGCAGCGCGGAGCGGACCCGCCTGCGACCAGCGAGGCGAGGCGGCTGCGGCGGGGTAAGGAGCGCGGCACCTCGGCCGCGGATACCCCCACTCCGTCCCCGCTCCATTTTCCCTTCCCGGGGGCGTGAGGGGGGCCCGCCCGGACCGAGCTCCGCGGCGAGCGCTGGAGAAGGACGGGGAGTAGACGGGGAGCGGGAGGACAGAGCTCCCCCCGGCCCGTGGTGGAGCTCCCCCTTCCCATCCCCCTCGCCCCTCCGCGGGGCTGCTCCCCTCCCCCCTTTTCCGTGGCCGCCGTCAAATACTAAATTTCCCCCCCCTCCCGCCCGGCACCCCGGGCGATGGGGTGACCTTGGCTGGGGTGCGCGGGGGCCCGGCAGTCACCCCCTCGCCCCGGTGGCCCGGCGGGCGGTGTCGCGCCCAGCGCTGGTGGCTCCTCGCGGCGCGAAGTGGCGGGGAGGGGGGGCGGGGAGGCTGCTCGCCCGTGGCTATGAGCGAGTGAGTGAGTGAGTGAGTGATCGCGGCTCCCCGGGTGTCCCTTTCCTCCCTGCCCCGGGCGTCCCCTCCCGCCCTCGCTGCCTGCCCCGGGCAGCCGGCCCGGTCCCCGCTCCGCGGGGCAGCACCGAGCTCCCGCCGCCCCGCGCCTGTGCCCGGGCTGAGCGCGGGGACATCCCCGTCCCCTCCCCGCCCGCTTCGCTCTCTCCGCGCCGCACTTCGCAGCGCTCCTCAGCGGGCAGAGACCGCGGTGTGCTGGGTCCCTACTTGTGTGCGATCCCGGTTCTTTCATGCTGGCTTAGCTTTTTTTTTTTTTTTTTTTTTTTTTTTTTTTTTTTTGCCCCCTTCCTTTCCTCCTCTTTCTTTTCCCCTCCTACTTTGCATCAGGCTCTGTTAGAAAGCGCTCGAGAAGGGAGGACGGGGGGGAGCTGTGGGGGGGCGGTGGTTGCCGCCGCCTGGTAGATGGAAAACTATGAATTTTACATCTGAATTGCCAGATGGAGAATGGTTAATTTATAGGTTATGTGTTGTTTACGTTGAGAGCCTCCGGTCAGGAATTTAGGTCCGTAACTTCATCCTGCTGCAAATAAATCACTATCTGTTCTTTAAAACAAATCAACAATTAATGACGGTGAACGGTCCTGGAAAATTAAACTGCAGCAGAATAGTTCCTGCAGAGCTGGATTTTGTCTTGCAAGCCTTATTCCGACTTTTGTGCTTGCTTGCTGCGCGGTTGCTTTCTGAGAGCTGTGATTATTTAGTTAGGCGTTGTGTTTTCCCATTTAACACAACTGCTGAAGCGTTCTCGTGTTGGTCTTTGTTTTGTGCTTGCCGGGTAGGTGCTTTGGCTGTAATTGATTTCTCTTCGCTGGGGATGGAGTAGAAGGAGCGTTGAAAATTTGAGTGGCTTTATAGTTGAAAATGAGTGTCAAATCACGTTTTGAGAAGGGAGTAAGATGACATGCATTCTTTCAGGTTTTACCCTTTCACACTGGTGGAGTTCAGTTTTCAGGTGGTAAAAATTTTGCCTGGTACGTTTTGTATGTAGTACAGATATGTTAGATGTTATACTGTGTAAAGTAACTCCTCAAAAAGAAGCGAAAGAGCTGAATGTGTGCCGTGGTCAGAGCACCTGAAAGGAGACTGACAGTGACAGGCCATCAGGTACGGTGGTTTAGCAGAGGTGTGTGTATCGTGTTCATCACAGCCTTTCAAACTGTGCGCTGCTGGAGAAAGTAGTTTGGTACTTCAGCACTTGCATGACAGCTTGTGTCTATGTCTGAAGCAAGGTTGAGCTTAATTATTGTAGGGTTGGGGGGGTATGATGTGTCTGGGTGGGGTGTGGTGTTTTGTTTGGGATTTTTTATATAGATACTATAGTGGAGTGTTTGCCTATGTGTTTATTGCATCCTCTTTACTAGTTTGTATACAGACTGGATAAACTATTGTTCAGTTTTTGATGAAACAACTAGATAAATTAAAATGGAAAAATCATATGTTTAGGACTTGTATGCAACTTCTTTTTTCTCTTGTAAATAATGAATTTAGACTTTATCTAACATGCTTACCTATGGACTGAAGAGTAAGTCACCTAAGTCGTTATTAAGCTGTAATTAACCATATAAAAGCCAACACTCATTGCTAGCATTTGGAAAAGCACAGTAATGAAATATGGGCATAACCTCAGGCATTATCCATTTTTATCTGTAGAACAGGAGGTTCTGTTACCTCCTGTAAATTGGGAGAGATGCATTTTCTTTTGGGATATGTTGCTCTCTACCAGGCTTTCATGTTATGTCTTTTTCCTCTCCTCATTCAGTCACACAATTTATAGCCTTAGAGAAGAGGGTGTATGTGTATGTATGGGTATGAGTCTTCTGGTTAAGTAAAGGATTTTCATTTAAAAGTGTTTGGTGTTAATGATTTTTATTTCTTTAAACCTGAATTGGGAGAGGTAATAAGGACTACTTGTTGCACAAAGGAGAATTTTCAAGGGAGCAACAAATAAGAAAATGTGAAGCTGAACAGTAAAAGCATGCAAAATTGGAGATGGAGGGAAAATGTGATACTGCAACTCATTATTTTCCCCTATCATTTTCACTGTAATATCCCTATCCCTTTATATTGCTTGCCCCAAATATTATGCCAAGAAAGAGGAAGGTATGTCTTTCCTACTGCCTTTAGAGAAGTTCCTTTTTAGAATCAAAAAGTGGTTCTGATATGTGGAAAATTATCTTACCACTTGTCAGTATCATTCTTCTTTTAACAGATACCTAAAGTAATGGTGTTTTTACTCTTAGCACAAAATGTCAATACTGCAATCTGAAATAATCTTTGGACAGACTGAGAGAATATTGGAGGCTTTCAGTCAATTCTGAAACTAGGTGCTAAGGGAAAACTGAGGAAACTTTTAAAAAGTGTCTTAGTGTGATAGTGCTTGGTGGTGAAGTGTGTTAGTTTTCCAGTTCTGTAGACCCTCTGGATGGTCTGAACAGCACTGACAGACCTGGGAAGGAGGCAAGGCTTTTGAAGAATTGTAAAATATATGCTTTAAAAAAGAGAATATTTTCTTTCCCTCAGAGATTGAACATCTAAAAGTCAAGGCCATGCATGTATTTTAATTACATACCTCTTGCTTTTCCATTGGTAGCCTCTTCAGTTGAATGTAGTCCTGGTAGAAAAGCTGAGGTGTTTTTTAATCTGCTTTGCTCTGTTACTAATAACAGAACTTTATTAAGTTCTGTAAAGTAAAAATGAGAAAAAAATATGAAAAGTGAAGCGTATGAATGAAAATTAACTTTGTTGTTTTAGGAAGTTAGTGGTTTGTTTCAAAACCTCTTTGGAACATTAAGGATTCCACAATAAAAAAAGCTGTTTATGTGAATATTTGCTGTAACAAATCCAACTTGAAAGAATTGAATGAAATACAAGTAATATATTCATTTCTAAGAATCCAGATGTTAACACCTCCATTCTTTTTAAAGGTTGGTATTGTCTGTCTCACTGCTTTTCAACCTTTTCTAAAGTGTGAAGAAGTCCCTGAAGTAGGTTCTGAGGATTAAGACCTCTGTTACTTAGTCCCTGTCTGTGGCATTTACTCTTTTGCATCCAACCCCATGCACTGGAAGAACATTCTGCTTGTTTAATACTGCCTGATCTTTGGTTCTATTTTTTCAGCTCACAACAACTTAGGTATTAATATGCTTCAAGAAATAATAATAATAAAAAAAAAAGTGCCATACCTCATTGGGAACAGATGGGGATGTTTGTACTAATCATCTTGTGTCTGTCACCATTTATACGGGAGTACCGTAACCAGGGATCAGGACCCCATCTGGGGTTTTCTAATTCAGACCCTGTTCTTTAAAGATCAGTTCCAGACAACACTAACTGTGTGTACTTTTCTCTGACTTAATTAGGAAGCCTGGTAAATGTTTCTGCTGTTGAAAAGAGATACTTTGCTTTCATGCTTTTTAATGGACAAAAAAAGACATGAAGTTAGCAGTCCAAACTGTTATTGTCTTAATTGCTTCCATTGTAGTCACCTAAACTACAAATTCATAGAACATAGAATGGCCTGGGTTGAAAGGGACCTTGAAGATTACATAGTTTCAGCTGCCCTGCCATGGACAGGGAACCTTCCACTAGACCAGGTTCCTCAGGGCCCTGTCCTTAAGCTTTTCCTGGGATGGGTATCCACAAACTCTGTGGGAATCCTTTTCCACTGTCTCTCTACCCTCAGAGTAGACTTTTCCTCAATATCTAACCTAAACCTACTCTCAGTTTGGAGCCAATCCCTCCTCTCCTGTCACTACATGCTCTTGTGAAAAGTCCACCCATATTTTTTGTAGGCTCCCTTCACGTACTGGAAGGTCACAGTTAGGTCAGCCTGAAGCCTTCTCTTCTTCAGGCTGAACAATCTCGATTCTCTCAGCCTTTCCTCACAGGAGAGCTGGTCCATACCTCTAATCAACTATGTGGCCCTTGCTGCCTGATGTCTTTCCTGTGCTGGGACAGGAGTCTGTAGCTCTTTTAAAGAGTATTTGATTCAGCTAAAATGTGATAACTTAGGAAGTGACTCTTGAGAAGGTGGTTGTCCACAACTTCTGCCAAAGCCGTCTTTGGTTGTCTCTGAGACATCCCAATATATCCACACTCTAGCTCACTTCAGTCAAAACCCTTCATCCTGAAAGTCTTAGAAAGAAAGGGAACCAATAAAAAACTACTGAAAGGGAAAAAAACAACCAACCAAAACCGTAAGTTACTCACAGTATGTTTCTACTGCTCATGAGGAAGTCTTGAAAAAAAAGAAAAATTGAAACTTCATGTATATAATCTTTGGGCCACCTTGAGTTTGACTGTTCACTTCTGTTATTACTGCTTTGTTACTTAGATGTACATTCCAATGAAGGCAATCAGATTTCTGTGAAATCTTTGTCACCACATATGTAAGGTTTTTGTTTTTAACAAAAAATAATTGAATTGTTGCAGAAGACACTTCATGGAAACTTGTAATTACATTTTGAGGGGGGGGTTCTTGTTTTTGTTTTTGGGTTTTTTTGGGTTTTTTTTTGGGTTTTTTTAGGTTTTCTGCATCTGCCTATGTAAAATGTCAAGGACTTTTCTTGGGGGAAATGTACAGAAATGCTAGGCAGCTTGCCATTAGGTGTGATATTTTCTCTGATAATTTTCTTGATTTTGTTACTTGGCAGCACAGGATGTAGCATTATGTGTAGTTTCTGAACACGGAAACAAAGTGTATGGAAGTAACTGTAGCTTTTTGTGTCATCATTTTGTGAAAACTTTTGTGAGGGACTATGTATGTGGACAGTCCAAGTGCCACCCAGTGCTTTTCAAAAGTCTAAGTGAGCCAAATTCACTTAATTCATGCTACATAATAAAGTCTACATTTGCTATTCTTCCTTTGAGAATGAACTGGTCAGAATAAGGCTGTAACTTTTGCTTTCTTGGGTTTTCAAAATGAAAGAAAGAATAAATAAGCCAATGATAAACTCTTCAAAAGGGTTGTGAGGAAGTTTTTCAGAGGGATAAAAATTAGGAGATGCACTTTTTCTTCCATTTGCCCAGCTTGGATCATGCAGTTTGTAATTCCTTCAGTTACAGAAATGCTTCCAAGAACTAAGAAAAAAGATTTTGATGCATGTACAATTTTGGGGAATAAATATTCTGCACTTTTTAAAAATGACTGGCTGATCTGTACTTTGAGAATGTGAAACACTTTAAAAGTTTTCCACAAAGTTACAAATGTTGCCTGTAGTAGGTTCTCCATTAGTTTGTCCATACTGTATTTTGTGTATACATATAAAAGCACATTTAAAGTAACTTTTTCTTTTGTAATGGGACATTGCCCCCTGAAGCTTCTGTATTACATACAAAAAAGCTTTAAAACAATATAAAAATTGCAAATTCTTTTTTAAAATGGTAAACAGTTTAAATTAATTTTTGTCCTTCTAAGTATATGCTATGGTAGTCTTCAGTTATAATGTGGGGTATTTTCAAACCACTGCATTTAGGAATTAGAACTACATATCAAAGTCAAAGCACATATTTTCCAAAAGCTCGAAAATGTAAAATGAATTGACAGGGGACTGTGGGAAGGGAGAAGCATATCTAGTAATTTGAATGATTGAATGTCACTTTGGGATACTGGAATTCATTCCTTCTGTCAGTTTCTTGTGATCCCATGCAAGTCTGTTTAAACCAAACTTCCCACAAGAGCTTATTAGTAGTGCATTGATTTCCTGGGAGACAGGCTCTAGACCCAGACTACTTCTGCTTGGCTCAACAGATGCTTTAGTTTTAGATGCAGCACTGGATAAATTGGCATACTTTTAAAAGTTGTGCCCTAAGTTCCTCCTCCTAAATTCCTGTATAGGCAAAATTGGTTGCTAGTTCTTAAACTTGAGTCTGTATCTTGGGTTAGTAATCTATGAAATGAGACAAATACTTACTTTTATGAAAAATCTGTGAAAGTGTTGCAGAAACAGGTTAATTTTTATGGCATGCTAACATAGTACATTCATGAACCCTTACAAAAGCCAGTAAGAAATTAAGTCTCTTCAGAATGTGGCTTAAATAGACTGTAATAAGGGACACATATAACATTATAAGGAGAAAAGTTGAATAGCTTCTTTGCTTTGAATGAAAAAGAAATCCTGTGTGTGGAAAAAAGTAGTGAAGGATCAGGTATATCAGCTCCTTTGTGTGTATTCTCTTTAATGTTGTCTAAGAAACTTTAATTCTGTTTCTTAACTCTTTATAAATGATTTTACAATTATATCTGTATTTTCATTCCTGTGTAATTGAATGCAGTAAACAAATTCCGTGTATGGATGTGCTTCTGTCAGTCTTTAGGTTGTAACCTTTAGCTTTGTATCTATGGCTGATTGATGGAATGCTGTTAGTAGCAATGGGTTTTTCTCCTTTAGCAGCTTTATGTGGGGTGAGATATGAGAGCTTTTCAGTGGATTCTTGCAAGCATTTGTTATTGGTAGAAGGGCAGTGTAACCTGGTGTTTGCACACTGTATGCTCTGAAAGGACTGAGATCTGCTGGGGCTGCATTCCCCTCCTGCCAGCTGCAGCTGATCTTTCTGCTCTGATCTCTCTTTAGTGACTTCTCTGCCTGGTTTGTCCTCAGACCTCTTGGGCTTCCAGTCCTACGCTGTTCAATCTACTTCCTCTCTCACCTTCTTCAACATGGCTTAGGCTTTACAGGATCATAGAATAGGAAAGGTTGGAAGGGGCCACTGGAGGTCACCTGGTCCAGCCCCTGGCTCCAACAGTGTCCCTGAGAGCACATTACTTGGGACTGTGTCCTGATGGCTTTTGGATGTCTCTGGGGAAGGAGACTTCACAACTTGTCTAGGCAGCCTGTTTCAGTGCTCAGTCATCCCTGTGGAAAAGGAGTTCTTCTTCATCTTCAGATGGAACTTTGTGCATCATTTTCTGCCCATTGCCTCTTCTCCTACTGCTCAGCACCACAACGAAGAGCCTGGCTCCATTCTCTTGATGCCCTCCCTTCAGATGTTTATGTACATTGTGCATTTTAGGGACCTCAAGGCTAATAGGGTATGTCAGCTGTGATGTGTGGCAATGGAGTTTTGTTCGTTTGGGAATTTTTGTGTGTTTTGTTTCTACTTTTTCCTCTTTTTCTTCCCTTTCTCATTAACTTTGCTTCTTGGTTGAATGCCTTTCCTGTAACCCCTAAACTTTCTAGTCCCTTTGTCTGATAGAGCCTGTTGGTCTCTCTTAGAAGTGTGTCCAAACCTCAGCTGTTTCTCTGGTAAGCTGTGCTTTTTGTCTTAGTTAATACAGACTGCTCTTGAACTGAGAATCTGGCTGAGGTGTGAACAAATCCAGCTTTTTGTGCTAAAGAAACAGCAACATCTGGCTGTAAACAGAGAGGTGGATTAGAGATGGATTCAGCTGTCAACAGGATTTACCAGATGTGTTAGTCTGGTTTGGCTATGTGAACCTTCTAACTTCAGGGGAATAAGGAGAGAGCAATGAGCAGTTCTTGTGTGTGCATGAAAAGTTCTTGTACCTTTAAGTAGTAGGTAGAAACTCTCTGAACTGTTGTATCATGATTGTATGCTTACAGTCATAGTGCAAGCAGCTATATTTCTTTATTAATAATTCAAAACTTCCCCCTTTCACTTGAAAACCTTGTTCTTTTAAAATGAATTAACATTTGTTTCCTATAGGTGTTACTTGTGTCCTAGTGGTTGCTATTTTTGGAACACAATCCAGTGGGGAGTGTATACAATTTTTCATCGTTGTTTTTGATTTGATTTTTTGTTAATGGTCTCCTGGGTAGGAGGAGAGATCTTCTGGGGGGGTGGACTACAGGGTACTGTGAGGCAGGGATCCAGTCTGGTAAAACGTGGTCCATGTCCTTGCTGCACATCAGCACAGATCTGAGCCTGACGGAAGCACAGCCCACACAGTGATGCATGCCACGAGTTGGTCTGTCATTGTGCAGCAAATGTACAACTGTAGAAATTCTCAAGCTGGAAGGAACTCATGAGGGTCATTAAGCCCAGCTCCCTGCTCCACACAGGACTCCCTAAAGTAAATCATATAATTAAAAGTGTTGTCCAGACACTTCTTGAACTCTGACAGGGGTGACTGACCACTTGTCAGTGAAAAACCTTTTCCTGAAGTCCGATCTGAACTTCCTCTGATGCAGCTTCATTCCATCTCCTTGTGTCCTACTGTGAGTGATGAGCTGCAACTGAAGGATAACTAAATATTAAACAGAAAACAAACCAGAGTTTGTAAATTTACTATCAAGAAAGTTGACATAGCTGTACATATGTTCCTGTTTATACAAAAAACAGGACTAAAATGTACTAATGTATTTAACTTTCTGAAAGTGGGATACAAAGAAGATAGAGACTCCACTCAGTGGTGCCCAGTAATAGATCCAGGGGCAATGTGCACACACTGGAACACAAGAGGTTCATTCTGAATGCTTTCACCATGACAGTGGTCAAGAACCAGCACAGGTTGCTCTGGACATTTGCAAGGTCACCATCCTGGGAGATCTTCTAAAGCTGTCTGGACGCACACCTAAAACTCCTGGTTTTAGGTGACCCTTTTTCAGCAGGGAGATTCAACCAGGTGATCTCCAGAGTTCCAACCTCAGCCATTCTGTGAACATTCAACCCTATTCAACCCCATAGGGCTAAATAATTGTAAGGGATGAATAATTGTATTAGAAAAAGTTACAGGAGTCAATGTATTATTGGCAGAGAAGTTAGGTGTTGGTTGAATTTTGAGGTAGATTAAGACTTAAGTTTTAAAAGAATCTTCAGGATTTTGTTTTTAGTGATCTTACTGATAGATCCATATATGACAGTAGGTGACTAGATTGCGAAACTGTTGCTGATCCTTGTGATCTTATAATGAACTTAGTTCACCTGATTGCAATATGTCTTCATTTTTTTTGTACTTTGTGATCAGTTATGGGTTCCTTCTCTGTCTTTGGGGACACAATTCTTTTTTTCAGTCTGTTTTTCTGACACAGTTTTGCAGAAAGCAAAATAAAATGTTTTAGCTGGGAAGAAAAGCTGAACTGATAGAAGCCATCTGGGTAGACAACTTCTATTTGTAAAACACCCAGATGAATGTGGTTTTGGTACTAAGATTGCTATATACAATTATAATATAAATGTCTGTTTATAATTCGTGTTGATTGGGAGTGGATGCACTGTTGTGTAGAACAACATCCAACTTTGCAGTTGAATACCCATGCTTTTTTTAGGTCTTACAGTTCAATCCATCTCACTAGCATTCTTTGTCTGATCTTTAGTAATTCTGTATCAAATAATTTGCAGCAGGATGTAAAGCATATAATTTTGTATTTTTTTAACATTATATGCAAAGTTAGGAATGGAAGTGCATCTCATTTAGGTATAGAAATTCTGACTTGTTACCAAAGCAACTTTTTCTTGGTTAACCATTGTGAAGTTTTACATAATGTCATTTTGCTTCTGTGATAGCATACTAGTATTTTCTAAAATTTCATTTTAGTTGTTTATTTTATTTGTTTTAGGTATTTTGTTTTGGTTTTTTCATATTCTTAGTATTAGGGGTTTTTTCCTTAGTATTAGGGGGTGACATTTGTTTAATTTTACTTTTTACCAAAAAACAAACCAAAAACCAGCAAAGTTTCATGGTAAGACTCAATAAGGCACTTTTAGCAAAATAAATGGTGCACTAAAATAATACCAAGTCTTGTTTCCTCCCAGGGGACAACACGGAGGTTAAACTTGATTTGTGCCTGATGTTTGTGTGTTGTAGTTGTCTCCTGCTTCCTGTTACGTTCTCCTTATTTTCCTCATGGCTTCCATGCCATTCTTGCATGGTTTTTTTCTCTGCTTGTGTGAGCAGCTGTTAATCATTTGAAATTATGTATTGCAAGGTATCTGAGATTTCTATGACTGTTTTTTGAAAATAGTTAATTTAAAGAAAAGTAGCAATTCCTGCCCCTTTTCCCCCATTCTTTTCTAGCAGCTGGAGGAAGGAAACAAACAATTCCTGCTTACTAAATCTTAAAGTAACTTCCCTGGTAAAAGACAGCTGTGTCAATATTATGACCATAAACCATTACATCCATAATAGTCTGGAATTTTGATACCCAGGCTGGTTGTTGGTTCTTCTCTGCTTTGAGTATCAGCCTAGGAACTTCCAGTGTTTCTGGCGATTCTGGAAAAAGAATGTTTTGTGGAGTTCATGGTCTGCTTTTTAAACGTACCATATGAAAGCAAGGGGCTAATCTCTGCATATTGATCAAGTTGTATGGTATTCTATTAGGATATTTTGTTTCAGATATTGACAAGAAAGTCATTCTTAAATTTTAATTTAAAAACTAGAAGTCTGCTTCTTGTGATCAGTTTTTCTTCATTAAGCGATTTATCTTTGACCTTTTGTCTTATGTGATTCATTTTCTTTGGGTGGGATCTCCTGGTATTTGTGTGATTTATGGTGATTTCTGCCTCTTTTCTACTCACCCTCCTGGCAGTCTCTTCTTATCCCCTCTGTGCACGTGCTGCACATGTAATAGACTTCATGGGTGCTTCTCCTGGTTTGTACTGTCTGAATGATAGGTGCTGGTGGGTACACATGGTATTCCAAGCTAGTTCTTGCCAGTACCTTAAGATGGGTGTCACTGATGGAGTTTTGGGTTTGTGGGCATTGGTTTGTTTGTTTCACAGGATGGGTCAGGTTGGAAGGGACCTGATCCAAGCTCTCTGATCACAAGCAGGGTTGCCCTAGATGACATGGCACAGAATTGTGTGCTTGAGTATCTTCACTGAGGAGAGGAGGTTCTTGAAGTACCTTGTCCTAGAGTTAATGTGGAGTAGAAAAATCACCATGAGACTATAACCTAGGCATTGGCCCCTCTTTAGACTTCTGTTGTTTTCCCCTTACAGCTGACTTTTTTTCAGAGTTAGTGTGTATATTCTTGTTTAGATGTTCATACGCAGTCTTTATATTTGCAAACATTTCTGTTGCTCTAAACTGTCAATGTTTTGCTGAATGACAATATCATCCATCTCTGCATCCATCTGTCTATGATTTCCAATTTAATGCTTCCATAATAAATGATATCTGGTGCAAGGAAAGTGTGGATTGTTTTATCACAGATGAACCAAACATAAATTATCTCAGGGTAATATGATAAACCTGTAAGTTACATTTATCCCTGTTTGTGAAATTCTGACTTCAGTGTGAAGATTTTTTCTTAAACTCTCAAAATATTACTGATATCAAACTAGTGCACCTTTAGTGGTAGTTTTATTACCTTTCTTTTTTTTTTTTTTTTTTGCTCTGCATTAGTAATGGGAGTGCTGCTTTTATTTCCTTGCAATGTACCTTAATTTTTAAAGTTAATTTAAAAATTTAAAATTGAAGGGTATTGCACCTTAATTTTTAAATACCTTTAAAAAACGTCGTGGTCCACAGAGGTTCATGAATTCCTGGATGGCGCCCATGTGATTGCTTTGATTTGAAAATGTGGAGTTTGTAAGTGTAGACACAGTAACTTCTGATTAAAGATACCTGTTACCAGTTGTCAGAAGAAAGTTTAACTGTCATTTCTCTGAAAATGGGTATTCAGCTGATTTTATTGGAGGACACTCCAATATCCTATATGGGATGCTTCAGTAACTTCTTTCTTTACAGTCATTACTATACAGCAGTACTTCCTTTTTGATTCTAGCTGCTGAAGTGCAATTTTTTTAAAGCTTATTTACAGTGGATATCTCAGTTTGGCTTCAATTTTATCTTTATTTTTGTATTTTTTGGTCTCTGTGGTAGAACTGTCCTGTTTTGAGGGCTCTGATTACTACTTGCAACTTCACTAAGTGGTTGTTGGAGCTCAGTAGTATAAAAACGTTTCTTGCACCCAGTCATGGGTGCAAAAGCTTAAAGCTTAATTTTGTTCCTTTGGCATGGACATTGCCTGTGAGCCCCCCTGTTTGAATTATGTACACCACCAAATCACTTCTGTTTGAGCACTCTGAGGACTGCTCATAGTTTGTCTTTTCTTAAGATTTTGTGTAGTATGCTTGAATAATGTTACCACCTAAGGAATGTTTTCCCTAGTATTTGGCTAACTGACAAATATATTGCAGATGTCTATTTTATTAAAATCATATTTAGTCTGCCTACACTCTTCTTTTTCTGTCAGATTCTTTTACTATTGCCTTCCAGTTTTTATCTCTTTGTAATTTCTTTTCCTGCAGCCATACACAGAAATAAACCATTTTAATTCTTACAGTCCCTTTTACTTAGTCTTGAGCAGAAGTGTGAAAGCAGAGATCTCACAATAATAAGTCAGTTTTATTTTTCTTTAGCTTGTCGAATGGTTTAATGGTGGATTCTTTTATATAGTTTCTGATAATTTTCTTAAAATCTGAGTGTGTTTCAGTGAAAATGCTGTTTCATAAATGGCATAAAAAAGGGGCAGTTTTATTAAAAGACAAATGACAACAGTAACATCTGGCAAAATGCTGAAACCTGAAGTTGGGTCACTTAGATTTTGTGGAAGCTGCAAGTGTCTGCAACACCACTGGAGAGAGCTGTGTGCTGAGATAAGTTGGTACTGGATACTTTCTGCTTGCTAAATCTTTGGGAGGCTTTCTTTAATGAAGTTTGAAAAAAAACTTATCAGTGGAAGTGAGGACTTGCCTGGCATCATTCTCTGACTGATTGCAGCTCTGTTTAAGTTGCTTGAGGCCCTTTAGTGCGCATGTGCTGATTTTGGTATCACCTGTTAATCTTCCTTGTTCTTTTCTGAATCCTCTAAATCCACTCTGTATTGTGATGATATTTCTTCTTGCACGGTTACCACCTGCACATCTTTTAATTTTCCAAAGTTGGTATGTTAATAAAGAAACTTAATGCGCTTTGCTGCATTTTCTGGTGTAAGTTTGAAAAAAGTATTTCCTAATTTAAACAGGTTGTTACTTATATATGACTGTCAGAGGACTGCCATTAATGGCATTCTGTAGTGAAACCCAGTACTTTTAATGTAATTTGTTGGACTGAGAGTTACTTTTACCTTATAATTTGGGTCTTCATTCCAGATGACATTTAATTAGTGGCTTCTGTAAATTATTCCTGGAACAGTCCTTACTATGCTGCCTTCCAGAAATGGGAAGCTAGCATTTTATTGATATGGATAATACTAGTATCTTGATTTAATGATAGTTAAGTAAACAGTGTAACATGATACATTTCTAAAAGAGAATGGAAAGTATTAGTCTAGGCATTATACCTGAATCAGTATGAAGAATAACCTGGATTTACGTAAGCACCTTTGGTCCAACGCACTAAAGTTTTCTATTTTATTCAACAGCAAAAAAAAAAAAAAAATTTCAGCTTGCCAAATTTCAGTTTGGAGTGGCTTTTTATAGCCAAGTTATAACTCCCTAGCAGTAGAGACATTATGGAAATAGGTTTAGTTTAGTGGCAGTTGGATAATGCAAGCCTCTAACACCAAAGTCACTTCTCACCTTGCTCAGTTGTTGTCAATCAGCTGTATGCCAGCAGGAGTTTACCAGGGTATAAAGAATTTCTGTAAATGACTTAAATTGTTATGTTATTTGTTTTATTAATAATACTAATGAAGGAGAAAGATGCCTGCCTCTTCCAGTTCTGTAAGTTGCTGAGTAATCTCTTAATGATATCTTGTTGCATCTTTTGTGGAAATTACATCTTGACAAATTTTTTCCTATGTCCTGTGTTGTTGAAACAAAGTGATCTTCAAGCATTTGTCATGGTTTACATTAATTCATGCAGGGATGCTACCCACTGAGGCTGCAGAAATAAAAAATGCATAAAAATAATAACAAGAAATTACAAACTGTATTGAAAAAGGAATAGAGCTTTGGAGTAAAATTTGTAGTGTAATTTATGAGATGGAAAAGATTTTACTTCCTTGCAATGTCCAAAGAGACAATTTAGGAAAATGTTTTTGTGTTTTCTAAACTGCTTTTGGATTGTTGATGGAATGGCCTGTGACAGTGAGAGGCCACTGGTCATCTTGCTTGGTTGTGGAGAAAGTGCTGATCAATATTTGCCAATCCTTTTTTTTGGCTACATGTTCTTGTTGGGATGGTATGAACTGTGAAAATGTATATTTAGTTCTTTACACATTCAAATTTTATTCCATGTGAACCACTTACTAAATTCACTTGAGCTTCTAATGCCTTTGTGAACATGAA
This sequence comes from Melospiza georgiana, assembly GCF_028018845.1. Taxonomy (NCBI): domain Eukaryota; kingdom Metazoa; phylum Chordata; class Aves; order Passeriformes; family Passerellidae; genus Melospiza; species Melospiza georgiana. Next base: position 59,515,607 of record NC_080431.1, on the reverse strand, counting down.
GAAAGTGTTATTCTCACTGTCATATTAAAAAATGTCTTGCAAACATAGATCTAAAAGTATATATATTAGCCTACATAAATTTGATGTATACTTTCTTAGATTCTGTATACATTATTTTTAAGTTATCTTAAGAATAACTATATAGATAATTATATATTCAATGAAAGTTCTGAAAAATAATGATTATAGAGTTTGCTAAGTTGGTCACTGTTTCTGGAGATCTTCTAAGTCCTCATGTTTGGGTTCTGGATTTTCAAGAGGAAGTGGTAGTAAGGCAGGAGCCAGACTTGCAAGGAATCAAGGGTTGATTTGGTAAAGTTTGCTTCATCACTTGGGTAAGACTTCTACAAAACTATCTGGAGGATTTAAACACATGTATATGTCTCTGGAAAGTCACTGTTGACACATGATGTCTTCATGTGTGTTAAGGCACAGTTTGTTTAATGATTAGCACAGTTAATTAAATCACCATAGGCAATGTAAACTGTCAACCAAACAAAATACAATTAAATGGAGTGTGGTTTAAGTCCTCCAGTAGATCATTGACTTAACATCCTCTAATGATATTTATTGACCTATGAAGTATATTTGCATAGATACTGAATATGCAAGATATCAATCCATATTTTATTTGCATAGTCACAGTCAGTATTTTAAAGTATTGAGCAAGTAGTATATGTGAAGTTAAGCTATTCATGAAGTTATCTAGTCTATAGAAAACATCTATGAATGTTTTAGTAATATAATGGCCAGTAGACTTAGCTGGAACTGAGTAGCTGTTGGATGCTACTGATTATGTAGAGAACTCATGTGTAGTTTATTTATTTGAGCTTGACCAATTTTGGCAGTGGTACTTACTACTAATTAACTCTGTTCAGATTAATTGATTGTTCCCATTTGTGGTCTGGCTGATAGTCATAATTTTAAATTAAATATGATCTTGTGATTTTTGTCACAAGAGGTGGATGACTTTTTAATCCATCCTGATCTAATGTCCAACAAATGTAACTTCTGCTTTTGGGTTTTTTCCGTGCTTTAGTTTTCCTGTTGTCATTGTACAAAGGGTATGTGTTTTGTCATCTTTCTTTCTTTTGTCTGTAGTAGTTTCTTCCACCTCACCTCCCTTATAACTTAGTTTTTAATTTGTCATGCTATTTTATACATACTATTTTTCAATATCCTTCTGAAGACTGGCTCTTGGTTCCTGACTTTAGGTATTTGAGAAATTACAATTGCAGTGGTGCTTCTGTGTTGACACAAGCAGTTTCTGGATATCTTAAGTACTGCTGTATCTTCTCCATGTGTACAAAGAGTAAAGTTTGTATCTTAAATCCTCTATTAGCTTAAAATATATTTATTTTCTTCATAGTTTTTGAAGTCTTAGCTTACAGTACTGTTTAAGATAACTAAAAAAACCAAAGTCTGATTGAATCATGATTTTTATTCCTATTTGTTAGGACTGGAATTTGTTATATATTTGTTCAAGTTTCTTGTGACATCTATCTCCCTTCTTTATCCTCATATAACAGCAGAAACAGGGCACATGTTAAAGTTTAGTTTATGTCCTGGGATTCTGCATGGTGCAAAGCATTTCATGGTCTGAATTGTTTTCTTGCCTTAAAAAAGGCATCCTTGTGAACATTTTCCTTTTTCATAGGATCATTAAGGTTGGAAAAGACCTCTGAGATCATTGAGTCCAACTGTTAACCCAGAACCACTGTGTTCTCCACTAAACCATGTCCTCAAGTGCTACATCCACCTGCCTTTTGAACACTGCAAGGGATGGTGATTCTACAGCTTCCCTGGGATGCCTGTTTCAATGCCTGACCACTCTTCTGGTGAAGAAATTTTTCCTAATGTCAAATCTAAACCTTCCCTAGTGCTATTTGAGGCCATTTCCTCTTGTGTTGTCATAGATTACCTGGAAGAAAAGACCAATCCCCACATCACCACACCTTTTTTCAGATAGTTTTTGAGAGCAGTAAGGTCCTACCCGAGTCTTCTCCAAGCTAAACAACCACAGCTCCCTCAGCCTCTTCTTGTAAGACTTGTGCTCTTCCCCTTCTCATGATGTATATGGAATAGTACTGGATGTTTGAAAGCATGGTGTAAAACTTCTAAAATACCATTTGTTAAAAAAAAATAGAAACGGTCAGGCGAGTCTGTTGAATCTCAAAGATACTTTGAAAGAATTTCCTTCTTTCAAAATGCTTGTCATCTCAGACTGTTTTCTTTTGCAATACACTGAATCTGTAAAAATGAATTTTAAAAGCTTTTTGAAATTCAGTCATTGAATATCAGATCACTGGCTTATGGATTTTCATTTTCAACATGTTGTACATACAGCTGGCCTTGAGGCTGCTGTTCTTAGCTGCTACTGTCTTCTTTTTCCATGACAGAAGTTCACTGAAACAGCTGATGTATCTAATGTGAAATCACAGAGACTTGCATTTGGTTAGAATCACCAAAACACCTTCCCTCCCCCCCTGCTCCCAAGTAAAATCCTAGATTCTACTAAGTGTTCAACACAGATTATTTTGATAAAGCTAGGTATGCACAGTTTTATTGGCAGTCCAGAAGAACAGGAACTTCTAGCAGTGGAATGTAATGAAGTTTTACTTAGGTAATTGAAGTTACAACTGTTGTACAAGTTTGCTTAGCATTGAATTTCTTTTTTGAATGATAGGTTTTGTTTTCTTCTGTTTCTTTTGAACGGTTTTTGTTTCTCTCAGTGTTAGAAGCTTTATAATTCTTTATCCTTTATGTTCTATTTCTTAGAACCTTTTTAGAATTATTCTTGACCCTGTAAGACTAGGTGTATTAATTCTCTAGAAATTGAAGTCCTGTTAATTTTTTCTGTACCTCTGAGAGGGATAAGCTGTGTTCATCCCTGTCTGTAACCTTGGCTGACTGTTAGGTGCTAACACTGCTGCTCTCTCACTCTTCTTGCTTAATGGAACATGGAAGGAAATAAGAAAAATGCTCATGGGTCAAGATAATTACAGGGAGATTGTTTTCATTCTCCACTAACCTTGGTGGCTGCAGGTTTTTCACACTTTTATTCCTAGTAACTGCTATACAGCATTTTTTGTCAGTTCTTAAATGCATTATCACAGAGGCACTGCCAGCATCACTGATGGCTCAACTTTGGCAAGGGATGAGTCCATTTTGGAGCTGTCTGGAGCTGGCTCTCTTTGTTATGGGGGCAGCCCCATGTCTCTTCCCACAGGGGCTCTGCCTTCAGCCTCCCCCACTACCAAAGCCTTGCCACATAAACACAATACAGATGTTCAGTTTCATGCAGACCTTGGATGCCACTGAAGCTTAAAAGCTTGGTTGCATGGCCATTGGACATATTGGCTGCACAGTTGAACTTGACTGTAATGTATGAGTTTCAGTCTTTGAATTACTTCAAAATGTGCTCCAAATGGGGCTACATCATCATGTTCCAATCAAGTTTCCACTGCGTTTGATCTGATCTGACAGCTATCCACCACTGGAAAATGGAGTTTTGTTCCCCAGTTCCCCTAGTTCCTGTTCTTTCCCTTGAGTTAGCTTTGATGCTTGTCACACGCTTTTCAAAAACAATTAGCCTTGTTTTTTGAGTTGGTGAGTTTGATTGGTCCAACAAAGCATCTGATGCTTTTATGCATTCTCATCTTCAGGCAAGCAAGGCTCCCTTCTGCTGTGATGAGCTGTTAAAATGAATTTAGGTGTAATATATAACATCATCCCATCTGAAAGGTAGAGTGTAATATCTGTGTCATATGGCAAGAAGAGTGAACTTCATTACAATTTCTGTGTGCTTTTGAGGAGTCCTAGACTTGACATGGACTTGTCATTGCAGTATGTTAAAAAAATATAACGGGGATGAAAGTGGTTTTTTAGTATTAGAAAAAGTTACTTCAATGAGCTTTGTTTCCTCCCAGCTTTGTCGCCATCAATTTTTACTACAAGTGCAAGCATGTGGCACTGTTCCTTCCTCTGCTGGGTGCATGTAGGGGCAGAGAAGATGACAAACTGAGTTGATTTTCATGTATCTGTTGAAGTACATTGCATGTCATGCCTGTTGAATGAAATCTGATTATGTTTGTTCTATTCATGTTTTCCCTATTTACAAAAAATTTGTTGTGCTGTATGTGTTCTTTGCAAAAAAAAAAAAAAAAGCCAATGCTAACTTTTTGTTTGGTAAAAGATTAGGTGAAGATGAAGCAAAATCTGTAACTTTGGTTGTTTTCATGAAATATGAACTGAAGAATACAAATCCTGATACTTGGGATTCACAGTTCAGAACAGCCATTACTGCTAGAAGTGGATCATACTTTTAACTAATAAATAAAAATATCAAGACAATGACAAAGAAATTTGTTTCTTTTGTTACATTCTTCATTTGTAACTGCCCTGGTACAGTCTTTTTCTAAGATCCTGATTGTTCCCACGAATGCCATTAGATTTTTTTCACTGTCTTTTGTATTGATTGCTTTTATGTAAGTAAGGATTTCAGTTCAGCTTCCTTCTCTAAAGCAATGAAACTGCATAACTTAGAGTGGATTACATGGTAGTTTTTATTTGCATCAGTTTAAAGGGACTAGAAACCAAGTAGCTGAGTTGTGTTCCTAGTTAGAATTTAGGAAGAAGATACCATTGCTTTTCTGCAGTCTTTCACTTGAAAACTTGGTTTTAATGACGTAGAGGAAAAACTTGTATTTTTCATTCTCTATTTGCTGCTTGCTTGGTAGTATTGGGGATTTAGAACTGGTGATGTGTAACAATTAACAGCACTAGTGTTTAGGCATTTTGGAAAATTGCATTTTCCAAAAGAGTAAAAATGGACACAAAGTCCACTTCAGATGTCTGAACACCCAAGCTAGCTAGGATCTGTTATTACCAAGAGATGGCAACAGATCATACAATACAGTAAGATTCTTTGTTGCATCTTGTTAGTGTGAAGATCAATAACATTCTGAAATGAGGAGTTTTAGCTTTTTTCTGATGTGTACTTCTTGGAAGCTTTGTTGTGTCATAGGACAATCTACCTGCATATCAAAACTGTTGCTGTCTCCCACAGTATAGATTACTGAAACCAATCAAAATATTTTGTCCTTTTTACTGTTTGTACGGGTTTGTTGGTATATTTCTAGTTGGATTTTGTTTGTTAAAGTGGGACAGATATGGTTAAGCATGAACTAGTTAAACAGCATTGTCTTGTTAATTTCTTTCCACAGTTTTAAAACCGTGAAATCATGGCTCATTCAAAGACGAGAGCCAATGATGGAAAAATCACATATCCTCCAGGAGTCAAAGAAATCTCTGATAAAATATCTAAAGAAGAGATGGTGAGAAGGCTAAAGGTTAGTAAGCAACTAATTGCTTGCAGATTAAAGTTTCTTGTAGAAGATGTTCAATAATCTTATATTTTATATCTGAAATGGGGTTTTTTTCCCTTTGGACTTTACCTTTTCTATGCATAGAAGGAGAAAATTGTTTGCTCTTGTGCCTTCTCTTCTACCACTTTCTTGAAATGGCTTGTTCAAAAAAGGTTTAAATGCATTTAAAAATCACAAATAGAAATGAGCTGCCTTAATTTAAAATGCTGCTTAAATTTTATTTCAGCTACTATGCTAAGTCAGTACTTTCATTGTTTTCCAGTATTTTCCTCTCTAAAAGAGAGTAATAATTTTGGAAATAATTTGTATATGTCTCAATACATTCTTTTTATGCCTTCACACTCTTCAGTTTGTTAATAAAAACCTTTATTGTTGTTGTTTTAGCCTGTATCATGATGAAGGTAATTTTTGTTATACTTTAGTATATATGCTTTGACTACACTTACAGTCTTTGATGTATTTCTGTCTTGAATTTCTTGACCATTTTATCTGGCCTAAGTGTACAGGAAAGTTGGACAGATTTGGAGGCTAATTTTGTTACTACAGTTCTGCATCTACCTTTGTACTCTGACAAAAAGGCAGGCCTGTATTGTGCAGGAGGAGTGCCTACAGCTTGGGCTTGCCCTGTGAAACAGGAGGGAACAGATGTGGGAAGGGAACCTTAAGTAGTCTAACAGATGAAGGAGCTTAATTTGAAATTTTCTGAAGTAGCTTTAAGTCAGTTGGAACTATGGGTAAATGAACAAAAACCAATAAAATCCCAGACCACAAGGGTTGCTTCTTGTCTTCCCCCCAGTAACTTGTTTAGGCTTTGGGATTTTGGTTGATGGACTTCAGTGAGTATATTGCATTCTATGGTACTGAATAAAAGACAACGTTTATAACTTTACGTATGACTGATTCCTAAGAGAAGGAATTCTTTGTTAGCACTTGCATATTTTTTCCAGCTTGTGGAAATGCAGCACCACAGTTCTTACTAATCATTTTTCTCCTGTAGCTTAATTTCATTTCTGGCCTTGAATGTCTAGTCCCTTCTGTCATCTTGATCTGTCTTGCAGAATAAGAGGACCTTGTAAGATGTCTTGTGTTTCTTGTTAGTTGTTTATTCTGGCTGTGAACTCATTGGTGCTCAGGCAGGGAAAAAACTGAAGTATTTCTTTTATAAGAGGTTGAATGTTCCATGCTACACCACAAGTGTACAAAACTTCAGTATAAACACAGTTGCAAGTGCTAAAGAACAGTGGTTGATAAATAAGTGAACTATTAGCCTCTTGATTTCTCTGAATGCCAAATTCATGCAATTATTAGGGAAAAAGCACTCTTCTGTGCACAAGCAGACGTTCTGCTGTTTGTTGATAATGATATATTAATATAAATGCAAATTATTGAGAGATCTGAGAATAAAATGGAAAATATGCAGAGTGAATTTCTGTATTAGCATAATTTACATTGGACATTTTATGCATTTTGAATTGATGCCCTCTTGAAGTTTATAATAGATTTCAAAATGTGATAGAAACTAAATGGTGACAGTTGTCAGCTAGCACTGAAGACAGAAAGAAGGTGATAAACTCTTGGAAATGATGAGTAGTGTGAGAAAAGCATTTTTCCACAGTTTTTTTTAATACACAAGAACCAAATCATCATCTAATGAAATACTAATTTTAGACCAGCAGTCTAATAATGCACTTTTCTGTCAGTTTCATACCAGTAAATTCCAAAGCTTGTTTCTGTGGAATGATGTAGTAAAAATTGAATGAGTTAAGAAGTATGTGCCACATCTGGAAGATGAAGCTCCAGGAGTATAAATTGTGGTGGTCTGGGTGTGATTTCAGGCTCTGGAGTCCCCTAACTTATTGCTTTGCAGGAACCTGGAAAACCAGGCTAGGACAACTAACTTGTTGTCCTTTGTTTTTCCTTAAACACTGTGATGGATTGCTCTGCAGACAGGATGACTGATCTTTGTTGCCCTGACTTGTACAGATGTTCATGTTATCAGGGAAAAAACATGAAAGGTTCATTTCCAGAGTAGAAAAACTTGCATACTTGTTGCAAGAAGTATGAAAAGACTACTTTTCATAGAAATGAAAACAGTTCTGACTTGTAAATTAATTAGTGTATAAGGGCACCAGTGCACTTCAGGTCTTGTGCCTGACTGGGGAGGCCTTTTTTTTCTTGCAATGGAAGTTGTGTCTGCCTAAGCTGCTGATCTTTTATGCCTTTTTGTAAAGGATTCTCATATGTTTGAAAACTTCACAGCTTCTGTGATCCTAGTTATGTAGAAGTTTGGGATTTTTTTGAGTTGGGCTTCTTACTCCCTGACCAGTTATAGTAAATTTTTTGGAGGGGGAAAAAAACCCAACCAAACTACAAACTATAGCAAAATAAAGTATTTTGCAGTGTTACAGGATTCTGGGACTTTAAATTATTATTCTTTGAATAACATCTCTTCTTGCACTGAAGAAGTAGATAGGAGTTTTGGCTTTAATTCTCAGGATTGTGTAATTAAGGGTTTAGTATAATTTTGTTAATTTTACATGAGCTGAACTCCTTAAAATAACTCTGCCTCTGTGAGTCAGATAAGGAATTACTTTGTTTTGTCAATAAATTTCTCTCCTTCAGAAAGTTTTTCAAATACAAGAATTCTCACCAACTAACAGTTACTAAATATAGCTTTTCCTACTTTTGTTTTATTCAGCATGTTAAATATTTGGTGTCCCAGACTTTTTTTGTTCCATGACTTCAGTAACTGGATCCGCATAATCGTAGTGGTCATTTTAGTCTTGTTGGACAACATCCTTGCCACTCAGCTGCCTGGATTTATATATCCATTTGCTGCAAGTGTGGGCTCTGCTTCTGGACAGCACAGGGAATAGAATTTTCCTCAGAGCCGTAATAGGCAAAAAACCTTAAACTGAAAGAGAATAGGAAGAAAAAATCGTCTCTGAATAGTTGAGAGAGAAACAAATATTTTTAATAAAGTTTTGCCATTATCTGAATTTTTAAGTAACAGTCTATTTTTAAGTAACAGTAACAAGCTGTAACAGTGAATCCTGTTGCACTTCTTCAATTGTCAAACTTGATTATATGGTTTCTCAAAAAGATTTGGGAAGTCTACAACTAGTCTTTCAGTATTTCTGCTGAGGCTATGTGTTGGTTCAGTTGATAGAGGACCTGGCCAGGTATTTCCTGTGCCCTGAAAAATGAAAACACTGGTTGCTTAAGTAAGTACTACTGCATAGCTAATAATGCTTCTGACAGAAGTTGCAGAAAACCAGAAAAGAAACTTTTAGTAAGGATTCTGTTACACAAAGCATTTAATTTTATATACTAATGTCTGTCTCTCTATTTAGATGGTTGTGAAAACTTTCATGGATATGGACCAGGACTCTGAAGAAGAAAAGGAGCTCTACCTAAATCTTGCTTTACATCTTGCTTCAGATTTTTTCCTCAAACATCCTGATAAGGATGTGCGTTTGTTGGTAGCATGTTGTCTTGCCGATATTTTCAGAATTTATGCCCCTGAAGCTCCATACACTTCACCGGATAAACTGAAGGTAAATAAAATTAATCTCTTTTTCCACAGCAGGTTTTTACACTCAGTGATTAATACAATTGGTCACGACTGCTTTTTGCCTCCTTTTATTTCTGGTTCAGCCTAAGCAAATCAAGGTTTTCACTTGATTTTAGGATGGGATTGGTCAAGTCAGTTGTCCATGACTTAAAGGGTTATATAGTACATATTCCAATAACTTGCAGAGTTTTGGATTTGTATTGAAAATAATTATTTTATTTAACTGTTTTGGGATTTGTAGGTTAGTTTACTTTAGAAATATTTATTATAAGTATATCTTTTATCAAAATCTCTTGCAAGATAGCTAATACCTTCGCTTGGGGAAATACCCCTGCATCTCCAATTAAACTGCCAAGAGGCAGGTACTTGTATGTTTATAGGTAAAGGCTCTATTGAAACAAAGATAAAGTACTTTTGTACAGAGTTAAATGATATTTGATGTGGCTTGGGAAATTCTGCAATTACAGACATCACTGATCCCACTAGATGGAGATGGTTGATAGAGAAATGTCGGGTTTGAAAACGAAGTACAGATCTGACTAATTTGTTCCAAAAATAAATAAATTTTTTATTATTTTGTGAGTTCTTTTACTTTTTAAGGTAGAAATCTAACTTAGTTCCCAACTCTCAAAATCAAACTGTTTCCCTCGTGCAGTCAGAATCCCAAGTGATGAACTGAGTTTTGGGGGAAATTAGGAAAAACCAGGTGAAAGTAACACTGAAAAATGTGTGCTTTTTTGTGTCCCTGATTTAGAAATGTGTGTGGTCTTTTTTGTTTAGTTTGGTTTGGTCTTTGTTTGTTCCACAGTAGGATAGAAAGGTGGTTGTGGTGGATGGTCTATCTATTATCACTTAAGAGGAAATCACTCAATTTCTCATCTAGTGGTTGTGCCAGCAGTGCTTCCTAATTAGGGAAACAGTGCCGTTCCAACTGCTGTAGTACATCTTTTGTTAACAGACATATTGGAGAGATATCTAAGGATTTTTCTTAGTTCTGTTTTCTTAATTCTGAATTAGTGTGTAATCAGAGGTACAACATCTACTTCCTGTACTTACTGATTGCATCTCTCAACTGGAGATGAATATTAGCTTTCTCTACTGTGCTCCATTTAAGTCTGGTTTTCAGGTGTCCTGATTGCTATTTCAGTTTTTAGTATATGTTTTCATTTGCTTGTTAGGCTTAGAGCTTTAATTTATCCTTCTGAGTTGGGCTAACTAAGTTCCTCCTTAGAGTAGTTGATCTACCAAATGATACTAAGCTTCAGATTTCGTAGTGTACAATATTGGAAGGTTTACAGTACTGATCTCATACCTGAAGTATCAGAATACTACAAACACTGCTGGAACAGAACTTGGAATGGATGAGGGACTTCCATTGCCAGCATTGAGTTCTGTAATCTGTGTGGATTTCAGAATTCAGTTGCTTGATGCAGTTTTTTAAACATATTTTGAGAAATAAAGACAAGACAAACAATAGGGACCTTGGCCTAGGGCTACTGGGGTAGGTTTCTTGCAAACCCATTTCTTCTGAACTCAGCTTTTGTGGTTGCAGGACAAGCTCTGATAGAAATGTCGAAGAGTTCCCTCCACTTTATGACAGAGGTAAGAGGAAGAATGCTTCCTCTTGGGTTATATCTTGGCACTATTTTTACCCAGTATTTGATATCAAATCCATACTGCAGCTGAGTCTATTCTTGTATGTGTAACACCAAAGTTAAAAATGGCAAAGGGGAGTGCTAAAAAGGTTTAATTTCTTGAGAGGAAAAGACTTAAATCTCAAGTTTTTGCCCTTGCTTCAGACTCAGTGGATCTCTTTGTAACTTAGATATTGTGCAGATGGGATGCTGAGGAAAGGGATAAGAATTCCTTTTTGTGTGTATCATCATTGTAAATCTTGCATTCCTTGCTGATCATTGAAAGCGAGTTGATAACAGGGATGGAAAATGCCATGAGTAGAATAAAAACAGAGCTGGAGTAGGTTTGCTCTGCTGGGATCTCAAAACTTCTAACTTTCAGCTCTCCTCAGTCTGTGTAAAGCCTAGAGCCCAAATCTAATTTTCTGGTGGGAAAATAATCTAATTACTTATATGTGTCAATTGAAAACGACTGAAACAGAAGGACTGTCTACCTGCCTCTGCTGAAGTACCCCTTAAAAAAGGGTAAAATGGTAGCAGAACTTCAGTTATCTGAAGGTGTTCTCTGGTGAGAGCCATGACACTGATGATTACTGAATCCATTATGCAGTTAATTGGCATCACAACAGCAATCCACAAAACAAACAAAAAACCTAAACCAAAACAAAAACCCCAAGACAAACAAACAAACAAATCCTCAAAACAAGACCAAAAAATATCCCTGAAGTGGAAGTGTGAGCACTTTTGTTTTTGAAATCTGGATTCTAATGTAGACTTGCTTTATGCAGTCTCATGTGAAAACCTATTGTCCAGTTGTGAAATTATTGTAATTTTTTGGCTGCAGCCAAAGTTTATTTTAGCCCGTGTTTTGAATTTATAAATGCATGTTCAAGTGGTATGTTGTGTGTGCTTAAAAGAGGGAGCAATGTCCTTAAAAAAGGGGGAAAATGTTTGGTCATAGTACACGAGATATTAGGAATTAGTGAGTACTTCTGAGTTTAGTCTGTGTTGCTGTCTTTAAATATGAAGAGGAAAAAATAGTTTAGGAGTAAATGCTTACTTTTTCATACCATGCTGTTATTTGAAGCATTCAGGTGTTGGACTTACTGTGCATGTATCCTATTCATTAATGTCTGTAGTTATATGCAGCACAATGATGAGAACTTTCTATTGGAAAGTTAGTAGGATCTTTGAATCACATTCAGTAGATAAGTATTGCATACTGAGCTGTAGGATAAAAACTGAGTTACTTGGTTAAATGAACTGATGATGATTTACCTCTACAAGTAAAGTTTAACACAAAATAATTAACACAGAGCATGAGTTCTAAGCTTAAGTAGTTTTTATGTTTGGCATTGGTCAGTCTGTCGTGTGCCCCCTTTCTTCTTCAGTTCATTCTTATTCTCCCCTGGGAGTCAGTTTGTATTTTACAGAACCTTCCAGTGTTTTCCATAAGGCAGCTTTCCTTTTGGGTGGGGACTGATGGCCTGCTAGTGTTCAGGCACTGATTTTTAAAGGAGGGATTCTTCAGATGAGCTTTTGCATGGGAACTGAATGCTTCTGAGTGGTTGGAGACCATTAGATGTGTCCTTTACATGTTTTGGTTTAATTTTAGCTGAAGAGTCTGGATGGTGTGCTCTTTAAAGGATCCTGAAGTGTGAACCAGACAATGATCCTTCTCATCATCCTTAACTCTTAAAAATCAGTTTCAAACCAAATTAAAACGCGGATGTAGCTGTAGCTCTGAACAGTGTTTTGCTGTGCTGTTTTTCCAAGAGTTGGTGATGTCACATGTAATCTAATTCTTGATTTTACCTAGATCCCCAGTAAGTGCTCAGCTTAATGATTAAGGCTGGATTTTGTGGTTATAGTGTTGGAAACCATATTCTTGTCTTTTGTCTGTGTATTATTCTTGGGGGTTAGGAGAAATGGTCATTTTGAAAGTGTTACAGAAATGCCTTTTAGACTATTTCTTGGATGGATTTTCAGGATTAACAGTAAGGCTCTCTTCGATTTATTATGGCAGCTTTATACCTTTTGGAATATATCCTTTTGGAATATATTTCATTTACACCTAGGTTGTTGGATGAAACATAGATATAATTGAGGCTGTGAAGAGTGTTTCTGATAATATTATTTCTAAATATTTTGATTTAATATAGTTGTGTTAGCTGGAAATTCACAACTACGTTAATCTGTTAATTATCTGAATGTGAAAAAAAATTTAAGAAGATACCTTCCTGTGTGTTTCTATTTAGTTCATAATTGACTATTTGTTCCTTGTAACCTGCTTCAATTTACTGTGTGAGACTTTCTGAAGGAGTCTTCTGGTGGTGAAAGTTGATAGAGGAAGCAGGAGGAACTTGGTTTATTAGTTTTTGCAAGAGATGTTATCTGTGTCAGTATCTTGATGACTGAGAAATGCACAAACAATACAGAGTGAACATATAATAACATCTCTTAGGAAAGGTGTAGTTGCCTGCTGCTATTTTCTCCTTCTTTTGAAACTGAATGTAATATGAAGTAAAATTCAATGTCCTGCTGAATAATCATCTCTTGACTTCTGCAGCCAGACAGTTGCAGCTGTGTTTGTCAAGTTGAATGCTTTTTTTGGAAATGAAAAACATTTGTTTCCTTAGGAAAAGGTTGCTTCTCAACCCTTTAAAGAAATATGAAGTATTTTTAAATTACTCCTTGACATTTTCCATGGTGTTTTTGTACATGATCTTCTTTTTGGTAGTGAAATAATGTCTGTCATTGCTGCATATTTTTTAGTGACTAAATAATACTACTAATTTTAAAAGGTAATTATTTTACATCGAAGGTTTAATTGCAGTTTATTGAATAACTAGCACTTCTTTCTTTTCAGGATATATTTATGTTCATAACAAGGCAACTTAAAGGTTTAGAAGATACAAAAAGCCCCCAGTTCAATCGATACTTTTATTTGCTTGAGGTAAGCTTCATAACTTATTTTATAATAATTTTTAAACATGATCTTTCCATTTAATCTTGTGTTAACTACTCCTTTTATTTTTTCCTGTTCCAACACAGAACATTGCTTGGGTCAAGTCTTATAACATATGCTTTGAATTAGAGGACAGCAATGAGATTTTTACCCAGCTGTATAGAACGCTGTTTTCAGTAATAAAGTGAGTATTTTCACCTCAGATTTCACAGTATTTTACTGCATGATTGAGGTCAGCGAGTTCTAACTTTTAGCATTAATGAGTTTTGTAATTTAGTTTAACTAAAGGTAGCAGAACTCTGTTTTTTCTGTTTTAATGAGACAAGACACACTGCACATCATCTTTTTTTTCCTAAGAAACTTAGCTTTAGTTGTCATTTACTGCATTTATTTTATTCTGTTATTGAAATTGAATGCTGTAATATGCAATTGTAAGGAATTTGGAGAATTATTGCTGTGAAAACATGATTCAAAAAGTAGCAGACTCTAGAAGGTACTGCTAGAGGTAGTCCAGTCTTTTCCCTTTGCTCAAACCAGGTCAGCTTGAGCCGATTGCCCAGAACTGTAGCCAGTTAGGTTTTGGGCATCTCCAAAGATGGAAAGGCTGTGCCATCTCTGGGCAACCTTCTAGTGCTCAATCACCCTTTCAAATGTCTGAATGGTATGTCTTGTATTTCACCCTGTGCCCACTGCCTCTTGTTCTGTGCCTGGACACCACTGAGCCTGTGGTGTAAGGACAGTCTTGCCCTGTCTTCTCAACTCCCAGCATCGGGTATTTAAACTTACCAGTAAGTTCTTTCCTAAGCCATCTCTTCTCAAGGCAAAACCAAAGATGTCAGCTCTCTCAGCCCCTCCTTCCATGAGAGCAGCTCCAGGCCCTTAATCATCTTTATGAACCTTTGCTGGACTTGAGTCTGTGATGTGTGTGTCCCTTTTGTGCTGGGAAGCCCAGAACTGGACACAGCACTCCAGGGGAAGTCTCCCCAGTGCTGGGCAGAGCAGAGGGATGCTCTAATACACTTTCTTTTCATGATAGGGACAGGGTCTTACTGCAGTAGTGAATGAGGAGAGCATGAAATTTAAGAATGATGGTATATGCAATCAAGGAATCAAAGTACTTTGATTTTTAAGAAAACTTGTGATTTGCTGATTTTATTCCTTGTTGTTTGCCATCACCACAGGGAATATTCTGAACAGAACTTTTACTTTACATAGATATTACACTAAGAATTCTTGTTTTTAATTTCAGCAATGGTCATAACCAAAAAGTACACATGCACATGGTTGATCTAATGAGCTCTATCATTTGTGAGGGAGATACTGTGTCACAGGAACTTTTGGATACAGTGTTAGTTAATCTAGTGCCAGCGCATAAGGTAAGATTTAGTGGCTTATGTTTTGTTTTGTTCTACTGTTTGTTTTGTAATCATGATTTCTTGGATGTATGTGCTCAGATATGTAGTTCTAATTGAAAGAATGGCTGTAGCAAATGTCTTGATATTATCTGGATTTCTTTTAGCAAACAAGTAATTTTAATAGAAAATTCAGTCAAGTTTCATTGCTGTGATATACTTTCCATAAGCAAAGTATCAGTAATCTAAAAGGTTGAATATCCTGTGAATTTAAACACAGGGTTTTTTATGGCCCGTCAGTGCTGGTAGAATGGAATAGAGAAGTTACATACATCCTTTGCAAAGTTTTTAATTGATGTAATGCTGTATCAACAGTTCAAACTAAGGTGCTGCCCTAGTGGGAGGGAAAAAGTTGTTATGACTGCTGATTTGTAATTGGCTCTGCTGCATTTCAGAAAAGTTGGCTTGGTGTTATTGTTATGTTTCTGATGCAGCCATAGAATCAAAACTCTGTGCAGAAGTGGTGGTTCAGGAAGAGCCCAAGGAATGTCTATCTTACCTTAATAAATCATGTCATGTTTAAAAAAATGTCTCCTGTGGATGAACAGAAGGAAAAACTTCAGAACTATGCTCGTGTTGTGATACTTAAATGTTTAAGAAGCATGGAAGTCTGACTCCTTAGTTCAGGAATTTAACTGTGTCCTACTGAAATCTCATGGGCTACTCACTTGTAAGTTGTGCATGACAAAAAAAGACTGTGGGGAATTATCTAGGAAATGTGTCCTTTAGCTGTATTTTGGACACTTCTAATAGCTTTTTTTTTTTTTTTTTCTTAAAATATGTTCAGGAAGGTGCTAACTGCTGTAGTTTCTAAAAAGTGTATGGTTAAGTGGTTATTAACAGATGCTTTGGAATGCCTACTAGTGTGCCTTTACCACTGGCCATTAATTTCAGTAAATAAGTAGCACATAAATTATTTTCTATTGACAGTGAAAGACTAAATGCTTAATATAGGTCAGTAAATTTTTTTTGCACCACTGGATATGTTTTAGCTGTGTTCTTCAAGGAGTCTAATAGTTTTGTGCCAGGACTAGACTGAAATTGGTGTGGCTAAAGTCCATATTTATAAAGTAAAGCTTTGGAATACAAAATACAAAAGCAAGAATATGCAAAATACTTCAGTTTGTGTTCTCAGTTATTAAGAATCTATTGTTTCATTGTGTCATCTGTGTTCAAATTGATTTGACTGTACTATTTTTATGTTTCATGTTTAATAAACTGTCTTTGAGTTGAAGAATTTGTATCCTGTTAGGATGTCTGTAGCACTAAAGCAATTCTGTTTCATAGTGGATTCAAAATTACTGACTGAATATTTTAATAAGGAAAACATGTTTGGGGGTTTGCATTTTCTGCTGTTTTTCTTTTAATCAAAATCTCTCTGTCTATAGGATGCTTGTTTATAGCCTGCTTTCTAATAAATAGATACATAATGTCAGATTGTATTCTGAGTATCTTTAACTATTTTTTTTTCCATACTAACAGAAAGGAACTTCTCATATTTTTCTGTTGCATCTCAAAGTCTTCACATGGTGAATTTTTATTTAAAATTATTTAAAATTTGGGTCCTCTCACTACTTTCTGTGGCTACTGATGTCAAGTTGGAAAGGTGTAATAAATTCAGAGTTGAGCATTTTTCCACTCTTCCAATGAGCACAAAACTAGAAAGAGACAAAGGATCAGGTCCACCACAAAAAAGAACTGTGTCTTGGCTGACGTCCCTGTTCAGCTGTGTGGGTTGTGGAAAAGGGAAATTGAATGATCAGACTGGTCACCAAAAATGGCATAAAGGCAGACATTGGTGTAATGGTCTGTAGGGAATTCCCAGATTTCCTAGGGACCAAAAAATATCTTTGATAGAGTGGAAGGAACATAGATCTGCTACTAGTTCTGTTTGAAGATGAGATCGAGAGATTGTTGAAGATGAGACAGTTATGTCTATAGAAAGTGACACAGTGGTATATTTTTAATATGCCTAAAAGGAGGGTTGTGTGTGAGAGGGAATGTGTAGTGGCCTTTTGAACTGAATGGTTGTATTGGTAAAAAAAAAAGTTGTACTGGTAAAACAAGACTGAGTTCCTCAAATCTCAGTCTGTGTAATTTATCTAACCTGTGGTCTGTAAGTATGTGTTGGGAGCAGAATGTTCATCCAGTGGCTGAAATTCAGCACTGGACAGCTTTAGGCAAAAACTACATAAATATTTTTAAGAGATGTAGTAATTAGTTGAGCAGTTTACAAAAGGGTACTTCAATGCCGTTACCCCTTAAACCAAGACAGTATTTTTCCAAATATGAAAAATAGTTATGGTCCATAGTCCTGAGTGGGAAGTGTAAAAAGCAATGGTGTTCACAGGATGGCTGCAAAAACTCAGGCATAAAGAGCATATACTGGGCACATGATATATTACCAAATGTCTGTATACCATAATTAGTAGTCACTGGAGTAGTGACAACTCTAAACTACTGTATCTCCCTTGAGTTCATCATCCATCTCACTTAGTCAGGATAAAAGCCATACTAATGTAAACCTGAATGAAAGCAGTTTACACCAATATCAGAGTAGAGGCATGCTGGAGTGTGCACAGGCTTGCTGGACTAGTACAGCTGTCAGATAAGCCAATAAAATGGCAAGCTTAACTTGTCTGACCATGAGCTTAACTCCTAATTTTGATGCTGAATTATTTTTTTCCTTTTGTAAGTTCTCTTCTTTTCTATCAACTCGACTGAAATTCTTTTGGTAGGATTATATTAGGAATGAATTTAAGTGACCTAAACCCAGATAAGACCTGGCAGCAAGGGAGAAGAGGTAGTTAGTATGAAAAGGCAAGAAAAATTAATATTTTTCCTTTACTCTTTAATAATCTTTTTGTATTATAATGCTTTTATGGCAGACCTGAAAACAATTTTGTGTTTGTGCAATGTGTTAAAACGCAAACTGTACTTGATTTCCTTGGGTGTTTGCCAGTGTTCCATTTTCAGCCTCAGGACAGCTACAGGGAATCCCACATTGCACATCCCACATGCTTTACATGCCTATGTTTTAGAAAAAGTGCTATTGACAATTAAATTCTTAACTGTCCCTACTAGGAATTTGCTTAATATTTAGTGTTATCTATGTTGGCAACACCTCAGCTGAGCCTTTTCTTTGTCAGCTGTCCTTGATCTCTTTGCCTTCCTGAGAACAAGAGAATCTCTTGAAACTGTTCTCTCAGGTGGTCTTGGGTACTAATTCAGCTGCTGTACCATGGATAATAACAATAAAACTGAAGATGTTTTTCAAATTCCAAGTAAATAATATGTGGAAAATATGCTTTTCAGGAATATTTGCACTAGATACAGACTTAACATTTGATTTTCCTCCCAAAACTACAAAATAAAGGCTGGATTGATGCTAGCTTAGTCATTTCCTGTAAATAAAATATAAGGCACTTACCTTTTTTTCTTTTAAGGAATGGGTAAAAATTATTTCACTCTCATATTTTTTTGATCTGTGTTAAATTGATTATTGAGAAGTAACTGGAAAAGTAATTGAGAAACAGTCAAGTGTGTATGAATTTCCATCACTTCTGACCCCCTTGAGCAAGAACAAATTATTTTGGCTCTGTGGCATACTCTGCTGAAGAATATTGTCTGTGTGAGCACAAAAATGCGTGTGCCGTACTGTCAGAGAGGTTGCCACTGCTTCTTCTGTCCAAAAATAGAAGTTTGTCATTCTCATTCTAGAGAAAAGCAGGTATGAACAGTAAATTGACAAAACTGTTGATGTTTTCCCAAAGTATAAAAATCTTGAAATACCAGCAAGAAATGCCTAAAAATCATGGTAGAAATTGAGACAAAGGAGAGAACTTGTGGTTGACCAAGATAGCCTCTATTCAGATATTATTGCTGGAGGACTCCCAAAGTTTTAAAATATGTGAATGTTCTCCGCTGTTTATTAACATTCTTTTCTGAAACAAACCTGGAAGTTTTGGGGGAAAAAGTCGGGTTCAGATGTTAAGTGTAACCTCAGTTTTCTTGCAGAAGATTTGTGTTCTGCCTTCTCAGGGGTGGTTTATTTGTTTCTGCTTATCAATCAATATTTATTTTGATTTTTTTCTTTCAAGATGTAGTAATTGCTAATGATTATTTTAAACAGTGTTACCAACCTATGGCTTTGTTCCTACCCTGTTCAGGTCTCTAAAAACCTTAGGCCTACTGGATGCTTTTACATGCTCCTAAAGGCATCTTGATTAAGATAATTGTCCCCATAATGAGGGCTTTCTTAAATCGTTAAAAGATCTTGAAATACATGTCAGTTTTCTTTCCAAACAAATGGGAAGGTTGTACAGATAATAATGGTAGAAGAGCTTATCTAAAAACAGAAGAAATTTGTCAAATCAGATGTTGTCCTTTTAAAATTTCTCCCTAAGGAGAAGGAAGCTTAGGATATTTTTGTGCCTGTTGAATTAGAAGGTTTAGTTCTGTAAAAGATCTTTGAACCTACTTGGTAAACGCTGTGCTGCTCTTGTTTTCATTTCACCTAAGGCAGTGCCACTTTCACTGGTTTCTGCTTTTTCCCTGAAACTGGAAAATGAGGAGAAAACTCGTGTGCTTTTAAGACTCTGATACTGTTATTTTCAGAAAATGGGGCCTCTGGACATTTGAGGGTCATGACTATTGGCACTATTAAATCACGTACATGAGGCATGAAAAAAATAGCTAACTTGCCTTAGCCACTTATGCTCTAGACTATTTTTCCTCTTTATAGCTTTTTTGGACAGATACTTGCATTACATTTCCTTCTTACTCAGGGCTGCAAATAGCCACTTCTAGCATTTATCTTGGGAAGCATTAAGCTTTGAAGTGAGCTGCCGTGCAAAAGATACAAGCTGAAACTCTAATTAATGTGAATCAGAATGGTTCTGCCCGTTGGAACTCTCCTGTGCTAGGTCCGCTGTTTAGACTTGTTTATACTAAACCAGATCTTGCTCGTGTCCAGAGTTCCCTCTTACCCAGGTGAAAGTGATTTTCTTTCTGTTGCTGGAGGTGAGCTGTGAAGTCAAGAAGGATCAGAACAAGAATTACAAGTGGCATACATTGCTTGTTATAGTCATTTGTGCCTTTTCTTTCCTGAACCATTACAATTTTGAATAACAGAAAACAAATTATTCCAGTGGAAATACCTTTTCTTAAATTTCTTTTTTATTGTTGACCATAAAGAACAATCCAGTATGCAGTGTTTTCCCTTTCCTGGGACATGGAACAACTGTACAGTTTTGTAGTAAGATGAAAGAATTTTATATATTAAAATATTTTTCCGGAATTGGAATTTTTAGTCACCTTCTCTATTGGCTTTGAGTGAAACAGACACTTAAGGCATGAGTCTTTGTAGTGTTTCAAGTTCACCTGACTTAATTCTATCAGTAGGCCAGTCAAAGACTTTTTTGTTTTATATTATCAGAAAATGGTAATCTGTTCCCACTGCTGTTTAGAAGCCTATAGTTCTATTGGGTTTTTTAAATTTCAGACAGATCTCTCCATATCCTTTCAAATCTTCTCTTTCATTCAGCATCTCCAAGGAAAGAAATACCTTGGGTTGTAGCATGACACGTTGTGTTTGCTCCGCATTTTGCTACTAGAAGTTTTCTTCCTTTTATGGTGAGAAATATTTTAAAAAAGCAATCACAAACTGCCCCCTTTTTACTGTTGGATTATAAACTGAGTATACTTTTTTTTTTAATTGCAAAGACTAATAAAAATTGTAGAAACTATATTTTTGTAGAGTTTTTTTTTTAGCTATTAAAATACTGCATATTCTTGTGTATTGAAGACTTTTTTCTTCATGCTTCTGTGTGTTAATCATCTGCAGTGGGTGTCACAAGGGCTGAGTTGCATTTTCTCCTTAAAATTTTTGAAAAATACTTGTGATCTAGAAATTGGAGAAAGAATGTAACAACTAGAGCATGGAGAATGTGTGTAGGGAAAGGGAGAAAACAATGATAGAGCAATAACCCATTCGGACAAATGGAAGGATAAGAATACTGAAGAGGGGTTATGTTTTTTAAAATTTTTGTATTAGTTTAGTTTTTATTTTCCCATAAACCAAAATTCTAGGGTTTTTTTCTTTGTCTCAGACAACAGACTATCTTTGCATGGTGTGTTGGAGAGGCTGTGGTGGTGATTCACAGATGGCTGCTTGATGCAAGGACAGAATTGCATTTTCTGTACTGTTCAGTGGTGACTCTAAATGCCTTTGTGTTGCTTTGTATCACTTTACTGGTTTTTGGGAAAACTGATAAGGAGGAGTGGTAAAATGCAGGCACTGAATTCATGGAGCATCAGTTTTAGATGTGCAACTGCAAAGTAAGTCCTCATCTGCCTGGAGCTGTTTTTTTTTCCTCAGTAATACCAGTGAACCCTACAAATCTCTGTTTGGAATAGCTTTGCTTTTACAATATTATTTTTATTACTGAAAATATAAAAAGAACGGGCTATTTCTTTAATGCATTTACCAGTACATGATGGCTTTAAATTCTTGGGTTTGTTTTTAGATAAATCCATGTGCTTATAACTCTTCTGGTTTTTTGTTTGTTTGTTTGTTTGTTTTTCCCCCCCAGAATTTAAACAAGCAAGCCTATGATTTGGCAAAAGCTTTACTAAAGAGGACGGCACAAGCAATTGAGCCATACATTACTAATGTAAGTGACAACTGCAAACAAACATGGAAATCAATACTTTCTGTAACTGAGCAGTGTTATAAAAAGAATGAATTGCATGAAAACATGAAAAGGGCTGAAGAACAACTTTTTACAGGTTGTCATTTTTCTTTGAGAGAATGATCGTATTAATGAAGCACTGTCCTTTTTTAGTCTAATTGTTTACCATATATAAACTATTAAGTACTTAGTACTTGAGATTTTGGAAATGCAATGGATAATTTACTTCCTACTGTCTTGGAAGACCTTGCAATTCAATCCTTAGAGTGACTGGTATACCAAGTGTATTTTTATATATTGTTCTGATAAAAATACATATGCACATTGTAAGGAAAATTTGCCTTTTAGTAAGGAGATAAGACAATTTAGAGTGAAGAGAATTGAAGATAGAGCAGAATTTTAGTGCTGTTATCACAGCAGTAGAAGAGGAAGGAGTCTAAGAATAGATAGTAAAGAAGAAAACTGAGTGAATTGAGGGTTGTAGCAGAGTTGAATGTAGACATCATGGACACTAATAGAGGATGGATGAGGGGAAGTAAAGATCAGAGAGGAGTATGCTCTATCTTGAGCTGCACAATAGGAAAAAGAATAACTCTCTTATTCTTTAAGCAGTTGAGGATTAGCAGGTCTTACTGCATCTATCCAAAACCTCAGGAACTTGAAAACACTGCAAAACCTTCAATGCTTTCTGTTACTTTCAGACTTGCAACATTTAGAAAGTGGGTACTTCCTAACATTTTTAAAAATCCTCAAAAAAACCTCTTACTTAAACCCTAGTGTTTGGGAAGGTGTTGGTGCATGGGAATGTGTTTTTAATTTTCTTCATCTGTAAAGTTAGATTACAAACTGGGTGCCATTTTCTGAGCTTTCAGGAAGTCTTTACAATAAGCATCTTCCTTCATAGGAAGAACGCTCATGGGGTCTTCTTCTCTTTCTTTCTTTCTTTCTCATGAGAGGTATTTTGTGGCTTTGAAAATTTTCTTTCTTGAGATACATTAAAAACACAGTATCAGTTAGTTTCCTAACCAGGATTATATATATTCAAGCAACTCTGTATCTTGAAAAGCAAAACAGTTCTTCAAGACAGTCTTTAACTTACTTACAGTAAAATGCACTATAATATATATGTGTGTGTGTATATATACATATATATATATATATATATATATATATATATATATATGTATATATATGTAATCCTCTTTAGTTGCCTCTTACCCATCAGGGAGGATGTAGTTGAAAATAGTGTGGAAATATTTTCTTTAATGGGAAGTGTGAAGTTTCCCTCAAGTATGTCAAATTTACCAAGAAGAAATATTTGCTTTCCAGTTGCATTATGCTGCTTGAATACAAATTCTGGAACAATCAGTTATCAACTCCTATGCTTTTACTTTCAACTCCTTAACCTGTCAGCTGTGTAGTGTAGTAATTAGCCAGTTGTTGCAGCCTTGCTTTAAATGTTAGAATACTTTTGAAATGATGGTTTTTTATAGTGGAATAACTCTGAATATAGTCCCACTATAAAAATGTATGATGCACTTAAATTCCTTTTAAGTTCTGTTTCCTAAATTATTTTTAGGCCTGCCGGGGTGAACATCTTGTTTAATGTGTTTTCCTTTATGTATAATACTTGATACAAGACAATGATATTTTAAGACTTCTGCTATGGAATCCTGATCTGTGTGTAACACATTCCATCCTTTCTCTTTTAGGAGTGAAATTAATGTAAGGTTAAAAGTGACTTAATGTTTTAGGATTTAGCATAGAATTTAGAAGAGTGCGTGTATACTCTCGTTCTTGATTTGTAATCTGTTTTGTTTCCCAGTTCTTCAATCAAGTCCTCATGCTTGGTAAAACATCAATTAGTGACCTGTCAGAGCATGTATTTGATTTGATTTTGGAGTTATACAATATTGACAGTCACCTCTTGCTTTCTGTACTACCACAGCTCGAATTCAAACTTAAGGTAAACACTTCTACCCTTTCTATATATTTGAAACATGTATGCTTTGACCATTGTTTTGTTTTTTTCATTAACTGACAAGTTCTTCAAATTATTTGGCAAATAGAACTAATAACTATATGTAAAAATTGCCTTCTCTGCATTGTTTAAAGGAAAACCCATACAGCTCCTCAAAAATTTAATTTAAATTGAAGTGTATTAACCTACAGTGTCTATGTGTGTATATTTGGGATTTGGTTGGTTGATAGTTTGGGCTTGTATATTTCAAGCAATAACTCCATTTTTTGGATGACTTGGGGGCTTGACCTGTTTTATTTCTGGGTTTACTTATTATTTATTGTGAAAGACATCATATTTTGAATATATATGCTAATAATTTTGTCCAAATTGTAGTTCTGTGACAGATGAAAGAAGACAGCTGGAATGCATCAGTATGTCTTGTAGCAATTGCTGCAATGTCTTATGATTTTTCAGGCTTGTTTCATATGTCTGGAGAATAGCTGGTGCTAGCTCTCTATTTTAATGGATATTTTTCTTTTTGACTTCCTTTTCAAAGTGTCTCCATCACTTGGACAAATGTGATGTAACACATGAGTTGATTCTCCCTTCATTCTGCACTACTTTTATTCTGTGTGTCATTCCACAGGGTTTCTGTGGGGACTGTGATTAGATTAGAATTACTCTGTATGTGATCTGTTACTGAGCTTGAGGGGCTGATGTGCAATGGGCCTCTTGTAAGTTTGAATGTTTTTATTACAGAGGACAGATTTTAGGTTTCTAGCACTTTTGCCCTCTTCTTATGGTAATATATATTATCCCAGTGGCTTGTTCATGCCAATTACTTTTCCCTAATGTTGCTAGGCAGGCACGCTACACTTGCTGGATGAGGGGGTTTTTTAATGCTTTTGTCATTCTGTTCACATTTCTGAGAGAAGTAGGGTTCAATTTACTGCTTGCTGACTGTGTCTTCAAAGCAGACCTTTTTTCAGCCTTTAATTCCTGTTTCTACAAATGGCAAACAATTATCAGTCTCACTCCAGTAAAAATAGTACTTCTGCAGCTGAAGGTGTTATTCAGGATATTTGATCTTACCTGCTGCCATAATAGTATATAATTCCAGTACCTTTCCCATCTGTAAGTCCACTAAAATCTTCAGGTTCTTCAATTGTCATCCTACTCCTTCATTGACTCAATGTTTCATGATTTTCAATACTGATGTAATTTTTGAGTCTTATTTTATTGGATTTCAGTCTAGTAGCCAATATCAATTTTTTATTTGTTTGTTTTGTTTTGTTCCCTCTTTACCCAGGCCGGAAAAAATTCCTGTCTTTCTTCAGCTAGCTGATTTCAGCCCTAAGCATTTCCATGTTTTCTTTGTACTTCTTAATTTACAACACATTTTTTTCATGTTTGCATTTCTGTTCTTTGTTTAGTGTGCTCTTTCCAGATGATGTACATGTATTTTGTTGCTTTCTGTCTCCTTCATCCTTAGCGCAGTTTTCTTACTGTGGTCTGAACCCTTAAAGGGTAAGTGGTTTGCGTTTGATGTCTGCAAGATCAAGTTTAACAATGTTTCCAGGAGACATGTAGGTTCTGATAGCTACATTCTTACCACTCTTATTCCTTGTTGGCTTCTTGAATTTAGTATAGTTTGTAGCTATTCCAAAAGCACTGTAATCATTTGTTACTCCATGTGTGTGTTTTGATACTTCAGGTTACAAGAAAAAATAATATATGCCTATTGTTTCCCGTTGGCTGTCAAATGACCCATCTTTTAAAGAAGAAAAAAAGCACCTCTCTTTGGAATAGGATACCCCTGGTTTAAAGTTTGAAATGCTGGAACTGGTTTCCCAGAGAATTTGTGGGTGCTTCACCTCTGGAAGTCTTTAGGGCTGTGCTGGGTGGTGCTTTGAGCAACTTTGGTCTAGTGGAAGGTGTTCCTGCCCACAGCAGGGTGGTTGAAGGATGTCCTTAAAAGTCCCTTCAACCCAAATCATTTTATGGTTCTAAATGAGTTGAGGGGTCTTTAAGATCTTTCTGTGGTGAGAAGAGTATTTTGAAGCTAAGTGTTCTGAAATATGGTCAGCCTGTGTTTTTTCTAAGATCAACGCAAGTTCATTCTACATGCAAACCTGCCAGTGATGATTAAATACTTTCCACTCCAACAATAGCTTTAGCTTTATTCTGAACAGCAGCAGCTAGTGTCAACATTTTTTAAATTCAGCTCCAGGTTAATGGCTCATTAGTGTGTTAAGAATAAAGTGTGATTTCAATAAAACTCAGAGTGATTATGGTTGAAGACAGCCAGTTTTTATTGCTTCAAATGAAAAGAAGCTAGAGAGCAGTAACCCTGTTACGCTTGATGAAGCCTTGGTTTAGGTGACTGGTAAAGGAAAAACGTGCATGACAGTCCATACTGAAAATGGAGAGAGGGGAGTTGTTTTATTCAATAGAGGTCCATTAAAATTAACAATACAATAGCCAAGAGCTTCAGTGAGTCCTGCATATCATTCAGAGCATGGACTCAGTGGTTTTGTCTTTTCTGGATTTGGCACGTATTACTGTGTCGCTGTATGCCCAGTTAAGGAGCCTTGTCCTCCTGAGCTCGCTTACCATGGACTACTAGGTACTTAAGGTTTGTACAGTATATTTAGGTGAAATATGTAGTTTCACTGGAACATCCAGTTTTTGTTCTATGAAATTGTCTGATATGGCCCTTGAATACAGAGTTGTGATTACAGAAGGCAAATATTTCAGTAGTGCTTAAGAGGTAGTGGGACAGTTAGTGTTTTCCAAGATCTCATATTGCTGCTTTGCTCCTGAGGATATTTGTGTTATTTCTTAGCAGATGATCATAGAATCATATAATACCAGGTTGAAAGGGACCTCAAGGATCATCTGGATAAAATTTTCATGGCAAAAGCACAGTCTAGACAAAATGGCCTAGCACTCTGTCTAGCTGGATCTTAATTGTCCTATATCAAGGAATCTACCATTTCCCTGAGGAGATTATTCCAATGGCTGATTGATCTCATGGTGAAAAACTTTCCTCTTGTGCCCAGTGTTGAAGGAAAGCTGTGGTTGTCTGAACAACTGCGTTGTGGAGATGTGCCAAAATGATCTCATCTTGCACGCACTGAACGCACGGAAGGGGACATAGTATATTTACGAAGACAAATTGAATAATTTCCTCTATATTTTTGAAAATATTAATTTCTTTTTAGTTGGCTTCAAAAGCAGTAAGTGAAAACAAATTTTGGCCACATGAAGTACACTCATGGCAGACTTACCTGAGCAAGATATCAAGTATTCTGGCTCACTTGCAAGCTGAAGTGCAAGCTTGGTTTCAAGTGTAAAATTGGCTAGTTCTGCATGAATTTGAATGGATTCCTCCTGGTATCAGTAATGTTACCTCTAGTTGCATGTTCTGTACATGGAACAGACTTTCTGTGTAATATCTTATTTCTTTGCTTCTAAACATTTTGCCTTGACAAAAGGAGGCTCAGGGGAGATCCTCTCACTCGCTGTACAACAACCTGAAAGGAGGTTGTAGCAAAGTGGGGGAGTTGATCTCTTCTCCCAGGTAATAAGTGACAGAACCAGAGAAAATGGCCTTGAGTTGCACCTTGGGAAGCTTAGATTTGGTATTAGGAGAAATTTCTTCACTTAAGGACGTGTCAAGAATTGAAATAGGCTTCTTAGGGAAGTGGTGGAATTACTGTCGCTGGAAGTTTTGAGAAGGGAAGTGCCTGTAATAGTTCGTTCATAAACATGGTGGTGCTTGATTAACTGTTGAGCTCAAGGATCTTAAAGATTTTAGTTTTCCAACCTTTATAACTCTATGATCCTGTGGTTCTGTGGCATGCTTTGAAAATGAAGTGATGATGGTTTCTCCCTAACCATCAGCTGAGCTTCACTGAGCCATCTCCTCTGCCTTCTGGTTGATTTGTGGCTTGATGGGACTTTGAGGATGTAAACAAAAATCTTTCGAGTTTGTAACACATTACCTGACAGGATCCAAATCTCTTGCTCTTCATCTCCATGAATTTTTTTGCACTCTTTCTATCAGGAAACCTTCTGGTTTATCTTCATGGGTTTAGGGTTGTAGACTGTCTCTTTGAGTGGGGGTAAAATCCAGGGACCTTCTCATCAGAGACCAAATAAATTTTTGACCATGTGTAGAGGGGTTAAAAACTCTTAATATGAAACTTGTGAGAAAGTTTAGGTATCTCTAATACTGTTGAACCTACTCACTGTTTGGGATGTAAACGATGTGGCCACCTAGTGTTCAAGCACCTTGCCATTTTGGTACAGCAGTGAAGGCACAGGTAAAGGCTTTCTCCCTGTGCCCTTCCTCCTCCCCCCAGGTAGGCTGAGTAGAGTAGAAGGTTGAAAGGGGACATGTGCTCAGCAATGAAAGGCCAGGGGAAGGAGGAGGAAAGGATTAATTTGTGTTCATGCTGTTTGTCTTCCCAAGTGATCCCTATGTGAGACCCTGCTTTCCAGGAACTGCCAGGACATCTCCCTGCCAGTGGCAGGAAGTGAATAATTCCTCTTTTTGCTCTGTTTGTACACATATTGAACTCTTGTTCTGAACTCATACTGAACTCTTGTTCTCTTGATGTATGGGCCTTTTAACCTTCCTTCTTTTCCCTTCCTCTCTCTGTTGGAGAGAAGGGACTTGGGTGAGTGTTTGGCTTTTGGTTGGGGTCAACTTGCCCTAGCTCTATAGATTTATGTAAAGAAAAAGCTCCTGTGTTCTCAGGTGGCAGAACTCTGTTGTTAAGCTCTGTGAAACTGTGTGAAATCATGGTTGCATCTTACTAGTAGTTTGGTTTTTGCCTGATTATGGAAAGGAGTCTGGGGAATTAACAGGAGAATGACCACTGTATTAATTTAATTTAACCTCTTCTGTGAGGGTCAGTCATTCGTGCGTGATCTTGACATTTTAAAGGTGATGTGTATAGAGATCTAGTACTGACACAGAAGCACTATGGGTTTGGGAAAGAGCTAAAAGTGTATTATTGTATGGGTCAGCTTGTAGAAGAAACTAAAGGAAAGGAACTTTTTTCAAACTTCATACTTAAATTTTAGGAATTTCTGTTACAGAAAGCAAATAACATTTAAATGTTCAGAGAATGAAAAGCTCATGAATAGACTGTTTTGGAAATAATTGTCATGGGGTTTAGGCTTTTATCTTACTGTTTTACTAAACCAATATGATGTAATAAATAAAATCAATAAAAGGATGACTTCTTATTTTACAGCTGCCTTTCTTCCTGGGTATGGTAATTAAAATTTTCAGAAGTTTCAGATTACGTGTCCACTTCTTATTCCCAAATCTCTCCAGGCCCCGAGTGCTGCCTAGTCTTGTGGACTCAGTAGTGGTAACAATCTGACTGGCTTCAGCTTCTCTTGCTGACAGACTCAAATGTCTAGGCCAAAGAGCAGCTGCCTGTGTGCTGGGACCATGTATGGGGAACTGAAAATACCCATGTTTGGTGACAATTTGTATTGACAAGTCATGATGGAACACTATTAGAGTGCTGGATTTACTTAAGAGGTGAAGGGTCTGACTCTTCAAGTACAGAGTGTCTCACAGAATGGAGAAAGATTAAGATTTTTTCAGAGTTTGATGCCTTTTTTATCACCCTCAGAAAAAGAGCAGAGATTAAAGTAGAATAAAGGAGAGAAACTGTAGCAGCAGTGTATTCATTCAATAGGAAGTGCAGGTTTATTTTTGTTACCCCTTGGAGTGTATATAACGGTGTTTCAGGGAAGCCAACATCAGGGTAAAAAATTTAGAAGGGACCAAATAATTATTTACCAAGGTCCATAATCACAGGTATTTGTTGTTTCTACAACAGGACTAGAAACACAAGTGGGTTGTCTTATAATTGGATTAGTGGCTGATACAGCAAAAGCTTCTTCTGCAACTAATTAATTAAGGATATTTTAGGGTTTTTTGTTTTGTGGGTTTGTTTTATTCTGTTTGGTTGTCATTTTTTTCCTCTATATTTCTGACTGGATAATTAAGCAGATGAATGTTTAGTGTGCTCCCAGCTCTTCCACCTGGCTCCTTCTTCT
The DNA here is from genome assembly GCF_028018845.1 of Melospiza georgiana. Classification (NCBI taxonomy): domain Eukaryota; kingdom Metazoa; phylum Chordata; class Aves; order Passeriformes; family Passerellidae; genus Melospiza; species Melospiza georgiana. Next base: position 59,485,890 of record NC_080431.1, on the reverse strand, counting down.
ACATTCTGGATTGTCTTGCTCTGAATCTGTGTTAGTTCCCTAAAAAAATTCAGAGATGCTTAGTATTTTAACATTTTGTTTAGGCAAGAGAGGATAGGATGTAAGTCATGAAGGCTGGACTAATGCAGCCCAAAAAAAGAAATTAGAAGTTCTTAACTATGCCCCACAGAACAAGAATTTGTAGCATAATGGGCTGAAACTCATTAAGAAAAAACTATTATTTATTGCAGATAAAGAGGAGGTGGTTGTAGAATGCTTTCAGTAATATCAATGTGAATGTTAATTGGAAAAAAATTAGTCAAATGCAAAAAACCATATTAATGGGTTTGCTGTTAGTGCTTTGAATACTTAATACTAAAGTGTATTCCAAAGAGTTAGTCTTTTGTAATGTAGTAATATATCACTGTTAGTGCATCCTTCACTTCTCTTGCTCTCTTACTTTAAGGATTTTACAAATGCTTTTACTGTTCTTAGGGTTCTGAATTAAAGACATGCTGGCAAACGTTTCAGCCCTTTTATGGTATTGAGTCAGGAGAAATAGTTTGTCTCTAAAACTGTGGTGTCGTATAAAAGAATTCCAACAGCTATATTGTGCTCCTATGTCTTGTTCATGTTCAGAAGGGGATGTTGAATTTATAAGAGTTCAGAGATGCTAGGAAAAAAACCCAGTATTTTACACAGTTCTTAACTTTTACCAGAAAAAAAAATGGGGAATAATAATGGATTAGTAATATCACCTCAGCAATAATCTGGCCTAATTAATAGAAATTAATTTTAGCTGCCCATTTTCAAGGAATTGTTGCAGCCAATTGGATTTTCTCCCTTTTCTTTAATAAACAAAGGAAAAAGATACGATGAACAGTAAGTACACACTAATTGCACAAATGTTAACATACATTTCTGAAGTATGCATTAAGGTCCATATTCTGTGTGTTGAATTAAAGAATGTGATGCAAAACAGTGATAAAACAAGGCCTTCTCTGGTATATTTCCACTATTACTGTTGGTGCTCATTTTCAATATAAAAGGAAGACTATCTGTTGTACTTCAGCAGTTTTAAATATAGGCTCAAATAAAGGACACATCCTGTGGATCTCAGATCTTGGGTACTTAATCTGATGTTCTCTAGAAATTTGTATTCTGGAAACTGCTATTTTTGACTAATATTTTTAATTAAGCAATTAAGCACTGTTTTAAAGAACTGTATACCAGACAAGCATAGATTGACTTCTGTAAGTTTTGTGTTGTGTCTGAACTTATACAGGCACATATCAGATTTCCTAACAATCAGTAAACAGTAAGTAAGTGTTAAAAAGATGTATTTTTCACCAGGCTTCTTTCACAGTGGTTTTTGTCTTAACATTGTTCTTCATTTTCACAGTCTTTATTATTTTGTCTTCTCAAAAAAATAATGAAGGGCCTTTGCCTTGACAGACTTTTGTATATAAGAGAAGTCTATTAAGCTGTATTGTGATATTTCTAGAAATATGGAAGTGCGTTGGTGTAAAAACTGTACAAAACAGAACACTGTTTTTTGGATTAGTTTTTCTTTTAACTTTAAGAAAAATCTGTTCGTTTTCCAGAGCAATGACAACGAAGAACGTCTGCAGGTTGTAAAACTTCTAGCAAAAATGTTTGGGGCAAAGGATTCCGAGTTGGCATCTCAAAACAAACCACTTTGGCAGTGCTACCTGGGGAGGTATATTCTGGTTTAGTTTCCTGTCCTGGGAGGAAGTATATTCAATGAAGTCAAATGCATTTGATTTGGTTTTTTTTTTAAAGTGACGCAGCTAAGTCTGAATTGCCTCCTGCTGCTTTATCTGAGATCTGGCAGATAATGCTGAAGCAATTTTACACATATCTTCCACATCTGTCATTCCACAGAGTGAACGTTTACAAATCATCTCCTTAAATGCTCATTTTTTTTTAACTAGCTTTGTTGCCATTGTCAAGAAAAATGAATACTTTAATTTCTGCACAAGTGAAACTATTCAATGATGGATTAATTTTAAACAGCATCAAAGGATGTTTTTAGTATTAGGTGATATTAAAACTGCTCTTGAGGCTTTTATGTACAGTCTTTGTGTATGAGTTTAATTTTTTTTTAATGGTAGGAGTACCTTAAAAAAGTATGTAGTATTTATGATGCTGCAAACATACTTAGTTTCCTGTTTTTTGAAATATTCTGCCAGTTTGAGATAGAAAATACAGCTGGAGCTTATAATTATGAGAAACTCAAGTTTGGCTACTATAAAGAAAATATTTTTGATTTGAGTAAAAGAGTTACTGCAAATGCCATAGTTTATAATGTAGCATTCAATCATCAAAAGCAGAGTCCTCAAAGAAATGCTACTTTTAAGAATCGAAGAAACTTAATTGAAGCAAGGTATTTTGCATGAAAATATTTAACTATTTAAAACATGAAATGTCATCAAAAATTACCACATCTGATTGGGCCCAAAGGAAAATGCTTCATTATGTTACACTGTGATTATGTGCAGTTTGTTCACAATAACTGTTTTCTGCTAGTTATGGATCATATATATGCATTTACCACTTATAAAGATTTTCACCAAGTTATAATAAAATTTTCACAAAGTTATAATAGCTGTGTTATTGAAGGAAGCATTCATAAAAATCTCTTGATTTTTGAAAACATAACTAGCTTTTACTAAAACCAGGTATTCCTTAAAATCTATTTAAGATATCTATTTTGATAAATAAATATTTCAATAGCAGCAGTGTTCTAAAATTACATTTTTAAGTTGTTTCATGCCAAGGATTTTGAGGATAGCTTGAAAATGCATTTAATTTTGGAAGTTATCTTCTAATTGAATCTAACTAATTGCACCAACAGTTTTATTATAAAATTACTTGTATAATAATTAAAAATGTGAAAATACTAGTTTCCAAGCATCAAATTGAGTTCAGTCTTCCAAAAGGAAATCCAATTAAATGATCCATCTCAGAAGAAATTTGTAGCAGACTAAATACACATTTGTTTGTTGCCTGTCATGCAGTACAAGGAGGGGATGAATGTCACAGTCTTATAAAATTTTGAGTTTCTGATACATTTCTCGTGGTTAATTAGGTGTAGCACTACAGAAAAGGAATTAAAATATATCATATATCTTTCTAATAATTTTTTGTCTGCCTGGGAGTTTTCAATGTGTACCAGGACAAGATAATTCTTTTCATGTTCCTAACATGAATCAACAAATGAATATGAGAATTTTTTTTAAAGCTAAAGACAGTGTACTTAATACTGTGAAGTCAGGGATGCTATATGCTTGTAACCATGCGTGGGAAGCATAAAAAACATTTTCAGAAGTATATGACATGGTGTAAAAATTATCAGATTGCTTTGGTAGAAGTGGAATTGTAGTTGTAATGCACTGTCTTGTTTCTAACCAGGTTTAATGATATCCACGTACCTATTCGCCTTGAGTGTGTCAAATTTGCAAGTCATTGCCTTATGAACCACCCCGATCTGGCAAAGGACTTAACAGGTATCAGTTTCATTATAACATTAAAATACCATTTTTAAGACTACTGGAAGAGTCAAAAAGGCCAGCTGTAATCCCAAGTAAAGCTGTCAGATTTTGTGCAGTACCTGATTGATTGTGGAATTCTAAGTCAAGTCCCTGCCTTCAGTGTTGCTTCTCAGGCTCAGGGGATTGTACACAAAGAATGCCTCCTCTAGGGAGATCTCTCTCCCTCTCATACAGCAGCACTTCCATTGCATTCCCAACTGCTGCTGAAGTTAAGCACCATGGGATCAGGTAAAGACAGCCTGCCTAACCTAATGGTCCTGGTGTTTATTAATTAGGGTGCTTAGGGGAGACTTAAGTTCCACAAAGCTGAAATGTTTAAGTCTTATACAGCCGCTGTCTAAAACATAACAGTCCTTGTAACTGACCACAACTTCTCAGTTCCATCTCCTTCAGATCAAACACAGCCTGAAATTCAGGAGCTCTGTAGGAAGAAGGCAACTGACATCAATGGAAGCCTTTAGTATTTGCTGCTTCCCATGTCTTAATAAAAAAACCACATGTAATTAATGAGAATTGGTTGGTTTGCTTTGTAGACTGTATCTTCCCCTGATCATCAAACTCCTACATGTAGTTTTTTTGAGTCAATATCTTTGCCTAGTTGGCCTAAGGAGGGAGTTAAAAGGACTTAAAAGTGCATGGGATTGCTCTCCTGCTTGCTGGGTATTTGTCAAATTGGACACAAATAGAGACAGGCTGGAGTCACCCTGTAGTTACAGTGTTATCCAGAGATTAGCTCAGTTAATTGGAGAATGGAGCACCATGGTCATAGGTTTGATCCCCATATGGGCCATAAGGGTTGGATTTGATGACCTTTGTGGGTCCCTTCCCAACTCAGAATATATTGTGACTCTGAATTAAGCCAGCATAAAAAACCCAAAAGGTTCTGTGTCTTTCCTTAATAGAATGCTGAAAATATTTTCATTTTTAATTATCAGAATTGTATTTTCAATTTATTTTATTTTTACATTGCAGAAAGACTTTGTGCCCCCTCTAATGGTTTCCTCTGGGAAATATAATTTTGCTTGCCCCTCCTCTCTCTCCCCACAGTGCTTATCAAAGCAAAATAGCTTAAAAATTTCTGTGGCTCACTGGTATTGGAGACGAGAATGTTTTGTGTAATGGCAGTGGTTTTCATTTGTTTCAGTTTATGTTCCTGTGAAACAGTAGGTTTTTTTAAAAAGGCCTATTTGAATTTAAAATTTCATAGTCTTCATAACTGCAAAGCATTATTTTGAAATATGCTCTTTTGACACTTGGGCTTATTACTGGTAATGTTAATGGCCAGTGTTTCAGATGAGACTTGAAAACTTTCACTGGTCATTGAATAGTCATGACAGAATAGTAACCTCTGGTTCTTTCATTCAAAATAAAGTTTGAATTTGCAAAGTTTCTTAAAGTTCTCAGCCTTGCACTGATGTATGCAGTGAACTGCAATCTTAACTTCTGTTAGGGTGTTTCTACCCTTTTGTGCTTCTAAAATAGCCTAAAATACAGCTAAAAAGATAAATGAACTTTGCCATTTTATTTGTCAGCTTTTTAAATTGACAATAGGTAGCTAACAAATTTGACATGTAAAAGCAGTTAGGCATTGATAATGTGAGATTCTTGGTGTTAGTGAATGAGTAGCAGTGTACCAGAATAATCTAGAAAAATTGTTTAAGATGGATAAATTATGATGTGTCTAAATAAGCATTATAGTTTGAAGTATTTCTTGATTTGTCCCAGTTTATGATGCTTACATGGCTTATACTGTTGAGTTTTCCTGGAGTAGGTGAACTAGATTCCTTGTGGATAATACAGAAGTTGTGAGCAGGTGTGCAACTAATGTGCTCTAGGAGCCAAAAGGCATGGAGTCTGCAAGAAGAGAGTAGCTTCTAGCCTGGTGTAAGACTTTAAAATGTATGTGGTGTGGTTAGTAAGTTCTCAAGCACTGTCTATTCTACTCTACAGCTCCAGTCCTGCTTGGTTATGATAGTTGCTAATGTAGACATAGTGTAACTTCTATAAGAAATAATAAAAAAAAAATTGCAGCCACATAATTCTTATTTCAATAATGCCAGTAATATACATCTTTAATATTCTAAGCAAATATGAAGTTTTACTGACATTCCAGTTGGTCTTAGAAAAAATTATTTGTTTCTTAGTGCTGATGCTTCAAACAGAATAAAATAATTGTTCTGTTTCTGTCTAGTGGGGAAAGTAGCTGAAGTTGTATGCTTACATTTACTCATGTTTTCCCCCCAGAATATCTGAAAGTAAGGTCACATGATCCTGAGGAGGCCATACGGCATGATGTTATAGTATCCATAGTTACTGCTGCTAAAAAAGATCTTCTGCTTGTCAATGATCACCTGCTAAATTTCGTCAGAGAAAGGACACTGGACAAGAGGGTAAGACATAATTAGCATTGGTAGTAGCTGTTTTATACTTCTAAGCTGTAATATTCACCTTATTTAAAATCAGCACTTCTAAAAAATGCTCTACTGATTTTAAATTACAAATGAATACCAATATAAAGCAAAAAACCTTGATGAAATCTATTTAGTGAGGTACCTTCTTCCCATTACTAGAATGCTACATTTTTCATTGTGCTGTATTTTATTTAAGATATGATTTAAATAATTAAATTGGCTGCAACCCAACAATGTTGTTCCAGTTGTCTAGTCCAGCAAAACTTTTGAATGAAAGAAAACCTTTGTAAAACATTCTAGCATTTTTCTTAAAAATTTTTTCAAGCAGGTTTCAGAATGTATTGCATGTATTGCAAATTACCTGCTTTTAATTAGATCATTGAAAGACTGCAAATCAGGGTGGTAGCTTTCTAATTTGAATAGTCTTGAATTTCAGTTTAGATTTATTGCATTATTTGGTAAAATTTATGATGTTTGCTACTTAATTTAAAGCACAGTAAACCCATTTGATGATGGTGAACTTTAAAAATGATCGCCTAATTTTTTTTCATTTGGTGACATGCTTTTTCTTGTTTCAGCCATAACAGAAATACAGATAGTAAGTATGGAGTGTGAGAAAGGGTGCTGGCTTAAATCAGTAATAATTCTAAATTCAAGAGGCATACTTCTATGGTAGTTACTGGTGTTGACAGGTTTAGTGTAATAGATGTGATGCAACATACATCCTAATGAGAAACTGTTTCACTAAGAACTCAGTTCAACTTTTTTGTGAATTAAATTATGTTATTTTGGTGTAGATTAGGAAATATGTAACAGAAAATTCTACAGTCTTTTTGGTTTTGAGTTTTGAACTGCTAAACTGGCTGCTATTTCTTTTTGTCAAGTGGAGGGTGAGGAAGGAAGCTATGATGGGACTTGCACAGATATACAAGAAATATTCATTGCAATCAGAAGCAGGAAAAGAAGCTGCAAAACAGATATCATGGATCAAAGATAAACTTCTGCATATATATTATCAAAACAGTATTGATGACCGGTAAGTTAATTGTAAAAGGTGGGCAATTTAGTGTCAAAGTGTTATAACTTGTTATGAAGATCTGATTTTCCTTTGTGTTCCAGTGCTGATGAGAAGGAGGAATCTTGATAATCCTGTTTGTTTTGATTTTGATTTTATAGCTGCAGCCAGATGTTGACCTGTGCTGTTTTCTTCTACTTTATTATTTCTTATTTGAAGGCCAAAAGTGGTTCTAAAGGGTGTGAGAGGTCAGAATATTTCTCAAGTCTTAAGTGTACTTTGCCACTGCTGCAGTAGAGGGGATCTTTGTTTAAATATCAATAATGTGTTAATTTTTATGTTAAAATTTAGGAGGTAAACCTGCTTGAATAATGTTGGTTTAGATTTGCATGTTGTTCCTGTATGTTTCAAAGATAGCATATGTAGTGACAGTGGGCAAGCTATATCACACTGCAGAAATTTAGGTTTCTGTAGCAGAGAAGCTGTGAATTTTTTGGTTTTGTGATGAAAGCAGTGCCTCTGTCATACCAGCTGTAGCCTTGTACACAGTTTTTGGTATTGAACAAGAGATGGTTGCACATGGGTAACATTTTTGGGAACAGCTCTGCCTTCACTAATCAAGGTCATCGTGTTGGCTTTGGAAATGAGCCTTCACAGTGTGTTTGGATACTAATGGCGTTGCAAACCCATACAAGTCTTTTCAAAGATGCAAAACCTCAAAAAGTTACCTTCAAAACAAGTAGTTATTTCATAGTGCTGTGGAAATGGACTGTCTGGATCCTTAAATCCAGTCTTACCTGTGGATATGTTTCTTAAACTTTTTGAACTAGCTGGATTTGGGTTTTGATCACCTGCTCCAAATGTGTATAAGGAGTATTGTTTTCTTTTCCAGCATAAATATACATGATTGTTTCTAATAGTTTGCTCCATTCTATTAATACTGATCTCAGTATTGGACCTCAGTCTTGGACTTCTTGGTATTTGGGAGTAGCATGTGGGCTTGGTTTCTCTTTTTTTATTTTCTTCTCAGTCTTTTCTAGGTAACTGTCGGGCTCAAGCCTCTCTCTCTTCCTTTTTCCAAATAAGGAGCTTCATGTTACACTGAAGCTTTTAATAATTCCCTTGGGAATATACCTGCATTTATATTGCAGAAGCAAAAGTCATGGGATAAACTCTGCCTGTGGGGAAGGGGCCAGATAAGGGTGGAAGGAAGTCAGCTTCTTCTAATTGGTATCTGAATTCTCCTTCTGGGCTTCATGATTTTGTGTGATATAATCAACATGATATTTCTTTTTTCTTAAGCATTATTATTAGTAGTAGCAGTATTATTTTAGGGCAATTAATTTGGGTCAGTTCATAAATTTATCCCAATACTGACTTGTAATGAAATTAAATGATAACATCTTATTGGGTTGGTAGTTAGTATCTTTCTTGAATTGTTTGATTTCTTCTAGATTAATACTTGTGACTTTGATAATTTTAGGAGATCCGTTAAATCTCCTAATGCCAGCATTAACACTGTGTTTTCTATAATGAAAAATTTCTGTTTAATTTATGCTGAATTATGTCAAATAACTTGAGCTTTAGGTTTTTGAATATCTCCATAATTTTTTTGCTATAACCGATGTTTTGATAGGGCTGAGAATTTTTGAATTGATGTTTCAACAATTCCAGGCTGTGTTCTTCCTGCACATCTTAAATGTCTTAATCCTGTCTTTCAGGTTACTTGTTGAACGCATTTTTGCTCAGTACATGGTCCCTCATAACTTGGAAACAAACGAGCGGATGAAATGTTTGTATTACCTTTATGCAACACTGGATTCAAATGCTGTGAAGTACGTGCTGCTTTTTACTGCTTGCAAAATAGTTTTTAATAAAATGGCATTGTAAAGTAGCTCTGAATTGTTATCAGTAGCCTAAGTCAGTGGACAGAAATAGTTTATAAACTATTAGAAAACAGAATGTAGAAATAGCATCTATTTTTCAAGTGAGATTTTGAAAAACCCTGAAACTTACAGGATGTTTTCTAACAAGATGCAGTACATTTCAACCATAAACAGGTAAAAAACATAGTGTTAAAGATCTGGAAAGAAGCTTGAGGGCTTGCCATTTCATGTCTGCAAAGAGATAACACAGATATGGTAGATCAGCCCTAAATCTTACCTGACAACTTCTTAATTGATAAGCTCCTTGTTGCAGCAGCCAAGTTGTCTTGAGAAGTTAATTGTTTGTCTTTCCTCCTTCGTTATTATTGTGTTATGTGCCTTCTCCAGCCTAAAATGATACGTGCACCTGAATTTGACTAATAGCAGTTATGCTGCTGTCATGTTCACAGTTGGATTGATTTTAGATAGTTTTACTTTGTTTTTCATGTAGTAGTACTCAGTCACTTGAAAATCAAATAGAGGGTCTTTTTTTCCTGTGAAAGAGACTAGAAAAGGCTTTGTATATAAATGAATGCCTTAAAAGATCCCAAAGCCTTCTAATACTACAAAAACTGATGTTTGAATCCCCTTAACTTCTTGTATTGCCTGTTCAAAGATATGGCAGTTATAACAAACTAAAATTATTAATAGTATACTAAAATTAAAAACTTACTGTTCTAGTAATTTTTAGTGTAGGCTAAATAAAAGTGCATAATGGATTCTTTAAAGTTACTTGTTATTTCAGGCAACAAGTAACTTCTGAATTCTACAGTTCTTGTACTCATTTTAAAGACATAATTTGTTCAGTTATTTATATAGAAATGATTTTTTTCACTTGTGGATTCCATAAGTTTTGTAAATGTGGCTGTGACTTCTATTTATATGGCTTACTATTCCTGGAAAATGTGTTAATTTTCTGTTTTGCTGAGTATCTTTCATGCATCTCTTATAAACTTAATCATGTCCACTTTTCACAATTTATTCATCTAGTAGCTGCTTCCTGTCTGCAAGAAAAACATTGTTTTGGTGATAGAAATCTTAAACATCTGCTTTAACCTACTTCTTGGTATGCTTTTAGAAGAGTCATTTCAGGCTTGTACAAATGAGTTCTTAATGGACAAGTGATTAGTTACTTCCTCCTTCTTTAAAAGGCAGTGTACTTAAGCATCTGAAATGAAACTTCGTTTCAGTCTAATATGACCAAGTTATTTTCCATGGTATCCTACTAGGAAATATTTAGCCTTTGCTCACTCAGTGAAAGTTGAGGTGATAAGTACATTTCTGAGTCTAAAATTGAAAAGACTGTAAAGACTAATTTTGGACAGTTGTGTTACTCCTTGAACATTTAATTTTGACAATTCTTTTAATTTTTTCTATTTTTAGAGCATTGAATGAAATGTGGAAATGTCAAAATCTGCTACGACATCAAGTAAAGGATTTAGTTGATCTAATAAAACAACCCAAAGTGAGTTCAACTTATCTTTATTCCCCAGTGAATATGCATTTTTAGTTAATGTACTGTTTTTTACCCTTTTTTGCTATCTCAAGCTTATTTGTAATAGCAGATAGAAAATGCTGTGAAAGTCAACTGATACTCCATTAGACTCATTTGCTGAAGGAAATGTGTATACAAAGTATTTGTAAAATTGAAGACGAAAAGGGTATTATAGAAATTTCTAAAATGTTTTGCCTTAGTGTTTGAGTTCCATCTTGCCAGAACTATTCTGGCTCTTGGAACAGGGTGAAACCAGCATATTGTTTTTGACTGCCAAATCAAGTAATTAAGAATAAGTACCTATATAAACCCTCTTAAATTGTTATCTTACATGTGATTAGTAACTTTGAAGAAATTGGAATATTTTTGTCCCAACAGGTTATTCATTCCTCTTCCCTCTCAGAAATTTCTTAAATATTGTACTGGAGATACCAGACTACAATGTAATTTTCTTGTTTACAGATTTTGCTTTGAAGGGAAAAATGAGAATTTATTGAGCATTTAGGATATTCTCATAAAGTGAATTTCAGTTTGTTTTAGTTACATCTATGTTCTTACTCATGTTTGGGTAGGGGAATTATAAAACTAAATTCTTGATATGCTTTGAAATATAATTAAAACTTGACTTTAATGCTAGAAGTTTGATCTGATGCTTTTTTAACAGAAATAATATAGGGTAGAAAATGTTGCCATGCTCAAATTTCTATGTGCCTCATTGTATGATTTTTATTTTCCGTGTGTGTCTATATTTGTACTGAGATAAATTTAATGATTATCCATTTGCTGGAATTGCCTGAACCAGGAAGAGTGGGTAGCGGTGTGGTTGGAATATCTAAAGTATCTGATTAGACATGCTAGTGTCCTGCTAATAAAAAGATACTGCAGTGAAATTAATAATTTTGACTTAGTGTGTTAAAAACATGCTGTAATATATTAAGTTCTAAGTGCAGTAAAGGCTAGCACAACAATACTTCATTGTATCTTGGTGACTGTTTTGAAATGCTTTTCATGTACTGTTTAATGTTCTTTGATGCATTTAATATTAACATTGATGCATTTAATACCTGAGCTAGTTCCATGATATTTTCTAGTTTTCAGTTGAAAGTGAAATTTCAACTTTTCCTTGTGTTTTCAGAACTTGTACAAGTTCTTTTTCAGTTGTAAAATATCAAATGCGGTTATTTACCAGGAAAGTTTTGATGCCAGCATAAGCATTGCATTCAAGACACAGTGTGTGCTTTCGACATGTTTGTGTTTTGTCCATCTGGATTTTTTCCTATTTTTTGCTCTTAAATGCTAGTTCTCTACACTTGGATATTCTCTTGAATAACAAGACTACATGGGAGAATTTAGATGGTTTGTGATAGAGCAGAGCAGGGAAGAGAGGTGTCTGAGGGGCAGCTGAATGCTGTTCTTTGAAGTGTTTGTTTGCTTTTATTTCTCAATACCAGAATAAATAAGTAAAACTTTGTGTAAATTGACATACTAAATTAAGTAAAATTCCCAGATGCAACACTTTTGCTGCCTGCAATGGCACCTGAGACTATCACATACAGTCCAAGTACTAATCTTGAGACAAATATTCATTAGCAATTCAGAGCTATGTAAACATTTATTTCTTTCAGGAAGCAAAACTGAGATCAAATAGTAACCTTTTAGAAAATGAGTTTTTGTGTGCTTTTTCACTTCTGTCTAATTTCTTCATGCAATCACTATAGCTTAGTTGTTGATTTGTTCTCCTGTGGTTGTTATCCCTGTGCCAAGTGTAGGCAATGTGAGAGCTCTCAGAGATAAACTAGAATAGGACAAGAAATAGTGTACAGATGTTACCACAAAGAAATAATGTACAGATGTTACCTTTGATTAGGTAGTAAGAAAAAAAATAAAGATTGCAGTAAGGGTGATCAAATATGGGAACAGATAGCGCAGAGATACTGCAAAATCTTCATCCTTGTAAATATTTAAAATGCAACTAGAAGTTTGCCTGAAGCAAAACCTGATCCTGCTTTGAGTAGGCAGTTTCAACTGTGTGACCTAAAGTTGTCACTGCCAACCTGCACTATTCTGTAACTGTAAGTCTTTGAACTTCCCAGTCTACCTTTCTGCCATTTACTGAAACTCTGTGAGCATCCTCCTTATTTCCTCTTCAAGGCCTTCTCAGACAAAGCACTATTGAGGAGGCTGGAAATGTGTTAAGGAAATTTTTATTGCTGCTGGTCATAATTTTTCCTGACTTAAGAGAGAAGGGACATCAAACTTACCTTTAAGTTACTTTTCTGAAGAGCAAAAGCATAAATCACAGCTCCTCTGGTTTTCTCCTTCTGCAGCGGTGTACAGGGAAATAAAATACATAACCTTCCCTGTTCGTTTGTAGAAAAGTGGGTGAATGCTGTTTTGTGTCTATTGGAGTATAATCTTCATTTGCTGCAGATGAATGCAAAATTATGTACAAGTGCCACAGCACTATGATCAAGTGCCACAGCAGATTTTCTTAAAGGAAATGTTTCTTAAACTTCTTTAATCTGTCGTAATTCAATATAGTTATACTCCTGTAAGTTAATACTTCTGCCTCAGGTATTTGACTTTTGGCTGAATTATTAGTAGTTTGCTCAATGTTTTTTGATGGGAGCTTAAGCCAGAGCTTGAAGATTAGGTAGTATTAGGAGACCAGAACAGTCAGGGTGAAAGAAATTCCACAGTACAGTTTTTGTTTTCCCGAGTCACAAGAGATTCGAATATGGGAAGTTTGTGTCTGCTGATAGCATTACTTGAATCCTGTAAATTATATCTGATTTCTGTCTTCTATAATTTTTTTGTCTGAACATGTGAATTCAGCTGTGACAGCTAGGAGTCCTGAAAATGATGGTGTTCCTCTGAGACTACACACTGCAGATAGCCCATTCATGCTGTTCATAAGTTACATGGTAGATTGAAAAGTAATAAAAGTATTTTATGTAATTGATCTGTAGCGATGATCTACCTTTTACTTCCTGTGTCTACACTGAATTTGCAGTGGTGGTTTTTGATTTCTAACACATTGATGTGTTAGCAGAATGGATGCTGACTTGTTGTTAATGCAGTCTGGAATCTTCCTTGCTCAATATTCAAATGGAAATAAATAATGAAAATTTTTTACTTAATCCATTTTTCTTTTGTGACTTGCAGACAGATGCCAGCAGTAAAGCTATATTCTCAAAAGTGATGGTTATAACAAGTAAGTCACTGAAAGTATTTACAGTGTCTCAAAATTACAGTAGAACTATATTGCTTTCTTGCTTTAAAATAATTTGGGGTAAGTTTATAAAAAAAGCATTTTGCAGCAGATAAAATCTAAAGCAAATAATGATAAACGTGATGCAGCAATATGCTTTTAAGAATGAAGGCAACTAAGCAGAATTACTCTCTTGCTGTAAGAAGACATCAGTCATGAAGCCTATCACATAGCATTTTGGCTGCATTGTGGACTAATCAAGGTCTAGATGATCTAGGTGTTAATGTCGATTTTAACATTTTTTATAGAGTATATATTCATAGATGTTAACTAAACTACTAAGCTGTGTACTAACTTACCTCTCTTCGGAGGTTTTAGTATTGTAAATGTCATTGGAATGTAAGAGAGTTTGGATTTCACTAGCAAGGAAAGCACTTCAAAAGCTGAAGAAGTTCTGTGTAAGCTGAACTATTGACAAAGAAATACCCACCATCCCAAAAGCAACACTTTTTCTTCTCCAGGCCCACCATGCCAATAGCATTAAAACTAGTATGAAGAAAAACTTGCTTTATGATTCTGAAAATTTGTTTTCAAATCCTCCTTTAAAAAAAAATGCCATTGGTTCTGGCAAAAAAATAAACTACATAAGACTGCACATTTTTGAAAAATACAGAGGAAAAAAATGAACTGTGTTGCTTCATTGGCCATGATACTAATCTATTTTTCATTGGTTTGTATTTTTTCTCATACTTTTAGTTCTCAGTTTATTTTTTAAAAAAATCAATACAGCAAAACAAAATCATAATAGAACTTGTTTTGAACCAACCATCCTGTAGTGCTACACCACCTTCTGTACCAGCTTTGCTTAACACTGTCTGGACCAAAAAATATGAAGCATCTTAAATAGTAGACTAGTCCTTTGCCAAGAAATTGCCTTGCTATAATATAAAACATAAACATAAAATGAGGATGTAGTTGAAGAAATGCATTTTAAATGCCTTTTTTTTTGATGTTTTAAGCTGTTGTAAATCTTATGTTTCCTTAATGCATTTTAAATGCTGTTTTTTGTTTTTGAATGTTTGTTGTAAAGCTTAGGTTTACTTAAAAGGTACTTTAGCAAAAATACCCTTTTTGATGTTTTTCACACTTGTTGCATTGGGTTATCTGTATACAGATTATATTTTCTTGTGGAGTTCAGGCTTTACAGTATGAGGTCAGTTTCAGCTGTTAGTAATATCATTATCAAGAGCAACTAGACCTGCTGAAAATTGAGTGTGAAGGGTGGGGAAAACAATTAGCCAAAGGAAATTTGTATAAATTTGTGTCCTCATAGATATGTCTGCTTATTTTGAGGTGTTTTATGGTTTGGGTTTTTTTGTAGTTTTTCTTTTTGTTCATTTGGTTTGGGTTTTGTGTGGTTTGTATGATGTTCCAAACTTGTGCAATTTGCATAAATAGTGAACTTTTTTTGTTATTTAAAGGAAACCTTCCTGATCCAGGGAAAGCTCAAGATTTCATGAAAAAGTTCACACAAGTTCTAGAAGATGATGAAAAAATAAGAAGTCAGTTAGAAATGCTTGTTAGCCCAACTTGTTCTTGCAAACAGGCTGAAGGATGTGTGGTAAGAATTGCTCTTAAAGTGTGAATATTTTTGGAATAGAATTGATTAGAAATTTAATCACAACTTATATTTCAGAGGGAAATAACAAAGAAGTTGGGCAATCCAAAGCAACCAACAAATCCTTTCCTGGAAATGATAAAGTTTCTTCTTGAGAGAATTGCTCCTGTGCACATTGATACTGAATCCATCAGGTATTTTTTTGTATGTGTTGTTGGCCATAGATCACAGAGTTTGAAACTGAGGTTTCTTACTTTGTCTTTAAACACAAGCAGTAATAGGCTGGGTGGATGTGGCTTAAGGCTTGGTGACCTGCATTATTTTCTTCTGTTTCATTCTGTGTAGGGATTTTTCTGTCCTTGTCCAGAATGTAGTCACAGAATCAATTGCATTGTCACTCAGCATAGCTGGGATGACCTGTCAGTAAAAGTGAATGTGTTGCTGACAGACGAAGTATGGTTTGTGACCAGCTGACTTGTTTTAAAACAAATTTCTGTCCAGACTATTCAGCTGAAACTTTCCACCCAGAATATTAGCTCATAGTGATATAAACAGTAATGTAACTGAGGAAGTAAAGGTTATGATGATGATGAGGCAGCAAGACTTCAAGGAAGAGTGAGCCAAAGAAGTTATGGTGGGGGAGGATTGCTGAAATTATTTTTGCTGAAATGATTATTTAACTAACAGCAGTATTTGACATAAGCCTTACTGTCAAGAAAAATATGCAGAAGATAGGTCTTATAAATTTATCATCAACTCTTAGCAGAATTGTTAAATGGTTATTATTTTTCCTCTTGGTTAGAGACTAACTATTATAAACAGTTATTCTCCATCAATTATTAAGAATCTGTAGCAGGTTGTAACCTCAGCATAGTTCTTATTGAGTTTGTTGCTTGTAATGCTCAAATTGTTTTCTTATTTTGGTCATCCTTCCAGAGTAATTTGTATATAGTTCTTAATTCATGATGGATGAATATTTTTTAGTGTAATGCTTCAGAATGCTTTGATTTGGATAGGAGATGAGGGCAACCAGATTATGTATGTAGTTGACATATTTGGTTTGTAGTAGGCTTATGTTTTAAATAAGTTGCTTTAATAAGATTGTTTTCACAAGTTTAAGATGTAATCATACATGGTGGAATTGCAGTAACTACAAGATCATATTTTGTTTTCCTCTTCAGTGCCCTTATCAAACAAGTGAACAAATCTATAGATGGAACAGCTGATGATGAAGATGAGGGTGTACCTACTGACCAGGCAATCAGAGCAGGTCTTGAATTGCTGAAGGCAAGTATAGTCCTGATGGCCAGTGAGTATGGGAAACTTTGCAAAAAACTTTGTTAAAATAAATTTTTAATTAGCACTTACTGCTTTTAGTCAAAAGCATGTGGTGCCTACCTGGTAGAAACTGGTTTGGTTTTTTGTGCTTCATGCTCGTCTTGGCACATCAGTAAGGCTATTTTAAAAATGATTTAGAAACTTTTCTGTGAGCCAAAAGTAGTTGCGTGTGAGACAGTAGCAGTGCAGTTTTGGTTATTAGAGCATGAATTCAGCAATTTGTAGACATGGTGCTGTTGTACATCAGTGCAGCACTGTGGTTCCTCTGTGTTCCACCTAAGTTGGGGTCTTACCTATTTCAACTATGAGTAATCTTGAAACTGGGCTAACATAGCAAAGACTGTCAAGTAGTCCAGGTGGGATTTGACTTCAGAGGCCTTAAAATCTAAAGGACTCCCATACTGAAGTTTTCAGAGTATTTTAGGTGAACTAAGGACTGAGTAGATTCACCTGAAAGGGTGAATCTCTTTATCCAAGTGTGAACTTTTATCTAAAAGTGCAGATACCCAGTAGCACAAGAATGCATCTGAGTAAGAAAGAATGAATCATTTTGTGAAGGAGTATATGCTTGAATGAAGGCTTCCAAGTCAATATTTACATATTTGTATGACCTGGCATTACACATTTAAGGAAGAGGAGTAAGACTGCCTTAAACAAAGAGGTCTATACATCATCAGAATAATACAGGGAGAACAAATGTAGAAGTCCAGCATTGGGAATACCATACAATGAAGTGGGAAGGAAGGTAACTTAGTTAAAATAGGAAACGGCATATGAAGAACTTCGTAGACTTTGAGGATTGTTTCTCTGCCCTAAGTCAGAATATTATGTGTAACAAGGCTAATAATCAACAGCCACTTAAAAATGAAGAGAGGACCACATTTCAAGGAGGATCAATTAAGGGTTTCTTTATTTAATTTTTTTTAACATGGGAGGGCTGTCATACCTGAAAACAGCCAAGTCCAAGAATCTGAAGGAGAGGTACAGAATCTGTTAAGTTAATATGGAAAACTTGAGGGACTAGAGGCCCTATTGAGTATGTCTGTGTTGCTATTTTAGAGATAGGAATTTCACTTCAGAGCAGAATCAATTCTTTCCCTGAGGAAACAAACATGAAGTCTGGAGGCATGCAAGCTGGATTCCTTTCAGAAGAACAAAATTGAGATGGGCTTCAGAAGCACATGTTGTGTTCCATTGCCTAAAGTGGATTTAGTCATTCTGAAAATACTCTGAAGTAAAACTCCTGAAACATGAATATTGCTTCCTTAGCATCAGTTGGGTTTCTCCTAAGACCTGCTCCTGCTGTAACCCAGTACTTGCTAATGTCACTGAGAAGTTGTCCTGGTTTAGGACAAATTAGGGGAAATCTCCAAAAGGGAGCCCCCCAAAACAAAACAAACCTCCAACCACCCCTCCCCCAACACCGGGTTCGGGAAGGAATTTCTCGGAGGAGCAAAGTGGAAAACAAAACCTATTTATTTACAAGTAACAAAAGAACACTCCCCAACACAAGAAAAGGAAAGAAACAGACTTTGTGTATGGTGAGGGCGTCAAGCTTCTCTTGCAAGCTCCAGGTGTCCTGGACGTCTCAGGTCAGGTCCGGAACCGGTCCAGCATCTTCAGGGGAGGGTAAGAAAGAGGGAGCAAAAGAAAAGGAAAAAAAAACAGCGCAAAAAGCAGAAAGCAAGCAAGCAAAGCGGCTAGCCAAGCCAAGCAGCAAAAAGCCAAAAGCCAAAAAGGCCTGGTCAAACACTCCCCCCCTCTCTTCCCCGCCCCGCCGCAGCAAGACGGCCGGGGGGGGGGGGGAAGAGAGAAAAGGCACAGCTGCCAGACACAACACACGATATTGGGATAAAGGCTGTCAACCCACGACACTCCACCCCTTATCCCATATCGTGAATATACAATAAAAACTTTCATTTCACTTACTCACACCTTTGACACTTACGCATTCCTCTCATCTTACTTGCTCAGACCTTTGACACTTACAGTTTCCTTCTGTCTCACATTCAACAAACAATGACATTCATATATGAGTCTCATCCCACAATCAGGTCTCCCTGAGGTACACACCGTGTTGTTCCATCTTTCTGCATTATCCACCATGTATAACCTGGTCCTTGAGCAAAGACAATCCCACGGATGGGTTTGTCTGTACTCGAGGCAGGGTTGATCCATACTGTCTTTCCCAACAAACCTCTGACATGGGCCACTGGGGCTTTATCCCCATCTACTATATTAAGGAGCTCAGACTGAGCAGGACCTGCTCGGTTGGTGGAACCTCGAGTGTTAACTAACCAGGTAGCCTTTGCTAAATGCTGCTCCCAGTTTTTTAAAGACCCCCCACCCAATGCTTTTAAGGTGGTTTTTAACAATCCATTATACCTTTCCACCTTCCCTGCAGCTGGTGCATGATAGGGGATATGGTATATCCACTCGATGCCATGTTCCCTAGCCCAAGTATTAATAAGATTGTTTTTAAAATGAGTCCCATTATCCGACTCAATTCTCTCGGGAGTACCGTGCCTCCAAAGGACCTGCTTTTCAAGGCCCAAGATAGTGTTACGGGCTGTGGCATGAGACACAGGGTAGGTTTCCAACCATCCCGTGGTGGCTTCTACCATGGTTAGTACATAGCGCTTGCCCTGGCGGGTCTGAGGCAGTGTGATGTAATCAATCTGCCAGGCCTCCCCGTATTTGTACTTAGACCACCGCCCCCCATACCAGAGGGGCTTCACCCGCTTGGCCTGCTTAATGGCAGCACACGTCTCACAGTCACGAATAACCTGAGAGATACTGTCCATGGTTAGATCCACCCCTCGGTCTCGTGCCCACTTATAGGTGGCATCTCTACCCTGGTGGCCTGAGGCATCATGGGCCCATCGTGCTAAGAATAACTCTCCCTTATGCTCCCAGTCGAGATCTATCTTCAACTCCCCTATCTTTGCAGCCTGATGTACTTGCTGGTTGTTTTGCTGCTCTTCATTAGCTCTACTTCTGGGGACATGGGCATCTACATGGCGAACCTTCACAGGTAACTTCTCTAACCGAGTAGCGATATCTCTCCACTCTTCCGCAGCCCAAGTTGGTTTTCCTCTTCGCTGCCAGTTCGCCTCTTTCCATCTCTTCAGCCATCCCCATAGAGCGTTGGCTGCCATCCAAGAATCGGTATACAAATAGAGCCTTGGCCACTTCTCTCTCTCTGCAATACCTAGGGCCAGTTGAATAGCTTTGATTTCAGCAAATTGACTGGATTCGCCTTCTCCTTCAGTAGCCTCTGCAACCCGTCGAGTGGGACTCCATACAGCTGCTTTCCACCTCCGTTTCATCCCTATGACGCGACAAGAACCATCGGTGAATAGAGCGTAACGCGTTTCTTCTGCTGGTAACTGATTGTATGGCGGAGCTTCCTCAACCCGGGTCACTGGCTCTTGTTCCTCATCCGCGACACTAAAGCTTTCACCTTCGGGCCAATTTGTAATTATTTCCAGGATCCCAGGGCGATTTAACTTCCCAATTCGAGCGCGCTGTGTAATGAGGGCAATCCACTTACTCCAAGTAGCATTGGTGGCATGGTGGGTAGAGGGAACCTTTCCTCTGAACATCCATCCCAGCACCGGTAGTCGGGGTGCCAGAAGGAGTTGTGCCTCTGTACCAATCACCTCCGAGGCGGCTTGGACTCCTTCATAGGCGGCCAAGATTTCCTTTTCTGTTGGAGTATAGTTATCTTCAGACCCCCTGTAGCTCCGACTCCAAAATCCCAATGGTCGGCCTCGGGTCTCGCCAGGCACCTTCTGCCAAAGGCTCCAGGACAGACCATGGCTCCCGGCTGCAGAGTAGAGCACGTTCTTCACATCTGGTCCCGTCCTGACTGGACCAAGGGCTACAGCATGAGCGATCTCCTGCTTGATTTGGATGAAAGCTTGCTGCTGCTCAGGGCCCCAATGGAAGTTGTTCTTCTTGCGGGTAACCAGATAAAGGGGTCTCACAATCTGACTATACTCAGGGATGTGCATCCTCCAGAAACCTATAGCACCTAAGAAAGCTTGTGTTTCCTTCTTATCAGTTGGTGGGGACATAGCAGTGATTTTGTTAATAACATCTGCAGGAATCTGACGCCGTCCATCTTGCCACTTCACTCCCAAAAACTGAATTTCTCGGGCAGGTCCCTTGACTTTGCTCTTCTTAATGGCAAATCCGGCTTCCAAGAGAATATGAATTATCTTCTCTCCTTTCTCGAACACTTCTATTGCTGTGTTCCCCCAAACAATGATATCATCAATATATTGTAAATGTTCTGGAGCCTCACCCTCTTCTAGTGCAGCCTGGATCAGTCCATGACAGATGGTAGGACTGTGTTTCCACCCCTGGGGCAGTCGGTTCCAGGTATACTGCACTCCCCTCCATGTAAAAGCAAACTGGGGCCTGCATTCGGCTGCCAGAGGTATGGAGAAAAATGCGTTAGCAATATCGATGGTCGCGTACCACTTTGCTGCCTTGGACTCCAGCTCGTACTGCAGTTCCAGTATGTCCGGTACAGCCGCACTCAGTGGTGGAGTCACTTCATTCAAGGCACGATAGTCCACAGTCAATCTCCATTCTCCGTCAGATTTTCGCACAGGCCAGATAGGGCTGTTGAAGGGTGAGTGGGTTTTACTGACCACCCCTTGGCTCTCCAGCGCTCGGATCATTTTGTGGATGGGGATCACGGCATCTCGATTCGTCCGGTACTGCCTGCGGTGCACTGTTGAGGTGGCAATTGGCACTCGTTGTTCCTCTACCTTCAAGAGTCCTACTGCAGATGGGTTCTCTGATAGTCCAGACAAGGTATTCAATTGTTTAATACCCTCTATCTCCACTGCAGCTATTCCAAAAGCCCACCTGAATCCCTTAGGATCTTTGTAATAGCCATTCCGGAGGAAGTCTATGCCCAAAATACACGGAGCCTCTGGACCAGTCACAATCGGATGTTCCTGCCACTCCTTCCCAGTTAAGCTCACCTCAGCTTCCAACAAAGTCAACTGTTGTGATCCCCCTGTCACTCCAGCAATGGAAACAGGTTCTGTCCCCACGTGTTCCGATGGCATTAAGGTACACTGTGATCCGGTGTCAACCAATGCTTCATAGTCTTGTGGCTCTGATGTGCCAGGCCATCTGATCCACACCTTCCAGAAAACCCGGTTCTCCCGTGCCTCTTCCTGGCTGGAGGCAGGGCCCCTCTAAGCCAGATTGTCCTTCTTTCCTTGGGCATATGCCTTAGAAGTTCCTTCAAGGGGATCGGACATGTCATCGTCATCAGCATACTTAACATCTCGGCTACGAGCGACCGGAGCTGCTATCCTTTTGGTGATACTTTCTCTTTTCTTCAAATCATGCACCCGTTGTGCCAAAGCAGCGGTGGGTTTTCTGTCCCATCTCCTCATGTCTTCTCCAGACTCACGCAGAAAAGCCCATAACTCAGCCCGTGGGATGTACCTTCTCTCCCCATCAAAGGAGCGCCAGCGTTGGACACCAGGGCCTCTAATTTGTACAGCTGAGATTTGAATAAGGTCCTCCTTAATCTCTTCCCGGAGTTTCTTATGATTCTCCTCTATTTTGTCCTCTAGTTTCTGCAGTCGGGTTTCCACTGCTGCAATTCTGGCATGAGTTGGGCCATGCACAGCGTCTGCATACGCTCGAAGCTTCTTTGCCATATCGAGCACAGTCTCATATGTATCATCCCGCTTCATTATTGCTAGGGCAGAAGCGTATTCAGGTGGCCCAAGTCGCACAAGTTTCCTCCACATTATAGGTGTGCATGGTACCAGGTCTGGATTCCTAGTTGTTGTATCATCTGAGAAAATGAGCTCTGCCACCGCCATCTCTCTCAGGCGTTGGATCCCCTGTTCTATGGTCTTCCACCGTGTCTGCTGCATATAGAGATCATCCGTACACAGGTATCGTTCTGCTACGCTTCTTAGGACCCGTTCCCAGAGGCTGTGAGGGTTAGCCCCCCTCATCATACCTTGATCAATGACAGGATCATGTGACAGGGATCCCAAATGCCTCGCTTCAGTACCATCCAAAATTGTAACCTCCCCTGCAGCATCCCAAAGGCGGACTAACCAACTAATTATAGATTCGTCAGGTTGTCGTCTGTAATCCTTTCTTAGGCCTCTGAGGTCCTTCAGAGAAAAGGAGTCAATATTAGCTCCAGATTCTGTGCCCCTTGATGTGGCCTCTGATTTTGGTGAGGGTCCTTCTCCTGCATCATCATCATCATCCTCCACCTTTCGATCAGTCTTGCCTTTACACTTCCCACCTCTTGTATTAGCTGCAACAGCCATGGGTTGGGGCCTATTGTCTGATTCAGCTGCTAGCCTGGAGCCTGGGATGTTAGCTGCAGCCTGGGTCACTGGGATAGTAACTAACTTATCTCCCTGTTCCCTTTCTGCTATCTGCTGCTCCACAGTATCTAGCAGAGTACGGTAAACAAACGCCAAGGCCCAGCTCACTGCAGTAACCCTTTCCTCCTTAGTATTACCATGGCACTTCTCCCTCAAATACTTTGCCACCTCGACTGGATCCTGAATTTGATCAGATGGAAAGTCCCAATCTATAGGATCGGAAAATTCCTTTAAAGTCTGGCCCATGTCCTCCCATTTCCCACTCCAGTCAAGATTTTTCCTGCTTTGTTTTACTCCTAAGTCAGGAGTGTCTCTAACCCCTCTAGAAATCTCAGTCTTCATTTTATACACACTCCAGACAGTATAGAAAAGGCTTAATAAATTAAATGCCAGAAAGATGGTTTCTTTCAAACTCAGGGGAAATTCAGTATTTTCTAATAGAGATGTCAACAATTTGGAGGACAAGAAGGAGGACAAAGGCTGAAAAGCCCCTTCCCCTTCTTCTCCCCAAACAAACTGAGTAAACAACCATAACAGCAACCCATACATTCCTGAAATAAAGTCCAGCATTTTTATCCGACACATCATCACACATAAGACCAGCACAATGACTATTCTGGTTAGTGCCCCCCGCTTACAAAAGCTACTTATTAGGGACAACATCAGAGCTATTTTTGGGTAAGGAAATAACCCCAGGGACCACAAAAGTATTAAAACTTCAAAAACCCCTAGGGACCAGAAATACCGGCAAGCTTCCACTCCAAATGACATTATGAATCACCAATATGCCCACCAAAATAGCCAAAACCAAAATATTATTGTTATAGGTTTTTTTTCCACTGTTTTTTTTTTTTGGCCTCTGTTTCCCGGCCAATGCACCAAAAAGTATATTGTCCTGGTTTAGGACAAATTAGGGGAAATCTCCAAAAGGGAGCCCCCCAAAACAAAACAAACCTCCAACCACCCCTCCCCCAACACCGGGTTCGGGAAGGAATTTCTCGGAGGAGCAAAGTGGAAAACAAAACCTATTTATTTACAAGTAACAAAAGAACACTCCCCAACACAAGAAAAGGAAAGAAACAGACTTTGTGTATGGTGAGGGCGTCAAGCTTCTCTTGCAAGCTCCAGGTGTCCTGGACGTCTCAGGTCAGGTCCGGAACCGGTCCAGCATCTTCAGGGGAGGGTAAGAAAGAGGGAGCAAAAGAAAAGGAAAAAAAAACAGCGCAAAAAGCAGAAAGCAAGCAAGCAAAGCGGCTAGCCAAGCCAAGCAGCAAAAAGCCAAAAGCCAAAAAGGCCTGGTCAAACACTCCCCCCCTCTCTTCCCCGCCCCGCCGCAGCAAGACGGCCGGGGGGGGGGGGGAAGAGAGAAAAGGCACAGCTGCCAGACACAACACACGATATTGGGATAAAGGCTGTCAACCCACGACAGAAGTACATGGTTAGAATAGTAGGAGAAGAAACTGAGACTGGGGAAATAAATTAAATCTAATGAGGTCATGTATAAAGACAGCTTAAGAGCTACTAAAAAAAAAGAAGAGCAATGTGGATCATGAATCAAAACCAGGGAGAGTATTATAAATGTTCCAGTATGGCAGTGGAAAATGACTCTTGATGAAGTGTCCTAGTATAAGTGGACCTTTAAAAAATGTTAACATGGCTTTCATCATGTTTTGGCAGGTACTTTCGTTTACGCACCCTATCTCATTTCATTCAGCTGAAACTTTTGAATCTCTCCTTGCTTGCTTGAAAATGGATGATGAAAAAGTGGCAGAAGCTGCATTACAAATTTTCAAAAATACAGGAAGTAAAATTGAAGAAGACTTTCCTCACATACGATCGTAAGTTGTTTATCTTACTCTGAGCAGTGACCTTTACTGTATAAGATTTTGGAAGTTCTCACTCTGCCTTTCATCTGCTGTAGCGTTATCCTGCATTCTTTTGGAAGAAAGTATTATTTCCAAAAAGAGATTTTGAAAAACTAAATTGTAGTCCTTTTTGAAGAATGGAAGGGAAATGAATATATCCAAAGTAGTGACAGGTAGTATGTCACTGATACTGCTATAATTAATATTGTTGCCCTTCAGAATTACTTATTCTTTCCTAAGTTTTATATATATATATATATGCATATATATATGCAGTGTAAGAACATTCCTTGCAATTTAATGGCGATATGTAGGCCAAAATATTTCCAAAAGAACATTTAGTACCTGTGCAGATATCAATACCTATTTTAGCACATAATATTTTATCAACAAAACCTAGGATTTTTTTGCTTGCAAGTTATGTAAATAATTTTTTTCTTCTTGTTTTTGAAGAAATTACCCAAACAAAAGCAATTAGTGCTTTTGCAGAAGTGTTGTGATTTTTATATGTATATCTGTACTTCTTTGTTAGTTTGATGTTTTGGAAAATTTTGCATTTGTGAAATTACTTATCTCTTGCTCTGTTTGTCTATTTGTTTTGTTACACAACTGTTTAGTGCTTTGCTTCCAGTGTTGCACCATAAAGCTAAAAAGGGACCCCCTCGTCAAGCCAAGTATGCTATTCACTGCATCCATGCAATATTTTCCAGCAAAGAAACGCAGTTTGCACAGATATTTGAGGTAATATTAAATACTTGAGTTACTTTTACTGATCTTTTATATTGCATATGTAAACTAAGGGATGTAGTTGCAAGTTGTAGCAGATTTAGGAAATATGTTTTTCCCCTTTCCTTTAGTTCTTACATGATTTTGGCCTGAAGAATGATAGTAGAGGGTGTTCTTGTATCTCGTGATTCGTCATGTTTTAGGTTGTTTTTTTTAAGAGCTGGTAGAGTAAAACCAAGTGTTAGGCTGTGTACTTGAACCATGAACTATTTATAGAAAGAGGAACCATATGCTACTCCTTACCACTGTTGAAAATGGTCAAACGTATTTAAATGGTTGCAGAAATTTAGGAAAACTGAATTGTGGTACAGACTAAGTGAATTTTTTAGCTGTAACTGCAAATGTGCTTTTTAATTAGTGGCCCTCAGCCTCTTATCTTGAAGGCTGAATCATAGTCCATTACTGGAATTGCTAGCTTGAGATCTTGTTCTCCCACAATAAAGTAGGCTTTTTAATCCATTGTTTCCTAAATGGTCATGCTTAAGCTGTCACTTTTTGAACTATCCAGAGGTGATAAATATTTTGTCTGTCATCTTGACCTTTCCTCTGACTTGAGAAAGATTTGATGGGCTAGTGAATGTATCTTTAAATAATCAATGGTTCTTTTGAAATTGTATTTCTGAAATAGACATGGACAAGTCATTCCCATCCCTTCAGTAAGACACAGATTATATCAGAAATAGTTGAATTTGTTGTATTTTTTTTTTAGCCACTGCATAAAAGCCTGGATCCAAGCAATTTTGAGCACCTCATTACGCCATTGGTTACTATTGGCCATATAGCCATGCTTGCACCTGACCAATTTGCTGCCCCTTTGAAATCTTTGGTTGCTACTTTTATTGTTAAAGATTTGCTAATGAATGATAGGGTGAGTATTTTTAAAACCTTATATTAAGAGTATGCTTTTTCTGCAGTATCATACTCATCAAGTTCTTGGGAAAATATCTGGCATGCTGGTTCTGCTTTTTGTATATAGTTGTCTTTTGATTTACTCATGTAGTTTGACTCTATTCAAAACACATGGTACAGGAAAGGAGAGTTCTACTGATTTGGGAATCTTACTAAAGTGATGACCTGCATAGCAAAGCATTTCATCATTTGTGATTTGGCCTTCATTAAAAAGGGGAAAATTGTTATGATTTCATTCTGTTTCTTATCTTGAGTGAGTTGTGATTTTTAGGAAGTATATTACATTTGAAATTAAAATACACTATTTAAATGGAGGACTGAATTTAAATTTTTTGAACAATTTTGTGTTCATTCTAAAGTGATTATGAAGTCAAAAAATGAACTCGTGCATTGCTTGAAATTGCTTAGGGAAAGATACACACTCTAAAACAGTAAAATGTGTGTGAGGTTCCAATCTACTGGATATGGAAAAACTGTTATTTTCAAAGCAATGGCTATTATGCCCTAAAGGAATAGTTTTCAGGTAACAACAACAACCAGTGCCTTTATTAATCTTGAATTTGCTGATACTTGGATAGTGAGGTATCTCACTTCTGTAGTGGTTACTTCTGTAAGATACAGTAGGCATACAGCTGACCAGGGAGTGCTGCTGTATTGGTTCCAGAAGCAAACAGAAAGAGAAGGTTATAAGTTTCACTGAAGAGTAACTGTACTGTAACAAATGTAACATTTTGTTTAGCTTCCAGGAAAAAAGACAACAAAGCTTTGGGTCCCAGATGAAGAAGTGTCTCCTGAAACCCTTGTTAAAGTGAGTAGCATGTACTATGTTTTCCTGTCTCTTATGTTTGTAATACTTAATAAGGATTTGCTCTTGGGAGCATATTTTTAAATTATTATTTTATGCATAAATTTATGTACACACTTTATTAAGTTTTTATATGAACTCTTTATAGGTGTAGTTTTGTTTTCTGACACTTGACTGTGATGATAGCTGGATTACTTAAAGTAAAATTATTTTTTTTCCTCCTCTTCAATATAGGAGTTAAATACTATAGAAATTTTGTTAAAAGTCTTTTCTTTTTCTGTTGGATTTTTATGCCATTCCAAGAAACTTTCAGTGCTGTTTTGGAAAAAGAAAAATGGAGTTTGGGTTTGTAAGTTTCTTCAAATGAATAAATCTGATTAGAGTGTTTATTTTTCTGTGTTTGCAATGTGTATTAGAGAAAAACACGGATTTAAGAAAAATACATCACTTTAAAATAGTGGGGGGTTTGTTTTGGTACTTTACTTAAAAATGTCGTCTCAAGCTTTTTCTTATTTTGGAGAAAGTGTATTACATTTTCTGTACTCTGTAAGAGATATACTGTCAATCAATTTTTCGATGAATTAGAAATAGACTAACGATGTGGAAAATATATTCTATATCTGTATTTGGTTTTTAAATGCCCCTCAGAACAGGGATAGATTTTTGCTTTCACTTCTTTCAGAATGAGATGCTTGTCTTTTATATTATGTTCTATGTTATATCACTTGTTTAGTTTCTAATATCTTCTGAGTAGAGTGGCTCTGGTTTTAAAAAGTTCTTTGCCTTCACTCAAAATTGTTAAACACTTCCTAGCAGACCTACTTTTCTGCTAGGTTAATAAGTACTTTGGTTTGCAGTTTGGTACAGAACATATTACTGGAAAGGCTTGGGTTTTTTTGAATTTGATTGTTGCTTTTAGTTTTTTGACTCCACAAAGGATAGTTTTCATGTTTGTGCAAATCCATAGTTGCACACTATACTCCAAAAATGGTTTAAAGAGAATGCACCTTTGTTTTAAATTAATGAAGTGCTAATTTTAAATAGACATGATTTCACTTGAGTGATTATACATGTAACTTGAATTAGTAAGTATTAATTGTTTTTCTTAATTATTATAAATGATTTGTGAAGCTGCAATAACTCTCTAAAATGTACTTTTATATTGATAAAACTTCTCATACATCTGTCTATTTGGAAAGGAATTAACCTGCAGAAATTCTTAAGGCAATTTACAGTTGAAGCCAAGCCTGAAAACTGTAAGAAGAATTTATTTCAATAGCCTGTGAAAACAGGCTATTGTGAAAATTGATTTGCAAATTTAATTAACCTTTATTACTACTGCAGAGCTTAAACTTAATGTATGCTCCAGACAATGCCATTAGTTTATGAATGATTTCTCTCTGATCGTGGACTTTTCTTCACTCTGGTTTTTCAAGCCTCTTTTTCCTTTTGTAACATTATTATATATCTAGCGAGGATTTTCAAACTAGCAGGTTAGAGTATGAAAGTGGGAAGGAGTGCTGAAAACTAAATTGTGGTATTGTCCAGCCAGCAGATGTAGACTGACCAAGGATAACCTTAGTTTTGGGTGCTAAACCTTTTGTGGAAGGCTCTCTGCAGAGAAATGTTCCAGTACAGTATTAACTATGAATTGGATTAATGATTATATGAGTTAGACTGGAATTCCTACGCTGGACACTTGAGTTCTAAAGCATTTTGTCTCTCTTGGCAGTGACCTGTAATGAGTACTGTGCACCATGCAGGTGACTTGTGTAGTAGCAGTGATATTTCTTGTTTCCTTCCATATCACTGGAATATAAATTTATCAATTTTAAAAAACAGTTTTAAAGTTTAGCCAGCTGCTGCCATAATGGTGATGTAGTAGGAAGACAGTGTTGTGTTTCATATGGCTCTGTCTCATTTTCACTTTCTTATCTTTTCATGTTGTGTAAAAATAATTTTTCATCTCGGAGGAGAATTCTAGGCTTGTGGAACACAAATTGAAATAAGAACTTCAGTCTGAATATAAGGAAAGCCTGAGAACAGTCAAACAATGCAGCAGGTAGCAAGAGGTTGCAGGTTGCCAAGAGAGCCTGTGCAGTCTTCATTCTTGGAGGGCTTTTGACACCACAGCGCCTAAAACTGAGATCAATGTGGTGTGATTTCATAGCTGACCTTCCTTTGAGCAGGGGATTGAACTGGAGACCTAACACTCCTTTCAACTGGAATTATCCTTCAATAACTACACAATTTGGTTGCAAAGGGAGAATTTAAAACATGACAGCAGTCCGCACTCATGTCATGTCTAACTTACTCTTTGGGTAATCAGTAGTAGTGACTGGGGGAATTCTCATGCCCTGTACTGATTCCATGGGAATGCTTATTTCTCCATGGTTGGTGGAATGTCACCATACCATCATTAACACTAGCAAAGAAATAGGGAAAATGGTGGGGTCAGACAAAAATTGTGAAGGAGGTGGTACTAGGACTTCACTACATGGAAGGAAAACTAGAATAGGTTTGGATAATAAAGTTGGGGAAAAAACATTATGGAGGGAATTACTAGAAGCAAAGATTGAAATTGAAATTGTCAAGGGACAAGGTAACTGTGTCTGGTCTCTGGCCAAATGTGTCATTTATTTGAAGACCAAGGAGAGCTGTCATATTTCCATCCTCCGACAAATGGGAGGCACTAACAGTTGCAGGTCCTGGTTATGACGTGAAGAAACTGAATTTGTGAGCTGTGAAAATATATGATGCCATTATTGTTATGTTAGAATTATTGTATTGGGTTTGATGCTACTAAAATCTTCTGGTGAATACTTAGAGCTGTTCCAGTGGATACTTAGAGCTGTTCCAGTGGAAGACCCTTTGAAAGTGAGGGCAAGACAAATTCTGCTCCTCAGACTGCATTTGCATTTTGAGTTCTGGAGTGACAGACATCCTACAGCTCACTGGTGTTACCCAGTAAGGTGGAGCAAGTGGACTACAGTCCTAAAAACTAAACTCATGTAGAAGTGATAGTCCTAGTCCTGAGATCTGATGGGATCATTTTAGTCGGTTCATTGCAAGGAGTAGATCAATTATGCTATGATAAATTTAATTTGTTCATATTGTGAATGTTTATATAAAAGTTACTAGAATTGCTTTTCCCACTAATGAGAATATTTGAAGTTACCATGTATGAAAAGTTTAAGTTTTCTAAAGCTTTTGGGTTTTGATCTTCAGAGTTCATATTTTGTTTTGGTTTTGGTTCTTTTGTTTTTTTTCTTGTTTCCTTTTTTTTCTCCAAAGGATATCAATGTGATTTAGATGAGCATTTTCATTTTCCTGTAAGAAGATACTCTTCTTTGTTTTCTTTATTGTCTCTGCTGTCATATGCAAGGGAAATGAAAGGATAAAGCGATTCAAATACTAAAACAAACTTAATCTCCAAATTGATATTTTATTTTCACTAAAGAAATGTGAAATTATTCAGTGTTTTGTGATAGTTGCTGGATTCTGCATATGGGCAGAAGCTTGCCTCAAAACACTTGATGTTTCCATTGGCAAAACCAAGTTATCCCTCCCCGACTTTGAGGCTTTTCTTTAAATAGCTGTGGAAAAAGCATTCTTTACCAGGGTAAGTTATTGTAGTACAGATTGCTAGCAGTCAAGATGTCTATTAAGTGTTTTTTCAAGTACATGTCTTAAATTTAAACTCAGATATGACCTAGATAAATAGAGAATATATAGGGCACAGGAATTTAATGCCAAGGTCGTGGGTTCAGTCACCATATGGGTCATTCACTGGTGATTCTTGTGGGTCCTTTCCGATGCAGAATATTCTGTGAATTCTAGGAATATGTAAAGATGAAAATGTATTCTGCTTTTTGATCCAGTAACATTTTCTTAGTAAGTATAAACTAACTGTTTAGCCTATTTCATAGTATTTAATGCATGTAAGCTCAATTAAGAAAATGTTTCAAAGGACAAAATATGTGATTG
Organism: Melospiza georgiana; assembly: GCF_028018845.1. Classification (NCBI taxonomy): domain Eukaryota; kingdom Metazoa; phylum Chordata; class Aves; order Passeriformes; family Passerellidae; genus Melospiza; species Melospiza georgiana. The sequence goes on along the minus strand of NC_080431.1, from coordinate 59,454,585 downwards.
CTTATAGAAGAAGCAGCTCAAACTTTAACTAAATGTATAATTTTTATTTGCTGTAATACATACTTGAGGCTTTCAGTGAAAATTTGCTGTCTAGTTGAGAGTATGTCTGGTTATCTTTCATTATTTAAGTTATGTTTTGCAGTCCTGACAGACTTATGTTTGTACCAGCAAAAAGCACTTGGGAAAAAATATCATATGATTAAATTAAGATAAAGATTTTAAAAATGAGGCTTATAATATGATTTGACTTTTTGGTATCAATTTATTTTTTCAGATTCAGGCCATCAAGATGATGGTTCGATGGTTGCTAGGAATGAAGAACAACCACAGCAAGTCAGGTACTTCTACTCTGAGACTGCTAACAACAATATTACACAGTGATGGAGACTTAACAGAGCAGGGGAAAATAAGGTATGTACCAGATGGTAATGTTTTCATATCTATGCTGATGGAGTGAGGGGAGAGTTTTAATTGAAGTAGTCTGTAAACTACTCTGCTAGACTGCTTAAAAATTTATACATTTTATTTCATAAGATGTGATAGTAAGCTTGGCTGGTTCCTTAAGTTTGCTGAGTCTCAGGTTTTGTAATGCTGTACACACAGCTGCATTTTAGGTTTTATATTCTGGCTTTTATTCATTCCTTCAATAGGCTATTACTCATATTGCAGGAATAAACTGTGCAACTTCCTCCTTCCCACTGAAAATTGGTTTTAATTTTTTATGCAGCTTGCTGTTCCTGGTGTACCAATTGCTGTGTATGCCAGATACCAATAGGTGGGCTTTCTAATAAAGAATAATAGTATGTTGTATAAACCAGGTGGAAATACTTAGTACACAAGACACATCTGCTTGGAGGCAGGCTAATCTATCTTGAGGTGTCTAAAAGTGAAAGCAAGAAGGAAATGTGTAAACAGGATTAAATCTCAATAAATAATTTACCTTTTAGGTGACTGTTAGACAACTTGTTTTTCTGGGTATCTTCTTAATCCTCTGTGGTAGGAAAAGCGAAAAGTTGTCAGCTGCTATTGCTTGCTAACATTGAAAATTTATGTCTACAAAAGCCATTAAGGGCATGGGTAGATTGTGCCAATATGTCTAAAAAGTTTCTGATTTTCAGGTAGAGTTAATGTTATACAGTAGTTATGCAGATAGAACCATATTGTGTGTGCAAAATTGCAAACTTGAGAGCTGTCTAGTATGTTATATTTGTAGCAACTGTGTAATCTGTCCTAAAGTTCTTTGTAAACAATTATAGTTCTGTAATGTGACCATTCATGGCAGCTGCCAGGGAGTTGAGTGGCAGTAATTTAGCTTTTCAGCGTGACTACTTGGAGCTCATGGTTGGCTTATGCAGTAGTTAGAGAATAAATTAGTTCTGTAGACCCTGTGTGTTTTCATGCTTGGAGTGATGATTCCTTACTGTGCATGTTTCAGAAATTTAATTTTCCCACTCCCTTTCTACTCAAAAAGTAATTATATCAAGTAGAAACTTCATATAATGTTGTGATCAGTTTTCCATTTTTAAATCAAGTTAAGAGGGCTAGGGAGGGACCCTTTCAAAGTAGGGCAGTGACATGTGAGGTAACCCTTCAACCCCAGAGCTCAGAGCTCTGCCTGGGGATGGATGTTGAGCCAATGGAGAGCTTATGGGCTAAGATTGAAGAGCAGTTTGCTCTGGGTAACATCGTGGTGAGTGTCTGCTGTGGAACCCGTGACCAGGAAGAAGTGGATGAGGCCTTTAAACAGCTGAAAACAACTTAATGTGTGCAGTCTTTGGCCCTTGTGGGGAAATTCAGCCTCTCTGATATCTGCTGCAAGGGCAACACAGCAGTGCATAACAATCCAGGGCAGCATTCATGACAACTTTTTGACACAACTGGTAGAGGACCTAATGAGGAGAGGCTCTCTGCTGGACCTCATATAGGCCAACAAGGAGGGGCTTGCTGAGGATGTGCATGTTGAAGGCAGCCTTGGCTATAATGACCCTAAGATGGTGAAGTTCAAAATCCTGAGGGCAAGGAGGAGGCCAGAAGGCAAGATTGCACTGGACTTACGAGAACAGTCTTGAATCTCTACAAGAATGTGCTTGAAGGGTCCCATTGGATAAGGCCTGAAGGGAAGAGGGGCCCAAGAAACCTAATTACCTAGTACTTAAAAATTCCCCCTCAGTACTCAAGAGTGATCACAGCAGAAAAGCAGATGGATACTTCAGCAAACTGTACCTGCATGAGCAAGGTGCTCCTGGCAAAATTCAAACACAAAAAGAGGGATTGAGAGCAGCCCTGCAGAGTAGTACTTGGGGACACTGGTGGATGAAAGGGTGAACATGAGCCAACAATGTGTGCTTACATCCCAGAAAGCCAGCTGTGTCCTGGGCTGCATCAAAAGAAGCATGGCTTGCAGGTCAAGGGATGTGATTCTGCCTCTTTAGCTCACTCAGAGGGTGAGACCCTGCACAAAGTGCTGCATCCAGCTCTGGGGCTCTCAGCACAGGAAACACATGGACCTGCTGGGGCATGTTCAGAGAAGGGTCTCAAAAACAATCAGAGGGCTGGAGCACTTTTATGAGGAAAGGCTGAGTGGTTTGGAGTTGTTTAGCCTGGAGGAGAGAAGGGTCTGGGGTGACCACAATAGGAAGGGTCTTATTGTGACCTGTCAGTACTTAAAGGAGCCTGTAGATAGAAGAATTTTTTTTTGTGGTGAGGGTGATGAAACACTGAAACAGGATGCTTAGGGAGGTAATAGCTGCCCCATGCCTAGAAACATTCAAGGTCATGTTGGACAGGCCTCCAAGTACTGCTCATTGCAGGGGGTTGGACTAGATGAGCATTAACAATCCCTTCTGGCCCCAGCTATTCTGTGGTATGAGGTAAACAGAGGGAGGAAGTAGAGATGGGTAATCTGGCAGTAGTACAGGGAGCACCATCTGAGATACAGACAGGAAAGCCAAATCCCAACTGGGATAAAATCTAGTGAGAAGTGACAAAATGAAGACTAGGGAAAATGTGCACCCACTGCTGAATGAGGCAAGAGCCCTGTACCGACACGTAATAATTATTTGTGATTCTCAGTATTGCTTTTCAAGAAAGCTCCAAACTGGTAGAAGGGCCAGTCCATTGTCTCTGTGAGCTATACTGCCTACATTAACAATTATTCTCAAAACCTGAAGCAAAGGAGATGATGTTTCAGGCCTGTTAGTTCTGCATGGAACTTGCTGACACTTCCTGACCTTTGTTCTTCACCCATTGAGTGCAATAAGGATATCTTCTTTCTGGCAGTGCTTACTGTGTCCCTTCTGTGCAAACCTGATACTGCTCCCTCTGACTTGGAGTAGGCTTTGAAGAGAGTAAAACTGTCCGTTCAGTACAGAACATAACCTCTTAGACTGTACTTGATATGAGGTCATTCTGTGTGAGTCCATTTTACTGTTCATGGCTTGCACTTGTCTTTTAAACAGTGTTTAATAATTTGCTAAACATAATTGAATTAAGTGAAAGTGACAGGGCTCAGGAGCCTTTGATGCTGTTGAGGCCATCAGTCATGTTGTAATCTTCTTGGTGTTATTGCCCACATCAGCCCTAAAAGTGACTCTGCCTCTATGCCTCTTGAAGTCTGCACAACTCTACCCTTCAGTGACACTGTAAGGGAATTTTTTGTTTTTTTTTACCTCAAAGCCCTGTTCAACCTGGAGTGTCAGGTGAAGGCAACAAATCCCTTCTCTTGTTCATCCTTTACACTTTGAAGTAGTAGGATTGATGACTTTCTTGAATTGCTTTTAAATCAACAACTTACTTCTTTGAGATGTTATCATGTTAAATTCGCCTGTCTTGTATTTTTTTAATATTGAATTTTATTGATAGTATCTCAACTGTCCTTTCTAAGTCTTTCTTTTTAATTTTATAAGTCATAAACAGTCCTGCAGAACTCAAGATTGTACAAATTTTCTGTTTGTGGTTAGATAGAACAGCTAGGTTTAATCTTGCATGTTTTTGTAGTAGGATTTTGATTTTAGTCTATACTAAGCATAAAATAAGACTATTTCAGTATCAGAGGATGCTAACAGTTGCTGAAAGTACTGATATTAGATATGAACTTGAATTGAGATTTTCCTGAAATACATCTGCATTTTTTCTTAAACTAATGCTCACCAAGAGAAAAATTATTAAAAACCTTTTGGAGCTTAGAATGTCATAGTTCTGTGCTGTAGAAAATTTGCCACACATCTGATATACAATATTTTTAGTGGTTGCATTCAAAAGGAGATTTTGCTATTGTCTTAAAATAGAATTCACTTGGTCATGTATTACAGTATCTAATTAATCTTAATTGGTGTTTGCCTGAAGCATGGATTTTGAGCTAGGAAAGTTTGGCAACTCTGGGAACCAGAAATGGGCTGGCTACTTCTTTGGCAGGACTCTCCTGCTGAAGGGGGACCAGCAAGCTGAACAGAAGTATCTAACTGCTAGATGTGGTCTCTGAGGGCCAGTATGGACTGTCCTCACTCAATGCAAAGCTAGAATTGTTTCATATGTGTGTGTAACTTTTAGGAAGTTTGATGGAAAATTTTTATTGCCAGGTTGGGACCAGGTAATGGTAAGTGGGAATAGGCTGTAAAATGTGCTGCCATGAAAATTACTTTGGGTTTGAAATTGCTTCTGCTAGCATAGGGGTGGCTAAGTTCACAGAAACTTCTTTCCTTTGAAGTACTTGTTTTTAAGTGATGCAAACTTATTAGATTTAGCTAAGTCAAATAATTACATAATTTTATTACTAATTAACCTTCACAATCCGTGTGCTTGTTTTTCAGTAAACCTGACATGTCTCGCTTGAGGCTGGCTGCTGGGAATGCTATTGTGAAGTTGGCACAAGAACCTTGTTACCACGAAATCATCACCTTAGAACAATACCAGCTGTGTGCACTAGCCATAAATGTAAGGAAATTTGTTGGAGTTGTGGGTTATCAGCAGGTGTATGAGTATATAGTTGTTTGTTGTGTATGTTACGTATATTTCTGCAAATCTGGTTTTGTGCAAAATATTCAGCCTTGGCATGAAATTATTTCTCCATTTCATAATCCTGAAAACTCATTGTGGATTAAAATTAGATCTGTAGTACTGGGCTGTCCATTGGGGAAATACTGACTTAGAGTAGTCAAATGTTTGAATACTGATGAATTAAGATATGCAGTATGTATTTAAGTAATACCCCAGCTGCATTATAACATTACTAGAAGTTAAAATGACATGATGTAAAGTATATTGAACTATGGTGAAAACAGTGATCTTGATTTCTCAATACTTGGGTAGAATATATTTGGAATGCAGAGGTCTGCAAAAATAATTAGCATCCTTCAAATATAAGAAGAAATAGGGATATATTCCTTAGCAGATGCTGGAATTTTCATCCTTAGCTTCTGCCTGTGAGCCCATAGTAAGGAAATAACTGTCAAGTGGTAAGTAGAGATATAGGGACCCTCTCTATTTCTGGCTTGTCAGCATAGCAAATTGTACAGAAATTGATTCATACCCCAAGAGTAAGGTGGTCATGAAGGGACTTCGGTTGGTGTTATTTGTGTAGCTGCCGATATTCTCCTGGCTTTCCAGAAGTCAAGAAGTCCTCTGCAAGGAATCCTGTTCAGAAGATGTCTGCAGCAATAATGATATGCCATTTTAGATTTTAGTTCCTGCGTCCAGCTAAAGCTTTAAAAGCTGCAAACTGTTTTAAATGTTGGAAGACTTCAAATTGGCATGTAATGTTAGCAAATACGGAGTGTGGCTCCTGTGTGGGTATTGTTTACTTTAATACAGAGTATCTTTTTTAGTTTCTAAAGTTGCTTGCAGTTGGTTATTGTTAGGCTGGAAAAATCATTCCTTTACCAGAGTAAGACAGTCAAAACAATATACAAGCCTAATGCAGACTATGTTTATGTGAATTTTAAGCTTCTCTGTTCCTATGAAAAGGAGCTCTTAGTCAGTTCTCAAATGCTATGAAAAACAAGGGAAATGGAACAAAGCTTTAAACTACTTAAGCAGATGAAATCTAGCAAAACTACAGCAGGAATTCAGTGGTAATAACTGAAGGTCTTTACACCCAAAGCAAAGTCTGATACTTTTCAGCTTTCCTATTCCAAAACTGAACAGAAATGTTAGTCTTGTCTCAAAATGAGTTATAAAGAATTTACAGTTCAGAACAAAATTAGTCAAGACAAAAATAGGCACTTGGTGTAATGACCAATAAGTTCTGTCTCTGCTCTGGAAAGGATACTCAAGCTGGATAAGGTCATACCAGACTAGCCTTGCCAATGTAGCGTTTACGTGTTCTGTTTTCTTGTGAACCCAGTGATCAAAATCTGTTCATTCCTTCAGTCATTTCCCTCCTGTGGCAAATCTTTATTGCAAATGTTAACCTTGTAGCTCCTATCAGAATTTTGCTTCATTATTTTGATACTCTTTTTAGTATGTTGAAGTGCAGGCCCTTTGCCCTCCTCCATCTCTCACTTCTATCACTTATTTTCCAGCTATAACAGTCTTAACTGTTTGTGGATATTCTAACAGATATGTTGTCACCTTTTTTGTGTCTAATGCTTACCTTCCCTGAAGTTTCAAAAGGGAATTTTGAGAGATAAAATTCAAATTAGAACATAATAGGGTTCTTAACATTTATAAACCAGTTAGTATCACATTTTACTGTAGCATTATAGCATACTTTGGACCGGAATGAACCCATAAAGATCATCCCATTAAGCTCCCTTGCTTCCACTAGAACAAGTTGCTCAAAGCCCCATCCAACCTGGCCCTGAGCATCTCCAATGATGGAGTGTCCACAAGTTCTGTGGGCAACCTGTTCCAGTGTCCTGCCACCCTCACGGTAAAAAAATCTTTTCCGTATGTCCAATCTAAACCTCACTCTTCCAGTTTAAAACCATTGCTCCGGAACAGGACACAGCACTCCAGATGGGCTTCCCATGAGAGCAGAGTAGGTGGTGAGAATTCCCTTTCTGACCCTGCTGGCCACTCTCCCTCTGATGCAGCCCAGGTCATGGTTGGCTTTCGGGGCTGTGAGCTCATCTCCAGTTTTTCATCCACAAGTGACCCCAGTCCTCTGCAGGCCTGCTCTCAATCCCTTCATCCCTCAGCCTGTATGGATACTGAGAATTGCCTGGAGCCAGGTGCAGGTCCTTGCACTTGAGATTCGAACCTCCTGAGGTTCCCCTGGGCCCATCCTTAAGCCTAATAAGGTTCCTCTGGATGGCAGCCCTTCCCTCCAATGAGGGAATAACACCAATAACACCACTTGGCTTGGTGTTATCCACAGGCTTGCAGAGGGATGTTCTCAACCCTCCTATCTGTGTAATTAACAAAGATGAACACTCCCTGTCCCAGTATTCCCCCCTGAGCACACCAGTTGTTACTGATCTCCATTTGGACATTGATTTTTTTTTTGACTGCAATCCTTTGGACATGGCCATCCAGCCAGTTTCTTATCAGTTGAGTAGTCCATCTCTGAAACCCATATTGCTCCAGTTTAGAGACAACAATGCTGTATAGCTGTGTCAAAGCCCTTGTAGAAATCCAGGTTGGTGACATCAATTGCTCATCCCTTATCCATTTGCACATTCATTTCATTGTAAAAGGTTAGACCAGCCAGGCATGGTTTTTCCTTTATAAAGCCATGTTGGGTGTCTGTAATCCCCTCCCTCTGGATATCCATATGCTTTGTCATTGCTTCCAGAAGAATCTGTTCCTTTGTGGTATCATTTCTGTCACGTTTCCTTCTTCATTTATTGATATTTCTTTGCCTTTTGTGACTTCGTATGTTGTTTTCTAGAATTTAGATTGCAAGCTCTGTCAGGTCAGGAATTCTACCTTTCATTTTCACTGCAGCTTTTAATGGATTTTGAATACTTACAAATAACTTTTGTAGGTGTTTTTCAGGCCTTCTCCAATGTCCTTTCTATCTTTCTTAGTGGAGATGCTCAGATGCAGAGTAGCTGTAATAGCTTTAATGATTTTTTCACTTAAAAGGGGTACTGGCTTTTTTTTTGAGATTTGGCATGTGCAGATATGCATACATATATGTTAATGCTTAGAGTGGTTAGTATTAGAATCTGTTTCTTGATGGTAGATACTGAATGAAAGTTTTTTTATTATTAACACTTTCAAGTCTAGCCACAAGTCAGGGGACACCAAGGCCAACTCCAGTTTTGTGTTATTTAATTCACAGCAAAGATTCTCTAAGTGGACAGATCAGAAAACAGATTCAACAACAGGAAAAATCTTACTTTTTAAGGCTTGTGATGGTTGCACAGGTTCTGCTGATGTTCTGTGCTGGCACTTTTTTTTTCTGTCTGATGCTGCCATTTTGTAATGTTTAATGACTGGAGTGCAGAACACATAATTAAATTTTTTCACTAATTGCTGTGTGAAAGTGGCACTGGTAAACAGGGGCATTATTACGATGAAATGCATGTGGTTTTAGTAATTGTAAAATAAGTTGCATGTGTGTTTGGCCAATTTTATAAGCTTACCAGTAGCTGACTTCTGTGATCTCCAGAACAAATTTTGATGTCAACAGAGCATCATATTGAGAGACAGTGAAAAGTAACTTAGGATAGTACTTCAGTGTTTAACAGGCTTTTTCAGTTTTCTTTGTTAACTCAAGGTGGTGTAATTTAGGAATCAGAGCTGTGTCTGAGTGGTACATGATGTTTTGCAAATAGGTATTTTTTAATGCTTTTAAATTGTGAACTTCTGATGAATTTGCAATAAATTCAGAGGTGTAGATATATAAAATTGGATTAGTTTACGGAGTTTGTGTATGCTGTTAAAAATAGCATACCTTGGTTAAGTTTTGTCTCCTTCTTAGTGTAAGAAATGAGTCAAATTAAGGTTATTCCCAATATTAAAAAATAAAGGAATTATAGTCATTCCAATTGGCCACACAATACCATCAGTAGCAGCCAACTGTACCTCCCTTGTCCTTGGAGACAAAGATGTTTCCCTGCTGGAACAGAAATTAGACATCCATCTCTTCTGAGCTTCCTAAAGGCTTTAGACACAGGTGATACTGGGGAGGGAAAGGAGGGTTCTATCTTAGCCTCCTGTGGGGGTGGATTTGCTGTAAGGAGACAAGAGATGATGAGCAGATCTCATGGTTTGGGTTTGTAGGCTTGGGTTACTTCAACTCTGGCTGCAGCAGGTGTTTCAGGGCTTGAGTCCACAGAGAGGGAATATTGCTTGAAGCACAAAAAGGAGAAAATGGGGCTTGATTGAAAAAAGTTTCTTCTCAGTTTCATTTTTGGTGGAGGCAGAGGGAACATTGTTTTATTTAGTATGTGATCTCTTTAGATGCCATTTGCAAATGTTGCAGAGCCAGCGTTTCCAGTGGTTAGGTTTTGGCCCTGTACTTCCAGTTGACTGATAACTGGAAACCCTCTTCAATCCTTTCTGACTTCAAAGCTGCCATTTGACTAAAATAGCTGCTTACTCTTGTTAACATTTTTTCTATGTATTTAGAGATAAATCTTTCCTCTTGACCTTTTTTTGGCAGGTTAAATGTGCCAAGCTATTTTGGTGACCTTGTTTACCTTAAGCTTTTCTGTATGTTTTCTTCAAAGTCTTTTCTACATGTGTTTCTGTTAAGCTTCCTTGTCCTGTGTTGGGAAATGGTTTGTCGTGTCTTAAATGGTATATGTAGGTTATTTTCATACAAAAAAATTTAAACTTCATGCCTTTTCTGGGAACACATTGCTGAATAAGCTGTAGAACTACATTTGCTGTCTTCATAATGTTTTACTTCATGTTGTTTGGTAGCTGTTAAACACAGATAATTCTCTTCCACGGTCAATTGTAGTGCATGGGTTTTCACAGTATAATGGAAATGCTTGGTACTCTCTTTGGTGTTTCACCTTATCTGGTAATTCTGTTGAATTTTATTCAGTTTTTAATATTAATGTCTTGATGAAAATGTGTGAAATCATAGCAGCAAAATTGACATGGTGGTGGTTACTGGTGGATAAAATGTTTTTGTGCAGATCTTTGACATTGGCTCTACAAAGCAAGTGACCCAACTGTGAACAATTTCAGTAACTCCATGCCTTACTACTATGCTAAATTAGGCCTTGAGTCCTGAGTGTGGTATCTTCCTGCACAATTTTTGAACTTTTTAGCTCTTCTTCTGAGCTTAAAGCAAGCTTCAGCTGATTAATTCAATTAAATTGCTCTGACTCGGCATTAAAAAAAAAATTCTTGCAATTTCTATGTTTCAGTGGCTTCAAGGTCTAATTGGTTTTAGCGTATTTACTTGAGCTTCCATGCTTTATTTTACAATTTATATTGCTTTAAGAAAAGTTTACAGTTACCTTTTTTGGTTTTGTTTTTTTTTTTTTTTAATAGGATGAATGTTACCAAGTGAGACAAATATTTGCTCAGAAACTTCACAAAGGTCTTTCTAGACTACGGCTGCCGCTAGAATATATGGCTATTTGTGCACTGTGTGCAAAAGATCCTGTGAAAGAGAGAAGAGCTCATGCTAGGCAGTGCCTTGTGAAGAACATAAATGTCAGAAGGGAGTATCTGAAGCAACATGCAGCAGTTAGTGGTAAGAGAATAGAAGTCACTTTTTGCTACGAGTGGTTTTGTTCAAATAGAAATGTGAGTTGACTGAAAACATTGGTAGTTGTCTGGTTTTATACACAGAACCACTGTAAATTTGATTTGGAGGTATCTAATGAAAACTGAAAATTTTCAGGTCTTCTTCTGTCCAGATTTTATTTTAATTTTTTTTTTGAACAGGCACTGCTGAGGTCTTTGAGTTCTGTTAAAAACTGTGCAAATGCTTATGCCTAAATATATTGGAAGTGAAGTAATTTTCCAAGGCAATTATGTGTACTATTTGAACGTAATAATGTTAATAATGTTCTAAGTGAAGTGACAATGATTAATTTTACTTGAGCAATTACTAATAAGTAACTTTAATACATAAATGCTGTACTAAATAGACTGTCCTTGCACTGCTGTATTGAGTAGGATCTTGTGTTATTCCTGCAAAGAGCTATATTTGATGGCACTTCAGGATGAGTTGATGCAATTCTTTCTTCTCAGTGCCAGTGGTTGATCGTGAGAATGCTTTGGAAGTTATTATGGACTCATGTCAGCTATTTTTCTTTTATTAAGTCAGTCCTTTTGACTTAAAGCTACAGACATGCACTATTATAATGCTGGTACAGAGTCATAGGAAAAAGTAGACCTTTTTGAAGAGCTATAGCAGTTTTGAATGAGAGGTTTTGAAAGTTTTATTTATTTGAAAGATTACAGATTATTTGACTTTTGTGAAATGAAGGGAATTTTTTCATCCTTTTAGCCTAAACCAGACCTGTTTTGTGAATCTGATCTCAGAGATGCTGTGAGATAACTGACTTCCTTCTGTGTTTATGAATCACTTTATATTAGTTGAGTCAGTCAGTCTTTCTCAGTCCTCTTAGACTCTGATCAGAGAACAAGTCTACAGACAAATCCTTAATGTATCATTAATTAGAGTTAAAGAAAAAAGTGGTGCTTTTCTCCCACTCAGTAACATGTAAAAAAGAAAAAATAAATTGAACAAACACTTCTAAGTAATTTTAAGATTATTACTCTTGAAAGTTGAAATCTCTTTTTAATTGTGTAGACAGAAAGCATAAGATTTATCATGTGTTTGAAAGAGGTGCTGCAAAGTTACTGTCAAAAATCTGTGGAAGAAATTAAGAGGAACCTAGGTGTTTGTGCTTTTCTTTATCCAGTAGGACCTCGAAGTGCACCTGATAAATTATTTTCTTGCTGAAATAATTGTGTGATGCCTTTGATTTGACATATGCTATAATGCATGGGGAGTCTGGATTAAATCTAGGTTGCAGGATTTTTTTGAGGATTACAATCTTAACTTCGTGTCATTCAGATTTACCAGTCTGAGCTTTCAGCAAATAGAATGTCTTGAACTGTTTGTATCCTAAAATATCCATATTGCAGCAGTTCAGCCAAAGCTCATTTCTGGAAAGAACACAATATTTAAATGTGTGTCTCCCTCTGCCACTCTCCGTGCTGACCATGCAGTAACTCAGGCTGGTAATGATGGCAGTACCTCCTTTGGAAATCTGCATCTTTGCTTATTCCACCTATTTGTCTGAATCTATAAATGTGCGATTCTGTGATATGTTTTGTCTTGAAAACTTTATACAGGTGAGGAGGATATCTGTTGGATATTTTGGGGGGATTTCAGCTTTTGTTGAAAATATAGTAAATTTCTGCTTACCCTGCCTGAGGAAAACTTTGTAAGCACTAGTACCCAACAGTAAAACACCTCTTTCTTCCACACTGGCCTTTTATAGGCTGGCAGGAATTATTATTCTCAGCCCTCTTAAATTCTCTAAATTCTATTCAGAGTGGAAGCCACTCAAGAAGAGACTTATTTTGATTGTGTATCTTTTACTAGTTTCATCTGGGTAGAGACGTGTCTTGCATAGGAATTTTTATGTTCCCATGATGGGCTTTTACTTGAAAGACAGTAAGCAGAAAAATTACAAAAGTAACGATTAATTTTTTTTAACAAGTGTTCTTCCTAAAAGCTCATAAAGGACTCTTGTGAGGGGTTTTAGCACATTGTAGTTTTATGTGCTGGTAGGAAAGCCACCCTACCTTTCAGGTAGGGTCTTCTTTCATTAGAGATAAAAGTTCTATTTTTCCCTACTGATTTTTGTCATGACAGGGTTAAATATAATATGTATCAATACTTTTTCTTTCCCTATTTTGTCTGGAATTAGTTCATTTTATTTTCCAGACCCAGTTGGAATTATTGTTATAGCTATATGAGAAATGGTCCAAGGCAGGAAGTTAGTGAAAAACTGAGTTTATGAGCTCTTGATTAGCATTCTATTGAAGTTGCTAATTAGTGCAAATAATAGTGGTTTGGTTTGTGTGGGGCATATCTAAGACAAGCCAATTTTGCTAGTGTTCTGAAGTTTTAATTATATTCTTTTCCTTCCCTGCTATTTTTATTTTTTTGTTTAGTAATGTGAACAGCTGCTGGCTAAAATGCAGGACAGTGCTTGAAAACAAAAAGGATGTTTTTAAAGTTAATAGTGCAGTGTCAATTAAAACACACTAAAAACTGCTTTGCAAAGTATACTGGATTTCAATTACGTAAATATGGCCTGAAAATCACTCTAAATTGATTTTATAAATTATATATATTTTATGTAGACTGTGCATTACCCCTATTTATACAGATCTCTAAGAAGGGTATAGGTTAAGACTTGATGTATGCATGACAATTAATTTGTTAGTTTTGTAAAATCTGCAATAATGGTGTATTTTGTTTGATGCACACTATTTCTCAAGCACATGCTCATATGTCAAGCAAATTGTTCATATGAATGCATATAATAGAGGTAAAACTGTTAGTCTTCTAATATATTTTTAAATAGTTTTCAAATCATTTTAGTGTATATAATGATTTACAGATGTTTGGACTTATTCAAAACTGAATATTGTATAGGTAGAAGTTTACTGAAAGAAGATTTTCCAGACTTGGTCATGCGCTTACTATCACAAAATATGGCATTTCAAAAGTGGAGCTGAGAATTTCCCTCTTCCCTCCACATGAACATTGAAGCCATGTCAATACCACGATATTGCATTTGCCACAAGCACTAAAGATCAGATGCTTGTGCCATAGCAATATGCATGGAATTCCAGGATGCCTTCTTCTGACCATTGTCTTGCCTGTTGCACAGGGTGCAGGTTTAGTAACTTAGGTGTGCTGTGTGTCCTCCTGCTTCACTCAGGCATCAGGCTAAAGTCAGCAGTGTGGATGTTTGCTAAAAAATGTATTTTTTTTTTTAGTTTTGGTGCACAGCTTGTCCATCTGTTGTCCATGCCCCTTGGGAGGTGATCTGTGAGGTGCTGGAGTTCACGCTGCATGTTGTTGGTTGGGTCAGGGAGTTTGTTATCTTACAGAAAGTGTATTTTGTGATCATAACTCTGAAAAACTCATTGGCAACAGCCCTTCCTTTTTGAATCCCCAAGGGAGATAGGCCTTCAGACTGTCATGATGGAGGAAAGACTTTCTTGTAGTCCTGCTCGGGATTCCAAAAATCTCAGAGAATGATAGAAAATATTTTGAATGCTTTGAATGTCACAATAGAGTTGTGCTGCTCTGTTTAGGTGGGATTGAGCCTTTCAAACTCAGTGCACTACTACTTTGTTACAGTTTTCATGTGACCTCCCACTCCTCTGGAAACAGATATTGTGGCAATTTGACTGTAAAATCCCTGCAGAAAGCTTTGTTCTCTTGACAGCAAGGCTTCACACTGCAATGTCCAAAGAAATAGTAGTGACTTATCCTGTAGTTGTGCTGGTCTCACTTCTTGCAGTCAGCATGGATTTTGTGATCCATCCTCACGTCTGCTTTTCAAAGTCCTTCAGAATACAGGCTTTGAACTGAGGAAAGGATTGGGAGTAGGAGGTAACTGGAGCTGTATCTCAAGGTAGCTAGAAAACAAGCAGCCCTGAGTGAGAGATACTTAAAATCTTAATTGTTGCATGCATGAAACATGTGCACAGCAGCCATGAAATGAAACATCATAGAGAAATGATAGACCCACGTGTGTTTATACCTTAATGCATGCTGACCTCAAGATTTGCCCTATCCTCCTTGGTAGGAAAGCATACTTCTTGGTATGTAGTTTTTTAATGCATCTTTCTTCTTCTTTTCAGAGAAACTGTTGTCACTTCTACCAGAGTATGTTGTTCCTTATACTATCCATCTTCTAGCTCATGACCCAGATTATGTCAAAGTCCAGGACATTGAGCAACTCAAGGACATTAAAGAGTAAGACCACTTTTAATAGTGTTATTTCTAACTTTATTCTAAGTGGAATTTTAATTAATTGCTGTACTCTGTTACACAGTCCAGTGTGCATAATGATGCCAGTAACTTCTGGAAAATATTGAGAGAAATAGTATAGGTGCTTTTTTAGCCCTCTGAGATTTTATAGACGAACCTTTCACCTTCTGTTCATCTTCATTTCATTTTTCCAAAAGAACTGTTTTCTCAGAATTAGACTAGTTCATAATACTAGTAAAAGCTGGACTTAATCATGTTCTCAGATGTGCTTTTTAAAGGGATTTCTTTTGTGCTTTGGTTCATGTGGGATACTTTATTTCTCCTCTAGGTGCCTGTGGTTCATACTGGAAATATTAATGGCTAAAAATGAAAACAACAGTCATGCCTTTATCAGAAAAATGGTAGAAAATATCAAACAGACTAAGGATGCTCAAGGACCAGATGATCAAAAAATGAATGAAGTAGGTGATACTTTTTGATTGAAATTTGCATTTAATTCTGGCCTGGTAATGTGAAGGACTTGCTTTTTGTTTATACACCAACTTGAAGATGTCTTTCAATAGAATTGTACGTATGAAAAGATATTTACTGCAGTCATTATATTTATTTTAGTTTAGATAGCAGTTATTTTCCTGTGCTTCAGTAATTCTTGCACATTTGCAAGGGAGTCGTAATAGTTTTCAGTTATTCTGTTTCTGTCTCAGTAAGATTACTAAACACTAAGTTTAAATAGATACAAACTATAAAATTTACTATTTAGATCATCCACTAAAGTGCTTTTTAGTATTTCATTTCCAAAGTGCAAGAGTAAATTTTATAGAGGAAGAAAAATACATTAGAAATCTCTGGTATTGTGTAGTGCATGTATCGAACCTTTTTTTTTTGTGGTTTTAGCATCACATCATGTCCAGATTTGTCCCTTTTCTGCTTTTCCCACAGAAATGTGTTTGAGGGAGTGGGTTTGTGGGATGTGTGTGCTCATTTGATTAATTTTGTCTTAGAAACTATGGCAAGCATTACTCTTGAATGCAGGAATACCATGAAAACCATCAGTCTTCAACTGTTAGACTCACAATGCTTTTGCTTTTACCATCTGTATTTTAGTATCCTTAGAGACACTGTTTAAGATGCAGGCTAGTGTTAAATATTTAAGATGATTGCTTTTGAACTGTGATTTCTTGTGGTCCTGTGCATGAAAGATACACTGTCTTTTTTCAAGATTTTCAATGAACTGGTTTTTAAATTTTATTATTTACAGAAACTATATACAGTCTGTGATGTAGCAATGAATATCATTATGTCAAAGAGTACAACATACAGTTTGGAATCCCCTAAAGACCCTGTACTTCCAGCCAGATATTTTACTCAACCTGACAAGGTATATTTTGGCATTTAATTTTTCTTGAGATAAGTCTGTTTAAATATTTGCTAGTTGTAATTCACAATTGTTTTTCTTAAATATTTCTTGTGTCTTCAGACTTCTCCCTCTTACATGAAAATGTGTGTTGAAAATGTATGTATGTATATGTTTTCATAAATATATATATATGTGCAGACACCAATTTCTCTTCCCTCCTACTCCCATATTACTGTTCTAGTTTAAAAAATCAAAAGCATAAATGATGTAAATTAAATCTTTCAGTACAAGCTCCAGAATGTTTATCTCTTGTTCGCTGATTATTGCTGTAATTGCCCCCACCCCCTTTTTTTACAGAATTTCAGTAACACCAAAAATTATCTTCCTCCGGAAATGAAGTCTTTTTTCACCCCTGGAAAGGTAGGTATGGTATGGGGGGTTGAGGTTTAGTGCTATGTTTGTGTTCTGGTTTGTCTTTGTTTTTGGAGTGACAGTTTTGTTTTCTTTGTTTGTGGGGTTTTTTGGTTGTTTTGTTTTTTGAAGAAAATTAGCATGTAATTAACTAATCACTATGTTTAAGAGAACCAATTGCTTCTAGGTATAGAGAAAGAGATGGGTGAAAGGAAAACTGCTGCTGTCTATACTAAGTGGTGGCCACAATGGGCAAAGCCTGTTGCCTTTAGAAGGAGAGAATCCAAAACCACCCCAATATAGCCCATAATATTTGTCAAGTTGACAAAATGGTTAACCTTTTTAGACTGCTGAAGACTACAATGTTGCATACAAAGTGGCAGCTGTGAAAAACTCTAACAGAAATAATTTTAAAAGTCACATCATTAATGTTTGGCAAAGCTGAATACCATTTTACAGTACCTTATAAGATAACTGACTGTTCTATAGTTTTGTTAATTTATTCCTTCAGAATATGCATTCTCTTGAATGGCAGTGTTCTTTCTTCACTAAAACTATAAACCCAGGTACTCTTTTGGATAAAATTAATATCTGGTAAAGGAAGTGACAAACTGTGGTTTTCATTTGGATTAATGCATCCTGTTCCAGATGACAAAGAACATTAATTTGTTACCTTGTGAGAGAAAGAAATCTTCATTACTCTTAACTTTACTAATGAAGCATTAACTGTCAGATAGTAATAATAAAGAAGGAGTGCAAGCTAGGAAAAGAAGCAGATTTCTCTTTGAGAAATTGAAAGTCAACATCTATGGATTGGAATAGATAATCATTGAAATTCTTTTGAATCCTAAGTTAATTTTTATATTATTTAAACTTCTAGTGCTGAGTACTCTAGCTCTTCTTGTGTTGTTTTGACACTTTGTAATGGGAGAGGTGTATTTGACCACAAAAATTTTCAGTTTCTTCACTATCATGGGAGGAGCATGAAATGAAAGTTGGTCTGGGTTGTCTTATTTTTGCAAGTGGAAGACTGGCTTGGGTGAATGTTAGTGGAGTGGATATAAGCAGATAACAATGAGGGCAGGAAGGCTTTGAGTGTAGATTCTGTGGAAGGGAGGAGCTCTTTGTGCAGGCCCTCTTAGTCCCTCCTCAGCAGAAAATCCAGTTGGGTGTGAATTTGAAAATCTCTTTGCTTTTGAGCTCTTTCAGCATACACTGATTAACATTTAGTTCTAAACTAATAGAAGTAAATTGTTAAGCTGGATTTAGTTCTCTAAGGTTTATTTTTGGAAAGCATATGCTATTTTTTTTGTGCTCAGTGCAGAATGAATCTTTCTAAGTGTAAAATTCCCTCTGGCTATAAAAGTATAACCAGAACTTCCATGGTCTGTAGCTCTGAAAAAAGAAACACCCAAGGCTGATATGATATGCATGTCGAACTTTTTGTAGCTGTCAGTAACTGCAGACATAGTTAGAATCTAATATTGAAGGAGAAGATGGATAATGAGAGATGCAGGGAATGGTCTTTAACTCAAATTTTTTGTACATGGGTGTTTGGCATTCTCTTTAGGAATAATTGAACTCTTTCAGCTCTCTCAAAAGTTAGTATGAGCTGGAGGCGGTTGGCAGGTCTGAAAGATAATCCAGTTAAATTAATAACCTGAAGCTCATCAGTGTCTGGAAATTGTGGCACTTAATAAAAGCCTAATATTTTTAAATCTGTGCAAGAAGTATCAGAATTTTCTCCACAGTATTTGGCTCTTGAGATTCTCATTTATTCCCCGTTGAGACTAACGTGGTTGCCAGTAATTCTCCTTTGCTGAAAGGGCTCTTGTGCTGCTATTTCTGCTTTGCTGGGCCAGGTGCTTTTCTAATGCAGATGGGGAGCTGGTTCAGGTAGATAAATCAGCAGAAAGCAAATGGCACACAGAGTGACACAGTGCCTGACTGCATGGTGCAGTGAGCACACAGCACTTCGAATGAGAGGAGGACAGAATCCAAGGCTAGAGAGAAGAATACCAGCTTTGGTGGCAGCTACTTCTTTGATTGCAGCTCCCTCAGCTTCCTTCTGGTGTCTGTTGTAGCCTTCATACAAAACTGTTTATCACTTTGTGTTAAAATTAACATAATGATTGCAGAAAGTGAAATCTGTGACTATTTTAAGCATAGTACATGTTAACAATATCTGAACGTGTAGCTTAAAATAAAGGAAATATATTTTTGGTTTCAGCCCAAAGCAGCCAATGTTCTTGGAGCAGTTAATAAGCCTCTTTCGTCAGCAGGCAAGCAGTCTCAATCCAAATCTTCACGAATGGAAACTGTAAGCAATGCCAGCAGCAGTTCAAATCCAAGCTCTCCGGGAAGGATCAAAGGGAGGTTGGTAGACAACAAAGGATCTTTGATATTTCAAATATTTGTAATGGAAACTTTGAATACTTCTATAATGTTTTCTAAGTAAAAGACAGAATTCTTTTATCTTACATTGAAGTAAAGTTAAGTACCACATTGGTATAACTGAAACCATGAATATGGCTTTCTAACTCCAGAAATAAATTTTCTTAGAAAAACCCAAAACTACAAAAACCCACCAAACAAAAACCCACCAAAAAACAAACAAGAACAAAAAAATAACTAAAAAACCTCCAAAACAAAACAAAAAAAACCCCAAACTCCAGAATCAAATTACATCCACAATTGGCTGAAGGAGAAAAGGAAAGCCTCATGTATTTTAATTTTTTTTGCGGGCAGGGTTGGGATTTTTTGCTTTATTCCCCCACATGTATATATGTACACAGGGGTGTGTGTGTGTGAGTACACACAGCTGCAGTCCCTGGGAACCTGGCTGTAATGCTACAAACACATCCCACCCAGGAAGGACTGCTAGACCTTTGTAGTGGTCCTGCATGACTTCCTCCTTGAGTCCTGCACTTTGCTGGACTTTGCAGACAAATATTTTTGGATTTCAGGTTAGCTTAGTTATGGAGAGGTGAGTGCACTGTAATGCTATATGTCATCTTCTAGTTATCTGTCTTTAAAATTATGGCTTATTTTGTGCCAGTTTTGTAGGTTATTCATCAGTTTGTGTATCTTATGTTCATTTTTTTTCTTTTAACTGAAAGTCATATTGTCACTAGTTGGTTTTTTTCATGGACAGTGAGAGATTGTATAGCGTCCACTATTTGTATTTTTTCTACTGTTTCACATTCTTTCAAGACTTAGGAAATGCTACGTTTGAATTTAAGACTTCTCATTTGGTACTGGTGTGACTATTCAATATATAATATTAATTTTAAATGTGGTGCAGTATTTTACAAGAAATATTTCTCCACTGGAAAGTCTGCAGAAAGGCTTATTTCATACATGTCATGCAGGTTCACATGCTGCACTGTATTACTGGCTAATGACAGGTTTTAGGACTCCAGATTCTTCTCTGTATCCAGCAAAACAAATCTGAGATCAAATTTTAAAAAATGCTGCACTCACAGCCTAACATGTTCTGTCATCTTCACGATCTCCCCAGTTCACTGAAGTTTAAGGGATTAGTGTTTTGGGTGGAGATGCCAAAGACAAAGAGAAGAGATGGGAAGGATTCAGGATGCACGATATTTCCAGTTTAGTCTGTCTGAATATGTACAGGCAGATTTGCATCTTTTGAGAGGATGTATAAAACCTAAGCTTCCCATTACAGCCCAGTTAATACAGTTTGTACATCTGTAGGAGTGACAGAACATCTTTCACTCGCTATGCCGTGCCCAGGCCAGGGAGTTGAGTTTGTGTGTTTCAGCACCACTTTTCATTTCCACACATAGCGTATTTCTTTTCATTAAAAAGCATGCACTGGTATTTAAAAATCTTGCTTCTGCAGATGAAATTAAATGACTTGTGCATTGGCTTTTGTGCATTACCTTTTATCTGTGGGTCTTGGTGTTTTACATATGCAGGAGGCATTATTGTCCACAATTGCATTTATAGAAACTGAAATAAAAATGAAATTGCTGCTGCAAAAAGCAGAGGGAAATTTGAATTCCTGTTTTATTGCCTAAACCTCACCATAGGAAGATGTGTGTTCTTTGGCTGGTCTGTCTGTGGGAATCTTTGATGGCTATAGGAAAGTGTAGGCAATTGTATGCAAACAAATCTCTTGCAACTCACACTCTTCTGTTTAAAAAGGCTGCTTATGTTTCCCAGTGAGAAAAGGAAATTAAACGTGATTTTGATCCAAACATTTGTCTTGAGACTTAAAGGATGCGGCTTGTGACCCTTGATATCTATAGTACCCACAGTGAAAGGTTCCTTCTGCCAAATTGTTTTTGGTTTATTAATAGATTTTTTTAATAAAAATTGTTGTCCTCAGTATTTTTTTAATGATTACCCAATGTATTATAACAATGAGGGAAATATATATTTATTCATCCTAGGCTTGACAGTACTGAAATGGACCACAGTGAAAATGAAGAATTCACACTGGCTTCACCCTTACCAGGAAAGAAAACTGACAAAAGGGACGACTCTGATCTTGTAAGGGTGAGCTGTTAAGATTCATGTGATGATATTTGAGATAATTAAAAAATATGTTGAAACATGAAACTGAGCTGATATTTTAAACTACTGGAAAATATGTTTAGAGTTGGATATGAAAATACAATGAAAAAAAAGGTTCTGTTTCTCATAGAGTCATATAGGATGCAAAAGACCTTTAAAGGTCATCAATCCGGCCATTAACTCGGAAGAATGAAGTCCACCTTGAAATCATGTCCCTGAGGCTACAGAGGCTTTGCAAAGTGGTAGTATCCTTACTAATTCTTACCAATGGAGATATATATATGTATCTATATGTAGTTCAGTAATAAGAAAGGTTCCTAATGAGGATATAAAACATCTCACTCAGATGTAGTACTTTATTATGTAAAAGAAGTTGCAAGCTGGCTAAATATTACCTTAAAAAGTATTTATACTTGTATCAGAATACAGAAAAATAAACCACAGAAGAAAACTGTAATTGTATTGTAATTCTAAAAGCAGGTCAGATAAAATAATAAGAATTTCCCTTACCACTAGTAAGTTTCACTTCTTTGTGCCTTAATAGCAGTTGACAGTCTGTAAATTTTGTAGTATTTGGGATATGCATGAGAAAGTAATAAGATAGATCAGATTTGCTAGAATTGGATTTTCTAGGCTGCATTAAACATGTCCTGTATCTGATGTCACTGCTGCTTTATTTCTTTTTACACTCTCTGACATTTCTCTTTTCTCTCATTTTGTCATTCTGGTGCATTTTTCTAGGTTGGTTGGGACATAAGCTACTGACTAGTAAAAATTCCTGAACTTTTGCTTGTCTTCAAGTATAAGTAACTATAATATACTATGGGAAAAGCAAACCAATTTATAACTAAATAAGAAAAATCTGGAATCTCTCGTCAAAAAAAAAAAAAACCACAAAACACTTCTGTAAACCCTAAAGTCTGAGAGTCCAGACAGGTCCTGGCATGCAATTCATGTTTAGAAGCATTAGTTGAAATAGTAACTACTGAGAAAGCTCAGTGATAAAGCAAATACAGGTCAGTGTCTTGAATACTTTTGAGAGGATCATTCCACTTCAAATCTGTAAGCAAGTTGCTTAAGATGGTGGATTCAGAATACATTTTGGGTTTTTTGGAGATGGGGAGCAGATTACAGCAAGGATTACCTGACAAGCAGGATTTTCATTGCATAGCAGAAGGTCCATGTTCTAAAGGTATTGCTCTTCAGGATATTTGTCTAGATTAACACCTTAGATTAACAGATTAACACCTTAGTTCTAAGGCTGTGGGACACTGTTTAGCCCCAGGGAGAAATTTTACTTTGAGAATTGGCAGCAGTTACTTACTGGCTAAAAGGAGCTGCAGTGACAGATGTGCATCTGCAAAAGCAAATAAAGTGGGGAATAACGAGAATGTCACTGAAGAAATGAACTGACAGGAGATGTCATCATTGTTCAAACATTTTTCTTATTTTCTTCTAGGGTAATTTTTTGTCCTTCAATTTCTTTTCCTTTTTACCTTCATATCCTTCCTAGATTTTCTTCCTGCTTTTCTTGAAAAAAGTTTTTGGTTAAAATGGAAACATGAATGAATATGTAAGCTGACATGTATGTTATGTCATAAGGCAGATGTACAGGGAAAAATCTTCATTCAGGTTTTAAATTATGTATCTCTGTTTATGTAGATGAAATTTCAACGAGGTAAATACTAATAAATGTGTTGAAATACAGTAATGTTACTATGAAACAAACATTGGTATGAAACAGAAATAGTGTAAATATTGGGACTTTTGGATAATTTCATGATGTGAAATGAAAGAGTCACCCATGAAATGGTGGATAGGTAATATTTTCTGCTTTTACTTTTCTGAGGGTTGCTTGGGGCAATATTGCCCTAGCAGCTGCTTACTGAAATCTTTGCACTGTCTGTGGCTCTTTACTGTGCTCTTTAGAGAACTAGAGCATGGAGAGAAAAAGGAATAGTTTCTATGAATGTTTTCAAACCTTGTGATTCAGAAGGGGTTCTATCTTTGTTGATATGTTGGAGGAAAGGGCTGCCATCCAGTGGAACCTTGACAGGTTTGAGGATTGGGCCCAGGGGAACATCAGGAGGTTCAAGAGCTCCAAGTACAACGTCCTGCACCTGGCTCCAGGCAATCCTCAGTAGCCATATAGGCTGAGGGATGAAGGGATTGAGAGCAGCCCTGCAGAGAAGGACACTCAGGGTCAGTCATGTATGAGAAATGAGACATGAGCCAGTCATGTGTGCTCACAGCCCAAAAGCCAACTGTGTCCTGGGCTGATCAAAAGGAGATTGGCCAGTGGGGGCAAGAAGGGGATTCTTGATGTCTCCTGGGACACTCATCTGGAGTGCTGTGTCCAGCTGTAGGTCCCCATTAGAAGACAGACATGGATCTGTTAGAGCAGACACAGAGAGAAATGCCACTGGAATGATCAGAGGGCTGGAACACCTCTGCTAAGAGGAAAGGCTGGGAGACTTAGGATTGTTTAGCTTGAAGCAGAGAAGGCTCTGGGAAGACCTTATTGTGGCCTTCCAATACGACAGGGGCATGTAAAAAAGATGGAGAGAGACTTTTGACTTGTCCTGTAGTAATGAGACAGGGGGGAAGCAGTCTTAAACTGAAAGAGGTGAGGTTTAGATTGGACATAAGAAAGGGATTGTTTACAGTGAGGATGATGGAACACTGGAACAGATTGCCCAGATGAGTTGTGGATGCCCTGTCATTGGAGATGTTCAGGGCCAGGTTGGATGGGGCTTTGAACAACCTGGTCTAGTGAAAGGTGTCTCTGCCCATGGCAGGGTGGTTGGAATGAGATGATCTTCAGAGGTCCCTTCTGATCCAAGCTGTTTGTTTTAAGGCTTGAGTGTTTAAGGGTTGTTTTGCTGCTCGGAGCAAATGTTGGTACAGCTCTGACAATAGTGACTTGGCAGCTACCACTAATTCCTGTGCTTCCTTTTATGGCTCTAAAGTCAGGTTGCCCACTGTCTTCTGTATTAGTGCCTTGCCAGTGCTGGCACAGGAGCCAGGCATAAGCATCCTGCAGCTCACAACAAGAGCTGAAGGCACAAGTTGGCAATTCCCATCTTCTGTCTTTATGTTTTCCTGTTAGATAGAAATGCAGTTATGGATGTTCTGTCCTACTGTGTTGGACACAGCAGAGGGTACAAATGAGGAAGGCCTTACACACTTCAGGGTTTTAACTACTCACCTTTCAAATAATCTGTCTGCATTGTCTGGTATTTTATATGTAGGTGTGTGTTTATATTTTTGCTAGTGTTTTTGAAATGCATAAGGTAAACAATCTGAGACAACTTGTGCACTTTGAAGACTGTCTTGTTGGAGGAAGCTTCTACATGTGACTGTTAATATGGCAGTTTAATTTTTTAATTTAATGGTGCAATCTTGCCTTTTCAGTCCGAGATGGAGAAGCCTAGAGGAAGGAAGAAAGCCACTATCACAGATTCAGAAGAAAAGCTAAGCATAGATGACCTGAATAAAGTGGGTCAAGAGCAGAAGCTTAGAGGTAGTCAACGGGGAAGGAAGAGACCTGCAGTTGTATCAGAAGCTGATGAAACACAATGGCAAGAGGAAAAAAGGCTAAAAGAAGATGTGATAGAAAGTGAGGATGAACAGAACAGTCCACCAAAGAAAGGGAGAAGAGGACGCCCTACCAGAACAAATAATGGGACAGCACCAAAGGAAGAACCAGTGGCAAAGTCATCAAAAAGGAGCAAAAAAAAACAACCGCCAGCAGCTGCAGTGGAAGAGGAGGAGGAGGAGGAAGAAAGGCAAACTGAAAATATTGAACAAAAACCAAAAGGCAGGCAAAACAGGACATCAAAAAGAACACAGCAGAGGTAAGTCCATCTTCTTGTAAGCTATGTGTTTTTTATCTTTGGACATTAGTTATAATTTGATGCTTTGCAATTTGGGTCTTCCTCAAAACAGAGCAGAACCATCTGAAACTAGTACAGTTGAATCAGCACAGTCTACGCCACAGAAAAGACGAGGAAGGTCATCACAAACACCACCAGCACAGCAAAAAAAAGTGTAAGTCCTCTAAATTTGTGTTTAGTGAAAATTAAATAATGCCTCTGTGCCCCTAAGCAAGCCTTTACTGAAAATACTTTGGAATGCTGTAGTTGACAGTTAAGAAAATAAATTGCTATTGTTATTTCTAAAATGTTTTTTCTTAGCTGCTTCTCCTAGGGCATTTCACAACAGAGCAGGAGGCTGTAAATAATTTTAATGTGCTCAGGTATCATGTGTGTAGCGTTGCTTTTTTGGGAGAAAAGTCAATAAAGCATACAGAGGCCTTGAAGATAGGGCTTTATTAGGACTTAGGGGAGAGGAAAGTGGCCTTGTTTGTTTCAGATAGCGGGGAAGAATCAAATTGTTACTATGGTGAAACAGAATTGTGGAGAATCAAGTTTATGCTGATTCTCCTTAAATTAATGTTCACTTTCTAATTTGTGGCCTTCTTACTATCCACTTAAATAATTTTCATGTGGAAAAGATGTGTTGTGATCAGTGAAGGGTAGTAGCTTCTGAAAATTCTGAAGTGCATTAAATTCCCAAATGAAGGTAAACTTGTCGTTGGCTAGCTTTATTTTTTTGTGCCTGCTATAGGAAAATACAGGTATCTGTACTTTTCTGTACATGTATAGATAATATATGTAAGCAGAGGTGCACAAGGGGTTATTTGACCACTTGTCTCAAACTGCAGCTCATGGAGAATATTTACTTTTCTAAAACCTGATATAAATTCCTTGGGGCACCACTTGGGGACATCTACTGTCTGACACTGTTGAATATCTCTGTTGTCTTACTGGCTTTTGGGCTTAGCATCACATTGCTCTTCCTCTGGAAGTGTAGTGTACTGACTTGCCTTAAAGCAGATCTTCCCTACAGGACAACCTTGCCTGAACAAGCTCGTGCCCTCATTTCAAATTCTGGCCTCACTCCGGATCACATGATCTGGCATATTGCATGCAATCCATCCTGACCTTTCCAGTTTCCCTGCCTCAGGTCAGACCTGTGCTTCTCCCTTACTGTGTAACCAGAAACACAGGACCAACACTGGCTGCTTACTCCAGAAGTCACTACCACATGTGAAGTAGAACAAGGGCTGGAAACTGCTTCTGCCATGCAGTGAAGACAAACCAACAAGTTATTGTTGGGTGATGTGCTATGTGGTGTTTGTCAAACATGCCTTTTACTACATACTTAAATAACTTTTCTCTGTGAAGTTGATGTGTTTCTTTACTCCATTTTAAGCGGACAGTAAACTATATCACTACCCACAATCAGTAACCAGCATAGCTCTCATTCACATGGATGTACATTGTTCCTGTCAGCTGTCAGGGTTCAAAGTTGTTGGATCTATTCTAGATTTCATTTAAAAAGTAAAAATGGGGTTGTGTTTGTTTGTTTTATCAGACCACTCATATTTTGACTGTTCTTTTTCCAAATCTGCAAGGAAAAGGTGAGACAGTAGCCATTTCTCAGTCTTCATAGTGCATTGTAGTTAAGCCTTTCTCCCTCATCTACATCAGTTTTCACTGAAGGAAGTTGATAGACTGAGCCAGCATTGTGTTCTGCAAGATAAATTTATTTATACCAAATGCTTAAAGCTTTCTGTGCTCCTTGGTAGTGGATTTTGCATAAGAATTTGGGATTTTGTGTATGAGGTGATAATGTATCCTGTGGGTGGTAGCGTATAACCTATTTCTGATAGGAAATTGGGTTACCAATTAGCACATATGAACAGGCTTATTTTTGTGATATATGAAAGGAAGAACCTAGCCTGTGAATCATTCTTCTGCTTGCTTTTCAATTCCATTGCTTCTACCAGTCTTGGAGGACTTGAGTTGGGCTAATTTTTGTTAAGGGATGGCAAGTTGGTTGGTTTGGAAATACTATAATTGTTGTGCAATTGAGAGATTTTATTTTGTCTGAATTTTATTGGTTCTCAGGGTTGAAAATTCCTACCACTTTGACAATGTGAATGCATCAGAGTACGATTGTTTTGGATCTGTGCCCCCACTGGAGATTGAAGTCTGTCTGTTGTGTGCCTTGAACTGAGTTTCTGGTTTCATTTCAATCAAAACGTCACCAACTTTGGGTGCACCAAGACTGCACCTGCAGTAAATGGGATGATTCAGTGATTTGATTCTGAATTGTGCTACTGTATTGTAGGTGCAACTGTGGAGTTTTGGATACATTTGTAGTTGGCTTTTTTTAAAGGCAAGGAGTGTTGGCTAATTCTCCTTTTAAGCAAATGAGTGCTTTCTGCTTGTGGCACAAATCCCATAACCAACACAGACAGTTTAAGGAATTGTTGAGTGATTGTTCTTGATTATCTTGATTAAGGTATTGTTACACTGGTTATCCCTAAATAGCTTGGACAATTTGAATTTTAGGTGTAAATTTCATGGGTAGTAATATGGGTTCTTCTAGGTCTGAAGAAACAGATGCAATTATTCAGATTTGTTGTGTAAGAAGTCTTGGAGAAGTAGTGTACATCTGTTCATGAAATTGAATAGAGAGAAAACTAGCAAACAATATTCAGTCTCTGGCTGTTTGGCTTTTCCTGTTCACTGGTTAGTGTTGTGTCAACCTATTTTGGCCTGTATCATGGCACTGACAAGAAAAATCTGCCACGTCTGTAGAGGCAAAATTGTTCAGTTTGTGCTCCTGGGCCTCTATTGTGGAACAGTTTTGTTTTCAAATGGTGTTGTCCAGCCTCCTAGTTTCACTTCAGTTCTGTGCATGGATGAACTAGACAGGTGTAAAAGACAGCAGCATTATATAACAAGAAATGGTAACGTTGCTGTTTTTGTGAACGAGAATGTTTGCTCTGTTATACAGTTTATACATACGTATTGTAGATGTACAGGTGCTGTGAAGCTGATCTGTATTCTTCTTCTCATTGTAGCCGTGCAGGGCGTTCCAAACAAGCAGCCAGTAAAGAGAATGAATCCAGTGAAGAGATGGATGTGTTTCAGAGCAGTTCACCTGTCAGTGATGATATTCCCCAGGAAGAAGTAATGGAAGAAGAGGAAGTTTCCACAATCAATGTAAGAGAAATGCCTGAGCTTTTCTTTGTGAGTCTTTGTGGTGTTCTCTGTGTATTGGTGATCAGACAATGGCCTCTGTTCTTAGAAAGATTTCTTGTTTTTAGAACTTAACCTTCCTCCTTTAAAATGAATGGGGTGGTTGTCAGCTGCCACTGTTGTGTAGTGGAGCTGCACTGTAGTTTCCTAGAGAATCTGCATTTCTTAGAAAATATAATTTTTTATTAAGTATCTTGAAGTTTCTGTCCTGTGTAGCCTTTCCTATCTGTATGCCAGAATTGTGTAGCATCTCATGGGAATTATTTTCCAGGTAACTCCTGCAATTCTTCTCATCTAGATTTTAATAATGAATAAAGCTTCTTTATACAATGTTGGGAAGGATGAAACAAGAAAGCCTTATAAATATGACTGCTTGGCAAAAGATTTTGAGAATATAGAAACTATAAGTGAGATTGAAATGAAAGCAACCTTTGAGATGCCTTAGTTGCTAAAAAACAATGATGTGACCAGCTGAATGTAATCCCCCCTAGAAGAAACAGTTCCCTCTGCAAGCAAGCAAGCCTAAGAGTCAGAGCAAGCCCTGCAGCTTGGCAGATGGGGCCCAAAGAATAAGATTTAGGGTTTAAAACGTAAACACAGTATAGTAATGTAGTGATTCTTATAGGTTGTATAGAAATGTTATAGGATATGCATGCTGTAGTAGATTGGTCAATGAGAATCTGAATATTCAACACTGAAGATGATTTATTGTATTTTAACGAGAACTTCGCTCTCTTTGCTCTCTTATCTCTTCTCACTCTCTCTCCTTTTGTCCCGCTCTTCTTCGTGCCCTTTTCTCTTTGTCTTCTCCTCTGCACTTCTTCACCCCCTCCTTTCCACATGCTCTCCGCTCTTAAACCTTTGTCTTTAACTCTCTTCCACTTTAAGCCTCTCTTCTCTCGGGCCTGCTCTGAGCTGCGGCTGGCAGCTCGCAACAGGGCCCTGCACCCACGCCCTTTGCAATAAACTGCAAGTTATACGACTTGGCTTCAAAAAAAATCTCATCTCCATCCGTCCCAACCGTGCGACCCCCAGCAGCTCCTACAATACAAAACAGACACACCGAATGAATAGTACTGGAAAATAAGCATGGAGTTTGGAACAGAATCCTAAACTATCTCTTCCTCTTACCAGCATATGTTAAAATGAGTTCACTTTTATCTTTATTTCATACAAATACATTGGCAATGTTAGTAGTCACACTAAAACTGAGAATGCCTTTACACTTTTGGATAAATCTGGTGATTGGAGCATCTGAGGGTGGTATGAAAACCCTGAGAAAGGAAACTGCATTGTTGTGAATTCCATTAAGCATGCAGGCTCAGTAAATGGAGTTGGTCATTGACTGAGACTTGTACTTGTGACCAAATGAATAATGAATGACACTGCATATGGATACTCAAACATTGAGTAAGCCTGAGCATTTTTCCATTATAAAATGTATTTGTTCTTGAATTTTTCATTTTTTTTTTCTGTAAAAAACGTTTCAAATATCTTTTCTCCAAATAGGTCCGTCGCAGAACTTCCAAAAGGGAAAGACGATGAGTGAGCATGTAGTTACCAGCCTTCCAGGTGAAAGCTTTGAAGAATGCTTTTAATATAAAGCTTGAGACTGAATGAAGCTGTTAGTGCACAAATGGGGTTGCTGAAGAGAAGACAAAACCTATTTTACTGCCCCTGCATTTGCAGTCCCTAGGTCACAAGCTTTAGCCACACACATGTTGATATCATTAACTGTGGATTTTTGTGAAGTGTAATGTGCGCTGGCTTTGTAGACATATGAACTAAAGAAGAAAACTGTAAATAGTTCTTTTTTTAATGTTTCTGACTTATAAAGTGCTTGTATAGCTTTTATCTGCGGCTTTAAACTGACAGTACCCCACTGTTTATTGGATCGATTGATTTAAAAAAAGAACAGAGTTTGTTGAAAATTGATCTCAAGCAATATCTGTCAGTGTTCGTATTTGTACTCTTGTTGACGTTTAACTGTGAAAAACAAGTCAGTTGAACAAATAGTGCCACATTCTTTTGCCACTATTTGTCGAGGAGAAGAAGAAGAAGAAAAAACAGTCTTTGTGTCCTTCATGAATATAACCTAGTGTTTACCTTCAGGCACCTACCTATCATCAGAGGTGCTAAATTACTTTCTTTTACAGTTGAACAATATTGGATAGAATAATACAAGACATGCAAATTTGGAAAGAAGTTTTGTTTCGCACCTCAGTATTGACGCCAGACTTTTCTGGACTTGTAGTGGCATTGAAAATTCAAAAAGGATTTAAAATACTTTAATTTTAAAAGTGTGTTATTAAATAATGTACTGAATACCCTACCCATTTTATCTTCCCCTATCAGTTTTTATTAATCTACTGTATCAATAAAATTCTGTAACTGAGTTTTTAATAGTCTAGTATGTTAATGTGTATAGATATTTCCTTCTGAACATGATGTTCACAAAGAGCAAATTATTACTACGTTATAATATGAAATCTGATATATAAACATTAGTGAAAATACAGTTCTTATTACAATGTAAAGTTAATCACAAAGAGAAATTTTATTGATGCAGTGTGTCTTTATAAAGCTGTTCTTGAGAGCCAAGTGTTTTGTATTTTATAGTGAAGTTGCATGTTTATGAAAAATGTGCTGAAAATGGGATGTAATGTTTTTTTTTTGAAACTCGTATCTAGCAGTAGTATATGGTAGGTTGCCTCATGAGAGATCCTTTTATTGAGAGTTTATTGTACCTTTCTGTTTTATTTTTGATTTTTGAGCCAAATTTTTTTGGTATGAAGAGCTAAGTTTTTCGTTGAATAACCAGCTGTCAATTATTATGGTCAAAGTATTCAAGATTTGAATGAAGCTTCATTTTTATTTTGTGCTACAATAGAGAGAGGTTGGTTTGTGTTGGGGCTTTTTTTGTTTTGTTTGGAGGTGTTTTTTTTTTTTTTTTTTTTTTAGTTATAATCTGTAAAAAAAAAAAAAAAACCAACAAAAGAAACAAAATACATAGAGCAGTATCCTGTATACAGTTTAACAGTTTACAAACTGTCTTTGAACCAAAATATATCAGTTGTTTATACTCTGCTTAGCCAAGCACACATCATAATTTCAGGTGCTGTTCTCCCTCTGGTTCCCTACAGTTGACAACACATGAAAAATAAATTTCTAACCTAAGAAAATTTTATTTCACTGAATAATGGAGCATTTTCACATAATCCATCAATAAATAAGTTATTGTTGCAAGGTTACCTGTAAAGATTATAGGAAAGGATAATACTAAACCACAAATCCACCAATTACCAAACTGTAAGGTCACTAATAAAACAAGCAACCTTTAGAATTTTTTTCATTATTCATTTTTTTTGGTACCACTAGGAAAAAGTATTATAAACAATTAGATTATTCTGCCTCATCTTAACTTTCCCCCCTCTTCCAGTATTCAGCTTTTCAAATTTTATACCTATAGATGTGGGGGAAATGCTGACTAGAAAGGCAGTTTATGGTTGATGTGAATTGACTTTGAAATAGTTGGCACAACAGAACTGGCTTACTTATGCTTCAGCAGTGCAAATGCAAGTTGTTGAGGGCTTTTTATGGTATAAAATGATTGAAAGCTAACTTTGTATTTTCCTCTTTGACAGAATTGCACTGAAAACATTTATGGAAGATGTACCTTTAAGTCAATTTTATAAAAAAATATGAAAAAGTAATGCTGAAACTGCTGCAGACTCTTGAGGCTTTATGTGCATAAACATGGTTAGGTTAAACTTCATGGAATATTGATGCACCATTACTGATCATAATGTTTATTGTAAATTTAAACTATAGTTTTGCAATTTAAATGCTTATTTCTTGGGTAATAATGTGTAAATCATTATTTCTTGAGAAATAGGCACAGCAAATATGTCATTCTTGTATTCAAACCTCTTCTAAGTTCATTCTCATCTCATATAAAGAAAATGAATATTTTATGTACTAACATTTTGAGATCTGCGTACATAGCTACAGTAGATTATAATTATGTATAAAAGATAAATTGCTAACATTCAGTTAGCATGCTCTTCTGCAATGATAATGTTAAGTTTATAAAAATGTACTGTATTACATTAAAAGATCAAATTGAACTCACTGTAACAAGTTCCAGTATGACATTTTTGTGAGATTACCAAAGTATCTTGCTGTACTTTGCAGCAAATAAATATTTTGTTACATTTCCATTTTTTGCTGCAGTGCAACAGGAAACTTTCAGTGATCTGTAGTTCATGTGCAAAATCCAAACAGGGATTTTAATCTTTATACTAGTATTTAAAAATAATTCATTGATTCCAGAAGCATGGTGGTTTTTTACCTGTCACAGACTGAGATAATGAATATTTAGGGCTAGCTAACCCACTAATAGGGAGGAAACATGAAAGTGTTTGAAAGTTCTAATGTGACTATACCTGTTTCACCTCAGATAATCAGAATCCTGTATTAACTATACTTGACTCTGCCAATTGACTTTATTTTCTAGTAAAATTGAATCCCTTTACAAATATTTTGACACTTGCTGTTTTGACATTTGGATCTCTGTGAACAAAAATATTAGTTTACAAAAAGATACTAATATTAAAGACATTTTCACCAAAAATGAATATGCTCAGTTTGTGAGTAACTTGCAAAAAACTTAAGTCTTGAATCCTAAATACATTATTCTGGCGTAGCATTTGTCATCTGATACTCTAGAAAAGGCACCACCAAACATGAGAGGGGTGTGTGCGGTTTTCTTGCTGCTTTTTTTTCCGTGTGTAGGTTTTGACAGATTATCCAAGTCTGCTTTTGTGAATGCACACAGTAGGTTTTGCATCCTGCAAGTTTACTTATCATTCATACTTATCCCTGTCGCTCTGTGGGGTTAAT
Organism: Melospiza georgiana; assembly: GCF_028018845.1. Lineage (NCBI taxonomy): Eukaryota > Metazoa > Chordata > Aves > Passeriformes > Passerellidae > Melospiza > Melospiza georgiana. The sequence continues at coordinate 59,421,377 of NC_080431.1, read as the reverse complement.
TCTTAAATGCAGTCATCCTGTGCAAATACAAGTACAAATCCAAGATCGTTGTTGGAATATTCTCACAGTTGTCCACACAGAGGATACAAGGACCTTAAAACAGGACACCAGCAATAAGCAAATTTCTGAGTTTGTGGAAAATGATTCTGGAATAATTTTACAGACTTGCCTGTGTTTCAATATATATAGTGTAGAGATGGATACATCTCTGCCTCATCCAAGCAGGTGCAGTACATATTTTACAAATACTTTTTTAAAGAGACACATTCAGGTATGGCAGTGTGTTTGATCAAGGCTCGTGTCTGCAAATACACATGACTAAGATGAGTTCTAGATGGCCATCCTGCTACTCTGATGGTTATATAATGACCAAAATGATAAAATTCACTGGACCAAGACCAGTCATCCATCAGGAGGAGTAGAAGAATCTGCATGCATTCTTCTTCCTGTTGTGCTCAGAGATTGCCATTCCAGTCTTTGCATCTTTCTTGGATGTTACCTTTACAAAAGATGTTTACTAATTTAGGTGCAACATCCTAACATTGGCTGAAGTGATTTCTTTTCCACAGACAAGCAAACTTCCTGAAGTGTCAGTAGGTTTGTCCCACATCTTCAGGATGCCCTCATTGCGTACAATACAGCTTCTCTATTTTGTTGATCATGGAAAAGTAAGAAGCTGAATGTTGGCAATTGGTACAGAAATACAGACAAGAAACTTCCACCCAATTTACTTTAAAATTCATCAGATTCTGCTGTCTAAAAGATCCAGTCTCTTCACAATGGTCCCCAAGTGCCTCTGTATTTGTGTGGGCAGGATAAACATAGTCTTGTACAGTGTGTACAGTAGGAAAACATTTCATGCTTGCATTTTTTTAGTACCTCAGTACAGTCATGATGTGGTTTTTAGTAGCACTTTCCTTTCTGTAATGAAGATGTATATTGTATATTCTTTTTTAAACAGCAGCATCATATCAACGTAAGAAGAAGAAAGAAAGCAAGCCTCTAAATACAGATTTCTACTCCTGCAAATAAGTCTATCAGTAATGATGCAGTATGCTGGAATTACTTTGACATACGAGTTCTTTGAAGGATGGATAACATAAGGTGTTTGATTTGGCTAGCTGTGTTTCCCATACTTGTATCCTACCTCACACATGTAGACACAAAGAAATGCAGTATTTTGCAAGTCAAAGCAGTGGTACTGAGCATTGTCCCTGTCTACTTGGAAGTAATTTTGTTATTAAAAAAGAAATTGCAGGTCACAGATTTGTTAGTGGCGCTGAACAGATTCAGTGTGCTGATGGCTTCCGATCATATGTTCTGTAATACTGTGCCAGTATTGTTTTTCATTATTTTTTATAGGTAGAAGACAATTGCACAAGTTATGAAATGCAGTCTAAGAGAACATGAGAACTTAGTAGCAATATCAATAGTGGTAACTTCAGTTGCTGTTACAGTGTAGAAGATTGTGTTAGAATGAAACAATCTTATCCTAAAAAGCTTTTTCTTTACTATGTTGGGAAGACAAGCTGATAATGTAAAGCAGCTTTCTTCTTGATCACAGCACCTTGAAATAGTCTGGTTTGTAACAACTGGTTTTTTTGCTAAATATACTTTAAACTTGCAGGTTCCTGTGTTCCTTGTAGTGTATTTCTATCAGGCAAAATTAAATTCTTGTACGCTAAAGATATTTTGAAGAAGAGAAGAGTTTTTAATCCTTATTTAATAAACTAATAAGGTGTTCATTTTAAGCAAAGAGGTTTTTGGGGGTTGGCATTTGTTGGGCATTTTTAATAGCCGTACCTACAGATGTAGTAACATGTTACATGAGCATGATGTGCTTCGCCATTTTTCTGGAGTCTTTGACCTGTGAGACACTGAAAGGCAGTAGAAACTGCCTTTGTGTTTTCCCCAAAAGGCATTTACTCTCATTCTTCAATGATGATTTCAAAAGATTAATAAATGATTGTTTAATTATCTTCTGCTATAATCTCTATGGTTTAGGTGATGAAAAAACAACAGTGGAGCCAAGTGTGTGGTTGACTAATAAGTGGGGTATTGGGGATTATTGATTTGAAAGGTGCTGGAGAGATCAGTGAAGAGTAGGGAATCACACATAAATGAGGTAGGAATGCAGTCTCTTGATATGAGATGATCTATGATAGGAGTGTCCTACTCAAGATGAAAGCTGAGAGGAGGAAACTAAGTTGGTGATCATGCTATTATTATTATTTATTTAAGAGAGGAGAACTGAGGATATGTTGCTTTCTCTGATTTGGAGGAAAATGTATAAGAACGTGCATAGAATTGAGACTAATACCAGGAGTGTTTGTGGAAAGAGAGCAATGGCTACTGCTGAGGGCAAATGTCATTAGTAAGGAATTTGGAATAGTTTGGCAAAAGAGGATTCTAACCTCCATAGGTAGGAAGTAGGGCAGCATTCATTTATGTGCTGAACTAAAACTGGGGCAGAAGAGGTTGAGGTATAAGCCATTGGGAAACAAGAGCTTTCAAAGCTGCCTAATAGCAGCAGCCTGCACAGGTCCACATTGCAGATAGCAGCATTTAAGCTTTGGAATGATGTTTCCTACAGTGCCTCTCATTCAGTCTTTCAATGTGACCTCTTTTCTCAGCAGCATTTTGTGAAACCCTGACTATCTGCTCTTCCTTAGTAATATCAGTACTTTCCTAGCAGCCTGGGATGATTCTTCCCTTCCTTCCCATATGGATGTCCTCTTCAACTTGACAGTGTGAGTCCTGTGCCCAGTCACTGGCTGCTTTTCATTCCTTTCAGTGGGCCCCAGCCAGGCAGGCTTCTGACTCTTTCTGTTTGTGACATGGGCTCTTTGCTGAGTGGGTGCTTGGTCACTGAAAAGCTTCCTCAGGAAAGCAGTCACAGCAACAAGCCTGACAGAGTTCAGGAGTGTCTGGATGACGTTCTTGTAATTAAGTTTATTTTTAGGTAGTCCTGTGAGGAGCAGGGAGTTTGACCTGATGATCGTTATGGTTTCTTGCCAACTCGAGATGATCTTTGTTTCTAAATGCAGCTGTTGTGCTGCATGTTTCACAAGCATTGAGCTGTAAAGCAAAAGCAGTCCTCAGACTGCAGGGTGTATTGGAAAAGGTTTGGACAGGTTTGGTAATTCACAAGAGAAGTAGCAGTAGTTGAAATGCTGCTGTGTTTTGTTACCTCATTTTCCCAACATCTGGTGAACCAAGTTCCTTCCAAGGTTATAGGTATTAGTACTTCAGCAAAACTAGGAAGGTGTCTTCCAAAATCTGGCCTGTGTTATCCAGGGAAATGGCAAGTAAGGACTCCCCTGAAACATAAGTAGCCAACTATGTGTTCCCAAATACACTTTGTTTTCTAAGTCAAAAGGAGGAATAATACAGAGAGATTCACTCTTTTCTTGCTCCTGGTATTAGGGAAGAAACAAGTCTTCGGTAGGAATGTGAGAGAAAATGAAGACTATTGCAGTAGGGAAGATCAAGTTTTGCCAAACCATTTTTTGTAGTCATGGAAAGAACAGGAGAAGTTCAGGAAATATGTATCACTTCAGCAACATTTAATGATTATTTACTTGGGTGCTATCCTGACAAGTGTGTGACTGTGGGCTATGGGATATTGCACTCATTCTCCATGGGATAGTATTTAATCTCTGCAAGGATCTAAAAATTAATTTTGTTTTCATCTGAAGCTGTTCAGTTACTTTTATTGTTTATCTTTCTATAACTGTTATTTAATATCTGGTCAGCATTCATTTCCTGTTTTCAACTTTTGCATTTAAACAAAATAGTAAAGTGAGAGATGGCCATGACACAGAATTGCTGTCATTTAATGTTATCATACTTACTTCAGGTAAAATATTTGATGTAAAATGAGAACACTTTAAATCCATGCTTAATTCATTAATATGTTCAAAACTTGTGACTTTGTCATCTTAGTTTCTGTGCTACTATTTGATATTGAACATTGTTTTATTTTGTGTTGCTTTCTGTTTATGCAGGAAAAAAGTCCTTAGTGTACTGTAGCTGTCCCTGCTTAGGACCCACCATCCTATCTAACTTCAAGACTTATGAGGACTTCTAAATAGTTGTTTAAGTAGTTGGATTGTCCCATTTTGTTATAAAGGCAAAAATTGCCCAAGTGTTCCTCAGTTAAAATTTCTGGGATGAATGACTGAGACAGCTGGAGGGCTTCTCACAGTGGATCTCCTGTTTGAATCTCTGGATTCCATGTTCCTGTTAATGTGATGCTCCTGATAGCCACTACCTCTGCTAGACGTAGGGAGATACTAAACCTCACATCCTTCTCTCTAGTCTTTCAGCCACATTTTTCCATTCTTCTGTTGTGTTAATTTTAAAAGGAGTGGGAGTTTCATCTCTGCCAGGAAATTACTTCAAATCTTTAAATCTTTTTCTTGTGAGGCTTTTGCTTTTATGTGTAATTTGTCTGTCATGGTTTTGATATCAAAAGGCATTTCAATGTTTTATTGTTTTGGGGTTTTTTTAAACCACATAAATTCAGACCTTTGGACACCTTCTGCTGTTCACTTCCCCTGCAGGCATTCTGTCCAGGTGTTCTGCTATTTCTAGCCAGTAACTGTACAACAGGCTGTTAGTCTGTGTCCAGGCCTTCTGCGAGATACTTTTAAGAGGTGAGTGGTCAGAGTGGCTTCTGCCCGGACTCAGGTGACTTCTGGAACATTGAGGATCTACTGTATTCTGGTTATCCCATACACCTGCGTGCAGCCTCATCCATGCTCTTGCAAATCTGGATTTCACCACACAAATTCCATCATGTGAACTCATGGGGGTCATCTGGCTCCCTGACATGACACAGCATGGTGGGATTTTTGAGAACTTTCTCCTGTGCTAGGCAGTAGCCAACTACTGCTAAACTACCAGCTGCCTTAAAAGGGGTGTAACATTTTCATGGGAGTGCAGACCAATTCATTTGAAGAAAGCATTAGTTAGTGTATGCAGTGGGTGAACTTTGAGAGACATGAGCATTCTACTTGGGTTTTTTGTCATTTGGTGTCTGCTATCAACACATTCCTGCAGCTGAGAGGTGCTGAAATGCTGAGTATGAGAGGAGTAAGAATCCAGAACATGGCAGCTTTGTGTATGGCAAGGGGAACTCCCCTGTCCCACGTGCCAGAGAGAAATACAACCATGTAGGAACCGTTGTTATTAAAGTAGCAGATGTGTGTATTTGCTTACTTTCTGCCATTCTTGCTGTTAGTCTTCTGAAACATCTGATATTATAATCTTTTACAGAGCAGAAACTGAAATGCAACAGTTTTGTCATGTGTACATTTGTAAGAAAGGTCAGATTGGGAGTATGTGCTGAAAAACCCAGGTGTTCCATGGTCTTGGCTTCTGTGCACAGCTGTGGCAATGTTTATTTGTAAGAACTCCAGTGCCTGTTGAGTTGTGCCTCTTTATTTTTCCTCTTACACATTTACATTCTTAATGTGCTGAAAAAGGTTTGAAAACAAGGTTTCAATATTTAAGCATAGTATATTGCTTTTCTTATTTGAACCCTGGTTCTTGCTTTTCCTCATATGGTACAGACTGCTGTGGAAATAGTGAGTACAAAGGGGAGGGCTACAAAACTAGGGAGAAGTCCTCATGGGAGAGTGGAGTTCACTGTTGCTCTACACAACAGGCAGCATCTGAGATCAGTAAAACATTGGCAGTAGCCATGGAAAACTCCTCAGAAGAAAAGTGCCATGTGCTAAAAAAATAAAATAATCAGCACATACCCTGTTATGTATTTGGGATTTTTGTATCTTTTATACCTTTCTGTTTCTTTTGATGTTTCTGCCATGTTCCTTCTACTTTTATACTGTTCCTTTGTGTTAGTCGTGTCCAATGACACAAATGCAATTAAGGAAAACCAAGTTTATCTTTAGGAGTTTTAGTCAGTCCTTTTCTTAAGTTCTGCCTGCTTTGTCATCAGCAGGTGCTCTTTGCTATTTCTGTATGTTCCTGGAACCACAAGGCTTTGATGAACAGCAGCGATAAAAAACAGGCTCTCAGAACAAAGGTTCATTCCCCCATCACTGGAACATGTACCTGTTTGTAGAGATCTGCTGTGGCTGAGAGCCAGAGCTCTGCAAGAGGAAAACTCATAAATGAAAAATGATGCAATGGAGTAAGGGAGTAAATATACTTTTCAAACCCTATGAGAATATCACAGAAAAAAAAAAAAAAAAGAGGAGATTCACATGACCTTTTTAAGTAATGCAGTGGATTTGATATTGGTAGTGTTTGGGTGACTTACTGAGAGAGTATCTCTATAAATAAAAAACAAAGTATTTCAGTCCTCCACAAAGAGGAGTAAGTTCACTGAACACTGCATGGACAGTCATGTGATGACCAAGTCACACAACACTCTCTCTGCTGAAGGGAAACATTATAAATTCACATTACTGAAAGAAAATGGGCAATGTGTTTAGATTCTCACAATGGGCCATCAATTCTCTCAACTTAGTGAGCTTGTATCCGAGGGAGCCCTTTGCCCAGTCAGGATGCAGGATTAGATGATTTCCTACTGAGGTGGAGCAAGAGGTCAAGAGAGGAACAGGCAGTTACAAATACAGAACAAGCATTGGTCCAAATTATTTTGCCAGTCAAAGATTTAAATATGCAATAGTGGACGAAGATGTAATTCCTGGCATGGTAAGAAGCTGCAAGCTGAACTCCATCCTGGGCTGGTCCAGGTGGTAATCCATAAAGTGTCTCAATCCAGGCCATATTTGAATTAGATGAGGCAGAGAATGAATATTCTGGCTGCTCATACTAAAATATGGGGGTTTTTTGTTCTCTTGCACTTGTAGATAGCGCAATTCTTGGCTCAGGAGGTATGAGTGGACTCGGAGAGCAGGAGTTCAAGGGCTACTCTGCCTCAAGGCCGGTAAGAACTGTCTGGGATATGTCCTGGGATGTACTGTGATTAATGCCTCTATCAGTGACCTGGAGGAGATGGCAGAGAGCTCACTTAAGTTCCCAGATAACAGAACTTGGAAAGGGGCAGTCAGCATGCTGGCATACAGACACCTAGAATCCTGGGGAAATGGGACCACCTCATGAAGTTGAATAAGCACCCATGGGGCATAAGCCTCAGCACAGGAAGTACCTTTGACCATGATGCAAGGCTAGGGACTGACTAGTTTGGACAGCAGATCTGTTGAAAATCAGCTGGGGGAGTTGGTTTTAACACATCACAGCAGGATGCATTAATAGGAACGAAGCAAGTGGGCGATTAGTAGGTGGTGATTATCCCCTGTACCCAGTAGTTATGAGACCACATCTGGATACTGCTCAAGTCTGACACCCTGAGAACCTGATAAATTCCTGTGAGGTTGGTGGAGAGCTGCCACAATGGTCACAGGCTCTGTGTGGCAGAGCTGGGCTTTCAGCATAGCTTTGGAAGGAGAGCAAAGAAGAGCAGCCTGCTGACACTGGCACAGAGGGTACTGAGATGATGGGCCCAGGCTCTTCACAGCAACCCATGGTGGGAAGAAGGGAGACAGTCAGACAAAACCTGGGTGTAAGGCTGGGTGCAGGGAGAAGCTTATAAAGACAAACTGACCAGAACAGGATCAGTTGCCCAAGGAGAATATAGGCTCTTGTGTAGATTTTTAAGAACCAGCTCTGCAAAGCTCTGAGCAACTTGGCCTCACCTCATGCCTGACCCTACTTTGAATTAGATTTTGGCCTACAGACCTTCTGAGGTCTCTTTCAGCCTGAATTATTGTATCACCCCATTTCTGTAACAGCATAGCTTTTGAAGTGGGAATTATGAAATAGGACAAGTTTCCTTGGCTTGACAAATTTAGGTCACTCTACTATATTCCACTGCTATTTAGCATCACTGCTGGTGAGTGTTAGCATAGCTTAGAAGATAACAAATACAAAATTAGTAGATTGATTATTCTCAGTTTTTTAGATGTGAGTTCAAAATATGCAGGCAGCTTGAAATCAGATTTTTACTTCTAGCTGATTTCTAGTTACCACTATCAGGAACGCATGCATTGTTATGCTAATACAGTATGTATTATTGTCATTATTACAAGTCATGAAGTCAAGGATCTGTACGGCCATGGACTTAATTCAAAGTTCTCCTAATCCACTGAGTACTAAATTCAAATCTTAAGATACTGTGGTGGACTTTTCATCTGGATAAGTAAGGAACTACTTCAGCATAGTCAGGCTTGTTTGAAGAATTTTAATATCTTTTGGTATGGTAAGATGAATATTCCTCAGTGAACGACTGCCAGCACTGAAGACAGACTTGGATTGCTGGAGACAGATTTGAGGAATTGCATATCTGTTGGGGCAGCGAACAGGTGCAGCAGTTTGTGCAGCGGTTTCTGGACCATGCTTTGAAATCTTGTGGGAGTTCTGAAAGTTTCTCCTAGGACTGACAGAGGACTCTCAGAGACATTTGAGGAGCATCAGTGTACTGCTGCTGTGCTGCATGTGAGAATGCTGCAACCTTGAACACGTCTGGCCTGTTCCTGAAGAAAGGGGGCTCTGAGCTACTGTTCAGCTGACTCCTGGCTGAAGCAGGCACAGGTCCTTGCAGTAGGTATGGGGCAGCCCTCCAGAAGCACTGCCTGGCTGAGAACATGGCTTCCCATAGCAGCAGTCAGTGCAGGACAGAGGCAGGGACCTCACTGTAAGCAGCAGACACATGCCCTGCCATGGTGAGGATGTGCCACAGAGCACAGACCCCAGAAGAGTTGGGTCAGTGGCCCTGCGACATCAGCAGCCTCAGCCTGAGTGCAGCTCTACAGGGCTGGGGCTGAGGAATGCCGGGGACCTCTCATCAGGGCTAGGGATATGGGCTTTTTTACCTAGGAGGGTCCGTGTTGACAATTAGCAGACCTGTGGGAGGATGAAAGTGGTTGTGCATCATCAGTGATGACAAGAAAGATCCACCAGATCTTCTCCGGGATCCCACAGGTCCAAAGGCTCCTCTGTCCTGAGGTACAGGCAGTCTGTTGGGTGGGAAAGCAGGACTCCCACTATGGCAAAGGTTGGGCCTGGAAGCATAGCTTCTGCTACCCCTGCAGATCTGCTCCCAGGGAAGGGATTTACTCCAGCAGCAAACCAGAAGCTGGAGACTCCCTCCAGTGCATCTCTGTACCTCAGCAGGTAGCCCTGGGAGAAAGCAAATAATGCCAACAATGGGGGACTGACCTGTCAGCTATCTGCTGACTCAATCTGGTATCAAGGGAGGCCTGCTGTGGTCTTGGGTTGTGCTTTTCCTTGTGGATACCAACAATGTACCTTGGAGACTAGGAGTGACCTACCAACAAGTTGTCAGGTTCATTAGGTTACCAAACAAACAGAATTGGGGAAAAGAAGGGGCCGAAAAGTGCCAATTTTGATAAAAGCAGAGCCTTATGGGGAAAATTCTGTGGCCTCTTCTGGGAAACTGGAACACTGCATGCCTCTCTGAAGTGCTGATACACATCCAGCATGAGGAGCAAACAGCAGAAACTGAAGATCTGTGTGCAGTTATAGGGCTGCGAACCAGTTCAGATCACAGAGGTCTAGTGAGGTAGCTCACGTGACTGGAGTGCCACCATGGATGGATCAAAACTCTTCAAGGACTTTGGAACAGGAGGATGAAGAGGGGGAGCTGCCCTGTACAAGAGTGCAGTGTGGGTGCCTCGAGCTCTGTGGGATGGAGGAGGAGCCAGCTGAAGGTTTGTGGGTCAGGATAAGCAGGCAGGCCAAGGGGTGACATTGTGAATGTCTGATACAGACTTTCTTCTCAAGAAGTGGACAACTTCAGACAACTGAAGCCTGGTCCCTGGGGGTACTTAAGCCTCCAGAGGTTCCTTGCTGCCTCCAACTGTGGGTTTGTATTACACTCTGCCTTCTAGGTAACTGCAATGAAAATACCAGGCATGGGAGCAAAGCCCTGAATAATTACATCAGGAAGTGAGTGTTATTGCTGCAGTTGAAGGAAGACTCTCTGGATGATTTATCTCACTGTACAAGGACCAAAGACCGTGAATATCTGTAGCTTGGCCATGCCTCATCTACCACATTCTTCCTCTTTTAATGGGGATGGCATGTTTTGGCTACTGCAATGTTCCTGGCTGCTTATAGCAGAGAGAGCAGGTTGGACCTTGACCTTTCTATCCTAGAAAGACAAAGTTTTAGCCCCTAAATCTTGAACAGAAACAATGCATTGCCTTCTCTCCAGTGGGCTTTTTTTCCCTCCTGAACTGGACAAGTTAAAGAGCCTGATTGCAGAGCTGTTCTGCTGGCAAGAACTGGAGAGAAAAGGGTAATGGAACGGCTTCTACCTTATTGCAAAAAGGTTTTCTTTAACACATGGTTTGTTTTGTCACCCAGTTTTCTCCTATAGCACTAGTGACTCCCAAGAGTTATTAATGGGTAAACAGGGTATTTTATTAAGCAGACACAGTTCTGTAACCAGGACTGTTTCCATTAACGTGATATTCCTCAGGGATAAGTCTGCGTGTCCCTTCGTCATAGAACTTATCTACTGAAGAAAAAACAAGCCAAAACAAACCCAATGGGCCTTTTCCTGTGTTCTGTATTGGCAAGGATTTTAACTTTCCTTCCTGCAAGGATGGCTGGTTTCTTTTAGGATGTGGGAGATGCCCATGTGTGTGATGTGAATAGCTAAAACCACGTCAAGCTGAGGAGTTCATGACTGGACTGGAATTTGTTGGGGAGAGAGGCTGAGATCAAGGAACGGAAAAGTGGCTGTCCTGGGAACTGTACTGTACAAAAGAGACAGACTGCCTCCAGGAGTGGCCAGAAACGGGTATCTAGGGGAGAATAAGAACAGGATAAAAATATACAGTAACTCCCCCAGACATCACTGTTGCTGTGAGCTATTTTCAGTCCAGAGGATTTCCTGAGCTAGTTGTGGTTTAACTGTTTAATAACTTTCAATGGATCTCTCTTCCAAGTTCAGCTTCCCTTTAAGCCCACAAAACCTACACATGCAGGGTGCTCCCTGGCAAGCGTCTACTGCGTGATGTGTTTCTGAATCCAGTTCCTGCTGCTTTCCTTGCCTAGTTCTGGTGGCAGAGGATGCTGAATGGTCAGCCCTTGACCATCCTTAATGATGCTCACTCTTAATTAATGTCATTCATGACACTGCTTCAGTTAGCTCTGCTTCGGGGTTTCTTGAAGACTATAGGGAAGCCATTCCATGTCTTTCATTTAAAAAATGATAGCAAGGATAAATGAACTTTCCCAGTTCTGTTGTTTCTTTCTTACATGAGGAGACTGGCACCATCCCCAGTTTTGGGATAGTGATGGTTCTTCATTTCTTCTTATAATTTCTACCACTGGGTTTTCTTCTTTGAGCACTGAAACGCTGTTTTAATTAAAGCATCTACCAAAATGTCAAAGCCTTTCTCAGGAAGGGTAACAGTCAGTGGAGAGTGCATCTAGAAAATTGCCTAGCTATGGGTGAAATTTAATTCTTCCAGCAGGGACTGCAATCCTTTACCTTACCCAAATAAAGTTTTAATGGCAGAAAACATGAGGTGAGAAGACAGTACTTCCCTAAACCTTTGTTTCCTTTAAATGCTGTTTGCTCTTTGTCTCAGGCAGCTGAGACCTCTTGCTTAGGGTCATGAGCACTGCACTGGCCCCTGTGTGACAGAAGCTGTAGGTGAGCCAATACTTCATTATCCAAATCCAGGATAGAATTTCTTCATCTGAAACTGTTCAGTTTCCCCTTAACATGTATTCTTGTAAACTTCCTTCAACCTATTAAATACTTCCAAATCTCTCAGCGGCTCTATTACCTTGCTTACATGCAAATTTTTATAAAATGTTGCATGTCAAAGTTTACTTAGGCCTTGAGAAATGTCTGCCACAACAGCTGCATTTGCCACTTGACTATCAGCCTGGAATTTTTGTAGGTAACTGCTTCTATTTTTTTCTGCTATTAAAAAATTACCAGTTTTGCAATCCAACCCTTTGCACACACCAAAATCGGTAAGATCAATTTGTAATTCACTAGAACAGTGGTCTGTTTCATACTTAAGGAAAGGGTGTAATTTCTCAGTTGTATGACCAGTATAGTATTTGATGAACTTAGTAGCTGATAATTAGTTAGCAGCACATATAGAATGACCATAATACCCTGTCAGTCTGCTACTAAACAGTCAACAAACCCCAACTGTGTCGGCTTGTAACACTTGAAGAGGAAAGACCTCACTGGTAGTGCCATTCTCTTAGCAGGAGCTCCCCAGTGCTTACAAATTGCTTGTTATAAGCAAGAAAATATTTTCGTGGTTGGCTTCTTCAAAATTTTTGGTCAGCCCTGCAACATTTGATTCTTTAACTTGTGTTTCACTTAGCCTGTCTTCTGTTTACACTTCTTTCTCTCTGTTCCATGTTGTGTTGGCATTTAATGTGAATGAGCTTCATATCCTTAATTTTATGTTTTCTTGAGTAAATATATATTTCTAAAGGTTCTTCAGAAACAGGCCTGAATGACTTAGGAAGCAGCTGAATGTGATCAGCAATGAAAAAGGTGCCAACCTTCCCACACACAGATTTCACGTTGCTGTGAACAATGCCTGAACGTGTCCATGATTCTGTTAGGAATGATGATGTCATTCTGGCTTTTTTCTTGCTTACATTGGTACAGATGTGCACATCAGACTTTGAGAGACTTGGAAACTTCATGCTGTGATCAGTGACAGAAAGACAGAGTCATAATGGCTCAAAATGTTTTGGTAGTTTCTCTAAGGTTGAATCATACCCTCCCACTGGGATACCCTGTGGCATATAGTGAGAGGGCTGTCAGGAGCCAACTCATGGTGCACTGATTTGGGGAGCTGCAGGCCAGCCTGGGGTGTCCCACTTACAGCTGCTGTCCTGAGACGGCAGCAGAAGGTCGCTCCAAAGCAAGGGAGGGGTGCAGGAGGACTTGTCTACCCCTTACCCTTCCTCACCCGAACAAGAGCTCCTTTGGGTCAGGCTCTGGACAGGCACAGGCAGAGGTGCTGTGGGGTGATTGCTCTGCACACGCTGCCTGAGCAGCTGTTCCCCATCTCCTCTGGGGGGAAGGGGCTCTGGGCCAGGCAGATACATTCCCCGGCAGCCTGGGTCTGGCCTGCAGACCCCAGCTGGTCTCTGCCAAGTTGACCCATCCGTGCTGTAACTGCATTGAAAATTATCTGCTTCTGCAAGATTTATATATTTTAATTAGCATGGTCTGATGTGTGATGTGTGGGTATAAATGAGCGCATTCTGAAAGCAGTTTCTGCTGCTGCTTTGAACCTCTGTGTCCATAAATCCAAGACTGTCAACATGAATTAGATTTGATGCTCTTTCCAAAGTGTTGTTTTATATTCATGTTGATGCTGTACATGTATTGAATCATTTTTTTAATCTAGGAAATTAATGTTATTGTTGTGAGCAACAAATAGGCTGTTTGAAAAGGCTAAGGCTGAATTATCAGTGCGGCCAGTGGGCGTTAACAGGAACTGCTTTCTTTGTTATTTTAATCCAGTGACATTGCTGATAAGGGGCTTTGAGTTAGGAGAAGAAAGCAGGTTCGGTGCCTCTGCTTTATAGGCAGGCATTTTCTCTGAACTGTGCATTATGGATCATAATAAACAGTTTAAAAGCACAATATGCAGACAAGACAAAAATATCCAATCATCTGATAATAATTTGGATTGCAGTGCAGTCATCTAAAACTTGTATATTTTCAGGAAAGAATAGATGTAGATGCTATAGAATGTATAGAAAAAAAGGAACTACAGGGCCAGTTAGGGTATGTGCATATACTGGCTTTAAATAGATAAACAGTGTGACAATTAATTTGAATGCTGCTCAATAGAATAAGTGCCCAGGGAGGTGTGGAAGAAAGCTGAAGGGAGCAAAAATTCCTGGATACTCCTGTAAGAAGCTGATGAAAGAAGAAGGATTACTTAAAATAATTTAAATATTGACTTGTGCTCTGGGTAATTTCCATTTGACTTATTGGAAGTTCCTTTTTTATCCAGATTTTAGTCAAATCCATCCATGCACATTGTTATGCTGAAGAAAGATTATTTTCTCAAAGACAATGTTTACAGTTTGCAAGATGATCAAACAGATGGTTTAAATTTGTTCTGATACTCTGTGTTTTTTCACAGTCTCTTTGTAAGTTAAATAAACTTGAAAATGATCAGTGTCATTTCCCAGACGAGATAGCTGCTTGAGGACATGCCTGTCTTCTCTCTCCGAAAAGATAATCTTCATCTTCAGTAAATAGCAATGACTCTGGTTCCCTGCTATTCCAGGACTTTTGCTTCTCTTTCTGCTCTCCAAATTGAGCCCATGACCTCACTGCCTCATATCGTAGCTTCTAAAAGAGGTCCTTCATTATCCATTGTCCGTGGACATTGTCCATGTCCTTTTCTGTTCCTTGTTCTGTTCCTGTTAGTCACCCTGACTGATCCAGTATAGATCCTGTCTTGCATGACAAGAGGGAGCTGGGAAAAAGCAGGGCAGCATGAAAGAGGTGATATTCCCAGTGTGCCAGAAGTGATATTCCCAGCGTGCAGCTATTCAGAAGTGCAGACATTTCCTTTTAGCATCTCTCCAATTGTTCAAAGTCTCTTTTTCCTTGCTGGCAAAGCACCCACTGAAGCTTACAAATGATAGCCATGTGGGTTGTCTTCCAGCAGGCTGAACGTGTCACTGTTTGTCCTGTGTGTTAAGGCTGACGCTGCTTTCTGAACTAGCTCCACTTTGTTCGGACCAGCCGGTTTCAGTCCTCTTACCCAGCAAATGCCCTTAACAAAGATCTTTTGATGTGCTCAGGGAAGCCTTGATAACCAAGGAGCTCTAGAAATTGTATTTCTGCATGACAAAACAACAGGGGAAAAAAGTTATTTCTTCCTTTTCCTCCCCTCCTCTCATTTTGGGACTAGGCTTCAAATTCAGCCTCTGTTTGCTGTGCACATTGCTGGCACTGTTTTAATGATATATGTCTGTTGCCTTTGTGAAGAGCGAGAATCTACCCCTGGATCTACCTTAGCAAAGAGTTTGGCAAGGTACTGGACTAATTCCTTTCCATATTTAATTTAAGCAGAGCAGAATTAGACTGTAATTGGACACCTTTGAACTCTTCTTCATAGTTATTGTTTCTAAATCATTGTTAGCATTGCCAAATAGTCCTTCAAACCAATGTAAAGTCCAGCCAAGAATATAAATCTAGTGGCTTTTTATCTGCATGGAAAGGCAGCGTCAGAAAAACATGTAGCTACGTAGAACCTAAAACTTCCCCTTTGTTTTCTCTCCACATCTTTTATTTCCTTTTTTTCCAAGAAAATGGATTGCTACGGGTATAGAGATCGGGGTTTTTCTCTTCTTCTTCCTCTCCACATTTTAATTTCTGACTGAATGAGAATCTTTGTTCTTTTCTCATACACATACTACTGACAAGTAGAATTAAATAGCATTGATGTAGAAATTTCTTTGCTGCTTTTATCAGCAGCAGAACTATCAAAATGGTAGATGTCATATTTGTCCCTCTTCTCTCTTTAGAAAAGGCCTCAGCAATCAGATCCTCCCGAGCCAAGGTAAGTTTGAGCGGTCAGTTTTAATGAGACCAGGGTAACAGCAGGTAACCACGGTAAGTCTAATGTGAACATTATTTATCTCATGCTAAATTATAATTTGCTGTTAGCTCTGTATAAAGCCCATGGCTGTGGGCATAGCTGACACGATGGTGGTTTGGAAAAGTTAGTAGGCAATTTTATTTTCACTTTTAGTGTAGTGTTTGCAGTGAGAAAATCAGGGTTCATTCCTTGTAAGCACCTTTTTAAAAATGGTGTTTTTTACAAACTTATGTGCATCTATGATCTATGAATTTGGGCTCTCAAGCAAGTTTGGACATAATACTTTGGAGACAGCAGGGTCTGGGAGGGCTGTGAGGAAAAGGAAATACTGGGTTGTAACCATCTTCTTTAGGTTATATTCTAGTGTATTTTTCTGTCTCCCTGAATGAACAATATAGTTAATCTTTCAGGTGGCATAGATGATGTAAAACTTACAGTACTCATTTTTGTGATATCCCTGTTACACTAGCCTGGATTTCCAGATAAAAAAATCATGTTTCCAGGTCACAAACACAGTGCCCACATAGCTAGAAGAAAATTATCCAGTGAAAATGTCATTTCATCCAGACAGGGAATGAAAACAAATAGGTGTTCTATGATTTAAATCATAGAATCATAGAATTCTAAGGCTTGGAAGCGACCTTAAGATCACCCCATCCCAATCCCCCCTGCCATGGGCAGGGACACTTCTCACTTCACCAGGTTGCTCAAGGCCTTAGCCAACCTGGCCTCAAACACTGCCAGGGTTGGGGCATTCACAGCTTCTCTGGGCAACCTATTCCAGTGTTTCACCACAGTAAAAAAAAAGTCTTCCTAATATCTATCTTAAATTCCCCCTTTCAGTTTGTATCCGTTACTCCTTGTCCTTTCACTACAGCTCCTGATGAAGAGTCCCTCTCCAGCTTCCCTGTAGGACCCTTCAAGTACTGGAAGGTTGCTGTGAGGTCTCCTTGCAACTTTTTCTTCTGCAGGCTGAACAGCCCCAACTTTCCCAGCCATATATTTGGTTTTTCAGCCAGCCTATTCCTCTCAGCAATAAGCAGAAACCTCACAGTACTCATGGGGTAAGTGAAGGGAAAAGATCCAAGCCCACAGCCTGGCCCAAGCCTCTCTTGCTTTCTGGAAGGGTATGGGCTGCCAGAGCTCCCTAGCAAAGGTGAGCCCTGCAGGGATCCTGCTCTGTGCGCACATCTCCTGGGCTATGACATGCTAGACCTCCCAACACATGTGTGCGCTGTCTCTTTTCTTCAACACCCAACACCTCCAGTTTTGTTCTGTAACAAATAACTTGTCACCGGGGCTCCATTACTCTCTTGGGTGAGATCTCCACTGGGAATTTATTATTTACACTTCTGTGCTCCAAGATGGGGCACTGGCAAATGCACAGTAGCAGATGAGGGCTTCTGGTATAATCTGAGGTGACAGGAAAGTGAAGGGGTGTGTGGACAGCCATTAGCTGGACCTCTAGTCAGAGAAATGTTTGTTGGAGCTGAGTTTTTTCCTCCCATGTTTACAAATGGTCAAGGGATCTGCTAAACATATTCAAAGACCTATATAGGGATGGAAATCAAGCAGAATTTTAATGAAAAACCTCCTAGAAATGGACATTTTAGCCCTTTTTTTTCAGGTAAATGTTCAAGAGCTTAATGTTAGCCTAGAGCAGGTTTGGTGCTGCTGAAGTTTCCTGAAGAGCAGCAAGATTTTAGCAAGGACACTGTGCCAGGGGAATGTGGACAAAGGGCAGGCACCACTGTCAGGAGGAGAGAAAGTGGGAGAAAATCCCAGAAAGAAGTGTAAACTGTGGATTGAGGGTACGGACGGGTAAATTCACGTGATAAAGGTGCATTTGAGATAAAACAGCAAATCCCCGGATAAAAGCAGCTCGGATTGCTCTGTGGCTGAAACCAGCGCTTTGCTGGGGGTGCTTTCAGAGGGCTGCTGGCCGCAGCGGACATCGCCGGTGCCGAGGAGACGAAGACGCTGGCCAGGGAGGTGGCAGGCCCGTGCGGCTGCAAGCCGGTGTGCTGCTTTTACTCCCAAGGGAAAGGGAAAAGTAAAGAGGAAGGGGAGGCGCGGCTCGGCCCGAGGCGGCCCCGGCGGGCCGTGAGGGGCGGCGCGCGCGGCCGGCAGGTGGCGCCAGCGGCTCCGCGGCGCGCGCGGGGGCGGGGCCGCCGGGCCCTGAGGGAGCCGGGCCCGCCCGGGTGCAGCGCCTCGCCGGGCGGGGTGGTTCGGACTGAAAATCCCCTCCGAAGGTGCCGAACCACCCGGTACCTGGCACATTGCATTAATGGCTCTGTTTTTTAGAGCTGTTCTGCTGTCCTTAATAACGTTAAGGGGAGAGGTACCGTAGAGTGAGTGGTGTTTGTTTCCGTTGTGTTTCCTCAGACAAATAACATGATCAAAACTGATTGGAAAAACATAACCTTGAATGAGAATTTATATGTATACACATACACACACACAAAAAGGGGAATTTGCAAGTAAATTAGTTTATACTACGAAGATGTTACCCATTATAGCTCTACACAATATCACGTCTCTATTTGTCATTATAACATCCAAGCACATGATTTCCACAAAAAAAAAGTAAATCAAAACCCAAAAGCTGTTGCTGTAAATTGCTTCTAGTTGCTCTTCAAAGTAGAAGCCTTTTTCGTTATTTTTTTTCCTCCTGTTTACTGGCTTTATATTTTTCTCCTTGTTTTCTCCTCTTTTCTCTTAGTACCATAGGGGAAAAAAAGTCAGAAGTGTATATGACTTTCCAAGAGCTGCTTTTCACACAAGAAAGAAAACCTATTTAGTACAGTATTTCCCAAGAAAATGTTATGAGCACCTATGTTTCAGAAAATGAGCAGCCCAACCAGGGCTTGGAAAGGGCTTGTCCATTCTTCAGATTGTCCTTCCCACTGCAACTGAAACCTCAGTTGCATCTTTACACCACAGAAATACACTCCCTGATTTTGGCAGGGAAGTCACCCTCCCATTGTATAGACACTGGTAAGACAATGTTCCTTGGTATTGACATTTGTGTTTAGTGACACAAGTTGTTGAGATATCAAGGAAGAGCCATAAAAATGTTCCAATGTCTAGGAAAGACACCTTGTGGTCCATGACCTACACAGCAAAACTTAATGCACCTCTTTGGAATGATGAAAAGTGTACAGATGAAAGTTTATGTGTTTGTAGGTTTTGTTTTTTCAGTTTTGGTGATGTAGCTGAAAGTTAATGTACCTCCCACAGTCTGAGTGTTGCCAGGAAGTGAGACACACAAAGGAGTGAAATCACCCATATGAAGGCCCATGAGCAGGGCACAATTTCTCTATTTGTGCCAGTGGCATGGCTTGAGAAGGTTGCTAATGGTTTTCATATTCTGTAATTACTCCCTTGAACAGGATATCAAGGGGAGAGAGAAGAGCTAATTACCCTGACTTCGTCTGCCCAATTTCCTCCTGGTTAAATAGGGTTGACAAATGCCTTGCATGGAGATTAAAGCTACTTTGTCCTGGAAAATCGTAATTAGGGCTGATCATTTAGTTCTGTAGAAGCTCTAGTCAGCCTGGTGGTAGCCCAGTGGCTGTTTGATTCGATGTGAATGGCAGAACCCTGCATATAATGATAAATCTGACAGCTGGCTAAAATTATAAATATATAAATTTTTAGCTGGCTAAAAATAAACCCCAACAATGGCTAGATGTTTAGCTGGTCAAAATGCAATGGCCAGACATTGGTCACTTCTTCAGCTGCCAGAAGTGGTCTGGAGAAGGCAATATTTTTATATTAGTTTTCTACCTTTCTGGCCTATTTTGCCAACGAATTTAAGAAAGATGGAAGTGAGTGAGGAATAAAATCTCTAGGGTCAGAAGTTAGCTTTTCCCAAGCAGTACTACCTAAAAGAAAAATGAAAATATTTTTTTGTCCCCCCATTTTTTTAGAATGGAAGCATTAGAGTCAGTGCTGGGCTCACCCATGATGGCAGGTGGTGTTGGAAAGGAGCTGCCCCCAGGCCTGTACGTGCCATGGGGCTGCATTTCTCATCCCATCACCTGTGCTCTGTGAGCTGCCTTCCAGCACTGCAACAGGCTTTTAATGAAGGACCTCTCAAATTCTAGTCTTTAGTAAGCCTGTGACCCAGGAGGAAGATTAGTTTATCATTTAAAGCTTCCCAGGCTAAGCTTAGCTTATCTCTTTCCAGGTATGTGTCACAGCAGAGCTCTGGGTACAGCACTCATCAGGGAGTCCTGTGCAGACAGGATTGCCCAATTCTTTTGGGCCAGGGCTGACTTTCCTCCTTTTTCTTTTCTTAGCAGCAGCTGTGAAGGGGACTGGTTGAATTGGTCTCTGCCTTTCAGACAAACATTTAGCAGAGGAACACCTGCACCTGCCCAATGTCATCTTTCTCTTAAATGATGTCTGGAGTATTCTGTTCCCTTGTACAGGGCTGCATCACAGGATGACTCTCAGCAGGGAAGACACCCACAGTGTGCAGAAAGCTTGGGCAAGAGAGGAGAGATGAGAGGACTGGCAAACCTGACTCAACTCACAAACTGCAAATGCATTTCCCACATCTCCAAATCTTTAAAGTCAAGGTCTGGTCTCAAGTGTGTCAGCAACAGCCTCATCACCACCAAATACTGAGTTCTGTGTTCAGTGTGCTCTTACATAGGTAGCAGCAGTGCTCCTTTTGTTACAGCAGTGGTGCTGATGATGCCAGGGTGCTGCTCCTGGCACTGCTCTGCTGGAACTTCCTGTGTCCTTTCCAGAGGTGCTTCTTAGCAGGACCTGACTCCTTGTTTCACAGCAAATGTGTCTCTGCTGGTCCCAGACACATGTCCTTGTATTTGTATGCATTGATTCTCAATTAAATTTGAGCTGCTTCTGTCCACCCCAGGCTTTGAGCAAGATGAGAGCACAGGATAGGCCTAATGTCCATTGATTAAAAAAAAAAAAGTAAAATCACTTTTAAACCAGAAGTCTGTTTTAAAAATCAAGCTCCTATGGATGACTCCTTTGCATCAATTCTATCTTCTCAGTCCAAAAGTCAAGAAAAGAAGTAGGAGTTATGTTTTAGGCTTCCATGCAGAAAGACAAGGAGTGCAATCTCTCTCATTTTCCTTCTGTTTGGGTTGTTCTGTTCAAGATGTGATGTGGAGCCAACTTAGGGCAAAGAAATTTCATTTCTCAGAGAGATGAGAACACAGAGGAAGGACCATCAGAGTGGCAAGGTACCAAGTGATATGTATCAAGTATCAAATAGAACACAGGCTCCTCCACCTTCTGTGGGCTATTCCTGCCAAAGTGAAATGGGATTGTGTTGAAACACTGGAATACACTGACCCTTTAGGCCCCAAATCCTATCTGGAGGAGGCTCAGCCCTACACCTCAGACAGACATAGGAGTTCTCCTCAGCACACCAGGGCTCGGGGTTTTAAAGTGAAGCATGGTGAAACTGTAAGATCAGCCTGTTTCCTTAAGGAAACAGGTCCTTGCTGTCTTCTTATGGAACCAAAAGAGTTGATGGAATGTTATTCATGAATGACGTTCAAGGGTGAAAAAGGGCAATAGGGATGGGATGATGACAAGAAATAACATGAGCAGCAGATGTGACCTTCCAAGCCAGCAGGGCTAACTGGGTGAGAGCTTGCAGGGGCACAAAAATGTTCGCATTAGATGAGGCTTTTCTTCAGACTGCTGAAGAGCTGTTTACTTGTTCTGCTGATTGCCTCTGGCCAATTTTAATCCTGAGAGTATGCCCGCCGTGTTCTCTGCTTTGATCTCTTTCCTTCTGACTCAAAACACAAAGATGTTATTAAGATAAATTGTTAAAGACAGCTCTGGAGCTGGGTGGGAAATGCTGATCATCATTTCCCCTGGAGATAAAGTAATCCCCATGCTCAATCAATTCAGAGTAAGTAACAGCCCTGAAGAACTCCTTTGAAACATGGGAAAACAATGATACTCTATGAATTGATTGCATTTGGCCTAATTATAGAAGACCTTTGAGTAGGAGTACTTAGAAATAAACTGGAGAGAGTACTTAGAAATAAACTGGAGAAATGTGCAGTGCTGAACAGGCATATAGAGTACATGGCTACATGGGCTGAGTAACCTCTGTGCTGTAACATTAAATACCCTCTCTCTGTGCAGGCCTGGCTTCATTAACTGCCATAAGCAAAGGAATGGAAGTACTCCTTGAAAAAAAAAAGCTATATAAATTCTAGTAAAGAAAAACACACAAGAATGTCTGAATCACGTGGCACTGTTTCCATTTGAGAGCAGCCCTCAGGAATTGTTTGGTTTGGGGCAAAATGAATGAAAGTTGCAGTTTGGGCTTTTTGTGCTTTTAGTGTCTCTGTGTGAGTTGATAGACCCTTATGGGAGGACCTAGGTTAAACTCGTTAACTTGAGCAATTGGAGATGACAAATGCCCTAAAAACAGAAGATAAGTTGAAGAATTATTGTGAAGAGGGAGAAGATAAATAGCAGCAGGGTATTTAGGTAATAATTTCATTAAGAAAACTGACTTGGTATAATGCTTTAATACAAACCACTCATGTAACAACTTCACTCCTCAGTAATTTCTACTTCTAGAATAAACGCTAATAGAAGCAATCACCTGTTGACATAATCCCTCATAAATGGTATAGTAAAGAATTGCTAAAGGTATACTACCTTTTGGAAAGATCAGTATAAATCTGAGATACAAAATAATTAATGTGCAGTTGTTGTGAATTTTATATGAAAGTTCATGAACACTTAACGTTGCCTGCAACCTGAAGCATGCACATCAGCAGCATAAAGCACTAAGGTACATTGCAGAAAACAGGATGGGGTGGTATCTCAGTGCTTATAGCAATGTTCATAACTCTCCACTAGCCTGGAAGGGAGAGGCCAACCATGTTAAAAAAAATTGTGAGTTTTTTTTTTTTTTTGTGTGTGTTTTGTTCCCTGTGGTAACTCCAAGAATCCACTTGCACTTGCAGGCCTAATGAGGAGTTGCTTTTCAAATATCATTTTCAAATATCAGTGAGTAGATAACCTAAGCATCTTTTGACAATTTGTGTCTTAGGGAGCAGTGAGGAGTAATTGTGAATATGGGCATCTCTGCATTTTTGTTTTAGGGCAAAATAAAAATGATAGTGTGATTGGGAGCTGGGATCAGTCAGCAAAGGGGCAGCCAAGGGTTTAAGAAAATCCTCCCTGGAAGTCCATTAAATTTAACATGTTTGTGACCTTGAACCTTCACTTAAACAAAGCTGAATTTTTGTTGGCTTCCAAGTTCTATTCAGCCTGGTCTAAAGTGGAGAATAAGTGAAGTGGGCACAAATAGCACGTGTTTCTGAGGCACAGGAGCTGCTCTAAGCATGTCATAGGGAGCTGCACAGCAGGAGCTGTTTTGAAGCTGACTTGAAGCTGGCAAGGTCAGGACCAAGTGAAGAAAAATAAAGGAGCTACAGCATGAAGTATTATAAGTTTTTTCCCTCCTTCCTTTTTTTTTTTTTTTCTAGGCTTCTCCCAGAAGAATGCTGATGAAAAGCACAGCATCCCAATGCTCCCTTCCAGAGTATGATTGAATTTCAGTCAAAAATGGGATCAAAGAAGGTAGGGCAGCTTCTTTTTTGCAGCTCACCCAGCCATACATGTGGTGCTTGCTTCAGGTGACTGTTCACTGGGATCTGGCATTCAGGCCTGATGCAGCAATTCAGTGCAAGTTAAAGGGTCTGTGTCAGAAATGACAAAATTGGCTTGGAGGTGAGTTTGTGGATTATAAAATAGTAGTGTGCATTTAAATGGCATATTTTATCTATTGCTGTTGAACTGCTTTGGCATAACGGCTGAAAGGACAATACTGCCTCAATTTAGCAGGAGAAGCAGATTACCAGTGACTTCCCCAAGGTCATGTGAGAAACTGCTGAAAAACTGGGAATAGAACCCAATTAAACTGGCTCCTAAGTCTATGGTCCCATTTATGGCTCAGTATTAAGCCAGCTCCTGCTCATCCAGACAGAGCGAGAAACATTTCCCGGTATGCTCTTGCCTGGGCTAAAGTACATGGGAAAGCCAGCAACCAGCAAAAGAAATTTTACACATTTTTCCTTCTCTAAAGCAGACTGGCTTTCATCAAGGTAGGAACGAAACAGTAGAGTCTCCAGTTAGCTGGGTCAGGATAGATACCACTGTTGGTTAGGAGAAGTCAGTTATTTCCAGGTGAGACAGAAGTGACTGCAAAGAGGAGGCTGGTTGACCCAAGTTCCCTTCTCTGGCTGCGAGGCACTGTGACTATGTGATTGAGCTTTCAAGGATGAACTACATTTGTAGGCTCCCAAACTCTGTGTAGCCTGTAGCTCAGTATTTACTGTACTCATGGTAACACACATTGCTGTTGTTTGTAACAGCCCAGAAGGTCTGCAGGAACTCTGTAAGGCCTCAGGACTTAATGGCTTTGTCTGGGCTTGTCTTGGCCTGTCTGGGATTTTACTTTACGTTGTTTAGCTAGAGCAGCGATTTCCAGCTGTAACCAGGTGGCTATTACACAATTTGTTCTGCATTTGCTTAGCTTTGTGTGATTTAACCATAATTTTAATTTAGCTGAGATTAACAAGTGGTTATTTTTTGTGGAGTGAAGAATGCAGGGCCCTAGCAAAATGATGTGGAGTAGAGGACTAGTGGTATCATGGCACAGGTCTCAAAAGGAAAGCTACTGGATGCACTTCAGAGTACAGATCTGAGATGTCAGTAGAGGGCATGGGATGATACTTGAGCCCCCAGAGCTATAAACAACACATAAATGGTCAATGAGTAATGGTTAAATAAAGGCAGACCTGACAAGTGGGTGAAATTGCTTTTAGGAGTAACAAACAGAAAGAATCCAGTGTATATAAAATCCTATATATGGTGAGAGGCCAGCCACCTTAGGATCAAGGTGGGCAGTGGCAAGGTGAGTGTAAAGTGGAGAGGGCATATAGGTACTATGAGATTTGTGTTCCAGTTTCACCTTTATCATTATTGAGACTTAATAGTATTCTCCTTTTTTTTTCTGAAATAAATAGATCAAGATTAATATTGTGTGATTGCAAGTCAAAGAAATTGAGTTATTGCAAGCTAAAGATTCAGTGACAGCAACAGTTGGCTTTGCTCCTAAGTTGTGTCTTTTTGGCCATGCCAGGACTTTTGAACAAAGTACGTCCAAATGCCTTCCTAAAATGCCTTCCATCACACATTGAGAGTTCTAAGCAAAAAGCTGTGGGGGTGAAATAGCTGGGAAATTCCCTAAAGTCAATCCTATGTGTTTTCTTTAGCCATTTATTTACAAGAAAATAAATTGCTTATTTGAACTGTAGGAAGTGACACAATGTGATAAAATTCTGAAAAGACATCCCTATGATTTAGCTGTTTCAGTCAAACATGAATATTTTACTCAGGATGTTTGCTATCAGTACATCAATAAGATTTGGGAAAGTTATTTACACCATATGTTTTTGAAGGAAAGGAAAGTGAATGGATCACTGGTTATTAAGAAAAAAGCTGAGAAGTTGTTTGTTAGTGATTCATCCATTTCATACAGTAAGTATTTCATTCAGTTATTTCATGAGGCTTTATTCAAAGTGTGTTGTATTTTGGTTTGCCTTGTAACATGGATATGCTACAAGAAACTTGAAATAAAACAAGATTTGTTCTTTTTTGAGTTAGAAATTATATTTTAGAAAAATATGAAATCATATTTTTTTAGAAAAATTAGAAATCTATTTTAGAAATAGATTAGAATCATATGCTTTTGTAATGAGTTTTGGCACATGTACTGTGACTTTATTTTCCCTGAGCAAAAATGAATATTAACATACCTTATCATAAAACAAGCCTCTAATTAAAAAAATTTGTATGTAATTTACAACAATCTGGTGGTTTTATTAGAATATATCCTGATTTTCTAGTTTAGTTTAAATATACTTTTTGAAAAATTTTCTAGTACATCAGTCAAATTTGCTGATAGTGAAATTTTCACTTGATGAATTTTAATGACAAATTTCACTCAATATAAAGATATCTCAAAATTAAACTTTGGTTCTAATTCTCATAGTGCAGCTGTTGGCTATCAAGTAATTTTCCATTAAGATACAGCCTGTATCCTGCACAGTTACACTGTGAAATAAGCAGTTTGAGTACCTGAGTACTTGGAGAAATAGAGTTCTGGATTGATTTCTGATGTCAAACTTGTAAAGATCCTGTAATATGAGATTTTTTTTCCACATCAAATATTCCCCTTGTAAGCATCTTGGGTTTTGAGCTGCAGCTCAAATTTCTTCCCTGAATTATGATACTTGGCTTGCAGCTTTGTACTGCAGTACTGAGACTTTGGCCCAGAAAGTAGGACAAGCAGTGATGGGAGATTTGGATTTACCAACAGCAGATGAATTATTTGCAAATTCTGGGATTGGGCAAGTTACCTTAAAAGCCTATGAAGATTAAAAAACAAGGTGAGACAGTGGCCATCCATCCTCATTAGCTACTGCTGATGCTGCATGGCAAAATTTCATTAGGAGCTCTGTAGTGGCTGGTTGTACCAACGTACCTTGCATGAAGTGACCAGTGTATTTTGTTCCTGCTTGCCTCTGGACTACTTGTCTGATTGCCTTTGGAAATGGAGTTTATAAACTCTTACCTGGCTCCCATGTGCTGGCCTACAGAGTGTAGGTGGAAATGAGGACATCATTTGAGGAGTTTCAATTTATATTTCTCTGTCCTGCTGCCCTGAAGGTTTATGTGGCCTCCAAACGTCTTCATGTCTGAAGATTGTCTGTACAACACCTTGCTTTATGCAGAGGAAAAAAATATGAGCCCTTTACTGCTAAGCAGAGATGGCAACTTTGTATTAACATATTATGCTGAGGATCCATGTGTGTATTCTTGAAAAAACTTTTATATACTCCACTTATCTTAGCAAGAGCATTAAATTATTTCTGGATTTTTGCTGTGCTTCCCATTTGCTACAGAAACCTACAGGTGATCAAGTAATGATAGAAAATGTAACTTAATAGAAGTATTGAAGCTGCGTACAAGATAAAAAAATTTGCATTTTATCTTCCCTGCTGCCCTTGATGGCATCTCCTGTGTTGGATCCTAGCTCGCTCCCTCAGACAGTGTCTGCCACCATGTCACCTCTCGTTCTTGCAGAGCCACAGAACAGTTCTGTTGGAGACCAGGGGTTGAATCTCCTCAAAGGGCTGCCCACATTTCAGCCTCACCTCACAAGATCGAAGGGCCTTCCTGCAGTAATTGGTACTCACCGTAACGGTGGCTGCTCTGTGACTTGGGAATCCTGCTCCAGACTTGACAGGGCCTCTCAGGGCTCACAGGGCACTCGAGGCAGCCCTAACCTGCAGGCTACAAAAAGCCTCATTGGAGCCTCTAGCCCACTCCATAGAGATACAACTGTCAGGTGAGGTGCCCACAGCATGGGCACTGCAATCCATAACCATCCCAGACAGGAATGTAGCTTTGAGGTAATGGGAAATCAGAGCCAAAACAACTGAGTTTCTTATTGCTGTGGCATTGTCTGAATCCCTTCTTCCACCAGCTGACTTCGCTCTTTGAATTCCCATTTCCCTTTCTCCTGTCCCTGCCCCTCCTTCTGCCTTTATTTTTGGAATATAAACAACTTCAGTCCTAGTTCTTGTCAGTGATAGGAAGAGAGTTTCTCTATTTTTTTTATGGGCCAGATGCAGTAGGACCATAAGGAAAAAGAGAAGCCTGCCTCTTCCTTTTGTTTTGAGCGTCTCATGACAGCCTAGGATTGACTAAACTGTTGCTTGTTTCTTGCTGTGTGCATCTGTCTGTGTGTGTGCCTGGGTAACATTTTTTCTAATCTTCCTTGAAAATGGCAAAGGCTGGCAGCTTGTCTTGGTCTCAAAGAGAAGCTGCCTCCTCCTCCAGAATGCTCTTGTTTTTTGTGAAGGCATGTGGGCCCCTGTGCTTGCCTGCCTTGTGAATTACCTGGAATACACGGTCAATGGATAGTACCTGTCAGCACATTTCACTAGACAGCTCCAGAGGGGGAAAAAAGATTTTAAATAATCATCTCTCTCCCCTGTGCATCAGAGAAGAGCAATAAAAAATTGGAGATAAAAGACTATTGAAGCCTTAGGACATTTCATCTCTTTTCCTTGGGGAAAATGCAGGTCTCTTTCCTATAGTAAACACATTTCAAGCTGTTCACTTTTAAATTTATTTAGTGACAATACTTCTGAGGCTTCCCTGGAGAGGTTATTTTGTAATTTAATAGATGCCACTGTTGGGGATTTTTTTTTTTTGTTCTAATTTTATAAGCACTCAGTGGTTTTCTTCTTTAAAGCACATTACAGACATTAAATAATCTGCAGACAGTTACTGAGAGGTAGCTAAGCCATCACCTCTCTCACCCTGAGCCTTTCTGTTAATAACTCTGTGGGAACTCCATTCAACTTAACATATATTTCTGCAGTTAAATCGGAATTTGTAGAATGGTAAAATGGCAGGTGAGACACAGATTTTTTGTTTGTTTGTTTTATATTTTAATTTTTAACTGTGCCACTTACTCATCATTTCAGATGTTTCCTAATATTCAGCCTTAATGATGTTTTTGTTTTTCTGTCTGCATCTCATTGTTTTTAGCTCTACCCCAAACAACAATTCTTTCTTTGCCTGTTGAGGTGCACAAAGTGTGTATGGATGGTTCTTTTAACATTGCCTTGTGTTTGCAGGGCTCAGCTCCCTCTCCTGGTGTTATCATGCTTACCCTCCTTCTAGGCCATCTTCTGCACTGACATCAAACTCCTCTGGCACCTCCAAGGACCAGCTTGTGGTTGCAGCTGTGTTTCTTTTCTCCTCTCAGCAGCAAAAGCTGCTTCATTGCCCAAAACCCCTAGAAAAATTGCTGACTCCTCTACGTGCCACTCCACGTAGAATGACAGCTCCATTGCGTCTTGGAACCTCTGTGTCTAAATACTGGAAAAACTTATTAGAAGGACAGAGGTCTCTGGAGATGACAACAGTGCCCAATAATATCTTTATGGGAAGGAAAAGTGTACAAAGACCCTGCATTATGGAAGGTCAACAAATTGAATGCCTTTAGTCAGCCTGTTGGCCAGAGTGTTCTAGAGCTGGCTCGGGGCCGTGGTCAGGTTGGTGTGGTGAGCCCTGTGTCCCTGAGCCCTCACCCTGGCTGCTGGGCCATAGGCAAAGAGGCTGGGTGGATGTTGACCTGCCTTCTGAGAGTCCCTCTGCATTCTGCATGAACCCAGAGCCAGTGCCAACCCAGAATTAAAACAGCTTGGCCAGAACTAAGTTTTTCAGGTCATAAAGGCAGGGAGGCTGCCTTGAGAGTCACATAGTGGGCCTGTTTCATCCCTTTGCCTGCTTAAACAGAGCCACAGACAAAAACTTCCATTTCACTTGGCCGCTCATGTTGGAGGGCATATATATTTGCACTGGATTTTGATATGGAGATGTTATAAAGCAGGACTTGACCAGGATTGTGGCTCTCTCTGTTCAAGCAGCAGTTAGAGGGCTGCATGCTCTCAGGCAAGAATTACCTGTGCCGTGCTGGTGTGAATTGCCCTACATTTCTGCTGCCTTGCAATGTGTACACAGCTAAAAATAGCACCAGCCTTTTAACCGTCACACTGCACACCCAGCACTTACCTGGGACTAGGCAAACATGGGCACAGAGAACCAGGAAATTCACAGCAGCGATCAAAAGAGCATTTGTCTGTTTTGTTCTCCTTGTAATTCCTCCTGTGGATTGGGCTATCATTTTAAATGTAGCAAGTGCCTGTGTATTCGGCTCATACCACTCCAGATGGCATGTTCACCTGTTTTATAATTTGCATTGCAGGGCAGTGCCTAAAACTGTTGCCTTTTTAATAGTTAACTCTGTGACAGAGTTACATACTGCCTAAACCCCAATAAATGGCTTAAAAAAGTATTTTAAAAACTATTCGCTATAGCACCATGGCTTTGTAATGCTTTAGTCCACCTTCTGTTTTCACTTGGATTAGCCTGCAGAGCCATATGTTATCCTGACACATCTGGAGAGCAAATCAGAACTTAGCCTGATGTTAAATATCAGGTCAGTCAGAAAACAGTTTCAGTCACTGTCATTGACACATTTAAGTCAAAATCTGAAAGGAAAACCCTCTTTATATTTGTATATTACTCACTAATTTTTTCTTCAGAATGCCACACAATTAAATACTGCTCAAAGCTTACTGGCTGTAAAACTAGCATTTCACTTTTGGGGTGATGATCTCAGAGGAAGGCCTGTATCCTGCACAGTTTCACTGATAGCACATGCCTTCCCCTGGCACCTCTCTGGGAGGTTTGCACTCCATTTCAGATTTGTCAGCAAGACTAATGCCAGCCCTCCTGAGCATCATGAGTCCAGAGACTGTATGTTCCCCTGACAAAATCCCTAAGTCATGCTACATTACCTGTTGTAAATAGACTCCAGAAGATATTCCATAGCTTGTGAGTGTGGATCTCTGTCCTGGGAGAATTTGATAACATGGGATTATTCATTGAAGCGTTAGAAGTAAGTGGATAGCAGAAGGTGCACCTCCCTGTAAAAAGCTGAAATGCACAACTGGGTAAAGACCCTGTGTTATTAGCAATGTCAGGCATTTTCACATTGTATCCCCCAATTTGGAGTACTCTGAACTCTTGCTTCCATCCTTTGTCTTTACTACTCTCAAAATCTGTGCAACAAGTCAAAAATCCCTTTTCGAGTAATTGGTTTACTTCAGTTGTTTACATTAGCAAACCTAATGAAAGCAAAAACACTCTAAGCAGTATTCAAATGGTCATGAATAATTGGGGTTTTTTGGTGTTATTGTGATCTAGAGCAGGCAAACAGTTCCTAGAGATATAAATCAAGGCATTAGAAGTAGCAAAAAATGTATAGGCAGATGGTAATTTTATTAAAATGCATGATATTATAAAACATAGCAAACCATTCTGTTAGCATTCAGTCTGTATCAATTTTACAATTAACTTTGTAATGTGAACAGGAAAATGGCAGTGTTTTGAATTTCCTTTGCAAGGTCCAGAACCAGCAACCTATCTGTTGCTCTGTGGTGCAGGGTTAGAAGGAGAATACATGATATTTTTCTGTCTCAGGGGACTTTGAATATGCTTGCAGAACACACTGTGGTAACAAATATTTTCCCCGGCTATTTGACCTGGTTGTGTCTCTTATTCTCTGGCATTTTGTTAAAGATGTTTTTAAGTATGTATTTCTAAAGTATGCCTGCCTTGAGAAGAGCTGCTTTGCTTTTTCAGTCCTTTAATTTTCTTCCCTTTGCTTGGCACTCCTGGGAAGGAATAAAAGGGTTGAAATAAACACTACTTGCATTGAGTTTAGTTTTACAAGTACTGTTGTAACGAAATTATCTGGCCATCCAGCCAGAAAGACTAGAAAAGGCATTAATAAGTCTCCCGAACACACCAGCTGGGACTGCTGAACTTCACTAAAGCAAGCACTATGGATGCATGACTGGGTCATATCTGTTTATCATGTCTGGTTTATCCTTTCCTAAGATAAACTTCCTACACCAGTCAGTCTATTTTCAAATAAAAGTGTCTACACCTTGTGTTGTTCTCCCTACCACCTCACCATGTGGTCTAACCTTTGATCATAAAACCCAAAGTGAGTTAACTTAAATATGAGAGGCAAAAGTCAGTCTTCAAACATGGACTGTACCAAAGCTTGAACATCACGAAGACAGATGTTTAAAAGGCTCAACAAAAATGAGATCTAAATGAACACTTTTGCTAATGGGATGATAGCTAGTAAAGGCTGAGAAGTGAATTTTACATTTGCACAGCATGCCTGTAGATACACAGGTTGTGATAATTTGGAGTGGGCCTGTGGCAGAGCCTGATCCCCAATGGGCTACAGCTGTGCAGGGCAGGTGAGCAGCATTGGAGGTAACAAGCTGTGACGTGCTGAGGTGCACTGACCAATCAGGAAAGGGCACACAGGTGCAGTGCATTAACATGAGGCTATAAAAGGTTGGGCTACAGAACAAGAAGGGTAGATGCTTGCAGCCTTCTGAAGTGGTATGGGGTTCCTCTGTATCAGCAGATACCTGAAGCCTTCTGATGTGGTAAGGTATTACTCTGTATGGGTTGAAGCTTTCTGAAATTGTATGGTGATGCTGTATGTATAGTAGCTGTCTCAACTGGGACATATGCTCTGGTGTATGCTGCAACACACACAGCTGGAATGTTCCTATGAATCCTCAGAACTTTTGTCTTCCACAACTGTGAATTGCACAATAATAGATTTTGATAAGAACCCTGAAACCATTACCTAAATGCCTATCCCCTCCACAGTACATCAAGCTGTGGAACATTTCTGTAGTACACAACAAAGTGACTTAATGAACATCCTGCAGGATGAACCTTGTCCCTAGAAGAAATGGGACAGGGTTGCTCTGCCATGGCTCTTGTCCTTACAGCTGATTTTCTTTGTGCCTTCTTCCTGGCCCAGGAATTACCTACAAAGGGAATGGAAAAAGAGGAAGGGACCAAAAACCCTAACACCTCTTTAAACTAGTTTAAAGGGGGAAGGGGATGCAGCTGAGCTATCTAGAAGCAGGCCCAAGGATTGCAAGGCTAAGTTAGGGGTGAAGTCAGTAGCCCAGCTGAGGTGCGTGTACACCAATGTACACAGTTTGGGCAACAAACAAGGAGAGCTGGAGGCCATGGCTCCACATAGCTAGAATACTGCACTGGGTGGATACAAGCTCCTCAGAAGAGACAGGAAAGGAAGAAGAGGAGGAGGGGTGGCTCTTTATATTAAGCAGACTTTCGATGCCGTAGAAATTGAAAAGAATTAAGGGGAAGGCCAACAAGGCTGACACCCTACTGGGAGTCTGTTATCACCCACCCAACCAGGAAGAAGAGATAGATGACTTATTCTATAAACAGCTAGGTAATATTTCAGGATCATCAGCCGTTGTTCTTGTAGGTGACTTCAAGCTACCAGACATCTGCTGGGAACTTAATACAGCAGTAAAGAGGCAGTCCAGGAAATTCTTAGAGTGTATGGAGGACAACTTTTTGTTGCAGCTGGTGGATGAACCCATCAGGGGAGGGATTATGTTAGATCTGCTGTTTGCAAATAGAGATGTGCTGGTGGGAGATGTGGTGGTTGGAGGTTGCTTGGGGCAGAGCGATCATGAAATAATAGAGTTCTCAATATTTGGTGAAGTCAGGAGGAGCACCTGACTTGGACTTCCGGAGGGCAGACTTTGGCCTGTTTAGGAGACTTATTCAGAGCATCCCTTGGGAAGCAGCCCTTGAAAACAAAGGAGTTCAGGAAAGGTGGGCATGCCTCAAAACAGAGATCTTGAGGGCACAGGAACAAACTGTCCCTGTGTACCGAAAGATCAGTCAACAGGGTAAACGTCCAGCCTGGCTGGGCAAGGAGGCTTTGGAGGAACTTAGGAATAAAAAAGGATGTATCAGCTTTGGAAGGAGGGTCAGGTCTCTAAGGAAGTATTCAAGAGGGCTGCTAGAGCATGCAGAAGAAGAATTAGGGAGGCCAAAACTCAGTTTGAACTTAGAATGGCAACTTCTGTAAAGGATAATAAAAAATGTTTTTATAAATACATTAATGCTAGAAGGAAGGGTAAGACCAGCCTTTGTTCTTTATTGGACAAGGGAGGAAACTTAGTATCTGCAGATGAGGAAAAGGCAGAAGTGCTTAATGCCTATTTTGCCTCAGTTTTTAGTGGGAAGATGACTTGCCCTCAAGACACCTGCACGCCTGGGCTGGTTGATGGTGTCAGGGAGCAGAATGGTCCCCCCATTATCCAAGAAAAGGCTGTCAAAGAACTACTGAAATGCTTGGATGTTCATAAATCTGTGGGACCAGGCAGGATCCACCCCAGGGTAATGAGAGAGCTGGCAAATGAGCTTGTAATGCCACTGTCCATCATTTACCAACAGTCCTGGCTGACTGGTGAGGTTCCGGATGACTGGAAGCTGGCCAATGTGATACCCATTCACAAAAAGGGTGCAAAGGAGGATCCTGGTAATTATAGACCAGTCAACCTGACCTCAGTACCTGGCAAAATAATAGAACAGTTTATATTTAGTGCCATCACACAGAATTTGCAGGATGGCCAGGGTATCAGACCCAGTCAGCATGGGTTTAGGAGGAGTAGGTCATGTTTGACCAACCTGGTCACCTTTTATGACCAGGTAACCTGCCTAGTGGATGAGGGAAGGCTGTAGATGTTGTCTATTTGGACTTCAGCACAGCCTTTGACACTGTCTCCCACAGCATACTCCTAGACAAGCTGGCAGGCCGTGGCTTGGACAGGAGCACTCTTTGCTGGGTTAGGAACTGGCTGCATGGCCGGGCCCAGAGTGTGGTGGTGAATGGTGCTGCATCCAGCTGGCAGCCAGTCACCAGTGGTATCCCTCAGGGATCTGTGCTGGAGCCAGTTCTGTTTAATATTTTTATTGATGACATGGATGAGGGTTTAGAGTCTTTCATTAGCAAATTTGCAGATGATACTAAGCTGGGAACATGTGTTGATCTGTTAGAGGGACGTAGGGCTTTGCAGAGGGACTTGGAACGATTGGATGGATGGGCAGAATCTAATGGGATGAGGTTCAATAAATCCAAGTGCCGAGTCCTGCACTTTGGCCACAGTAACCCCCTGCAACAT
Organism: Melospiza georgiana; assembly: GCF_028018845.1. Classification (NCBI taxonomy): domain Eukaryota; kingdom Metazoa; phylum Chordata; class Aves; order Passeriformes; family Passerellidae; genus Melospiza; species Melospiza georgiana. Next base: position 59,387,026 of record NC_080431.1, on the reverse strand, counting down.
TATACGCTGGGGATGGAATGGCTGGATAGTGCTCAGGTGGAAAGGGACCTGGGGGTGCTGGTTGACAGTCGGCTGAACATGAGCCAGCAGTGTGCCCAGGTGGCCAAGAAGGCCAGTGGCATCCTGGCCAGTATCAGGAACGGTGTGGCCAGCAGGAACACGGAGGTCATTCTTCCCTGGTGCTTGGCACTGGTGAGGCCTCACCTGGAGTATTGCATCCAGTTCTGGGCCCCTCACTTTAGGAGGGATGTTGAGATGCTTGAGCGTGTCCAGAGGAGGGCAACAAGACTAGTAAGGGGCTTGGAACACAAGCCGTATGAAGAGCGACTGAGGGAGCTGGGGTTGTTCAGCCTGGAGAAAAGGAGACTAAGGGGTGACCTCATCACTCTCTTCAACTTCCTGAAGGGTGGCTGTGGTGAGCTGGGGGTTGGTCTCTTTCTCCAGGCAACAACAGACAGAACAAGAGGACACATTCTCAAGCTGCCCCAAGGGAGATACAAGCTAGAATTAAGAAGGAAGTTTTTCACAGAAAGAGTGGTCAAATAGTGGAATCATCTACCCAGGGAGGTGATGGAGTCACCATCCCTCGATGTGTTTAAAAAAAGACTGGATGTGACACTTGGTGCCATGATCTAGTTGAGGTGTTAGAACATGGGTTGGACTCGATCTTAAAGGTCTCTTCCAACCTAGAAATTCTGTGATTCTAGTACAGAGGCTCCCAAATTTCATGTGCTAAGTGAATGTAGCATTAAAACAGCAGATAAGAGTATTACTACTGTGTTATATGAGGTATGCATCATCAAGCACTCTGTTAATAATGTTTCTATTACATTTAGTAGTGCAACTTAAATTTAAGAACTAGATTTGCTCAGAAGGTCAGTATAAATAATTTAGTCTAATATTCTAATTAGGGTAGTCATGAGAAAAGTATTTAGTAATTTTTTTAAAGTACACAGCATTTTTATATTTGTTGCTATGTTAATCCCTCATAAAAATGTTTTCATTACCAGCCTTTTTTTTTTGAATGCTAAGATTATTGCAAATGAAGGTCACAACAAAAGTTTTATGCAACACAAAATTGCAAAGCAACCCTGATAATTACTGCCAAAGCCTTAGTGCACACATGCCAATGCAAATACCTAATAAGACTACAGGAACAATGTCCTCACAGTCTGACCAAGTGGACCTCAGCATTGCATGTATAGGCAACAAGAATGTCTCAAGGACTTCCCCATTGCTTGTGTGCAAGTAGCTAGGAAGAAGTTTGAGAAAGAGGAGAAAAGAGTGACAGTTCCACAGTGCATAAAGCTGCCAAGCTCCCAGTGGATGTGGTTAGGATGGAACATTTGCCTCCCCAGAAGCTGAGTGTTCTGTTCAGGGTAAACAGTTGTGTTTTCATTCATTTCAAGCTATTTGTATCCTTCAGCTTTAAGAGTTAGCAAATGACTCAGTGAATTCTCTGCAACTTCATGCTTCACCTGGGATTGTGTGTGGGGGCGGCATTGTTCAGGAAGAAAATGCAATTAATTTCCTCATTACTGGATGACCATGTACATATAGACAGAGAGCTATGTGTCTTTTCTACATGGAAAAACTAGAGACATTTCAATAGACTATTAAAATCAGTTTTGTTTGAGTAACACAGCCCTCCTGGATGCATGTTGATGAGATAACACCTGGCTAATACTGATTTTTTGGATGTCAGTGATGGGATGAAACAGGTAGTTTCCTGTCTCGCAGCATAGTGCATGTATGAATTGATTTTTGTAAACAGCATCGAAAATAGAACAAGTAATACAAACATATCATTCATGTGCCTTTTCCTGTGAGAGTTAAAAACATAAAAATTTGCTCTAAGACCAAAGCTATAGTAGTTATAGAGCTTTTTAGCTTCTTAAGGGGAAAAAGGATGGGTTTATTGTTTTAATATTAAAATTATTCATAGGTTAAGGGTTGGATTCGATGACCTTAGAGGCCTTCTCCAACCCTAAACACATCTATGATTCTATGTAATTTGGTTCTCAGTTCCTGAACAGACTGAGGCATTCCTGAGATTAACAAGCTGGTGGTCTTTAATAAGTGCATGTTTTTTGATGGAGCAGGGACACGTATGTAAGTTGTGAGGGAGAAAATGCAGTGATTTCCTTTTGGTGTGTGCAGTGCTTTTGTTCCTCCTTGCTCTGGGTGTGCTCCTGAGCCTATAGGCATCAGGTTGTGGTGCTTTTATGTATGAGATTTCCCACATTTCTAGTGGGGGAGAAAGACAAGAAGTTTTTGGTGAAGGTAAAATATCATGGCCCTATCCAAGTACAAGTGTTTTATCTTTAATTTGAAAGTCTCCACTCTCCTGCTTTGATGGCTCAAGGCTTTGGCACTAAGGCCACTTGCTGACCTTGGACAGACACGGGGTAAGAGAGAAGTTAAATGACCTGCCTGCAGTCAGAAAGCAGAGTGTCTCATTCCCAAAAAGTTCCTGTTCTTCAGTCTCAAGACTATTTCTCTTTCCCAAAGACAGTTGCCTTGTTGCCTAGGCAAGAGACATGCCTACTTTGATGTTTACTGTTTGGAAAAAGATGTTTTCAATGTGTACTTAGGCTTCTGGATTCTGCTGATGCTTTCTAATGGCTCTGTGACAGGTGTGGAGGACAATAGTAGTAGTAGTTGTTACTACTAGGCTAAACTGCAATATATTGGAACCCTCAGTCACCATGGAAAATTTTCAGTCCAACATACTTAGAAAAGATGGAAAATCATTGTTTTGAGGTTGTAATTTCTAAGATCTGGAATAATATTTCCTATGGGTAGAACTCTGCAGAATAAATGTATCTCCCAGCTACCTCATAATGCCACAGGACATTCAGTTATACACACTTATTTTTATAAATATTAACTCCTCCAATATTAGATATTTCAATCTTTGTAATGTAATATTATTAATATATTATAACTTATATAACTATTAGTTATATAGTCCAGTAATATGGTGATACATTTATTACAAATGCAATATCACAGTGACAGATTAAATTTTGCATTCTCAGGGATGTAACTTTACTATGTGCTAATATTGTAGTGCTGAAAATTTACTATCCAAAGCAAACAGCTTTCTGAGTACTTCTGAAGCATGGTCAGCAGTCTTTAGTCTTTCTATTGAATTCTGTTTTTTAAAATCAGTGCAGTCCCTAATCTGGGGAGTTTAAATAGACCAGGATCCTTTGGAAGTAAATCTCTGGGCAGCCTCCCAGACAACAAGGTAAAGTTGGGCAATGCTCCTTTCTTTTGTTAACATGGACATGTACCAAGAAGGCAGTGATTCATTCTTTTACCCCAAACACTGTGTTGGTTGGGTTTCTTTCATTCAGTTGTGAAATAAAATCTCCTTTTCCTACAAAGCAGCACTAGCTCAACATTCAGGAAAAGTGGTCAGAATAGTCAGTGAATGCAGTAAATGGCTTCATTTCTGTCAGTATTTTGAAAGTATTTTGTAAAGACTGGTAAAATTTTTTAGTTTATGGGTTGGTTTTTAAAGTTGCTGCTGTCAGTAGAGATCAGAGTGAGAAAACAAGTATAGACTGGCTTGAACCACAGAATCTGAAACAGAAAAACAGCCTTGAAAGTTTTGATTGTTTATATTTAGGGCTCCAGTTGTAGTGAGGGAGAGCAGACACCTGTTTGGATTTCCTGCCAGATTTCCTTAAATATGAGAATGATTTTATCTCTGGGAGTTTGGTTTGGGCCCATTTGCAGTTCCAAGAGTATACAGCTGTGGAAGAGCTGTGACAGAAAGGCAAGGGTTACATGGAGGAGTAATTATTCACAGCTACTTTGCAGGAATAGACAGGATGTTGGTAAGGTTGCTTAGCAGCTGTGTTCCCACAGTCCAAGCTCTGCTGTGTTTCCATTGAAGATCCAATGTGCTTTCTGTTAAAGTAAAGCTGTTTGTGGTGTAGGGGGATATATTTAAAAAGAGAACAACTTACTGGGCTTTTCTTATAATCAAAGCACAGTCACTGTCTACTTACTGCTATTGCTGATACTCAAATTGAAAGCTGAGTTTACCATGTTAGCCTGCTTTTGAACCAGTGCTTGTTACAAGAGACTGTGTCTCTCTTTTTGTTCTCCAATGTCATAGCCTTGCTGGGAAGGTTGATGGCCAGCTCTGGGCCACCACATGCACTGATGTGACTAGAGGTGAGGTTCCTGGCAATATCCACCTGGATGGAGCATTTGTTGCTCTCTGTTGACCAATGCTCCTCATGATTCCTGCTTGACAGCTAGCCCACAGGGATGCTAAGCAGAGATGTCTGTAGTGGATTCTGTCCCTTCTGATTCTCCCTGCTGCTACTTGTCTAGCAGCTGCTCAACAGCCGTAGTTCACAGGTACTGAGACAATTGGCACTGGTCTAAACTGCCAGTCTGTAAAATGAAATTACATGTGACAGGAACTGTTTCAGAAACTGTGCTGGTGCCCAGGCAGCTGTGGGGCTGGAATACATGCTGTCCACCCTACAGCAGCTAAACAATTCAGCAAGATGGGAACCTCCAAGAAAGGAATGAAGCAGATAACTTGGACAGAGATAGGTTTCAGTCTGTGTTTTAAAACAGAGCTGGCAATACCAGCAAGAATTTTAGTGGTGGAAAGCCCTGTATTAAAACCAGATGTCACTATAGAACCTCACACATAAGCAGTATATAAGCTGAGAGTTAGAAAAAAGTTAGTGGTGAAGCCACCGGCGAAAGTACGGTTGTGTCTCCAGTTTTTCGTGTGTAGCTTTTCAAAGTTTTATATGTAACAGTTTTCTCTTTGTTTAAAATAAGCTTTGTTCCCACATTGGCTCAGTGTATGTGTGCGAGGGCAATTTCAGTAGGCATGGAGAAGTCACAGAAAGGCATCAGGGAGAAATGGACAGGTAAAACTCCTACTTTTATTAATTACATTTTTCTACACTGCAATTCTAGCAATAAAGATAATGGTTATCCTTCTTCTGTTGCCTGGCATAATGGGCTCTGGGGTGTACAGAGTAAACAATAGTTCTCTTGGGGGCCTGGATACAGCTCATCCACAGCCTCAATTACTGCTCTGAATATTGCATATCCTCTTGTGTGGCATTGTATCTCAGTGTTCCTGTCCTGGCTGTGCATCACCTGGGCTTTTCCTCTTTATTTTGCCTCACACCATGCACTAGAGAATAGGTCTTACACATCAGAAAGTGATGTGAGAAATGGTGTCACTTCTTTCTTCAAATATTAAGAAAAGCCAAACCAGTGAACTACCTTTAAATCATGTAGGATGTAATTGCTTCCTCCAGCACTTTTAGCTGTCTCATCTTCTACAATTGCTTGTAATCCATGCATGCTCTGGCCTGTGGGACAGGAGAGGATGGAGATGGGAGCATGGGCAGTGGATGCCTCTGTACCTGTGTCATTGAACTCAAATGATGAGAGATGTAGAGCAGAGAGGGCTGCCTGTGCCTGGGATGTGTGGAGGAAAAGACAGGTCTGATGAAAGATCTACCCATCCATTGCAGCACTCCAGTTGTACAAGTTCATGCCATCACATTTTCATGATGGCAACTATGTCATAATCTTCCTGCAGCGCAATGCTTTAACAGAAGATCTGCCTTTCCTCTGTGATCTCAGGTGTGTGATCTCAGACATCAGCCACTAATGACTTGCTTTCTAGATGCTTGCCTTAATTTTCTGGTTTTGGATTCATATTTAATGCCAAGACATCTTTTATTCATTCACGATGTACACAAGTGGCTGTAAACAACTTCAGCATTTTTCCTATGTCTGGAGAATTTGCTGCTATTCTATTATGGAAAAACTCTCCTCTCTTCATTAGTGTTAATGGTCAGATTTCACTGTAATGTTGTTTTGACATGTTTCAATTTTTCCTTGCTAAAGGAAAATATTTACTTGTCTATTATTAGCCATAAAGTCAAGGTTTTTCTGTTCACAGAAATAAATTGCTTATTGTCATTGCAATTCTTTTTTTCTCAAGCCTGAGGAAAACAACTTGTAATGGAAATTAGCAATGGTTATTACTGAAGAGGCGAACAAAACATTTTCCTTTTTATTATCTGTCCTGTTAATAGTTACCAAGAAATATCAGGTGAAAAAGTAGATAAAAATCAAGTCATGTTTTAATCTCAGTTAGTCTCTTGTAATGATGAACCAGAAGAGACCCTAATTATGCAGTCACATGTCTTAAATAGTCTTGCTATTGCAGGTAATTACATTTGCAACATGCTTTGAAAGTGTTAGTGGAGTTATGGAGATGATTCTAAAATAAATTTCTCATTTAATGCATCCATTCAGAGGCAGATACATATCTGTTGGAAAATGTGAAATTAATTTCTCAAGCAGTGGTAACACCACTTTTTTTTTAAGGCAGTGTGTGCCTCAGAGGCCATTTATGTCTTTCTTCACATTTTATTCTGTTGGGAAAGCCAAAAAGGTTTTCCTATGTCATCCAAAACAGGAAGTTCATCTAGGAGATTGACCCAAAGAACACAGTGCTTTCAACAAAATTACAGTTTGTGGGCAGGACACTTCACCAGTCTCTAGACTGCACTCAGAAATTAGCAATTTCCATTCCAGTATTTAGGGAAACCAGATATGTCTTCACATTATTTTATTTTGACCATGTCAGAGCAGCGATTTTTTACTTAAATGCTGTCTCACTAGAAACCTCCTCTGTCTTTTGTGTATTGTAGGGAGGATGGAAGTGCTAATGTGGGAAAATTTAAGCAAACATTTTCTTCCAATTTTAGCTCTCACTCCTAACTATTTATCCACATTTGTCTTTATAGCTTGAAGTTACAACAAGTTTTGAACAATTATTGAATTATATTTCTTTTTCCCAGAAATATTTTGCCATTTATTCTGTGTATATTGTGCAGAGTGGAATGCCAAGTGTAATGGGGAACTCAGAAATATAATGTCATAAATGTTAAAGTGCATAAGAAGTCATAGGACTTCAGCAACAATACAGTGGGATTCAATGAGAAGATCAGCTTCTCAGCTGCTTCTCACATTATATTTTTTGTTTATCATGGAAATTACTTGCAGTCAAATTACCAGCTTGTACAGAAGAATTAGTTAAAGGAGAAAAAGGGTATTTTCCAAAAAATGGGATTTCAAAATTGTCCCCTGTTGATTTTACTTACAGGGACCTGAAAGATGCATCCTTATGCAAATGCTCTTTTTTTTATTTTCTGAGGGTGGCAACACCTCAAACTTTTAGTGTATTCAGAACCACACTTTAGTCTCTTTTTCTGGCATGTCAAAAAGATGGGTCAAAGTGCTGGATCAGAATGAAACTGTGCACCATCTGTTTTACTGCAGCAAACAGTGCTAGGAAAAGGTCATAATCTGTATAAATAGAATCATGGAATAGTTTGGGTTGAAAGGGACCTTTAAAGGTCATCTAGTCCAAACCCCCTGAAATTAGCAGGGACAACTAGATCACGTAGTCCTTGTAGCTCAGTGAGAAGAATAGATGCAATATCATTCCAAGTCTTTTTCTTCCACATGATGCTTTTCCTCACTGTGCCAAGTGCCTGCAGGTAAAAGAAGGCAACAGCATTTCAGGGAAAGCCAGTGAGATTAAAAGGCCACCACACTCCTGCTGTCATGAGGATGATACTTTGTCACCATATTCTCTCTCATGAGTAAAGCGCTTCCTTGTTCTGTCGCTATTCACTTACTCAAGCCTTTGAGCAAACCAGCATGAGAGGCTGCACATCAGTATTCAAGGCACAGCCTGACATGAGGAATCTGGAAGGGGGGCTTGAGTTGTTCCCTTCGAAATAGATTGAAATTGCTGAGTATCTAGTTCTCACAGACCCCATTTTTCCAAAGGGCCTCAAAGGGTTTCGCAAAATTAACCATATTTAGGGGGTAATAAACGGCTTGTTGAAAGAAAAGTGAGGAATTAGGCCTCGGCAGAAGCAGTGCTCTTGCTTTTTCACCTGGGCAGCACTGCCACTCAGTAACACCCTGTGCACTGTGCCTTGTCTCTCTGGGAGCTGTGGAAGGAGCCTGTTGCACCAAGGACTGGGAAGGCAAGTACTTTCCCAGGGGCTGTCTGCTATGTGCCTGTGCCAGCCCCTTGTCCTACTGGGCTCTGCCCAGCTCTCCCAAAACTGCCCTGCAGGCTTCCCGCATACCCAGCCGCCACCTCTGCATTCCACGTGATTAGCGGGATTGTGTGCAGGACTGCGGGAGGCTGCCGTTCTTTTCCCAGAGGCTGTGATGGATTTATGGTAGGGGACCTGTGGCACTTGGTGCTTGGCAAGTGCTGTGAGAGGCTGTGGGTCCAGCGACTCAGGGAAGCTATTAACAGTCACTGTTGAGAAGCCTATATTGCCTCAATAACATGGATCATTAATTTTGCTTTTTAATCATTAAGAAAATGCCTTTGTTTGATGGAATGTTTGGGACAAAGTTAGATGTAAGAAACTTTTCTGCTTTTCTTACTCATATAGCGCTAGCTATTAACTAATTTACTAAGCTTTTAACTAACCTCCTTTTCATAATTTAAAGCTGATGGAATTACTCTATTTGTATGTATACAAATTAATTGCTGCTAAATCATTATTTTGTGTTGTCTTGCTTCCTGAGCACTCTGTGTCTGTTGATGAGAAACCCAGAGCAATAGAAATGTAATGCAAGCAAATTAAAGGAGGTGTTATAGGGATCTACCCAAGACATTTATCCTGTATAAATGCCAGTTCCTAATGAAATTATGAGGAAATAAGTAGAATTTATTCCTGCTAATATACATTACTTTCTCCTTTTAAAAAATGGTCACAAGAAGATTAAGATGTCTTCTCCCTAAATTCCCTCTCTCTCTCTCTCAGTGAACAGCCTGTTGTTCTCTGCCCAGTGCCATTTTCATTTGGTTCCCTCTCCTAAAAATCAAACAGGTAAATAATCAGTCTCCGAGGCAAGCTGTGATTCATAAAGGAAATAAGCAGTGCACCATGCACAAAAAAAATCAGTGGATGATTTAAAAGTAATACATGCATCTCTGACTGTTTTCCTACCACCACACCATGCAATGAAGGACATAATTAGGTGTTGGTGGCCAACATATATTCTTATTTTGTCCTAGATATATGTGGTTGTACAAGAGTCACCAACAAGAGCACGATTTGCAGCTCCTCCTGAGGGTCTGCAGCAGCTGCTGTGGTGCTTTGCCCACAGAGGCAGGGCTGGAGCCCAGGCAGCTGAACCAGAGCACCAAGGGCTTGTGCCAGTCTCCACAAGCTGACTGCCACCAACAGTGCTCAGTACAACAAAGTGACTCTGTGTTTTTTTTGTCCGTTGCAAATGATGGTTACTGTATCCAAAGATGCACAAGTGGCATCTGCCTATGCCCAGAGCCAGGTGTCACCCCTGCAGGTAGGAATGAATGCCTCTCTGGAGATGGTCTCTGCTTTCCAACCCAGTACAGGTGCCTTTTTCACACCCTTGTTCCCCATTAGGCTGAAAACAGCTGCTATACCACTGCCTGCTTCTCTTCTGAATACCAGTCTGTTCCACTTACTGAGGTCTCCCTGAGGTGACCAGATTAAAAAATGTCTTCCATGTGTACTGGGCACTGTACAGCTTTCTTGAAAGTAAACATTTTGCATTTAGATAACTGAGGTTATTAATGCAGAAAATCAGTGCCAATTTATGTTTGGAGCCTTTTCATGCTATGTTCATTAACATCTTGCTGTGGTGGATTTTTCATTTAATTCTTTGAGAGGCTTTTTATATCAAAAAATCATGGAAAGCTTTTTAAGATTAAAATTAATATTATTGAGTTTCTTTTACTATCAGTATAACTCCTGAAAGCTTTTTTAACCATAAAAAACCTTACCAATCCAGTTTCTAAACCTACCATGGGCCATAGAAAAGTAGTAAACAAATTACAAGCAAGCAGTGCATTTCAAAGTATGACCTATAAAATTTTTGTTGTCTTAATAACCCGAAATGCTAAAAAACACCAGTAATGCTGTGGTCAATCTTAAGGACAGCCCCAGAGAATGCAAATTGTAGTGTTATAGAGATGATGTCTTTACAGGGACACTGTTACAGGACAGGGATGAGTTTTTCTTGGCCTTTACTAAAGGCTTATGCTTTCCCAACTGTGTAAAACATCAAGAAGCACAATGATGAGTAAAATCCATTCATATGGTTCATAATTCCTCACAACCTCAAAAATTGGAGTTTATATTGCTGTTTTATCATATGTTATCCAGTCACGACAGCAGTGCAGATGCAATTACAATGCATCTCCACCTCCCATTGCCTGTTCTGCTGCTGCTCCTTATTAGGCTCATTCCCAATGGAGTCTGGCAAGGTACAGTTTTTGATGTGATAAATGAAATCATAAAATCACAGAATAGTTTAAATTAGAAGTGGGTCATCTAGTTCAACCTTCACTCAACATAAATCCAACAGATTCAGGTGATACTGGGCCTTCTCTAGTCAAGTTTTACATTTCTACGGAGAAGGATTTTGTTTCCTGTTTTATTTGGATTTTCATTGGGTCCATTGCTTCTTGTCCCATCACCATCTGTCCCTGAAATGATTCAGTCTGTTTCCTCTGTTGAGCCTCTTAAGGCTGAACAAACCCATCTCTCAGCCTCCACTTGCATGTGCTCAGCTCCAGTCCCCTGACCAATTTGGTAACCCTTTACCAGACTTGCATCAGGCAGTAAACTTGATTGTGCTGTGAAGGAGAGAGATTAAACACAGCTGTGTAGGAGGGAGAATGGGAGGAGAGGTGGAGAAGAACTTACTCTTTCCAGGTTTCCTAAAATAGGAAGAAACTCAAAGAAACTCTGGAGATGCTACATCCACACAGCAGGGGAGAGTGCTGCGGCAGCTGAGTGAAGTAAATTCTCTGCTCTGCCAAGACACCACCTGTGCCAATGACTGCTTGATTTGTTAAAAGTAAAGAGCTCGTGGAGTCCTCTTTGGCATGAGAGAGTGGCTCAAAAAGGTGAGGAGTTCTGGAGGAAAGAGAAGGACAGGGGTTCAGAGAACAGGAGGGATTGAGAGCTTTAAGGGATATGCACCCTGATTCACCAGTTTTGATGAAGTCTGAGAGGCTCATGTACAGTATTGGGGCAATGAATGAACCTGATTGCCCCAGGTGAGTAATGGAAATGGATGAGGATGTGCAATGGACAGTATAAGCTGCCAGCATGGACTGCTGGAAGACATAATCTAAAGTTGCTTTTGGCCTCTAAACTTCCCTGTTCAAACACAACACCAAAAGGATCACCAGCACCAGGATTAGAGCCACATGAGAGGGGAAATTTTACCTTGTCAAACTAATTTTCCTTGAGCCCAGCTCTTGGGTTGTGACAGTGATGCTCAAGATCCAGTTGTCTCAAAGAGGGAACATGTCTTCCATGGCCTCTGGTCAATTGCAGGTTCAACAGTGTCTTCATCTCCCCTTCAGTGCTCTTTGCTCTACTTGCACAATTCACAGTGCTTCAGACTTTGTATTTTGCCCTTTAACACATCTGCTTTGATAGTGCTTTAAAGACAATAGATTCAAACCCATACTGGTAGGTAAGCTTTATTTTGCCAGCTGAGAAGATCCCTCTAACATGCATGACTTATGTCATGCACAGACAAGGAGCCAGCCATGGCCTGTGTGTTTGGACTCTCAAACAGATTTAACACCAAGCTGCACTAGAGATTGACAGTGGTAGAAGTTCTTGGAATCTTGGCCTGTGTTCCCCAGGTCTGTCTCACACAGGTCCCCATCCTTTGTCTCATTGTTCATCCTCCCTGCCAGGTTGCCTCAAGCAGTTTGTCAAAACCTTCTGTTTTTCTCCGTAAGGTAGCTGTAGATAAACATGTTCCTGATAGTTATCACTTGGTGTTTAGGTGGCTGAAAGTGCTCTGCAATTCTTTGAGTCTCTGCCTGCCAGCTCTCAGCTCTGGTCACTGTTTGCAGCTGGTGCAGAAGAGAAGATGCCATCTTAATTCAATGTGGGTGTTGCCTTGTTGTCACAATGTCGGGCCCCTGGCCAGCTAATAATTAGCATTGATTTCATGATTCACAGAAGGTTGATTAATCTCTTTATTATACTATATATCTTTATTAAGAAATTTATTGTTTTTATAGACAGTTATGGTACATCTGCACTTAACTGGTCTACTAATTTAAATACTATGACTATTGGTTAATTAAGAAACTACTCTTTGGTAAACAAATATCTATAACACATTCTACATGTTTATAACAACAGGTGTAGCAAGTGAAGATAAGAATTGTTTCTCATTCTTTTCCCTGATCTTCTCACAGACTTTTCTCTGGAACAATGTCTGGGAAAATTGTTTCTCTCTGTGGCTAGAGCTGCTGCCACATTGCCTCAAGCTTTCTGTGTAATGCTGGCCATTTACTCTTAAAATCAAACTCTGTCATTTTACTTGCATGACTTTACTTGTATGAGATGCAGTTGTCCTGTAAGAAGCGTCTTCAGACAGTGTGGTAAAGCTCACAGAGGCTCTCAGGATGAGAGATGGGGTGATGCCACCATGAATATCCCTGTTGTTGGACTGACAATATCTCTCCCTTCTTCATAAAAAAAAATAATTATGTACTGGTTGAATATCCTTGATAATTCCAGTATCCAAAACATTTTTGGGACAAGTCACGCTACTACTGTGCTCTAAGGGCAGGACTGCTGCTGGAGGAAATGACCTCTTTCCAGTTTAGAAGCTCCATGACATGGGAATGAAGGGACAAAAAGAGATGCTCCAACTGACTTGCTTTCAGTGCCTGCCAGTGCATGTAAGTGGCAGTGCAGGCCCTCTGTATTTGGTATATTCACACATTCACTGGAATTGCTTTCTGTGTGACTCAGGAAGGGCTATTTTAATTAAAGTGTGTTAGTGAGTATTGAGGTGTAAAATCTGACCATCAAAATGGAAGGATTATTTCCTTTTCATTTACCTTGTATGGACTTCAGGACATCTGAAACCTTAAGGGCCACATTTTGATTGCTGTCTATTTTAAAAGGGAAACTTGCAGGCTTGCACTGCAGTAAAAATGACCCAGTTGTGCATTTTTCCTTTCAAAACCAGCAGAACCACAGCTGCTCTAAGCCTGTGTGAAGCACATTCCTTCTTGTCTCTTAGCTTGTCTCCTAGCAGCTGGCTTGTGGGTGTGTGTATATTTAAAAAAAAAATCAAATGTGAAAAAAAGCAGATTGATTTTGTTAAAGGAAAAGAATTCTTCATCAATTTTTCTTTCTCACTCTCCCCTAACTGTAACAGGTATGTAGGGGTCATAAAGGCCCATCCCTGCAATCACAGCAGGATGTTGGGATAGCTCCATGCTTTCTCTGGAAGATTCTGTATGCATGCCAAAGCATTGTGTAGTCTACCAGATTGTGAAAATTCAGTTGTGAAGTCTCTGCCATGACAATGCTGCCAGTGAAAAAGGCAGCCCCCATTTACAGTACAAAAGTATCTTAACTGGATACTGAGATGTAGATTTTTGCCTCTTTGAGTTCCTCTCAGCGCTTATTAGATATGAGAAAATCTATGCAGTAGTTTACATCGTTCTTCCTGGAAAATTACATTGTTTTATTTTTCAGGCAGTTTCCAGTCTCCCCCAATTAAACCAGCACTTTTGCTGCAATACGTGTCTTGCTTAAGAGATGAGGGTTTTTCCTATTTGATTCATGTAATTTCATTTTGGCTTTGAATTTTTAAACAAGTGGAGTAAATTGTGACAAAGTGCAGTGTTCACTCAACATCTGGATACTTTTGTACATTTCTTAACTCATTATGATAGTTAATACCAATTTACTGTGTTTCCAAGATTTTTACAGGCCATCTGCATTACTATAATTTTTTCTCTGCAATTAAATGAGGATTTTTAAAAATCCTTTTTTCCCAGCTAGTGCTACAGGTGTTTGATATTATAAATGTTGGGATGATTGTGGCTCAGGGTGAGCTCCTGAAGCTACCATGTGTTCCTGTGGTTTCTGTATTCTGCAGACCCTTCCCATGGTTCATCACAGTATCTGCCTCCCTACTCCCAGCAGTGAGGCATCTCCATCTGGCAGCTGTGCAGGGCTGTGCCAAATCCTGCTGGGATTTTGTTCAGACTTAGGCACTTGAATTTGATCTGCTTGTCCTCTTAGATCTGTGCATGAAGACAGCACTCGGAATGCAGAAAGGTCACTGATATTTGCAATTCCCTCTGAAACTAATTATTATGGCTGTTTTCATAGAATCGTAGAATTGTTTAGGTTGAAAAAGACTTTTAAGATTATCAAGTCTAAGCATTAGCCCAGCATTGCCAAGTCCACCACTAAAATATGTGCCTCAGTGCCACATCTACACATATTTTAAATACCTCCAGGCATGCTGATTGCCCCATTTCCCTAGGCAGCCTGCCTCCAATATACGAACATCCTTTTGGTGATGTTTTCCCCTCTATCCAATCTAAACTTGCCCTGGTGCAACTTGAGGCCATTTCCTCTTGTCCAGTTCCTTCTTACCTAGGAGAAGAGGCTGACCTCCAGCTCATTGCAACCTTCTTTCAGAAAGCTCTAGAGAGTGATAAAGTCTCTCTCGAGCTAAATGACCCTGGCTCTCTCAGTTGCTTCTCCTGAGACTTTTGCTCCAAACCCCTCCCCAGCTCCATTGGCCTTCTCCGGACACACTCCATGAGAGCACTATGGGAAATGGTGTCAAAAGCTCTTCTAAAGTCCAGGCAGAGGATATTCACAGCCTTTCCCTCATGCACTAAGTGGGTCAACATGTCACAGAATGAGATGAAGTTGGTCAAGCAGGATCTGACTTTCACAAACTCATGCTGGTTGTGCTGACCCCTGGTAGTCCGGTACATGTTGCAAGATGGTGTTCAAGGTTATCTGCTCCATGACTTTCCCCATCACTGCAGTCATGTTGAAAAACCTGTAGTCGCCCAAATCCTCATTCTGATCCTTCTTGTAGAGGGGTGTCACCTAGGCTAACATCCAGTCTTCTGGTTAGCCAGGACTGCTGGTCAAGGATGGAAAGGGTAGATGTTCTCTTTTGTGCTCTTGTTGGACCTCAATGTAATGTTTTTTAAACTTGGTTAAAACCATTATATATATATATAGATATATATGTATGTATGTATGTATAATGGTTTTTTGTAGCAGATGAAGCCCTGAGTCTGTTTTAAGCGATTTAATTGGAGTGGGAACGCCTCTTGTCCACAGGTATGGAGGACTTCTTTCAGGACTAGTGCTTAGCAAGCAATCAAGTCTCTGAGCCTCTACTGCTGGGTAGCTCAAAACAGATACAGTACTGTCCTGTTTAAAGGTCCAGACAGTGGCTAAATCATGACAGTAGAGACAAATAAATTCCTTCATTTCCAGAAAACACAGGGAGGCCCACTTTGTCTTTGTTGCCCTGTCTGTTTTGACTGCTGTGTATCTATGGTAAAATCTAAACTAGGGCTGTTAAACTCATCACTAAAAATTAATATCAAGGAAATAAATGAAAGATCTAAGTACTCCAGAAAAGGATGGCTCCTATTTCAAAGACTAAGCACACGCACCCATTTCCCAGAACATATGCTTCAGGCAGACAAAATGGACAAAGTGGACAAGGGCAAAATCTACCTCAGAGACACTGCTGTCCTGAAACAGAAGACTAATGAAGAATACAGTTCATAAAACTAGAAGACTAGGTCTATGAACTCTCCCAGAATGGAGCACTGGTATGTGACTGTGATCCTGAGACCAGCCTCCCCAGGGAAGAGCTATTCTTTGTGAATCACTCTCTAAATGTCAGCTGGACTGATGCTTTCCCCCACATGATGTTTAGTAAGAGCTGTGTAGAACATGTGCAGAGTTGTTGGATGACTACATATTCCTTAGTTCAAACCTGTTCCTTATTCTTTCAAGTGTCCCTGAGAGTGATTACTTCTCTCTTTTTTTATGAGTCATCACTTCATCTTTTGCGTAAGTAAAAGGCAGGTTGACTCAACTCAACCTTTTCACAGCCCTGATAATATATTGATTAAGTCTTGTTTTGGGCTAGAGAGATCCATGGTCATAAGAAAAACAAGAGAAAAATATCAATTTTTTTTCTCTCCATAAGCTGTCCTTAGACTTCATTGAATTTCACAGAAGTAGGAAGAGTCATAAACATGGTTTTGTGTTTCTGGTTTGATTATTAGACATATATTCATGTTATATAAATCATGAATACCTAAAAGTATGTTGCATTCAGAGCAAAAAAAACCACTTATGGGAGTGTTTTTTTGTCGCCAACAAATACTTGCTGTATATGAGTGTTATATATATTATTGCAAGATGGATTGGAGGTACAGAAAAGTTTTTGAAGTAAAATAGCATATTATCTTTTTCTGAGTTGGCCTGATTGTACCCAGATAGGCCCCTCACCAGTGCCCCGTGGAGATATCCATGCAAATTTAGCAACTTTGAAGAAGAAGGATAGTGAACTTTCATGATCTGGTTGGTACTTACAGGAAGAGCACTTTGAGCATTAAAGCTATTGCAGGGGAAAATCTTCTGAGTCCTGTGGTAGAAATGCACTGAAGCAGTTTTCCCTTGGAGCTTACCATACTGGCCAGAACTGCAGTTCTGGGGTTTTCTGAGGGGAAGAAACTCACAAGCTGAATGTGGGAGACTCACTGTGACTTTGCTGGAAGTCTGCAGTGTGAAGATTAAACAGCCTGATCAGAAAAGGATGAAGATTTTGGAATGGTTGAGGGAAGTAATGCAAGCTGTTCCTCTGGAGGGAATTCTGACTTGTTTGCTGAAGGCTATTGTCTTCATAGCAATCCTGTTTAAAATAAAGTTGCACATACTTTTTCTCAAACATTGTGATTTATGTAAGATATGCACAAATAATGCATCCTAAATTTCTCTGGCTGTATATGGATATATGTTCTATTGCCTGTGAAACACAAAATTTTACAGTGGGATGAATTTACAGGTGAACTAAAGTCTACCTGGAAGAATTACAGTGAGAATTACAGCAAAAGTACTATCAGAGTACTCTAATTTTTGTTAGCTGAGGAAGATCCATCATATATATCACTTGGGAATAAGTAACAGCAGTGTGGGACACAACACTTGGGGCTTGTTCACTCAACATGCAGCAGGATAGAGATGTCAAAGCGATTATCATCTTACTTCGTGTCCAGCTATTTTCTTGTATGTTTGATCCTTTGAATTACATTTTTGCATGGTCTGTGTCTGTGGTCTGTAATTAAATCCTATCAAAAAGGAAAGCTGTCCCCTTGCATCTAAAACCATGCTTTGCAATTTATGATATAAATGATAATATGATTTTGCATTAATCAGTAAAGATAGGAGGACTGTCAGATTTTGTAAATGCTACCTTGGACTTCATGAAAGAAGACTTTGGTCTCTTTGAGGGTCTCCTTGGTACAGTGCCATAGGATAGAGTCCTGGAGGGAAGAGGAGCCCCAGAGAGCTGGATGATTTTCAAGGATATTTTCCATCAGGCTCAAGTGCAATGCATCCCTACAAAGAAGTAGCTTACAGAGGGTGAAATCAGGGGAAAGGTAGCCTGAGAGGAATACAGAGAAATTCTCTAAACAGCCAGGGATCTGGTAAGCAAAGGCAGAGTACTGGGAGAAGTAAATTTGGATGAGTATAAGGGTAATATACATCAGCAATAAAAGAAAAACTATTGAAACTGTGAGTCCTCAGAAAGGGTGTAGGAGACCTAGTTACCCACGACATAGCAAAGGTTGAGGAACTCATGACTTTATTGCCTCACCAGTAAGCATTCCAGACACAGCATCCAAGTTGCAGAAGGTGATAGCAGGAAGTATGAGAATGAGGATCCTCTCATTATTGGAGAAGGCCAGAGATGAGCTTGTGTGAACCTCATGAAGCTCAACAAAGCCAAGTCCACAAAGTCCTGCACCTGGGTTAGGGCAATCCCAAGCACAATGACATGCTGGGTGAAGAATGGATCAAGATTAGCACTGGGGAGAAAGACTTGGAGGTGTTTGTGAATTTAAAGCTGGACAGGGGCTGGCAGTGTGCACTCATGGCCCAAAAAGCTGACTCTGTGCTGTGCTCAATCAAAAGCACTGTGGCCAGCAGGTCAAGGAAGGTGATTCTCCCCTCCTACTCTGCTTTTGTGAGACCTCTCCTGGATTACTGTATCCAGATTTGTGTCCCCCAGCAATAGAAGGCATTGACCTGTTGGAATGAGTCCAGAGGAGGGGAACTGCATTGGTCACAGGATTGAAGCACCTCTCCTTTTAAGATAGACTGAGACTGTCTGGGCTGTTCAACTTGGAGAAGAGAAGGTTTTAGGGACACCTTATAGAAGCCTTCCAAAAGGTTAGAAAGGGACTTTTCACAAGGGCATGTAGTGATAGGACAAAGGGGAATGGCCTTCAGCTGAAGGAAGATGGGTGTAGATTACATGTAAGGAAGAAATTATTTCCTGTAAGGATGATGAGGCACTGGAACAGATTGCCCAGAGAGGTTGTGGACCTCTCATCCCTGGAGGTGTTCAAGTCCAGGTTGGATAGGGCTCTGACTAAACTGGTTTAGTGGAAGATTCCCTGCCAATGGCAGCAGGATTGGAACTGGATGATTTCTAAGGACCCTTCCAACCCAAACCATTCCATGATTCTATAAATGCAGATTATAAAAATAATTTTACTTTTAAGAATTAAACTATTGAAATATATTTGGGGTTGTATTTATATTTTGCTGCTAGAAACAACATTATGACCAATGCAGAAGCAATAGAACTGCATTGTAGAACACCAGATATCTCTGGATATCTGTAAGTCTTCAAATAGCTATCACTTGGTCATGACAGAAAATTAAAAAGTACTGTTTTTTAGATTCATCCACAGTTAAAATAATACAGTGCAAACCGGAGTTACTGACTAAATAGATTAGTTACTTTTTTCAACTGAGAAAGCAATTAAAGGGTTCACTGAAGAATGCGTGTTTCCTTTTGTGGTCCATGATTCCTCAAACAATTAAATGTCAAAATGCTTTTCATGGCTTGTTACTAAACAGTTGAAAGAGAAATCATCCATTGTGTGTCTATTTTAAAGACAACAATGAAGCTGGGGAAAGATAATTAATATTTACTTTCACACAACTGCTTTTCTTGCATCATGAAAACATCTCAGTGAGCAACTCATCATTTTACCTTGAAAGCTTTGCATCATAGGATCATAGAACCAAAGAATAGACTGTCCTGTTTTGGAAGGGACCTTTAAAGGTCATCTAGTCCAACCCTCTGCAATGAGCATCAAACTTTTTAATTCCTTGTCTACCAAAGCAGTTTTAGAATTACCAGTTCTATCTCATTTTGTTAACATGCATATATAGAAATGTTGAGGCATGTCACCTTTACAAAGTCACTGAAGGGATATGAAATTGGTTTTCAAACTGTGAAAGATAATAAGTTATGCAAAGACTCCCTGGTTGACATTTAAAAAAATTAAATTTATGTAAAATTTCAAGTTATTATAAAGGGGTAGTGAGGAAGAGAATTAAATAGCTAAATACCATTTAAATTTATTTCACACTGTATTCCAAATGTTGAGGATACATCCTTAAGATGAGAATCAACAATTCCATACACCTCCAAATTTATGACTTAATTTGTTAAGTGAAGAATAATTTACTATGGTGAACTACTAGGAAGCCAAAAACTTGTGGGATGATTCAGTGAATTTTTTTTTTGTGGGAGGGAGGAGGGGGGAACCCAACCCAACCAAAAAAAAAAAAAGCAAAAAAAAAAAAAAAAAGCATTAATTCTGTAGGAAGACAGAGAAAGAGGTTTATACGTTTTGCTGGGGTTGAGGGGAATATATGAGACTGTCACCAGACTTGTCTTAGAAGAAGGTGCACTGTTTGATCTTTGAAGAATAGCTATCTTGGTATCAATAAGCTCACCAAAATTGTGGCACTTCTATAGACCTTCAACCTTAAATTCAACAGCAGAATAATTAGTTTTCTTATGTAAATAGGAATTCATATATTGCAGAAATCTGCTACATGTTGTTTCTAAGGCTAGTCTTTCAATCACACAGTTTCATCTGTATGCATAAATGCTTTTGTTAACTTATTTAAAAAGAGATACTGAAATAAACAATATGTTAAATTGATGTTAAGCACAGTTTTAAACAGCCTTCTTCCCAACTGTACCCTTTGTTTTTTGATTTCTGTACTATTTCTTCACAGACATTACCTTTTTAGTGAGTGCCTCTTTGGTAAAAAGAGCTGAAGACAGATCTGAGGTCAGGGTATCCTTCTATATTGTCTAGACGGATAAAACCCCAGTTTCATTTTATCTAACTTAAAAGACTTAACTGAGATATCTAGGCAGGCTCAACCTAGGTCAATAGAGAAAGCACATCCCAGAAATGAAGAGAGATGTCATGCATCATAGAACATGGATGGATGAAACATGAACTACTTATCTATGCATTAAGAAGTGAATACACTGCTAACTGTGATGCAAAGTTTGATTCATATATATTAATCTATTAAAGATGTCTGTTCAGCCAACACTTTTACAGTTTAGTGGCAGGTAAGAAAACTCCATCCAAATGGTTCTGAAAATCATGGTATAGGAAAAGATGACCTCATGAAGATGTTTAAGTTGAAAAGTGGCTTTGTCCAAGAAAAAAGGACACATGTTTAAGCAGCCTTCCATCACCCTGACCTCTGGATATGCAACCAGTGTTTCAGGTGTGGGCATCATGAGATGCTCTTCTTCCAAGCATTCTGTTCTTGCATGCATGTGGGCACAACATCTGAGG
This sequence comes from Melospiza georgiana, assembly GCF_028018845.1. NCBI lineage: Eukaryota > Metazoa > Chordata > Aves > Passeriformes > Passerellidae > Melospiza > Melospiza georgiana. The sequence goes on along the minus strand of NC_080431.1, from coordinate 59,366,199 downwards.
AAGAGCTGTTAGCATAGGATAAATGTCTGTTCTTTATCAGCACGTACATGCCTGTTTGTTCATGTCTTTACAGTAAATCAGCTTAGCATGATATTAAAAACTGAAAGACGAAAAGGTAAGAAGCAAACTGAGACACAGAATGCCAGCTCACCCAGATTTACTAGCAAATCCAAAGCACCCAACAAAACAAATGCACATCAAAGTGTGCCTCAGCAACAAAAGGAAATGAAGCTAAACAGCCTGTGCAGCTTTGCCAGGCACTGCTTTCATGGCTAGCAGCAGCACAAGACCTTGCAAGGCGTATGAGAAAGCATCAATCAGGGAAAAAAAGAATCCTAGTCTCAGCACCATGCACTTCACATAAGGGAAAACTATTAAGGTGTGCCTGAATGTTCTGCACTTGAAAGTAATATGTTTCTAGAAATATATGTTTTATAGCACTTGATCTTGAGACATCACTAGCTGTTACATTTAGATAATTTCCTTACCATCCTGGAGGGGCTGCTGACATTACAACAGATTGAGCATGAAGATCTGGCTAATTTTTCAGAAAGAAATGCACTTTCCCACACAATACAGCTGAAATCAGCAGTTACACAGGGCTAGGAGAGGACCAAAGAGCTGCCAGAGTCCAAGAGCTGACAGGTTGGACAGGAACCAAGGATAGTGCAAATCCATGCTGTGGTCTAGTAGCAGATGCCTTGTGAGGAAGGCACGAAAAAACAGCACATTGCAAGTATGGCATAATTTCCACTCAGAAATGTCTCTTCCACTAGTGGTGGAAACTGCATTTCTGTGTTGTTAGGAATCCCCCTAGCCACAGAAATAAGGAGGACTTCCAAATCACGTTGCCATTAGTTTGTGATAATACCATGTATTCTTTGTCTAAAACCTACAAGTCTTCAAATGATTGTAAATTCTTGGCCGCATATTCTAGTCTTTTGTGGTTTGGCACAAGAAGAATCTTGCTGAAGTATCTATGGAGGGTGCAAGACACAAAGCTTTTTTTTTCAAGGAACAAAATATAACATCTAACTCATAATGAAACTAAGATGGAAACAGCATGTATCAAGAAGGATTTTTGAAGAAAAATTGAATTCTCTCTCAGTAGTAGATGCAGCCAGTTCATAGGTTGCCAATGGAGAGTCTGCAGTTGTTTGATGTCTTTTTATTTAAATTTACATATTCTTAGTATCTGTCACTAAATTTGAAATATTTTTTAGATTTTGTCTTCCATGACTTTTGCAGCAGTATGCATCTTGTCAGTGATAGCTGTGTTGATGTTTAGAGGAAGCAGTTTATTTTTCTCATGGATTTAGTTCAGTCTTGATGGCAGTTATTTTCTTACAAAGATGCTGGGTTTGCTGGAACTTGTTCTACTGAAGTTTGTGTTTTCTTTAGGCACATTCTATATTTACCTTTTTGTTGTTGTTGCAATTTTTAGGACATTCACAGTATTATGAAGCAGACCATTTTTCTCACTTTTGGACTTTTTAGATGTATGTACATAAGCAGACAAACATACATACATAAGCAGACAAACATATAAATATTCAGTATGAATTGCATCCATTGTATGATGCACACGTATAACTTGCATAGTATTTCCAAGAGAAAGTGTACTGGATATTTTATTAGACTGTATTACAGACACCAGTTAAAAAATTATTTTCGGAATTTTTTACTTCATTTTTCCTTTATTTAACTTCAGGACACATGACTGAAAAGACTTATGTTAAAGGCAGCATCCTGCCAGCAGCAAAAGCTATTCAGTATCCTTTGAATTCCTTTGGAATTTAGGACCTGAAGCACCTTGCAAGAATGAGCCATAGTTATCACTTCCTGGCATCCCACACCATAAACCCACAAACCAGAAGGAGCCCCTGTAGCTCCGCACAAACTGATGTGAAAGTCTGGAGTATTTGTGGTGATGGGTTGAGCCACTGCAGAATGGAGTAGGACAATCATGTCCCTGGAATATCTGGCAATGTCCTGATGCACCCCAGGATATAATTGGTTAAGCATTTGCATTCACCATTAAAATCAGGCAGGCTATTAAATGATTTTCTTGTCTCAGTTTCATAACTCAGTGGTTCTGGTTTTGCAGTAGTAGAAATATATCCCCTGCTGTGTGCTGTGCCACAATGAAGTGGTGAGGTAACCCAGAGGTGAGCTGCCCTGTGTTGCAGAGCCAGCAGAGGTACAGCCATCATACTGACAGGTGAAAAAGCTCTGCTTCAGCCTCATGTCTCTTCTTTGGTGTAGGTTTTTTTCTCTGGATTCCTGTGTTGGGATCACTGCTTGAGATGTTAGCTTAATTCTCTGGGATGTAGAAGTGCTTTCATGGTCTGCGTTGCCACACCACAGGGAACACAAGTTTGGCAAGATGAAATTGACTGAACCAAATGCAGTGAAAAAAGAGACTGACAGTACTTGAGGGAGGTGGGGCCTGATTTGCAGGTTCCAGGATAGACATGGTATGGAAAAATTATAGGAGCTTTCAAATCTTTTTATCAATTATTCTGAAAATGCCTCAGTTCTTACAATGCAAGACTTTTAATTCTACATCTTGATAAACATTCCAAATTTCTAGAGAGAAAGTATATTTATTTTAAATAAATTGTGAATTAGAACCCAGGAGAAAATTCCTTGTAAGTGTGAAATGCTGGTGGATGATGCCAATTGGAATTAGAAAATATATGCCTCTCTCTGCTGCCTGGGGAATTGGTAGTGCTGGGAAGGAGCAAGGTGCTTGCACTGGAGCAGGGGCTTTCGTCCTCCCCTGTTCCATGAGCAGTCAGTAATGGGGTGCCTTTGTGCCCTCTCAGACAGGGGTGCAGCCCAGACCCAAGGGAAGGAGGGACAAGATGAGGAGTGTAACACTGCCTGGCTGCAGCACACTGCCTCTTGGCCTGCCCTGCTGGCACTGCTTAAGGCTGCCCTCAAACGTGCTCTAGTGCTTCTGCTCTCTTGTTGGCATCAGCAGAGGAAGACCAGAACAGTACCTCAAACCATCTCTGTCTCTGTGATTCTCCTGGGGTTTCATCAACTCAAACCCCTTGTGATGATACCCTTCAGCATTTCCTGAGACTCAGGATGGCCATGACTCCTGCACTGCAGCCAACAGAGCTCTGCTTCTGGCTTTTTATTCTTGTGGTAAATTACTGATATAGAAGATGCTGAATAATTTACTGGATTGGCTTCAAATTTCTCTAGAAATTAAAGATTAGTTAATTCCACATAGTTAGTTCCACATTAGTTAATTCCACATTTTTGGCTTTCCTGCTTTGTTTCAGAATTGGCCAAGCTGACATAGGAGGGTGGGCAGGTGCCTGGGGCTGTGGTGAGGTTTGGGTCAGTGTGGTTGGTACCTGCAGGAAGGACTGGTCAGGTGCTCCAGTGTACTGCTGTAGGGGCCTGTGGATGTGCATCAAGCCCACAGTGAAAACACTCTGGATTAAAAAATAGAAGCAACTTTCTGCCAGGCAGACTTTTCCTAACCCCGTCTTTTCATGGTTCCTGTTTATAGTGTGGTCTCACAGACACCATGCTGTATTGAGGAAAGTGAGTTGCAGCACAGAGGTGGGAAGGGGTAGGAACTTCCTAAGTCTTTTTTTTTGTTGTTGTTGTTTTGTTGTGATTTGCTTTGGTTTTTTTTTTTTTTTTTGTTTTGGTTTGGGGTTTTTTTGGTGGACTTTTAAAAATGTTTTTTGGGTAATGTTTTTTTTGTCAAAGAATAGTATATTAGTTAATTTTGCCTCAGTCTGGGGGAACAGGCTAGTGTCAAACACTACAGCTTACAGCAGGTCTCCTACTCCTTTAAACCTTGCACAATCATTGACACCAATGTCAAGGGAGCATTAAATAAAAGTATGGTGTTTGGGGTTTAACTGGTTACATAAGAACAAATCAAATGAAAATCAAACCCAATCTTCCTGGCACCTTTCTCAAAAAAATCAGAGTAGATTTTTTTTTGAAAGATTGTCAAAATATTACATAGCTTGAAAAATGGAAGATTGGTAAAATCCTCCATCCTGAACTAGAGAAATGCTGCTGTCTTCAGCAGAAGTGCCTTCATCATCTTTTCTGTGCAAAGCAACAGCAATTTGCAAGTACATGTTTATTTTCTCTTAGCAAGGACAGCCCACATTTTTACATTTCTAATGGGAAATGGCCAAACAAATGAAGGAGAAATTGTCCATCTAGCAAAGCTACTAGTCCAGACATGCTGGAATAGGAAATGGAGCTGGGGAGGACTGGTTAGAGTTTCAGCCTTGGGTTCAAGACAGAGACTTGTCTTTCAGACTGATTTATGGCCCATTAAAGACATGGTTATTCATAGAGCACTTGACTAGTCTCTGTTTAGTTCCAGGTGCTAGTGTGAGTTACCAAAACACTTAAAAATTTTTCATGTGCTTTTCCAGCACATTTTCCCCTACTGGGGTCCCTATAGTTGTCAAGGTTGTTTGCAATGGGCGAGGACAATTTCTCAGGCTGTGGTTAGTGAGGGAGATGGCTCCCAAGATTTTCTCTGCCTTGAGCTGCAGCTCTGGCTGTGGGGAGGTTGAGGATGTGAAGTTGCTGACTAATGACATTCTCAGCTAGAGATGCATCTCCAGCATGTTTTTTTTTTTTTTAAAGCCCAAACATTTATTTATTCATTCCTTTACTATGTGATAAAGTATGCAGTTAATGTTGAACTTCAAAGGCACTTTCATGCTTTAAGGGAGAGGTGTCAAATAACACCGTAGAGAGGTGTTTTTCTATCGGTTTGTAATGTGTTTATTTTTACTTTTACTTTTTTTTTTTATGTAATCCAAGCTATTTCTGAACTGATTACTTCAGAACTGCAGGATCTGTTGCTACACAAATTGTGTCTTTGGAGGTTACTTCTCTGAATTTTTCCACTCTAGTCAAAAGCTGAAAAGAAATTCTCACCAATAGCAAAGTAAGTTACCACCTGAGGTAGCCTCTGCAGGGGGAGCAGCTCAGAGTGTAGCACAATCCAGAGGCCTGGGAAGAGGACAGTGTGATGCTGGTAGTGGGATACAGCCTGATGCTGGTAGTTTCACAGGGCACATATACTTTCTTGTTATATTGGGAACATCCCACAACAATCTCTGTTCCTCAGAAAAGTTGTCCCTTTCCATGCTGCCGTCTAACAAATGCCCAGGAGGAGACTGTTACTTAATGCTGATTGTGATTGACACCACAGGATCCAAGTGCTGGGGAAGCCTGTAAAGGAGCTGTGAGGCAGGTGGTTATTTCTTCCAAACTTCTCCTATGCTGGTGCCATGCCTGGGTCTGACATACAAAAATCTCTGGTGTTAGAGTCTTCCCTAAATTTTACTGTTTTATCATTCTTATTGCTACATAGTTTCCCCTCAGCTGTTCCTTGGATTTTTTATTTTCAGAGTCAAATCTATTTGTTTTAATTTGTCCAGCCCAATGCGGATGTAGATAAATGATTGTTCTTTTTCACTTTGCAGCACGCATTTACATACTTGAGAGCTTTATTCTATTTCTCTCAGCCTTCTCCTTAGGCTAAGCAATGCCACTGCATTCAGTTTTTCTTCATGTGACATGATTTATAGATCTGTTACCGTTCATAGTGCTCTGCCTGTTCACCTCCTCCTGAATCACAGTGCCCATGACCTTCTGCATCTTCAAGCTGCAGTTCTGTTTTTATAATTGAGCATGATGATGTCTTTTTCACTACAGAAAGGACATTGCTGAGTCAAGTTCAGCTCTTGCTCTGCACTAATCCTTACATCACTCCAGCACAGTGACTGTGGTGTAATTAATTAATGGTTTCACATTTTGTATTTGCTGATGATCATTCCTGACTGGGTAAAGCAACTTGCATTTTCTTCTAGAGAGGCACATTTTCTGTCAAAAGATCTGACCTTTGTCCTCTGGTGTGACTTTACTGAGGAAAGATGTACTGTTTAACCTTTCTGCAAATCAATTAACATTGTTTGTCAGTGTATTTTGGGTATATGGGAGACACTTCCCTTTCCCACTGGGAGAGGGGCTGACTATTTTGGTCCTCCCTTATGAGGTTTTTGGATAGTGCTAAGGTCCTTTGGGAATCTGCAGTGTGCCACAGGGTAACTATTCACAAACTGCAAGCTATGCTGTCAATCATTGCTGGTCACCACAGTATTTACCACCCAACAGTCTTGCAATAGATTTTAGCCAGTGACTTTAGAGTGAAAAGATAGACGTAAGCATCCTCCAGACAGCAGGAGACAATGAATGTCATCCTGAGGCAGGCACATAAATCACATCAGCTGAATCATTCTCTGAAAGTGCCTGTCCCTCAGAACTGACTTCAAACAGAGCACAGGGTGACTGTCTCAGACATAGTCATGGCACAGATGAATCCTAGCCCATCTTTTTAGTGGTCATTTTACTCAGTGGAGTGAAAAAGGTTTGTGAAGAGCCTCATTTTCCAGTGACCTGTGAAGAAGGCTCTGTTTCTGGTTGTGTAGCCAAAATTATTGCAATAAACTATCAGCTGTGGGAAACTACTGCTTTCATTCAAATCTGTGCCTATAGACTTGATATCAACACATCTGTTAGTTCTCTTTAGTCTGAAAAAAGGTGATCTATTCAGTGGAACAACTACCAAAGTATTTCTGTGGACTTCAGAGGCTAGTATTCGAGCAAAAGAAAGACATATTCACACAAGGAGAGAAAACTGCTTCATGAGCAACATTATATTTGGCTCTTTGATGTTTATTTGGTAAAACCAAGTTGCATTAGTGTAGCTCACTGCTCTTGTTGATATATTCAATGCATTTCCCTGGTATACATTCTGTACTTAGGAATGGAAATTACTCAGTAACACTCTACTTCATGAATATTCTGATTTCAATGTAATGGCTCATGGACTGTGTTAATGTATATAGAATAATCTAATAATGCAATAATACCATAATGATATATTTTATATATGTGTGTGTGTGTATCTCCCTCAGAGCCTTTCCTGTACTAAAATTTTCATACTATCTATAGTATTGTTGTGCTGGAGTATTCCTGCTGGGAAATTCTCAGGCACTGTCTCACTGGCAGTGTACATTTTTCCTTGCTAATGCATTCACTATTCACTGACCATACAGTAGTAAGCCTTCCACACAACACAATTCACTAGAGACTCTTGTTTTCCTTTTGTGATGAATTCTTCAGGAGTCTAGAAGCTGCAAGGAGAGATGCCTTGAAACTTGGTTTTCTTTTTGTCAGTGTTGTGCCTACCCTATTGACAGCAGTCAGTATCAACAGATTTCCAGTTCTGTCTGTGTTGTTTCCTCATGCTACTTGGAGATGTGAGACCATGTGAAACAGCAGAAATGAAAATGTTTATTTGTAATATTCATAAAGGTATATAAAATTTTTTTTTTTTCTGGTGGATAACTGACTAATTTGAGGACAGAAACACTCTCCATAGGGTAAACTGAAATTGTTCCTGAGCACTAGTGATGCTATTATGTTTTTGTGTTTTGCTTTTTAGAGAGCTTAAAGACCCTGTGACACCAGGTACTCTATAACTATTAGGTGTTGCATTGATTTCTACAGGGATGATGCATCAGTTAGCAAAACTTCATCTATCATAACTGTAAAATATTTCAAATTGTAGCATGTGAAGTGTAAAGGCTTAAATCTATTTGTTATCCAGATCTTGCACAGTGGCTGCAAAATCCTCTTTGACCTTGAAAATCCCTGAGTTTGGGGTTTCCAGCCCAAGCTGTCAGGAACAAGGGTGGGGGATATGTGGGTAGGATATTAGTCCCTGGGAAAACTTGCACTGCTCAGTGCCTGATGATAAGATCGTTTCATCAAGAAAAAAGAAGTCACTGATATCTGATATCTTTGTTGTCATGTAAAGCAAGAAGGAGAACAACAGCCCATACTGGAGATTAACCTTCCCTGCTCCCCCAAGGGCTGGCTGCTCACAAGCAAGGACAAAAGCAGATGATAGCACAGCCTGAGAAAGCTGACCCCATCACCACGTGACCTGTGTCTGTATGGTAGATAAATGTATGTTTGGGAATGCAATGTTTTGTGTTCTCCACTGAAGCATGCCTACTGTTCACATTTGGTCCTGGGCAACTGGCTCCAGGTGGCTCTGCCTGAGCAAGGTGGTTGGATTGGATGACCTCCAGAGGTTCCTTCCAACCTCAGCTCTTCTGTGCTTATACCTTAAAACCACACAAGCTGCTTACCAGTTTCTCCCTGAATTGAGAGGATTTTGATTCAAAGCCTACTAAGTGTTTCTTCCAGCACCAGCCTGGGATTATACCACGCTGTGTTTGCATGCTGACAAGGTGCACAGCTGGTAAGTGTCATGTTGCTTATGGCATCATGGCTTTTACTAAATGTGTGACAAATGCACTACAATATGAAATACTGCAAACCACATAGTGATTATCAGCTAAAATGTTTTCAATGATGTTATCTTTGCTTTTTATCTGTGCTTGTTCATTTGCAAAATGCAGTCATTTGCAATTGGCCTGCCTATTGTTAGCTCAAGTTGGTTCTGTTGAATATTGAACTCAAATAATTTGAGAGTGTTATTCAATGTGATGCCTGGTTTATTAGTTTCATTTTAATGTGTTGGAAATCTGCATAGAGAGCTTAGTCTTAGTGGCCATTACAGGGAAAGATCAGTTTCCAAGCCAGCTGCAGTGCTGCAAGCTACATTTTCTGAGAAAATTATAGAAAAACAATTTAGGAATATATATAGCTTGTCAATCTATGCTTTTTCTAGGCTATGACGTGAAGGGTCTTGTAAAGATTGAACTCATCACATATCAGCTGGTGTAAACAGGTCATGCTACATGCCATGAATTTTAGACCATGTGTCATTTTCATTTACTTTTAGATTGTGTGTTATTTTCATATATTTTCCTGTATTTTGAGTGCATCCCTGAAGTTTAGGCACGAAAAAAAGACTTGTTGAAAAACCTAGTGGATTTATCACCCAGCAGGTATTTGGTGACAGCTCTTGCCACGGGGATTATGACTTTTCTCTTGTCACTTTCTCCTTGAGAACAAGCTACACAGCCTGGGAATTTAAAACACCAGCTAATGAGGGATTAGAGGCATGTAATTTTTAGAACCCTTGTACTGTCAGGAGAAAAAATAATAGTAGGTTCCCTCTGTCATTCACACCAACCTGATCTAAATTAGCTGGAGAGACTGCAATGAAGGACACTTCAGTTTAAAACTCTTATTTTCATGTAAACTACATGGCATTTCCTGGCCAACCTCTTTGCCTCCTGTGAGGAATGACAAGGCACATTCAGCTGTAGAGGTGGCTGAGAGGATATTTGATTGCTTTTTGGACAGTAGTCTAAGATGCAGCACAAAGTATGGTCCAGATATGCACCATTGTGATTGTTAAATTGGGGGCTTTAAGCTCTTCCTATGCAGAGCTCCTTGGTGGTCAGAACTGCAGATTTTGGGGTTCCAGCTGTCTTGGTTTGTCCTAACCTCCAAAACCAGCTTATCGTAAAAGGATCTTAGAGATGTACCTCTCCAAACAGAAAAGGAGATGGCAAAAAGAGACAGCTCTGGCCAGAGTTAAGCAGACTGAGTACAGCTGCTTTTATCCACACCCCAGTGAAGTTAACTCTTCACGTTTCCAGGGTGGGAGGACGTGCAGTAGCTGTGCTTCTGCTTTTGAAAACAAGGTCAAAGGCTCCTATTGTTTTTTATGTGTTTTCCCAGAGCTCTCTTTAGAGAACCAATGTGAAAAGTTATGGAGAGGTGATGCCTTTTGAAGGCTGACCTAGAACAGATGCTAGATGGAGTTAAAAAATAGCTATTTATTAGAAGCCCTTAATGGGTACACCTGGGGCAGTACAAGAGCCCAGCCAGGGCTACACCCAAGATGAACCCAAAATGGTCACAAAATGGACAACCTGTCACAAGGCCTCTCATATTTATAGGTTCTGGTCCATTAGCATATTGGCATTAAAAGTCCAATTACAGCTTTAGGTTATGAAGTCCCATCCTTCTTGTTTTTATCTCTTCATTCTGCTGTTGTTTATGCTTTTGGGCCTGAGAGTTGGATCATTTGTCCTTGGTCCCCAGCTAGAGATGGAATTGTTTTGCCTACCTACTCTGTGAAGACAGCTTCCTATACTATCCCCTAATATAAAGCTCAGAACTACACCCTAAAGCAGTACAGAATCTAAAAAAGATAAAAGCTAAAACCTGAGGCATCAGAGGTTTAGATATAGTGAGACTTAAAATGTGCAAAATCATGGAGATGATCTTTTAAAATAATCTCCCACACTGATAAAGAAGAGGTTTTTTAACAGAGGAGTAAAAAAAAAAAAGGTCTGGCAGCAGTGGGCTACTTTGACCTTGAATTCATATATCATTCTTAATACCATGATTCAAGCAAGTAGGATAAATAACTCCATGCCCTTTGGGCACAGATTGCTATACACAGTGGGTACTTTCCAGCAATGCGGATATTCTGTCCAATCTCCTTAGAGACAGAGAGACTTTGGGCCAAGCTCAAACCCCTTATAAACACAGTTGAGACTCCTTCTTTGGTATTCAGCTATTTTAGCTGACAGTTGTACTAATTTATCTTTCTTTAAGTCTGTTCAGCTGCCTACATTTAGAGTGTGGAAAGTTGTTACACAGGAGTGCTCTGAATAGACAGATAAGCAACCCCAGCCACCAAAGGCAAAGCCCCTTTGACAACTTCAGCATTTTCAGGCACTGATTACTGGCAGTGACAATCACTTCTAATGTACTCCCTGCCTGTAGGTATTGATGTGTTTGTTCTGATTCTCAGTCTTTGTTTAGGGCTTATTACTGTGATCACTTTTTCTGTTGTAGGTTTGCACATCAGCAGTTTAATTACAAAGACAGCTCTCTCTTAAATGTCAGCTTGCTATATTTTTGCTGTCCCCGTAGCCATTAACTCCTTTGTACTGATTCATGGGCACATGCTACCAACCTTGACGTCAATTTTATTTGTCCTTCTCATTTAAAATGGAAGAAAAAAAAAGATGTCCTGTTTTTCCTCTGATAAAAAAATGTTTGTGTCACGTTTATGTATGCACATTTACAGTTGTGTGTGAGAAAGATATATACTCATGAAAATGAGGGACATTTATTTTGATGAATGGCAGTATGTTGCTTTGTGATACATCAGGTCATATAAAATTGTCACTAAGCAACTAAATGTGATCTGACAACATTATGAATTCTTTTTCATGGGTTTACTGGTTTCTTAGAAGTGCAAGTATTTTTTGCCCTGATCACTAGTAATTAACTGTAAGAATCTGTTTAATGCTTTTATTTTCACTGGTTTTTGGTTATTATTAAATCTCTTCAGTTTGTCATAATTTTTCTCATCCCAGATATCTCAGGAGGCAATGCACTCAGTTGCTCCAAATGTGAATTACAGCTAAGTGAAAATAAAAACCTTGTCTTTTTTATCATGTTAGGTTTTGTGCCCTTCTCTCCTCACTTACACTAGGAAGTGACAGTCATCCACTGTGTCAATTCATTTATCAAATTACAAAGGTATTTTTAGTTTGGGTCATGGTTTATTAGGTAGAAATAACTATGTTTTCATATGTTACAGACTGAAACTGAAAAGGAACTAGTGTACCAGAAGGTGCAGGTAGCTGAATGTAGAATCACAGAAGCACAGAATGAGCTGAGTTGGGATCAACCCCCAAGGAACATCAAGTCCAACTCCTGATCCTGCACAGGACACCCCAAGTCACACCATATGCCTGAAAGCAGTGTCCAAACTCTTATTGAACTCTGTCAGGCTAGTGCTGTGACCACTTCCCTGGGGAGCCTGTTCCTGTGCCCTATCAGCCTTTGGGTGAAGAACCTTATTCTAATATCTAACCTAAACTCCATTGCTTTGTGATCACTGTGGCCAAAACAGCCACCAATCTCCATTCAGATAAAGGAAGACATCTTTCTGAGTTAGTTTCCCTTAGGACCTGTTCCATAAAGTTGCTATCCAGGTATTTTAGGAATCTTCTGGCCTGGGCTGTACCAGCTGTGTGACGCTGCCAGTCAGTTTCTGCCAAGTAGAAGTTCCCCATTAGGACAAGGCAGTTGACTTGGCAGTGTTCCTTTGTTCCTCAAAGAATAATTCATGGGTGTCATTGTCCTGGAAGGTCTATAGAAGATTCCCAAGGTGACATTCACACTATATGTTACTCCTGTGATCCACTTGGTCCTCCTTCCAAGCCAACCCTTCTCAAAATTTGGAAGATATTTTTCTTGTATGAGCATTTCCCCTCTTCATACAAGCACCAAGGCCATGTACCTTTTGGAGTGTGTGGCTGACTCAGGTGCTACTCTGCCTTTTGTGTGTCCTCTTGCAGAAGTGTCTTGTGACTCACAGCAGTGGCTATTATGATCCAATTATTAGAGAAATACCTCTGTCTGAATTAAGGTGCAAACAACACCATAGGCCCAAGTCAATAATACAGATTTTTATTAAAAGTAAATGAGGGGGAGATAAAGAGAGAGAGGAAGGGTGGGGGGAGCAGGGGGGAGAAAGTAGAAAAAGTGTCACCACTCTGTAGATTTCAATGGCACCCTGTTGCTCTTCTTCTGGTCTCAGTGGTTGCAGACTGTATCCATCAAGTGGTGGAGGGAAAGAGTCCACAAAACTCCTGTACTGGTCCATGAGAACCAGTTTCTTACAGCACCTGGATGAGTACTGCAAGTGGTCAAATGTCAGCAGTTCAACCCTTGGTTTGTGGATCCCTCTCCTTTGACCTGGGATACTTGGACAATAGTACCACCTTATCTTATCTCAAGCTTCTTTTGCCATCCAAATTAGGAGACATATTCAGAAAGGGGTGGGTTTCAGCAGATGAGCAGCTGCGTCTTTGCAGTTTGCTACAGTGGACAAAAGACTTTTGGTGATCTTAACAATGATTAAGCCATTAACCATTTCAATCTCTGACAGTGACTCTAATGTAGAGCCATCAATTGGCTTGAAATCTTTTGATAATGTGAATTATTTGGTAGGAAAGCTAAAATAGCTTTAACTTGCTCAGAAATCTCCAGCTGTCTGTCTCTGCTTTCTTCTGTGCCATCCTGAATATCAGGGCAACAGAAGTGCTAGTTTTCTGTGGTGGACAGAGACCAGCTTGGAGGCACTTACCTCTCTTTCCTAGCTTGTGGATTTCACAGAGCTCCCTTTGGCTTTATGTCTGTTTCAGGGAAAAGTTGAGAAACAAAAGTGAATGTTTCATGTTTGGGGTCCTCTTGGGTCACTTGGCCAGAAGACGCTCATCTTAACTGAGGCTAAGAATAAGGTAAATATTAATTCCAGGTGGCATGGTGATGAACCATGTATAGAAGAGGGATGTTGCTAAGAATAGAATTGCTGCCTTCCATAAAAAAAAGGAAGGAATAAAAAAGAAAAAAAGAGTAATAAAAGTTTTGAAGGGCAGGAGTAAACATTAACTAAACTGGCACCCTCCCAGACTTTGCTTGCACAATTTTAGTCTTAGTTCTGGTCAGGCTTTATAAGCATTATTGGAATATAAATGTCACCTAAATGAGTAATAAATCAGGCAGCCCCTGCCTGATGAGAAGTAGACTCACCTGTCCTGAAAGAATTTGCTTGAAACTAGGGCAATTTCACATTTCTTTCAAACGTGCGAGCATTGGCATTGCCCTCAAATGGTGCTGTCTGTGCGGGCGATAGGCAGTCTGTTTGTATTAGCGTTGCCAACATGATTTCAATGCTGTGGTCTGCACTGCTTATCTTGCATGCCCATGTGTGCTGCTGTGTGAAGCTGATCCAGGTAAATTGAGCCTGCTGTGCCTTTTTCACACCTCCCTCACCTCCTGCATCTGGGTCCTCTGCTGCAAGCTGTGAAGCTCAGGGATGGTGGCAACTGCCCTGAGCCTAGCTCGGGTGGGAGTGGAGGGTGCAGCAAGAACCAGGTAAGATGCACCATCAGCTTGGATGGACAGCGATCCTGCCCTGCAGCCTCAGTGACCCTGGGCTGAAGACGTTAATAATTGCAAGAGGGCTGATTACATCTTGCAGGGAACACTGTTGTGAATTCATCAAACAGCACAGTGTGGCAGCACTTTCCACGTGGTCCCAGGGCAGTCACAGGGGCACTTCCTGGTCCTCCCTCATCACCTACAAAAATGTTTTTTTTTTCAGGATAGGTCATTAGGATTTGACTTGTTCAGTGCAGCACAATCAAACAGCTTCTTCTGCGGAGGCATCTCTTTCTATACATTCCCTCCCTGAAAAAACACTATCAACACAGAATTGCTGTGTTCTACAAGATCATCTTAACCGCACCATACCTCTCTGAAAATAAAAAAGAAAATAAATGTATTGGGTACAGAAACCTTGCTATACAAAGTTTTGTAAAGCTGAGAGTATCTGTCTCTTCCCATGGATAAGAAGGGAAATCAACATTGCTCAACATATCTTACACTCTCCTTCTTGCTTTATCCACCTTCTCTGCTTTTCAAACGATGAAAAGTGAAGTCCTGACTGAATTTAAGACCCATGTTTTAAAACTCATGTTTAGACTCCTTAGACAGGCTCTGTTGGGCTCCATATGCCAAAGTCCTTCTCAATTTAGCCTATTGATTTCAAGAGTCCTCAAAGAAGTTTAAACTCTTGTAATTTAAGTGATTTAAACTGATGCAATTTTTTTATGTGGTAGGAAGCTCTCAGTTATTCCGTCATGGATTCATCTCTACATCCATTTTTAGAGTTCAGAATATACACCTCAGGGCAGGAGGGCAGGGAATCCAGACTTTGTTCTTTTACACCTGCTCAGAAAGGAGATGTGATTTGGACTGGATGGCATTGGACTAGACTGTATTGGATGAGATTGAGGGTACATAGCCATCTTAAAACAATAGGGTTTGTTCTAGAAAAGGAGCAGAAATGCAGAAGCAGCAGTGTCAGCTGTAATACAGTTAATTCCATAGATTGTCTGACTGATGGAGAATGCTACCAGGTCATGACCCACCAATACTGCACTTGGGAAGTGAGAAGAAAATTCTGGGTGCAGTTCCAGTTCCTGAGACTTGCTGTCTACACTGGTAATATTAAATCAGTATCAGGCCACAGGCTCCAGCACCTGCAGTCACCCATCCTGCTGGGCACAATCCTTACTATTTTGGCCAGGGCTGACTTGCACTCTTAGCCAGGTCTAGATTTAGTGTGGGCTGGGGGTGATTTTCAGCAGCCTGCTTGTATGATACCCCATCATTGTGGAAGCCAAGGGAGTGGTAAAGTGGCTGTAGGCTGTTTCAGGGCCAAGGAAAAGTCCCATGAACATTTTTATAGGTTGGAACAAATGCACTTATGGCCTTGGAAGCACACCTGATTTCTTGGAATAATTTACATATTTGATGTAATTACCAGTCTAATTAACATTGATCGAAAGCACGTTTACATTTGCTGGGCCTTACACACTAAATATTGCTGACCACCATCGATCTTCCTAAAGGGAGCAAAACTTTGATGACTTGAGCAAGCCAGATACAACAACAGCCACCATAAAAGACAAGCAAACTTCCTTTTGGGCTGTTTTTGCAAATTTTAATAAAATGTTTCTTCTGCTATTCAGCTTTCTGTCCAGGGGCACAAGTTTCTAGCATATATAAAAAGAATCAGTGGAGTTTTATCACTTCTCCTGGGGCTTTGTACTGAAGCGCACTGAAAAATATTTAAGAAGCAACAGCAGAAAAGGAGGAGATGATCTTTTTTTTTCAGCAGCACAAAGAACTGCATGAATCTTTCTGCCTGTGTTTCAGACAGACTGGTGCCTAAATTGACCCTGAAGCAAAATTTTTCCTGTGTCCAAACAATTTAAAACTTTAAGGGAAGAGGAAGAAATTGGACAGATCAGCCAAGGACCATTACTTGATTAATAAGTCAGTAGTGGTTGCAATGTTGAAATGGTTTTAGCTGTCACCTATTCATGAACTAGAGGTGTTGGTCAGCCACCAAGCTGCCAATGGGCATTTCCTGTCCATGTGTGAAAGAAGCTCCCGCTGGGATTGCTAAATTGCAAAAGGATTTCTGTGAAATATATCACTGTGAATGGCACAGAGAGATATTGAGAAAAGTGCATCTATTTTAATACAAGTTTCTTGTATTTTTGTGAGTTCTAACCCCTTTTTGCACCTTTGAAATCACAGCTTTTACTTGTGGTTGTTATTTTTTATTATGGAGAAGCAGCCACTCAAAAGAGTCCCAAAGCTTTCTGTCCTGAGTTCAAATCTTTGTGAAAGCTAAATTGCCTCTCATATGTATCACCTTAGGGTTAAAATTGCTGGGAAATATATTTTCATTTAATTTCTAAGAACTAATAGGTAATGGAGATTAATTGGATGAGACAGAAGCAATTAACTGAAACATCTAAGAATTCAGATGTCCGAGCAAGGATGTTGGTTTGTAGCTGATAGCATTTTGCAAAGTTGCAATTAGGATGAGACAAAATTATACAAATTCAAAAATATATTCTTCTTAGAGCAACAGGTAATTTTTAAAGACTTTTTAAAAAAGACTTTTTGATACAACTTTTCAGGACATGGTAAGTCATCCAGAGCTCCAACAATAGGAGAGCTATAAGGTAAAAGCACAGGAAAAGTCCATGGACACCATCTTCGATGCACGCTTGGTAGAGCAAATGACTCATCGCTGCACCCTCAACCCCAGGGAAATAAATGGGGGCTAGAGTTAAAATGTCTTGTGTGAACCAGTGGAAAGCCTGAATCATTCAAATGTAGAACAGGAGAAGGCAGTTTAGCCATGCAAAAAAAGCTCATGTTTCAAGGTAGCTCTCAAGGTCTAGCAATAATTTTTTCCCCCCAGTATTGGAGACTGGAGCCCTCCATTGAAAGGCCTGAAAGATTTGACAAAAGGAGCAAATATTATTCTTCTCCCAGCTGTGTACCTCTGTTGATTTGCTCTCTGTCACATTTGAACGCTTATTATATGAATATTTAGTTCTGAATGGATACAGTCTTGGTATGAAAAAGGGAAGGGTAAAGTAGCTGAGGAGGTCTCTTGATCAATTTGCATCTCCCACCTGTAGTCAGAAACTACTTGCTGTGCTGTACTGAGAGCAGTGAATTCCCATTGCTGCATTGTGGAAGCAGGAATTGGCAGTTTCACAGCTCTTCTCTCCTCAGCCTCTATCTCAGATGGAGCCAGTCCATTCTTAGGTCACATGGAGCTAGCTGATGTCTGTGGCCATGCCATGTATAGACTTTCTTATTTCTAGAGGCTAGTGGGAAAAAAGCCCATTGTATATTCTAGATTTTTTAACATTTATTCAATTTTTTTATTGCAGATGCTTGTATGATTTTATAAGTATGTAAATGAGTCTGCAAAACTCCAAAGTATGCTTTCATTAGTAATCTAAAAGTAAGTACTTAGTGAAAAATAAGATATTTTTGCATTTCTTCACAAGTAGAAGACATTAAATATTTTCTATTTAAAAAACAGATAAAAAGTAATACAAAAACAGATAAAAAGTAATACAAAGTCCCAAGATTTCAACATGCTTTTTGCTTTATAAGCAATGCAATATTGGTAGTCAGATATGCCCTCCACAGCAAGCATCCAGACATTCCTCTTAAAGAAAGGGACATTGTGTTACATTAGATTTTTGAACAGTGCAGGAAGGGCAGGTACTCAGTGATTTTCTGTGCCAACCTTCATGTTCAGCTTATTTACTGACAATTCTCTTTAGATTTGGTTGAGGTTAGAGAAAACTTCAAATGTTTAACTGCTTTCTCAGAATTTAGCCCCAAGTGTGGCTGTAAGTCTCAGTGCAGTGATGTGCCCCTGAGGATTTTGGGCCCATCTTCTTGGAGATGAATTTTGGCAGCCTACAGCCTTGGCATTTATGTCCTTGGAAATACTGATTTCAGTCCTAAGTTTAAAACAGATCTGAAATATTGTGTAAATATAGAAAAGTTAGTAAAGATTTCTCCTCTCTGCTGTGTGAAAAGACACTCAGTTTCAGCATGCAGGGCCTAATAGTCTCCTCTGTGGTCTAAAGTGGGTCTGGGAAGGTCAGGAGACTTCTGTGTTCTTTGTAAAGTCTTCTAAACATCTCAAGCTACATCATGGTCTGTGATCAACCTCAAACTGCTCTCTACAGCTCCACAAAGAAACTCTGAATTTCCAAAATTGCTGAGAAAGGAGGTGCTCACATCAACTGCAGTGCACTCCAGTGTGGCATGGTTGAGTTTTGCCTGCTTTAACAGGGTCTTTATGTAAAAACACAGACAATTGCCTGCATAATTTACCATTGGTAGTTAATTGAGCCTTCCAGAACAAAAAGGGACCTACAGGAAAGCTGCAGAAGGATTTTGCATGAAGTTATATAGTGATAGGATAAGGGGTAATGGCTTTAAACCAAAAGAGAGTAGGTTTAGATTAAATATCAGGAAGAAATTCCTTTCTTAGAGGGTAGTAAGATGTAGGAACAAGTTGCCCAGAGAAGCTGTGGACGCCCCATCCTCAGAAGTGTTAAACACCATGCTGAATAGGGCTTTAAGCCACCTGAAAGTTGTCCCTGCCCATGGCAAGGAGGTTGGAACCATGTGATCTTTAAGGTCCCTTCCAGCCCAAGTAATTCTATGATTCTACACATTTCTATGGATTTCATAGGCTTTAGTAATCCACGTGCAAAATAGGAAAAAATAGTACTGCTTTTCTCCTGGTGTGTTTTACTGATTTAAATTGAAAGCTTTCTGAGCTGGGACCATCTTTGCAATCTGTGTGTACATGGACTCCCATAAAGGGCTTTAGAGTCTTATCTGGGTTAGAGAGACATTGCTGCACTAGAAATATTAACCAATTATTGGCAATAATTATTCCTTCATGGAGATGCACTGAAACACAGCAAAGACTATTTGGGGAAAGAAAAGCTCACTATCAGTTGGCTGAATTGCTTGTATTGGCCTGTGTAACAGTGCAGAGTGGAATTATTTTGCTTTACATGATTATTCTTGTAACTAAGGAAACTGCAGAGCAGCTGTTGACTTATTGTTGATTTGTCTGACAGTTAAATTTTCTAGAAAAAACAAAGAAAATAAATTTAGGGAAACTAGAAGATCAAAATGGGGTCATTAATTATTTCTCTCTCTTTCTTTATAACAGAGATACCCTGCATGCCTCAGTAAATTATTGTTGAATATTCTGAAATATTAACATAAAAAGCTTTAATTGAAAACATATCTCCTGAGAATTTCAATTCTTTAGTTGTGTGCTCAGACCTCCAAGATTTTCATACATATTGCTGAAGGCTAGTGCACTGGGACATACAATCTTCAGCAGTGGATGATGCAAGTAATTAATTATTATAAAAAGTACTTGGTTGTCAGATTTTCCTCCCCACTGAGCTTGGTAAAGCACCAAAGCAGATATGTTCTTGCCCCAAAGAACCTTCTTTTTTATTAGCATGAAATAGGGGGGGGGGAGAAAGCTAAACAGAGCCATGAGGATAATTTTTTAAGATAATCCTAACAGTGTCTTCATTCTCAAGTATTTTGCAGTTTTACTTTATTCATAATTGTTTGATTTTATTAAAGAAATGAGGCTTAGAAAATGGTACCAACTTTCTTTCAGTATGCCTGCCTACTGGATATAAAAGATACTATGTTTCTGAAAGTTTCAGAACTGTGAAATTCTGAGAAGAGCAAAGATCTAGTTTTTGTCCCCTGTGAAGAGAAAGGCACTAAAAGAGAGACAACATGTAGCTGTTGGGAAATTTACCATAAAAACATGTCTCAGAAAAGCTATGCATATTTGGGCTGGGTTTTCAAGAAAAATCAACAATGCATCTGGACATGGAAATATGAAAAGTCTTATTTTTTAATAATTAAAACCTCACTGCTCGGTGGTTTTGGTTTTATTTGATTTTATTTTATCTAAGCTCATAAAAAGTTTGGATCTGACATGGATTAAAATTTTAAAGGCTGAGCTCTGAAACTTTCAACAAGGTTCCCAGCAGGACCTGATGGGTTCAGACACTGTTGAAAACCCAAACAGAGACTGATCTGCTCTGAAAAGTCATCATCAGATCAGATGTCCTCATTCATCAGGAATGTAGGTCCTCATCCTGGCAGCCCAGAGAATTTTTTCAAGGGCTGCTTTAAAGATTTCCCCCATTTTCTCCCTCCATTTCTGAGAAGAGCAAACTGTAGACATCAGCTCCCTACTGGACATAACTGAAATAATCTCCACCTTAAAATCTGGATGAGAAAATATTTTCACAATGGGACTTTTTGATCTCACACAGGTTTGAACCTTCAGATATGTGTAAAGCTAAGGCTGTGCCCTAGATGTCCCAATGATGTTTTTCTCCCTAGTTCATATACTATAGAGAAAGGTTTTATAACACCTGAAAAGATAACAGAAAGAGCAGTTGCTAGCCATCAAATTATGCTTTTTTCTAATGAAGTTCCTCAAGAATCAATAGCAGCCATGCATCTTGCCAACAATTTTATCAACATTCTGGAAGTAAATGACAAAAAATTTAAATGATTTGTAGTGAAAGCAGGTCAGCCACTTTTAGAAATGTGAGGTATTTGGTGACTGCAGGAAAGGATCACTCTAAAACCTGTTTTCTTCTCAGGGATTCAAAGTTTTCTAGCTAGAAATAGGAGCTGTGAAAACATTGTGGAAGTCGCTGAAGAGCTGATAGGGAACATGGCAATGTCGAAGGCTAAGGCAGTTAATGAACATGGACAGGAATGGAAGAATGAGGAGGTGGTTTTTGTTTTGCATGTGGCGTTATTTAGACTGATATGGGAAGGCTGAATCCTCTTGGCAGTATTTTTAGCACATCTGAAAAACTGGAAAGCTCCAGAAAGAAGCACAAAGAAAGGAAAAAAGTCTCCAGTTATCAGCTTCAGCAAGGGACATTTTTGGCTAGGCTGAAGGAAATGGTTTTTTTACACTGTTAAAACTTGGAGGTAGTCTTTTCCCTTCTTTTTCTTTTTCCATTTGATATCTGTCAGTATTCCATCAATGGTAGGATTTAAGAATGACAGACATCTTCAGTAAAGTTGAGGAGTTGGTGCTGTGTGACCCCAGAGAAAATCTGATTTAATCGTTTTTGTTGGTTGCAGGTATGGATATTTGTAACACTCAGCTGTCACAGGACATTTTTTATCAGTAGACCTTGGAACACATTGCAAATTACTTTTTTTGTCATCCCCTCTGTTTCCTTTCATAGAAATTGAAATGCAGAGAAGTCAAGTGACAGAGTTTTCTAGGGGAAGATGTGGGAATAGAGCCTGTATCCCCTCAACACCTCAGTCTTGAGCTGCTTGCCTGACTTCTGTGCCTCCTGCCTTCTCTGAGTAGTACCATATCTATTGCAGCAGCTTTCAGCCCAATTATCAACTCATTATTTCTAAGTTTTAAAATGGATGGAGCTCAACTGCCCATTGCAGATCAGCACTGGATCACGAATGAGATCCCACTGCAAA
Source organism: Melospiza georgiana (assembly GCF_028018845.1). Taxonomy (NCBI): domain Eukaryota; kingdom Metazoa; phylum Chordata; class Aves; order Passeriformes; family Passerellidae; genus Melospiza; species Melospiza georgiana. Next base: position 59,344,692 of record NC_080431.1, on the reverse strand, counting down.
ATGAGTAGAATTGCTGGTGCATCAAAAATATGATTTTCTGTGAAACTGAAAGTGAGCTGGACAGATCTTGTGAGAAGGCAGTGCCCAGAAAAAAAATGTCAAAGTTCTGATCTAAAGCAGCTGATAGCTCATAATTATGGGCTATCATAATTATATTGGGATAGTTATATTGGTAAATATCCCAATATAATTCCAGCTACGTAGGGATGTCACATGTTTACAAGAGCAGTGAAGGTGAGAAGAGTTACACTGAAGGGACAAGACTACGCTTGGCATTCTTTCCTTTATCTTGTAGTGTAAATGTGAACCAGAATTTTAACCTTCATATAACTGTATTTTCACACTGAAGAAATGTGAATAACACTTCCCAAGTTTCTAGCAGCTCCTTGAAATCCTTCACTTGTGAGGCGTCAGAGGTCAGTGATTGTGTTTGTTGCTTGGTTGTATTTTTCCACAACAATCCATTATGCAGAGGATAATACAAAGCAGTTAATTGTTTTAAATATGTAGCTCATAAATATCTAGAACAAAATAATAAAAGAGAGATTCAGGTTTACTGAAGACCACCGGAATAATAAAATATACGTATAATAACTTTTGATGAATTTATTTTAAAATAAATTTGGTGGTTAAATTTTTGTGTATGAAGTATGCCAAACATTTTCTGTTAATTCAAAACTATATAAAACTGATATAAAAGAACAGTATCTCTCTACTGTTTCTGAGATTTCATTTTTCCAATTTTAGATGTGATGATCTGGGAAAACCTGAATCTATTTCCTAGAACCATTTTATTTAGATGCTCTTATAAAACTCCTATCACAATTCACAGGTTTTATCTAACAAGAAAATGCTATTAAAGTCTGTGAGCTTTAAAAAGCATCTGTGCTTAAGAAGAAAAAGAAATACCAAATAATAACAAATACAACAACAAAGCACTAAATGAAAATGGTAGAAGTATGTTATTCTTTGCAGTAATGTGCCACAGAGTAATGGCTTAATTTTCTGAGGATCAACTCAAGTTCAACATTTTGAAGGTAACCAGCAGTCTTATCAAAAAGTGACTTGAAGAGCAGATATCTATAAAGCTCCTTTTGCATTGTAGTCAGTGAAGCAGGACAAGACTAAGAAAACAAGACCTGTACACAAAGTGTGTACAAAGTGTGTTTAGCTTCAGTGATTACTGGGACTCTGAACCACTCATCCCATTAATTGTTAACTTGGGTAAATACATTTCAGGCTAACTCAAAATTGAAAAAACCAAAACACTCAAACTTAGAATACTTATAGTGGCCTCTTGGAGGCCCTTTGGCCTTTATGCCCCAAATATTAAAATTTATATTTGGAGTGTATGGTAGGATTCTTCAGGATAGTCCAAGCCATGACCAAAGGACTGTCTGGTTTGCTTTGGAGGCTGTGCACTTCCAGATCACTTTGAAAGTCCCTTGGCTGAGAACAACTTCTGAGTTGTAGAGTGCTTGATGCCACATATGGACAGTGTATTTCCAATGCCATTACTTCAATGTTGAACTGATTTGAGTGGACATAGGACTAGGGTCCTCAGGAAAAAATATTTTTGAATCAGTGCTTTGTGGGTGCTCTTTTCTTTTACAAATAAGAATATGCATTTGATTTTTTTCTACATGAACTAAAAGTGAGAATGTATTGTCTAAGGCTGTGTCTTGTTTTCTTGTAATCAGTAATGCAGTAGTTAATAATTATTGTCTCTTATTTGTTATGTAAGTTTTCCCTTTTCTTTCTTTTATTTTGGTGCAGCCAACACTGTTCCACCAGAAGATAAAATGTGACTGTGAACAATGTTTTTCTACATTTTTAACATCATTAGCATTGATTTACTAATTGTATACTAAATTTCTTCAAGTGAATTTACTACCATGGTGATTCTTGTTCCTTCTTCTTAGGAAGTGTATTTCTTTTTAAGTTCAACAGATGAAAAAGTATTCTGATTGTAACCAGTCAGTGAAGAATGATCTATCTATATACCTATACCTATATGTCTATATATACATATGGCACTGAAAAATACTAAAAACAAGTATTTGAAGCAAAACAATGTAAGAACAATATGAATATACTATAGAAGCCAAATTTTTAGGCCTTTTAACTGTACCTTACCTCAGCGCATATAAGTGAAATGATCTCCCTGGTCCATGTAGAGAAGCATATATGTGCAATACTTCAGCTGGCAGCCCCTTTGGCCTATCTTATGTTGCCACTTTTAAAAAATTTTTGCACTACAACCCTCTGAAATAATAATAAAAAAATCATCAGCAGCTCAGTGCATCTCAACCCCTTGAAATGCCCAGAGCTCACTGTTCAGAGGCAAAATCTGTGAGATCAACAGCTTTGAAGCAGCCTGCACAGATGAAGCGTCTTGATTTGAGACTTAAGATTGTTCAAATGATGTCATATCCCTAATGTGATTCTGAATGCTTTTTTTTCCATCAATATGTAATCATCTTAATTTCAGTTTTGTAACATTTGCATGCAAATTAAGACATCCTCTCAGCCTTGAGAGTTTTTAATGCTAGATTTTCCTAGATTCCAGTTATATAGTTCTGAATGTGAAATGGGTTAATTTCTACCAGCTGCTGGGCAAGGTTGGAAGAAGAGAAAACTAAGACATTTTAAATTTTATTGTTACTTCTCAGACATCAGAATACCAGATTAGAACTAAGGTCTTAAATTTAATAACTGTTTGCCCTGGATGCCAAAGTTACCTGAGGGCCTTAAAATGTTTTTTCTGTTCTTGATGGTTGCTCACCAGCTCTTTTAGAAAGAATTGCTTGTGAACCTTATGCTTCCAAGAGAGTAGATCTAGATACTGTCCAGATGTGGTTTGTCGTCTTGTCCATGCTGATCACTGTTGCTTTTCCCAGTAATCTTAAACTTCAGGAGGCACAAGTTGAAAGTCTCACCATACCAATGATGTGGTTGCACATGAAATTCAAGTTTATCATAACTTGCAGGCCAGTTTTCAAAAGCATTTACCATGATGAGACTGAGTGAAATCCAAAAGGATCACAGAAATGGTAATAAAAGTGGCAATGGAAGTAATAACAGGAAGCTATTTCAACTAATGTTGAAAATTCTGGTATGAAGAGATGCCCTATTTTTCTAATGTCAGTCCTCTTTCAGAATAGCTAATCATGATATGGAAGAAGAATGTACACAGACCCTAGTTTGAAAGGTTTAGTTCTCTAATATCCTTATCCCAGGGATACTGCGTATTTCTCTGCTTTCTGTGCAACAGCTTTTCTAGCTCAAATCAAAAAGAAATGGCAATTAGGCTTCACTATCGAATTTTCTCTTCTCCCACTCTCAGGCACAGCCCGGAGTATGCAAAACAAGAATGAAAAGCAGGAATTGTCTTGCTACTAATGGAGCAGGCAGGTGGTAACCCCATTTTCAGCTCTAATGTGTATGGGTGATGGAGAAAGGCTGTAATCAACCAACTCAGAATAAAGTGCCTTTGCACGAAGCACTCTCTGAATGATGCAAACCCATGGTTGCCTGGCAATCTTTTTAAGCTTTTGATACTGCTAATTTGTTATGTATTTTTCACACAGCATCATCCTTAGATGATTACTGTAGCTGGTGCCATACAAAGAAATATTTAAATTGTCCATGTTAGATGTTTTTGCTGATAAGATTGCCTGCTAGCAATCTTCTTATTGTCCTGTGATGATTCAAAGTGATTTTTTATAGAGCATGAACATGAGCTGGAAGCCTGGGAGTTATTGGATCAGAGTTCTGATCTTGGCAACAACTAAATATATTGCATGGTGGTATGTGAATGGCAAAAATCCACTGTGTTCCCATATCACTGGCTGTTCAGTGGAGAAATGACAAGAAATGATACCTACCTCAAGCAGATGCTGGTACACTGTATTATTGTGAGGGATGGCAGGAGCTCCTGCAGTCGGGCTGTGAGCATACGCAGATGGTTATCTGGACATTTTATTAGTTTTCCTACAGGAGGTACTGAAGGCTTTGCTCTAGCAGATAATTGTCACCTCTGCTATTGTTGCTTTGAATTTCCTCACCTTCCAGATGCTGCTATGGCTGACACGCACACTTTTTAAAATAAACTTCATTTTTCACTTTTTCTTTCTTGTCACATGCTTCCATCTCATTTTACTTTCCATTTTTCCATTCAGATCTCATCTCCTCTTCTCCTCATCTATTTTGCTTTCCTCACACCTCCATTTTTTTCTCCTTGCGTCTCCCTCCTTTACATTGTTTTTCTTTTCCTTCACAGTATTTTGTCCTCTCTTCATTTCTTGTCTTTCATCTTCTTTTTTTTTTTTTCCCTACCATTAAATTCTTTCCTCTTTTTCCTTTCTACTCAGTATGTTAATAAAATATTTGACCATTCAAACATTTTCTGTCTCTGCTCTTCAGGCTTCTGAATTATTGCTATAGTTCTACCAAAACTTAATTACCACATCAAAGAAGAGCTGTCCTCATTTAGGCAGGATTTCAGCCTTTCCAAGTTTTTTTTAGCATGGTTGACCTAATTAGAAGTCCCATTTAAAATGACACTTCTACAGAAGCAGGAGGAAATTGTACAAGATGTTTCCAGGATATTGAACATGTCTTACACAAAATTTGAGAAATACAAAAATGTTAGATTTTTTATTGAGGTGCTGAAATAATATTGATGGTTAGATATAATAACATCCATCTTTTATGATAATAGCACATTCTTTCCCTATCAAGTAAATATGTTCATTTTAATATAAGTAATAATCATGTGTCAAGACCTGAAATAGCTCCATTTTATGACAGCAGTCATTTTGTTATGAATTATGTGCAGGAAACCCACTATATGTCATCACATACTTTTTATGACTTTCTTGTTTCTAACAAGGTAAATTCACTTTCCACAGAGCCCTCATAAGAACTGTATATAATAAACTGGTGAGTGCTATGATTTCCCTTCTGTAAGTATAAATTTTTCATTCTCCATAAATTTACATTCTCCAGCTATGAAGTCTTTGTATGTAAGCCTATGCTATAGCTGCTTGTTATTTTAACTCTGAATCATTACTCATCCCTTCCAACCCCATTTCTGAGATGGTGAGTCTGCAGCTATTAAATCTGTTAAAATTAAGATTGGCAGTAAAATGAAACATGTTAGCAATCACACTGATTGATGAATCAGGAGAATAATTCACAACTGCCTGGGAATTGTAATCAGGAGCACATATCCTTCTGAAATGCACAGGGATACTCAGGTTGACAGATGTAGCTTGTTTAGCACAAAAAGAAATTTCTTCTGCAGGCAGGATATTCTGTGCTCTGTGTCACGTAAGAGACCAGCACACTGGGATCTTGCTGACCTTAAAAACTATAGGCAGCAGCTTCTGCTGGCTTAGTTCTGTTGACTTGGAGGGAGTTAAAAGAACAGAGAATTTATTACCGCATCCAGTTTCCTTAAATCCCCAGGAATATGCGGATACCTCAAAGGTGTGTCTTAAAACTCCACAGCAAAACTTCAGTGTATAAATAAGACAGGCTGCTGTGAGAATGAAGTACTTTACCTGTTCTCTCCTTCTGCAGCTGAGCTCCACAGGGCAGTAAGGATCTGAGATAATCACTTATAAACCCAGTATTTTTCAGACCTATTTTAGTCTCTGCCTAGGGTTCATTAAACCCTACTATGACAAAAAGGTAAAAGGTGGGTGTTTGTTTTTTTTTAATGAACTGCTCTATATCTGGAATGGCTGGGAACCAAGAGCTGAACGTGGGAGAAAATTAGAACCAACTGAATAATGTTCTAACTCTGCAAGCACTAACCTTGAGTAGGCTATGTTAGGGTATGTTGTCCATTGTAGTTTCTACATGTAGAATAGCTATTTAATAAAGAATGCCCTGTGAAGGTCAGATTCAGAAGAAAGGCAGCTCGTGCTGTGTAGATGCTTGTAGCTAATTTAGCTGCATAGAAAATATGCACTTTGAATAGTGGAAGATTTTGATGTTACAATTCACTTTCATTTCAGTGGTCACAGGAGGGTCCTTGCGTCTTCTGATGCACCAGATCAATAAATCAGAGATTGAATAAGCCTCAATGAATATGTTTCTTAGCTCTGGTTCATTTTCTCATTAAGTCCTTGGCCTTCTATTTACTGACTCCAGTCAAGGGGGAGCAGACCAATAACATAAAACAGCACTTTTATGCCAAATAGCCTGAAACCAAATGGTTCTAGATTATGTATAGATTATGAACTTACAAGCAGAATACTGATTTCTTGAATCAGTAAAAACCTGAAAGAAATGAGCCTTTATTTGACTGGAACCTACAGATATGAAAATAAAGTGTGCAATGATGTATTTCAAGATGACATTCAAAGTCTTGGGGACCTTATCATACAAATTTGGTTATTTTTAGTATTTTCTAGATCTTTTTCTGTGTGATTGCTGATGTAATGTATATTCTGATTATGGAAACCAGTCCAGAAATGGCTGCATTTTGGTGGTCTCATGTTTTGTCTGTGACCACTGAGTTTGCTCCACATCTTTCCAGTTATTACAGTAAAGCAATCGCTACTGACTAGTGGCTGTAGCTGTTTGTCCTGGGGTTGGAAGATCATTGTTATTTTGGAATATACATTTTCATAATTTCCTCTGTTCTTGGCCTCTTAGCACAAATGAGGGATTTGTGAACAGCATATTCTCTTATACTAATGTTGTTCCGAGCATCACACATGGCAGCAGGAATGCTGACAAAAACCAGTCAAACAAACCAAAACAGGCAGCAAAATTCTACCAATTTTATAAAACTGCCCTCTTCTTTTGCCATATAAGATGCATATCAATAAAGGCAGACCCTGGGCTGGATAGTAGACCGGCAGATTTCCCAAGAAGTAGAGAGCAAAATGAAATATCTTTCATTAAATACAATTACAATAAATAGTTTTTTGGTATCATTTCATGCTGTAGCAGATTAGCTCTGTGAAGTGACTTACACAAGAAATGATACTGCATATTATGGCAGCCATTAAAGTAAATGTTGCTACTATTCCATTAATTTAAATAGAAAATTACTAGTGATAAACCATTAAGAAACCTGGCTTGCAGCAAACACACAAGGACACTTCTTTTAGAAACAAAGGACCTTGGACTGTTCCAAGCAGAATTCTGTTTGGGAGACTTATGGTCATACACAGAGTGCATCCATTTTCCATGGCTCGCCATCAGCTGGAGGTGCTCAGCATGCCCCAGTAAAACATTAGGTAGGTCTGAAATGAGGCCTTGTGCTCCAGAGATACGTTTGGGGCATAAGTCTTTTCAGATCTGAGTCAAGTTATTAATGGAATTTTCCAGGAATGAGCAGGTTTTGGTAGTGTGATAATCTTGATTGTGTACACTTTTTGGACTTTAACTAGCAAAATGGTCCCAGAAGAGCTTACTTTGAAAGTTATTGTCTTAAAATATAGCCTTTCTTTCTTAATAGCCAGTTTGAGAAAAAGAGATTTTTTTCAGTGTCATGCAAATTAACTCTGGGAGCAAGCAGTGGATATAACATCACAACAGAGAGAACTCATGGGCACCCAGGGCAGAACTTATCATTGCTTCCAGTTAAATCTCGAGTTTCTCAGTGATAAATATGAGAAAATGCAGGAGTATATAAATAATTAATGCATTTGAATGCATTTTCAATAGCATTTCTATTGTGTCTTGATTACTTGTAGTGAAATAGCATCCATACACTTGAAGTATACCTGTGCTAGATACTGTGCAAACACATGAGAAAAAAAAGAGTTCCTTTCATAAATGCATTTTCTTTCCACTGAATAGGAAAACAGATTGCTCTGTTGAGAGCAAGTGGAATGTGCGTGCCTCCGTGGAAGTATTCAAATCTCAGGTGGACAAGGCCCTGTGAAAATTGCTCTCAGTTTGAAGCCCTGAGCAGTGGGTCTAGAGGTCCCTTCCAACATAAATATTGAGTGATGCTACTCTATACTTTGAGTTATAGACAATTATGCACTCCTACTGTAATCTCAAGGGCATATGAAAAAATACTTAAAATGTATTGTGTTCCACAGAAGGTGTTTGAGGCGTACAGGAATAGTCAGAACTCATTTTTCTGTTTACTCAATGATACTGATCATATTCTTTGATGCTTCTCACAAACTCAGTTCCAGTCAGCCTGAACAAACTTCTACAGAATAAACTTCTTAAGGTTCTTAAGGTGCAGAAAATAGAGCAAGCCAGCCAAAAAAAAAAAAAAAAAAAAAAAAAAAATTATCTCAATCACCTCTCAGTTGCAGCTGGAATTTTCTCCAATTTGTAGCTTAAATGCAACTGTGAACTTTGTTTTGTCATGTTTAGGGTTTGGATTTTTTTTTTTAGTGAAATTTGCTGCTAACAGGAATTCCAGCAAAATAAAAGGGTGAAGAGAAATGTGCCCTTGACCTCAGGTATGATAAGGTTCTCCTGTCATGATGCTGTGCTGTGTCCCATAGATGATTTTTGTCTGTGTTGCACTAGTTGAAAGGATTTGGTCTATTTGCAGTACCTTCAAAAGATGAGGACAGCAAGACCACAGAAACATCATATAATTTGGGATGCTCTTGGATTTGAAATTGTTGCATCTCCCAGATATGATAACAATGGTACTAGTTCTGCTTTCATACATGGCAGATATTTAGTGCTAAATATAGCCAAGAAAATACTGCACAATGCATGGAGAAAATTGCACTCTAAACATATTTAGGACTATCAGGTTAGTTTTGTGTTAATGCAAAATCTGATTTTCTGAATTGTTGAGGAAGAAACAGAAAATAGGAAGGACGTGTGAAAAAAGTAATGAAAACTCATATTTTGTTTTAGATTGCCAAAGTAGATTTGCCATTATTTTTCTCCATTGCTTTGGGGAATAAAAAGCCTACTTTTTAACATAAACTACACATTTCATTGAATTTGTTGCAAATTACTAAAAACTCTATGAAGTTCTTCTTTATAGCAATTCTCTCTAGTGGAGCAGAACTGGGAATTCCCCCTTTGTAAAGTGGGTATGCAAGTCAAGCACTTTCAACAGGAGGTGCAGAAGCTCATACCCATTCACTATTACTAGCTGGAGACACCAGAGCTCCCTTATGTATTCCCCTACCTCCAGTAGGTGTACGGATGGAATGTATGATGTTACATCTCCTCAGGGTCACTGCCAGCCACGGCCTTCACACTGTTCCTAGTCCAGTTGTGTAGTAATTCCCCTCATGCCCATTTTGCATCCAAGGAGAATTCATATTCTCACTGGGCTAGGCTAAGAAGTTGCAGATATGAGACTTTTTTAGTGCTATCTTTTTGCTCATACAAAAAGATACATAAAATCTCAACGTTTTCCTCCTAATTTCTTGTTTTGTGCTGATATTTTATGCAACATAGAAGGGACTTTATTGTTCCCACAGCTGTAAACAGGTGGCCAGAGTTAGTTGCCTTTAGACTAGAATCAAAGTTGTCTGCAAACACTACTTGTTTGCTGCTGTTTGTCACAGATATAAGGGTTTTTATACTTTGATGCATTATTTGAAAAAAAGAAAACCTGCAGAATATAATGAAAAACTCCAAAAAAAGCACAGATCACATTTTAATCTCCAGTAAGTTTTTTGACTGTACATCAAAACCACTAGAAGAGTTTACAGGAAATGCTTTCTGCCGTGGCTTAGCTATTGAAATTAATGGGGCTGTTATACAATTCAGAAACTTGAAAATGGAATTTATCACATCATACTCTTTGAATGTAAAGAAATGTATCAGGCAGACTATGTCTTCCAAAAGCTTCTATTGTAATAAATGTGGCATTCATAATTTTTCCTATACAAGTTTATTTTAGAAAAAGAAAATGAATACAAATGGGTTATTGCAAGTCATTTGTGAATTCACTCAATATTTTGAAAGAGTAAGAAAAATGTCTTGGCCATTGCTAGATAAAATGGATATCTTTAATATTACAGAGAGATGGTTATACAGCACAGACTGATCTCTTTCCTATCCCTTGCTAAAATTTTGCAACTGGCTGGGTACCTGCATTGTGGATTTCTAGCTTGTTTAAGCCATGTATTGCCGCTCTTTTCCTCAGAAGTGCACTGATAAAAGACTTGCTTGCATTTCAGGTTCGGCACAACACGGCTTTTGCTTTTACACTCTCCTTTTATCCAGGCAGGTCAGGAATGGAGGGAATGCAACTTGTGTCTGTCACCTCAGTCTGTGGTATCTGGAAAGGGAGGATGCCTCATGGGCTGAAGGACAGCAGTTAGTTCCCTGGGAGAGATGGCAAATGGACCCCTTCCTGAACCTTGTGCTGCTCTGTGCAGCTCTCACACTTGCTCACGGTCTAACACGCATCCTGTCCCACATAAAGCTGCAGAAATTAGTGTGGGAGGAGGGGTGTAGGGAGGGAATAAGGGGAATGAGGAAAAGGTGAGATAGTCAGAAAGTGGCAAAAGACAATCTTCTGTAGGCAATTAACATTTTTTCATGATTTTGTGTGAGTAAATGAGTACTTGGAACCCAGCTGCCTAACACAAAGAATGAAAAGAAGATCCCTGACTGTTTAAGCTTCTTCTTGATGTGGGATCTGCTCTGTGGCATTAGGGGGTGAAAAACTGATCCAGCAGAAGCTTCTCTAGCAACTCTCAACTGTGTTTTGTATTGACAATGCCAAAGGCAGAACTGCATAAATCAAACAGTTTATGCTGCTGGTTCAGAACTAAAAAGGTACAGAAGAGTCATTGGTTTATATCCATCAGAAAAAACCCAAAACAACGCCACGCCATCTTTTATTCTTTTGTCACTGAACAGAATTGGTCATATGTAACAAAATCTAAGGAATGAGGCCATCAATTTACAATAGTAAAGGGGCTGTGGGCCTTTTAATGTTCCAGTGGCTGAGTCTAATGAAAAAAACCAACCCACCTTCAAAGCCCTCCAGCATTTGAAAGCATTTCTCTCACTCTTCCCCTCCCAGAAGCTCCAACACAATGCTATTGCATATCCCAGGAGGGCCGCTCTGATCTTGTCAGAGGTGTTCCATAGGTTATAACAGGTACTCACAGCCACTGAGGTAAGATTTGGAACTCACATATCAGTCCTCTTAGGTATGTGTCTTACTTACTGGGTCACAGGGGGTGGTAATAACTAGGTTCAACAAAGTAAGATATCTTAGTGTGAGTGTCATTATTCTTCCTGAAACTTTAATAAAAAGCTGTTTAGAAACGGCTCAGTATTTTTGGTTAAAAGGATTCTTAGATGGCTTCTTAGAAAGCTTCTGCCCTCTGGGGTTATCATCCTTTAGCCATCACACTTTCCACTATTGCTGTTAGTAAAGTGTTCTTAAGATAGCCAGGTAGCTGTATTTATGTTTGAAAGAGGTCATCTTTTTAATTACATACTTCCTATTATTGATTTTGCATGACAATGCATAGTAAAATTTGAAGTGCTATGTTCAAAATGTTGCACCAGAAGAAACGGGAAAAAATGAACTTCCTGGGGATGTGGTGCTATCATCTGACATCAGCTTCCCAGAAACCCTATTGTGACTTAGAATCATAAACACCTGTCAAACCTGGCCTTGAGCATTTCCAGGGATTTTGCACCCACTACTTCCCTGGGCAACCTGTTCCAAAAAAATTTTTCCCTCACAGCCAACCTAAATCTACCCTCTTCCAATTTGAAACCATAACCCCTTGTTGTGTCACTACAGGCCCTTATAAAATGTTTTTCTCTGTCTTACAAGCCTCCTTTATAAATCAAAAGGATGCAGTAAGGTCTTCCCCATGACTTCTCTACTCTAGGCTGAACAACCCAAATTCTCATTGTTTTTACTTCAAGGACAGGTGTTCCAGCCTGCCTGATTATTTTTCTGTGTTCCTCCTCTGGATCTGATGAGTGTCACTATGTGCTACTCACCTCAGAGGTTGCTCTGATTCTTCCTTCTCTCTACCTTCTTTTAAAAGCAATTGTCTCCAGGTGTGCCTGGATTCCCTCTACAGAGATGCTCTGCTATTCAACCTATTCTCTTAAACTTTAGAGAAAAGCAATACAACAACTACTAGCCATACTGAAACATGGTAATGACATTTGATCTGTCTGTGCATGAACGAAATTAAAGTCAGGACGTGAATCATGTGACTCCTGAGCTACAGCCCAACTTACAGAAAAACTAGTTGAAAACTAGTCCAGTTTTAACAATTGCGATTTATGGAGACCCCAGCACAAACACGTTTTCAATGGATAAGTGTTTCATTATTTATTAAGTGTACTTGTCTAGATTCAGCTTTTAACACCAATAAACCTTTTCTTTGCAAGATCTCTGTTGGTTTGCTGTTTGTGCAGATAGTTAATCTGTGATCCAAACACCTTATAACCACTCTTTTTTTTTTCAGCTGTGTGGTCTGAAATGCTTGAGTTTTTACTGAATTTTCTTGTCTTCTCGTCCATTTTAATTTTCTTTAGCTTTTTGCCATCAGTTTCCTTGCTGGACTTCACACACCAGTTTGTATTGGGATATTCCAGGACCAGTTGTGGTAATGCCAAATACAGCAGAGAGCTCCCACAGGATAGGGAGTTTTATGGGCACTCTGTTGGAGCCTAGCCCACTGGACTTTTTCCTCCTTAGGTGTTCTCAGGTCTCCTGGTGCTATGCCACGACCTGTTATTATCACCTCCAGCAGCTATCATCTGTTACTCGGTTATTTTTTTTCTGTGAAGTATGCCTCACCAGCTCATCCTGCTGATAAGTGTCACCTCTCCAGCAGTTTGTGCACAGTGATTCCCCAAATTTCTCAATAGTAAGCAATGAATTATTGCACACCTTTGGATAGGGATAGCAGATTGTCAGCTTAGACCTTGTATGGTATTTTTAAACATATTACTTAGATGTTGGAGGCAATACACTGAAGCAAAGATTTTTCCTGTTTACTTTCATTTCCTTTTTTCAGTCTGGGATATGCTGGCTGTTCAAAACTGAAAGAGAAGTGAAAACCATTTGGAGCTAGGGCAACAATCCTTATAGCTAGAGGAGAAGCAGTGGCTATTATATGTCTTGTGTACACAGAATATTTGACACAGGCTCACAATCCCTCAAGCAAAGAAGGGAAAATGGTCTAGATAAAACATCTGTGGAATAAGTGCAAAAGGGTTTGGAAAATTTTATTCTCAAAGTCATGATCAGCTTTTCCTGCCAAAGGAGGAGGAGGAGGAGGAGGTATTGACTGCTGCTCTGCAGGAGGGCTGCCCAGCAACTGAAACTCTAATCAATGGAGAAATTGAGTGGAAACCACATTTTTCATTTTCCAGATGATATCAAGCTTGGAGGAACTGGAAGGCTACCAGTGAAGCGGCTCAGGTTTCAGAGTGGTCCTGACAACCGTGTGGAAACCACCTGACCTTTCCCTTCCATGCCAATTCAGTTCAACAGAGGGAAGCACATTTGACTGGGAACATGTGCAGGAAGGGAGATGAATGATTTGGCAGCAGCTCAGCAGAAAGCATTCTGAGAATCACAGGGGATGAGAAGAACATGAGTCAGCATTGTGCAAAAAAGGAAAATATCATACGGGGATGTATAAATAGAAGTCTTAAATATAGGCCAGTTAAAATAGTCCCCGTGCTCCACTTGGCACTTTAGAGAACTTGGCTGGTATAAAGCTGTTCCTGAATTTATAATTACAAAAAGATTCAATCATCAGATTGTGGGGTTTTTTAGTTTTTTTTTTTTTTTTTTTTTTTTAATCAATAGGGAAGAAAATGCAAAAGATAATACTAAACTAATAGAATTAAGCAGAATCAAAGGAGTTTACTGTATTAGCTCTTGATGCATACCCTACAGATAAAAGTAGTAAACACTGGAAACTAGCACTGGCCATGAAGTTCTGGAGTCTTTATTCTTGGTTGTTTTTAAAAATAGGTAGGACAAGCTGATATTAGGACTTAAGCTTGTAGAGAATGTGATCCTACCTTTTGGCAAGAGGGTGGAATTCAGGGAGCACATGTACCACCAAGAGCCTTCCCAAGTCTACCTCAGCCTTTCCCTGATTTGGTGCTGGATTAATGACATGAGGCTGGAAACTAAGGCATGTGGGAGAGTAATCATAAACCTAGGTTGTTGTCAGGACCTCTCTACTGGCCAGAAGATGACAAGGAGATGTAGAAAACATGAAAATGATTGCATATCCATGCCACACATGACACCATTTTCTTATAAATAAAAGTATGCCAGCTTGAAAATAAATTGCATTACACATATTGTCTTTTGCACTGCATTAATATTGCTGTAAAAAACGGACACATGTTAATATCAAGACATTTCCTTCTGGGCCTTGATCTTTAACAGCTTTAGGACAACTCATTCATCAACAGATTGTCAGGCTAAATATTCAACAACTCTCCAAATGCCACTTGCATTTCCTAGTCCGCAGAAATCAGCCTAATTCTTCCAAAACCTCAGTGTGTTCATATGCAGATTCACTTTTGTGCAAGGCCAGCAAGAAAATCACAAGCTCTCTTTATCCAGCCTAAGTAAAAGAAAAATGGATTTGACAGCTGGCCTTAAACAGTTTCTCCTTGATGAGTCAAAGAAAATGGAATCCGTCTAAAGCTGTTTATTAATTCTTCAAGTACAGATGGAGAGCAATACCTTGAAAATCTACCCCTTAGAAGTATAACAAATGAATGCTTGGGGGTGGGGGAAGGGCTTTCTTTTACAAGATTTTCAAACAGCTCTTTCCAGGGGGATCTAATACCTATTTTGTATTACTGGATGACTTTACAATTTGTGAAATGTAAGAGAAGAGCTTTATAGATTCTCATAAAGGTGGTATGTACTACACAGAGTCTAGACTTTGAGGAGTTATCATGGATCTAAGCTAAATCTCTTCTTCTTCATACAGTCCAAATAATTAACCAAGGTAAAAGATTAGCTAATAGACAAAATATTATTTCAGGTAAAGTATCTTTTAAAATATATTTCAACTTTTTCAAAGAATAGCAATTGCCGCAGATTGCAAGGCACATTTCTGGAAAGTACCAGAATATTCCGTCAAGGAATTCAAATGTAATTCAATGTATTTGAAGCTATTTAATAATTACATTATCTCTTTAAGTTTAGGTTTAGCACACAGGAAATTTTTACTGTTGCTATCAATAAATAGTATCCACTGAAGATTTAACCAAACTAAAAGTTTGAGAATTCGTCCAAATTCTTACAGCTGTATCACAGTTTTCCAAAGAGTTGCATGGAAGCAAAACTGAGCTTTTTATTATGACTGAACTGAAATCTGCCTCTAATTTTAAAATATTATAATAAATTTGGTGAAATGTAGTCTGTCATTCAGTGTTTATATGTACCTTTAAGAGAGATGAGAGTAATAAGAATTTTATTGAACACCCATATGTACACATTCAGTGTGCTATAAAATATCTGATTAAATCTAATTAAATGAGAACATTGCAATTAGGAAATCCCTCTTTTACTTCTTCTGAAAATGGCATATTTTTATTAAAAGGAATGCTGTAGAAATGTATAATTTGCAGGAACTAATTTATCTTCTTTTCTTTTATTTCTTGCAAAATCATAGGAGACTTTTAGAAGTTATTTCCTCCCCAGAAAATAGGAAATAAAATGAAGTAACTTTTATTGCATCTGGAGAATATAGTTTCCCCAGTTGTGCCATTCAATGGTAGTTACATGACTCTTCTAGACATGCTGACATATAAAAACCAAAACAATTTTTGAAGGATGAAAGAAGAAACTTCAGGAATATGTTTTTCAGGTTGTCCACATTGAAGACTGCAGTACAAAACCCCCATCTTTTATGAGCCATCATTTCTAATAGTAAAACATATTAAGAAAGGAAAGAAGTAAGTTAAATATATTCTTACAAGGCAAGGCACACACTGTGCATGCAAATGAGATCACATAAAATCCCAACTCCTTCCTTTTGGTGAAATATTGCACTGGAACTCTTACAGAATATAAAGTAAAGAGAAGCAAATATAGCTACATATGCCCTCTAAGCAGAGAAATCTTGTTTTCCTTTTAAAACAGGGATTTTAATCAGCAGTGATTTATCCCCAGATAGAAATGATATTGATATTCTCATTCCAGTAGTTTGAGCAGTATCTTAGACTACTGTAGTAGTCATTGTTCAGCAGAGGATCAGAAGTGCCCAAGAGAAAGTTGTTGCTGGGCACATCCCACACCAATACACTGAGCAGGACATTATGGGACACCTGTACAGGTCCAGCAGGTGAACAGAGCTTGAGATTTGGTTCCAATTCATTCCATCTAGGAAATGACACTGGGGATGAAATTCCAGTTTGAAATGGATGTCACCTAGGAGGTCATCTACACCTTACAAGCATAAGATAAGGCAAAGCACAAGTGGTATCAAAAAGCAACACCAGTCCCCCATGCTCCAGCCCCAGCAGGTACAAACCAGATGGTTTCACCTAACATGATCTCCTGCCCCTCTGACGGTAACAGGTTGGTGAGTTTACATTAGTGATGAAGTCTCTGGGGTCAAGTACAGTTCTGGGTCAAGGCTCAGTTCAAGATTTGTGTGTCATTTAAATTCTTCCTCTAAGCGAGAATTAAAAAGCCATAATCTGTGTTTTAAATTGGTGGTGTGCATTCCATTCATAAAGAAGATGCACCAGTTAAAAATTCTCAGAAGACTGATGTCTGTTTGATAAAAGGGGACGGTAAAGAATAGAGAAATATTATTCTTTACACTGAGTCTTAGAGGCTTAGTATAAAGAATAAAAATAAGTTTATAAGAGGTTATTTAATGATTAATGACTACTATAAACATGTTACATAGCTACCGAAAATTGGTATATTGTATTCTGGGAGACAGCAAACAATGTTTTCAAAGCAACCTATCAGGCCTCATGATAGGATTTTGACTCTAAAGTAATAATTCTAATCTACTTAAAGCTATTTGTAATTGGATTTTAAATATAAAGTATGACCAGAAAAAAGATTAACATCATTATCTATAGCTATATCTAGTACAAACAACATAGTATGTCTGTGGACACTTTCATGTATAAGGAAATGAAAGCTTGATTGGAAATACTTGAAAAGTGTTCTTGCTTTGCTTCAAAATGAACTCTGGACTTTCTACATTAATCAGACAGAAACCAAGCAGACAAAAGAATTTGAAGTATTGCAGTGGGGAAGGGCTTTCAGCTGTTATCAGTATGAAGACATTAATGTGAAGGTCAGGTGTTCCCACAAAGCAAGGTACAAAAATCACACCTGTCATGACAGCTTGTAATGGGAAACAAAGCATTAAATAGGCAGAAATCCATTCATGGCAGTATAATTGCAAAAGGTATTTTTGCAGCACAGAAAGAAAGTGTGGGTGACCCTTCTCCACTAGGCATGAGGCTTCATGTTTTGTCATAAATTCCATTACGATTTTCATGTTTAATTTCTGTCTATATGTATTTTTCAAGGGGGGTGGCTACATTGCAAATGGATGGATGATAATTCAAAGAGTGTGACTTACAGTTTGTTATATTCTTTACAAAAGGCACATGTATACTTAGATTATGCTATCTCCTCTTGTGCCTGGCCATACAAGATAACACAGTTGTTAAGCAAGTCACATTTATTATCTTGCTACAGCATGTTCTTTTATTGCAATGGCATGCTTACTTAGCAATTCTGGATACCTGGAGAAAATCTGAAATGGCTGAATTCCTGCCAAGAGATAAGATATGAGAAAACAAAAGCCTCTTATTTTTACAGATTACAGAGTGTTTCTCTAGAATGTATCTATGCTTTCATCATCAGTCACTCCCTTGGAAAGATGAAATAGTTTTCCCTTCTTGAGTGTCTTCTTCATTTGTAGTCCTTTATATAATTGGAATACCATGTTCTGACGGTGTCTGCTGCCAAGCGTATTTTCCTTGCATACTGTGTCTGGCTGCAGTCACAAGATGCAATTGGAAATAAAATGGGAGAAGGCAAGGCAGATCATTGAATCTGGTCTGCTATTATCTGACCAGAGACGTGAGTGCCCTTCAGTTTCTTTTCTTGTATGTTGGTGCTATCGTCACATTGGATCTCTGGCAACGACACTGCACATGTGAGTCATGACCACTGGGCTGCAAAGCAAACCTCATTTTCTCACTCTCTTGCTTCTAGATGAAAAACAACTCATCCCAGCACAGCTGGGTGAAAGGAGTACTTTCCTTGAGGGTAGAAAACAGATCTTCAGGCAGAGTCATGCACATCCAGAAATCTCAGTCTTCCCCATAGCTAGATAAATGAGCCAAGCTAGAAGGTTGTTGTGACTTAGGCTTCTCTACTTTGATTTTTTGATGTGAAAATTCCATCTGTATCAAAGCTGGCATGTACATTTCCATAAAAAAAAACCTGCAGTTTTGATGAAGCTTCATTTTCCAACCAAAAATAGTTTCTGTTGGAAAATTCCCAACATACCCTATAGAATCCCATTTGGATGACAAACTCACTAAGATAAAATCACCTTAATAATAACTTAGGGTTTAATACACATTCACCAGCAAGGAAGGCTAATCCTCAGAAATGTTCAGCAGTCATTTACAGAACACTGTGCCTCATCCATCTGACTTATTTTTGAACTAGTCTTCTTAACTTGGATATTTAATGAGATCCTTTCTGTAGCATCATTAAGATCTTGTGCTCTGAAGACAAATCTCTGTTGGAAGCGACTGATAACCACTGCAACAACTTGTATTATTGTAGTGCCTTTCATCTCTTTCCAAAGCTTTCACATTCACATTGATGACATCTTCACCTTCCCTTCTTCCCCCTGTGTGCCAAGAAAAACTTTAGGTGAAAATCAAAATGATTATAGATTAGGGATTTTAAAGAAGCAATTTAATAATGTTAATGACAGACAGTATGCTATATGCTAGCAGCTCAAGTACTGTCAAGTTTTGGGGGCTTAAAGACAAATTCTTTTTTGTGAGAAAGGTAGGTAAACTTTGCAAATCTAAGGCATGGGAATAAAAGAAGCAATGCTCTACTGTATAATTGTGATCTAAAGTTACCACCATTTAGCACCAGTTTTATCACCAGTGTTTAGAAATACATCATGCATGTATGTACACACTGAATTTCTTCCCTATCTAGTTGACAGTCATGTAACTTTCTCAGAAGTGAGAGGATTAGGAATGTTTGTAAACTTGTCTGAGACATGGTAACTACACTATTCATTTAGATCATGAATATACAATACATTAACTGCTATAAATTTTTCTCCTTCTGTTAACATATGTGAATCAGAGCTCTTGTTTACACTCCTGAGCCCACCAGCAAACATTTCATGGAATCAACAATATGCAGCTGCCAAGCTGGCCTGACAATAACTTTTCTTATACCTTCCTTCCCTTGCAGTTCCTGGCACAATGAGTCCCCTTGGCCTTATGTAGATCAATACTATCCCACTTGACAAGAAGCAGTCAAGAGATTTTCATCCTTGATGTTTCTGAATTTGGGAAATTCAGTCACTCTGTGCAGGTTGGCATCACACAAAGTATCAAAGTGGAGCGGAACAGAGTAAAGGGTTTCACATCACAGCAATAACAATGGTAGGTCTGTGTGTGGGGTGTTATCCCTTAGGCAGCAGTATGAACATAGAATCATAGAACTATTTAGTTTGGCAAAGATCTTTAAGAACATTAAGTCCAGCCATTAACCAGCACTGCCAAGTCTACCACTAAGCCATGTCCCTCAGTGCCACATCCACATGTTTTTTTAACAGCTCTAGGGATGGTGACTTAACCATTTCCCTAGGCAGCCTGTTCCACTGCTTAACAACCCTTTCAGTAAAGAAATTTTTCCTAATATCCAATGTAAACTCCCCTGATGCAATCTGAGGCCATTTCAATTGGTAAAACAAAGTACAACAGCTGGTTAAAAGCTGGAAAGAGAAATTTGTAAGGACTTACATGGAAGTTTATACCAACTTTCAGAAATCTGCACAGAATTTTGTGTACGTACAGATGTGTCCTCTGAATACAAGCTGGTAGGAAAGCAGGCTAGATAAGCTATGGAGATGTTTCGCCAGTTATTGCTGCATGTGTAGACTAAAAAAAAAAAAAAAAATAAATTAAATCCTTGTACCAAACAGAAAGAGCTAATTGCACTTTTAGTCACTTTCATGCTGCTGAAGAAAAGTGAATAGAAGAGATGGATTCCTGTGCCTAGGGCTAAGCAGCACCATTTGGCTCAGGTCTGCAGTGGTTGTGGCTACTCCCCTTTGCAGCATATTTGTTTTGCAGAGAGTTGTGCAAAAGAGACAGAACAGCAGTTAAACAGAGTAGGGGATGAGTGTTCATTTACACCACAGTTCTCTTTTATTTATCAGTACAGTTGGACCTAACCAGTTAGGATAGTTTAGGACAGTGTAGCACTGGAAGGACCGCTTTTGTTTCATGCCCTATTTGGCTGCTGGATTTACTTTACTCAAACAGTGGGCCTGTGGATGAGCAAAACATTTCCTATGCCCAAATAGGAATAGAAATTAAAATCCTATGCAAAAATAAAATTGTCTCCTGCTTATGGGTTGTGTGTTGCCCCTGTCCTCCATGTCCTGTTCTCTGGCTCCATTTGAGTGCATCAGAGGAGGGGTTACTGGAAAAAGAGGTGCATGTGAGGAAGGAGAGAAGTGGTTGGATTATTAGTCACAAAATTTTTATTGCCTATGATTGAAAGAAGCAGGCTGCTCTTCTGAAACAGAAGGGCTGGGTGTTGATGGGGAAGAATTTGCTGCAGATGTACAATGGAAAGCTTCACCCTTGCCTTCTCCCTCTTAAGTGCAAGTCCCAGACTTTGGAGCTAGGAATTTTCTCCACAAGGCCTAATATGTGACCTCCTTGGTCCCTGGAGTAGCTGCAGTACTGACTACTGGGGTCAAGCACCTGGAGGAGGAGAAAGGGAAGGGAAGCCTTTCATTTAAGGCATGACAACTTCACAGTTGCATATACCAAACACACCTGAACAGACTGTTACTGCAGATCAGATAGCACTTATCACCAACCAGAGACCTTCTCATGCATCCATGTCTCCTGTTAAAGTGTAAAGATGCTTCTGTTGGTGAACTTAAATCTCATTTTAGAAGAGACACAAACTAAGCCACAATTAACATAGTTATTCCCATAGTAGAATTTTTACTAATATTACTATTACATTGTATATTAAAAAGATTTTGCTAAAAGACTTCATTCTTTTTATACTGCCTTAGTATCACAAAACCATAGACTGGTTTGGGTTGGAAGGGACCTTAATGATCACGTTGTAGGCGAAGCTGACACTCAAAGAAAGGCAGTCTTCCAGTTTACATATGTTTACAGTTAAGAGCCTCCTGAGCTCTTCTTTGAGTGGCCACCTCCTCGTGAGTATTTAGCTGATATTTGCTGTTGAGAGAGTTCACTCTGCAGCCCCATTTGATACTGCTCAAATGTAGGTCCAACGCAATGCTGGCCAAAGAAAGCCTAGAGAGTGATCTGAGAATAAAAATGGAAATCCTTAAACTAAGCTAAAACAGTAATGTGAAAGTAGGCAAGATGCTGCTGTGGAGTGCGATGTCCTTTCACAGTAGGAGAAGGGACTGTATCATATATAGTATGGTCTGGGGCTTAGGTGGAGAATGGGAACAGCACAGGATGCAGCTGAGCAATGATATGTGTGAAATGAGACACCTGATCTGTTTTGAGCACTGCAAAAGAGGAGTTAGAAATCAAAACACATCGTGTTAGTCCTGGGGAGCTACAAAGGGCCGTGTGAACACCTTGTTACAGGCAAACATGTAATGCCTCACCAGGCACATTATGTGTGTAAGGGGCGTGGTTTGAAGGCACCAAACCAGGCAGATTCTTTGGCACCAAACCAAGCCTGTCAGCAATTTTAAGAGGCAAGAGTAGTGCTGCAGTCTCTGGAGACCAAATCCACTGACCTCGTGGTCTTCCAGTACTGACTGCACTGACAGCTGTGAGATGGATCTGGAGGATGCCTGTAGCTTTGGGAATCATGCTCTCCCCGTGGTGTGAAATTTTGCTGAACTTTTTTTGGAGACACCTGCCTCACTTTGAAAAATCACATTTTCTGGCTTTCATTTGTGATCCTCAGGAAACTGCTGCTGGCCTGCTGAAATAATAATAGCAAACATTCTAAGACAAGCTTTGCACACTGCAGGCATTGACGCTCTGCCCTCACAGCGCATCCACTGTAAGGGAACATCCAGAAAAGCCCTTGCATACAAAGAGGGACTCTCAAGCAGCAATGAAAAATAGACATGAAAAATAAGTGGATGTATTTAGTAGACCACCTTCCTCAAATTTTCCAGCTTTTAAAGTTAAAAACCGATTTGAACTGAAGATAGGAATAATAAAGAGAAATGGGCACAGATACCTTCTTTTCAGTGAACATGTGTTTGTCAGTTGAAAGCCAGGCCTAGAAGAGCTTAAATGGTAAGTTAATAAAAAAAGACCAAATTAACTTTTCTTTGTATCTATGACTAAGTAACATAAATCAGACAGAAAAGTGCCATATCAACCTCTGTGACTACAAATTTCCCAAATGACACCTGATCTGACCACATGCCCCAGAAATTGCAGCTCACTCAATAGCTACTCCTCGGTACCTAACAGAGAAATTAGTCAGGAAAATACTTTCTACCCCACTTTCCTCACAAGAATCTTTTCCCTATTTCAGTCCAAAGAAGGAATTGCTTGATGATGCCTAACTGTAGTACATTAAAAAAAAAAAATCTAATAGATTTAAAAGTCACTGCTGCCTCCTATGAAGCAAGTTTCACAATGACAGGGCTTTGCTTCTCTCTCTAGGGGTGGATTGCCTCACTGTGTATATATAAATGATTTTTTGCTACAAGGAGTTTTTTTGTAATTTAAAAAAAAAAATGGTTTGGATGAAGACTACATGCACCATACTGGTAAGGGGGTACATTCTTCCAGCAAAGAATGCATTTGAACATAGTTACAGGGGCTGCATAACATTTTTTCCAAGCCGAATTTTTGCATGGGTTACATTCTGTATACATGTGAATGAATGTTGTAAATCAAGGATTTACACTTGGAAAATGCTTGCTTTAGAGGCAGCTCCAAACAGTAGATAACCTTCCTAGTGGCCCAACAATTCTAGAGAACATGCTTGCTTAACTTCCTTACATATAGCTCAAATATACATATATCAGAGCTTAATCAACCCTTCAGCCACAATTAGGGAGTTTCCTCACAGCCAATGAGAAAAAATACAAAATAGTTTTTTCTTTAGAATCCCTCAGATACTAATATTTTCTGGAGTTACCTGATGGATGAGGAGGACTGAAATACTGATGTGCCAATGTGTTACTTCATCGCTGTGGCACTTTTGTTACTTGTGCCTTCAGCTACCCACATTATAATTGTGGCATAGCTTGTCCCTCCTTATTAGATTGCTCATCCTTCTTTGATTTGCAGCAGATATGCACTGTAGGAGTGAATCAGAGAGGCTGGTGGAAATCTAATCACTGACCTCAAGAATATTCAAAATAGTCTCACAAACACTTAGTCTCAGAGAACTGAAGGCAGCGGTAGCACACATGGCTTTGCCCTAAATGGTTTGGTCTAAAGAAGGGGTTGTAAGTCCATCACTTAAATGGGGACAGCAACCTAAACAGAGTGGCTCTTGCTCAGGAAGAAGTATTAAGGTCCTAACACTGTTAAATCTTATCCTTTGCCTAATTTCACTCTAAGAAATAGATGGACATCTTATTGCTCAAAAGAATAGACCTCCTTGGATTTCAGATGAGGCTAAAGCAATCCATATATTAATGATAGAAGTAGATAGAATGATAGAAGTAGATAGAAGAAATATTATAAATGGTGTTAAGATAAAAATTTCTCTCAAAGTACTGGTAGAGTGAGATGTTTGAGATTCAGACACCCACATGCCTTCAAAAAGAGCTGGATGATGCAGAACTCACAGAAATCTGGCAATAGCAGATTGTGTAACTGGTGAGGCAAACAACCACTATGGTCAAGGCTCCCATCTTTACACATGACATTGGGTACCATTCTGAATGTATGCAATTGCCATTATGACTGGACATGGATCTCCCACATTTGGCTGACCACAGGAGGGTAGATGGTGTTTGACAGCCGTTGTGTCACCATATCATTTACCCAAAGCTGATAGATATGACACAAGATCTATATGTGATTTGTATTGTTTTGGAACATTAAGTGGAAGACAAGTGGGATATCTAGCCAGAAGTAATTTCAACCATAGTAGGCAGATGAAACCAGCCCTCTGTGCAATATCAGCAACTCTGATTGGATGTGCCAGATGCCATGAGCTGGCTGCTGGAGATGGGACCAGGCATACATGTTTGGGCAGGTGAATTTCCTTGGTGTTTACTTTAGGCTGAGCTGAATCACTCTCTAAACTGCACATATTACACTGCTTAGATCTCCTTGAACTGCCAAAGGCTTGATTCAGTCGCCTGAACGCAGGCTTCTTTTGAGATGCCCTGAGACCCCCGGACATTAGCATGGAATTACCAAAGTATTGGGTTTTTATGGCAAGGTTTTGGTAGCAGGGGTGGTTTCTGTGAGAACTACCAGAAGCTTCCTACATGTTCAACAGAGCAAATGCAGATGGCTACAAGATGGACCTGGCACTGACCAAGCCAAGCCCATCAGTAATGTATGTAGAGCTCTTGCAACTACAGATTTAAGAAGGAGAAAAGTTAATGTGAAGGAGCAATTGCAGCTGGAGAGAGGAGAAGGAATATGTGAGGGGAATATGTGAAAGGAACAGCCTTGCAGACCAGGGTCAGTGGAGAAGAAGGAGGATGGTCTTCAGGCACTGGAACTGAAATTCCCCAGCAGCCTGTGGTGAAGACCATTTGGAGGGCCAGCTGTGCCCCTGCAGCCCATGGAGGTCCACGGGGAAGCAGAGATCCACCAACAGCCCATGGAGGAGCCCATCCAGAGCAAGTTTCCTGGCAGGACCCCACAGGAGACCCATGCTGGAGCAACCTGTTCCTGGAGGATTGCACCCCATGGAAGGGACCCATGTTGGAGCAATTAATGCAGAACTACAGTCCATGGGAAAGATTCACATTGGAGAAGTTCACGGAGGACTATCTCCCATGGGCAGGACTCCCCATTGGATTAGGGTAACTGCATGAGGAGTCCTCTCCCTCAGGAGGAAGGATCAGCAGAGAAATTGTATGATGAACTGACCATGAACTTCTCATTACTTGGCTGCAAAGTAAGGTACAAACCTTAAATTTCATTGCTGCAAGCCTACTTTGGAAATTATCAGACCTTCAGTTATTGAAGCAGGTAGCAGCTGTGAAGAAATGCTTAATGCAAAATGATTACTGGCCATGCATCCATGCTTTCATATCTCAGAGGTGAAGTTAATTGCAATAATTGTCAAGGTTTGGGTTTTTGTTTTTTCTTCTTTTATTAGAAGGGTCTACTTTGCAAGTCTGGACTGTTGCAGCTTACTCTGTCTTGGTTGGCCTAATCTGGTTAACTCCTCAACCACATTTAAAGAGGCAGACCCTGTGTAACTGTGCATATTTAATGTTTTGGTAATAAATGTCTTGACTCCCTGGTGGTTTTGAGCCAATCTTGGAAACAAGAGGAGTAAACCCTTGGTAGAGTAACTGGAAATGGCTCCCAAGTACATTTAGGTTAGTAGACAGCAGCTCTAAAAGACTAAACGACTTCTCAGCTGGCTATAAGTCACATTTCAGTACTACACACTTCATACAGAAGTAAGTTTTTGCTCTCCAATTGAAGTTGATTTTGTGTAACATAATAAGTTGTGTTTATTAAAGAACATCATATAACTGTTGCCCTGAAAAATGTTTATGCATTTGCAGCCAGCGTTGCCTGTGCATTTAGTGATGCAGCAGCTTAGTGCAATATATTTTCAATTACTAGTTTACAAAGTTTCATCTCAGTTCAGTTCAATGTGATATAACTCTTAACTGCAGAAGAGTCATTTAGGCAGAAAAATCTTACAAAGAATTAAAATTCTACAGTAGTTTTTAAAACCAATCCTATTTCTTTGTAAGCCAGTTTTTGCCTTGTAGTAAATGAGACCAATATTTTAATGAGCTGAAACCAACAAGAAATAAGTATCTGAACTGCATTGTCATTCAAGTTCTTATTGAAATACAAACTTAGCAAGTACAGGAGTAATTCTTATCAATTTACCTACAGAAAGTGATCTAAAAATATGATGATAGAAGCAATTTTGCAACACATTCTTCCCTCACTGAATTTAATGCATAAAAAATTCAACTTTCATGTATGTAAAACTCAGCATTGCATTTTCATTTTTGAATAGTAGCATTTTTTATTTCTTCATTTAAGTCCCCATGGATCTTTCTTTTCATAGATGATGTGGCATTTTGGCAGAAGTTTTAAAATACTGGGAATTTGAAGAGTGAAAAGAAAGGCTTCAGTTGTGCCTGAACTGAAGAGATAGGATGACTGTATATGAAAAGTCACCATACATGTCTCCAGAGTGCTATCAGCTCCAGACTAAGACACAGGATTCAAGTTTTTGAGCCATCCTGTGGAGACTGAATGAAATTGGTTCCAAAATTATAACAATGTATCACAAAAAGAAATTAAAACAGCAGTGAGAAGAATAGAATTATTTTTCTGGTCCTTCTTATACTGCATCACAGACCACAGACCAGAATTTTCACTGGTGTGCAGCTCTTAGGGTTGGCATCCATTTCTTCCAGATCCCTCATCTAAATTATTAAATCTATTTCACCCTTGTGAGTGATCTAGTCACTCTGCTTTTCAGGATTTTCTACCCTAAAAGAGCCAAAATTCATTAGACAACTTCCTTTTTGGCCTGTAATTTTCTTGGGCACCCCCCATTACTTGTTCATACACGCTCAGCAGACCCTATGGAAATGCATCTATTTCTCCAGCCACTGCAATCAGGGTTCCACTCCCATCTAAAAACCAGCTGAAGCCTGTGGCTCATGAGCTGCATGGCTGGAGTCAGCAAGGGGCACTTCTGTCCTTTCTCTTCTCCCTCAGCTCTGAACTCCTCTTGCCAGACAAATCTGTATCTCCTGCCCAGGATTGGAAGAGCAAGGCTGCATCCACCTCTTCAATACTTCCCTTCTTAGGAGAGAGGCAACTTCTTTTCCCTTGTATCTTTGCCCATCCCTTCTTTCACCCATTCATAAGGCACTTTGGAAACAGGGAGATCATTTACAAACTAGAGTGTCCCTGATTCAGAAAAGGGCATTGGAAAAAAGTGGAGTGGAGAGTGACGTGGTATTTACTGATAAAAGAGAGGAGCCTTCAACATCTTCCCAAGCATTCCACAGCACTGCATTTATTTCATCAGCAGGTTTATTTTGGACCTGACAACACCCTGTTTCTAATTTCAATACAATGAGTTACTAGCTGTCTCTAAGGTAATTCTGAATGTACAGTGAACACATTTTAAGAAGTGTGATCATGTGAGAAAGAAGGAACAGGTATGGAAGGCTGCATTTTTTCAAGGAAACTGGGCTTGCAAGAGAAAGAGCTTATTTGCCTCATAGTCTGTGGTGTTTGGGCAGGAATGAAGAAGGTAAATCTAGAATGCTGTTGGACACCTTTCCACTGGAAACAGCTATTGATGAGGAAGTGGAAGTAAAATTTCACAGCTCAGCAGTTTGCATTTAACAGACAGAACAAAGAAGTAGTAATGCAGCGATGTCAGAAGCAGAGAAAACTCTCAAATCTAAATCAGGTGGTGATTTTTTTAAGCAGTTTTTCCAAGTGTTAGCAAATACTTTTGTGTCCCGAGATGAAATGCTAAGACTGCAAAATCTACTACTTAAGGCTATTCTCAACTGGCTGTATGCATTTGGAAGTATGTTTGTGAACAGAGAAGGGGCATTAAAACAAGAGATGGTGGTTTTAGGCACTGAGACCACTTGTTCCACCACTGCTACTGTTGTACAGCTTCTGGCTCTTCTCTGGAGACCTTAAAATGATAAAGGGGTTTGCTGCATTGAAGCATGGTTATTACCTCAGGGGAAGCTGTTAAATCAATCTAAAGCAGTAATAGAGTTATTTTACCTAAAATTAAGTATCCCAGAAGATTCAGCCCCTTTGGGATATAAATGCTCTGCTCAGTCAGAACACTGTCGAGTTTGATTGCATGCACTGCCTCTATAGCTAGCAAAGAAAATCTCAGCACAGCCTGAAGGAAGATTATAAATGACACAGTACTACACTTTATACATATTATCAGAAGTTGAATGTTCAGTAATCACCAATACAAAGAAGCTGAAAGTCAAATCCTGATCTGGGACAGAATTGAAAGTGTGCTTGCTCAGCACCATGGATACAATGGAGCCACACTTTGAACTCAAGGAGCAACAAGGGAGACCTGGATGTCTGCAAGTGTTTGGCTGACCTTTCTGCATGGTTAATATTGCACAGAGTTTGTTAGGCTGTCCGCTAGAAAAAAAAAATTGGCTCAGAGCAGTTAGCAATTGTGTTGTCCTAAGACATAAAAACAAGCTTTCTAAGAAAAAAAACCAAAACAACACATGGAACTGGAGGCCACAATGCACATTTTCTGTCATTTACACACACACACACACACACACAAAGCTTTCATCTGGCAGACATGCAGGTAAAATGACAGGTGAAATGACAGCTTTGTGCCAACAGCTTATGGTGAGATTTTGTCCCAAAAAAATGAGCTTCGTGCTTCGGGAGTACAGTCCACTGTATCCTGACAGGTTTTGGATAATGTAGCCTTCTTCAGAAGTTGTCTAGACTGACTTAGATTAACACCATAAGGACATTTCTTTTCCTTGACTGTTGACAGGCTCTGGAAGTAACAAGTAACAACTGAAGGAGCTTCAGTTCAGTGTCTACTTATTGGTGTTGCCAAAGTATAAATAGGATTGGTCTAGGTTTTAGTTAATAATTACCACATGAAAAAAGAATATACCATGATGTATTTCAAAATCTCTTGTTTCCCTATATACTCAATGATATTTTTTTCCTTAAATACTAGCAATAGACTTAACATCACTAATATCCTGATTTAGGTGATGGCACTTCTGAGACATGCCTCTACATCCCTATTTTTAAAATACTTTGTCAGCAAAATCCAGTGAAGACATTATGCTTCCTTGAAATCAGGTCTGCAGCTGAACAGGAGGCTAGTTCTCCACTCCTTGCACAGGGACAATTGCAGCAATGCCCCAGTGCACTTATCAATTAATCTTCAGTTTCTTCAAGTAACTTGCAAGTGATGCCAACACCTTTTTCTGTTGTTGTATCCGAAGCTGTCATTTACTCACACTGTAATTGAACGTCAGCACCTTCTCAGACTGTATCCTAAACTCACTCCTGGAAGCAGCCTTGGTTCTGGGCCTGCCACCTCCTGTTCCTGCCCTACAAACTTCCTCCTTTAGGGAAGGGCTGTCGATGGTCCCCTGGACTGTTGAGATCCCCATCCCCCTAATATGGCAATTAATTAGCTGCCACAGTGAAAGACTAATTCCAATTCTGTCCTCTACATCTTTGATCTCTTTAAAAATAGCACAAATCAGTCTCCAAAACTGATCTGGATCAGTGCAGAAAAACTGGAAGTTGGAAGTTCTAGAAATGGGCACAGGCACAGCAAATACCCTGCCTGCATTTGGGAAAGGTGAGAGCCCATCCTGTGCACAAAAGGAAACCTTCATTAGTTCACAACTGGCATTTAAATCTATTGACTCATTATTAGCGATTATCTGTAATTTTTCCCTGAGGACGTTTATTTTCTAAAAATAAAATGAAATTATCTAAAGGCCTTCATTCAGTAGTTAAACAACAGCCTTATCTCCTGGGAACATCTCTCTGTGCCGAACAGCCTGTCTAGTAGACGTTTTTTATTCGTAGGCGTCCCAAATCCTGTTAAGAGTTCACATCACTGAATACCAGGTTCTGCAACGTGTTGGGCTGTTTCTGGCTGTGCCCTGGCTCCCGCCGCCGCCGGCAGCTCTCCCCGACGTTTGAATTGTTCTGTCCAAAGGAGACGCAAAGGGCAGTTTGAGACCTGCCTTTAAAGAGCACTCCACGCCTCATGCCTGCTCAGTTGGTTACTAAATGTACCTTAGTAATCAAACTTAACTCGATTTGTTTTCTCTCCGTAAAGATCTGTGAGGCATTTCTAACTGGAACTTGTTTTTTGTGCAGTAAGCAACCAAATGTACCAACCTCCTACTCCGGGAAAGAAAAGAGTTGTTACTGAGAGGTGACAGCCCATGAATTCCCGGGGAGGAGTGTGTCTGATGTCCTTGGACATCGAATTCTCTGCTACATGAGAGATCGCAGGTGCGATGTGTCTTGCTAGAGTACCACTACGGAAACACTGAGGAAAGAGAAAAGCGTTTTTAGTTCCTCGCTTTCCCCCCAGCCCAGCCCCGTGATCGCTTCCCCCTCCCCGGTCCGCCGCTGCCCCACGGACTCCCCAACGGCGGCACTGCAGCGGGGCACGGGAGGGGGCCACGCTCATCCCCTCAGAGGGGACGGATTCGGCCATCGAGTCTCTCCGCGGGCTCCCCCGATGGGAAGAAAGGCGGCAGGAGAGCGGCGAGGGTCCCGCTTCCGAGGGAACACCGGCGGGGTGCGGGGGCCCGGCGGGGCGGGCGAAGGGCTGCGGCACGCCGCCTGCCGCCCGCGGACCGGGATCTCTCCCTTTGAGGGGCAGTGGGGGTACCTACGGACACCCTGAGGGGGTGACAGAGTCCACCTCTCCCCGAGGCGCCCACGCCCCGGCTTCCTCCCTTTCCTCCCCGCCCGCCCCGTCTCACGCCCTGGCTCCCGCCCCCGGCGGCAGCTCTCCCCGATGGAACCGGCTGGGAAGGATGCAGACGGCAGCTCCGAGGTAATTATTAATGGCCGTGCCCACCGGGGCGGGAAGGGGGGGGCGCAAGGTGAGATAAAATGGGGCGGCGGGGAGCTGGGAGGCGGGAGCTGCTGTCGCGGAGCCCCGCCGGGAGCATGGCCCTCGCCGCGTCGCTGCTGCCAGCGCTGCTGCTGCTCTTGGGGCGGCCGGGGCTGGGAGCGCCGGGGCAGGGCGCGGGCACCTGGTCCCGCTTCGCCCGGCTGCCCTACCCGCAGGACCAGCTCTTCCTCCACGACACCTTCCCCGACGGCTTCCTCTGGGGCGCGGGCAGCGCCGCCTACCAGACGGAGGGCGGCTGGCGCCAGGGCGGCAAGGGCGCGTCCGTCTGGGACACCTTCGCCCACCGCCCGGCCACGCCGTCGGGGGCCGCCCCGCCGGGGCCCGTGGGCGGCGACGTGGCCAGCGACAGCTACAACAACCTGTTCCGCGACGTCGAGGCGCTGCGGCGCCTGGGGGTCTCGCACTACCGCTTCTCGCTCTCCTGGGCCCGGCTGCTGCCCAACGGGACGGCGCCGCCCAACCCCGCCGGGCTGGCGCACTACGGGCAGCTGCTGGCCCGCCTGCGAGAGCTGGGCGTCGAGCCCGTGGTCACCCTCTACCACTGGGACCTGCCGCAGGCCCTGCAGGACGCCTTCGGCGGCTGGGCCAGTCCCGTCCTGCCCGGGCTCTTCCGCGACTACGCCGAGCTGTGCTTCCGGCACTTCGGCGGGCAGGTGCGCTACTGGCTGACCATGGACAACCCGTACGTGGTGGCCTGGCACGGCTACGGCACGGGGCGGCTGCCGCCCGGCGTGCGGGGAGGCCCGCGCCTGGCCTACCTGGCCGCCCACCACCTGCTGCAGGTAAATGGCGCCAAGCGGCCCCGGCGGCTCCTCGGCCGTGCCAAGGTGCCGGGGCGCAGGCCGAGCTCAGCCCGCCTCGCCGGCACACCTGTCCCTTGGTCCGACACCGGCATGGAACACAAATCCGTGTGCCCGACACAGTGCGGGCAGCAGGCCTGTAGGCAAAGAGGCAAAACTCTTGGTGTAAGGCAGGAGACTGAGCTACTCACACCAGCGACTGAGTTGGTGGAGAGTTAAAGAGCTCTGTTTTGCAGAAATGTCCGTTTCTACCCGCAGCAGTTCAGTTGCCATTCTGGGTGGGTGAGGGTCTGCAGACCCTGGGCTGTGACACTCCAGTGCTGCCTTTCTAAGGTGGAAGTGCTTAATAATACTATAAAGGGAATTAGCATATTTGATAAAAAAGGCTTACTGAATTAACAGAGATGGTAGAGATGGCCAATATGTCAAACAGAGACGTTGTCTTGACAAAGTATGATGGTTTTTTGAGTGTGAGCACTTTTTTGGTGAAAGAGACCCTTAATCTCCCAGTTAGTCTTGTAAGTGGCAATAGTAGTTTGCTGTACTTAATTTTTATTCTCTGTATCACTATTGTAGTATTTGCTAGGAGCAACCCGTGGAGATTTTCAGGGAGAATTAAGGAGAAGTGTATATCCTTCCAATGACAGGAGAAAGGATTCCTAACTGGAATGGGGTGGTCATTTAGGCATGATCTCTTATACTTTAATATACATTTACATTTCTGCTAATATCTGTCTGCTCAGCACACACTTACTGGCAAGAGTTGTATCCTAATGAACATTGTGTATTAGATGTAGGCATGAAGAAAACATCCAATGCGTGCCTTATTTGACCTTTTTCCACTTTCCTGTATTACTTCTACATTCTTTAATGCTACATATAAGTCAGAGGGAAAATAGAGATGGAGAATATGTGGGTAAAATTTCAGGTTAATTTCCTCGTCCTGAAAACTTTAAGCTCTTCACATGTAGTTACCATGGTGTGTACTTGGCCGTGTTTCATGCTTGAGTATATCCTGCATCACCATAGTACCAGAGTCCCTCATAATCTCAAGCCTGTGCTTCTTCTCTTAAAAACTTTGTGAAGGAAGATACTTTTCTATTTAATAAATGAGAAGCTGAGGCACAGTCTTGGCCACACCATATCAAAAGTGTAATTTATCCAGTAAGGTCTACCAATACCTGCTTTAGTGGCAGAACTGTAGTATTTAGTTTTGTCCCAGTGACTGTCAGTCAGGGTTTGCACATGAGTGAACATTTCTTTTTATGTGCAGTGGAAGGCAGCAAGACACCACTTTGTCCCCCCTACATTTTATGGAAGAGGAGCAGAAACACAGATGCAGTTAAGAGCCAAAGTGGCCACTGGTTGTTAGTGCCCTTTTCTTGGCATGTGATCTTTGTAGCATATTGGTCATTATACTTCCAGCTCTTCTACAAGTATATTCCTTGATCTCAAATGACCTGCAGAGAAAATCAGGGACATAGATTATGTTTAGAGAAGCTCACATCCCTGACTTCTCCAGTAAGAGTCTTCATGGAGGCAGAGGTAGAGCCTAGCTCTTCAGCACAGAGAAGTGAACAGCTTTCATCTGTGTCTCTTTCTCCTTTTTACTTCTCTGTAGCGTATTATTATTAGACCTTTCAACTTGTGCAAGCAGTGAAGTAGGAGGAAGCTACATAGTATGGCTTGATATCCATATCAGACTGTGCATTTGTCTAAGAAAAGTTTGAAGTTCTACCAATGATGGTAAAGAGAGAATTACGTTTCACATAGAAATTAAAGTGTCTTACCCAAGTCTAGAGTGATTGAGTTTGCAACTTGAATGCTGTTCTTTAATATGTGTCTGTGGGTTGTATGGTTTTATAGGTGAGTTTGGTCATTATTTGGGAGCATGCACGTCTTTGGTTTGTATCAGAAGGGTGCACAGCAGAACTGCTTTATCACATAAGCCGCAGGGTGTGTGCATCACTGGACAGTGTTGCTGGGAGATACAGTCCTCTTAGACCTACTGCAAAAGATATGGCTGAATCCTCTCATGCAAAGTCTACCCTTTTGCTCCTTATGTCATAAGATCTGGTCCCTGGTTTATTCTTAATCCTTTTTCCTTCTCTTTGCCATTCTTGTATTTTATTTTTTTTCCAGGGAAATGGAGTTTGCCGAACATGTTTAGTTTTTTTGAAGTTAGAATTTGTTGTCGTAATTGATTCTCAGCAAATGTGCAGACTAGCTCTTAATATGCATGATTTCTGACTTTTTTCCCCCTTATTTACAATATGCAGGTAAAGCTGGTGCCTTCTAATTTATTTTACTGGATTCTAATTATGTTAAAAAGCAAAATAATTTCCTGTAAGTTCTTTAAAATTCAACAGATATAAATGTGGATTTGGGGCTTTGTTTTTCTGAGCGACTTATTTATTATCTGAAGAAATAATCAAATAAGAGTTTGATTCAATTTAGGTTGTTCAATTCAGAGCTGGTGAAAACAGGGCAATGAAGTTTGATTTAAGTAATGATGTTTGAATTCAGCTTGAATGGATTTCATCATATTGTACTGAATTTTTTAATTGCCTCTCATTTTTCTGAACTTCCTTAAGGGAGTCATAACAGATGCTAAATTGACAGAGACACTTTTTTATAGACAGGACCAAATAAAAATAGTGTAAAAAACTTGTAAGGAAAAATTATTTTATTAATGCATTCTTAGTGTGCTCTTGAGGGAATGTTCATCAGTATTCAGTGAAAATTTCACCCTTTTTTAGTATTTCCACTGACACTTGTCGCTTTTGAGATGTCTAAGCCCTTCAGATGTGGTAATAAATGGAGGAAGCTGTTCATGTTTATTCACAAAATAAATGGAATGGATCAAGTATGTTTCATAAAAGTTGGCAATCTCTCAAGTCAACAGCCAGAAAATGTAATGCCAGCAATCTGTCATGTATATGATGCATCTCTTTTCTCCAAATAGGAGTTGAGAGAGGTCAGTGTATTATGTTCTGGTTTTTGCAAATGCGTTTTTTCATTAATGGTTCACAGTATGTTGTCTGAGTTGAACATACTTGGATTTACTCAATATAAACAGCATTTGCAGAAACAGAAGAACACGTTGTTTCCCTGAAGAAGTAAGTGGAACTGCTGCCTGGAAACCAGTCACATAGCAACAGACTGATTTCTATTCCAAAACTCTTTCCAAAACAGAAGGTAAGTACTCTCTTGTTGACCTTCAGTGCTAAACCTAATAAAGTGTCAGTAATTTCAGTGTAGGAGAGTGGTCTTTTCTTGGTGTGTATTGTTTATTTCAAAATTGAGGCAGCCCTCAAACTTTCACTCAGTGCAAATGGAATGATTTGGGATTTTCCTGAAAGTAACATAGCTCATCACAGTTGTCAAGGCATACCTAATTTTTAGAAAAAAGGAGGAATACTGCTAAGTAATAGTATTTTTTCCTATTCTTGCTTTCTTAAAGCATAATTCAAAGAAGAACAAAGAAGAAATTGATTCTTACTTGTGTTTGAGTATTTGTTGGGTGGTATATGTTTGCACTAGTGATTATTCTGCTCATTAATAATTTGAATCAGCTTTCTTTCAAATACCAAATTTGACAAAGAAGTGCAGACAAACTGTGGTGCAAGTTCAGATCTGATGCTGCAGTTTCCTGTGCCAGTAGCTGCCAAAAGTTAGACTATGTTCTCAAATTATATTAAAAGCTATAGCAAGTTTTTTTTTAAGTTTTAATCATGAAAAGGAAAAAAATGCAGTGAGTTTCATTTTAAAATGTGATAAACAGAGATATTGGGTTTCAAGAATACTTGTTTTATTAAAATTAGCTCCAAGATAGATTACATAACTTTGCTTTTGCCATTCCTACCTGATTGCATACATGTTTGCAAAAGGATTGTTGTTTTCAAATATTCCATTGTAACAAACATTGTAACAAAACCAAAAATTTTAGAGATTATAGGAAATCTTAGCAAAACTCAACAGGCAGGATCTGGAAAGATCACACCGGAGTGGCTGAAATTGAATGGAAGCAGAATTTGTTTGTTCTGTGTGGAAGAAAACCAGGTCAAGCCTGTAGGTGTGTTAAGTCCCACCTCAACTCTTTTGCTGTTCATTATGAGCTTGGAGATTTCTTGAGAGTCTCTTCTTTGTGAGGTTTTTTAGTGCTTGGCTGTATAGCTGTGAATCTTTGTAAATTCCATTGGCAGCCCCAAATCTGTGTTTTCATGTCTCATTTTGTGTCACCTGCCTGATTTCTAATCACTGTTGTAGCTGTTGCTGGAGGCACCTAGGTTTTATTTCTATTTCCTGTCCAAGGTAGCCCAGTATGCTGCTTTTTTAAATAGCAGTTGTGTATGCTTCCTTTTTAAATAGCTATTGTTCATGTTGGGCAGGGCTCTGCTCAATTCTGGGAAGATAATAATTGCTTGTTAACAGCAGTTTGATGCAGATAGGGGTGTTTAGATTGACAACATAGAATTTGCATCTGGTAAAATCTCACTGGGTACATGAGTTTAAAGCTCCTTGATACTGTTCCATTTTGCATTTCTAAAGCCTCATAAGGTGTGAGATATTCTTCGTTCTTCCCTTCAGCCCCTCTCCTCAAGCAGAAGGGATTCTGTATTGGTTGTAGTTTTGGGGATTCCAGAATGAAGCTTGTGGTAGAACTCATGTCACTCTGTATTCCTTTATGTTACAAGCTTTTCCAGTTTCCATTTCACCTTGTTTCTATGGTCAGTTTCCAGTACTTAAAGGTAGTTGATGGGCATAATTCCTAGCTGTACTTGGGACCTGGGAAATAAAACTAGTGAAACATCTATTGTAATTCAAGATAGTTCACCATTGTTTAGTGTCTGCATTTCCCTTTTGGCTGAAAGCTAGGAGCTCTTAGTGCTTTTTTCCTCTGATAGGTCTGGTGGAAACCTCTGTTCTGCAACCAGCAGCAGGTTGGAAGTGCAGAGTTTGTTCTTCCTTTTGAAAATGTTATTTTCTGTAAAGAAGAAATGCTGTGTCATGTAAGAGGAGATTATTTGGCTCATACTGTACCCATCTTCTAGAAGGTCAAATTCTGATTCTCTTGCTATGGTTGAAGTTGTGCTCAGCTTAGGTTTGTTCTCACACTTACTAACTAACTACTTACTAACAGCTTCTTCTTCCCAGTCTTCTCTGGGGAGCAAAATTTTTCCTCCATCTTTCATTATTTCTTAAACCAGTTAGAAGCAGTGAATATGTCAATACAGCTGATGGCAATGTCAGCAAGCAGTGACCATTAGGACAGGATGTAGGCATTTAGTCTTAATTATTTTGGTTATTGTGATGCATGATCCTTCTAACGTTGGGAGAAACGGGAAGGAGCAGATGTGTATGCTGACCCATCTGTAGTTTGCTTAACTCCAGTTGAAGAGTCCTGTGGCTTCCAGTTAGAAATTGGCAGAGTTCAAAGGCAGTTTGATAATCCTTGCAAATGAATGTGTGATTTGTGTGTTTGGTTGTTGCTGATGAACAGATGAAATGCTGAATTTAATCTGAAGGTCAGTGTTGGCAAAGTTGTAAAAAAGCCAAGAAGCCAGCAATCAAAGGAGTCTGCTTGTACAAACCTGAAGGTAAAGAAGTGTCCACAGGAGAATTTCTATTATTTTTTTTTTCACAAGATGGTAAAAATAAAGAGGAGGAAATTACAAAGACATGCTTCTGAAGAAGGAGAGGAGGTGACCTGTGCATACAAGTGTGAGGCCTGGTTGAATGGGGCTTTGGGCAACCTGGTGTACTGTGAGGTGTCCCTCCTGCCCACAGCATTGGGGTTGGAACTAGATGACTTTTAAGGTTCCTTCCAACCCAAGATATTCTATGGCAGGTTTTAGCAATTAAAGGATGTGTGTTACAGTTTTAAATATTAAATAAAAACTACTCATGCTTGCTTATTTGCCTGCCAAAGTAGATAGAAAAATACCATAGTCAAATCTGTGATTTTAGATTAAATCAGAAGAATGGAACAGAATAATATGGTTGTAGACAAAATCTTAAGATCCTTAGGAAATTACTGAAATGAACATTGGACAGATCTCTGAAGGAGAAGGTGACTCATTGGATATGACCATGAAAGAAGAGACTGGCTTCTGAAGAACCACTGAATTATTTCACATGAGAGAAGATGTGTCAGCAGAAAGAGAAGGTGAGTTGTCAAGAAGGAAAAATAACTAAGTACAGAAGGAGAAAGGGATAATTGGCCATGGCAAGAGACTGGAGCCTTTAGTAAAATGGGATGAGTAGAAGATAACGATAATAAAGAAGGGAAGGAATTAGACTCACACTGTTGCTCTCTGTAAATACTCCTGTGTTGCAGAATTTTGCTCAGAAATGGCTTATAGAGTTTTGTTCAGACATGCCATAATCATATACAGTTGATGGAAAAGTAAAAGGCAGCTGTGAGGAGCAAATTCTCAAAGCCTGTTTCTGTGAACAACAGAAGTTCTCAGGTTGTTTTTTAATAACAAGTAAATATCTTGTCCTTGGATAAGTTTTGGGAAAGCAAAAGTGACAAACATGGAGGCCTTGAGAACCGTTCATATCAGGGTGAGAAAACAAATCTTGGTTTTAATAACAAACCACAGGTATTGAAAACAAAAGGAGGGATTAAGGTTTAATCTGCAACCTATGATGAGCTCAGGTTTTGCAATATGTATGAGCTTAATTAACACTGTTATAAAATGTGCCTGGTGGATCAATAAATTGGAGTTCGATGCTGATCAGAGGATGAGTCGTCTCCCTTCGCTTTCTACACTCCTGAACATAAGTATTAATGACAGGAAGAAAATTGAGAATTAAAAACCATATGCTTGCACACACAAAAGGATGCAAATACAGTTATATTGACTCTTAGAAGTCATGAACAGCTTTGGAAGAAAGCTGCTGGAATGGCCTTTCAGTATTAATGGTAGGAACAAAAATCTTATAAGACAGCTAGAGCAGTTTGGGAGAATAAACTTGATGCATTTGGTGGCAGTGGAGGTGACAGTAGCAGTAAACATGAAATCTTCCTCTTTGCTTTGCCGAATTCTTAACAGAATGATATAAGGCATGGTCTAAATCTGAGAACATCATTCAATGTAAAGAACAAAATACAGTCTATAGTAACAGTAAGCATTTGTTTAGTCTGTCAGTGATGGCAGGTTCTGGCTTTCTGTAGCTTCAGCTCTAATCTGAGAGCACAAAACTCTCATAAGAAGCCTGGCCTGTTATGTTTGTGGTGTGTATCCCTGGAGATTTGTCAGGGAGTATCCTTTGAGAAGCACACTGGAATAAGAAAAAGGACTTTGAGAATATCTGGATTTGGCCACATTGAAGCCCATTTGTGTTGCTCCATCTTTATGTATGTTTAGTTTGAGAAGAGATAAACTTCTGTATTATGAAAAATTGCAAAAGTTTAAAGCTTAATTTTGTTTTGATTCTAAAAAAACCCTAACCCATATTCTAAATTCTCCCAGTTATTGAAATCTTTACAGATGCTGTTTACAACAGTTGATAAAGGAACAGTTGATATAGGGACTGGGACCACAAGTGGTTCCAGTGCCCCCTGACAGCTGGATCTCTGTGACACCTGCCTGATGGAAAGGGCAGGGGCTTTTGCCCATCTCAGGATCTGGCCAGCCTGGGGAGTGCTGCAAGACACCCTGCAACACAATCTTCAGCAGTGGGGGGAGCTGACAGGGGCCTGTGCCAGGGCACTGTCACTTCAGTCTGCACAGTTTGTTACTTGCACGTTAGCTCTCATGCTGACAGCTAAGATTGGATTTTTGTTTTCAGTCACAGCTCTAAAGAAGCGGAATGGTTCAATTGGCTGGGAGAGACTATCCTACTATGGAAATGCCTTGCAATTTTGTGAGTCCAAAAGTCAACCCAAGGTATCCTTTTGTAGGTTTATTAGTTTAATTCTCTTATGAAGGGCTAGAAAATGTTTGTACCACTGGGATTATATTTTACAGGATATTTGCTTTACAGTTGGGAAGACAGTAGCATCTGTTTTGATCCTGCTCCTAGGAAAGACTTCAAATGGTCGCATGGGGGAAGGGGACAGACTTGTAGCTGCTGGTCACACATTCTGGTAAGAGTTCACAGTGATTTTCCAATGCCTTTTCTCAGTCAGCTTTTTTCATGTTCTCTTGAATATGTAGTAGCTCCACTGGATCAGTTGTTTTTCAGAGTTGAGGCCAAAGTTCACTCAGTTTGTTTGTTTAACTTCCAGCATTTTAAGAAATGAAATAATTTTTTTGCTGCAGGCATGGAACTGTTGAACATAGTTATTGATTAATTAGTCTAATTGTGGTTCCTCAGATATATATGGAAATGGTAGAATTATGCAGCATGTCTTTTCTTTTGAGAAAGTAGGTTGGAAAAATATTGCATTGTCAGCTTGATGATTTTTTTATGAAAATTTATTTTGTAAGTAAGAACATATTGCTTAAAAATCAATTGAACAAATCTGACCTTATGGTTGAAAAGAAAGTTCTGCTGACACCTGGCTGTGCAGTAGTGACACGCTTGACATGCTGTTTGTAACACACTTAATTAATTTGTTTTCCTGTGACAGTGCAATGTTAGCTTGGGTACAAATGATGCTTGCAGAGAGAACGATCACCACACCAGTTGACCAGTTATGTATGCCCTCAGGAGGCAAAATCCCAGCCAAAAAGAGTTGTAACAAAACATGGGGTGATAGGAAGAAAGAGTATTGGGAAAACGGATAATGTTTGAGGATCTGGTGAGATTAGGGAGTGACTGGCCAAGAGTGGGAATGCAGGAGCTGAGTTTATGAGGCAATACTCCATTTTCATGTATGTATTTAGCATTAAAATTTAAAATCAGCATGAAATGAGATGGCCTGGAGTCCTCAAGGGTGATTTGTTTTTTCCCTGTTTCATTTTTTTAAATAAATGTCGTATGAATTATTTTGAGGAAGCTGACTGGCGATTTACAGAGATCACAAACCATACTTCACAAGGATGGGGCCTCCTTCAAAGTCTGTCGTGGCTTATGGTGTCCACTTGCTGTCCCCATGTTGCCACCAGCACTGGGAGTGGGGGACACCATGAGTAACCTGCTAAAGAAAGGAGGGATGATACGTTAGATCTGGGTTACTCAAAGGAGCTTAAGGAAAACAAGTTTCCCTTTAGCTTTTTGGGGAACCCTGTCACTTTTAGGCAGTTAAGTAAATTCGCAGATTGAACAGATGCTTTCCTTTAATCTTAAGGAAAATGTGCATTCCCATATTCAAACAGCATCTTTGTGTATGAAATGCAAGACCTTGGAAATGCACTGAAGGAGCTCTTGAACTCAGTTTTTCGTCGTGCTTCCCTTGCCAGCTATGAACATGTCTCTTGTTTTGGAAGAGAATATTGGGGGTATATCATGCAGGGAACAGAGCTGCAGGAATATGTTTCAACTGCAGTTTTGCATCTTAATTATATGCTTGGTGGAAAAAATAATCCCTTTTTCTTCATAACCCCCTGTCATTTCAGCTTGCTCATTCTAATCTTACTAATACCTCCCAAATTCACAAGTAATATAATGTCATTAGAGCAAGTCAGAAAAATCTAAAACCTTTGAAACTGGAATTTGCTGATTCATTGAAACTAAAATATTTGAGAGACTTCAGTTTTCTAGAAAAAGTTGTGAACTAGGGGAAATACAATATAAATAATTTTATTTTGCTGTAGAAAGTTTTGGTTTTCCGTTTTAATGTGATACTGAAAAAAATCATTTTGATGTAGTGAGTCAGTCAGTCATTTCACACTCTACCTTCTGTATTCTTTACTGGATGAGTGCCCACTGCTTCAAATTGGGTCAGTTTACCCTTGTGAAATTGCTGTTTAACCTGCTGCAATATGACTGACTTACTGAAACTGGAGATTGATGTTTTTTATTCTTTGATGAAAGAAATAAAATGGAGCTGTCAGGACAGAATTCCTGCACTGTAGAGGTTATTCCATGTCTCATATTTGTAGCTGGGCTACTTGTGCTACTTTTGTGTGAAACTGTAATTATTCAGTCATTTATCCAGCTTCTCTTTCCTATTTATGGTAAAAGAAAAGTGGTACTTGAAGGAGGCAGTTGCTTAAAAGGGGGAAAAATTCTAATAAAAGCAACATCAATTTGGCACAGTCATTTTGATTCTTAGAACCAGCAAAGTGTAGCACAAGGAAGTTCAGAAACAGCCTTTTTCCATAGCTCAGCTTAGGATAATGAAATAAGAGACCTCTTCAAAATTGGTTGGTGGTGAAATGGTTATGCAAGAGCATTGTAAGAGTAAGCCATAAAAGGCAGGAACCCTAAATCACACCAGTGAGATCTCACTTTACCCAAGCTGCACTCTTCTGGAGAGTAATGTTTCCTGTGTTACTGGTAATTTGGAATAGATTTGTAGAAACCAGAGGGGGTGGGCATTGGTCTGGTTTATATTGATTGTGGCCTGTAGGAGCTGCTTTTGTTGACTCGTGGTCGGGAAAGAATTTAAATTGTCAAGGAACAGTGTTGTGTATTGTTAGGCCTCTTTTTTCTCTTCCTCTGGGCCGTGGCCAGGCTCCCACTAAAAAAATTATTTTACCTAAATAATTTGCCTTCTGTTGCAAGGGTTTAGGATTGTGATGATATCTTTGCTTTTCCTGATTTATTCCTGTGGCTTGCTATGACATCTGAAGCATTTGGCATGTTTTTTTTGTGTTAAATATCTTAGAATTGGCTTTTTGGCTCATTAGTTACAAATATAGAATAGCAGAGTCATGGGATGGTTTGTGTTGGAAGGAGCTGGAAAGATCATTTAGTTCCAAACACCCTGTCATGATGTGACATCCCACCCTCAAGGGGGAGGGAACACCCAAGAGTTATGGATGCTCATGGTTGAAAAGGAATGATAAAAGTCAGAGGGTCCACAGCTTATCTTCTAGACTTGTGCACATGGGAAGGGACACCTTCTGCCAAATCAAGTTGCTCAAAGCCCTGCCCAGCCTGACCTTGATCAAAGGAATGGCACATCCACAGCTTTTCTGGGCAGCCCATTCCACTGCCTCACCACCTTCAAACTTCTCTTGAATATCCAATCTACATGTTCCCTCTTTCAGGTTAAAGCCATTTCCCCTTGTCTAATGCCCTTGTGCAGAGTTCTTCTCCAGCTTTCCTGTAGGCCCCCTTTAAGCCCTGGAAGGTGCTGTGAAGGGAGCCTTCACTTCTCCAGGAGGGAGCATATAATAGCCAGTAATATGTAGTGTTTGAGGCTAGAGGCTTGCTGCAATATTGCAGACAACTAAGCTTGGTGATTCCTGAATCTCTTATTTTTGCTTTGGAAGTGTTCAGTTTGAGTGAGTGCTCCTGGGAAATACATTCGTAGGGACAAAGTGAGTATGGAAGACTGAACTACAAAGAGGGTGAGGATTAAGAAAGGATCTAATGTACATTGGAGCAGCTCATTCCCAATATGGGAAAAGACCTGGAGGGTCTGGAAAGAGCTGTGGGATACTAGCATTTTGTAGACCCAAGATCACATATAAATGCCTGAGTGAGCTATTTGAGTGTCATGGGGCAGAAATTATACTGGGAGGTATACAGAGACAAGGCAGTTAATTGGTATGTGAAAAACATAGTTTATTTTTTACCAAAATAAGCTGTTAACTGTCAGAGAGAGAGGATTGCTGTGACACAAACACTGACACTGGACATAAAATAGAAACAGTAGCAATGACAAGCTGCCAGGCAGAGGCAGGTTTTTTTTGGTTACATAATAAAGCAGTTCCAGATTTTTGAGTGATTGGTGCAAGCAGCTGAAGATTTTTCTGTGAAGCACCTTGTTCTGGAACTGCTTCAATGATAATGAGATAGGCTGGACACCTGCTGTAGTTACTCTTCTATTCTTCTTGTAAAAGTGTAAGAAAATAGTACATCCTCAGTCCCCACATTATGTTTATGGTAAGATTAATTGTCGACCCCACCCCTAAATAATTCAGTGTTGTTTTGTGCAGTAACTATGCAGAAGGTTTGGAAGCACCATCCCAGAGCATTTTGTGTCTCAAAGTTTTCAAAGACTAGAATACATAGAGAAGACACACATACATATACATATACATATACATATACATATACATATACATATACATATACATATACATATACATATACACACATATAAATATATATATTTATGTAGGCAGTGGGTGTCATTCTGGAGTGTGGCCAATGAAAGCACTGTAGTTCTGCACAGGAGGAATGACACTGCTGATGTAAATGGTAAAAAAATGTACATTATTGCAACCATAGCCTAGCATGGTAGTTCAGATACAGCTAAACACCTGTTCTAAGTCAAAAAACTGT
Organism: Melospiza georgiana; assembly: GCF_028018845.1. NCBI lineage: Eukaryota > Metazoa > Chordata > Aves > Passeriformes > Passerellidae > Melospiza > Melospiza georgiana. The sequence goes on along the minus strand of NC_080431.1, from coordinate 59,300,502 downwards.
CTTATGTTTTGTTGACTATGAAATGGATGGTTTAACTGAAGAGTAGTCTGGCAGATATGCAAATAATGTTTTAATCCATTTGGGTCACCCAGATTGAGAACAGAGGAGAATGTGCAAGGAAGACCAGTCTGCCTAACCAAGGCTGGATATGGCCCATACAGAACGATTTGTTTTGGTGTTGGTTGGCTACCAGCTCCCAAGCCAGGTTTCATGGGGCTCATAGGAGAGCTGGATGGAGATCAGAGCCTGCAGTGTCCTCGCACTCATCTTCATGTATCCTGTACAGCATGGAAATAATTTGTGGGTGTAGCTGGGACTGTCTTCAACCTGCAAAGATTATCAGTAGCAAATGGTACTTATCCAATGGCTGAAAACACAGTGTTAAAGTACCCAGAGTTTACCACCCTCAGTTACAGTTGTCAGCAGCAGGACATTTTGCTACTTTTGAGTGAGGCTGTGGTATGGAAAATTACTCCTGTCCCACAGTTCAGAAGCATCATCATTGTGCTGGTCTTCCAGGCAGTGTTTGCATCAGCTCTGAGACACAGTTTGGCATCTGCTTGGCCTTGCAATAGCTGGCTTTCCAGTAACCATTATGAAATGTTGTTTAGCATAAAGATGCTTCTTTTAAAGTGGTTTGGCAGCGTTCCCAGTGATCCCAGAGGGAAGAGCAGCTAGGACTTGCTCTCCAGCTCTGAGGCAGCTGTCCATTGGGCTGACCAGGGTGGAGCTGTATGTGCTTTGGCTCTGCACCACAGCTAGCGAGTAAAGATGTGGACTACATTGTCCTTGGCTGCCTGCAATCCTTTTGTATGGCTATGTAGGGCTATGTAATGTGACATGATGGGCCAGCAGCTCCAGGGTTGTGCAGCAGCTCTCTGTGAGGGCTTGTGATGGGGGAGAGGGAGGTGTGCAATGCAGGGGTTTGCTACTGCATGCAGTCTATTGCTTTGCTATTGGAGACATCTCCCTTGAAGACTGTGGAAGTAAATGCAGGGGATAGCAATCATGCTTGAGCTAATCTTAGGATGTGTTCACCATAGAAATCTACTTGAGCTTGCCACCTGAGGTTCCTTTTCCAGGTAATGGAGAGTAGTGAGCATGGTACCTCTTGTTCTATGACAAAAATGCAAAAATTGCAAAAATGCAATAATTGTCCCATTTCTATCTGTGGGGTATAGGTAGGTAAACCCATGGTGACAAACTCAAGCCCAGACTTTTTGCAGACAGACTTTCACCTTTAGTCTAATTAGAGTGTGGAGAGGTTCAGTAGAGATGGAGGAGGGGAATACTGAGGGGCTCAAGAATTTGAGGTGCTTTCAGTTCCTATGACTTCTCAGAGGGTGAGCTCTGACATATGGTCTGGATCAAATGCAAATTTTGCCTGAGTTTCCCCTGCTTCAAGCATGTGGTATCTCCTGCATGTCTGTGGGGAAGACCTGTATCACATACTGTCCCCTGGTTTTCCTGGGCAGGGAGCTGAGTCTTTCTTCTGACCCAGGAAAGCAGCTGATATTCCCCCCTGCAAGGGTGGTCAGTAGCACGGTTTGGTCCTGTGAAGCCAGAACAGGCAAATAGCCATGGTGTCCCATGTAAGATGTCATGGACATTGAGTAGCCCCATCCTGCAGCTCTTAATTTCTTTTTCCCAGTTACCTGCTGCTGACCCACTCTGGCACTTAAAACATTTCGTGCTTTTTTCCAAAATATAAAAGAGAGCAGTCCTTGTAAAATGTTTAAAACATAAAAAAACTCAAAACAAACAAACAAAAAACCCCCCCATTAAAATAACATTGTCTTTTTACCAGTAGTTGGAACTGATATGGAAATGCAAACATATACTAGTTGCCACAGTCTCCTTCTGTCTGGAAACAGAAGATGCCTCTCCTTTAGGAGCCCCGTTATTTTCTGCAAGGACTTTACAGAACCCTACATCAAGAAGTGGAATAGGTATTTACTAGCTATGCTACAGAGAAAATGTAAAAATGTGCAACCGGTCTTAAAAATAAATAAAACCTTATTATTTTAAAACAAAACCCAGATATCTTCCAGTCACCTAAGAAAAAGTAGCACAAGGAAAGACATACGACCATCAGGTTGTGGGGAAAAAGAGAGTTAAAAAAATTTACATTTCCAAAATGCTTTTTGTCAGATCTGTCAGGAAAAGTGATCATGTTGAGCACTGGGATTCATAGACAGGAAAGGTTAATGAGGGTGAGGATTAGATAAATGTTGGTAACTGCAGGTGCAATGAACATAAAATGCTGCGAATTTACAGTATTGAAGGCAAGCCAGGCCCATCTGATAGCTTTCTGTGATAACTGACTGTCTAGAAAAAGAAAATACGATAAATGTAATCAACTCTATTTTCAGTAAGACCCTTGAAATGGTGGCACATGGAGAGTTACTGTTTCAGTGGAGAAGGAGGAGAATGTTCAGCAGTAGCTAGGAAATTGCTAAAGCAAATGTCATAGTGAGTTGTGCTGAAAGTAGAAGCATCAGTCTCAAAGGGCAGTTCACAGCTGAACTTCTTAATGTATTTTAACTCCCATGCCTTGGCACAGGGTAGGACTTCACTAGTTAGAGCATGTGCTAAAATTGAGGAAACGGTGCCAGTGCAAAGGGTAATCAAAATAATAAACAGATGGAGAAGAAAGACTCAATTTTTTTTTCTGTAAGAAGAGAACTTGCTGATCACAGCATGACCATCAGATGCAAATATAATCCAACTGTGACAAAGACACATTTGTTTCTGGTCTGTATCAGGTGATTTTTCCAGCAGAGATGAGGAATTACCAGAACATGGCTTGTTTACCTGAGCAAGAACACTAGGAGAGAATATACTTCATGTCTATAAATAGATCAGTGGTAAAAACAAGTGAAAGGAAATAACTAAGTGCGGGGAAAGTTTTGCTGCAAGAACAAGTGTTTGGACTGACCATGAATAAATTCAGCCTGAAAGTCAGGGGAAAAAGAAAACCATTTGTGAAGTGTCATTCTCTAGACATCTTCCAGAGAGAGTAGTATGAACAAAATAGCTAGCTTGTGTTAAAGCAAATCTGGATCATGTTATGAATAGGATTATGTCATATATTGCCCATAGAAGCACTGGTTTGAATCTGATACCATTGAGGCTCTTCCTAATTTTATAATCCAGTTTTCCTAATTCTTGCCAGATAGTAGACACAGGATCATAAATATAGTAATGATTTTTTTTTTCAGCGAGATATTTTTTGTATTTCTGTTAAAATTCCCCTAACATGGTAATATTACTTATCATTGTCTCCTCTTTACTGTATCATTTAAAAAAGCATTTGCAGTGTCTTACTCAGAATGTCTCATGCTTTTATGTGACATCCATTGTTGGATCCACAATGAAAATATCATCTTGTAGGAACATAGGAAGATTGACAACAGGAGTAACTCCTGGTCTGCAGTAAATTGGGCTTGTGAAAGGCCTCTGCTTTCATTCCTGTTTCTCTCCTGCAGCACAGAGTTATCCCTGAAAGGAGGGATTATAGAGGCAGTACTTTCAGAGTAGCAATAACCTTTATATATATCTACATATAAATTATATACATATATATGAAGTATACCGAATATGTCCAGTGCCTCATTTGATAATAAACATCTAATGCATCTTATGTACTTGACTGTAAATTGTATCCCAATATTCTTATTTTATGTTTCAAATTAGGTATGTAAAATCCCTGATGTTTCTTCAGTATTTCCAACATCTCTGCTTTCTTCCATCTCAAAAGTATGAGGAAAGTGGATTTTGACTGCTATAGATGGAGCCTTGCTTTTTTCCCAGTACTCATTTCTACAGAGATTATTTTTCCTCCCAGTAAGGCAGTAAGGACTTGTGTGTGTGTCTCCTGCAGAGCATCTTAGCTCTTTTCTAAGAGTGTTCCTCTATAAAAGAGCTTCCAGTGAAAAGTTCAGTTAATGCAGTGCAATTTCTTACAAATACCCCCCTCCTTCCTGCCTTTCATACTCCTTCCCTTAGTCTCAGCAAGTCTTAGCCTCCTGCCTTCCTCCCTTAGTCTCAGCAAAAACACCTGGCTCTTGGAGCCCTTCACACCCTAATTCAGGCCAACAATTTGCTTTTCATTAGTGTTTGGGCAACTAGTTAATTGCTGCAGTGCCCCCTGCTCTGCCTTCTCTAGCATCGTTGATTGAATCATGGTTCCACATAAACTGTATAATCTGTGAATTTCTTAATATCTAAAGTGTCATCCTGATTTAATGTATGCTGTCTTAGACCCATTTTTTCCCAATACCCTTTGTACTACATACTTGTTGAAGGTTGTGTTGGCATAGCTGTGGCTACTGAAAGCCTTTGTCTCTAGGATAAAATGGATGACCAGCTCTTGCTGCACCATATGGGATCTCTCCAAGTCAAAGATTATTTTCATATTTGATTTTGATAAAAAATACAAATTTCTGTACTATGGTTCATAGCCTGAAATGGTTTGGGTTGATTTTGGATAAAGTTAACCTGGAAGCTGCTCTGCAGGATCCCACCTGGTATAATCTAGCTGTCCATCACCTTCTGGTCCGTGAGTTACTGTAGATATTGGGTCAATAGCTCTGCTGTTTGCTAAAGTACATGTAGGTACTGTGTCTGGAAATTCACCAGCTACACATTGTATTAGTGGTACACTTAATCTCCTTTTCCATCTAACAAGCCTGGAGTATATGGAAGTCATAATAATTAAAGAGAGTATGTAAAAAAAATTGAGGCACTGGATTTATGTCTCTTCCTGTTCCTCTGTGCTTTAGCCTGAGGTGTTGCTGTTCATTCTTATGTCTGAGAGTGGGACTGTGGCAAACACTGACCTCTCTTACAAAAACCTCTGTGGCTCTGGAAGTGTTTAGATGGATGTCTTCATAGAAGTCTGTTGTAAGTTTTTGCTCTACCTGCATAACTCTTTGGTCAGTTTACTTAGAAACAGTGATCTATACAAATTTTTTCCTTTGAACTGCCTTCCTTTAAAACAGGCAATATTTAAATGACAGGCATCTATCTCATGATTAGATATTGACCTAATTACCACATTGTACATGGCCTCCTGAAAACTGCTAAGATACCTGCCCTCATGGTAACTGTGAAGCAGAGCAGTGCTACTTTCTGGAATTTCTGTACCTCAGCAAAGGAGAATGAATCATGCTGCCACAAGATTTATGTGAACTCGCATTTCTATTGTTCTAGTGTGGTTCGATATTAAAACTGGGATTTCTCCCAAAAGATGTTTTATTTAAATAATTGAAAATATTACTTTATTTTGATATAGTATATTTTCATGCTGCAGTATACTGGCGGAATTTCCACGGTTATACAGAAATAAAGGCCAATCTTAGACAAATTGCTTAAAAAGTGTACCTGAAGCTCTGAGTTAATTGATGAGTTAAGATGTGTCCTTATATTTTTGTATCTATATTTAAAATAGCTGGGGGGTGAAAAAGTATTTAGTCATATCTGAAATCAGTAGGAATGAAAATAGAAATGCATTTCATTTTTTGTATTCCTAGCCCAGTGATGATTCTCATTCATGTATACAAGTGTCTTGTCATCACTGGCTTTATACTTTGTTCTAGAGCAATTTGAAGTTTAGTACTGCACTTTGATATCGTAGACAAAAGATTAAATTTATTGGTTTCCCCTTGTGCCTGTTCCTTCAACGGAGTAATTTTTTTTGAACAGTGTCAGTGTTAGCCAAAGGGAAAATAATATTTTGTAGGTTTCCTATGTAAAGAAGCCCCAATATCAAAGAGGGACAACTGCTTTATCTCCAAAAGAAAATGAGTGCACTGTCAGAGAGCAGTGAAATATGTTAAGTTGCACTTTAAAAAAGAACACATGCGAGGCCCCCAGGAGTGCTCACTGTGATGCTAGAGTAAAGTCTAAACTTTAAATGTGCTAAGAATGTTTAAAATTTATGGAGTTGACAGAATATTTATGCATACCTCAGTCTGTTAATGTGATGTTAATTCTGATTAGCAAGTGTCTAGTACTGTGGTGAGAGCACAGAGGCCGAAACAAGGATTGCTGAAAGAGCAGTAGCTAATTAACATTTTCAACTGTGTGTTAACCAGCGCACGCCCTTTTCTGTGTGGCTCAGTAAGCAATCACTCTAACAACACACCTCCTTTTCTTTTGCTGTATTCTTTTAGAATTTATTTTATTTCCCTAAGGACTGGATAAAAGCAACTTTAGGTGTTTCACTGTGATCTTTTTCTTCATTGATACGGCTGAGATTGCAGTACATTGATGTAGTAAACCCCCCTTATCCTGTATTGCTTCATAAAAAAGTATGGGATGTGGTTTGAAAAGGGAAACAGCTGTAGCTGGTATTTTTATATCAATTTTTAGCATTCAGCTTCTTATCAACAACATTTAAACATTTCCTCACTATGATGTTATCCAGACAAGTTAGATTCTTTGTTTACAAACAGGTGAAACAGTTTAATTTCAACAGGAAATCAAAAATATGAAGATTTTGTTTATTAAGTAAGAATTAAATATTTAATTTTAAATACTTTTAGTTTGATGCAGTTATCTGTTCTACAGGAGTACGGCTTTTACTGGAAATGGCGATTCTTACTCTGTTTGCCGACTACAAGAGTAAAGCAGGAAAACTTCTATGTGTACACTTTTGAGTTAACACTCATCTCTGCAGTAAAGCAATTTTATACCTACCATTAAACATGCATTTAGAAACAGACATAAAGGGACTTACTCATACCTCAAAAGTGTATTTTCATGGTTTCAGCACGCTTTGGATGAGATTCTAAATGTATTTCCTAAATCAAAGTAGGTATAAATTGAATCTAGTTTAATCTGTGACTGCAGTATAGTCAAAAGCTTGTTGAAAAAAATGGATAAATGCACATAAATCATCCTTGCTGCTGAAGAAATGCAAAGATTCAAAGTTTGTTTCCAGTCTAAAACTGAATGCCCGATTTTGTCTTTTATCTCTTGATTCATGTTGTTGCTCAAATTTAAAAAACTGGTACCCCAAGAATTTCACTTCTCCTAATGATTCATTTTCCCCACCTTTCCTTGCACTGGAATTTATCTTTCCTCTTCTGAATTTTGATTTGAATAGCTGCTCTTTATCTTCTTGGTGGCTGCTGAGGAGTGTAGTGATTCCTCAAAATAAATATGCCTGACTAAAGTCTGCCTCCTCCAGTGACTGTATCCTCACTGACGAGATGTCAGCATGCTGAGTAACTTGAATTCAGCTTGAATTCCTCCTATAGTTTCCCAGATCCTCCTTTCATAGCCTAGCTTAGTGGAAGCAGTAACATTAAGGAAGAATTACAGCTAGTAATAACCATTGTAATAATTAAAACTTGTCAGTTAGCCCTGTGGTTCACTGTGCTGGTGCAAAGACGGACAGACTGCTGAGACATCCAGACCACCAATTACGAGTCATTCAGTTCTGCTTGACTTGTCTATCTGCAGGGTCCTATGATTCATCTTGTCAGCCTTTCAGGGGCTGCTGCTGGTGTAAAGCTTCTGGAGTGAAAAAGTCTTACTTAGACCCTCTTGGTTTTTCTGAATCCTTTCAGATTTTGATTCATTCTTATATTGTTCAGGACAAACAGTCAGAAGTTCATGCATTCACAGAGCTACCTGTTCAGAAGCTACTAGGGCAAAAGAAGTGGCACACACATAATAAATGTGTACCATTTGAGAAGCCTAGACTATCCTGTCTGTCTTGCCTCCAGTTGCCAGTCCAAAAGACAAGGTTTTCCAGAGGTCATGAGTTGTACAGATATCTTGATAGGCCAGACCATCCCAAATGGTACTGGGATGGCTCTGTTTGAGCAACTGAATTTTAGGTCATACATGGACATTAACCCTTCTGACTACTAATGCCAGGTGTCAAGGTCGGGAGCTGCTTTCTTCTTCATAGGGGTGGGGTTCAGTGGCTGGAGCAGGTATCTGCTGCCACTTGTGTTGTGGAACTCCCAGGACGTTTGCACTGGCTCAGAGATCTGCAGATGACACATGCAGATTTTTGTAGCAGTGGGTCCTGGTTAGGCAGGTTCTCTGTGGGATCTAAGTTGACACAAAAGCTACTCCAAAAGTCACTGGATTAAAGTTAATTTACTGTACAGTTTCAGTGAGTTTGCAATTGAGCATTCCTTTTAAAAGTGTGTGATTGAAATCACTTCAGTCATTTCTATTACATGTGCCCAGGCCAGATCATTTCAGGCAGGTTTCACACAAGGAGATAAGCCTTTAGTGCTTGCTTTTTATCATGTGTGCATAGAAACACAACTGAATCTGACAGAAACAGTTTCAGACTGACTGGAAAAAGAAGGAAGAATTGTATATTCACATCTAGTCAAATTGTAATCTAAACAGTTGTCTGAAAATTGAAACTGGTACCTTCAATTTATATTGCTTATCCTGATGTGCTGCTTTCTGCATCCATCTAGAGGGCTGAATAGGACATTCCATCTTATTTGATAGCTTGTTGTCATTGCTGCATAGTTCTAATCTCAGAATGGTTAAATTTAGTGTCCAAGCTTATAGCAAACACAGGTTATCATGTAAGTGATAGAACAGGATTTGGGCGTGAAAAATCCAAATGTTTGGTTTAAAAAGAATTTTGCAGCAATTGCTTCTAGCAAGTCTTCTTCATTCTGGTTTTCATTTGCCTATATCGTACCACAGAGCTCTGTTCTGATATATTGGTTCCATATATGATGACTGAATTTGCGATTCCTATGACAACTATGTTGAGCTGGATGCCTTCATATTACTCATTGTACCCTCCACTGATGGAGACTTCCATTTCCTTTAGTGTTGATATCCCCTGGTTGTTTTTTTCTCACAGAGGAACTCAAAGTAGGAAAAGCTATCCACTATCACATTTATCTGGAAATACCTTCTGAAGCCATTTGATGTACCTGGGCACTGCAGTATTGGTCTGTTGTGAAACTGATTAAGGATCTTTCATTTTATATTTGCAACCATGGAACTGATATCTGAGTGCTGAAAAGAAAGAGGATCTAGTTTACCTTCTAGAAACATTTCTTGTGATGCACATCAAATAATTCTGTAGCAGTTGCTTAATATTTTCTCCCAGAGGGAGCTACCTTTCTCCTGCTCTAGCCTCTTTGAAGTGACTTTTCTTGTGAATAAATTGGATGAGATCCCCATGATATGCTCTGGAGACCAACTTTTCTTGTAGTTCACTCTTCTGCTGAGCCCACACTGTTCATGCACTTAACTGTGCCGAACTTGGTAATTGCACCTTTCACCCACTCTGTAGTTTCTGAGTCACTGCTTTAAGTCTCCCAGGAGCACCATGTGCTCACTTTGTACAGTGAACTGACTGACTCCTTTGGTTTTACAATAACATAACTTCTGCTGCTTCTGGAGGGGGTAACAAAGTGCAAATGAAGTGGCCATGCTGGAACAGCATCCCCAGTGTGGCTACCTGTGCCAGCCTTTTTGAATGCTGCTGAGGTCAGGTTTTGTCCTGAACTTCCGCTCCTATTCCTGCACCTTCTTAAAAACTTGGTTAAAGGCTAATCTGCAAACACCGATACAGAATGCCGGGGGAAAATAAAACTCGCAAAAGCATATGTGAAATTGTAGCACAAGGAGCTTCTTAGTAATTTTTCCTCATTCATCCTTCTAAGGTCATTAATCTATTCCTAAAGATTTTTCACTTTAATGTACCACTTGACCTGTTCATCAGTTCACTTAGAAGCGAACAGCCATGTACAAATATACGGCTCATACTTGTATAATTCACTCTTTCAGTGGTGTTTGAATCTGACTGTAGGTTAATTCATCGTCTGTTCGTGAAATTACATGGATTTGATCAGCCTCTGGTAAATTTTTCCATGTTTGGTTGATATGAATATTGCATAAAGCTAGAGCACAGTGAAATCCTGGGGCACTAGATGCTTCTAAAATGGTATTGCTGCCGTGCCAATGTAGGGGGAAATTCTTTTCATCCTTTCCCTCATAACAAAATCCCAAAGACAGCATATGCTAAATCTGTTCTGCCAGATTCTGGTGTTTTTTTCCTACAACAGGTGTGGTTTATGGTGTAACAGAATTAATTGTTCAAAATCCAACCATTATCCAGTAAATCCTGCTGTCTGCTTTTATGATAGGCCAGATTGGTGCATCAGAAATAACTCATCTTTGTGCAATTATTTATTACTCCAGTAAGCTTTTTTCCATGGTTTGGAGATATTTTTACTGCTTCTGTGGTTGATGGCCTGGACTCAAACACTTTGCCATATTCTTGCAGTCTAATTTCTTTTGAGACTCTGATTAGGGAAAAGCCACTAGCCATTCATCTCTAGTTGAACTTCTGGAGCTTTTAGGGCAGCACATTAATGCAATTCAGGAATAATTTCTGACTGCCAGTCTGACTTTCCCAACTCTACAAACATGGATTTTCCAAATCCAGTATCATTTGATGTTCTTGTAATAATAGCATGACAGCAATTTCTTTTTGTCTATCTTCTGGGAGCATTAAGTCACACTCAAAATGTTGTAATACCTCTCCAGGAGCGTTTGGGGCAATTTATTTTTAATCTAGTGGTGTGCCCAGGATAAGATTCAAGGGTTAATTATTAACACCAGAGCATCAGAGCATCTGTTCTGGGTGCTTTAAGTGCAGGGATGGTGGTAATGAGTAACCTGATTTCTCTATCCTATAATATTCCTACCAAGCTATAGGCTTTCTTCCAAGCTGGGTTTTTGGTTTAGCTAGTTAGATTAGGTCCAGCAAGCTGAAATTTTTTTGTCATTTCATTATCTGTTGGGGGACACATGATGATGGACTTTAGTCTTATTTGTGTTTACCTCTATCTCTCACCAAGAAAAGTTTTCTTTCTAACACACCATCTTGGTTTTTTAAGCTTCTGCTAGCAGCTCAGACTTTTCAAAGCAATTTTCTTCACATGCTTCCACTAAACCATCAGAAGTACATTATTTCTCCCTGTGAAACACCTGGTTTAGCAAATTTAGAGAGGTATGTTGAGGGACCAAATATGAACAGATGAATATTGGTCTTCCCTATATGCATCTACCAAAGCAACATGCTTGACATTAGGCACCTCTTCCAGAATTTTTACCCTTAAATATATGGGAGACATTTGTTTTGTATGTTTATTTCTTATTTTGATTCTGTATTTAACTAAAAGTAGTTTCTTGTTTTAAGACTGATGTCGCTAAAGATTATGTGTACTACTTTGGTCGTCCTCCTCACTATTGCTTTGGAGGGCAATAGTCTTCTCATTTGGCTTCTGCCTTAGCACAAGGAAGAGGCATGAATTCTGTGGCTTGGCCTTCTAAAGCTGTGTTCTGTAGTTTGACAGCTTCTGTGGGCACTCCTCTTCTTCCTGCTGGTTTTTTCTCTTCCCTCTTTCCATCCAGTTTGTACAAACCTTCATGAAACCACAGGTTTGAAGTCATAATGGATGCCTTCTCCTTGACAGTACTATTACAAAGATTGGAAGTTTCGGTTTTTAGCATTCATTTACTTTCAGTGCTCTGACTGGGCATTGCTTTATCACTTTTATATATTCTGTGTATGTTTTTGCTATATCAGTTTTATGTGAGTTTTGTGATAGTTTTATATGCTTAACATTTTTGCTCACTGCTGATTCTAGCATCATTCTTTCCAACCAGAATGTGGCATAAAATCCACTAATGTTCCATTCGTTTTCCTGGATAATGGTGTATTCAGTTGTCATAATTGTTACCATCATTCCCAGTATGAGTTTCTCCAAAGTCATGGTGCTTTTTTTATCCTTCTTGTTCAACTGTCTGACAAATATCAGCTCCTGCAAAGTGGTGCTGTCTTGGTTTGTGCTGTTCACTACAGCTTGGGCAGTTCAGTGTGCTTGCTTTTCTGGATTACAACTCAGTTCTTCATGTGTTTTCCCTTGTATCTGTATTTTTTATACTTGGATATGATTATGATGATTGGAGCCTGGCCTTTCTTACAAGAGGTTCATGTTTTGGTAGAGGACTTTGTAGGTCATTCTCAGTACTGGAGCTTTTGTATGTTTATGTTTCTCCAGCACGCCCAAAGCAATTTTGATGGCAATGATTTTATCTTGGTCTTCCCCTAAATACTGCCTGAGCATTGTGTCCCAGATTTCAAGTCTTTTATCAGTGACTATTTTAGTTCTCTCCAGTACTGCAGGATTGTCTCTAAATCACTCAAGAGTACTGCTTTGTACTTTTATCTTCTTTTTGTACTCTGTTTAAGAATCTCTCATATCTTTAATATTCACATGGGTCACAACATTCCTTGAACTATTTTGGTGCAGTTCCGTAATTAATCTTTTCTGTCAGAGGTAAAGGAAAATGATTAAACACATCAAGTGTCTCAGAAGCACTTGTTGTCAGAAATAAAGCTATTTTTATCTTGTCTCCCATTGCTTCACAAAGTCAAATTCTGCTTAATTCTTTTCCAGATGACCTTTATATTTTCAGAGACTGTTTGCATCTCATGAGACTTGGAACTGCTTTCCCAGCCCACTTGTCTCTCGGTGCTTTAGTTTATTTGGACGGGATGTCGGCTCCAGTGGTTGTGCCAGCCTGTCTGTGTGGTGAGTGGAGTGGAACAGGCACTTTTTCATCTTGCTGGCTCATCTGGGCATTAAAAATGGCTTGAGTGAGTTGTGGCCCAGAGGTATCCCTACCTGAGGAAGTGCTTCAGATGCAGGTGATGGCAAAAATGGGGTGAGACGAGTCCCTGCCAAAGGGTGTGTGCTGTGTTTGCACAGCCTCTGATGGTACTGGTGGGGCTTGCAGAGTGCTCTGTGCAGTCCAGCTGCCTTCTCTCTGGCTGCCATGCCGCAGGGTGCTGGCCCAGTGGGTGGCCTTTTCAAAGCAGGGTAAGCCTGAGAGAGGTTTAACTCAGGGCTTGTGCCCTCACGTCTCAGCTTTCTGGACTTCAAAGGAGGAGTTGCCTGCAACAGCCGCCCGACACAGTGGGATCAAGGGGTTTTTGTTTCCTTCCATCACACTGTGGTCACTGTGTCTCCCTGCTGCAAATCTAACTGATAATGGTCATTATTGCCTGTGCATACAGTGTGTGAAAGTAAAAGCCTTCCAAGACTTTTCATCTGCTCTAAAATTCAATAGCAAAGTGTAAAAATAACTCTTACTTGCCTTCTTATCTTTCAGGTTTGTTATTTTCCCCTTTTGCTAATATTTTGGAGTACCTGCAATGCATCTGGATGCCTGTGGCTTAGTTTCATGCTTTCAGGCTGCCTTCTCCCTTTCATTCTCATGGTAGCAAAGCACTATTTTGCCTAGGATGAGGAAAAATGATGTTCTATCTAGGCACTGTGCCTTCAGACAAATACTTAATGCTTTTTTGGGTATTTTTTCTGTAGAGGTGAGTATCACATTAAACAGAGGCACTTATTCTGGATTTAATACACTGGTCTACAACTTGGGGTATCTAGTTTAATTTGTCTTTTTCTGTGCATGTTGTAATATCTCTGTTTCCAGTTCTTAAAATAGGAATGATACTGTTTTGTGCCTAATGTGTGGCTGCCATAAATTCATTCCTGTTCATGTTCCAATGACCAGCACAATGTGAAAAACAGTGGCTAATGGTTATTGAGAAAGGAACTGGAACAAAGGGTGTAGTTCAGATGTGTGAGCAATACTTAGAGCTGTAATTCTAGCAAATGTTACATGGAGTGGTTGTAGACTGAAAAAAGTTCACTTGGTGTTCTATGTACCACTTACATAGCCTAATTCTATTGCAAAGTTGTTGAGATTGGCCAAAAATACTAAATTAATTGAAATTATTATCTGTGGTAATGTTGGCTAACAGATTGTAAAAGTAAAACTGGAACACTATATATTTGGGAAGGAATAATTGGAGAAACAGAGTAACTATATAACGAATATAAAAGTCCTGTGCTTTATATATGAAGATGTTATTTTACTAGTTTTGAAATATGGGAAGAACTGTAAGCAATTTCTACATACCTGTATCTGTTACCCAGTATTAAGAATATAGCTTGATTGTGAAACAGAATGTTTGCCCAAAGATTGTGTGCATAAAACTAACTTAGGATCTAAGGGTGAAACTTACATTAAATATGTCATCCATTTGTTGCAGCTTTTGATTAAAATAGTTAGTTTTGATGATACGGGTGAAAAAGCACATTTTCCCCTTCCAGGTACAAGGCACATTGTGACTAATACATAGATTTTTCCCATGTCATTCAAATATTTATTTCCATTTCAGCAGGGCTTTTGATGTAGAACTGAGTAATGATATTTTTGTTGGAAGTATATTATCCCAGTTTCTACTAATCAAAACTCCTTTGTACACTCTTTTCAATTAACTCTTCTCTTTGTATTGCTAAATCATAGAATCATAGAATCATTTAACTTGGGAAATGTCATCCTGTCTGGGCAGCCTGTGGCAACCCTTTCTTTCAGTGACACTATCCCATCTCAACCTGCCCTGGTACAACTTGAGACCATTTCCTCTTGTCCTGTCACTTGTTACGTGGGAGTAGAGACTGACCCCCACCTGGCTACACCCTCGTTTTAGGGAGTTGTAATGAATGATGGGTTCTCTCTGTCCCTCAGTTTCTCCAGGCTAAACAGCTCACTCGGTTGCTCCTCATCAGACTTGCGCTCCAGACCCTTCTTGGGCTCCAGACTTGAGCTCCGTTGCCCTTCTGTGGACATGCTCCAGCCCCTCAGTGTCCTTCTTGTAGTGAGAGGCCCAGAACTGTAACACAGGATTGGAGGTGTCCCCTCACCACTGTCAAGTACAGTAACACTTTCCAATTCAGTTTCATTAATACATAAATAGACAGTTAAAACAAGATAATTCATCTGAGCGTGAAGAGCAAGGTGTTAGTGCAATTTATTTGTGAAATGAATGTTGTTATTAGTGGTTCAGAAGACATAGAACTTAAAATTGAGAAAACTTGTTCTGGAGGAATGAACACAAATTATGGAATTGTGATGTTCCAATTACAATTCTTGATTTGCTCTTGTGAAGGCTGTGCATCGTGATGGATATAAATACAGAGAACTCACAGAATAATCCATATCAGTGCCAGATTCAGGAAGATCTTAATGATCATGGATTTAGAGGAGTAGTCAGGCAAGCAAATGTCTTAGTATTACTGCATTGTTGTCATGTAGTGATTCAGACTGTATAGGTCTGTCCTGCCATAGAGTGGACAATCTCTGACACAGTAGGACTTGGTCAGATTATGAAGCTTGTGCTCCTGTGTTGAATTACTTCTGCTATCACTGCAGGAATTTGGTAGCACCTAGCCCATGCTATGACATTGCAGGGTTTGTTTTTCTGTCTTGGAAATGTGTTTGACCCTTCCCAGGCTATTCAGGTCTCCTGCATGGAAATTGCAGGTGTGACCTGAGTCTTTATTATTCTGGAGTGGCAACTAGTTGCTTGTGTTAAGGCAGCTGGTGGAGCCAGAGATCTCCACGGGCTGTAGTAGGAGCTTGGGCTCACATGTGGACAGTGAAATATAAGGTGTCTTCAGCTCAAAAGGAATCCTACCCTAGAGAGAGGATTCATTTGCAAAAAAAAAATTTGCACCCTGCCTATGGGTGCAAATTATCATTTGATGAGTTCTTTAATACCTCAGATGTCTCTGTGGAGCTAAGAGATACTATTTAGGATTTTTTGGGAGACTCACAGCTTTCTGAAACTGTCTGGAATTTGGGCTGGAATTCCAGTTGCCTCTGAAGTCTCTGAAACTGTATTAACCACCTAATTTTAGTTAAATGAATTCTGTTCCAATTTCCGTATAGGCTCTCTGCTTTGTCACTGCTTCTTCCAGCTTTATTTCTATGCAGTTTTTGAATGCTTCATTAATCTACATCCACAGGGGACTTTAATGCACTGTTTTCTACGTTTAGCATTTTTAAAATGGAAATAATATAATTCTGCTTCATGCACACTCCAGAGGGCAGACATTTAAGTGAGCTTCTTCTTGCCACCTTTCATCTGCCTATGGAGTATGTCGTGTCTTAACTGAGTAACTGGTTTTGTCATCAGTGGAGAGAGATGGACTCGCAAAGAGTGACTCACGCTTCATATCTTAGACAGCAGTCTTCTCATCTTCTGTAGAGGCAGCCCAGGGGATTTAGAAAGTAAAGTTGAGTGAGATGATCCCACATTGCTACACTTCATCTTTTTTCATTGCAGTGAGAGAGTAAACAGCACTTCACTATGCTTGTAGAGGGATAATCTGTAGAATTCTCTTTCTCCTTTCTTCATGGTAGATCCAAAGCTACTAAAATGTTGGAAGATCTCTCTCCCCTGATAGGAAACAGGGAGGGCTGAGAGTTCTGGGAGCCACAGTACTCAAGGTGTTCTATAGCTGAGCAGCATACTTGCAAATGAAGATGACATAGATGAAATTATGTGTTTTAGAGTGTGCATGGTGGTATCTTAACATTTGAGATGGTAAACTGGAGATGAGTCACATCCAACAGAGGAAAAATATACATCCCCTTTGTAAGAAAATTTGGGTGTGCAAATTTGAGTTGCAAGTGGTGACAAATTTATTCTCGATGGCATTTTAAAAATCATATTTTAAGTGTTGGGTGTTGATCCTGATGTGTAGTGTCTTTGGTTCTTTCCTGAGCTTCGGTGTGAAGTAAAGTCTGTACTTAGGTCAGCTCTCATTTTTGCCATGAGATTTTGAAGTTGTTACTATAGTTTCTCACGAGCATCAAAACCCATTGTATTATTACAGACAGATGGTCCAGCTGCATCATGTTTATTGGAGCTATTGATGAGAGCGTCTACATGGAAATCTGCATCTCAGAGCTTGATTCAGATACATGCATGTAGGTGTGGACTCTGATTCAGAGTTTCTCAGATTGTTCTCTTTGGCTTTTGGTGACCATTCTGGAAAGGTGTGAGTCTAGTCTCCTGAAGATCTGTGCAGTTGTTTTATATACCCCACGATGACTCAAAGGCAGCAGGTTCCTGTGTGGGGGCTGCTGAATTGAGCCTTGATTATTGATCTTGCCTTTAGTTGTCCTTTACTTCCAGTGGTTTTTCTCTCAGCAATAATAATTAAAACTCTGCTACAGCAGTAAAATCGTAGCATTTGCTGTTTTCCTGGGTAATTAACAATGCTGATGTAAAAAATTACATTCCTAATAATGCTGGCAACTGGAAGTGATTGTACTTCAAAGCTTAAATGGTAAGAGTGAAAAGGAAACTCTAAACAGCAGCTATCAGTAAACTAATGATAAAATTTGCCAACATGCCAACTGCATGGAGTAGAATTCTAAGGCTTTCTATATTATTTATATTTTAGGGAAAACTAAAAATGCATGTGACACTTTGATATATGTTCATTTGATTGGCAACTCTGTATGGTGAGATTGGAGGTTTGTGTCATCACAGCACATGTGAACAAATACTGAACGATGTGAGTCTCAAAATACAAATATAAACTGTTAGTAGAGTTATTAGGTAGGTTTTATTCTAAGGAGTGGATCTCAGAGTTACAGAATCACAAGATGTGTCTGGCAAGAAAGGACCACGGTGGTTCATCTGGTCCAGCCTCCCTGCTCAAGCAGGGTCATGATGGATCACGTTACACAGAATTGAAACCAACAAATCTTGAATATCTCCAGTGAGAGGAACTCCACAACCCTTTGGGCAGCTTATTCCAGTGCTTGTTGATCTCTACAGTAAAAAAGTTCTTTATATTCAGGTGGAACTTCCTGTGCATCAGTTTCTGCCTGTTGCCTCTTGTCCTGTAGCTCAGCACTGCTGAGCAGAGCCTGGATCCATTTTCTTGGCACTCTTCTTTACATACTTAAAGACACTGATGAGGTCCCACCTCAGTCATCTCTTCCCATGGCTGAACAGGCCCAGCTCCCTCAGCCTTTCCTTGTAAGAGGGATGCTCCAGTCCCTCGCTCATCCTTGCTCTTCTCCACTGCACCAGGAGCTCCATGTCTCTCTTGTCCTGAGGAGCCAGAACTGGACACAGCACTCCAGGGCAGAGTAGAGGGGCAGGATCAGCTCCCCTGACCTGCTGGCACTGCTCTTCCATCCTAATCCACCCTAATCCAGGACACCAACGCCCTTCTTAGCCACAAGGGCACTGCTGGCTCAGGGGCACCTTGTTGTCCATTAGGACCCCCAGGTCCATCTCTGCAGAGCTGCTTTCCAGGAATTTCCCCCAGCATGTCCTGGGACATAGGGTCATTTGGTGCAGCATCCTGTATTTGCTTTTCTGGAACTTCAGGCAGTTCTTTGCATCTCTCCAGCCTCTTGCGGTACTTCCACAGAGTTGCACAGAACCCTCTGTTGTATTGGTCACTCTCCCACCTTTGTGTTGTCAAATCTCAAATGTCAAATTTTTACATTTTCAACAATGACATAGGAAAAAAAAAGACAATTTCTACTAATGTATAGATTACAAAAGATTGAATATGGATTCACAGGACAGTCAACATTCTCGTTGACTGATAAGCTAGGCTCAAAAGAAAATATGTTTTAGATGGTGAAGGGCTCTGGAGAGATGGTAGTTTAGATGTGCATATGCTCACACTGTAATTCTGTGGCCACATGAGCAGAAGTAGTATGGTAAATCATCTCTGGTTTTACTGCTGGCAAGACTGCCACTGGCATATTATATCCATTTCTGCTTCTGCAGTTGAAAGACAGATGATGACAAATTGGAAGAGAATCAGAGGAGAGCAGTGAGAGTGGTTAAAGATCTTGAAGGTAATGCCTGAAGATAATACAAGACTTCAGGAACTTAACATTTAGCTTTTAAAAGGAACATTGAGAGACTTATAACTGACTCTGTAAGATCTCAGGAAAGAAATTTGGTAACAAAATACGTTCTTATAGTAAAAGATAAAATTATACCAAAACAAGTGCTTAAATTCTGATGCTCGGTATAAATAATCCATTTTAATGGATTAAATGGAATTATTGGAATGATTTTTCAGGACCTGTGGCAATTTTATTTTCACTAGACTTTCTAAAGTCCAGATAGATAGTTCTATATTCCTATATTGTGTGTTCTGATTCAAAGAGTAATAAGTTCAAAGGTATTTCTTTGTTTTGTATTATTTCAGAGTTTTGGGCAATATTTTAAAGTATTTTTTTATATATATCCATGAATCTGCAGATAAAGTGATATTCCTATATAATGAAAACCTTTTTTGAAATGTGTTTGGTTAAATGCATTTTCTTTTTTGTAAATTCTGGCAGTATGTCTGAACTCAATAATAGAAGTTAATAAAGCCAGAAGTGTGTTCAGTGCCTGTAATAGTATCTTATGGAAAACTGAGATGCTCTTTTCCCCAGCCAACTAGCAATTTCTGGTTGATCCATGGTATTAATGAAGTATTTAGAGGTAATTTAGGTATTGCAAACTATTGATGTATTAATAATACTGAGCCCCAGTAATTGAGAATAATTGTAATGGATTTTTGGGTCCATTAATTACAGCCTTTCTTTTCAACAGGCCCATGCTAAGGTCTGGCACCTCTACAATGACCATTTCCGTCCGGCTCAAAGAGGAAAAGTGTCCATTGCCCTCAGCTCCCACTGGATAAAACCCCAGCGTATGACTGAAAAGAGCATAAAAGAATGCCAAAAATCCCTTGATTTTGTGCTTGGCTGGTTTGCTAAGCCCATATTTATTGATGGTGACTATCCAGAGAGCATGAGGAGCAACCTCTCATCTCTGTTGCCTGAATTCAGTGAGGCTGAGAAGAAGTATATCAAGGGAACAGCAGACTTTTTTGCTCTTTCTTTTGGAGCTACCCTGAGTTTCCAGCTTTTGGACTCCCATATGAAATTTCAGCAGTTGGAATCAATAAGCCTGAGGCAGCTCCTTTACTGGATAAACAGTGAATATAACAACCCCCAAATCTTCATTGTGGAGAACAGCTGGTTTGTTTCTGGTACCACCAAGAAAGATGATGCCAAATATATTTACTATCTCAAAAAGTTCATTATGGAAACTTTAAAAGGTAGGACTTTGTATTAATACATGCTTGAAAAAATCATAATGCAGTATAGTCCACAGAGGTGTGTTAAGGTACCAGGCTGAAAACTGATTTTAGTCTTTAGCATTCATCTTAGCACTTATGAAATGAGACTTCAAATCCCTTTCCTGGGTTTATTCTTTCCTTGAAGAACTCTCATATCTGCACATAGCATTTGGTGAGCCTGATGCTGCTGTTCTTGAAGACAGTAGGAAAATTATACTGTCTTTGGTAAGAGGAACTGCAAGACATGTAAACTATATTCTGAGTGGCCTTAGGAGAATTTGCTGTATTATATATTAATAGTTGCTTTCCTTATCTGAATGCATATGTGCAAAACATAAGAATATATATATGCAAAGATAAATACTATGTAATAGGGATTCCCTGATATTTTTTCCAAACAGTAAGGAAAATACACCACCGTAGATGAGACTTATTTGCTGTTTTCCCATTTCCTTCTGAAAAAACATTTTTTCAATCCTAGTACTTGCCAATAAGTTGTTGGGATTCCCATTTCCACTTTGTCTTTTAATGTCTAAATTTACAATTTGTTAAGTGATTTACTTGTCTACAGTTTACTGTTCTTGGTTTAAATAGTATTATTGTATCTATTAATTCAGATGAAATAGACATTGTGTTACATTGCCATTTTCATATGGTGAATGAGAAAAAATTGGTTTAATTTCATTCTCAGCAGTAATGAAGATGCAGAGGACTCCCAAATTGGTTTCATCTGCTACTCCAGAAACATAATTATTGCAAGTAAATTAAAAGGTGAATAAATACCTGAGCAAAATAGTAACTAACTGTTGCAAGTACAGTATCACTAGTTTGCATAAAGTCAGATGAAGAGTTCATCTTGGTGAAGAAGTCATAATCCGGTTACCTCAATTTCTGCTTAGATTTTAAATTGCTGGAAATACATACATGGATCTGTCTTTTAGTCACAGCTGACTGGAAGCAATCTCAATTTACAAAGTGTCTTTCCATTTATTGTATCACTCAATAAATAATAATAACAGCAACAACAGTACTAAAGACTTGTCATAAGACACTGGCACTTGCCTAAACCTTTTATAGAAAAAAAACCCAAACAAACAAAGAAAGCAGAGACAGGCTGGATCTGCAGGAGGGACTTTGGTATCATTTAAATGGAAAGTATTGCACCCATATCTTCTGTTGTTAGAATCTGCAAAATCCGATGTAAATACCAAAGGTTTCTGTGCAGTACCTTGGGGAATTTAGCTGAGGAAGATCCAAAAAAGTCATCATGCTGGCTGTGAGCAGATTTGTTGGACGGCATTAAAAACCAAACATAAAGGCACAAGATTTCTCTCTGAGAATTGTAGATATGCCTATACAGCGCAATGAAGCACTGTAATAGGAAGATTTTTGAGGTATTTACCATGAAATTCACTCCAGTGGTGAAGGGACAGTAAAATGACGCAGGAACTGTAGCACTGAGAAGCAAGGATGATTAATTCAGACACGGGTCCATATAGCTGGGATTTTGCTACTTGCTAGATCTTGCCATCCAGTATCTGTGCCTGGCTGTGTGTATGCACTGGTTCAGACAGAACTGCTTATTTCTCCATCTGCTTTAGCAAATAAGTGTAGCCCAGTTGCTACCTGTAGAGCAAACCAGTAGAGCAAAACCCAGAGCAAACCTGTAGAGTAAAAAAGAATTGGTGTTGAAAGCCAGGTGTCCACATGGTATGTATTCCTGCGGCTCATTTCTGGATTAATTTTACCACAGAGGAACCCAGGACATGCATTCTGAGCCCAATGTGTGATGTGAACTGAAGCATGGTGAGGGAGATTTGCTCAAAAGTGTGCTCCTGATTTCCCTTGAAGTGCTGATGTAGGTGTCCACTCTGATACTGCTTGCTGTAGAGAAGCTCTGTACAGTTTTTTAAATTTATTTTTTTTTTTCCTTTGGGAAAGGATATTTATTTGGGATTCACAGCCCTCTTTGCTATTTTTGGTATTTCTTTCTTTCTTTCTTTCTTTTTCTTTTTTTTTCTGGCACCATTTAGGGTTGATTAGAGTAAATAGAGCTGTAGTATAAAGTTGTTAAATATTAATTAGAGCCATTAATTGGTTGGAGATATCTTCTCCCCTCTATGAGGATCTTACTTTGGGATCATATTCATTTCCCTTCTCTGTCTCTGGTGCAACAAACAAATGGATTGTGCCTTGTAAAGCAGAGCATGTTGCCTGGAAGGGCTCCTCTAGGTCATGTTGATTGGGAGAGGTCAGGTCATTGTCTGGGGAGTTACCAGGTCTGAATTCAGAGTCTTAAGCAGAAAAGGAATAGCCAGACCCATGACAGGCAGAACCAAGCTATTCTCAGGTATGTCCAGAGGCAAAATATAGATCTTGGGCACCTTCCAGATGGAAGCATGGGCTGGGGGCTTCACACACCTCTTCTTCAGGCGCTGGGGTTGGAGAGCAGCTGAGCAGAGGGTTTTAAAGATCTTGTAGGTCTGATACTTATGGGTCTGCCATGTTTCCTTTCACGATTTCTATACTATTGAGCCAAACAGGACATGAGCTGAACTTCTGTTTAATTTTTAACCTAGTTCTGGCAGAGTTCTGGTCTGTACAGTATCAAACTTGTAGGCTTGCTCTGGGGGATTGCTCAGATCAGGAGTCACTTGCAATGGGAGTATAGATAAGGCCACTGAGTTTCAGAAGCAAGGACAGTCTAGATTACAGTCAGCCTCATCGGGTCACCAACAGACATAAAGGAAAAAAGAGGAAAAGAAAAGAAGAAAAAGAAAAGAAGAAAAAGAAAAGAAAGAAAAGAAAAGAAAAGAAAAGAAAAGAAAAGAAAAGAAAAGAAAAGAAAAGAAAAGAAAAGAAAAGAAAAGAAAAGAAAAGAAAAGAAAAGAAAAGAAAAGAAAAGAAAAGAAAAGAAAAGAGAAAAGAAAAGAAAAGAAAAGAAAAAGAAAAGAAAAGAAAAAGAAAAAAGAAAAGAAAAGAGAAAAGAAAAGAAAAGAAAAGAAAAGAAAAGAAAAGAAAAGAAAAGAAAAGAAAAGAAAAGAAAAGAAAAGAAAAGAAAAAGAAAAAAGAAAAGAAAAAAGAAAAGAAAAGAAAAGAAAAGAAAAGAAAAGAAAAGAAAAGAAAAGAAAAGAAAAGAAAAGAAAAGAGAAAAGAAGAAAGGAAAGAAAATAAGAAAAGAAAAAAGAAAAGAAAAGAAAAGAAAAGAAAAGAAAAGAAAAGAAAAGAAAAGAAAAGAAAAGAAAAGAAAAGAAAAAAAAGAAAAAGAAAAAGAAAAAGAAAAGAAAAGAAAAGAAAAGAAAAGAAAAGAAAAGAAAAGAGAAAAGAAAAGAAGAAAGGAAAGAAAAGAAAGAAAAGAAGAAAAGAAAAAAGAAAAGAAAAGAAAAGAAAAGAAAAGAAAAGAAAAGAAAAGAAAAGAAAAGAAAAGAAAAGAAAAGAAAAGAAAAGAAAAGAAAAGCATTAATTTTCATTGTGGTTATATGCAATTGGTGTGGGATTTGGTGTTTGAGACTTCTAGACTTCTTGGAACTTCCAAACATTTTTCAAGTTGCTTCTTTCCTTGGTGACACTTAAAAGTTAATACATTTTTTAAAAAAGATTTGAGGAGGATTTTTACAAGGTGCTCAGGAGGTGTGGGAGTGCTGTGTGAAGTGATGACTTACAGAAGGGTGAGATGCTGTTCAAAGAGTTTTCGCTGAGACTGGTTCACACAGTGGCTTTTACTCTGCTGTATGGCAGATGTCATCATGGGTGCATGCAGAGGTTAGAAAAATAGTGACATTTGCCAGAGACAAAAGAAGGTGCCTTTAGGAGGAGAAATATTCCATTTCCTTAGACATTTTCTCATGACCTCTGACAAAGACTGGGCCAAATTTGTTCCTTATTTAATTGCATTGTTCCTTTAATTGATTCAAACAGGGCTATAATCAAGAATCCATGTGGTGCCTCATAACTGATTGTAATGAGGTACGTTAGTAAATGTACCTCAGGAAATTAGGATCTTGTTATTCTGCTTGCCTGAAATAATGCTTTCAGTGTTACTAGGCTGGTAAATATTATATTCAGGTAGTATCCAGTTTGGGCTGACAGAAAATGGTGAGTAATAAAGATAAACTTTGCTGGCTACAGAGCCAAACACCAGTTCAAAAGAATGCTTACGAATGTGCTTAAATGCATTGCTGAATTAGGGTGGGTCTAATTATGTAATTAGAATTAGCACACTCTTTTATGCTTTCCTGGAGCTGAGCCTTGCCCAGGAACATTTTGCTGAATCTCAGTGTTTAATACAGCTAAAAGTGAGTATCATTTGGAATCTTATAATACTGCTGGTTAAACTAACAGATGCCAGTAGATCCTGACATTAACCTTTAATGCATGTGATGGTTTTAGAAGTCAAACAGTTGACCTAGAACATGCACATATTTTTAGAGACCCTTAAATATTTGAGCTGGAAAATGCTGTGCCATAAAAGATGAAAAGAGACAAAATTTCAAAATAAACAGTGGCTTTCTGTATTATCACTTCTACTTGGAATCTGTGGTAATAAAAATTCACGTGCACACCAAATATGCTGTCAGGTTTTTCCCAATATGTATTTGGAGTGGAGGGGGAGAAGATGTAAAGGAGTACAGCTTTTGTTTGCATACAGGGTAGTGCTGCAGCAACAGCTGCCCTGGAGTGAGCTGCAGCATGAGCAGAGCAGAGGGCAGTGCAGGGCAGCCCCCAGCTCCGTGGCTGCAGAGGGTTCAGGTTCTACTCTGAGGCTGAGCTTTGGCACATCTGATGAGCAGCACTGCTGAAACCACTGCTGCGCGGCTTCTCCTGCTAAACCTCTCTGCTTTAAAGCCAAGCCAGGTACCTCTGCTGCCTCCTACCATACTCTGGAAGCATTCCCAGCGCAGCTGAAATATGTTCCCTGAAAGGGCTTTGAGGAAGGCCCTGAGATACTTATCTGACCTGTTGCATTGTTCTTAAACACTAATGCTGCAAGCATTGCTGATAGTGTGAAATCTACAGAGGAAAAATGAGCACTGTGCTAAGTTTGGGTTTGTTCTTTCCTCAGCTATCCGGTACGACGGAGTAAACGTGTTTGGCTACACAGTCTGGTCCCTCCTGGATGGCTTTGAGTGGCACAGGGGGTACAGCATTCGACGTGGACTGTTCTATGTTGATTTTCAAAGCCACGACAAGAAGTTGATGCCCAAATCTTCTGTCTTGTTCTATCAAAAGTTGATAGAAAAAAATGGCTTCCCACCTTTGCCTGAAAACCAGCCCATAGAAGGTATTTTTCCCTGCGGCTTTGCTTGGGGAATTGTTGACAACTACATTCAGGTGAGTCTGATAATAAAGCTGACAGGCTGTCCAGCCAGATCAGTACACAAGTTCACGGTGACATATTTGCTGAATAGACTGTCTTTGCCACAGTGCTGCAAGGAGATGGGTACAAGGCTTTTGAGCCAAACAGTGTGTCTATCATTCTTCACCAGACTTGCTGTGTGTGACCAAGGCAAACCAGTCAGATTGAGACACTATAAATAACATTATAGAAAAATGTATGGAAATGGAAAGGAGTCTGATGCTTGTCTTCCCTCAGCATATGTGACCAGTTATGGGAAGTCAGCTCTTTTCAAAGGGAAGTCAATTAATCTGCTATACTGTAAAATGCGTGTTTAGGAGTTCCTGACAACTCCTAAACTCTGGTGGCATGTTTCTATATCTTGTGCATATCCATCCTGGTACTGTTCTTAGAGAGATTTTATATAAAAGGAAGTGAACGAGATTAGTTTTAAATGAAATTTCTGTATTCCTTCTATTTCATTTTATGTTATACTGTGTCTGATGAGGGCTTGCAGTGCCCCTGCATTGAGCCTAGCTAGTTCATGGCTCTCAGTCTTTCTTTCAACTGATTTGACACTTTGGGAGAATTTTTCAAATTATAATACTTTATAACATGAGTAAAAATTCTACCTTAGTTATGATCGCTTTAACTGTTGGGCTCTGTAATTTTCAGATGCTATTTTGGGTTGCAGAACTTCTCTAACCACAGTAAAGAGGTATAAATTCAAAGTCAAGGCTTCATCCAAAACCAGAATTTTTAATTCGTATATTTCACAAAGGCAGAATCTTTCTTAAGGCTTGAATGTGAGGAGCTTGTTTATTTTTTCTCAGTCCAAAAGTAAGATTTGGCTTTGTTCTCTTGAGAAATACTGCAGCCTTCTTACCTCATGCACTGATTTCCAGGAAAATTCAAGTCATCCTCCTAGCTCTCAGATAGATTAAGAATTGGAAATGGAATTGCTGCTTTTGGAGTCAGTAACAACTATAAATTTGTGGAGTCAGTCAGCCTACAACAGCTAAAAAATCCCTCCCATCCCCAAAACCTTCAAAGCTGAATATTTTCGTTTCAAAAGGCCATTCAAACATTTTGTGCTGTAAGGCTTAGGTTGTTTGATTTGTAGATGCATCACGGTGGAAAAACTGTTTTGACAGCATTCCCACAATATTAGTGGCAATGCATGCTTTAGTAATCTACAAGGGACAATTCTCCAGAAAAGCAATTTCCCTCAGACATGCTGTTTTTTATTACTTTCTTCTACAAGCACAGTACTGACCTCTCCGGAGAAAATAGCAACTGATTTTCAGCAGCTTCTTTTATACAGTCTGCAGAGCCTCAGCTACAAGTTGAACACTGGTTGTAGGCTGACACCTGCTTTTCAAACAGAGGGCAGGACAAGGAATCTGAGCTCAGGGGGAAGCTGCACGGCAAAGATTAAACATAAAGAGAAAAGGACAAATAAAGACCATGGTACCTCTATCCTATGGTTTGGATGTAGAAAGAATTACACAGAGTATGAATAAGGAAATTTCACACTGTGCATTATTATAAGTAGTTCAGTTTTTCATTTTCTAGTCCTTACTGTGCTGGTGATTTTCATTAAAACGTGGAAGTCTAATTCTGAGTGACCCTGAGAAGCTCATTTTGTACTGTTTTACTGTGTCATACAGGCAGTTGTGACATCTGAAACCCTAAAGCCTTCTGGGAAATGCATTTTCTGTTGGACTAACAGCAGGTTTACCCAGAAGCCCAAAAAAATTGATTCAGACATCAACAGCCTGCTGAAATAACTTGCAAATTACTTCAGTATGAATTAAATAAAAAAGGATGTCTCCAGCAAGAAGGAAAAAATTTGCTTGTCCACTGAATTTTTGCTAAAAATCAAGTGCAGAGCATTACTCATCTTTCATCATGGTCAGGAAAAGAAGAGGACACAGAAATGATGTTGTATTCATTATTTCTTCTCATGCATTCAGGGAGTGGTCTTGAAATTGACTGTACTGGGTAATTTACAGCAGACAGTCTCTCTGTATTCCCTCCTTCAAAGAAAAAAATTTAAAAAATTCCTGTAGTCTTCACTGAAGATCTTGTTCTCTGGATATCTGTTGCAGACTTAGTGCCTTATCCCCGAGAAATCTCTTGTTTCTTTTGGAAACTGGAACAACTTAGAGAAGACATAGACATGATGACCATTAGCATAAGCTTGTTTGGAAAGTAGGGTGAAAATAATATATAGATTTGGTACTTTTCTGACATCACTTGTTAACAGAAAAGTCATTCATTCATATGAGCCCAAGATGGCAGTATCAGAGATGCTGAATGCAATGTTTTGATTCAGGATATTCTTCCACTAGGCTGTGTCTGATGATTATGATGTTCCCACCTACCTGGAACAAATAGCTTCAATCTGGTGTGTTTCCTGTTCCTCCTAGGTAGACACAACACCTGCCCAGTTCCTTGACTCCAGTGTTTATGTGTGGGATGTTCACCAGACGAAGCAGCTCATTAAAGTGGATGGAGTTTATGCCTCGAAACGCAAGCGTCACTGTGTTGACTTTGCTGCTATCAGGCTCCAGATCTCTCTTCTGCAAGAAATGCATGTCACACACTTCCATTTTTCACTGAAATGGTCTTTAATCCTTCCTTTAGGTAACCTTTCTCTAATCAACCACACACTTGTACATTACTATCAGTGTTTTGCTAGTGAACTTCTCAGGGTTAACATAACTCCTGTCGTTGCTTTATGGCAACCTATGATTGAGAATCAAGAGCTTCCAGTTTCTCTTGCCAAATATGGTGCTTGGGAAAACGCAGAAACTGTTCAGGCTTTTGTTGAGTATGCCAGATTCTGCTTTACAAGTCTTGGGGACCATGTCAAATTTTGGATCACCATGAATGAACCATCTGTGAAAAACCTGACATACACAGCAGGGCACAACCTGTTGAAAGCCCATGCAAAAGTCTGGCATCTTTATGACAAAGAATTCAGGAGATCTCAGAAGGGCAAGATATCTATAGCTTTGCAAGCTGACTGGGTAGAACCAGCTTGTCCCTTTTCCAGGAATGACCAAGAAGTTGCTGACAGAATTTTAGAGTTTGACATTGGCTGGCTTGCAGAGCCCATCTTTGGGAATGGAGACTACCCAGAGGTGATGAGAGCGTGGCTTCACCGAAGAAACAGTGTTGACCTGTATAATTTCCACTTGCCTTACTTCTCAGAAGATGAAAAGAAGTTAATACAGGGCTCATTTGATTTTTTTGCCTTGAGTCACTACACTACTACCCTTGTGGGCTCAGAGAAGGAAGATGCAGTAAAATATGACCACTACCTTGAAGTTCAAATGATCAATGACATCACGTGGCTTCACTCACCCAGCAGAGCTGCGGTAGTGCCCTGGGGGCTGCGCAAATTGCTCAAGTGGGTGAAATCAAAGTATGGCAATGTCCCAGTTTATGTTATGGCTAATGGGATTGATGATGACCAGAATATGGTGCATGATAAGCTCAGAGTGTATTACATACAGAATTACATCAATGAAGCTTTAAAAGGTAAGGAGCCACAAATGGTTTATATGTCACAAATCCCACTGTTAGTATACTCTGTGTGATAAAGTATGCTTAGCTTTATAATATGGATCCTCTGTAGAATTCTCCCTAAATGAGATGTTACTACAGTGTAACAGGTAATTTCCCCCTTGATTTATGATTGATTGGTGTTACTAAATGTCAGGAAGATTGACCTTGCTTATATCCTGCATAAGACAGCAGAAGAAGATTTTTATGGATTCAGTAAATTTAAATAGAAGTTGTGTGATTAGCTCCACATGTATTTAGTCAGATTTTCATCTTACTGCACTTCTACTGTTGTTTTGCTTTGCTGCTTCTCTCCATTGATGTGCCTCAGGGCTGGATATGAGTTCTGTTCCTCAGTTGTCTCTGTATCTTATCCAACAATGATCTTATCCAACAGTGATCTTCATAATAATTCAGCTGTCTACCTCATTATGCCATTTCCTGGACTGTTTCCTGCTATTCAGAACACATACCAGTCCTTTTCTCTGTCTCAAAGATTCATAAATTATAAGGCAAAAAGCATTTTGAGTCATCCTGTCATACAGCACATGCTGTTTTTTCAGAAAAGTACAAGACCCAAGTGAGATAATTTTTACTGATGAAGAATCTTTGCTGCCTCACAGTATGTGTGTGTATATATGTGTATATATATATATATATATAAATCTCATTTCTACTATTAATTGCTCTGGCTTCACCTTTAAGCAGTCTTGTGCATTTCCATATGTATTTTACCTGTGTAGGTATTTGCAGACGCAAGACAAGCTATCTCTCATGTATCTCTTTGATAGAAAATAGAGACAAAGCTCTTTGTGTCCCTTGATGTAAAGCACCATTTCAAAGCTCTGAGTTATTACGTTTTTCCCTCTGTGCTGATATTCTTCATGAGAGGGGTAAACCCACACCTGGACACACTGTTCCTGTCACAGCCACACTTAGGCAGGTATAACATAACCTCTTACCCTCCTCATTTCTACATGCAAGCAGGCTGTTGGCCTTCTTGGCCATGGCAGCAGGTTGGTTACACAGCTTCTGTGATGATATACTGACATTTTAAACTCAGTTACAGATTTCTTCCCCCTATTTGAAGCAAGACAACCTCTTCAAAACTAGGTCTGCTTGTTGTTCACATTTGGTCATGTGCAAATGCCTGCTGCTTGTTTGTGCAAACCTTGCTATGCTGGCTAAGTTATGTCTCTAATCTTTGTGACTTGCAGACTGTGAGAAAAACTTCCAGATTTTTTTCCGGTTGCTGATATATTTAAGATATTTAAATAACTTAGTGCTAAAAGCTGAGCTCCATGACCATGGTAGAAATATACACATTGTGACACTTACTTGCCTTCAATTACATTTCTAGACTTACTTCTCGTTCTATTACTTAATTCTACTTGAGACTAGTTGAAATCTGTTTATTATGGACTTCCCTTGACCTCATAACATTTTATTTTCTTGTTCCAAATGCCATATAATGTAAAGTCATTTGCCTTGTGAAGCTCTAAATATTTAACATCAAACATCATTACTTTTATTGATCTGCTGCTCTCAGAAAAAAAGTCAAGTTATTTTGACAAGATTTATTTTTCATAAAGCCAAACTGATTGGCATTAATAATGTATTATCTCCTAAATTTTATATTTATCAAGCTTTATATGATCTGTTCCACTCTTTTGATAGGTAGTAAAGGATGGCTGGCAGTTCCTGTCCACTGTATTAACTATTGGCTTTAACTTCCCCCTCTGTAATTTCCACCTCTTTTGCTGATTACTGAATATCAATATTAAGTGCCCAAGAGTTCATTCTCCATCATTTTGTAGCATTGAATGCATGTTTTATAAATCTATAGTTAAAAAATATTTTGACAATATTTGGGCTTGTGGTTTCAAACTGTTTTTTTCTGTACTGCTTGTCTCCTTGGCACTTCTGTTTTCAAAGTGTCTGTGGATATGGACTTTTCTCCCAGTTCCCATTAGCAAGAGCACCTGCATGCCTCTGCTTTTTACAGAACTTTATCCTTTGTACTGTTCTGGTACCACTGTCCCTCAGTCACTTCTTTCTCCCTCTTCTGTCCAGCCTGTAAATAGCTCCTGTGTTTTTCAGCTTAACCTATTTTCTTATCTTTTCACCTTCTTTGTGATGGATAAATATGTCTCTGCTAACTAGCTGTAATATTTTTCCTATAGTTTAATATAGACACCATACTCTCATCCATAGTGTTTGGTCCATCAGCTTTTCCATTTTTTTCTTCTCCCTCTCTGATACTGCATTTTTGTCCATCTTGTTGTTACATAACCTTGGCATCATGACTGATTCAAGTTTCTCCAAGACATGCATTTCTTTTTTGCAACACCTTGTGTAGTAACTAAGATGAATTATAAATCTTGTGTCCTTACCTCAGTGTCACAGTGTAGAGGGGCATTGGTATGTGTATGCCCTGGCCTTAAAGTCCCTATTCTGCCTTCTTCCTCCAGCTGGTTTCAGGCACTACATGTGGAAATTTTTGTGTATGTATTATTGCTCACCTGCATTGTTCCAGGGGAGCCAGCAGGTTTGTGCAGATAAATGATTCCAGGATACAGTATGGGCCCTTTTGGACTGAGGCTATATTTTGGAGTGCTTTGTACTCTCTTTAAGAGACATCTTTGCCAATTGAAAACAAAGAACAGCAGTAACCATTTATATAACACCATTAAATCCACCTGCAGTTCTGCAAACACAACTAATTATCCTGGGCAGCAGCTCTGTAAAAGCCCAGGTAAATATTATTTCATTTTACACATGAAAAGTAGGTTAGAGGTGCTAAAATCTTGCATGTGGCTTCAGGAAGAATTGTTTCCAGAAGCATATGAAAGTTCAGTCCTGTGTTCATCTGCTTTAATTTGCTAAAACAGTGATTTTGAGAGATAAACTATTACAGTTTGTGTTTACTACCTTGGATTGATTTTTTTTGTCAAGCAGGATGGATGGCTCAAGGTTAACACTGCAGCTGCTGGGCCTCTTCCAGTAGCTGAGTTAGCAGTATGGATTGCAGACACGTTCTCAATGCAGACTGATACAGGTCATCTTGGATCAGAAACTTGGGTTAATAACAGGAGAGGGCTGTAATTTACATAAACTTTCCCCTTGCACCAGTGATATCCCAGTGCACAACCTCAGCGTGGCTGTGTGATATTTCTGGTGTCGCTGTGCCTTTGCAAGTGAGAAGTGCAGCCAAACATCCTCTGTTTCTTGACTGTCCCCATCAGGATGTGCCCTGCAAGGGAGAAGGAGCAATCAGAGAAACAGGATGCAGAAAACTAGGGGCAGGAAACCCAAAACCTGTATTCTTTAATACGTAACAAAGAGAGCCATCTTTTCATGATAGTCTCTATGCTGATCATAAAACACCATCAGGCACTCACAGCTGTGTTTGCCAAGCCCAAGGAAATAAATTGCAGGATACTCACAGATCACACTGTCTGGCAGTGGCTGACAGATTCTTACTTTTTATGAGAAACATTTCACAGATGTACATGTACCTTACCTAATTTTGGAGAGAAGTGCAGATGTGGATTTAACATTCCCCTGCCCCTCCTTTACATATGGATATATGGTACTGCTCTTGAATTCAAAGTGACATTGATTCATTTCTTCCACCCTTTGTCTTCTTTTGCAGCTTACACCTTGGATGACGTTAACCTTCAAGGATATTTTGTCTATTCTTTTAATGACAAAACTGCTCCTAAGTATGGTCTCTACAGCTATATTGCAAATCAGTATGAAGCAAAGCCTTCACTGAGACATTACAGAGAAATAATTGGCAATAATGGTTTTCCTGGTCCTGAAACTCCTGAGTTGCTGTGTCCAGAAGAGGTTGCCTCATGTGCCAATTGCCACTTCTTCCGAACAAGAAAATCATTATTAGCCTTTATCTCTTTCGTATTTGTTGCATTTATTGTTACTATATTCTTCATTACTTACTACTCCAGGAGGGTGGAAAGACGGTATAAATAGAGCTCTTCTCCTTTGAATACATCACTCACTGTCCTTTTTCTTGCAATCTCTTGGGAAATTTGAAATAAAATGCACAATGCTGTGATTGCTTCAGCATTAGGAAGGCATTTACTTGGTACTGCTGGATATTGACATTGAGAAGCTATTGCTTGCATATGGCTTCCAGAAATCATTTTCTCTGTTGTAGTACCTTTGGTTTATAACCAGTCCTTGATTCCTGTGGTTGGAGTTGTTTCACAACTTTCCCTGGGACCTTTTGATGCTTTACCCTTCTTGGATTTCCCTTGCTGAACTGTACAGGTAAAAGTAGGTTTTGATAATGTGGTGTGATGGAAGAGTCTAAATGTCAAATTCTCCAAGACTGAGGTGAAACAAGAATTTGCTTTTCCAAATTAGGATTTAACACTGATGTTTCTTAACCAGACCTAGAACCTAACTGCAGCAGAGATCATGACTGAGAAGAAAGTGGAGGAGAATTGCAAAAAGCAGTGCCAGGGAAAGATTAACCCCTGTCCTAAAGCAGATGCAGGAGGAAGAACAGGGGGTAATGAGTCTGTACTGCTGGGAGCTCTTGGTAAGTCAGTAACTGGTACTGTGACTACGTCTGAGTTCAGGATGCCATTGGGGAACTTCAGTTAAAGGAACTGTGTCATTCTCAGGGGGGTAAAAAGCAGGGATATATACAGGGATTGCAGGGGTCCTGCCATCTACAGGAAAGAGATGAGAAGGGTGAAAGGGCTTCCCTTTGTTTTGCTCAGGGAAAAAAGGGTAAAGAGCAGGAACTGGGATGTCTTCACTGTCTCAGCTGGCAGAAAGCTGTTTGCCTGACCCTGTGCCTCTTGCCCTGTACCCAGGGACATGGCACAGCTGGGACATCCTTTTTCTGCACTTCTCACAGCTAGTTGAACTCAGCTGCCACTGCTGCTGCCCAGCCACTTACCTGCTGGAAACTTGTGACAACTTAGCAGGGATGGTCTCTGCGTGCTGTTTGTGTTGAGTGCAGAGTTTTCAAAAGGCAGCATTTTGGTGTAATAGTGCAGCACTTTATTGCTGCCAGGGTCTGGGACTGTGGAGCTGTTGGGCCAAACCTCTCACAGGTTGGCTGGAGGTTCTGCTTTGAGCAAGTGGACCTGGCAGCATTTGATCCCTAAGTATTACTGGATGTCTGAGGGCCTGTTTTTCTCTCAACAAGATGAAATAGTGGAATGTTAGCGCCGTTGTTTATTAGTAGAAATAGAGAATGGGAAAGAAACCTGTGTCATTTGCCTGCCTTGTGAATTGCTGCATTCAGAGGGTCCTCAGGGTAAAGCACTACGGTCATTTTTGTCTGGTCTCTAACTCTAGGCCTGCATTGCCTTCAGCTGTAATTGTATTTTTATTGTTATGTGAACAATGTCACTCACTGGAAAGAACATTTTAAAAGAAATGTGTGCTATGTTAATCAAGAATTATTTATCTACTAAGGCTGATTATGTTGTATTTAATGTGATGTTTATCTACTAGATTACTAGAAGATGACTAAATAACCTCCCAGGATTCTTTTCAACCTGATCACTCTATGATTCTATACTGTATATTAAAACTTACATATGAAATATGATTTTAATTTGTAATTTAAGATTATATTTTTTCTTACATAACGTATAGAAAAAAAAATTACTGTCTTCTCATATGATTAATATATTTTTGTTCCAGTTCTAGTCTGTAAATGGTCTCTCTTTGCAATTATGTATATTTTGGTATTGAGATTGAGGTGCACATTTCAGGGTAAGTGATGAAGTATTAAAAATACGTGTAAAAATTATTTATAGACTGATAGGACTAGAAGAGGATAGGATAGAAGAGAACATTTCAAACTGCTGTGTATTTATGTGTTGGTGCCTGGTGCACTGAGGATTATGAAGAAATAGCTCTCCCTGAGTGTATGAAATGTGGAATGGCTTTTCCCTGGCACGGCAGTGAATCACCATGCAATACGTTATGCCAGCTGCCAGATGCCTTTGCAGCACGTAACAAAAAATGGCATTCATTTAGCACAAGCTGCACCCAGCTCATGCCCAGCTTGTGTGTTCTGTATGCCTGTGTGTCTGTGTTTGTGTGTGTTTTGCTGTTGGTCAAATGTGGGGGCCTGATGTTCTGAGGAGCCAGGTGTAGCTGGGTTGTACCTGCCCCCCTGGGTTTGAGGGGGCTCAGGGGGCCTGGACAGGGCAAATCCAGAAGAGCACAGGTGCCATGGACACTGTGCTGATGGAGACTGGTCTGACCTGATGCTTCATGAGCAGTTCCCATCCATCCAGCTGCTGCTGGGAGCTGTGGGATGGCCCAGGCACAGCACAATGTGTGAAACATCGGTCCCGGCACGGAGGAGACACGGCAGGCTCTTCCCATAGAGGCTGGGTGATATGTAACCACTGACAGGCAGATGGCACCAGCTGGATAGCTAATTTGTAGGTAAACTGGGAT
The DNA here is from genome assembly GCF_028018845.1 of Melospiza georgiana. Taxonomy (NCBI): domain Eukaryota; kingdom Metazoa; phylum Chordata; class Aves; order Passeriformes; family Passerellidae; genus Melospiza; species Melospiza georgiana. Next base: position 59,265,090 of record NC_080431.1, on the reverse strand, counting down.
TTGTTGCTGTGTGATCATATCCACTCATGGAGCCATGACCCATGGAGCTAACACAGCCTTTGGCATAGTTGTCTTCAGAAGAGGTTTTAAATATCACTGCAGAGCACAGCTGGCTTGAGCAGGGCACACTGGTTGCCAAAGCCTTCTCCAAAGTGTCCTGCCTGTGGTGCTGCTGGGCCAGTGAATTGCACAATGATGGGCTGTTCTGATGGAGACAATGGTATGGTTTTGCCTTTGGAATCTGCTTTATTTTATGTAATCTGGGACAGTGCAAGTTTCCTATCATTTGTCTTGAAAAAAATCACTCTTCAGTAATAACAAGGAACCCCATGAATAGGCAAAGATGGAATACCTGTCCAAGGTGTGCTTATGCAAACTGATCTGGCAATCACCTCCTTTGGTCCTGCTGTAGGGCACTTGCTGCCTTGGATGCTCACATGAGAGCAGTGATCTGGCTCTCCCAAACCAATCTGTGCATCCTGAGCAGAAATGCAGGCAGCAGGAAGGACTTGGAGCAGAGGGGGCTCCCTACTCAGGCTGCAGAGATGGCTTGGTGGTAGCTGGTGGTTTGTTTCCTCAAGAGCAACAAGGCTCAGCATGCTCAACTTGCGGTTTTTTAGGTACACTGCTTTCTTGATTTTTAACTGTGTTTATAGAATGAAATGTTGTTGCCAGTTTACTCAGTGCTCCAGATTAAACATTCTATCTGTTCAAAATATTTTTATGACACGTGTGCAAAACTTCTGGTTTATTTCTTGAAAAGATTGTGCAGAGTGACTGTGGGAGGGATGTCTTTGCTAAATGACCGGATGAAAGTTATATTGTTTTTATAACAATCGCAGAAGTGAAATAAAGATACTGAATGTAACAAATTGTAACGTGATCTTACTGTTTAATCTGTCCAGTTTTTTCGCCTGCAGCATGAAGTACAGAGCATCTCAGGAGAGGCTATTGTGATAACTCTGCAAGGAGTTTGTGTTGTTTGTTTTTCCAGTGACACAGAAATAACTCTAGCTTTTGTTGGAGATTTCTGGGGCCTGTGGCTAAACAGATGTTTTTCCAGCAGACCTAGGAGTTTGGAGGCTTTTTGTTATTTGAGAGGTTTTTTTATTATTATTTTTTAAAGTGACTGTTGCTATTTAGAAGATCTGTGGAAGTAACCATACCAATTTAAGAGTGCTTTAGTGCAATATCTTATTCCATAGTAACACTGCAGTAAATTTGAAAACTCTTCTATTCCAGTAGAGTTACTCCCAGGCTTCAGGGATTCTGTCAGCATAGTTCAGCACTGAGCAGTCTGTTTGTGGCATCGTTGTTAAACATCCTAAGGAAAGTAAATGTCAAGATGAAGGGAAGTGGGAGCAGAACAGACAAACCCAGAGAACAGAAGAGGGGCCATACAAGCCTCAGCATGTTTAAACACGCAATTTGCCCTTTTCTCCTTGTATTATATGTGTTGCTTTCAAGTCACTTAGAAAACTTGATCTGTTCATTCTGCTTCCAGAGACGGCTGAGGTGAAAATTTCCCTATTCAGGGTAAAGAAGTCAATTCTAGGTGCTAGACTTTAGCTTTGGCAAGGAAAGTTCAATCTTGTTCCTTTTTTGCTTGAGGAAAGCCAAGAAAAAGAGACATGGAAAAGAAAAAGGAAAGCTCTTCCTGTCTTTGATGTGCCACTCATTAATTGCCAAACCACCGTTCCTCAGCCCTCTCAAGGCTATGGCTGGTGCAGGCTTGTTAAGCCCACCCTTCTTGTTAAGCCCACTCTTTATAAGAGATTGGAAAAAGGGAATAATGAGGTGAGAAGAAGGTGTCAGGGCCTAGTGTATCAGAGTCTTTTACTTTGCTTCATGAGTTGAACAGAAGCACCACTGTCGAGCAGTTCTGAGAAAAATTAAAACTTTTAAGAAATCAGAAAGTTGAAATAACAGCAGCATGCAGCCAGGATGCTTGTGGGTGCTGACATTTCTCTGGCTATTACTTTGTGATGCTTTCTGTGTTTCTGAAGGAGTAGCAAAAGCACCAGTGAGGCAGAGAGAAGCCAGGGAAAATGCTAACAAAATAGGGCAGAAAAGCCACAGGCACAAGCAGATGTGAAGTTCCTCATCCTGGGAGCTGAGTGTGCAGTCCCCTGCTATGGGGATGTGCCATGGGACTTGGAATATTCTTTGTTAAAAAATATTTTTTTCCATATTTCCCATATTTCTCCCTCAGTGATATCCCTCCTTCATGAGGAATTACACCTCCTACATGAGGAATTTAACTGCCAGAAGCCTTTGTCTTGTCACAAGAATTACTCACAACATGGTGAAGCCACATTATCTGATCCCAGCTCTCCTGAGGTGATCCAAATCTGGCCCAGGTCCCAGGAGACCCATGGGAGTCTGAGGTGAAGGAGGGGTGGTCAGTCACCAGCCCTGAGCAAAGCAGTGGGAATTACAGCAGTGCTGTTTTCCAAATGCTGCAAGTTCACAGCGAGTGGGATTCATTTCTGTCTTAGTTCTTTTCTGTTAGCGGAAACAGTTTCTTCATTACTAAGAGTAACACACAAAACCCCTTTTGCGGGTTTTTGGTTGGTTGGTTTGTTTGCTTGTTTTTATGTTCATCTGTTTTTTATTTTTTTTTTTTTATGGGAAAGGGTGAGTTTTAATATTTCTGTAATCTGGGATGTATGATGGACTTCTCCCTGATGTTTTTTTATGGCATCAGTCCTTGTATGGGAGGAGAGCACCTTGGTAGTGACTTCTCAGTCCCACCTGTTTGGTTCTCAGGAGCTTCCATGCCAGAGCTTCCCTTGGGGCTGCACTTCCAAGCTGGAGCAACACTCCCAAGTGGGACATGTGCTGGGGCCTGGAGGAAAAGCAGGGCCAAGGGCATGTCCTGGTTGGAGATCCTGGCTGAAGTGGTGGTTTGGCTCTGGGTACTGAGCTGGCCAGTGCATGGCTGCTTTCTGCATTCAGGGCTCTGCAGAAAGCCCTCAGCAGCTCTGTAAACCAGCAGGGCTGCACAAACACAGCACCTGACCCAAGAAATCTGGTTTTCCTCCTGCCAGAGGAAGCTGTGAATTGGCTGAGTGTTCAGTTCAAGAGGTGTAATGGTATAAACTACCTGCACTGTAAAGTTTTACGAGGTGACAAAGTTTTGTAGTCTGGCAATAGTGCAGTGAGCTGGAGACCGTAGGGTGCCCTGCCAGGAAAGAGAGGGGAGCAATAAGGTGAGGAGGGCTTCCTAGCAGGCTGCATCCTCTCTGGGCAGCCTGGAGCCTGAAGAGAGTCTGAAGGCTGCTCCTTCAGTCTGGGGCATGCATGGCCCAGGCACTTAGTGCTGGGTGAAGAATGGGGCAGAACAAGCTCCAGCTCTCTCATCACCCTTCTTCCCCCTTTGGGCACATACTTATATACACTTGGGCTATGAAATGGGGACCTAAATACCAAGGTGTGACAGAGGTATGTCAAGGTGTGTCACTTACTTAGAAGGCAAAATGCCATTTACAGGCCTTACAGACTTTTTGTCAATAGTTTTCACTTTGCAGCAACCCTTCTGCCTCCCCCTCTCCGCTAGGATTAGATGGGTCTTATTTCCAAAAGCTAAGAAAATAAGTGCTCATAAAGGAAACTGCCAGTGATGCAGCCACCTCTCCCAGCACTTGCTGAGCTTTTAAGTCCAATTCTGATGCAAGTTTGTGAAATTTATAGGCATTTGTAACTCATTTATCTGCCACATTGCTGCGAGATCTGTGAACGGATATTGCCTTTCCTTGCACCTCACAGCAGGAGGCGGTGGGGTCCTGCTCTTGGCAGCACGTGGTTGCTCCTGCTTGGTATTCACGGGCATATTCCTCTGGCTGATGATATATTATTATTGGGCTGGAAGAAAAATAATGCAACCAAGCTCTTATTATTTTCTCCTTTTATCTGTTTAGTCATATTAATGTGGGATCATCGTTACATAAATGAGCAGGAGATGCAGTCAAGGACATGTTCATTTTTAAAGTCCTCCAATGCTCTTGTACTTCAGTCATTCATCTTCTGTCTTTAATTACAGCAAGTGATCTCAGAGGCACTTAAAAGATTAAATTACTCAATTATTTGAAAAATCTAAATGCAATAACTGTATCTTTTTGCTGATAAATACCAGCCATTGCTGGAAAAGGTTGCCCAAGGCAAAATATATTGGGAGGCCAAGGAGGCCATATTGCATTTTGCCTTAACCCAGTGATACCCTTTTAATTTTCATCATTTACAACCTTTATTTTTATTTGTATTGATAGTAACCACAAACTTTTCCATTGCTGTTCCGATGAATGTCACTGTCCAACACTTTACAAGTGTCCTGGCACCTCCTTGCCTGTGGAGAGAAGGACATGAGGACAATCATAGGTTAAAAAGGCAGGGTATCAGCATGGCCAGGCAGTGAACCCCATCCAAGGCAATGCTTGTGGATGGGGGATGGTTCAGTGTTTGGGAAGGGGATGTAATTAAAACACATCCCCGAGGTGGTGGCTTGCTCCATGATGAGGTGGGTGGGTTCCCTGTTGGCAAAGGTGAGCATCCGTGCTGTGCTAGTGGGCAGGCTGGCTTGGGCTCCCCAGCCTTGTAGGAAACAGGAAAGAGGGACAAAAACTGGCTCTGAGATGGTGTTCTGGGTGTCCCGTGGCCACAGAGGTAGCTGTTGATGTGCCCTGCATGTTGGCATTGCTGCCAATGCTGCATCAATGCATCTGCAGCAGCACAGTTTGTCCTTCCTGACCAGCAGCCCCATTGCTCACTTAGGATCCAGAAGTACAACCACTGCACAATGGGAAGCCTTTCCTAAACAATTTTTTTTGGCCTCTTTTGCAAAGCAACAGATGGGGTTGAGCCCAGTTCTGGGAGCCTGGCTAAGGCACTTGTGTGATCTCTTCTCCCTGGGCCAGGAGAAAAGGAACACGACTCTTCAGGGAAAGAGAAATCCAGGGTAAAGAGTTAAAATCCTGTACGTTCTCTTCATAGGTCCAATTCTGAGTTCCTGTCCTACTGGGCACCAGACAACACTGGGCAAAATACCAGAGCAGCCATGAACACAGAGTGCTCTGCACTTTGGCCATGGTGGGCTCCTTTCTCATGCTGGTTGGCCAGCAGTGAGGCACAGGTGTGGGGTTTTGGTGTTGATAAAAACTTCCTGCTTTGGACTACCTCTAAAATGAAAGAGTCTGGGAGCAAAAGAAGGACTCACTGTTTGTTGTCAAGGCAGACCAGCTGTGGTTTCATGTCCTGCTGCCATGAAGAGCAGGCCTGGCTGGTGTTAGCAGGGAGCAGTGGGGTGGCCACGTGGGCTGGCAGACCCTGGGTGGGTGTGGGGGTCAGGCTGCCCTCAGCCAGCGTCTGTCCCACATGCATGGGGGCTGGGGCACTGCTGGCCCACAGATGCTGCTGCTGAGAGGGTTACTGTCCTCTGCTCCACCACCTGTGGTTCCCACGTTTATTTAATTAAAAATAAAAAGAAAAAAAAAAAGAGTAAGTAATTCAATACACATCCTCTCAAGGAACAGCAGTCATTCCAGCAAGGAGCAGGCCAGTGGTCTGGGGAAGGACAGATGGCCCTGCAGCTAATTTGCTCCCATAAATCGCAAGCTGTTGCAAATCCTCCCTGCAGTAAATGCTGGCTCTGTGTTTGTTGCCATGTGGAGCTGGGAGCTGCTATGAGCAGGAGATAGAGCAGAATCTGTAGTTTTAGGCTTCCCTTGTGTCTTTTACAGAATTTAGCATTTTGGTTAAGAAATAAGCTGTAATCCTGTAGCTGGCTGCCAGCAGAGCTCCATGCAATGGCTCTTGCATAAGAACCAGTTATTTTCTTGTTGAAGCTCCAGCACAGCCAGGAGCTCATCCTGTGCCCTTGCAAACTGCTGCTGAGGACGTACACACTGGAGTTCAAGTCTCTGCAGTTCACTGCCTTTAGCCTCTCCATCTTGCAGGATTCTCATCCCTGGGAGAGGATCAAAAGGCCCAGCTTGTCATTGCAGTGGGACAGGGGCTTATGGTTATTTTCGTGATCTGGCCTCCCTGATGAGAAGCAGAGAGACTCCTCACCCTGGTGTTTTATCCCTATTGTGGGACACAGGACATTCTGTACTCAAGCCCTGGCAGGCTGGCCATGACTGACTCACTGTTGCACCTGGAGCTGGGAGCACCTGGCCATGGTCACCCTGCCTTAAAGGGTGTGTCCTCCTGTGCATCCTGGGCTGGGTTAGAAGGCAGACATGCAAGGACTGAGTGAGACAGAGGGCATGCTGGCCTCAAGGACTGGGCTCAGACAGTGGAAAAGAGCAGTGGAATATAACTACCTGTGGGAGGACAGTACTTGGGATAGAGATCCTTGTTTCAGAGTCGAAGGCATGGAAGCAGCTAACTGTCCAGGTTACCTTTTGTGCAAGAGATGCTGACCTCTGTCAGAGGCATAGAGGCTGTGGTGTCTGGGACCTGCTGTGGGGTTAGGGAGGGTAACTCCCCAACATCAGCCTATGTAGGACAGGGAAATAGTTCTCTGCAGTGTTGTGACATTTTCTCTCATTTACTCATTAACCCGGACCTATTGCTCTGGCCTGCGTTTGCCCTTGAGTTCCACATGTCCTTGTGTTTGCTGAGCAGAGTCTTGCACAATGGAGCAGGGCAGCCTGCAGTTGCACAGTGGGTTCTGCTCTGCATCCATTGCTGCTTAGGGGGACTTGTTGGCTTTCTACATTGTATTCCTGAGTGGCCCAGGATATTGAGGGTCACAATTTAAAATGTACATTTTAGAAAAATCCAAACAGCTACCTCTTTATGAATCTGTGGCTTGATGCTTGATGTGTAACTGCATTGTAACAATAGTCTGCCTGGTCTAGCACCCATCCAAATGAAGCCCAGGTGCAGCTGTGGCTGACACACATCTGGCAAGGAGACCGTGACATGATCATGCTGAAGTCCCATGGGATTGTGAGTGGGTCATGCTGCTTTCTGCCTGGCAAAGTCTGTGTTCACTCCCCAGCATTTTCACATCATGACTGAGCTGGAGCAGCAGGATGTGTTTTCATCCTCTCCTATCTGACTGGCAGGCTCCAGCAGTCTTCTGGATATTTATTCCAATATTTTCACCTCACAGTCATCTCAGGGTGCTCAGCCTGTGCTCTCATCTAACAGCCACCAGCCACTTCAGAGAGCAGCACCTCTTAGGCCTGCCAAAATCCTCTGAGGGTGACGCTGATTCTGCAGTGTAAATGCATCAAGCAGAGGGACTGCCCTGCTCGTGACTCCTGCAATGTGTTGTAGAGAGGACAGGCACCCAAGAATTCAACACTACAAAGTCTGTGCATACCAGGAGCTGAAACATCAGTGCTGCTAAGGTTAAGGCAACCTCATTGCCCTGAGATTGCTGCAGTGGCTGGGAGGGAGAAATGGGAATGAGAGCACATGACATACAGCGTTTTTTTGCAAGAAAGGATGGACTTACACAGCTGACCATCTCTGCTGTGGCAGACACTTAGGAAAAAATGTGTCTTTTCAATCCAAATTTTAATACAGAGCTTTCTCTGAATGAAGGGACATAAAGGCTTATCCCCTCCTAGATGGTCTCTCACAGTTGACTGTGCTCAGCACCCTGTTTTCTGAAACTCTGCTTCTTTTAGTAAGCCAAGAGAGAGTTGGAGTGATATAGGCACATGATGTGCTTAGAGCTGCAGTAGAGTTCATTTTCTTTTTGCAGTGCTGTGCTTTGGATTCAGGATGGGAATAATGTTGGTAATACAGTGATGTTTTGGCTATTGTTAAGTAGTGCTCACCCTAAGTCAAAGGCTTTTCAGCTTCCCATGCTCTGCCGGTGAGGAGCTGCAGAAGAAGCTGGGAGGGAGCATGGCCAGGACAGCTGTGCCGAACTGGCCAAAGGGATATTCTTGGAATGGATATGGAATGGATATTCCATACCATAGAACATCATGACCAGTGTATAAACTGGGGGAGTTGGCTGGGGGGGGACAATTGTTTTTCAGGGATGGGCTGGGCATTGGGCAGTGAGTGGTGAGCAACTGTATTGTGCATCATTTGAGTTTCTTGGATTTTATTCCTCTCTTTTTTACCTCCTTGTTTTTGTTGTTGTTGTAATAGCAATGATAACAATTATAACAATAACAATTAGTAACAACAACAACAACAACAATAATAATAATTTTGCTTTCGTTCCATTATTAAACTGTTGTTAACTCATAGGTTTTACCTCTTTCTGATTCGCTTCCCTGTCCCTCCAGGTGGAAGGATAGAGAGAGGGCGTTGTACCAGCTGGGGTTATACCACAACACTCATCCAAAGGAACCTTTAATTCATCTGTAGAATGTGTATGAAAAACCACAGAAGTCACTATCATGCCACTATACCTTTTTTGCAGTGGCTGAATAGATTTGAGATGGCTGATGTCTTGACAATGTGAACCCAGCACTCACCCAGCTCCTGTGAGCCTAGACCTAAATTATTGACAAGAACACAGATGCAGAAACATGGCTGAATTTGGAAAACAGTCTTTGCCATGAAGCTCGTGTATACATAAGGATACTACAGGCTAAGTATAATGGACAACAATATAATTTTGAGCCTGCAGTTGTTACCCAAGTGCCACCCCAGAACAGTTTTGTGTATAGGAGGTTGCAATAAAGAAATCAAGGGCTTAAATTCAGCATTTCTTGAGCCAGTGGATGAAAAAAGAGCACAAAGAAACACGATTCTTTAGTGTATGCAAATTTATTCAACTCTGAAATTATTTATTTACAACTAATGACTGATACCAACTGATGAGGTAAAAATATGAGGTATTGATATGAGTATAACATTTAAAAATGCAATTATCATAATGTAACAATACAAAATACTGTGGTAGCTGAATGGTAGACATGGCATAACGTGCATTTTGAAGAAATCTTATATCAACAATACATGGCTTGGAGATGCCAGAAGCTCATGACAGAGCTTTTGCAAGGGCAGGAGAACAACCCTACCTTGCTAAGGATGGCAGATGGCACAGGGCCTCTTCCAGCTGAGCAACGACTTGTGAGACAGGATAAAACCACTGTCCAGGTTTTCCCTTCTTTTCCTTAGGACATTATTTATTGCCAGACACTGCCATTCCCAGGGCTAGAAATTCTGTGCCTGTTAGTGCTGAGGCACCGCTGTATTTATTTATGTAAACTAATGTAGCAGAAGTACTCTAATTGCTCATGTTTTGGAAAACGGCCGGCATGAAATCTGCTGCCATGGCCACAGGCGTCTGGGAGGAGGTGCTGCTTTCTGGAATGGCATTCCCAGCTGGGGAGGCACTGTTTGCTCCTGGGAAGGCTGAGCCTGGGCAGTGGGGGTGCCCTGCAGCCAGCGGGTGACTGCCAGACCCCACTACGGCCACGTAACAGCCCCGTGAGTGCTCCCCTGTCTGCAGGACTTAAAGCTCATGGTAGTTGCACATTGCAACTATTGTTGGCCATCAATTTGAGGCAGGAGCTCCCAGGCAGCCAACATCCCTGATCCCAGCACTTGCACAACAAAACATGAGTGACACAGATCATGGGTGAAGATGACAGTGACTTTTTTTGGAGTCCTGCTCCTTCATAAGCATTGTGGGTCACCTTGGGTCACCCTGGGCACGCTGAGCTCCCACAGGTGTGCTGCCTCAGTTCGCAGCGCTGTCCCCTGCCAGCACAGCCCCCGTGTGTGTGCACGATGGCACCTGGGGTCATGCTCTAGCAGCTGTCACCAAACACAATCCACTGCACAGCTCCTACACCTGGGGAACGTTCAAATCTCTGACTTTGAAGGGACTTCCTCATTCATTGAATTGGGGCACAAAGCTGTAGCTTCACATAGGAAATGCATCCTGCTTAATCCACCTCATACTAATCTTTCTGGATTTTGCTGGAAGGACTGAGCTGAAACACTGGCTGTGAGTGACTCTGCTGGTTTATGCAGCAATAAATAAAGTCTAAGTGAACAAATGCGATTAATGAAGAACAGTATTAAGAGGCTTGTACATTCTTACTGAGTCATAGATGTAATAACATTTTGGTCGTAGGTTAGTTAAAAACAAAATGGAACCCTGCCTTAAAGGCAATGTCGACTAATTATTATTATTACTTTTAAAGCATTCTTCCATTAGCAAAATAATAGGTCCCTGAAAATGAAATTATATAATAGGCTTAAATGGCTCCTACTCCTCATAGTCCTAATCCTGCTCCCACCAATGCCTCCAGAGGTGGGATCATGCAGAACAGTGCAATATAAGATGAAAATACTTGCTGTTACTATAAAAGCAATCTTTCCAAGAATAGCATTTATGTAGTCTTTTAAATCTCCAAGATGTGTTTAAAATCTTAAAAAAGCATAGTTATTTGTATAGTAAGAATATTAAAAGGCATGGTGTTCATCTGCATGTCTTTGTGTCCACTGGATGTGGAAAACCTGCTTTGGATTAGCTATCTCTATGGGAGAAGGAAAGAACACAGAAACACTCAGAACCTAGACAAAATGCTTACCAAAAAAATTAATTTACAGCTTAATAAGTTACCAGTCTTGATTTCAGCCATCTCAGGACACACAGCATTACCTTGTGCTGTCCGAGGATGAGCAGTTACCTGGAACACTGCACACAGTGAGGTCTCTACTGACAGACACCAGTCATTTAAGGCAACAGGTAAGTTTTCAACACCTTCTGCTAAAAGTCACAATTCTGCAGCTGAACATAAATGGCCTCCACAATGTCTGTCTCAGATGCATCTCCATGTATTTTATTTGGTGAGACTGATTCCCTCCTCATTATTTTTAAATGCACTGTAACCTCCTTCTTCCTTAGTTCCTGTAATGCTTCCTACATCTATTTCTAGGTACCTTCTCATAGCACACACAAACACAAAACACATTTGGGAACAGGCGTTTGTTACCACGCGAATTAGGCCTGGTAGCTCTGTGACAACAGCAAACACAGCTTATGTAGCAGTGACACACTGAGAAACAAGTGACAGGTCCACTTAAGGTCCAACTGATGCAAGTGATTTGCACTGAGTTATATACAAAATAATTAATTTATACATATACATATATATAGATAGAATATAGATAAATATATACATACTGTACATTATTTATTTACAATTAAAATATGCTTCTTAGAAGCCTTTAAATACCAGAGTTATGTAACATACAAGTAATGGCAATAATCTGTTTTTAAAGTAATAAAAGCTCTCTGAAGAAATGTTTAGTTCAAGAATAAAAATTAATACATAGTGGATGCAGGGGAAGGGGGAAGGTGAAGTCTCCAGAATAAAAAAACTTTCCTATAAAATTTCTTTTTCAGCTTTGTACAGATCCAGGTCTGGTCAGATTTATGCAGCTTAAATCAGACCTTTACTTTCAGTATTCCTGTTCCCTGCCAGACCCTGATTTATGCTCACATGCTCCCAGGAACACTTCCTCAGATTTTTGTTTCTGGTCCCTCAGCAATCAGAGGTTGAAATGAGTTTCTGATCCTGGCAACTTCTGCTGCACACAGATGTCCAAAGCCTTTGTTGTACCACTCTGGGGAATGTCCTCTGAAGAAATGAAAAGAGAATTATTGAGAAACTCAACTACTCAAGAAACATGCCCCACAGAAACGTGCTTGCCATGCTTCTTGCTCCCCATTGCCCACGGTGGTGGTGACCATTCAAATACTTGTCTTTTCAAGTGTACCTCGAAGTTCTCCCTTGCAGTAATCAAATGAGCAGATTCTGTTTCTAAGATCACAATCTATCAGTGGTGGGCACTGAGTGGAGAGAAGACTGCAGGAACACTCTGAAGCAGCAAAGCTAATCTAACCCTGCCCTCTGCTCCCAGCATCTGAGCTTGAGGGTTTTGTCCTGCTGAATGGCCATTGCCTTGTGCAGGTGGGATACTTACTTGAGGTCAATCCTGCAGATGTGGGTCAGCCTGGCTTTCCCTGAGCCACAGGGCTCTATCAAGTACTGGGAGTCCATGACGATGGCTCGCACAGCTCCCATGAGAGGAGCCTCTTCATGCTCCACAGAGATGGCGACCAGCATGCACATCCCCTTGGGCAAATCCGTCCTCCATGTCCTGCAGGGATGGATCAAAGACCGATTCACCTTAGCAATGAAACTTTTGGGCCCATGAGTAAGAACCAGAACTGAAGTTACAGTCTCCTTGTGTGCTCATCCTTGTTGCCTGCGATGCCAGTGGGCTGTCCTAGGAGTCCCTGGTAGAGTTTCATGGCTGTGTGGAATAGCCACCCATCTGTGTGGCTCCAGGTGGAGAAATTTTGCTTCTCCACAGGAGCATTTTGTAGCCATCAGTATTCTAGGGCATGATAGAGCCTTTTGCAGTCAGACAAGTTTTGGAAAGGAGAAAGACCAAGGGTAAGCCATCCAGCAAAAGCTGAAACTGTGCATTGCACCCATGCAGGCTTACAGAAAAAGAAATGCAGTTCAGTACAGCGGAAGTCCTCACTAATACCCAGAATATGTTTCAAGGGTGTCTGAATTAAAAACAAAATGTCCTTCCATTTCTTTCCCAGGTTTCTAGCCTCTCTAACATGCTGGAGAAGTTTTCCATCAAGTTCAAGATTTCTAGACTTAAATACTTTTTTTTTTTGTTGTTCTGTAAGCATTCTCCACATACCCTCGTGTCTCACATCTTTCTCATCTGCACTCAATCTGAGAGGATAGGACTGTGCTCTTTCCTATGCTGTGGGGAAAAAAGAGAAATTCCCACTGTGCTGTGTAACATTCATCATCCTGCTGTGGATTGTCTGAGACAGGGATTATGCTGCCTTGGGAAGTATCATATTTTAGCAGGTAAGCTGCTTTCAAGGACTGTTGAAGGTTGGACCTCAGCAGATAATTTTAACATTTTGCATTTTTTTTACATGAAACTGAGCTATTATTCAAGACACTACAGGAAGATACTGACCAGAAGGTTTTACATGTGCTTGGGCATTAAAAAATTTGATGAGCTGTTTTGGCAGATGAAACATATGGGAGAAGGAAATCACAGCTGAGATCCAGTATGAGAAATGCTGAACCACCTCCTGCAAGTGCCTGCACAGTGTTTAGATGTGCCCACATAATTTTGGTAACTATCCAGCACTCCCTGGGCCATTTGGGAAGTGGAAAGTTCTCTGTCCCAGAGATTTCAGAAGACTTTGGTTTCCTGTTCCCAGTCATATGGATTTAGGCCAGTTTCAGCAGTTCTTTAAATACCTTACAGTAGTAGAATCATGGCACCTAACTCACCAAAATGCTGTCATACTTAATGAACATTAAACACTTGTGGATTCTTTAATAAAAGTGATGCCTGTGCAGGGCAGCTGAGAGCTGTGTCATATCCCAGGCATATGAAACATTTCTCCTCTTACCATCAGAGTCTTCTCTAGGCAGCCTAATCCCCTTGTTATGACTGTCACATTGGAAAAAAAAGGGAACAACTAAGTTGATCCTTTCACAGCCCAAAGTTTGACTGAGAAGGAGAAAATTGCCATCTGTTAAAATATATTTATTCATGTCCCCAGAGGTGTATTATAATTTCACTGTTCACTTCCCACCAATCATAAGGTATCAAATTGTCTGCGGTATTGCTGGGTAACCTTGCTCTAGACTTAATGATATCAATCAAAAGAGATAAACAACAGAATCTGACAGATCTGCCTGATGGCTGTTTCCAGCCCTTAAGAACCCACCAGGATTCATTTTTATGATATGTATTTCAGTCCTTGGGGGTCATTCTGCCTGGGTCAGTGAAAAGAATGAGAACTTGATAGCAGGATTTTCCTTTAACTGATGTGGCTGCACAGCAGGTCTTTAAAGAACATAAACCACCAGGAAACCTAATAGTGAACTAAGTGGCAAATGAGAGGACCAAATTACGGCCGTCAGAACCTCCCCGCCGCTCGCAGGCCATCTTCCCGGTGCCATGCACAGGGCCAAATTTATCACTGGCTCAAGCTAATGACATCATATAAGAAGACTATTTATAAAATAATGATAGATACATAATTATATAAAATATATAATAGATATTTGATTATAAAGTAGTTAATTTAGCCCAGTATACTGTGGTAAGGCAAAGGAAATAGAGTAATGGGAGAACTGGTTACAGAAAGCATTTTTTAAATCTTCCCCTAAGAGTTCCAATAAGTCTTCCCTTATACCAACAATATCTGCATGTTGTCATCTTTTAAGAGACTACTAAAGTTCATAAAAGGGATGTACTTTCGTAATTATATTTTATTTGACCCATCTTTTTCCTTCAATCTTCATTCCCTTTAATACAATTCTGACTCCCTGTACTCCTTCCTTTGTCAAAACTGCTTTGTATTTCTCTAGCACATCATTTCAATCAAAGAAAGCAGGGACCAAAAGCAGGAATGCACAAAATCGTCCTACAATAAATAACTGTAGGATTGACCCTGTTAGTGAAATATGTCAGCAGCTCCACAATAGCTCCTAGCAAGCAAAGGCCTGGATTTCAAAGACAGAAGAGGGTTTTTTTTTACTGCTCTGTACAGGCAGATAGACAATGGCAAAACTGGGATTGAATGTAGAATATTGATACACAGCTATACATTTATTTGAGAGAAGTCATCCCCTGGAAGAGAGAATACAAATCTACTGCCTCTTTCTGTTCATTTCCACACTAGGATTTTTATGGATCAGCATTTCTTCATTTACAAAGACTCTAACTGAAAATTTAAGATAATAACTTATATAGACACTGTATAACAGACTTAGCTTAAAAGCACCACTATCTTCTCTTCTAAACATTTGGCTCTTAAACATCAAACATTCCCTAGAGAACAGCAAAAGCAGCGTAAAAAACAATTGGGTTCTATTTGCACTGTTTTGACAACAAACAAAGCTGAGAGAGAAGAGCAGCTATTATCAGACATCTGTTCTGAGGAAGAAATTATATTTATGGCCTCAGGAGTATGTGCTGCTCAAATTACATCAGAGAAAAGGTCAGCATGCTGTAGGTGTATGACTAATTCAGTTTGAGAAATCAGCGCTGCTGCCCAGAAGTAGAGTTCCTGGAGAGCAATTACACAGATGTGAAGGCTGAGATAAATCCAGATCTTCTTTATGCACTGCAGGAGGCAAAGGTACCAGAGAACCACCCTCAGCTTACCTGAGAACAACAAAGTCTCGGACGGGGTGAGGAGCCATGGTGTTCAAAACATACTGGTAAACTTCTGTCTGCTTGTCCAGGCTCTCCACCACCTTCCACTGCAGGAAGTCCTCGTCCCAGAGGTGACGTTCTCTCAGCACTCGGTTCAGGACAACTGATGGGGGGGCTTCAACTTCAACTGAGGCTTTCCAAAGCCTTAGTGGGTTCCCATCCCCAACCTGGAGTGACCAAGAACACAAACCCCGGTAATTTACATGCCTGTGTTCAGCAGATGATAACTGAGGACAAAATCTCAATGTGTGTGTCTGAGTTCAGCTTAAGAGCATTCATATTTCCCTGCTAATCATTACTATTACTGCTATTGCTGCTGCTCTACTAGTCCTGGATGGAAATCTGAAGTGATTCATTACTCTGCTGTCACAACAGAATATATCTGGACTAGTTCCCATAGTGCCAGTGAGGTTCTTCATTACTTCTGGTGTGACAGACACTTTTCCAAGCCCAGACATCCTAAGTTTAATGATGAAAATGTGTCTGCAGAAATAAAAAGAGATGAAACTGAAACCCTGGGCTGAAATAAAGCAACTGCCTTAGGCAATCTTGTACACTTCCTGGGACTGAGGGTCCATGAACCCTCCTGGTTAATTCTGGGGGGTCAGAACATACTTTGATTCAGTTATGTGTCAGGTACACAGATGTTTTCTCCTCAAAATAGCTGCAAGGGAGGTGTTGGGAAAACGCCTTTCAAAGAGCACAGACTATTTGCTAACTCCTTCTTGCTCACTGATCCTGTTTCTTGGAACACCTCCACAGCTTATAGTAAGGGGAACAGAAAGTGCTGGGCTATGCACAAAGTGAATATCCTAGATTGCACACATCCAGCTTTTCTGCATGGTTTTAGGCAGCAAACAAGTTAACTGCAATCACTGGATCTTGCAAGCCCTGCTTTTCTAACCCTTCCCTACCCTACCGTTCTCATATAGCAATGTGAGTACTTTGGAAACCTCTAGTACCTCCCGTACACCCAGGGAGGATTGTTTCCCCAGAAACCCACCTTCCTGACCTCCCACCTTAAATTATTTCATGTTGTTAATTCTTTCTCCCCAAAGCTTTCAGTTCCCCATTTCCCCTGCCCTGGAGCCCCAGACTCCAAATCCCCTCTGTAGTTCACAGGTCCTTAACCTCCAGCAGTAAAGGCCTCTATTCCCTCTCTCCCATCTCCCACATCTTGCTCCCACCTGAGCTCTGTTACTCTCTCCCCAGCCTCCCACAGTCCGTCCCTGGACAGGTCACTCAGAAAAGCTGGCTACAAACCACAGTAACTGCAATTTCTTTGCCCTGACAGAGGGGTTGCACTTGCCCAAGCTGGGGTAATGCTGCCTCCTGCCCCCTCACCATCCCGATCTCACATTCCTCCCAGTGCTCTTCTCCTGCCTAATTAGTGTCACCCACCCCTGATCCATCCCTTCCTCTTGCTAGCTGCTGCTGGTTTGGAGACCTCTGCTTTGCTACTCAGTTTCAGCACTGAACTCCACTCTCTGCAGGGCCCCTGCAGCACCCTCTGCCTCACAGCAGTGGTCTGGCTTTCTCTGAAGAAGTGATGGAACCTAAAACAAATTCAGAAATTTTAATAAAGCTGCAGTATCAAAAATCCACATGAAAAAAGGACAAAAGGATCAGGGATAAAACTGGCCTGCTTAAAAAAGCATAGGAGAGCCTGAAGAAGTTTTGTACCTACCTGTGTTCTAGCTGTGCTCTCCAAACTGCTAGCAAACATCAAGAATTTGTCAGAAACTTTTCACATCCCCCAGTCAAAGAGCTTGCCCAGGTAATGTTCTCTGTTGTTTAACATCTCAGCTCACTCTCTGGTTGTGTTGTTTGCTGTGTCATTTACTTGATCTATTTTAGAGACCCTAGCTTGCTTTCTGTGCCTTTTTTTGGGATCTCATACTTGAATCACTATTACATTACATTTTAACTGCTTTCAGCAATCTTTTTAAAAATAATAATAATAAAAGAGTGCCTTGCCAGAAAGAAGGGTGTGAGTTTTGCCATACAACATGCCAGGGTGGCCCATAGCTGAGCTGCATTTTGCTTTGGTTTCTTTGCTGCTTCTTTCACGTCTCCCTAAATTACCTTTTTGTAGGCGAGTTCTGTGTTCTCTACACTGGAACATGTGACCCATCCTTTGAATTTCTCTTTTGCTTCTTTCTGGAGATTTTGCATGAGATTTTCTAGGTACATCTGATAGTTCCCTCCTTCCTCATCCACTTGTTTCCCAAGCTCGTCCAGGGTAGGAGAATGCACTTCTGCATCAACATAGGAGTTTCGGGATTGGGTGATCATCTCGTGTGGGACCTGTGCCACAGAAGGGAGAGAAAACACACAGGGAAAATCTCCTGCTGAGAACTTTTCCTTAAGACAATATGTTTCTAGGCTGATGGACCATTCAGCATTCACCCAGTTGCTCTAGCCTAGGATCTGCAAAATGCACATCAATTTCTGTCTTTATGCAAGATGAAACATCAAAGTAGTCTAATAAAACAGCTCATGGCTCTGCACTACTCATGCAGAACCGTGTTAGACTGATCAACTGGATGTCAATACCCCACTGTTGCTCCTTTCACCCTCAGAAATATTGCGTTGTGCTTCTGGGGAAAGAAGATATGAGCATTTTCTCTCCTCCAGCTGCAGTGTACATAGCTGCAGGTCTCTATGTGATTTTTACTTTATTGCATGACACACAGAAATAAAGTGTAAAGGCAATTATTTTTAAGATGAATAAGTTTAATTGAGGCCTTAAAAGCATTGTAATAAAATTTTAAACTAGCAGATTTTGATTTGAATTAGTCTCAAATTTCCTAATCCACTGGTTTAGTTGAAAACTGTCACAGAATAATTACCCTGCATCTTTTGAATACTAAAAGGGAACTGCTGTAAAGACATGAGGTAAATAAACTTTGGATGAAGCAAGTTTACAAATAAGTGAGGCACCAATCTCTGAGCTAACACAAGACAGAAAATATAAGCGTAAACATAAATACTTCAAAGGGTGCTGCATTATGTGGCCATGAATAATGCTGTTTGAGTCTCTCACTCACCTCAAAAAGTTTGTTGCATTCCATTATCATGTGAGCAAGTCCCTGAGTAGCTGCCAGGTTTTCACTGAGGTCCTTCTGATCTGGCTTCCCTGTTGCATATTTTTTCTGTATTACTCTGTAATTGAATTCAGTATCTCAGGTAAAAAGCTGAATCTTTTTAATATGAAAGCAAAAACCAGCAGGATGCTCCCAACATCAGAGAGAAAAAAACCCCTATCTTTAGTTTCTATTTATCAACAAGACTGCTCAAACTGTTGGGCCTTTTTTAAAGGAAAAATGTTTACCTCAAATATTGCTCAGCCAAAGGTAAAAGCAGGAAAGGTTATTCATATCCTGCATGATGCGTGATACATTTTGAAATGGATTTTTAACAGACACGATGTAAAGTGGTTTACATTGTTACTTCTTAAAGCCCTTGTTCAGACATGGGTTATACATGTACTTGACCAAGAATCTCAGTGTATTCTAACCAGATGGGAAGGAAAAAAGTCAAGAGGGACCACTAATGTTTAGCCTGGCTATGCCCTGTTTAGTCTACACTTACCATGTTACAATTTTAATGTGTCCTGAAATAAACCCTGTTTCCTGAATGGCAGAATGTACACAGTAAATTGAAAGTGAAAAAAACCACTCATTGAAAATCTACATATCAAAATCCTTTAAAACATTGTTAATCTTTGACTTAACCAGAGCAAAATCAACCCCTTTTCCTTAACAGAAGTCAACATTACTCATGCAAAACTCACTAGTGCCCCATTGAAAATTCCGCATGGAAAGCAGGCACTGCATGTTCACAACAGACAACCTGAAATGCCTGCTGGGCTTGTGAAAACAAGTGTGCTTCTGGCTCTGCAGCAGGGGTTTTCCCCTCTTACTGAAGCCATGCCCTGTTTAATGTGTGCTGGAAAGCAGATGGCTTGGAAAATTTTTCCTGCATACCACTGAAAGTATCACTCCGTATTCAGGATGTGACTATTTATAATGCTGAGAAGAAACATACCTTGGAGAGCTTTCTTTCTTCACTATATTGAGATGGAAGAGGGAAGGGGCCAGACAAACAGCGATGTTCATGGGAGTCATCTGATTTTCCTCCACGGAGGTGACGTCGCTGAGGAAGCAGAGCAGGGTCTGCAGCACCTCCCTGTTCTCGTCGGCCATGAGCATGATGGCCGCCTGCACCGCCTGCAGCCGCTGCTCCTTGGGGACATCTGCCAGGGAGCAAGGGACGGCCAGGGGTCAGTTGTCAGATCAGGTAAGGGGACAGAGAGATAAAGCTGCCACAGACATTCACAGCCCCCTCTGTGCTCAAACCCCGCGCAGAGGTGGTGCTCAGAGACGTGTTTCAGCGGTGGGCCTGGCAGTGTTGGGTTAGTGCTTGACTCACAGAGGTCTTTCCCGACCTTAGTGATGGCTTAGTGAAGAGGCAGATGACAGGAGACCAAGGGGAACAGATCAGCTGGTCCTGATCTGCTCCTCCTTCTGCTCCTCCACAAAGCACAGCTTCTCTTGCCAGTGTTTGGCATTTCTCTGTTTGTCTGAAGGCCTGCTCCCAAGAAAGACACTGGGCTTCATTTGAAGTTTATGAAGGGAGAAGACTACTCAGTACTTACAGCTTGAAATGGTATTTTTCAGGTTTTCTTTGTCCCCTGGCAAGACAGAAGTTTAAGTCTTAGGGAAGCTTTGGGAACACTTAGATTTGTGTCCTAAACCGTAGAAGAGTTTAATGGAAGAAGTAGTGGAAATGCTTAAATAGCACCTCAGACAGATTCATTTCAAAAACTACCATAAGTTCTCTCAGTTTGGACTTTGAGTCCTCCTCTGGGTATTACATACTCTCTGTAATTGAGTGGAAGAAGAACAAAAGCAGATTTACAGTAGAGGGAACAGCCAGCTTTTAAGATTTGACTGCTAGCCTTGTACAAGCACTTTATTTTAAAAGCTTTCAGACATGAAAGACAAAATGAACACAGCTTAATACTTCTAAAGTTTCTGAAAGCAGCAAGGCCAGGTTTTTCTGAGAAGTCAGGGGAGCCTTTGCTAAATCCATGCCCTGTGTCTTTTCTTCCCAGGACACCTTCTGGTAATCCCTCCCTCCCCTTTATTGTTGCTCTGATGGGTCTGGTGCATGAAGCAGAAGACCAGCCAGTGCTTCAAGTCACAGGTAAACATTAAACAACTGGGAGTTTTAGGAAAATGGAGAAAGTTTCATCAATGGTATGCTGTATAGACTACTACACTAATAATCTCATCCCAAATCCTATGTGTTACAGTAATTCAAGCCATTCTGGATATATGAAAAAGGTCTTGGATATATGAAAAATATCTTCAGCGAGTCCCAGAAAATCAGAAATCTCCTGCCAATACACTAGGAGAGGGGAATCTCTCCTAGTAACTTCACATTAACAATTTGTTAAACAGAACAAAGGGCAAGAAAAAGTCTCAGCTACAGATTAGTTTAATTGCAGATGTTATGAAATACTATTGGTATCCCAGAAATTTTCAACATTTTTCTTTCTGTGAAAGGATTTTTGTCAGCACTGTCTGAAACAGAAAAATATATTTGTTGTTGGTCACGTGGAAAAAAAAATCCTTGCTACTCATTCTTAATCCAAACACTATTTTCTGATGCCTACAGAGCCCATTTTTTCTTGTTCCTGCCTGGGTTTAAAGAGACTCATCATCAAGTCTTTCTGAAAACCTTTAACTCCTAGTGTATTTTAGCAATCTTAACTCATTTAACTCATCTTTTCCCCTTCTCTCTGAAAGAGAAGTTCTTCAGATTTCCTGCTGCAGCACCACACAGGCATTACAGAGTCAGCCCATGCCTCCCTCTTTTTATATTTTTTGTTGGCTGTTTCCCCATTCAGCCTCATGTCTTGGAAAAGGGCAGCCCTCTGGCTACACACCTGCTTATGCTGATGCCACTGGGATCTGCCATCTCTGTTTTCCTGGAGCAAGGGGGTAATTTACTTGCAGTCTCTTCTGTGCAAAGAGACATCCCCAGTTTTCATCAAGCAGTAATTTGGAGGTGATTTGTTTCCAAGGACATGCAGAACATGTCCTTGCAGTGGATAATCTCCTTGGCCACCTCTCCATGGAAATGATTGTGACTGCCATTTTATTAGCAGCCAGAATTCCTGTTGCTTTTCTGAACAAGCTTATTAATGTGTGTGCAGGCAGACAACTTGTGAGCAGGAAAGGAGAAGGGGAAGTGATGGTCCAGGGCTGGGCACCAACTCTTGCAGTTAACTTTTGTCCCAAGACACCACGTACAGCCAAACCCACTGAATTTATTTGCAGTGCTGTCTCTCACATGCAGAATCCAGCACTCTCTACCAGCTACAGACATGTGGTGGTAAATTCATTAGTGACTGCATGCCACAGACAGATTTTTACAGTAAAGAGAAGCAGCGGAAGTATCTGAGATTCTTAAGCACTGGGATTACACAGTGTTTTAAAATGGCTTTCTATTGTTTTAGCAGCTGAAACGTCTGCAAGTGAAAAGACTAGACACACTTCTCTTTAGTGCTTCCAATTATTTGGCTTAGGCTGGCTGCATCTGCCAAAGTGCTGGCTGACTGGCCCTCATAATGGACACTGTCAGGAAAAAAACTCTAATTCCTCTGGATGTTCAGTGTTTTCCTCACTGTTTATTTCTCCCTCAGTCTGGAGAAGAGATACACAGTCATTTCCTGATTCACAGGGACTTTCATTATTCTGATGCATCTCAGATTTTTTGGAAGATTGCTTATGCTGGAAAGAAAAGAAGAAATCCCCTGGTTTCTTTCTTTCTCTATGAGTTCTTTACATAGAGCTTATGATCTACATGAAGGCAGCTTGTTTTTGCATGTACGTTTTATTGCCTATTATGAAAAAGCAAATAATCAGAAGCCACCGCAAGGACGGGGAACTACAGAGACACATATAAATACCACTTCTCCATGCTCAGAAGACTCATTTATATTGAGAATAAATGCATGAAATGGGCCCACAGTTTAAAGAAATCTAACAAAAATATGAGACAAAATATATCTTCATGGGCTTTGTGTCCAGAAGCCTGTTTTTCTCTCTTCTTTCTGGTTGTGAGGCTGGTATGAAGATTGTATTTCCATTAAATTTGACACTGAAATGTTTAGATGATTCTAAAGACCTGTTAGTGAAAGATTTTGAGGGCAGAGGGGTTTTTTATATCTCAAAGCCTAGCAGAAAGAAACCTATCCAGTGTTAACATGCCAAAAATATTTACAGTATATTACTATATAACAATTTCTAATTATTTATAATAAGAGAAATATGTAGAAATATCAACTTACATTGATAGATGTGCAGAAAAGTCTCTCCTAGTTTACTTGTGAGGAGGGGTTCTGGCAAGTCCCTGAAGAATTGCTTGACCATGTCAGCCACATCATATGCTGACTGGTCCTCATAGCTGACGTTTTCTGGGGAGCTCTCGTTCATCTGGCGCAGGGCCTGGATTCGGGATTTCACTCCAGATTTCCGAAACAGACCCACCTACAAACGTACCACATTGACTTGGGTAAAGGGGAAAGTGGCATTTGAAGAATATATATGTGGTATATACATTCATGTGTGGGACTTGGATCATGACCAAAGCTTGGGTTGCTTATTTCACTCTAGGCAAGGAGGACGAAAATGTGCAGATGCAATTGATGGTCCTACAAGTCCTGCAGACAAGCACAGGCCCCCACAGAAGGATTGCAGGGGTTAATAATGCTGCTGCTCTCTTTCCCATTCTAGAGAGAGGGTTCAGACTGCCTTGCGGTTTCTCTGCTGCCTGAGAAGTTTAAGCAAGATGCTCTGCTGATATGAATCAGCCTGGCTTGCTTGGCTTGGGTGACTGACTGTTGATTTACTCCAGCTGAGAATCTGGCCCCTCATGTTTATTTGGGTATATATTTTGAAGACTAACAGGAAAATATTATGCTTAGCTAAGTAATAAATGCTGTGACAAAAGATTAGTACTTCCTAGTAGAGCTTTAAAATCAAGATTAAATGTGTTTTTTCCCTTTCATGTTCTCTGCTTCCAAGAGTTCTCCCAAATCCCACTGAAAAGTCCAGTTCGAGAGTGGGGGCCATGGAGGGATTACTTGTGCAGTGTCACTAAGATACATTTTTATCCTGTTTGCTTTCTGTTTTGAAAGGAAGTGGTAATTCTTCAAATGATGCCTTCAAGGCAGGGCTGCCCTTTCTTGTCCTTCTCCACCCGTGGAATTCCCCCCGGGGTGAATTCCTGCGCCTCAACCACATTATTTATTCCCAAGTGAGTTTACAGTGTTTCATTTGGGAAGTGTTAACACTGTTTTCCCTTCAGTTTTGCAGGGAAAAAGGTGAAACATTGAGAGAGACCTATGGGAAAGGCCCATTTCCAGTTGGGAATTATAGACCCTTTTTCCTCTGTGGTTGCTGTCTCGCTGGTGATTCGTGCAGCTTCCTGCATGGGACAGTCGATCAACAAACAGTAAAGGTAAGGGAATAATGCCTTCAGCCTTCTTCCCCTTACTTCTGAGCACGAAGCAGCACAGAGTTCACAGAGGACCCTCCTCTCTCTAGAACACCTCCCATGCTCACCGGGAGGTATTTAGGCCCTCGGTTAATGTGCACATTCATGACACTAATTACACAGATCACAGCTCTACGAGGGGCTATATTTATTTAATTACTTCTATGGAGAGGAACTGCTGCACCAGACTGGCTGTGAGGCAGCTCTTCTGTGTCTTCTTACTGATGAATTTAGTGTCACTTGAGAGCTAAATTTATGTACAGGAAGTAGAGAACTGGAGCTCTGTATTTATGATCCCAAGTGAAGCTCTGATCTTCTTCCTGACAAGAGCGTACAAGAAAGAACATCCAGCTCTTTTCATCTGGTTTTCCCTTTCCCTTTCTCTTCTTCTTTTTAAATGCCTTTTCCTCTTAGAAATGTGTGCTGAAGATGAAGAAGATGGACTAGCTAATTGTGCCCAAAAGATGGACTAGCTAATTCTGTCCAAAAAATAAGGTTTTGGCTTGCAGTAGATAAATGTCAGACCACAGGCTCAGTTCTCTCCTTTTGATGGAAAGTGTTCTTGCTGGTATAAACAACCATTAAAAACTTCTAGATAAGTCTGATTTGAGAGGTCAGATGTCAAATCTACCCCATGCAATCTCCAGCTGCACATCATTCTACTGCTCTTGATCTCTGTTTAAAGACATTTATCCAAACTCCAATTTCCTTTTTTTTATTAATGGAAAAAATTAATAATTAATCAAAAGAGTCTTCGCTCAATAGAGAAAGATGTTTTAGGCTTTGTTATGCATTATTACAGACTTGTTCTGTAAATAAAAAGGGACTAAAAATCCAGAGGTTAGTCTGCCCCAATCTCTTTACTATCTTCATGCTGCATGGATCATCTTCCCCAAAAGCAGCTGTATGATGCATGACAGAAATAAAGATGCAGTTGGAAAAGGTAAAGCAGTTTCTGTTTCACAAAGTGAAGCTGAATTACATATCCTGCATAGGCCCTATGGGGCTTCTCATGCCAGTTTAGGGATTTCAGTGGCAGGAGCCAGACCCTGCAATGGTTTAGAGCAACCACAACTTTGCCAAGAGTGTGCAGTAGAAGCTCTGACACCTGTTCTGAACTCTAGCCCACCTTCTGCAGTGCGCAGGAGAGACACAGAAGCAAGATGCTGAGGTTACCCAGGTCTCTGTCCAGGCATTAGCAGACTTTGAATTAAATGGGAACAAAGGGAGTAACTATAAAGCAGAGGAGCTGAACTGCCTGGAATGTTTTTGCCTAGAAAGGTTTTTGGTGAAAAGATATTTTAAAGGACACCAATTTGTAGTTCTCCTCCTTCTTTTTTTTTAATCAGTATTTTCCCAATTTTACTCTAAGAAGAAACCACAGCTGAACTGACATTCACAGAGCTCTGCTGCTTCCCAGCCTGTAAACACAAATGGAGCAGACAGTTGTCTGAGGCTTCCAACACCTTTTAATTGCCTCAAGTCTCTCAAGAGCGTTTTCTTTCTCCTTTGTACTCCCTTTTACATTCTCCTCACTTAATCCTCTCACTTCTCTTTCTTCCTCTGGCTCTGCTTCTTAGCTGGCAAGCCCATCCCTATCCATACATCTCCTGTTCCTCTTATTTGGGCATCTCCTCCTCCAATCTCATCACTAATTCCAGGCTTGCTGCATCACTTTTCTTCCTACACTGGCTTTCCACAGCTTTTACACAGCTTAGTACACAAACCCAGATGAGCACTGTGGCAACCAGGCATGTTAGCTCCTGAATATATCACTTCTACTTGTCTCCATGTATCTTTCCTTTTCATCCTCTTAATAAATTTCTGACAAGCCTTCATCCCACCCCTCAGCTCCTGCACGACATATGGCTGGCAGAACTCATCTCAGCTCACTTTAACACTGTGAGTTAGATGTCAAGGTCTGACCACTACAGGGTCCATTTACAGAGAGAACTGACAGGAAGGACCTCTGTCTTTCCCACTGGCTGCAAAGGGAAGTGGTTGTGATTCACTGGAATGCCTTTAATTTTCAATTTCAGTTTTGGGGAAGATGACTGTCACCCAACAGAAATCCTGAACAGCAAACAGAATGGTGATTAGAAAATGTGAAGATTCAAAACAGACTAATTCCACCCTTTTCATGTGCTCAGAAAGCAGCAAAGTCTGCAGAGCAAAGTGCTGGTTGCTCCTTTTGAACCTACAAATATCTAAAGGCAGTTATGAAAGAGGTCATATCACATGAGGTCAGTAACAGTAGAGGACTGAACATAAACAGCCAGGGGGTTTCTCCCAGTCCTATGTTCATAAAAATATACATCCTCATCCTTAGGGGAAGAACAGTAAAAATATGATTAGTATGTCCCTCTGTAGCTAAAGGGAATAAAAAAAATCTGAAATAGTTTGAGCATGAGGGTCTCCCAGCTGGCTTGTTGTAGCTAAGAACACTATAAAAGGCAACATACCATAATGGCTTTGGCATTGAACCCCTGCTGACCTAACTATCTGGATATATCTGACTCTGTCAACAGAATACTTGGAATATTTTGCTGAGTTTGCTCTCTATTCTTGGACTTTTCTGTCTTTGCTAAGTAAATAAAACCTTTCGTACCATATCTTGTGAAATTGTGAATGCAGTTAACCCTCAATGGCAACAGTCAAGCATAAGCAGTACAGATTTGTGTAGAAGTGGGGAGTCCTGATCCCTTTCCAGGTTTCGTTCAATATACATGAAGATCTCAGAATGTTCTTTGAAGTAGACTGTGGTATACAAATCAGCAGGACTGTTACAGCTACAAAATTTCAATAGATTAACTGGATACAAATCTCACAATGGAAAACTTTTCGTTTTGGCACCAACTATCAAATCACCAGAGGAGATTGAGGCCCAACATGAGAGATAATAATCTTCCAATAATCCTGGCACAAAAATGCTGACTGTTGCTTGCCTAAAGTGGCTTTTCAGAAAAAAAGAACACGTCCATGGAGTAAAGCTCCTACCTGGTCTAGACAGTTGCTCTGTAGGTAGCGCAGGGCTTGCTGTATGCTCTGGGGAAGAGGCTGCCCCGTTCTCTGGACGTGAACTATCAGGGGCACACCAAAGACGTTCTTGTCCTTGTAGTCAGGGACTTTCATCCTCTTCATGAACTTTGGCACAGACCTGAAAATAACCACGAACAGGCTGCATGAAAAAATCAGGGTATTTACACACCTTCTGAATAACACTACTGACAGAAATTGGTAAGCGGAGCCTTTTTAAATAAAGATGGTGAAATAATGTTTAATGCACAATACACAGACACTTGAAAATTTGCATAATTTATTAATTTCTTAATGTCTATAAGTGGATGGCCTCTAAGGTATAGCATAACAATCAGCTTTAACAAGAACCTCTTACTATGCAGGTGTCATCCAGCTGAAGCCAATAAGATTTAAAGCATCTTTTAGGGACTCACAAGAATGGCAGAGCAAACCTGAGTGGAGAGGGTATCTGAGGGAAAAGGAGGTACTAACATGCTGATGATCTTTGATCTTCTACCAGTTACATGATTTAGTATTTCTATTGACTAAAATTTTACAATAAGAAATGATGGTGGGAAATCCCTATGTGTCAGATTCCTCCCTTGTGTTATATGATTTATTCTAGTTGAGTAACTTAAGTGAAAGCTGGTGAGCTTGCTTTCTTCAAAAAATTGAGATGAAAACAAGAACCAACTGGATTCCCTTTTTGGGAGTCATGACTGCCATGGAATTAAAAAAAAAAGATGAATATGACCTGAATGTGACTAAGGGTTGTGTCATCTGTGTGGGAAGAAGTAAAAACTCATTTTAAATTACCTACTGAAGAAGTACAGTGCGTAACTCTACAGCTATTTAAAGTGCCTCTCTTAAAAATCCTTAGATACTGATTATAAAAACTGAAGAAATATCTTTCAGGATGGAAATCTTGTAGTAACAGTAGCACCTAGAATTTGTTGTATTCTAGTCTGCTTAATTGAAGTTGGGTAAGGTGAGATTCATTTCAGTGCAGATGCCAGCTAGCCACAGGGAGTACTCCAAAGGAGAGCAGTGAAATGGAGATTAATTTTACTGATTTTTAGTTATTTTACAGAGATTTAGAAAGAGTCAGCTGTCTGGGCTTCTTCTATACCCACTCTAGATAGAGACACCTCTGGAAGGTGACCCAAACCCTCACCCTTCGATATAATGGGCTGCTTTGGGGTCACCTGTCTCTTTCCTCTGACCACAAGCAGCCAACCTGAGTTTCTCAGATTAGATTTATAACAGATTACTCTTTTAACTTTTCTTAATGACTGATGTCAGTGATGTGAATCTCACATGTATCAATTGTATCTGTTTTTCCATTTCTAAGGGAAAACTTGTCTTAACATAGCTCACATGATGAATTTAGCTGGATTTTGGGGAGGTCCTTTCAGCATGAAAATCACAATATAAATATCAAGTCATACTGTATCTGGACTGGGTGCCTCAGTGTATTAGGGAAAGATTCTGTCATCGTTTTGATTATTTCTCAGATACTTTCAAACTCTTATCCATGCCCATTTCCATTTCTGGTGTACCTCAATCTGTGGGGCCCACCAGGGATTGTGTACCATGAAACACGCAGGTTTCTGTAGAGAAGGAGCCACAGAGTGAGCATTCACATCCATGTGTGCTTCCCTCCACTGCCTGAGTGACCAGGTAGCTGTCACAGCTGCCAGGGCTGCCAGCTCCCTCTAATACAGGTCCAGGCCTAGGCCAAAGCCTGCATCTTTGATTTCTAGAGAAAAGCCCCATAACTATTCTAACCCTTCTTTTAAAGCACAAACAAAGCAATATCAAACACATGAAGCAGCAGCTGTTTCTTTTCGAACCACCAAATGAATACTGGATAGGACTTACTGTAAACTTTTCCTACTTTATAGTCACTCTCTCCTATTCCTGTTTATTTTTCTGGAACTGTAGCATTGTTCAAAAGGCCAGGGTTGTCTCTCTGTTAGAGCACAGGAATGAAGCCAGATTTCCAGGATCTATTTCTCACTCTGCCAACGAGCCACGAGGCAGCAATGGATTAAAAGGGACAGTTTCAAATACCACACTTGAAGTCAATGGTTCCTTCTAATTCCATTTATTTACCAACAGAGTAACAGAATTAGGAGAAGCTATTTTCTTCTAAAAAGTCTCCTTCCAGTTAGCAGTGGTACTCACCAGGTCCAGCCATGTTTGTTTGACATGGAGTACTTTTCCATGATGGCAGTGAGTCGAAGCAGAGAGAATTTTTGCAGTAGATTCAGCTGGGCTGCTGACTGGTTGCTGATGTGAAGTGATGCAATGGAGCGGCTCAGGCGATGAGAGATTTGGAAACTCTGCCATCGTAACTGCCTTTAGCAAAAGAAACAATAGAAAAATCAGAGAACTGCTTTGGCTGGGCAGAAAAGATGGTGTACTGTGAGATAGGGCTGGGCAATGTATAAAACATACATAAACACACACATAAGTGATGGCTTGTGGTGTGAAAAGAAAGAAAATTTACCTTGGAGATAAATACAACAATTTAGTCAAATCTCTTTTAATTTCATAAATGCCCAAGTTTTGTTGTTTTAACATTAGAATCTCAAGCAGGTGTGGGTCCTGTCCATATACTTGGGGAAGCAGTGCTGCCTGCTATGGTCTTCAGCCCACGCACTTCCAACAGGATGTGGGAGATTCAGAGACAAATGTTCTTTGCCTGACTCAGAGCTGGTGTTTGATGCCTAGCCCCTCATCTCCCAGGGGACTGACCTGACCACTGAGGTATTTGGAGATGAGGTTCTCCAAACAGTTCTGTTATTAAATGCTGAAGGACTTTTTTGAAAAAGGATTAAACCCTGTGTCTCCTTAGCTGGAGCCAAAACCACCAAGCTATTGAACCATTCACATCTTTTTACTCCAATGCACTTTCTCTGTATACTGGATTCATCAGAAAAAAAACCCTAATCTTATTTTCATATTTCACTAAATATAAGTTCTGACTCAAATCCTAAAAGCTTTGTCACTGCTCATTTACTCAATAGTTTCCTCCAGTCCACTTTCACTTTTGTGGTGGTGGTGAGCAGGCACAGGCATCAGCAAACCATGGCATGGCAGAGTCCTCTGTGAGGGTGCAACAAGACTGACAGCAGATCAGAAGATACCAGTATTATCAGAAATACCAGTGTCAGAAAATACTAGATATGTTCTCTCTGCTTTGGCACTTTCAAAGCCACCCAGCATGCAACAGTTTAGACCCACAAAAGCTTTTGCCCAGGAGCATTGGTACTTGGCTCAACAGGAGCTCATCACTCTGACTTAAAACATGTCTGTAAACTATCAACAAAATTCCACTTTTCACATTATTAAGAAGTCAGTCATTCGCCATCATTTCATCCCACCCATGTAAGGGGCTGGGGCAGAGTAGGGAGGTTCTCTTTGAGCACAAAGGGGCACATTTTTAAAGCAGATCAGTTCATTAAAATGTGCATAAAACTACAGATTCATAAAGACCTGGGTGCATAACTTGGAAGCCAAATTAAAAATGCATCCTACAACATATACAGGGTATATGTAATCAATGGATCAAGGGATAAAAAAATGCCTTAGTTTGCTCTATTAAACGAATTCTGCATTGATTCCATGTAAAAATATCCACAGCAGGATGTGCTTTCCCTGAAAATCCCACCTTTCCCTGGGAAGTCCCCATCTCCATACAGGATGAACACCACTGTAATGGTACCCTGGGCCTTCTGACTCCCAAGCTGAGAACCTCTGCTTCATTACATTGTATTTCACAGTCTATGGATTTGTATACAAAATTTCGCTACTTACCTGCTTGGCCTTGTGAGTGATGCTCCCACCCCAGAGTCCCTCCTGTCCCTAACACCAGTGGCTTCAGATTCATTCAGGGATGTTCCATCTCTGTCCATGTCGCTCGGGGTGGTCCGGCCATCAGACACAGAGTTTCCTTCAAAATCAAGAGTGATCTGTGTGGGCGACTGGAAAGGCAATGGTGGGGATTCCCTGACTGACACGTCACCAACCGGCAGACCTGGCAACACCTTCTTTGACCAGCCATCTACCACCTCCTGCAGTCCATTGACATGTTGCAAAATGTCATCTAACTGAGGAAAAAGGACATCCTTCTCTATGTCCAGGAGGTCCCCAGTGCTAGCATACAAGTGGGAACCTGGCACATTGTCATAAATACTAATTCTGCTCTCTTTAGGACAGCAAGCCATCAGGCCAGATTCCTTTGGAGTAGAGCAGTTCTGCTTTCCCAAAGAGATGCTGCCTGTCCTCCAGTTTACACTGTTACTGTTGTCTGTAGGTGAGAGGCTTTCGATGGAGAGTGCCTTTGGGAAGGTCCCTGGTTTGTGATCCTTGGGAATGTGCACAACCAAGTTCTCTTGGGAATGAAATTCATTTTTGCGGTTTTGGTCCACCACTTGCCGTAAGGCTGTTCCTGCCAGAACATCCAGGTCCTCCAGGTACATCCCACCTCTCTTGTTTGCTTCATGGCACTTGCGTTCCTTCAAACACAGCGTGCTCACCCCACTGCTGCTGTTTTCGGACTGGCTGCTGTCACTGCTGGATTTGGCAGAAGAGGGAAGCCCTCTTTTGACTGAATCTTGCCCCAAATTCTGAAGATTGCCATTGACTATCTGCACACAGTGCATGTCTTTCAAGGATTTTGGCTCAAACTGGAGAACTGGTCCACTGATCTCTAAAGGACCTGTTCTTCCTGAGCCTTTTAGCTTTCCATGCACAGCTTTTGCTTTCAGCGTCTCCATGCGTTTTAGAAAGGTTTTCGCTCTGGCTCGTGTTGGATTTTCATTCTTCAGGCCGTCCCTGGGGGACGGGGCGGTGTTTATTGCAGCGGAGTCCTGCAGCAGGGTGCTCTCCACATCGTGGTGGGCAGAGCAGTCACAGGCCTCCCTGGCAGCGCTGGTGGTGCCAGACTGGCTCCTGCTGTCACTGCCCCCACTGCTCTCGCTGTGAATCGATGAGAGCTCAGGCTCGCTCAGATCTGTAAGGACGCTCTCACTGCTTGTCGTGTTTTTCATTTTAATGTCCCCAGAAGAGCCATGTCTGTCGGACCGGTGAAGCAGAGCGTCAATGTCGTCCACCCGAGACCATCGTTTGCTGGTTCTTTGGAAAGTCCATTTATTACTGATAGCACAGAGATCTTCTTCATCTGAATCTTCACTCTGGAAAAAAAGCAAGTGGCACGTGTTAAAATTGTGTGCTTTAACTTGATATTTGAATTAATGAGATTGGGCTGCTCTAGGTGAGCAACAGGCAACAAAGTCTCTCTGAGCCAAGTTTATGGAAGGCTGGTCATCAGTCCTTTCATAACACCCTCTTTCATTCAATTGTAAAGACTGCAAATATCTTAAAAAGAAAGAAATAAAAGCCTTCTCCGTGTTAGGAGTCCCACTGATACCTCTTGGCTTCCATGGACTGCCTGTGCACTGAGTTCTGTAGGGCTGATGCTCACAGTGACTGTTTAGAAAAAAAACCTTTTGAAAGGCCAAAGTAAAAGAATCCTATTTGCAGGGATGGTGTTAAGATACACATGGTAAAGACAGGGAAGTGGCTGGGTACTACAGCAGTGTGAGCTATTTAAAAATCCAAGACAGCAAATATCTGGTGCTGCATGCAGTTTGCAGTGAAAACTAAATACACATCTATAAACTTCATGAGCCAGATGCATCTAACAAGATTTATGTTTCAGGACTATAACAACAGATAAATAATAATGATGCTTAAAAAGCAATAAAAATATTTGGCAGTATTGCTTAGGGTGTGTCTGAGTGCAGGCAAAGGAAAGCAGAGAAGGCAGCCATGGGGGTGTGGGCAGGAGGAGCAGCCAGGCTCAGGCTGGGATGGGGCAGCATCTGCAGCTGAGGTGAGCTTTCCTACAGTGGGCAACCACTGTCTTCACTGCTGTCATCAGTAGAGGCACCCCAAACTTGATGACCTGCAGCATGCCCCACTGTCTCTGCCTTCCTTCAACCTCTTCCAAGGCAGCAGCACCTCACACCCTTTCTGGTCTCATTATGTTTAGGTAGCTCCAGGAGCTACTCTGCAATGCAGAAAACGTGTGCCTTGAAAAAAAATTTACATAAAAAACCTCACCCTATGACATTCTTCTCATCCGTTTGCTCAAACAAAAAAGATACATCTTCAGCATGAAGGCCATGGTTGCTAATGAGTACCCTTTTCCTGACTTTGAACTGGACTTATACTGCATTATTCTTGTGCATTTGTTTTAAAGCAGAACAAACTAACTTCACCTACATGACATTCAAACAGCTCTTCACATTCTTGGAAGCAGTATGAAGGCAGTAAAATATGACAGGCTGTCAGACTAAAATGAGGTGCTAAACCAGAAAGACTATTTTGGGACTGGAAAAATTCTCATTTTAAAAGTCTATTATTAGAAGTATTTTTATATGAAGTTTTGATGGTAAAGTTATCTCCAATCTTTGACTAGATCTTTGCTGGCCTGTCTAATTGAAAAATGTAGACCAAACTTTACAAGAGCACCCAAAACCTTAAATAACATGAAACCTCAAAAGCTAGAGATTGGGATCAGTAGCGTGCCAGGTCTCACTGAAGCCATAAACTTTTGCCAGTTTATCACTCCAAGTCAGCCAGATGTTTTAGATTGTGTCCAAACCATAAAATAAAATGTAGCTGTGAAATTTTGGGTTTAGGCATTCCTCTTTCTTTTGTTAACATTGAGGTGTGCAGTGTTCCTGTGAGTTTACAGGAATGAATGGAGATCCTCATTCTGTGGCTTGTTAAAGAGAAAAATTGAGCATCTAGTGAAATATGAGGGAAGGGGCTAGAAAAGGCAAATACTGCTTTGGCCATTTTGTCTGCAGGAAAGAAATTGCACATCAGACAGTTCTACCTTTGTTTTAACTCCACAGCTTGCTGTATGCATATATGGACCAAAGGACTGCATAGCCTCAGGAACTTAAAAATCCATTTATTGTGGTCTTAGTAGTGCCACAAAGTGGATATTTTAAAAACCACAAGGGTACGTACTTTTAAATATTTAGCAGTGGTAATTATATCTACAAAGCATACCACTGCTGAAGCGTTGGTGGCACCAGCCAGCAGAATAAACATATTTTTAAAATTTGTTCTACATTGCAATATGCCAAAGGGACCTTAAAGAAGATTCTTGGCTGACACAAATCCCTGTAGCTGCACTGACATTACTGTATGAGCTGACAGGATTTAGCCTGTGTTTTCTACAAGCTGGAATTGATTAAAGTAGCCAAAGTGTTAGAGACATTGCAAAAAACACCAAGAAGAAAGCATAGAGCAGAAGACAGAAATAAAAATAAATTCAGTGGTAAATATCAAAAATTTGTGGAGTTTTTATTTTGTGGGGCTTTTTTTGTGTTTTTGTTTGGTTTATTTGAGGATTTTTTTTTACAAAGCAGAGATGAACAGAAATGGATATTGGTAGTAAACAAGTTTTTCCTCTAACCGCAGAAAAGACAGGATTACATTCTGCCCAAGAATCACTTAGAAAATACTTAGAGGCTTTTCAGCGTCAAAATTTGCAGCTCAATTAAATAAAGGCTTAGTTTTGGGTTCCTTTTAATTGATAAAGAAACATGCTTGTGTTTCATCAGAAGCAAAATCAGGCAAATATGAAATGAAATATCTGGATTCTGAGATACTGCCATGGTGACTCACTACAAATTCAGCTGCACTGTGAGTCCTATGACATACTGTGCTTTTCTTTTGATGAAATCAATAGAAATTCTGGAAGCCACAAACATCCTGAATGACCCACTGTTCTTGTCAGATATCTGAGTGTCCTGACAAACAAAACTTCCCAAAAAAAATGTTGAGAGCACTTAGCCCACCCACGTGTCACCAGCTAGGGGTACAGCAGATCAAGAGAAGGTCTGAAAGCAATGATTCATCTGACACAGGCAGAGCAGACATTTTGGAGCAGTGACTGTATATTCTACTGACCTGGGGTGAAATCAAGTGCACTGCTTTGGAGCATATTCAAAAGTCCAGTTAATACCATTATGTTTGGGAAGATGAGAAGGGACAAGTTTCTTGAGGAGTGATTGGTAACATTTGCCAAAGAGAAAGAGGTTTTGATTCACAGATTTGTCACAGCTGATTTAAAATAGTGCAGCTTTTTGACTGAGGGTGTACTTGCCTGAAATACAGAGGCATGCTAACAAAAGGCAAGTAGTGGATTTATTCGCGGTGGAATTCTGCCACATTTTTCCAGCTGGGGGCAGGAATTCTCATAAATCGACAGCTGCAGAAGGCAGTTAATCCAAAGGCTAATCTCTGTCTGTCCAAATTGCTTACAGACATATTTGCAACACATACATGAGCATTTCTGTTTGCATCTTGATGAAGCCAAGGGAAGACAGCAGCCCACAGTGGGAATGGTCTGGGTGGGAGAGTGGGCAGTAGGGAACGCTCCTGCTGAGCTGTCTTTCACAGGAACCTTGCCTGGCAGCTTGCTTGGCCATATTTTGGTGAATCACTCAAGCAGCTCTGCTAGTCCTGTGCATACCTGTTATGCTGAAGCTGGCTGACTTTGCATTTCATTATCTACAGCCAAAGATTTATTTAGTTTGGTGATCAATTTCAGACCCAGATTCTGGCTTTTACACTTGCATTTACATTTCCTCCTGTCAGCAGGCTCTCCCTCCTCTTCTCTCACCCACATTCTCTTCTACTTTCAGTTGCTCTGTATCTGTGGACTAAAATCTCCTCCAACTCCTCTTTGTCTACATTTTTCTGTGCTCAGCTTCTCTGTGGCCTTGTGCAGGTATGGACTCAACTAGCTTCTGTACCCTTGATAGAGTACAAAGAAGTGCCATGTCTCTTCCACCACAAATTAGTGGTCATCTGCAAGGAGAGCAGCTGAGGACTTCAGTCCATTCAGAACAGGGAGGAGTGGCAGCAAAAAATTAATGAAAAACAAACATAACAAAAAAAAAATCCTCCCTTTTTAACACAACATAAAACCCAAGACAAAAACACCCCAAAACCATACACAGTGAAGTCCCTGCAGCTCTAGGGAATGGACAAAATAGAAGCTTAAGAGGCTAGTACACAAAGGAATAAGCAGATATGTGCCAAAGTGGGATATCTGGACATTAAAACCATCCTCTGTTCATGTTCCCTCAAACACTGAATAGAGTATGATGAGACTGAATTTGCAAAGACATCAAAAATTCAGCTCTTGGATTCAGTTTTTAAAGAGCACTAGAAAAACACTCTAGGAAGGAAAAACAGGAACCAAGATTTTTCAGAGTTGACAGCTAGCATTGAACAACACTCAAGGACTTTGGGGAATTTGTGACCAGAAAACCAAACGTTCAACAGTTAATGCTGGGCATGTTACAAAACTCAAAATCAACAGGCTGTTTCTGCAGCCCTCACTGAAGCCCTTTATGCTCAGATAATTCCCATGTTACACAGGAGCTTGTAAGGATGACAGAGTTTATTTTCATATTCTTAACTGGGAAGAAGTCAGTACAAGAAACAAAGAAAAGCTGTTGTTTTCATCTGAGCAGCTTCCATTTTTTCTGAGCAGGATTTTCCACTGTGTACTCACATGGCATTGACAAACAAGCCAGTCTAATGAAGCTTTCCTGTCTTTTCATCCACTAACTTTAATTGCACACATGTAAAGTTTAAGTACTGTGTGAGCCCTTCTAACACACGTAGTATTTACTCACATTTTCTATTCTATTCATGATTTCAAGATTCAGCAATTCACATTATTTATGCCTCCAGATAATGCTGACATGCATGGTCAAAGTAAAATAAACTTAACTTACTTTTAAGAGCATTTTACTAGATTAAAGGCTAGATTGGGATGGTCTTATCACAAAAGCCAGGGTATATTTGATGAAGTTCCCTTACCTTTTTTCTTTGGAAGTTCACATCGAGTTTCATTGAGGCGCACTTGTTCAGTGTGTTCAGTCGTCTACAGGGCAAAGCAAATTCAAAAGATTAGCAGCCTCTGACTAAAGGGCATGATTTTTTGCAAGTTCAAAACATGCTCTCTTATCTTACTGTAGGGCGCCAACCACATATAACAGCTTCAGAAAGGATAGTGGTCACCTATTCCAGCTACATGACCACTACATGAAAGGGGACCCTTAGTTTCACTTTACTTGACAGCCAGGTTTGATTGATTGCTTTTTAAATTCATAGACATTTCCACACTTAGCACAGGAAACAACTCTAAACAAACACCTGTGATAGCTGGGCAAATGACAAGAGAAGGAGGCGAGTTGCCTTATGCAAAGGCATCAAAAATGGCTGTAACGTAATTGGTCTAAAATGGGAATTTCAAAGCACTAGTGAAAGACCAAACAAAAAATCAGCTGCAGTTCCTCACTTCTGACAGTTGGTACTTCTTTAAAAAAGTTGACATAAAGAACTTCTAGCTGCTACTTAAAAGTTTCTCCAAAGCCAAAAGTTTCTTTTCTCCTATCTGTGGATCTTACACACAGGTTAACACACCCAACATGTAAAAATCAAACATTTTAAAATAAATATATTTAGCTATTTTTGACCATGTTCATATTGATGTTACCAGAGTCTCTGTAAGGCTTCTGCTCCTTAAATCCAAGGCTACCCTGTGATGACAGTGAGTTGAAATGACAATCTCTCTCTGTGTGTGTGTGTGTGTGTGTGTGTGTGTGTCTTTGTGCAAGGACAGCCAGAGGACAAGTAAACATGCTCTTTCAATAGAGAACCTCCTGTGGTAATGATAATTGATTTGGTTTTATTTATACTCAAAGATCCTGATTTATGAAACCATCCAAATTCTAAAAGCAGAGGCTGAAAGTTAAATATGTTCAACTTTGAAAATTTTCCACATCTAGGACTGAATTTCAAAATAAAGGGAGGCAGAGTGAGAGCCACATGCCCACAGCACTCCTCTGTTGGCTGCTTGCATCTCCCGTGTCTTTATAGGAAGACCTGTCTCTGTTGCTTTTGGGTTGCAGTGAGAGGCCTCTAATTTCCAGAACTTAACATTTGAAATGCATGCGATAAGTTACAAGGACACATGAAAAAACTATCAGATCAATAATATAATCTCTCACATAACATAAGAAGATTATGGCATTACCATATTCCTCTGCAGAACTTCTAATATTAGAATACCTTTCAGATTGCTACCACTAACAAAGAACTGACCCACCAAATGTGCATCTTCCTTTAAAAAAAATTCCCTCTGAAAATATCACCTGCTCATTTGTAGATCAAATATTCCTCCCTTGGAATATTTGAAGCCAATAAATCTGTTATGCCGCATCAGAAAAGTCCTGTGCTTGTGGTATTAATTTGGGTTTAATGTATGCACAAGCACACCCTGCATGCATGATAGCAATGTTGAAATAAATTCCAGGGTTTGTGGCTGTGTAGCTATATCTGCAACCTTCTGCCCACAAATCTTCTTCTGGGATTACATCTATTATTGCAAAACTCCTCTTTTGCCCAAACACAGAATTTCTCAACACAAAGTGGCATTTTCTTGGGGCCCTGGGGCTGAATAATGTTCAGTGCTTCATTTGAGCGCAAAATGTTTAAATGTGTGTATCGATATCAATTTCAAGTATGCAGAGGCACATTTTCAAAGGACTCCAGCCCAGCTTTCTGTCTTGGGGACAGCTTCCTCTTAGTGCTGAATATTGGCTAATATTGGAGTTCCTGCACCTCTTTGTCAGCTGGCCTGTGCTAAAGGGAAAAGTCTAGCTCCATTTCCACACTAGCTCCACCAAAACCAAAACTACTTTTTACTGGGCGCCAGGGACTTCAACCCCAGGTTTTAAATTCACCCCTCTGCAAAACATTATTATGTTTTCTGGGGCTCTTCCAGGGCTGTGGAAAGATTTGCCAGGGAAATTACAGAACTAATGATCATATTTGTGAGTTTGTCTGGTACTAACAGCTCAAATCAAAATCAGTCTTTTTCAGCTTCTTTCGCCTTGTTGATGTGCCAGTGGTGGCAGAAAATTTTTTTCATCAGTTTAAAGTTGTCAGATGACTGACAGTCAACTCCTCAGCAAGTTATTTGAAAATAAAAAACCCCCAGAAGTTTCTGGCTACAAAGGCTGTCACCAATGTTCCAGCTGAAGTGAGAGGAGCACTGCACTTTTATGCCACTGCTTAAAAAACATGGGAAAAGAATGCTGTTTGTAATGTTAACAAAACACAAAGTCTGGAATTGAGAAAAGGCAGGGAAAAACACATTAAATAAACACAAGAGAGATGGCTATATAAAACTCAAATAATCTAGGATGCATTTGAAAGTATCTGTAAATTTCTGCATTGTTCAGGGAAAGACTGGAAAACATGTATTACAGCATTTCAGTGATGTTAATTTTATTTTCTCCAGAGCATCAAAGATGGCTTAAGACTTTGAAATAATTCTTAAAAAGCCAGCAGTGATATTCAGGTACCCAAACAGATGTTTCTGGTGCTATTTTAGATCCCCTGGAGTATCAAGCCTGGCCTTCAGCTGCTGCAGGTACCTCTGTCCAGCCAACACATGGAGAAGTCTGGGCTCTGTGAGGAGATTTAAGACGGCCACAGACACAAGTCCTTAGGGCTCTGAATCCCAACCCCAGTGCTGTAATTGTTAACTCCTATGATAGAAGTTTTTCAGAAGCAGGAAATCTCCAGTTTTTTGCATTCTTTACAGCACTGAGCAGTGTTTACAAATAAATACAAGCTTGTAGCTATGCAGGCTCAGCTGGAAAACCTTGCAGGGGACCTGTTGTCCTGCTTTAGGAGAAATCCAAGTAAGAGGGAGCAATCCAAGTGATAGGGAGACAGCTCTGAAGTGAGTTTGAGTTCCAGGTGGATCTCTGGACCTGTTCTGCAGCTGTTTTCAAGCAGGTGCTTTGGAATGCAGCCAGGGCCACAGGAGATGCATCATGGGGAGGACAAGCATGGACAGTACAGTGTCTACTGCATCAGCAGATCCACAAATGCCCTCTCTTATGGATTTTGTCCAGGAAAACACACTCTGTTGTTCTGTAAATGCCCCTCTGAGGGAACCACAACAGTATTTATTTGTTTTATTGTTATTCCTAGCCAAGTTTAGGTGCTGAGTACACATGTCCATGCCTGGCTTCTTCTGGTGCTGTCAGCTTTGGGAAGAGGACATCAAGCACTTAATGCTGGGCTTTGCTGAGGTCTTAACACTGAATAAGAGTCCTCCCAGCACCATTAGGGCTGGTGTGCAAGGCTGGCACTGGCATGTCCCTGCTCTACCGGTTTTGTGCATAAAGAGAATATTCTGTTTTCCAGTCCTATCACCTTTTTATCATGGCTGCCACTGACGGAGTCACCTTGTAGGCTCCAGGCTCACATGAGATGAGCAATCTCTCCTGGAAGTCAAGGGGAGCAATCCTGCTGCCTCCAGAGCAGGGCTTTCTGTCCTGCATGGGGAGAGTCAGGCTTATCCCCCCCCAGCACCTAGAGCAAGGTAACCCAGCAGGTGGTACTGACTGCACATCCATCATTTCAGAACTCTGGTGGGAGCATGTCCCATCCCATACAGCAACCTTCCCTCTGTTTATAATCTATCTAAGAGACAACAGCTATGGAAAAATAAAATGCTAAGGGAAAAAAGACTGCTTGGCACAGCTCAAATTTTAAGAGCTTGATTTAGCGAACTATGTATCAGATTGTGATATACTTGTTCTTCATGTTCTTAGTCACTGTATTTATGTGAATACAAAAAGTACAACATGGCTTGGCTTCTCCTTCTCACCCTCTTATCACAGCAGCCACAAGAGTTCCCAGAGCAGAGTTGGTTGCTGCTATTTTGGATGCGACACAGCTATAAAATTTTCATGCTCAATTATTGTTTTGGCAGGATGACAGCGTTTGCCTGCAGACTGCCTGGCAATTCTCTATTGTTCATTACTCAATAAAATCTGAGAGGAATCTCTTGATTGATACACCTCTAACCCAAAGGCCTCAAATTTGGTTTTTACTCGGCCAGATTTTCAAATTATATTGTAAACAGCAGGAATGTTAGAATATCTCAAAAAGGTCACTGGAATCTTTTACAACAGGGAGTCTTAGACTTTCTGACAAAAATACTACCAGCTGTCTTAAAATAGGTTCTTCCTCATTTATGCCTCACATTGTCTGGTATACTTCAACGCCATAAGAAAACTGATTATAAAATGAGATTGAGAGTCTGATTTCAACTCACAAGAGCAGAGAAATTCAGTGTTTGTGCTATTACTATTCAGAGCTAAAACTGCTCAAACTGATTATCCATGCTGGCATTTCAGCTTTAAAATTATCTTCCAAAAAGCAATGAGAAGCCCATTTTGTTCAGCACTATGTGCTGAATGCACTATTAGTCAGTGTGATGGCTTGGTCACGCATAGCTTTAAGGGCAGCTTTGAATGTTAGAAGAATGGAAGTTTGACTGCCAACCTGGGAATCTGCACACAGAGATAATAACCAGCCTTTTTCAACTTTCTCTTTCCTCAAAGTGCACCACAGTCTGCAGCTCTCACGTGGTACACTGGCGTGCACCTTGCAGTAACACCATCACAGAGCAAAGGAAGGGCAGAGGAACTGCCCACAGTGGTCAGCTGAGCTGTGAGGATTTCCAATGCACTGGAAAACTTGGAAGATGCTGGTTTGATAGCTCATAGAGTAGCAAAGCTGGAACTGGGGACAGCAGTGGACACTATTGACTGTTTCTGATGAATCTTGGCATTTGGTACGATGGCTTTTTACGGCTCACTTTCAGCAAAAGGTTTGAAACTGCTGAGTTACATCCAATTAAATGTCTGCAATCCGAAAACATAACCTGTACATAATACTTGTATTTCTAATATTATGAGGAGCTATTCCTTCTTAAGATCTAAGCTGTTTAAAAGCTCCCAACAAAAAGTCAAATAAACAAGTTTTGTCTTCTCAATAAAATAATTACAGAAGAAGTAGTTAGAGAGTAATAAACCCATTTATCTTTAAAGTATGGAAATATCTGTGTCTATGCTTTTTTCTATAGGTCTCATCATTGTCCCTTGGTTTAGGCTAATGTAAAGTATTTTTTTTTTCCATGAGTGCATCTATCTAACTGCTAGTTAATTTTCCAAACCCTCAGGTTTTAATAAAAGAGAAAAACCCCCAACCCAACCAAGTCTCTAACTTCTCAGCTTGAAAAAAATCCTCATAAATATATTAACATAGTAACTGTAGGTGTATCTGTGAGTCTACAGAGAGGCTGGAAGAGCAAGAGATAAGCTGTTCCCATTTTTAGCTGTGTAGGTGTTGGATGCCTGGTGACCATGACTGCAGCAACACCATTGCAAATTACTTCAGAGAAGAATGATTAAGGAGCACCACAGAGCTATGGAATGACTATATCTCACTGTTTTTTCTCACAAGAAAGGGGCAGGAACAGACATCTTTCTTGCATTTTTAATGGTCCTTCAATTTTGTGGTAAAGGGCAGAGGGGAAGAGATCTCAGTCTCCTATCTCTATCACTTTCCAGTTCCCAAACTGCAGCAAAGCATGTCTTCCATC
Organism: Melospiza georgiana; assembly: GCF_028018845.1. Taxonomy (NCBI): domain Eukaryota; kingdom Metazoa; phylum Chordata; class Aves; order Passeriformes; family Passerellidae; genus Melospiza; species Melospiza georgiana. The sequence continues at coordinate 59,222,714 of NC_080431.1, read as the reverse complement.
ATGCCAGACTGAAGCAGGGGGATGTACAAATGTATGGGGAAGAAGGTATCTCCCCCACAGCAATCTCTCTCAGCAAGCAGCAGAGAACAGCAGTGGATCAAGTCTGCAATTAATTCTGTTCTCAGGCATCTGTGAGAGAGATCACCGGAGAATCCAAGTATTTCCTACTGATTTACCTTCAGACACAAAGGCTATTACATGGAGACAGAGAATATTCTGTTCCCCGTAGCCATAATAGACAGCATGAGAAGCAACTTGCAGCAGGGGAATTTTGGAAAAGCAATCTGACAGCTATGTCCAGAAACTACCTGGATCTGGCAAGAAGGGGGGCATAGTCTGGGATGGAGAGGTGGACTAGATGAAGTCTCTGTCCCCCCTATTTATGGTGATTCTCAGAAACCTTTTCTGCATTCTTCCACCACAAACTCATTAATCCTTACAATGTACAGTATGATGTGGAACAGCATCTCCTAAAGCCATCTCTGCTACTTTGGCCACAGTTGCAGAAGGGGAAATAGAGTCTTGTCCAATTATCTTGATGTTGGTGTTGTGAAAGTTTCCATAACATGCAATGAAGCCTGCTTGGTTAAGGGCCAGATGCTCCTTTGTCCTGACTTGAAGAGGAGAGGAGCAGAACCAGCCTGAGCTGAGCACAGGGGAAAGAAGAGGGGAAAAATGTCTCTGCAATGTGGTTTTGCAAAACTGCCACAGAATTGCTGTGTCTTGAGTCCTGAGGGACAGGACTTGAGCAATGCAGTATGGTATATTCATCACAGAGTACCAAAAGCAAGATAAACAGCAAACACAGGACAGCTGGGAGGGCCAAAGCACTGATCAGTTGTAGCATCTGTACTACTGGGGGGTCTGGTCCCACTTCTGCCACTGGTGCCAAATAAGAGTACCAAGGGAATCACAGCAGCATGAAAACTGTGCCTGCTGCCAGAGAAAAGGGCTTGCTGAATTTTCTGCAATGAAGTTTCATGTTTTTTGCTGGACTTAGACATAAGAGTTATTAGTGTGAGACTCAAATGTGACTCTTATTTATTCAGGGTGTGCTTGCACTACTGTTAATTCTTAAAAAGCATCTGTTTCAAATCCATTGGATTTGGGTCTTCTCAAATTATGTGATGCTTTCTGTGATGTAGTGGGTCTCCTACTGAAGCATCTTCTGTAAGAGAAATTAACTCAGGATGCTGGCATCATAGATCTCATCACTTAATGCACCTGGACAAGCACACATCTCAACTGCTGCTATGCCAACAGTCAAAAATCATCTCATGCTTTTAAATTATCAGAAAAGAAACTTGGAGTGTTATTTACCTGCAAAGAGGTTCTACAAGGTCCTTGTCAAGAAAATCATGATCTTTCTTTACTGCAGCAATGTCAATGGGAAACTGGGAGTCTGTAAAAGGAGACACATTATTAAGATGACCACTTGCTACTCAAGTGAAAATATGTTATCTACATCTAAATTGCTTTGCATGTGCTTGCTCACTGAAATCTAGTATGACCAATTTCACTCAGCTCTGGCTCCCTTCCAGCTGTATCTGTGACTCTTTCTTACACCATTCTGGTTTTTTTTCTGTTAAAGGTATAGCTGAATGTCCACTGCATTACAGTGACAGCAGAAGTATTTCATTTTTGCCTTAAAAATACTTAACTGTTAGCTGTTCATTTTAGCACCTTGCACAATGGATGAGATCAGGGAATTACCACCACACTTATTTTACATGAAGGTTTTCCCTTCTCATTACAGTGGCTTAATGAGTTATTTGCTAGACAGACTTTGCCAAAGCCCCAGAAATGTTCTGTGCCTTTTGTTTTTAAAACAGATCCAAATAACAATGATTTCAGACAGAGGGTTACTCAAATAACAGACAAAAAACCCCCTCAAACTGAATTATAATCCCCAATATTAGCTAAAAAGCCAGAATAGTATGCTGGAAGCTGACATTTGCAATGAAAAGTGACACAGCTCTGTAACAGTGGGATGGGTTCCAGTGTTGTGGCTGCTCTCCAGACTGCTCTGCCATGCTTAGGTACCTCAGCAGGACACTGGGACACAGGAACTTCAGCCAGCATTTTCAGACACTACTGCTCACACTGACATAATAGATGCCTGTGAAAAGCACCTTGTTTTTGGAGACATAGTCTGTCTAGAGCACATATTGACTGCATGGGAACTGTTGGAGCCCAGCACAGGTTGTTTTTTGGAGAGAACATCCTTTTGAGTTAAGCAGGCAGCAGGTGTTCCTTTCTCTGGAGGAGTCACTATGTGACATACTCTGAATACAAGGCAGACACAGAATACTGCTGGCTACCCAGGGACTGTGCTAGATTCATATTTGTGTCAGTTTTGGTCTGGCAGGCTTATTAGTCTTAGTTCCTTGCTGGATTTAACAGAGCCTGCCTGCCTCCTGTGGAGCCACCTGAGCATCTCTGAATGGTGCTCCTGTCCCCAGGCACCTGAGCAGCCCAACATGACCTGGGCCCTGATGGAGCTCAGCTGGCCACGGGGGTGTCCTCAGCATCCCCCTCCCTGCCATCCTCAGCCCCACACGAGGGGAGGGGTGGTGTCCGAGCTGATTCCCTGCAGACTTGGCTCTGACCCATGAGGCTCCTTGGGCCTCGTTCCATGAGTGGATCTGTGCTGCCTCCAGACTCATGCTGACCCTGGAAGGTGTCCAGAGGTGTTTGGCAGAGCTGCCTTTTGGCTAATAAGCCCAAGTGGCCTGAGCTGGGTGTCTCTGGCAGGGAGAACATGCCCTTTGGGAAAAACGAGGCTCAGCCACAGTTTCCCTCTCAGCACTGAGCTGGGAAGAGCAGGAAAAACTCAGCTCCAGTCCCCAAACTACTATGGAACACAGCAGCAGTGCAACCAAGCCCTGCCTTCGGGGACACTGCTTCCCTGGGCACGAACTTAGCACCTAGGAAGGGGACACCACCATTTGCACTGAGGTAGCACTGAACTTTTCTTGTCAGCTTTTCTTACTTCGCAAATGTGAAGTGCAACTCAGATTATTCACTTTTGGTAACTCTGCAGAGTTTTCAGTCTTACTTTCAGCATGATTGAAATTTTCAATAGTTTCTACTGTCTTTATTTCAGGCATGTTTCAGAAAATAAACTCATGTTTTTAGATATTTTGTAGTAATTTGTTTTAACCTTTGGGGTTTATACAAGCTATGTCCCCCCCCCCTTTTTTTTTAAACTTCCCATGGTTACAAGGGTAAGAATCTTACTTTTCTTCATGCACTGGTATGACTCCAGCAGCTGAGGCTTTGTGAAGCATCCAGCCATGGCCATAACTCAGTCAAATGTGCAGTTGGCTGACTGCAAGCTCTCCTGGCGAGGGCCCAGTGCACTTTCAGAACCGCACAAAGAGGAGAAAGAGCAACTTACCCTCATAGAACTGAGCATATTGGGGAAATCCAGCTGCACGTAACCAGTCACACGCTTCCTTTGCTTCGATTTCTGAGCAAAAAGAGGAAAGAGAAAACAGTTCACACTCTTGTTATTTTGAATTAGAAGCTCTTTCAATTACAAAGAAATAACAAAGAAATTTGATAGGATGTATTTGCTGTTACAGTACTGTCATCACTCTGAATCACACTTTATAGCATCAGAAGAGAGTGCCTCTGAGAAACCTGCCTGTCTCCACAGGACCCTGGGGTGCACAAAGCCCCTTGGTGGCTGGGACCAAGAGTTAACCATCTCCCTGCAGCAGAAGTTGTTCAGCCAGGTTTGTGGCTCTGTGATCTACGCTCCCCCAAGGGTAAGTTGCTGGCAAGAGGTGAAGGTGGAGCAGGGTGAAAATGGGGTGACAGGGAGCAGCACTGCGTTCTTTCCTGTTCTGATGTTTCTTGAGGAGCAGAATGCCACATGAAATCCATGGAAAGCACTGCCAGGAAAACCCCAGTGCAGGTGTCATGATACTGAAGGGACAATTGCAAGGGCACCTCTATTCTTACCAAGGGCTCCATGGGCTCACATTCTGGAAAGCAGTGTGCTGGCTCCAGCTCTGCCCAGCACCTGCACTGCCTGCATGTGCAGCTGCTCCCGGACCAACCGGGGGAACAGCTGAAAACAGAGGCCCATCCACACAAAGGTGGGGTTCAGAGGAAACCTGGGAAACATCTCTTTGTGCTGTCCAAACCTAGATCAGGATCTACCACCTGAACAGTTTTGGTTTACAGCATCAAAGTCAAAGCACATATCTGCACCTCTTACATTTGCAAAGCACGAAGAAACAGAGCGGGCCGGTGTTAAAGAAAGTAGACATTTTATGTTGCTTATTAATCAACCTGAATGAACCAGTCAAAGGTTTTGGCACATTTGTGGCTGTAAAGTCTAGACAGCCACAATACAAAACCCTAACTATAAAGCAAACAATGGAACTGGAAGAAGATGATCAGGCTCAGTTGCTCTTCTGCATATTTTGCCTTGCATGTGAAAAAAATTCCAGTTGTAAATCAGTTTTCTACTAAAATGCATTTTTTTAGGTAAGACATGCTGTTGTGAACTTTTGCCCATGAAATTCTGTTCAGATCACTCATTATACCCTTAATGACTTTACCCACTGAAGCTCACTATAAAATCTGCTTTGAATATAGTCTGCAGTGTGTGACCTGCACACCTTTCTGATCCCCTACAAAATAAATCACACCGGCAAATTTTGTAGCAGAAATCAAAATTCAGAATACAAGGTCTATGTATCAAAAGCTCAATATCCCAAAGACGATTAGACAGCCAGGAACAACTCCACAATGGTCACAATCATTAGCAGTGCTGAAAAGGATTTACCACCAGGTCTTCATTTGCTTTGACATTAGTTCATGTCAAGGCCAAAAAACGGAGTATGAAAGTACATTCAGTTCTTGACAGTGCACAAAAGAATAAGCAGCTCACATAAAACGTGGCTCTCACTACAGCACATCTGTGTGCTGAAAGCACATCTCTATTATGTTCCAGTTAGACTCTTTCTATTAAATGCTTGGAAAAGAGACAACTCTTTATATTTTTTTTTCTTTTGCTTAATTCAATCTCATGAAACACAGACAAATCAATCCCATTTCAAAATGTATTTTACAACTCAGAACAGCTGTACGTACACTCTAGCTTCATCTGGCCTGGAAACACAACTGACAGAGGCTGTGGGTGATGGAGAATGCTACCATTTAATGCTCTTATACGCTTATCATATTTCAGTGTTTTTTTGCAGTTGGCTGCTCAGAGGAGCTTGCTGAGAAATATTCTTGCAGCCCAAACAAGATCTAAAAAATCTCAGATTGCAATGGCTGAGTAATTATAGGGAATAAACAAGAAAGTAGATCTCACTCTTCTCTGAGGTTTTGGTTTTAGGTTTTTTGTGGTGTTTTTGGTTTGGTTTTTACTTCTTTTTTATGAGGTTGTTTGCAACACACTGTATTCAGTCAAATATAATTGACTGATTAACTTCTGCTTTCAAAACTTTGACTCTATATCCTCCATGAAGGCATTTCTGGGGAGTATTCTCATTTTCTGAATGGCTACCTCAGCCTTGAGTAGGATTTGCTAATCTTCCAGCCCACTGAGTTTCAAGACAAGTATCAGTTCCCAGTTCCCTCCCATATCTCTCTTTCTTGTCTTATCCAGAAAACAGCAGGAGGGCAGAAGTGCACCAGGCTGCTGGCACAGCCCGAAACAGGACTTAGCTCATACAAGTGTGTTCCTGCTGGCCAAGGGCACCTGTTCCAGTCATTCCACTCTTGGTCCCTCCTACAGTTTAGGTGAAAAGGCACAACAAAGGATTCACTCCTCAGCAGACATCAAAGGTGGTTTCTACTATTTTGCCCTGGGCATGTAATCCAAGTTATAGTTCAGAATGCAATATAAATGCTTTCATTACTGCAATGTTTGAACAATAATTTGACATGCTAAGTTTAACCTTCTCTTTTTGTGCTCATATCCTAATATTTGCTTTTTCTTACTTCATAGTGAAACATTAGTGAAGACTTCTTTGGGAAGAGATGTGCAGCAACAAAAAGACCTCAGTGGAGGTGTCAATGGAGGGTGGTACAAATACTTTTAGCTGTGTTGTCCCAGTTCTGTTCCCATTTCCAGGCTAGTACGGGGGTTGGATCCTGCTTCCAGCAGATGCACTGTCCTGGTGCAACATGGAAGGACTTGAAAACCCACATGTGTTCAGAGGTGGTACCAAGGCAGTTTGTCAACAGCACAGAGAAGGGCTGTCATGGTGAAAAGGGTGATTTCAGAGAGGACATGGCTCAAGGCTGGCAGGAGGCACAGTTCCTCCAGCTCCTACCAGAAGCCTGTGAGCCACCACTGACCCACCATCAGCATCTCCCTTGGCAGGACCAAAAAGGCTGCTTGCCCCAGCACACCTGATGGTGGGTTTGTCCTTATGCACTACTGCTCTTTCTGCTCTGTGGCTGGAAAAAAAAAATTAGGCTAATTTGCCCACTGCTTTCCACCTGCTTGGGCATCAGTTAACAACAATCATTAATTATTAAGGCTAGATAATAATTCAGTCCCAAATATTGACAACTGTCAGTATGTCTCACAGGACTAGAATTCTAAGGAGGTTTTTTTTCAGTTTCTAGTTGAAGCTTGAAGAAAACAAATTTCTCTTTTCCATTTCATTTTTCTACTGGTAGTGAGTTATAATTCAGGGTAAAATGAGGAGAGAGGTTCAATCAGGAAATGTGACAAGTATTCAGAGCACAGCTGGGTCTTGGCTTTGAGTCTATCTTTAGTATTAAACAGGTTTGAGCTTGTCTCCCACAAATCGTGTGGGTGGCTCTGGCTGTTCTGGGGCAGAAATGGAGACAGTTGTTTGTCATGTCTCCTGCTCTTCCAACGCTTTCTCTGATTCTTCCCAAACTGATTTGTTTCTGCCCAACACCAGACTAGCAGCCAGCTGCCTCTGAAGGGGACATCCTTGTCCTGCCTATCCAAAGCCAGCTGGCTGCTTCTCCTGCTTCCCTTTGTGCCACGCTGGCTAACCCTTCAGAGACCCAGCTCAACCCCCTAAGCTGGTAGAAAACTGACCCTCCAAAAGTGGTGGGAATGGACTGCTGTTGGATTAGCAAACTGATTCAAATCCTCTAAGGGTTCTGTTTAATTTATGTTAGCTGTGTTTTAACAAGCTCAAGAAAGTCAAACCAATGGAACAGTCCTTCCCTCATGAAGGGGCACAGGAGAACTAAAAAGTCTAAACAGTCTAAAAAGTTGTTTGGTGAACAGCTCTCTCAGGAGAAACTCATGTAAATAAATTAATTTTATGGCTTGGAAGCTTATCACCATCTACAAATATCAATGCCTAGACCTAGTTACTATAGTCCTTTCCTTTTTCCTGTCTAGATATCAGTATTTCATCGTATTTCTGCCTTTTTCTTCGGTCTTCTGTTTTGGTGTTTCTCTCCTTTTTTAAAATTACATTTTTATTTAAAATGCAGATGTCCCTTTGCACAATGCAGTGAAAGATTTAGCAACTAGAATAAATAAGGTACATAATTACCTCATCTATTGTGTTTATGTCAACTTTATGTGATAACCTTTATTGTTCATCTTCTGTAACAAATCACTGTTAATGTTCACTTTAGTATTCCCCCTGTATTGCTCACCACTTAAATCTAATTTAGTATATTCAGACAAAATATCTAGGGATGTTAGAGAAAATGATTAATCAATTAATTGGAAAGAAGTGCATTTGACTGTGGAGCCACATCGGTGAGCAAGTGGTTAGTCTGGTTAGGTCAACTTTTGGTCTTTGTCTTACTCTTTCCTGCAAGAGGAGGAAAACTGTTGGGATGAGTTTGTGCTGCATCTTCCAGAACAAAACTCTAGGCTACCTGGCATTCTAGGGTCAGTTTGGAGGCTCAGCTCAACCCAGAGTGGTAAAAGGCCTTTTCCTCTCAGGAATTGCTGCAGAACTGTACAAAAGGTAAACCAGAGAATACTCCTGGGGAGGAAACACTGATGGAGTCTTAGACCTGAGGCATGCTCCAGGCAGCTGTAGGCACTCAGACAGCCCTGTCTCACAGGTCCTGCTACAACCCTTGTGTCCCATAAACCTGTCAAGCCACCAACAAGCAATGTCACCACTCTGAAGTCTCCCCAGAAGAGCGCTCATGAGGGAACATGAGTTCTTTGGAGAAGTTCATTCAGGCTGAAGCTGCATGAGAACAGCTTTAGCAGGCTTCAGCTTCTTCTTGCAGCTCAGTCTGAGATACTGCAATGGATGCCATTACTCTCCTGGCTCTCTATCACAGTCTTTAGGATATTTATCTGTGTTACTCTTCTTATTTCAAAGATGGCAAATTAAAGGACTTCAGAAGTACATAAACAAGTTAGAGGTGAGGTTGATAGGAATTGGATGCCTGACACTTATCTGGCCATAAAAATAGGGTTATCCCACTCCTCAGTTACCCTTAGAAATCTAGTCTGGACAATCCAAATTCAAAATTTTGGACATGTAAATGCATCACTCTACCATCCCACAGCTACAATGTACCACTAAAGGCTGATAGGTTTCCATTAAGAGGCATTTGCAAAGCTTCTTCAGAGCTCTGAAATTAGAGTGTAAGGGTGCTAAATTGGAAAGAACATGAATATATTTGTAAATAGGAGAAAGGATGACTTTTCAACTCACATAGGAAATTCATGGCAAAACAAGGGCTCACATGTGAGCAACCTGGTCTAGTGAAAGGTGTCCCTGCCTACCCACTGTAGGGGGCTTGTAACCTTAAGGTCCCTTCTAACCACCACCATTATATGATTTTATGATTCCATGATCTACAGCTTGCAAGGAGCAGGTTAATACCTTAATTGCTGTATTATCATCTCACTTCACTAATGCAAGCACTTGGTATAGAGCATGAAAAAATTAAAAACTTGTCATATTCCCTAAGGAAAAATCCCCATGCAATTTAATAAGGACAGATACAATTTTCAATAACCTTTCATGCTTTTAGGTAGAGGTTTAATGGCTTACCCCATTCCCATCCACTCTGTAGGACTTTTCCAGAATAATTCCAATAATAACACAACAGCAATTGTACCATGCAGCTGTAAAATTACCATTTATATTACAAATATATAATAAATAAAATAAACCATAAGCATACAATGAATTCATATGTTTTACTGCACTATGGTGCACACGCATCAATAAATCCTGATAATAAGGTTTTCAAAAGTGGAATTTCATTGGAATTATTTTATATCATGCCATATAATTAGTGTTAGAGACAAGGTTATGTTTTGCAAGGAAGGGACAAATAAAACTGTCAAAGTGTTATTTTAATAGTCCTAAACCTTTCATGGAATATTGTGGTACTAGTAATATTATAATAAAATACGGACCTTTTAAACTACTGTGGCTGAATATAATTTAAATGTCAATAGAAAAAGATCTTTCATGAGTAGTTCCTTTATGTGTAATTCTTTACCCTTGGTGAGTAATAGTCAAATGTGTCCATTCATGCTCTGACTTCTTAGAGAGGTCGAAAGTGAGAAGCCTGATTATTTATGAACATGAAAAAAAATAAATCTTGTATGCTGAGAGATTTAAAGAGTGTGACTGTTTACCTTGGAGAGCAGATGAATAAGGAAGGGTTATGCTAAAATGGTATAAAATCAGGGGTAATACAAAAATAGGAAATTGGGAACTACTGTTCACTCTACACACAGCACAAAAGCAGGGAGATTAATAAAAAAGATGGAATAAAAAAGAAGGAAGGCAATCTGAACTGACATTGCCACATGACACTGGTATCAGGAGATGAGTTGGAGTTGGAACTTTATCTAACTACACACTGCTACCACCACAGATTTGGAGAAGAATTCTCCAGAAAGGAATAAATGAAACCAAACTAAAGGCAGTGTTATGAAAAGGCTTTTTCCTGGTTAGATGATCAGCTTATCCAGCTTTTCCTTCTGAGCTACTGACACTTCTCTTACTCATACATAGTCTGGGACTGTATAAAATGTTTCTTTCAATGATCACAACAATTGTTTTGTTCTCTACTACAACCAAATTCTGTACAGGCCATCTGGGAGACTTCTCATCAGCCTTCTATCTTCAGCAAGGCTGCACTTCCCAAGAAAAAACAGGTGTGTTATTCCAGCAAGGACTTAGGAAGCTACGTCTCCTTTCAGCGAAAGCATTATGCTGAATTCCTTTCCCAAATTAATGGGATACTGGTAAAACTAGTAGATCTGAGATTTATATGAGGTTCATCAAGCACAGAACTTTTCAGGTCTGGGAACAGTGTCTGTATTTGAATTTTTTACATCTAGGTATCATCAGAGCTAGGGGTACAAGGCAATGAGTTTCCTCATGCAAACAGCAACAGGGAAATCAGAGTTTGCAGTGCAGGAGAGACCTTTGTGCAATGTGCTACACTCCACACACTCAGGCTGAGAGGTGACTTGCAGGGACCACCGAAGCAGCCGGCACACCAAGACAGCAGGCATGCAGGGACACACTGAAGAACTTAGGAGCAGGAATTGTCCTGAGGGACTCCTACTTCGGAGCAATTAGCCACTCGATCAGGCAGCCATTACTGTTCCTGAAAGTCTATCATAAAATCGACTCCCTGGGGAATTCTCCCATTGTATAGACTTCCAAGGGAACTCCTGGTAACGGGTGTACAGCACAATCAGGCATCTGAACATAAGAATGCAATGAGATTTCAACACCAAGTGGTTTAAACATTTGTTTCAGACATAGCATTAATAATACTGCAAAGATGTTTAACAGACCCAACCAATGCTGAAAATCCCATCCGTGTGATATGGTTCAGTAATGTGAGAAAAAAAAAGAGATTTGGGTCTTCATTTGAGTGTCTTCTTGAGATTTTTGGTTGCTCCTCATCATCATCATAATTCCTATTTACTGCAGGTTTCCTTTTCTCCTTTCCTTTCCACGTCTTCCACTGTGAAGCCACTTTAACTTTCTGTCATTCATTTCTCTGACATCTTTGCTACCCACTGTCCCACATGTCCGCTCAGTTTATTCAACCTTACTTCATGCTAGTTTGTTTCCCATTTTTTTTCATCATCCTTACAAATTCCTGAAATAGGATTTTAAATCCCTCCTAACCCAAAAAATCTCTCTCTATCTTCAAGCATCACTTTGAAGCCACTTTTCTTAGCTTACAATTGATTTGTACAATGCAGCACTTTGTGATGACACTAATAAAACAATAGCTTGCAACCCACATCTCATCTTGAGGCCCTTTAAACAGTTATAAAAACTGAAGAGAAAGTTATATATAGGGATCACTTCATCCCTGGGTGAAATGCAGCTGCATTAGGATGAAATGTGGCAGCTGCACAAAAGAATGCTGCAGCAGTTTATGACAAGAAACAAAGAGAATACTTTACCCAGCTGAAACCACTAACAGGATTTATGAGTTAGAATAAATTTGCATTATATATATATATATATATATATATATCTCGAGAGTTGACAAGGACATCAGGCTCTCCTCCCTTTAGTCCTAAGAAAAATACTCTGGTATTACTAATGGACAAAAGTGATTAAGAACTTGGTTCCCTTCACATCCTCCTCCTTCTCCATTAGGATTTATATTCTTTTTCTTGCCTTCTGACAGCCCCCATGAGTCTTGGCTTCCTATAGACTTGGAGGACTGGATACCACCCACCCATTTTTCAGTACAACACTGCCCATCCCACCTATTTGGCCTGTCATTCGAAAGCTGAGAACTGCTGACTTGAGAATTAACAGAGCTCTTATACATGAGCACTGTATGCCCACTGAAAAATGTGTTGGGATAATGGTCTGGAAAATGTGAGTCTTTAGGGACTCTAATATAAAGTATATAGTATTTTTAATGTGGAAGAAACACTATCTAATAGATAGAGAAGAGGTAACAGTCTCATCCCTTGGGATAGACTTCAAAACTTCTGGTGGCTCCTAGAGTCCCTATGAGTTAAATTTTGAAAGCAGACTCTTCTTTTACAAGTTTCTGGCTTTGGATTCCCGAGCTAAGAGATCTAGGCAGCGTCTAAACTTCCATGTATTATGGACCAAAGGGTGGCCTGAAGATTGGAACAGCTGCTGAGCTCACACTGAAAAGGGAAATACTGTGTCCAGCTGGTATTTAGAAAACTTCTTGCTCCCTGGATGTGTTATAAAGAGATTTTTGCAATGTGACATTCCTAGTCCAATACCTCCAGACATCACTAATAAGTAGTCAGTGAAACTGCAGCTATATGTATCTATTCATGCTGTATATGTCTGTTATATATTCTTGTCATGTATCTTCTACTGAATCACTATTGTTGAGGAGTGAAAAGCCAAAAGACTACAAAGCAGCTTTGCAGAAATCAGCCTGGGTGCCTGGTGGGCACCAAGAGAACACGAAGCAGCCATGTGCCCTGCCAAGGAAGGCAGGCAGCACCCTGGGCTGCACAAGGACGGGTGACAGCAGGTGAAGGGAGGTGATTCTTCCCCTCTTCTGACCACTGGTGAGGCCACATCTGGTGCGCTGCATCCAGTTATGGGCTCCTCAGTAAAATACAGATTCACTGGAGTGAGTCCAGCACAGGGCTACAAAGATGATGAAGGGCCTGGAGCATCTGAGAGATGAAGAAAGGCTTGAGAGAGCTGTGACTGCTCAGCATGGGAAAGAGAAGCCTCGGTGGAACCTCATCTGTAAGGATAAATATCTGAAGGGAGGGTGCAAAGAGGGCAGAGCCAGGATGTTCTCAGTGGTGCCCAGTGACAGGCAATGGGCACACACTGACACACAGAAGAAGGCTCTGTACATCATGAAAGACTTATTTCCTGTAAGGGTAACTAAGCACTGGTACATGTTCCTCAGGGAGCTGGTGGAGGCTTCATCCTTGGAGATATTCAAAAGCCACCTGGACACAGTTGGCTACAGACGGCCTTGCTTGAGCAATTGGGTTGGACAAGATGACCTCCAGATGTGCTTTCCTACCTCAACCATTCAGTGAGTCTGACTATTTCAAGAAGTATGTAAAAATAACCCTGAACTGACCCAACAGTAAGGAGGAAGATATCTCCACCAGCAACATCATACTTTCCTTAGCAAAGAATTGCAGATGAAGACTCACTGTAAGCTCCTCTACACCTCTTTTCATCTTGAGGAAAACTAGCACTATTGATTTTTGAATCCAGAAAGTCACCGGAAGGGCAAGAACAATGCCAAGGAGAGGAACAGCCAATAGGAAGTATATATATTTCAATTCCAACTGTGCCACTACTGGAAACTTGCCATAACTTTATATTTGGAATTATAAGTGTTATTATCTTTGTAGCTGGACCAACTCTTTTATTGGATTGCTAATACTTTAATCACTAGAGCAGTAAATTCTTCAATCTGTACACAAGGTATGTTTCTTCACTGCACATAAAGTGCCCAAGGTGTTTTGTCTGGTGCTCTGCCCTTGAGATCTGGTTTGAATTTGGATGCAGCAGATGGAGCCCACTACATGAAGCTTGCAGCCACACTCTGTCCTTACAAGGTTTTGAAAAATGTCATCTCTTGCAAGGCAAGGGGAGACTTCCAGACAGCCTGAACTCAAGCAGCATACAAGATGTCTCTGGAGTGCCCTGACATTCAGAGGGCTCCCAAGAGGATGTAGTGCTGGTCTGACCATTAGTTTTGACTCTCATGTGTATTCATAACTCCAATTAAATGCAAAGATTTAATGTCCCTGGAAATCAGGGTTTTCAAGCTCAGTATCCTAAACTAGAGGTCAAGTTTCAGGCTTCAATGCCTTGCTTAGATTTTCCACAGTACTCAACGTGGTTTGCATGTGTGCAATACTGAAGTTAATTGGTCAGACAGTAATTGGAGCTCAGCAGATGAAAGGCACTATGGAATGCAGAGAATGCTTCATGTTATAATTTGAATGAAAATATAAACAATACCCCAAAAGACAGATGTTGTCATCATAAACTTTCTCTCTGAATTATGCAGATAAGTAGAACAAAACGTAATTCCTTATCAACATATTAATTATTCTTTGATTATGCCCTTCATGTTCTGGAGATGTTCAAATTACATACAGGCAATCAGATATACATCAGAGAAACTCTACCCATCTGAGGTGGTCTTCATGCTGTGAATTTATATTAAACACTGAACATTAATATTAAAGTAACTCCCCTTGGAGATAATACTTTGATGTATTAATAAAAAAGACTTCGCAGTTCTTGTTTATCATGAATTAAGATTAAAACACTTTCTTTTGCAGTTCTGTGTGAGATGAGTAATTTGAGCAGAGTTCAAATATTCTAAACTGAGGTCCAAATCCATGTCTGCAATGCAGAGGGCTGAGCTCTCACCTGGTGTTATCAGTGTTATCTGCTGTTATCAGCCGATTAACACTACAAGCAGATCTGTTTTTAGATCCCACTGTTTCCTTATTACCTCTTTTCATCCAAGGGCCTACAGAGAAAGATGTCCTGTGTATTACTTCCGAAAAAGAACCCCAAACAGCAGATGGTGACTTTTTCACACATTGTGTAAGAAACTGTCATCTACTTAAAATCCAGGAGCAGGAGGGCTGACGTTATCCTGAAAGCACAGACAAGACCTGTACCTACAAACCCAGCTGTCTTTTTCTGATTCACAACCATACCACTATTGTTGCCATTGAAGTATATCAACATTATTAACATCTTATCATGCCTCAAGACTGTAGTGAAAATTCATTTACAAAATGAAGGGTAACTTTATTTGTGGATAGCTACTGTTTTATTATGATTATTTGTGAGAGGATCAAACACCCATATCTGTTTATTGCTTTATTCCAGCTGCTATTTTCTGTAAGAACATTACTAAAAAAAGCTACCATGATGTCTTTTATGACTCTATGAGGAAATGAAAAATCAGTAAATTAATCCTCCATGCAAATCATTATTTTCTTTTATTGGACATTCTGAACTTGGAATACCTTCCTTTTTGGAGCTGGATTGATCCTGTGGCAGTGCCAGATGTGATGTGGAAAGCTGGCTCTGCCATGAGCAGGGGTTGGGCCAGATGACCTCCATTGTTTGATGGTTCAACTAACTTTTTAAATTATTTCAGTGATGAAAGAAATAACATATGCTTATGGGAAGATGTTATTGTGAACTAAATTTTACCCTTTGCTTTGACTATGCAGTGCCGTAAGAACAGTGGAGTCACACCAGTGGGTGTTTCAGCGTGATCTAGTCCAGAGCCACTAATTACATGGCTGTGTGCTGATCTTTGTAGAATCATGAGAAAAAACAAAGAGATTAAAGGAAACAATTACTCACCTACTAAAAAAAGAACATCTTTTCTCACTCTGTTTTCACAAAAGCACCCATTTTTACGAAAGTGCCTTTCAAACAATTTTCTCTAACATGTAAACAGTACTAACGTGGGAAAGTCAAATTAAGGTTCTTTTTTAGAGAACAGTGGAGCTACTGCTCAGACAGCTGTTCAGTTTCCATCATCCATCATGTAATGGAAATTTTATTTAATTTTACTGAATAGATACAGATTACTTTCAATATCCAGGGCCAGAGTTTTAAGGATATTTAAATTTCTAAACTGCTAGGATGCAGATTTTCAAAGATGTTCAAAGCATTTAACTCTCATTTACCTCTTCAAGCACACTGGATTATGATTTACCCAGTCCTGTCTTCTCCTACCAGGTGGCTGCAGACATTTTTGCGTACTCCACACATACACATCTAAATGTTTTTTGAACAACCAAAGGGATGATACAGAAGCAGCAGTATTACCAACGAACTCAAATGGTTTGGACATGTGAACTAACAAACTCTCATGATTTTTCTTCACACAAATAATTAGATTTTTTTTGTTCATTCCCCTTTACAACGAAAGCTGCAGTCCATATGGTTGCAGAGCAATACACAGAAAACAGGCTAAAACAATTTTTACATGATAGCTGTTCACAAACATTTATTCATTCATACTGGAGGAAAGAAGGAACAGACAACTTGGCTATGATGGTACAGTTATTATTTTTAGCCTTTTGGCTGGAGCCCTTAGTTTCCTTTCCATACGTTTTTAAATAGAAGGCTGTGGGGGTTTTACGTGCTCCTCCAAGAAGAGAACAGATTTTTAATGTAGCAAAAAATACTGATTTTCCATTCTGCAGCTCACCTAGTCCTGTTTCCATCTAATAAGCCATTGTACAAAATAACTGTTTCCTATAACAGGAAATTCTGCTATGGCAGAAGTAACACTGGGTCTCCATAGTACTGACACTTCTCATTTCCTTACCCCTGTTACAATGCAGAGCCAACAGGAGCCAGATTCGTAGGAACCCTGTAATTACTTGACAATAATCACTGCCAGCAATGAAGCAGAGTTAGCAAAGAGATAATTAGCACACCACCCAGGACTAACAACTCTCTACACTTTTCCCCTCTTATTTTTAGCAACAAGCAGGAAAGACATAAATTGCTCTTTTATCAAATAGCATGAAAGAGCTTAGATAAGTTAGATGTTTGCAGTTATCACTTTATAAAGCCAGACCCTGGCCTTCAGCTATGTTCCATATATTAGCCTGGAAGGAGACAACAGGGAGGCTGGAGACCTACCAGTGCTTGCTCCCTGCCGGTGCCAGAGTATGGATCTGTGGAGTACCTGTCAGGAGACACCAAAGCCACCAAAGAAGGACAAGCCTCCTATTTTCATCTCAGTGTCTCTTGTTGGGTAACAGGAGGGAATACAGAAGGGTTGGCTCTGCAAATGTCAGTGAAATACAGAGCCTGTCACTTTTTAACTTGCTGGATGAATTTCAACTATTTCTTAATCTTCCCATAGTTAATGGGAAGTCACTTGGATAGTGTCAGTTGCCATCTCATGGATGGAGTCCCTTTGCTCTGACTGCTGAAGAGCACATTCCCACTCATCTGAATCATGACTGGCCTGACTGTGGGCAAAGATGGTTTGGTCTCTAGACAGTTCTAGCAGCTAGATATTTGGAAAGTAAATGACTAATCCCTTGCCCAGCTAGACTTTCAGTGGGAAATGAGACACATCACTTAACGCTTACACTTCAGTTTAAAAATGGAAAAATTATTCTTCTCTCCTAAAGAAGCAAAATTGTTAGACTAAATATGCTGAAGCGTGTATTATGCTAAAAATATGGTCCAAATCCATAAGGGCCACAAAGAATACCTTGCATGAGCTTGTCTTCTTTTACCACTTTAAAAAACCAGTGGCCTCTTAAACTGGAGATTTTTTTTTGTATTCTGCCCACAGACCGAAACAAAACACTTGCTTTTCCAGCAGATATTACCCAGAGTCAGAAGTTGCCTTAAGCCATGACCTGATTCTGTATCAATTAGAGAGCATTCATCAGGAGATCAATGAATATAAATCCATGCTATAATTTAAGGTCAGTTTAGTCCAAGAGAGAGGCCAGCAAAGGAAAAATAAACAAATAAAGACCGTGGGTTTTTATAAAAAGCTGAGAAGAGTGCTGAAGTGCATACTTGAAATATTTCCTCTGAACTCCACAGTGTGGCTGGCACACCACGGGTTCAACACTTGATGCCTGTTCCACGTGTGCTACGTGGATGCACCAAGCCTGCACACACACACTTGCCAAGCAGAGTGACAGAGGTAATGTGACTATTTCTGAAAAATGAAGTGTTTATGGCTTGCTCAGTTTCAGAGTATGTTTCATAATCTTCAACACTCACAACGTGCCACTCATGGGCTTGCAACATATTCCTTCTGAACAGAAGCTACTTTGTGCTCATCACTGAAGAAGCATGTGCTGTGCAAGTGCCATACTGTATTTTGGCAGTGGCTGTTAGAAGTAAATTTACAGAGGATTAAGGAGATGGAAGGCAGCATGCCTCACTCTGTAATTCTGCAAAGCATTAAAACACCCTGTTTAAAGAAGAGATGAGAGATGGCTGCTATTCAAAATCTTGGGGCCTGAGGTTCACTTTGTTTTGACCCAATTTGCATTCGGTCCTGCAGAAGTCTCTGAACAACAACAGCTGCCCTTGCCCTGAAGGAGTGCATGAGGACACATCCCTCCTTTGGAAGTCACCTTGAGTGCAAGGTGGGAGCTGTCCCCAGGGGCCCAGAGCCACTCAGACCTGCTCCACAGGGAAGCTCCTGCCAGCTGCTATGCTGCCCCTGGGATCAGCCCTTCCCCATCTCCAGATGTGCTCCATGAAGTACAGGATTCCAGGGCTGCCCTGGGTTTATGTCCTCTCGAGGCTGGGAGAATGAAAGTATGTGCTGAGGACATGAGACATTTTTGGCTGTCCAGAGCTAC
The DNA here is from genome assembly GCF_028018845.1 of Melospiza georgiana. Classification (NCBI taxonomy): domain Eukaryota; kingdom Metazoa; phylum Chordata; class Aves; order Passeriformes; family Passerellidae; genus Melospiza; species Melospiza georgiana. The sequence continues at coordinate 59,204,416 of NC_080431.1, read as the reverse complement.
AATAATGACATACAGATATGCAGATAAACACAAAGATTGAAATTTGGTTGTGTATGCTTTGAAGGACACTTTTTTTTTCAAGCATATTCTTCTAGACTTGACCTTGGTCTGCACTTTTGAGAATCTGACATTTCTTGATGGTTTATTTCACTTTCAGATTTTGGCAGGGTCTAGCCTTAGATATGCCAGAAGTATGATGAGATAAGTTATTCTCCAGACAGAAACAGAAGCAGAAAGCAGGCAGCTGCCTACGAAAGATGGACTCTCCTACAGATTTTACCATTAAAAAATGCCCCGTTCAATTTTTGAAAGGAGAAGACAAAATCTGAATATGAAATCTCAGCTAAAATGGCACTTAAAGACAGCTAATAACTGCCTTTGAGCCCACATGTTGCTCTGAAACCATTGGTTGAAACTGAAGACATGATTAAAGTATTTTGATTTAGGAGATAGGCTATGTTTGGCAGGGAATGTTGGTGTTTTAAAGTTTCTCATTATGTTTTTCCTGATGCTTTGCCTTTTGCAGTGGTTTTTCACACTGTAATGGTAGTTAGAAACCCATTAGCCACAGTATTCTGTGGCCATGGCATTAGGCTCTGAAAGCTTACTTATTGCTAAGGAATAGCACTGATGTACTGAAAATTACAGTTCTGTATTTTCTGGTACAGCTTCATCTTTAAGGACAAACAATAACCCAAACAAATCAGCTTGGAAGCCACTGCTTAACCTGCACTGGAGGATGTGCAGGGAAGGCAACACTGGCAAAAGCTGAAAATTATAATTGTGATGCTTCACTGGCTGACGCTGATTTTGGGAAGAGAGCTGGGGCTTTCATTAATCTTTCCATAACTCCAAGCCAAAGCCAGTCTGAGGTTGCTAAAAGTAGCCTCAAAACTGAGACTACAAAGCTCCTATTTCTTAGATGTATTTCAAAGAATTTCCTTCATTCATTGTTTACCAACGTGGCCTTTCCTCATTGGGGTAGAAAAACATAATGAATGCTTATCACCTGCAAGCTCAAATCCCACTGGAAAGCTCTTTTTCAGGAAAATGTTATTGTGGTGAGGACTTTCAGGGAGTGTTGAAGTTTTAAAGTTTCTCATGATGTTTAGCATTTTTCTTCTAAATGAACAGGAAAAAACTCATCTGGCTCTCATTTGAATTCTCAATAGACTTTAGAGAGGAAATTCCAACCAGAGCTGTATTCCTACACCTAAAATCTACATGGGAATGAAGCAGCATGCTTGTTCCAATCCAACAGCAGCCAGAAGCAGCAGAGCTGGCTCAGTGGCACATCCACATGTTCCACACAGTAATGGTCTCAGAAGAGGGGCTGGTTTTATAAAACAGCCTTCAATAGGTCATGTCAGAAGTTCAATATTTAGATGACCTGCCTTCCATCATGCTTATTAACATGGGGATTTTTGGAGATAAAGAATGAAAATCATCTCACCTATCTGCATCTGCATTGGAACTATTAATCCTAGGTGCTACTGAAGGCTAGGGAGAGAAGGAAGTACTTCCTTTAAAATATTTCTCTTAATGTGTGAAAGAAGTGAAATGGCTTGTGTGCAGAAAGAGCTCATTCTTCTCTATGGTCTACACAGAAAATATGGGATGTACAGGCAGATAAAGCAAAAGACATTTCCAGTGTGATTCTTCTTTGAGGCACATCCCACTAATGTATGGCGTGAGTTAAGGTCCCTAATTTCACTTATTTGCACCTGATAGTCACCATTTGCAGTGGTGGTGTAGTGATCTGTATCCATGTTTGCAATGGGATTTGAGATTTATGTCGGAACATTCCTGTGTAGGTGCTCTGTGTTTACCACAAACAGCATGTATTTCCCACACAAAGCATATCATAGGATTAGCTACCTGACCTCAAAATCCACTAATCTGAAACATAAACAACCAAGTAAGCACTTATGTTGTTCACCCCCTAATCACCACAATGCCTCATTGATGAACAATTCACCTGCTGGATTCCATATATATCTCTATGTATATATTCCATATATGTGTCAGTATACATGTGTTATATGTATATCTCACTAGAATTAAGCTCCAATTATCAAGATTCCCCCGTTGCAGTTGATACTATACATTCTTGGTACCCAGGTTTTCTTAATTGTTTTATAAGATAAAGTATCTGAAGCTTATAAACAACTCCCTGCACTTTTGACTTTGCCAGAAAAAAATGCTTTTCTTTCCCTAAATATGTGGGCAGCCTCTGGACAAAGACGTTAGCTCAAAGCACAGGGCTGGTTCCAAGTTAAAATCAGGTTGAGGGCAGGCCTTCCCAGACAGCAGGGTAGGCATCTCCACTTTCCAGCTCCCAAAGAGCCCTGTTCCTAGATCTCCCCAGACATAACAAGGGAGCTGATTGCTCAGTGCACAACAGGGACTAATGTGAGAATGTGATCCTGGCAGAGCCTCAGCAGAAGATTCTTGTAATTGATGTGAAGACAATATAACTGATTTGTAGACACATCACTCTGCACCATGCCTGCTGTATCAGCTTCCCAAAACTGTTGCTGATTGCCTTCTTCCCCAAGCATTTTCTTCTCTCTCAGTTTTGAAACTCTGGGAAGAACAAGCAATTTGTTTGTGCCATGCCTATTTGGCATGCTGCGCCGCACTCTTACACAAATAAACAGGGAACACGATGTAACACCACAGCAGCAGATTTAACTAAGATCCAATTGTGCTTGGTGCCATCTGAATATGGGAAGAATGTTCCCTTAAATGAAAAATCTTCAACAGAAAAACAAGTTCACCCTTCACAAGTATGTACCATAACATGGGACAATACACCATCTTTGACTTATGATTTCATCAGAGAGAAATTGGCTTGTTGGAGCATTTCTCCTCCAATAAGCAGCATTGCTCTCTATTGTTCCTCTGCACAGATCTGGATTTGGGGTGTCTTTTAGAGCCAGTATGAAGTCAGTCTTTGCTAGAAAGTGGTAGCATGTCCAAAATCACCTCTCAAATAAGTTACCTTTGGCTGAACCACCAGTGTTTCGATGCTGGAGGCTACTGGCTCTTGATTTATATTATGAGATTGTAAGCAACTAGAACAAATAGTTTATATTTCGAGGTGCGATTTATGAATTTAACTGACTTTTACTGAGTTCCTCACACCAAGAGCTCAGTGACAGCCTGAGTAAATGCTCTGATTTGAAACACAAATCATCTAAAAAATTAATGATGAGTTATTTTCTCAAAAGTCTTAGGACAAACACATTTCCAGGGCCTCTGAAGAGGAAATACCTCAGGGAGAATATTGTTATTAGGTGACACTGAGCAAATGCTTAAGCAGGAGTGATTGAAGCAGACTGTGTACCCTAAGAATTTAATGAGCAGCTTGAAGGAGTTGATGGCCTGCGGCACAGCCTCAGGTCATTAAATCTCAAATGGTTATTAATCCCTAGGAAATGCTTTCTGTCAAGGTCATTAGTGCTATTATACAGTGGAAATTGAGGGTGTATCAAGAAATTAGCATATAGCCTGTTTGCAGGAAAAATGTTCTCAGAGAGCATGGGCAGGTCATTTCCAGGAGGATGCTGCAGTGTCCACAAGCCACCTGGCTTGGCTGAACTTCCATGTACCTCTCTGCACCACTTCTAAGCTGAGCTGCTCTTTTGCAGAGTTTACAGGAACTTTACCATGCACTGAGCACTTGAATTAGCAGCCTGGCATAACTCCAAGGGTTAACTTTAGCTGAAATCCCTCCTACTTAGCATATGATTTTAGGTTGGAGTCCTGCCCTACTGTTGTTTCTTCGAATAAATCCAGGAAATCTGATTCATTTGATGTGTACACTAGTGACCATAGCATTTCACCAAAGGCAGAAACTGTGAAGGTGTTGGATCACTGTCCTTTTCTCAGAATTTCCTAGGATAAAGGAAACTTCACTGCCTTCAAGCAGAAATACCTGAAACCAGAACAAATATATCAATTGGCACTTGTGGGCTTAAGGCCAAGACACTGATCAGCAGGCAGGGAAGGGCAGGAGGTGGTGAGATCCCAGTCTGGGGTTTCCCTCTTGGATCCCATCTCTGCATGGGGCACCTTGTGAACAAAGCCTCAGTTTTACAGCCACTGCTATCACCTTCCCATATAAGCATGGAAAGTGCTGGTGCACAGGATCTGTGACTTTTTATAAACAGAGTCTAGAGTTCAGGTAGTTATTTGATCAATTTTATGTAGCTAAAACAATGATTGAGTGTCAGATTTACTGATTTTTTTTCCCAAATTCTGATGCTGGTCTGTGATTTGATTCTGGCAAACCAAATCCTATTATTCTGTTAAACTGTCTTTGTGAATCAGACACTGAAATTATATCTACTACTGTGGTTATTCTGAATTTTGAATTACATTTATTTACACGTGACCCGGAGATCTTCTACACTATAACTATTGTATTATAATGATCAATGCTTGACTTTTAAGGTAATACAAGAGATTGCAATTACCAAAATCTCCCCCTTCTGCTCTAAACTAAGCAGAAAACCCAGAGAATTGTTACATAGTTGAATCATTTTGATTACATCCTGAGGACAATTTAGCACCCCAATTATGCAGCTGTCAAAATTAAGTGAAGAGATCTTTCTTTATTAAAGATCCTGAGGAGATTTAGAAAGCAACAGCATTCTAAATAAAGAGAAAGAACAAAAGGACATCATGATCTATTTAATTCTTCTGACAATGTCTGCATTAACTGATCAATGCCTAGACATGCATTGCTATTTACTATTTGATTAAGTGTCCTCGCATTCACTGGCATCAGCTAATGCATCCTTACTAAATGGAATTTATGCAAATGTTATTTCAACTACACATTTCTACATAGGTATCAGGAAGCTGCTCATAAATGAGAAGCTGAGGGCAAATTCACTCTTTTTCTTTTGTTTGTCTGATTGCTTTCTTGAGAGATATTCATTGAATGGAATTGGTAAATTATTGAAGTACAGAAAACTACTTTCACAATGATATTAAGGAAAAAAAACGCCCTTGTAGGACATGACTTCATGTTTTTTGCATGTACTGGGTCCTTGATTTTGTTAAGCATATCACAGATATGTTTGAGTACTGATATTGTAACAAATGAAGTTACACTTTAAAAATGTAAAAGATGAAATTGCACATTAAAAATACAACTATAGCAGAATATTTTTAGAAGGAAACTTTTGCTTAATTTAAATGTTAGACATCATTCCAAATACCTTAAAAAGAACTGCATACATATCACAGTAAAGAAAATTTTATTTGGCACTACTGGCTTAGACATGGCCGTGAAGCCATAAATCAGATAAAGTATGTATTTGGACACTAAATTATTTTGAGACTTGGAAAATTCCAGTAATGCTATATTTTTACAGCAGTATATTCCTGTAACCTAGATTACAATCAAAGGATATATGTAAAGTAATTTTCTTCTGAGGAAAAGATAAATTTAAAGTCCTGTTGTAAGGGGTCCAACAGTGCAGTTTCACACTGTCTTAAGGAATAAGCTTGTTCTTCTGATGAAAATTTTCAACAGATTTTTGAAAAAATCTGCACCTAAATGTGTCTAACATTTATTTCCATGCTTGCTTTGCTGGATTGTGCCATAAGGCATGCATTGTACTATTTATGTAAGAAACGGATCAGAAAAAGAACTACACATTCTTCATCTCCTGTATTTTCAACAAAATAGAGAATTCCTTACTGCTGGGCTCCTTTTTGGTTTTATTTTCACAAGTATCTTTTCCTTCTGACTCTCCAACTGTGTTTTTTACTGTCTTAGTTTTCACAGCTATCCCACTAATGCTCAGGATACTTCAGTGAGTCTCTGTCAAATTTCATTCTTCCATGTGCTCTGTCACTGAATTTAGGAAAATGTTGAACTCCACTGCCTGTCAGGGCAGTCACATTTTCTTCACTGGATCTTATGCAAACACAGAGTAAGGAATAACTTGATAATGCCACCATCTGACTCATGTACTGGGACTGATAATAACTGCAGCCACATCCTGCAGAATGACCAGTCTGAAAAACAATAAAGAGAGTTGGCTTTTTCTCTTCCCAAGGATGGCCATGCTAAATTTCATTTTAAAAAGACTTCATCTAAGAAGATGAAATAAACCATGGAAAATAAGGCCAAAGTGGAGAGTGAAAGTTCATCTAATCCACTCTCTGTCAAAACCTGCAGGACTAATATTTACTCTTCCTTAGAGGAATCCTGGATTCAGGACAATTTCTGAGATACACCTGACTAAACAGGTTGCTTTGGTCTCAGACCAGCTAGGTGGCAAATTTACAGCTCTTTGCTGAAGTTGATGTTTTGATGATACAGTTCCAGCTCTGTTCTCAGGAGGAGACATTAACTGGAGCAGTGTGTGCCTGGAAGGCAGTGTTTACTTTTCCAGACCTTGCACTGAACTACCTCTGGATTGCCACACCTGTAGCAGAAACCCCATAAACTTCTCTTCTTTTCTTGCAAGCAGTATCTTATATTCCTGCCATGCAGGCATCTCAGCACCATTTGCATCCCTGCTCACAGAAATAGTGCCATTTCAGGCAATGCTGCTTTCCATGGTGTGTAAGGGCTGCTGGATGATAACCTCACCTGCAGTGCTCAGACTGGTTAACCCTCACTTCTTCGGATGAACACAAAAGTGCAGATCTCCCCAAGCTATCACAGGTTTGTTTGGATCAGGAATCTGCACAACTGTAAGTTTCAGAAGGCAGAAGAGCGGATTCCAGGAAGCAAAACAACCAGTGAATGAAAATCTGAGAATATACTTTGGGTGAAGCTCAGAAGAGGGAATTGCCAATTCCTCAAATAACATTGTTTATTTAACAGTATCCTGTTGGGGGGAACTACGTAACTGCAATGACTGAGTAACTGTGCGTACTTATGCCATGATAATGTGATGAATTATCATGAAAGTCGGCTCTCCAGGGAGCAATATTTGTGTCAGGCAAACACTGTCTTCTAAATCGCCCATGGTTATCAGTGTGTCTGACCAGCCAGGAGTATGTTCTTCCAAATTAAAAAAAAAAAATCCCTAAATTATAATTTTAGTGATAAATGCCTCTCCAAAACAATATTTCAGAATGAATATTTTAATCAAACACCAGACACTCTCACTACTAATAAATAACCTGAAGAGTACATTCCTGTTTAGTATCGGTAAAAATATCAGCATTTAGCCCTAAAATATTTTGAATTTAAAACCTTGTGAATAGTTCACAGACAATGATGATTGTGTTTCTCTGCTTTGGCAAAAAAATATATTCAGTCAAATATATACTTGTTTATTTATAGCTCTTTGAAAAAATTGACAGAATTCAAAGAAAAAAATCTCTCTATGTATAACCAAGTCTCTACATTTAGCTGGTGTCTGCAATCCACAGCACACGCAAAGTAGTAAAGAAGCATTAATTAGTATTAGTTAATTATTTTTTGTCAAATTATTGTTGTTTTCCATCTCAGGGCCTGAGCACTGATATTCCCCAATAACCTTCCAAAGAATCAATGCAGGAGACCGCACTCCTCCCCACTTCCTGCTCTTTTCTACTTCCTTTCTTTTAGAATATTTGAAGGCTGAGGTAGTAGAACACAGAAAAGATGATATTTAGTCTCTGTTCCAATACAGACCGGCTTTGAAGGACAGCAGTGAAGGCTTATCCCAAAAAAAAATCCAGATTATTTTTTGGAAAATGTTTCAACTTGCTCACTGAGTGTGAGCTTTACCAAAGACACCTTCTGCAGCCCTAAACAGCAGCAGATCTCCTTCCTCACTTATACCTCAGTTCCATGTTTCAGTTTACAGTCTGTCTTGATAGTTCATCCTATGTGTGATGAACAAAATCCAAACAGAACTTGCAGGGAACTGCATGAAAAAAATCCTCAAATGTCCTCTACTATTGTTTTCCATTTTAAATGCTAAGGAAGATGTCATCGTGGTCAGATGAGAGAAAAATAGAGATGCAAAAAGAATAATTTAGAAAAGCAGTCTTAGAAAAAGCACTTACTCAAGTGTCTGTCAAGGGGATGAGGTACAATTGTTCTGTTTCATTAATTTTTAATCACATCTGGCAATTGGCCTCAAAAGTCTCCAAGACTTTATGATGCCTCAAAATGAAAAGGGCAAAATGCTCTCCTCCATCATTTTGGAAGCCATCAGGGCATCTGTGGTAAACGTAAAGCCCCTTTCAAAGCAGCCTGAAGGGCTGAATGCTAAGGCAGCTGCTTGAAGGACAGCAATTAACCAGTAGCACCAGCTCATTTTTATCACAATGATTCCATACCCCTAAGGCAAATATTGCTTTCAGGAGATGAAAAAATGAAAAATGACAGCATCACAAATGAAACCCCAGGAACGTTAAGATGGATGATCCCTAACTGAAATATAATAAATAGCTTTACTGTGGGGTTTTTACCTTTATTTATTTAATATTTATTTATTAATTTTTAAATCCATTAATGCAAAAAAATGTGTAAGTTTTTTAGATCCATTCTGCCATATACCTTCTCAAGTAATTTTCTACTGGAAAAACCTGCACTAGCCACTAACTAAAATTTTATGTCCTAACCATAGCCAGAATCTTTCTTTAAAAAGCAGACTCTGGACTTCCAAATCTGACTATAGCTATCTCTTAAATATTATTTAATAAAATGAGCATATGGAGTTGATAACACTTTTAATAGTTTGCCACTTTTAAAGGTTGAAAAGTAGCAAATGACCAAAACAACTGTCACTTCATAGGTGCCATGTACTGATAGAATGTTAACCATCTGTGAGCTGTACAGGTGTTTACTATGCTTGATAAGTTCACACCAAATTCATCACTGCCTGGGCTGGAACACATTAGAGATGAACAGGTAGGGTGAGTCCCACATTTTCCTCATGATGGAGAAGCAACTCAATTGTTGAATTGCTCAACAATTTTTCACTATAATAATTAAAAACATTTACAGGAAACCCAAAAATATATTCCTTTTATGTCTTCCTTCACAATACAATTCACAGAGCTTTACCCACTAATTCCTTCATAAGTCTTTTAATTTCTGCATGCTTTACAGTATATTAGTATAACTGCTTCTTAAAGAAATACTATTCATAATATCTGTCTCTCTGGGACACTCTCCTGCCCCCCAACACAATTTCAGAATTTACTGGCCAGTTTCAGTGAAATCTGACAGGAGGAGCCATATCTCAAAAATATTACATTTTAGAAAAGCTGGTGCTGAGGAGAGGAAAGTATAAAAACTAGCACTCCAGTAAGGGAAAGGCATTTGTGGGGTGACCACTGTGCATGCTGAGAGGCAGCAGACAGCTGACTGCACAGTACACAACATTCTGCAGCAGCATCAGTGTCTGTACCACTTCTCTTGCAAACATTTAAGGGATGAGAGAGAGATCTCTCATCTGGGAAGTGACATGGAGGAGGGGAAGGACTTGTTTTCAGTGAAGTGGGGGAAAGGAATCCAAATTCATAGGAAACCAGGCTGCACTGATGTCAGAGCTCAGAAAGCAGAAATTCATTTCGCTCAATTTTACAATAATGTCTAAGATGGAAATAAAGGTCAGCCACCAGTCATTCCTGGGTAATGGGCTGTTCCAATTTTTGGCAGCTCCAGGATGACTCATGAGAGGAACACATCACTGCTGCATTCTTCGCCAGTGTTGCAGGAGTGACCACATAACGTCCCCACAGCACAATGTCCTCACACTGCTCTCAGCCCCATCTGTCCCACCCCCCCACTGCTTTCTTCTTTAGAGATTCCAAAAGAAAAAGACAGTGAGGGGCTGTGACACTGAGTGGGACCTCTACTGTACTAGGCAGCCTACCCCTGCCCTCAGATACATGTATACTTGCCTAGGTCCAAAAAATCTCCTAAAAGTAATCTGCAAGAAAGGGCCTTGTAGCATCATATTTCCCAGTCCTACAGATCTACCAATCTCCAGCATGAATGTCTCTAGAAGAGACAACAAAAATGAGGACATAAGCATGGCCATATCAAACCATCAAGCAACCAGCAATTCCCCAAATACACATTAAATCCAACATCCCTGCAGACCCATCCACTGCTTCACAAACCATTTCACAATGAAAGGCTGTACAAAGCCCAAATTTTATCCATACCAGCCAAAAATATGTAATGCATTCACAAGAACAAAGCTTTTCCTCAGCATTTTTGTGGTGTGAAGAGACAAAACTGCACAACTGCTGTCATCATTTATATTTCACTACAAAGCCAAAATCAGAACCTTGCAAGAGTCAGTGATGCTCAAATGTTTAATGACAAACTAGCTGGTGCCTACAGAGCTTACAGTCCTCACAGACAGGCAGAAAAGGAAAGGATAAAAAACCAAAAGTGTGGAGACTTACGGATGGTCATCCTATGAAGGGAGGAATTTATCTCTTGAGTTAAATGTAGGAGATGTGAGCTCAACACACTCAGAACAAGCAGAGCCCAGGACTGCCTCTCTCTGAGGGGAGTGCTCTAATTCTTGGGCTATTATGCAAGAGGAAGATAAGTCACATTCATCTTCAAATGAGTAAAACCCAACTGCATGGAGCTGCCAGCATTTATTTCCTATTGTTCCTCTATAATCCCAGTGGAAGAGGTATTTACTTGGATGAGGCAGACTGAATCATCCTTGGGTGGGTGGATGGATAGATGGATGGATGGATGGATAGATGGAAAGGGGGAACAGATCTTTCTCCTCAGATATTCAGTAAGCAACTGTTGCTTTTCTTAGACTGTACAAGTAGTTGTCACAAATTTACTGGACCATCTGCTTAACCCAAGGTACCGAAATCTTGAATTAAACAAAGTGGGTTTCCCACAAAACACATAGTCTCTCTAGCAAATGCCACTGTTTCTTGACTTTTCAGACAAATACCATGGTATTGCTAATTATAGTGGGCCTGACTTTCATCTGGAATGAATTAGTGTTGTTGCTGCCAACGACTGACCTAAAAAATCCATGTAAGACTGCAGGATCCTTGCAAGAAAATGAGGCTCTCTGTTAGGTGGGGCATTGTTGCTAGGAAGACCTGTTGCTGAATGTTTTAATCCAAAAGATTAAAACATTATTTTACATTATGGTCTCTGACTTAGCACAGTAAACAACCTCCAAAACTGCAGTCTAGTAACAGTGCCTTTGTTCTGCTTGCCATCAATGGCAAGCAGGGACAATTTTCTCTTCCTTTTTTTCAAAATTACCCAGAAAAATACAACAGAATAGACCCAGGAACCAAGTTCTTTTTCAAATATGGAACATAATTTAATTTTTACAACAGAGAACAGAAGAGCGTGGAGTTTCTCTGACTGTGGATTTCTTGTAATTTCACTGAAGATAAATATTTAGATAACAACCAATGGGATATTTAATTGTCAGGAACTATTATATTTAAAGAAAGTGCTAGAGATTTTCAGACTTGTTTTCTTATGTGTGTTGACAACTCATTCCCATCATTTACCTTCTGTATGACATCTAAATACAATCACTGCTGTAATTTGTAAATTGTTAATATTAGGACTGTAGGGATGGCTATGCTTTCAGTTGTACATTAAAAAGGGACAGCTTTTACATCAACATCTGACTGAACTTCATTAGTTTCCCATCCATTATTTGTACTCCTCCTCCTTCTCCTTGGCCTAATTTTTTTTCTTGTTGTGCCCCTGTCTGATTTCATCCAGGAAGCTGCAAACCCTGACTGCTCTTGGCTCCTGTGATACTCATAAACCATGAGACAAATAAACACAGAAAGAAAGAGCAAAACCAAAGCAGGAGGAGATCTGGCAAACCCAGATATGTGAGTCCTCCAGCTGTGCACATAATCAGTCCATGGCACAATCTGAACCCAGACACAGCGTCCCACCTACTCCTTCCATCCTCTCTCCTGCTCCTGTTTCAGTTTGTGTGAAAAGGAAAAATCTTCAGGTCAGGACCAAAATTTCTCATAAACCTGACCAGCACTTACAGAAACAGGACTGGCAATGGGACAACTGGCTGGCTAAATGATACAGTCCTCTGTCAGGAACTAACCCATAGGTCTGACAAACCCACAACGGGTAGAATAAGGGTGTAGGAGTTCAATTTCAGGAGCTATTCTCAGTACTATTCACTCTTTGGGGGAAGCTTTTCACATCACAGCTTATCTAAGTGTCAAATAAATTCTATATTAATATCTAGTTCAAAGAGATCCTGAGAAGTGTTACTACTTGGAACTTCAGATCTCTGGAGGAAAAGCACCCTGAAGGTATGTAATAGCTGGAATTGCATGGATAGAGTCTCCAGTTGGTTACCAGTGAAGTTACAGATTAGATGCTAGGTTAACATATGCAGCAAAAGAAGTCGAGTAAGAAATGCATGTATCAGTAGAAATGTATTTAATGACTTTATCAGCTTGCATTTGTCAAATTCTGTTGGGTTTTGAGTAACTGAGAAACACCCCCAAAAGGATCAAAAGAACATTATATCGCATATCAGAAAAATAATTTTACTCAGAGAATAAGAAAATGAAACAACTTCTCACAAAGAAAAATGACCTTGTAAGATGATGCAGCTCTGAATCAAATTACATACATTCTACTAATCAATAAAATACAGTTGTCAAGGCAACAATGACATGAGAAAGTGAAATACAGAGGTCTGTCTTACATAAACACATACACATACCAATATGTTTTGTGAACTTTTGTAATCTAGCAATGACTTCAAGGAAAAATATGTTTTTACAAAAGAACACATATTTTCCCAGGCTTGATAGATTCTTGTGTAAGAGCTTTTATGAGATCTTAGACAAGCTTCATTTTGTTTGGTAGTCTTTGTTCTTGTTCTTTATTTTTTTAACTGGAAAAGAAATGTTGCAAAAAACTGCTTTCAGTGAAAATTTATTCTTGCTATAAAAGTGATTTAAAACAGTGACAATTGGATGGGAATTAAAACTCATTCAAAGCATTTGAATATGGATCCTGAACATAGTTTAGACTTAAAAAAATTGAATTTGTAGATCCTATCTGTACTATATTATGCAGACTTTAAGGGGCAAGCTCTGAGTACAAAGACTAAATAAGAAAGGATTTTCTTTTCAAAGGTCTTACAATTCTCACTGTATGTGTTTTTCACCTGCAAGCTCAGCTCTGCTGCCTTATTCAACAACTGTTATAATCTTAGTGATCTGAGTGGAACAAATCAGAGCAGGATGTTATTGAGCATGACTACAGGTGATCCCAGCCAGCTCCATCTAATCTCTGATTTTGTATTTAATTTTAATAGATCATTAAATTATTTCATAGCTTACCACCAGAATCTCTCAATACATGTGCTTGCTGCTGGAACAGGCTGTTTCCTTCACTGTAGCTAAATAAAGCCCAGGTGTCCCAGCAACGTTCACAACTTCTTGCCCCTTTTTGCAAAAACCATGGACAATACCTTCTGGTCACAGGACACCACCTCATGGCTCCCAAATTACTGCTCATGTTTCACCCACCTGTGTGCTCAGCCACCTGGAGCTGGCAGGTACTTTCCCAGCTGGGAAGCCATAGCAACCAGGGCTGAATAATCAAGGCAGAACTATAGCTGTCTATTGAATTTGCTCTGGAAGTTTGTGTGGACAATATAAGTGTAATATAAATAAATAATATGAAGCATGAGGATGTTTGACTGCTGCCTTAGAGGTCTACAAGTATGCTCATTATAAGTATCAGGTTTTCAAGACCATATTTTCTGAAAGATGATTTTCAGACAATTTTTAAAAATGAACTGGTTTAGCTCATTTAGCATCTAAGTTCACTGAAAAACTCCTCTGGAGATATCCCACTGAGATCTGCCTCCTAATTTTCAGTTCAGTTAAAAAATGGAGCTAAGTCATTATGCAGCTGTCTGAAATATTCTTGTAACTGCAAACCCATGGTGTTTTTACAAAGAACTGAGAATATGGGATGGTATTTTCAGGTATGTGTAAGCAATTATAGTCCAAACAAAATAGTGTCTTCATTCCTCATTGGGTTAAGTGATGAAAAGATCGACTGCTACGTGTGATTACCTCTATTAATTTAGATGTGTAAATTAGACACGTTCCTGCAGGCCTATGGAGATTAAATGCACTATGTAAGTGCTAAATATTAACATAAATCTACATTTTGAATTCAGTGGCTCAGCAGCACAAGAGACGTGTACATCATTGCGCCTCTATCAACAACATTCAATTTTGGTTATCTTGTGTACATGGTCTTGCAAACCAAATTAATTCAACAGAGCTGCTCATGCAGGTCACTAGCCACTAGTGGAGGGATGTGACAAATTAAACATCTCCTGAACAAATCTTCTAAATCTTCTGCCCAGAGAAGTTGTGGATGCCCCATCCCTGCAATGCTCAAGGCCACCTTGGGTGGGGCTTTGAGCAACCTCATCTAGTGGGCAGTGTCTCTTCCCACAGCAGGAGTTTGGAATTAGATGAACTTTAAGGTTCCTTCCAACCCAAACCATTCTATGCGTCTATTAATCTTTTGAACCCTTCTGTGACAAGCGAGGGCCCATCCTCTGCTTCAGCTGTACCAGCTGGGATGCACAGACACAGGAGAGACACAGAAAGAGCAATGCCTCAATGCTATGCTCTGCTGTGCTGGAAAAGAAGACGCACAGGTTCTTTTTGGAACTGGAGTTTAGGTACAGAAATGGGGCCCCCAGGACATGGGTGCAGTCTTCAAGTATTTCCCTGAAACAAAGCCAGTTGAGACCATGTTGTGACTTTTCAATGGCACAAAAGTGCTCATGGCTGGCAAAGGACTGTCATTTGCAGTTTTTGTCCCTGCTCAAAGCCTGTATTACAAGAGCTAAAAAACACAGTGTTCCTATTTCCCATAAAGTCACCCCCAAATGGGAGGGCCATGTCACACTGAAGGGGTGAGCTCAGCATTACTTCTCCCAGCAACACTCCATGAAGATGCTCCAGCCACCAACCCGTTTTGCAGGATTGCTGGTTCCCAGGCTCCTGCCTAAACTGTTGGCTGCACTGGCAGATTGCAAGAACTGAGACAGCCCTAATTAGTGATTTCACAAGACCTTCCATTCATTTGCAATTCAGTAGCTCAAGTCCACCTTTTAGAGACATCTACCACTTGTTTTACCATCTCCACAGAAGTTCCCTCCATCAGTCCTTTCTTTTTGTCTATAACATCCACAGATATAAGAGGAAATTTTACATAAGACAGAAGGATACTGTTTTACTGAGTCTACTTGCTTTCAAAAGCATCAATAAATCAACAAACCAGAAGTAATTAAGGAACAAAAACAAGGCTAAGAGCTTGATTTAAATACATAAACCCTGGTACATTCAGGACTCAACCTAAGCCCATTCTGTCTGTCCCTGTGCAAAATGTTTAAACAGCAAGTGAGCTTATCTCTTCTAGATGTGTTTGGTGGATGGAAACTGAATTTAATGTAGCTTCCTTGTATTTTATCTGCTTACATCAGAACCCTATTATTATTTTAACCTTACAGTGACTTAATTAATGTTCTAGCCAAGAAAAAAAATTGCCTGGGTGGCCTGAATAATATACCTCCATATTTTTTTATGAGGTGACCTTTCTGAGTTCAAGAAACCATGTTTGATCACTGGTTTTGGGTGGGAGTTTTGCTTGTGAGGATTATGAGTGCATTACAAGGAAAGCCTCCTTGATTTATGCATAATTTTTCTCTGAAGGTACAAAACAAGTAGCCATCAACTTAATGCTACTTAATGCTGAAGGCTTTAAAGGGTCACACAAAGTCATCCTTTTTACAGAACAGCAAACAATCACGATGCTAGGTTAGGGTTATAAATGAGTAAGTAAATCACTTATGCACTGCATTCAGCTGGCCCCCACTCTGAACTCATTTAGCACATAACAGCTTGGCTGTTGCCATGTCTTGCGCAGACATTCAGTGGGTGGTTTCATAATGTTCCACAGCCTACAGAGCTCCGTGGTTTTTTTTTTTTTTTTTTTTTTTTAATGTAATTTACTGTTTTTATCAATATCTGATAAGAAAAACAAGAGGCAGCTGTAGCTCTACCACCCGCCCCATGCTTGTCACATGCTATATTACAAAGAATGAACCGACAAAATTTGTTTCAAAAATGGGATAATGTGCAACATGTCTAAAATATGGTCTGAGATATTTTATTTGTAAGAAGTTGCACTCTCAGGAAGGCACTTTTGTGGTGGCCACATGAAAAACGATTCCATGTAATGAAGAGATTTAAGAGCTGATTAATAAAAATGTAGGGACTGCACGGGCAGCAGACTAAAGGGCTGGAGCCTGACCACACTATCCTACCAATCCTTATGGAAGAGGAAAGATTAGGGGCTAAAAGTCCGCAAATGTGCTCCAAATCACGAGGAGAATGCAGTCCCATTGGATGGAAAAACAAACTTGCATCAGCTCAGACCACTCTTTTCCCCTCCTGCCCAAATTCAAGATGAAAGGGAGACACTGGACTTACAGGGGAGTTGTTTACCAGAACTCTCCCTCTAAAGGAAGAGAGACCCCATCAAGAACCCTGTGATAAAGACAGATCTAAAAAAAGTAACTGGGACACTAAATTTGTTCTGGATCATCAGGCAGCTCAGTGGCATAACCAAGGAAAGTAATTGGCACCTTCCTCTGGAACTCATGGCACTACCCACTGTTCTCTTGAGTTAGATATACCAAAAAGCAGGAAAGGTTCAAACTAAAGTAATGAAGAGAAAAATCAGCTATGCCTCTGTGAGGGTGCCAACAAGGAACTGTTCTGTGGGAGGATAACCAAAACACATAGTGTCTGAGAAGGAAGTGAAGGAAATTAGGAAAATAGAAAAGGTTACAACTAATCTAAATTTCTGTAAACTTGAAAATCAAAATCAGAGGTCAACACATGAATAAAAACAACATGTCTGATAGCCATAAGAACATCCTCAAAACACAGAGACAGAAAATGAGTGCACATCAAAATGGCATGAGGAGCAGTGAGGCCAAAGAACAAGTTGAGTAGGCTGAATGATAGTGCATGGCAGGATGCTGTCCAGAAGAGAGGTGATGGTGAGTTTATTCTTAGGATACTGTTCAAGCACAGTGCTTAACTGCTTCTACTGCTCTGATAAAAATACTTGGTAAATATAGGAAATTTCCTCAGTAGTTTGGGTACATTACAAGATTCTTTTCCTTCCTTCCTTCCTTCCTTCCTTCCTTCCTTCCTTCCTTCCTTCCTTCCTTCCTTCCTTCCTTCCTTCCTTCCTTCCTTCCTTCCTTCCTTCCTTCCTTCCTTCCTTCCTTCCTTCCTTCCTTCCTTCCTTCCTTCCTTCCTTCCTTCCTTCCTTCCTTCCTTCCTTCCTTCCTTCCTTCCTTCCTTCCTTCCTTCCTTCCTTCCTTCCTTCCTTCCTTCCTTCCTTCCTTCCTTCCTTCCTCTCTCTCCCTCTCTTTCTCTTTCTCTTTCTCTCTTTTTTTCTCTTTCAGAGAAAAATGTCTTGACTGTACTATGTGATTATGTCTGGGAAACTGGATGTGATGGGGGACATG
Source organism: Melospiza georgiana (assembly GCF_028018845.1). Taxonomy (NCBI): domain Eukaryota; kingdom Metazoa; phylum Chordata; class Aves; order Passeriformes; family Passerellidae; genus Melospiza; species Melospiza georgiana. The sequence goes on along the minus strand of NC_080431.1, from coordinate 59,186,867 downwards.
CAATAATTTTCTTTTTCCCCAGGTTTGTTATGTAATCCTGCATTGGACTTGGCATTGTAATCATTAGTAGAGAACACTGTGAAGAGCCTAAAGGGTATCAAATGAAGTGGTATTGTCAACTGAAAAATCCATTTTCCTTTCCATTTTTGTTAACACAGTAGCAGTGTACTTACTGACTAAAAAACCTAACCCCCACCCTTTCATTTCATCATATGAAAATCTTGGCACTCACTCCCTGCCACATGAAAGCAAATGCCTGTAGACATGCCTGGTATATAACAAGTGCCTGTCATACTGTGATGTGAGCTGAATTGATTTGAAGGCAAACACCTTGACAGACAGGCCATCAGAGCACACACAAAAATAACACAGAGATAAATAAATAACACTGATGTACAGCATATCCCTGTTGTTTCTAATGTGCTTGGCAAGCTCTTTATTCCATATAAATAAAAAAATTACAGGAATTGAGTGTATTTTAGCAACAAACATCAGAAAAAACCAGTATCATCATCCTAGCATACTAATCTCTTGTGCTAAAGAGGGACAAGCTGTTTCTGCACTGAAAACAGACTTTCCCCCAGACCTTTCACAAAGTCTTTCCTCCCTCTGCAGTAACAGCACTCACCATCAGCCAAGCTTTTGGCAGGTTACAGAGACCTGCACCCATTTTTGTCCATTCCTCTTCAAGCCTCTGCAAATCATAATTTCCAAAATGTGCCTGGCACTAGTGGAAGCACAACTTGCAACACTCAGCTTGCTGAGACCCAGAAAAAAGCAGAAAACCTCTGGCTGTGTGCAGTAGCAGATGCAGCAGCAAGACATGTCCAGCATGGTCCCTTCAAAAGGTGCCAATAACCCCAACCAGAGCAGGATGTCAGGATAATGCAAAGAATTCACTTTTTGCCCCAGTTGTCCCTGCCATCAGTCACTGTGACCCCTCCTCCTAAGTAAATGAAATCAATCAGCAGGGATTTCTGTAAAATACATAAAACAGTCATCTTCCAGACTCTACCAGAAGATAAATGGTTCCAGACATTGGACTGCAGCCATTTTCCCACACATGCTACAGTGTTTTGTCATCCATATTGGGCCATAATAGTGAGTGGGTTTTACTTTTTGGTTTTTTTTTCTCAGTCAGCAGCCAATGCTTCTGCTTCTAACTCGTACACTAAAACCACAGCAACAAGAGTAATTTTTTCTGTACAATTTGTAATAGAACAGCTTCACTCCCAATCAGACAGTCTGGGGTCTTGTACAGAACTTTGACACTTTTCTGCTACAGATAATATCATCTTATTGCACTCGGCTGGAGCTCTACAAACCTTTTTAGGATTAAAGCATATCACCATCACCCTAAATACAAACCACTGAAGTGAAACAAGCATGAAATTATGAGCAATGCAAACCTTATCTGAGAACCTGCTAACAAGAAATAATATGATTGCTTACAATATCTCATGTTGGCTTTTGTGCTAATTTCAAAGAAGGCTACAAGTATACGACAAAAGATGCATCACAGTGTGAGTTTTCAATTAATTTTAACATATTTTCAAGCAAGTCCTTAATAATCTGTTAACATAAAATGCACTTTGGAAAGAACCACGGGGTTTTTTCATTATTAAGAAATGTGCAACCAAATTCTATCCTTAATTAAATCAGGAGTAATTTTATTAACTACAGTAGACTTAAACCTGACTTACATCAGTGTAACTGAGGGTAGGATTTAGCCCCGGGGTGTTTATACACTGTAGTTCCAGTTAGTTTAGATCTATTTGGGTGGGAACTCCTTTCCCCTTTCCAGAAAAAATATTCTTGTCTACCCTTTTTCACCTCACAGCTGGGGCCAAAACAGCCTTTTCTTCTAAGATATTTTTCTGAAAGGTTACGAATGAATCTTATCCTCGATAGGAGATGACCTTGTTAAACAAAAAAGCACCCTCTGAAGTAAGGGACACCGGCAGTTTGAAAGTTTGTTTACAAGTTTTGAAACACGGCACCTCAAACAGATAAGCTTATTTACATCTTAAAAATAAATAAAAACTTCAAGTAAAAGCTATTTAATACAGGAGCTACTTATGTCTGTTTTCAAAGCTGAAAAGCCCTTTCAAACAGTATTAGCTGCTGCATTAAATATCCCTGTTGCAGTATAGAAACTTACTGTCCACAGATATCCTTGGGCTCCACTGCACCTCTGAACCAAAATCACTTTCTTCTTTACTTCATTTTCTGCTCTCTTGAAATCGGATTCCCAGTTCCTGACAGATGGCTCCTCTGTCACCGAGCTCTGCTTCCGCCTCCTTATCGCTGCCAGCTAATACTTCCACGATGCTTAGCTGTTGTCTGCGGAGCTGTGCTCTGCATCATTTCTACTCTGATCAATGCTCTGCTTGGTTTTAGGTTGTTCCTAGTCCCGCCTCCCGCTCTTGAAGAAACGAAAACTCACAGCTGGATTTTCTATAAATCATCCCTTTTAAGAGTGGCTGGGCAAGTATGGCAAATACTACAGCTAAGACCTGCTGCTCTATTTCAAACTTCAAAAACAATTCCTCATCTTAATGATGCACACATGAAAGTTAATCATGTACTAAAATCACTAATACTGAAAAATAGTGGCCAGATAATTGTGACCTTCAGGGCTTAGATGCTGATTAATGTAATACAAAACTCCTCTCTGTTCCAGGGGGGGAATATGGTAAAACCTGCTGCCTTGGTGAACTGCTTTATATAGTGCTGTGCTTGGAACAGGAGCTTGTCATGCTTACAAAGATAAATTTACATTTGCAATACAGAGCTTTCTGACAGACCAGCCCAGTGTACATAGTGTTTAGGCTAGCAGCCCTAAGCTTGAAAGAGACTTTACCATCACAGCAGCTCTTCTGAAGTGTGGGCAGGAAATGCTTTTATTTTCTGCACAGGGCTAAGTGCACTACACAGCACTGAGCTCATTACCATGTTTAACAAAGCATGGAGTACAAAAACAAGGTGGTACCATAAAACCAACACTACGAACTTTGCTCCCACGAAAACAGCAAAACAGAGCTGAGTTTCTGTAAACTGTTAATTGTTCTAATTCTCCACCTTCCAGATCTTCTTAAGAAATTGTGCTGTGGAAATGAAAAATGACTGGACAGATCTGGATACAGTCTGAATGGGCTGCAAAATCCTGGTGTTTTCTCTAGGATTTTTCTATGGAGAGAGCTGCATCCCAGCTAAAGTGTTGCCAGGGCTAAAATCAACTCCTTTCTTACTAACAGCTGCCTGTGTCCTGGTGTCCCATGAGGTCCCCTGACTGCTGCCCACACTGAAGAGCAGCTGAGCTGCTGCTGGAGTCTTGATAAAGAACTCCTTGGATTTCGGACTGAGGAAGTGTGCAAGAGCAGCGTGTGCCAACAGCAACTCTTCCCCAAGTGTGCTGCTCAACTCCCAGCAAGCTGGGACCCGTGGGCTTCTCCTGCCAGCTGCTGGAGCTGAACTATTGCATCACTCGCCTTCTATGAGTGGATCTCATCCCTTTTTGAGTCTCATCTACCCTACAGTGTTCCAAAAATGCAGTGGAAAAACACCAAAAAAAGCACTTTTGTCTATTTATTCCGACTCTCTAACCACTTCATTACGTGCCAAATAATCCTCCCAAGTCCAGTTTTTCCACATGACAGATGAATGTGTGGGTTTCTGTCAGATCCAATTTGACTGTCTTTTTTTCCCAAAGCTGAAGAATCTCCTGGTTTCATTCTGGGGCTGGTCTGCCTTTTTGCTCACCCCCGTAGGTATTGCTGCTCCCATAAGCACTGCAGCCAGCCCTTTTGTTCACCTGATAGAAGCTGATGCCACAGCACCCAAGCTCAAGCCTTGCTCCCAGTCCATGACTGATACTGTTGAAAATATTCTCACTTTCTTTGCCTTTAGTTCTGCAGACAGTAAATGAGGACAGTCAGTTGTGACCTTGTGATCCCCATCACCATGGCATGAGTGACCTGAACACAAGAATTTCAGGACAACCACACCAGACTAATTTCCAAATAGTTACCAGCCTGGCAGCCCAGGAGAAAGCAGTATGGATTAAGACACCAGGAATGCTCTGAGCCAAGGACAACATCACTGTGATGCAGCTATAGTCTGTTAACCAGCAGCCACAAGACACAGGTCCTGGGCCCTGTCCAAGCTGTGACTCAGATCTGAAGTGCTGCAATGACAGTGCTCTCCTGTGGATGCACTGGTTGATCAGTGCCAGTAATTTGATGATGGAGAGTGAAATGAGCATGGGCAGAGCACTATCCCTGCAACCAATCTAAATATGTAACGGCAAATATAGCAAATCTGCTTTCCAGGTGCTGTGGCACATTCAGTACTTATCAGCTGTCAAAAAACCACCACATAACCAACTAAAATTACTTGTTTGACCTTTAAAGTGTACTTGAAAATCCACAAATGAGACTCATCAGTAGTACATATCCAGTTGAATAATAGATCTCCAGAAAAGGTTTCCAAAGAGATTAAATACTCAATACAATGGTGTGACATGCACTATATAGACTGGAGATCTTCCAAGGACTTTTATAGAGCATTTTGTTTAATGTCTGCAGTAGTGTTTACGGTACAGAGGGCAAGATTGCTCTTTCTCTGCCCTGAGATTCCTGACCATCACCTGAATAACAAGAAAACGTTTGCTGCAGGTGGAAATAAATATATTTATTATACATTGCTTCCTCCATGTATTTAGCTCCAGAAAGCGCACAGAGTTCTTTGGGGATGAAAGGGAAGATCTGCTGCTACCACCAGTGAGTGTTCAGTTCACAGGCTCAAACTAGAGTAAATCCCCAATAAGGCAGCAAAATGTGGTAGCAGAGACAATGGTTCATCAGGTCCTTTTTATCTCTGCAAATCTTTTATTGGGCCCCACTACTTGCTAATTGTGAACAAAGCCCTGCTTCAGTATGGCTGAACCCAAGACCATGGAACGAGCTCAGGTCCCAGGAAACAATCCCCTGCATTGTTGGTCCCTGTTCTGGACCACTTCTACCAACTTCCTCCTAAGCAGTGTGAACATGAGTCTGTCTGGGTTCCCTGGCTGTGGGATCCCTCACTCTCCTTTGTTTGGTAGTACAGATGTTGTCCCAGGGATGAAGGACAGCAGGATAGTTCCTCCTGTCACTGTTATGCAGCCCTCACTTCCTCACTTGAAAATTGTTGTGAGATTTGCTGGGACCCTGCTGGCACACCAAGCTCACAAATGGTTTCAGCTCCCATAACTGCACTGGGAAGGGGAAGGAGAAGGAATAAATAACTTACCATTTCCCTCCAGTGACTTGTAACTAGAAGAGCTCAGACTTCTCCATGCAACCAGGATAGCTGTGCAGGCTTGGCCCTGAACTCTTTTTGGGAATTGTATATATTTAATATGTCAAGCCTTCTACCCTGACTTTGTCTGGGGAAAATTTTTAACAGTTTAAAGGCACTCTGATGGTAGTGTATTGCCAATAATAATGTGGTAAATAGAATTATTAAAAACTTTGCCTTTTGTATCTTAAAACTCTAAGGTACTCAAGAACACATTATTTCTTCTTACTGTCAGATTTTGCTTTGCCAAGATAGAATGCATGAGACACTAGACAGATGTGGGAAAGTCTTGAGTTCTTTGAGAAGAAACAACAGATAAGAGGACACTGATGGAAAGGTGAGCAAGATGAAGATGCTTATCTATGAAGACCAGCATTTGTATCTGCCTACAGATCCTCTGCACCACTGTCCTGCAGCCTTCTTTCTCTGATAGTCTGAACATCCATTTTCAGCTGAAACTTCTCCACAGCTGAGCTACACTTGGGTCCTCCAGCTCAAATTCTCCTCATTAGTTTTCCCCATCCAGTTGAAGGCAACAAGATCAGACAGGAGATCTTTGGATCCTGGAGGCTACAGCAGAGCCCTGTTTCAGTCTCCTTTGATAAAACAAGCCACTTCCCCTATAACAGCTTTTCCAAATCCCCTGATGCCAGTTGAATGGGGGCTGGATCACAGGGAACCAGAACTGTGTGCAGATGTGCCCCCCTGTGCCATGTACTCACCTCTCCCACGGGAATACACTGCCAGACAGACCCAATGGCCAGGCTGCACTGCCTGCCCACATTTCAGGAGTGACTTGCAATTACTCTCCAGTCTGCAAAGGCACTCAAGCCTTTGATCTCTGTTGCTCCCAACTGCCAGCCTCCCAGATTTTGCCAGCATTTCCTGCTGCTGTTCCCTAATCACACTACCACACCACTGATAACCACAGTACAACTGCAAATTGAGCTGCCTGCAGAGGAAGGGCACATGGAGCCAGTGCCCCACTGTATGACCCCTTCCTTTCATCCCACTTTCTCATTGCATGTCCTCTACAAATTCTTGCAGATTCTGGAGAAGAACTTGAGGCAAAGGTTTTACTTTGTGCTACCAGGAACGGATGAACCCTGTTTTCAGGTTTCATTTAGAAACATACTCATATTTTTCCTAAAGATGATGGAACTTGATAAGTTGTAGAGATGAGGTAACATAAAGTGCTGCATCACTTTCAGCAAGAAGACAAGGGGGAAAGGAAAAATAATACTGGGTTATTACTATTTGAAACTCTGAATCAAATGGATATTTTGAGGCAAAATCAAAATAAAAAAGCAAATTGAAAACTTCCTATCTAAAACAGAACACTGTTGACTGGGGGATTTTCTCCTGGGCAGCTTTCATGCAGCAGATGCTCTTACCTCTGACTGCCATTTCCCAAAGAGATCTTGAACTATTTGTCATTCATTTAGTATTGTGGTTGTTACGTAAAGTAGGACAGTTGTGCTATCTCCACCTGATGAGAAAGCCACACACTTTTGCATCCTAAATCAAACACATTTTTTGAAGAATCAAAGTATGCATTACCTAACTTACTTTTCAGAAAAACCCCTCTCACTTACACTTGGTCCTCATTTAGTTTTTCTTCTGCTGGAAAATCTCTGGAGTTAACATGGCATATCTGTGTGTCACATGTGTTCCCTTTTAATAGCCAACATAAATGTTTTTCATCTCTGGACTCTACAGCTTGAGTCTCACTTATGAAAGCCAAGCAGTGCCTCTCTGCTTTATTCATCACGCGACCAAAGGACTGCTGATCTCCCTCTTGTCTACGGGCAAAGCAGGGGCTCCCAGAGCCCAGCCCAACACCATTCCCTTTGGTTTCATCGAACTGATCTGCTGATAAACTCCATCCTGATTCCTAACACTCTTCAGCAAGCTCTGCTTCCCAATATGTTTCCCTTCCCAAGGACCAGCAGTGCCACGCTCGCCTCTGTGCCCCTGCAGGCTGGGCCTGGGTGAGTGTGGCTGTACGGTCCCACTACAGGGACACTGTGTGGATGACAGAGGCACAGTATTTCTTTACATTGTTAAAATGCTGCAAAGAATCAGAATAAAAATTCTTGACATTGCTGCATGAGTCAAAACTTTAAGAAGCTTATATTAAAATATGGATCACTGGGTTGCTTCAAGGGAGGAAAAAAATCCTTGTTTTCAGCAGAAAGTTCATTGGGTCCTGAAAATCAGTAATTAAAAACACCATTAGTAGACAATAATCATCTGCAGTGCTAGTTTCCTTCTGAACATAAAAGGCTTTAAAAGGACAGAGTAAGAGAGAAAAGTTCAGCATCAGCATTTGCCTCAAGACCCAATGCACCCAGGGGCTGGCCCAGCATCCCTTATGCAGGGAAATGAGAGCTAGAAAAGATATTTTTGTTGCTGTGTGTAAAAGCTGGATTTCTGAATTGATATGCCTGCACCATTTAAAATTAACTTGTTCACAGTAAAACTTGAAATGTCATCCTGAGGGACAGCACCACCATCGCTATCATCCTGATGCACATGTTAGAGAGAAGTGCCACCACCCTGGGCAGAAAATGCAGCCACTCTTTGCTGTGCAACAACACAAGGCTGGAAGCAAAGAATATGGTTTCCAAATTAAACAGCAGGAGTAATTTCTGCCAACAGGATGTAATTACTCCTCTTGTAAAAGAGCTGTGGAACACTTAATGGTTTCAAGCGCTAATACATATGGAAACAGAGTGTTCCACAAATACCCAGCCAAGTGCTAGAGCACCACTGGCTTGGGGAGCAGTAAAGGGCTGAGACCACATTCAGTACTGCCTAAGACTTCAAGGGCCTCCTTCCAAATGCTGCTCTAGTGGGACTGAAGTTTCTGTAACAGGTATGGTCACTGCCCAGGATGATATTTCTTGTCTCTCATAGCAGCTGTAGGTAAGGCTGTGGTAAGACTGCGTCACAGCACTAAGTATAGATTTATCACCATCAAATCTCAATGCCAGGTCTGTGACTATTTCATTGATAATTTATCTGATTAGACTGCTATCTTCCCAAACATCTCTTTATGAGCAAGAAGGATCTGAGACTATGCCAAATATTTCAAGGTAATTCCATAGGATATATGGAATCTCAAAGCTGATGTGCCACTGACACTAATTTTCTTAAGGCCTGACCAAAATACATTTGCAGATAAGAAATAAATAACAGCATCTAAATGCAGAAATCCTAAAATTATGGCCAGAACATTCCCAGCATCTGAAAGCTCCTTCATAGAAAGTGTATTTGTTGAGTGAAGAATGTTAGGCCTTAAATACCCTATGGCAACTCAGCTCTTATATTTACATGCAAAAATTCATAGCCATACTTGTGAAATCAGGCAAGCAGAGTTCTCTACAAAGCAGCTCTTCTGGTACAAGTTTTTGACTATCTTTACTACTGCAAACTGGAGCTTGGGAGGAAACAAATGTCCCAGCATCTCCTCTTCCACTGAAAACACGACGTTTTCAAAACACATCCATATATGTAAGACCTTCTGCAACAAAACCAGCTCCACTCACACCTCTCACAGAGTATCATGCATTTCCCAGAGATTTTAAGGTGGGATTTGTTAAAATTAAGAACAGTACTTACCACAGGAGAAAATTGTCCCTAACCAAGAAGACAAAGTTTTTCTACATATCCCTGCCTCAAACATCAGGAGGAAAACATGCTTGCAACTCATCTGAGGAACTGCTCTGAAATTTAACAGGCTCTAATGAAGACAGCAGAGGTTTATTTTGAACAATCACTTAGGGGAATGGGCATGAATCCTCCATGTCAACAATGCCCCTCAGTGTGTGATTCTCTCATCCTCACACTGACTGAAGAGAAAGCAAATGAGTCTGGTTGGTGACTATTTCACGATATAAAATTTGTTTTGAAACATGCAAAAATTCTTTTTGAGCAAAACTCAGCATGATTGAGGTATGAAACATTGTCTTCCTGACCTTTCAGAATTCAAAAAAATCTGACATTTGGTTCTTTGGTCAGTTATGCTATTGATAAATTTATTTTCTTTCAACACACAAATGCACAAAAAACTTCACTCATCATATTTCTATTGCCATCATCCTTCAGATCTTTTAGCATGATTTACAGAGGGGGAAAAATGAAAGAAAAACAAAAACTGGCAGTACATTATGCAGCTTTGGGCAAAGAAGATGATGGATTCTCCCAAAGTAATTTCCTGCAAAGTGAGATTTGATATAAGGATCTTGATTATGTATGTCAGTGCTGGGAAGGTACCCAGACATGTGAGACTATCATTTACAAGCAATGCAGCCAAGGCAGAGGCCACTACTGGGTTTTAGAAAGGAAGAGCATTAGTACAAGGGAACAGAAAGAAAGGATTTTTCAGAAGAGTTGGAGACAGCAATATTTGATTTAACTTACAATACACTGCTACCTCCTAAGATGGTCCCAATTAGACCTATTTCTGCATACCACATTTGGCAAATGATGCCACACTTGGTCTTGTCCTTCTCTAACTCTCTTGGCAAAAGCAACAAAGGCTTCCTAGCACTAAAAGGCCACACTGCGGTTTTGTTTTCAAACATCACTTCTAGGAAAAAAGAGAGAGTAAAAAAAAAACCTCTGTGAAATACTCTGTATCCAAGGACAAAGCAGAATGGTTCCATGTGAGTCATTTTCAGTCTTTTCAGGCTTGGCATTTGTGGTATGAACTCAGAAAAGTCATTACCAGTAATTCTGTCATTTCAAGTGTTTGAAACACATGAGAAAAAGTGCTTCTAAAATGAAAATCCCATCCTAACCACTTCAGTAACACTTACAGATCAACTTCCTACAACTTCAATCTAAATCCATCTCACTATATTTAAAAAATATTTTTGGATGCTCTAAGTAAACCAAGGCATTCAACCTGTGACTTGAGAAAGAGATTTTCAAACAAAAATGTTGCAAGAAGCAAGCAATGATTAAGGAGACACGTTTCCATTTGTTCACTTGAAGCACTGCTTGTTGGATTAACCCAAAGTGAGCCTGCAATCCAGCCATATCTTTTCTCCCATCTTTAACAGCCAAGCAAAAACAAAGAAAAGAAAAGAAAAGGTATCACATGTGCAGCCACTTTGCAGGAAAGTTTTAAGTGATCAGAATTAATTCCTTTGCTCCTACTGACATATGGAAACTGCTTCTCTGACCTTTGATGAAGAATCCATCTCTGAGCTTCATTTTTATTTGATATATTCATTTTTTATTTGCTATATTTAATGACTGCTCTTATAAACCAGTCTAAATGGAGAAGCTAAACCCAGAAAGAAAATACAATATTTGGGTCTTTCAAACACCAGTTTAGGTTTATAAACAACAAAGCAGGCAGTGTGTTGTGATGGTCTGGGTAGTCCCAGCAACACGAAGTCTCCCCTCTCCCCTCCTAGCAGGACTATCTGACAGTATAATGAAAAATACATATTTTTCAAGTCTCCAATAATCAAATTATCAAACCAAACTAAAGGTCAGGATTTCTACGGGCACATGTACAATGTGACTCACAAGGGATTTCAAAGCAGCTTTTCCCATACATGCAAATTCTCTCCGATGCCATTATTTTTGGTGTCTTGTACCGTGTGAAGTTGCACAATAATAATCCTGCTGTTAGAAAACACATTAAGGCTCCCCCGTGACACAGGCACACCTATTGACACAAACGCTGGAGGCCCTGCTTGTGAAATGCCCGCACCTCTGTCAAATCAGCCTGAAATCAGCTCCGGAGCCGCCGAGGGCGTGGAGGCAGCGCACACAGAGGGAGTGTTTGCACAAGCCGTGTTTCCATAGGAAACCAGGGCAAACACACATCCCCACTTACAGAAATGCAGCTTTCCATAGCGGCGGCGGGCGAGGCCTGCAGCTCCGGCCGCTGCCCGCTAGAGGCCGTGAAGCCCTTACGCCTGCCCTGGCCCGCCCGCACAGTCCAGCCAAGAGATGAGGAATGGGAAACACCAAAAATGAGACGTATTTTCTTCTGACATTAAAATCTTAACACTTCCTGAGAGCAGCGAGGCACCTCAGCCCTGGCAGGCCAGCGGGAGCAGCAGGGCCTGCTGTGGGTGGCCAGCTCTGCCCACCAACAACTGGAAACCCGAGGAGGAGATGGATGAGGAGGGTGATCAGAAAAATGAGAAGCTACAGCTGGCTGGAGGGAAGCTACTCCTCTGTGACAAGCCCAAAGTAAACAATGGGCAGCCAAATTTAACGGGTCACTTTAAAAATTAATTGTGCTTTTTGAACATCACTCATTGGAGCCTGGCAAGATGCAGCAGTCAACAGAAAGGATGCCAAGCATGAGAGGGATTTAATGAGCAGCGTTTGCTGGAGAACTGCAGCAACAAACACATGTGCACAGAAAAACACCGTGGAAGCTGCTTTGTGGGGAAGAAATCTGAGGGTATTTCTCAGTACTGAGAAATACATAGGGGTAGTATAACAAAAAGAAGAAATACTCAATTTCTCCAATTTAACTCCAAGCAGGGCTTTGCTGGTTATTCAGAGATTATATCCTACCCCTCTGTGAGGGACACAGGGAAGCAGATGAAAATTAGGAGAGGTGACCTGCCCAGAGCTGTGCTCTAAGGGAGTACATCAAACCTGGACTTCCACAGGAGGAACAGGAACATGGCCCTTACAGAGCCTAAGGCTGGAAATCACATCTAAATGTCTTCCTGTAAGCTCGTGACAGGCTATCCAGAAAACTACAAAGGGTCAATGTAGATCAGATTATTCTTCAGAGCTATTGACTGCCCTGCTTTTTGCAATGTTGAATTTCATCTGAGCTGTGCATTCACCTAGCTTAATTATGCCCCATTTTAAGTTCCTTTATGTTTTGCTATCTGGATTAGTTAAATGCTTTTGTGTTTTCTGCAATCTCTGTCATGTTCCACACTTGTGCCACAGATCATTAAACAGCATAAATGTCACACAATTTCTAAAATGACATTTCAGGGCAGCCCAATAAAAACCAATGACCTCAGTAAAAACGTATATTTATTTGTCTTGTATTGCTTTCAAGTTCTTGGCAACTCTGTGGTGAAACATTCTGTTAAGACTGGGTAATATGAGTTTAAGTACCTTCTGGCTGGTGGTCAGACATCTCAAAAGCATTAAGGTATGATGCAAAATGTGAGTACCACTGCATCCTTGGATGGCCATTTTACAAGAAGCTAGTGATCAGGTAGTTTGTGTTCAAATATACAACTCGGGCAGTTCAGGGTGGAAGAGGATTTTGGCTTTTGCATTTCATAAGGATATTTAGTGGTAGCTGTTGGTAAGTACCTCAGTGCAGCAGACTGAGGGTTGATGCCCCTTGCCCTGGTGGGGGCCTATAGCCCTCCCAGCATGGCATTGTGGGGATCCTTGGGCTGTGGCACTTGGCTTGTCCTGATGCAGCATGCAGGGATGCCACAGTAGAGCTCATGTTGTGACAGCAGCTCCAGAGCAGGAGGAGACCAACACACACTTTGTGAAGGGTGCAGCACACCCTGCACAGCAAACCAGTGTGCTGGGAGCAGTGTGAAAAGCTCTTGCTGGGAATGGTCCTTTATCAAAGGAGGGTAAATAAATTTAAGACAGATCTGTCTGTATTCATGAAGACAACTTTTTGTTGTTGTTAAGAAAACAGAAGTCTGGTGGTTTGTTGGCAAAAGAAAAATGTGAGAAGTGGCACGAGTGTTCTTCCACTTTATGCCTCTTTATGGCACCTAGGGTGGGGGGGCTGCCTGCAGATGTGGAAGCACATCCCCACCTCCCACTTCCAGCCCCAGCTCCACTGGGCAGCTTGCAGTCCCTCTGGCCAACACTCAAGGAAAAGCTGGGTCCTTATCTCTAATGTGTTCCAGTTAGGCGGCCCTGAGAGCAACCCCAGGTGTTCATACAGTCTCTAATCCCATTAAGGCTCTTTTAAAGCAAGTGGTTTGGTTGGGTTTTCTTTCTGGTGTCACAGAATTTACACTTAATGGGTTTGCAGTTATTAGGCAGTTAGAAAAGTTATTTGCACTTTGAGGTTTGCTGCCAGAAGTGTAGCAAGAGACAAGCACTGAGGTTCTTGTGAATCCCACAGCTGCTGTGACTTTTCCATGTGAGGAAGGAACAGTTGCCGGAGGCATTTCAGAGAAATGCAAGAACACAGGAACAGTTCATTAATACTGGAAGTGAATTTGCAATTATTGAGAGCAGATGGCCAGCTCACACAGTGAATGAACCTTAAACCATCTAGACTTACAAGACTACAGCAAACATTGAAACACTACCAAATTCACAAAAAAAAAAAAAAAAAAAAAAGAAAAAGAAAAAGAAGTAAAATTCATACGTGCTCACAGTCAGAAGTCAGCTCAGATTTGGATCCTATGTACAGTGGCTTAAGTCCAGATAAAGCTGTCAATATTAAACTGAGTCAGTGGATTTACCACAGAGTTCATGCCCCTTCTTTTTACTTGCATAAAAAACCTCTCAGAGCCATCCAAGATAAGCAAAAATAACAAGGACCTTAATAAAATAACAGTATCAGCATCATTAATAAAGCTAGGAATCAAGCTAATCCTCCCTTGTACAACTGCAACTCAGCTGTATCAGAAATGTGTTAGCAGCATTAATAAGAGTGGAAATCAAAGCTGAAGTTACATGACTAAGTTTTTCATTACTTAATAGTCCACTAACAAAAACCACCATACACACACTGCTTTAACAAATGTATCTGTGATGCACTCCAGAGCTGTTGAATTCTTTCCATACATATGCTGTTTGTAAAGGCTCTGTGAAGGAGCTTAAGAGAGATGTGTATCTTGAAAGCACTCCTCAGCAAAGCAGCTCATGGACAAATTAGAGTTATTATTGCTGTAGGCATGTAACAGTACATGTGTGCAAAGGGAAGGACTTAGCACCACATGCACTTCCCCCTGCCAGGTCTTCATTTGGCTTGGCAAACAAGACTATAATCACTGGGGGCAAGAGGGAGGCTGTAAGCAAAGAGCTCTCTTTCATGATCCTTCCTGCATGTGTCCAGGGAGTGAAATGCAAGGCTCCACGAGCTCTGACAAGGCCATGCAGTCATCCTTCAAAATCTTTTTCCCTGTCACATGGAGTTTCAGCTGTGTACCTCTGGACAGCAAACAGTGAAGGCTCCCTAAGGTTAAGATGACCTGCAGCTTACAGGTCTTTGCAAATGGGTGCACGAGGGCTCCAGTGCTGTGTGGATGTCAAGGCAGCCGGCAGGGAGAGTCGACACCTCAGAATTGCCAAAGCCCTGTGCGAGAAGGTAACTGCAATTGGACTGCACTCTGAAGGCCAGCCTAAAAGCTGCAACAGCAACAAAGGACATAGGCAAGGTATGTGACTTTAAAAAGAACGGTAATTGGATTTTCAGACAAGGAAGGGATGTTGGCTGGCTGGCACTTGTGATCAGTGCAACTTGCTGAGCAAGGAATAGAGAAAACTTAAAGGCAAATCCCTCCAATCAAGATAATTGCTAACAAGGCATCCAAAGATTTTTCCTTGGTTACCCTCACAGAGTTAAGGGTGTATGAATTTCTACTCATACACAGGATAGAATTTAAGTTTTCAGGGATATACTTGTGGCAAAAAGCTTAGGTTTATTTCACACAATCAACTTAATTCTTCTCTTAAGCCAAAAATCTGCATAGCATGTCAGTTTGTATGCAGATCAGATTGTTTGTGATATAATTCAGCAATTTCTTTGTCTGGCTTCATGGCACAATGTACAAAAATATGTCAATGCATGTGATGAGCTTATACTATCAATAGGCTAATCCCATACCTACAGCAACAGAAAGTGTGAAGTGTTGTAGCTACTTTCAGATTCCTTCCCTTTACACTTCCTTTTCAACAAAAAGTAAAAAGCACAGGATACTTGAAGAGTTCTGCAGTGCCAACTATTACATTGTAAAGACATTGATATGTTGATTCAATATCTCAGAACTGCTTTAAAGTTTTCCAAAACTTTAGGAAAACAAAGTTTATAGCAGAAGTTATTTTGACACAAGGTGGTTTACATATGCATCTATTTAGTATGCTGAATATAGCTTAAAAAACCTGTTGACTATAAAAAGCTATTTCTAGCAATATCTTAATTACCCTGGTTATTCTTTGAAACATTTTGCATTTCCCTGAAATTGTGTGATCCCAGAACTATTTTAAGCAGCCTGTGCCATTGTATATGCCATAGCAATTCTAGTTGGCTTCTGGGTTCAATTCCTGCATCTGTCTTTGGCCATTAAAAATTAAATTGAAATTCTTTTTCTCCAACAAATATTTATCCCATTGTAGTCTGATCAAATATATGGTAGCACTTGTAAACTGTTGTGATGACACAATACTTGGACCTCTCTCCATTAGCAAAGACAGATCTGGAGCAGACACTGGCTTACATACCCAAGGATTTCAGATTTCCAGACACATTTCTAATTTTGTATAAATATTTTTTTTTCCTTTCTAAATCTGACATTGCTCTTCATTAAGGACTGGGATTTGGAAAAAAAAAACGAACAGAAAATCCCATGGGATTGAAAACAACAGATGTTGTCTGTTTTAAGCTTCCTTTATTCCAAATCACTGAATTTCGTGCTTTTAAGATTTTCCTGCCTCTCTTTTCAGAGGCCCATGATTTTCTCTTTAAATGGATTTTCAAGAGGCTGACTCTGAACTGAAATGTATGTGAAAGAGATTTTCCACCTAAAATGCCCCTTTTTTTTCCCACTGAAATTACTAGAAATAAACTAAAAATATGATAGAAGCACTACCAGGGCAGTGTCACTGTGTGTCCATACTGTGAGTAATAAACCCTACAAGATACCATCCCAACAAAAAGGAGGCACATGCTGCTCACTTCCCACCCAAAAATCCTTGTGCTTCCTGCTGCTCCTTTTCAACACTGCTGAATTGCCAGCTTCAAAATCCAAAATAGTGCTCCAGGACAGCCACAAAGGCATTTTAAAGCTTTCCTTAGAATCAATTTTCTTCCCCATAATCAGCAACTTTCCTGCATTTGCCTGCCCTCCATCTAGCTGAAGAGCCCCTGCCCTTAGGATGTAAAACTCATTCTTCTGCATCCTTTGAAAAGATGATGGGATCATGAAGTCATTGATTCCAAAACGGTCTGGGTGAAGCAATAGCTGTGTAATGCTGTGGAAAGAAAGGCTGTGTAATTTGATCCCGAAGGATATGGCAGAGAAATAATAAACAAGCAAGGAAGTTTGGGACAGATTTGACATCCTTTTTTTAAAAATTGAGAGGTTTCAAAAAACAGCTATAGGAATTGTTTGCATACTGGATTAAGTAATAGCACAGTGAGGAGCACTAATTTTGCCTGTCTAAAAACTCAAACTTGGCAAATAGTTCTATCAGAATGTAGTGATATCTTACAGTGAAAATCTCTTCATTACATAAAGAAAGCACAAGAAAAATGTCTGAAATGTGAGGACAGACAAATTCAAATTAGAAGTTAAGCATATGATTTTCATACATTATATTTTTTAAAATTTTTGTCTCCTAGTCAGTACAGGGTGAGTTTCTGGGAAGGATATGGAAGCCAAACAACCAAATTCTGTTTTCAACACATTAGATAGACAGGAGGCCAGGCTAAATGAACTAATGGGTTTAAGCTTTACGAGGTTAAACCTTTCTATTAAGTGTCAGAAACTCTATGTTTACAGTGTTTATATTCATGGTCATTAATAAAAATAATTGGAAGTGACTACCCCTTTGATTTAAGCAGATTTGCATTGGTACAAGTTCATCGAATTGCAGATGGAAGAAATATTAAACCTCACCCCCTTCACAGATGGTAGGATTTTAGCAATGCTTTCACAAGGCCTCAACCGATATTTTATGCCTTAACTTCCTCTTGTATTCCAGGTTTTTTTTGCAACAGCACATGCACTACAGAAGCAATGCAAGTTAAACTACAGTACAGTTTTATTTGCCAAGCTTGAGTGGATGTAAACATCTGTCCTTTCGGAATTAGTGTGCCATTCATGTTCTTTTATAAATAAAAATCTATTTTTAAGTGAGAAAATAGGAAAAAAAGAGATGGATTTTCTGGTCTTCAGTAAGGCCATCTCTCCTTCTACCTTCTGTAAGCTTTTGTTGGTCCTGAGGCTCTCAGATACTGATTTATCCTGTTCTTCCATTATCTCTGGAATTGTTGACCAGCTGGGAAAATTATGTGTCTGCGCTACTTGAGACATGCAGGAGCTGCAAAAAATCAGTTGCGCTTTCTGTAGCATCAAAGGTGATTTTTCTAAATTTTCTTCCAAAATGAAATTCTAACATATTTACCTCTCAGAAATACTGGAAAAAGAGTGCTTGGCTCTGGCCTTTGCTAATGCCTCTTGATTTTCCAATGGAAGGAAGGGCATGCAAGAACACAATCTTTCATATGAAATCAAGATGCAGGTCATTGACAACAGCTACACCAGGAGCAGCCAGCACCTGTCATGAGCTCCAAGCTTGGCAGTTCTGAGGTGTTTTGAGGTCACTTATCTTGAGTCCATGAACTCAGAAGACCCTCATATGAACAGAAGTGCCCTGAGCTGCATGTAGGAAAGCTTTTGCCATGATTTCCAAGATCATGAATAGGGCACAGGGAATCTAGAAACTGTGCAGCTCAAGGGACTTTGGCAGCTCTGGCTTCCTCAGCAGTTCACCAGCTGAGACATTGAAAGACACATTGGTTCACCAGAATACTGTCAAATATTACAAGATTTCATCAAAAGTTTCATGTCCATCACATGTCCCAGCCACAAAAGGCCTGAGAGAGTTTAAGTGAGAGACTGAAATACCAGTGTGCCCTGCAATACTCCGGTGTGAGCTGAAGCAGCTGAGGTGGCTGAAGTGTTGAGTAGCAGAGCAGAGGGCAAAAAGACTTCAAACTTGCTTTGAGCATGTGTACCTAGATTAGACAGGAGGCAGAAATATGGGATATGCCAGCATAGTACTGCAGTGGAACTACAGCAGCTGGGGGGTCAGGAAAGAGGAGAGCACGAATTACACTGGATAACTACTGATAAGGGACTTAGCTAATATGCACATTTCTGATTTTCACTAATGACTGAGGAAACCCTCAAATACATGACAGTTCAGCCAGTGGCCATTACTCAGAAATTGCCTAGGAAATGAACTGAAATTTGAAAAATTGTATAAAACCAAAAATATTAAAGTTCAGCACTTGTTAATACATTCACTGCTGATGTCCCTTCAGAAAAGATGTGTGGGCTTTGACATGTTCTTTCTTTCCAGCACTTTTCCCTCATCTATATAACTTATTGTCGCAGCTCTGCAATTTTATTGACAGCTCTGATCTGTGAATTGCAGACTTGCTGTAGTTCTAAGGTTCATGGTTCACCTCTTGGTCTGGACTGTTTTTGTCCTGCAGAATATGGAACAGCTTTGGAAACAGCACATGCTGACAGTGATTATGATTCTCCACAGCAGCTTCTCAGAAAACTTTGTGGAAACTATATTTTACCTCACAAGTCATGCGGACAAAGCATGTCCTATAAATTTCCATAATTAAACTTTATGAGAAGTATGCAAAGGTTTCATAAACAGTAAGGGAAAGCACAGTTGTAAAGAAACAAACAAACCAAAAAAATCTGTCAGCTTTAACATACTCATCTGGAGAAGCCAGCTACTTTGAGGAGAGACATAATGGTTACATGTTTTCAAGAAGCAGCAGCAAGTTGTATACTTCCAGCCTGTTCCTGGGAAAAGCCTGATGAGTGCAAAGAGAACAACTGTGAAACACTAAACATGCTGCTAATGTGCGAAGCCCTATGTTCTGGGGAGAGAAGAGCATTCAGAAATAATTGAATCATCCAGGGCTGTGCTCAGTGCATACCCTAAGGTGATTATGTTCAGAATAGAAGCTTTCAGAATGTCATTTAGTAAATGAAAACAGAGTTGGATACCAGTAATAAACCAGTGCCCTCAAGCTACTCATTTTTTATAGTGACTTAATTGAAACTTACAAATCACTGACTGCCAGATGCCTGGGAAAGGGGGCAGCACTGAGACCAGGACTGGAGACACTGAGATCCAGCAACAAATTGAGATTTTGCCTGCAGTAAAGAACAGTTTATGGCTATAATTTTCTTCCTCTGGTGATAAAAATGAGTCTGTCATGCTCTGAGTGCTCAAGTGTACTCCCAGAATAGGTACAGAGCTGGGTACCAACTTGTTTTCAACTTTCTAATTGCTGATTAACTCATTAAAATGAAACCAAGCACAAAGTTTTGCTTTCTCTTTCTTATTGCAACAAGAAGGCTTTTTAAAACTGCAATATCTCCTTAATCACATTTCAATTACCTAATTTGCAAGAAGCACAATTCTATTCTCTTTAAAAAGCAAGCATATATTTATAACTCATACTATTGTCATTCAAATGATATATAACCATTACATCATTACATTTGGGATTTCTGCCTTTTTATATACATTTAGCACTTTCTTATTATAAAAATGAAATAAAACTTAAGAAAGATTTCCAATTAATACTACTTCTTGCAGAGAGATGTCCCTAAAAGAGTTGTTCTGTTAAGCTGTACACCATAAGAACTAAATTGGCTTTGAAAATGTAGCATTGTAGTTTTCCAAAGCTGAAGCCTAAGAAGAAAACGCATTTCTTTGGATGTAATAAATCTTCAGTGATGAGTACAACATGAAGGAAGCCTCGCTCTTCTTGAAAGCAGGGGACACTCCCTTCCTTTCACTCGTTTCTAATAACGTACTACAAGGCAGAACTCCCAGCCTGTCATTTTTCACAGCAATGGCTCATCAGAGTGCTTGAGAACGATTTGGACATTGGTCTGAACTCAGCCCAAACATGAGTTTGGGCACTGAGATTACTTGCTCAAACCTAAATTAAATCATCCTGGGAGGGGAAAAGGCGTCAGAGAAGATTGTCACACTCCGAAGGCAAAGCATCACCCCCAGCCTGCCCGTGCAGTCCTTCCTACCAGGCCTTGCTCCACTCAGGAGTTTTGGCTGCCAGACTTCTACAAACCCAAGTCTCCAGCCATTGCCCCTGACTCTTGTCCTGCCTATTCTCAGCCCATTTTTCCATTGCTGAAGACTGAGCATATCACACAATTGCAGTTAACAGAGGATTTTGCAGCCTGCCTCTCCCATGCAAGAGAGCTTCGTCACTTTTTGCAGAAGATTAGTTTAGTGTTAGTTGCTTTGAAGATAATTGCTCAACAACAAATTCAGTTCTTAACCCTTATTTACATTTCCTAGAAGTTCTGTCAAGGTAGTGCCTTTGGGGCTGATGCTTTCTGGGCTTAATCTCAGTCCAAAGGTGATTTTCAGGCATGTAAATGTAAATTCAAACGCTTTAATACTTCTCACACCAGACACACATATGACATGATTTTCTGCAGGACCTCTATACAAAAAAAAAAATAGGAAAATATTTCCCATTTCTCACTGAGCTCTAAGGAATATTCCAAGTTAGAAGAAAATCCTGTTTCACAGACATGAAGAAATGAAATAAGAAATTAAAGTACTCTCACTGGGTTAGTGTGGGAAACTAGAGTGACACTGAGTATCCAAAACAAGTACTTAATTTACAGACTGAGATGCTCAGTTCTGTCCCCAGCCTCTCTGAAGGAGCTGTGACAGCCTCTGGCTCTGCTCAGCACCCCTAAGTAGTGACATCTGCCCAGCATGTGGATGGCCTGAGCAGCACCTGGATCGTGGGGCCAACAAGCCCCATAAAGGTTCTCAGTCACCACACACTGTCAGAAAATGTTAATAACTCAGGTTTTCAAGAATTCAGACTCCTGGATGTGTCAGCAGCACAAACATCCATGTCCATCCTGATTTTATATATATACACATATATATATTATTTACTGTCACTAAAATGTGGGAGCTGAGGTGTAAGACCTGGGTTTATTCATTGCACATCAAACTCCTGCCTGTGTGGTGTGCTATCATCTGCTCAGGAGAAAGAGCCTTAACTTAATTATGGCAACTGGTGTGGAGAAATTAATCATCACTGAGCACTGAAAAATAGAAATCAATACTTTTGTGTCCTTGCGAAATGGTCTATTGCTAGATAGATATTCATGGCTATATTTCTCTCATCCTGTGAATATTAATAAGGTAGCAAAGACTATATATATATATATCAAAGCCTTGGAAACAAGGCTATTGCTAATGCAGGTCCTTAGCAGTAACATGTTATAGCTACCAGCTGACTGATTTGTGGGATGCTAAGTAGCAGCTCCAGTGTAACACAATCCTTCATTTCCTACTCTGAAACTTGTTTACTCCTGTTGCCATTTATTAAAGTACTGTCCAGCTATAATTAAAAAGGACAGGACAACAATAACCTTTAGTACCTCCTTGCTGTGATAAGGGAGATGCTTAAACAAGAGCTTAGACAGTTGACAGGCAAGTACAAATGGGGCTAAATTCACTTTGATGAGCTGTGTGACGGCTTCTTCCACAAATGAGACACAACAGGTCATTAGAAATCACCCTGCAATGGGATGACTGGCACGTACAGCTTTTGCAATCCTATTAAGCTGTTGCCACTGAATGAAAGCACCTGCTCATTGCAGGGGTAGGTAAAAGATGTTGTTTATACCTGGTGTGGAGGGCTGCCTGTGCCTGAGACACCACGCTTGGGTAAATACACCCAATGCCTCTGGCCTGATTCAGCCTGGGTGGTGATAAAGATCTTAAATGAATTTCCAGGCATGAAACTATTACAAAATGGATTTAATGATGAAAGGCTATCTTACTGTATCTGTTCCACTGTTTTGTATCATAATTTAATAAACCAGAAAGTGTAGAGATGACAGACAGGTAAGCAGCCCAAAGGGTAAAGTCTATATTGGGGTGTCAGCTAATGCATGGGCCTCTAGAGTCCCGACTTGGGGCCCCAGTGGCAAAGAAGCCCCAGCTTGCTTCAACATCTGACCAGGATATTTGATCCACATATGGGGTATTTGCTGTGGTAGCCACATCCCATATGACAAGCACACACAATGAAAATTCTGATTTTTTTGCAGGAGTACTACCAGTGCACTTGCTGACCTGTTTTGTGGGATTATCCGGCATTCCTAGTCAGCCCTGGGTGTGGGCTTTCCATATGGTCATTAAGACTTCCTCGCTGCAGTACAGTAACATAATGAAGCAACTATTCAGTTATGACTAAAGTCCATTGCTATTTATGCCCTAAGAATATTTTATCCCTATTATAGGAAAAGTGGAGACAAATGTTACATGATAGTCTCATTTTATTATCTAATGAAATTATATGCCACTTTTTTAACAGGAAAAACCTGCGTTTCCCACTAGGCAATGTCGCATCAACAAGGCAATATTTTAATTTTTTTTTAATTACTGAATGTGGAAGAAATACTGTGTATGTACTCATACAGAAGCCATATGTACATATCATTTGCCTCTGGCCTTGCTATGTTTTCAATTGCTGATAGTTATATCTTTCTTAGCATGTGCTCCTCCCATCTGTTGTAACCAAATGTTGTTCCTAAGCCTATGCTCAGTTTGGAACCTTCAATGACTCACTCAGTTGCTCAACATAACCTCCTTTGTTTGGGTGGAACTCTACACATTGCACGAAGATAAGGCTTAGAGCCATTACTGTAAGCTTTTTGAAGCGCTAAAGTTATGTTGTCAAATGACTATTGAAAGCCTGAAGCAATGGCACCCTGGCTGCAATGCAAATAGCACCGTTCCCTGAGCTGACATGGGCTGATTTAAGAGACTGACTCAGTGTGAGCAGATTTGAACTCGACAGGTAGTGCCAGAGCTCCTGGATAGATATGACAACACAAAATGTAAATGATGCCCCTACAGAAGAGGTCTGTGAACTGGCAAGTCAGACATCCATGTTCATTAGGTGCAGGTTTCTGAGCAGATCCCACTGCCACAGCTGGACAGTTCCTCTAACTGTGCAGGTGCTTTTTGAACAAATACCACTTCTTGGTCTCAGGCCTTGTTTTGGGCTTTCTCTCATGCTGCATTTGAAAAATAGGAGAAAGCTCCCATTTATAGGGTGAAATTCTCTTCTACCTATTTTTATAAGCCAATTTTTAATTCAAAACTTGGAGAAACTTATATGAAAGGGATCTAGTCCACAAAGACTTTTTGTAAGATTTTTTTGGTGCAATCTATGTTTAGACTGATTTCCTAAGGAAATGCCACCGACATGGCCAGGCTTTGTGTTTTTGGTCTGTCTCCCTTTCTGTGTCAGGCTCCTTATTGCCTCCACCAGTAACTTTTGAACAAATTGGCTGATTTGAAAGAGAGACAGATGGCTCAAAGGTATTAAACTCTTACAAGTTTTGTGAATATAAGCAGCAGGGTAATGGAAAGAGAGCCTCTTAGTGGCTCACTAAAGAAAAGGCTTCAGCAAAAATTCAATCCTTATTAAGCCAAAGAAAATCTGCACAAAGCTGAACCCTGATGTGCAAACTCACCACAAACAAGCCTTTGCTGGGGGTGGTGTTCAAGAACTAGTTTGTGTTATCTATTGCAAAGCAAACATCATCTTGTTTACTGTAGGAATAGCAAGCTAAATTTTTAATAAGGACACTGCTGAGGCAGTTAATATGCAATGCAATGATATTCATTAAGAAGATACCATAAGCCACAAGCCTTGTTGAACTTACACACTGCCTAACTTTGACAGTGCATCTGAGAAAAGAGTTGTATCAGTACTTAGGGCTCAGATTAAGATATTTGACATTGGCACATACATCTAACCTCACACAGCAGGTTTGGCATTAAACAAATCGCACTTGGCACTTGTTGAACAGGCTCTTGAACACTCCCCCCACCACGCACACATTGTCCTACAAAGAGCCTAGGTGGAGAAGGTCTGCACTTGAATCTGACAGGAAGCTTTGATCAGGCAAATTAGGACAAGCTTTTATGCAGAGTTCCTGTCTGTACAGACTGTGTGCTTGATGGCAGTGTCCCTGCTGGAGGCTCCTCTTCCATTATCGCTCACTGCATGATGCTCAGCTTACAAAGGACACTGCACTTCCCAATTTTCTTGCCTATTCCATACCACTTAGTTTTTATGAAGACACTTGGAATGTTGGTATTTTAATGCTTACCTAGTTTTTAATTAAATGTTATGATCCATAAATATACCCGTTTCTGAGAGCTTAGCTAAGAAAGGAGAGGCACAGGCCTGTATCTAGAGCTTTTAACAAAATTTCAGTCTCACAGGGTCACATAAACAGTGTCAAAATAAACAATATACACATCACACAGCACTGCACTCCCTGGTATAGTGGTGCTGAGTGGCTGCAGTGAGGAAAACTGCAGTTTCTGGGTGCATTTGAAGGCACTGAGCACACTGGTACCTTTGTAGGCAACCCCATCTAGCCTTCAGTCAGACAGATGTGCTCTCCACCAACCAAAATGGTGATAGGACTTTCTTCCTCTCGTTGCTATTATTCTGTGATGCAGTTTCATGTATAAAAGCAGCAGCTAACTGCAGGCACAAGACACTGAGAAAAGTAATTATCCTCTTCAGAGCAAAAAGAAATTCCTTCTCCTCAAGCAGGTAAATACTTCCTGGACATATCAGCACCATACACACTGTCAGCAGAACCTCAGCTACCTGCTCTTGGGACCACCTTACATCTGCAATGCTTTCTGCTGATGTACTCCTCAAGGCAAGCAAATATTGCCACCATCAGCCCAACTCACCTAAAGTAACTCTTCTTGAGGCAAATAGCATCTTACATACTTTCCACTAGTTCATCAAACCTGGGTCTTCTGTCAAATCCCCACAGGGTCACTGCTTATTGACTTCTGACACCAAGGCAGCCACTCTGGGCCTGTGACAGTTTAGTGATGGCACCTAACTTCTGGGCTGGGATGGTGTTCAAAACTTGCATCTGCATGGTTGCCTCTGGCTAACCTCAAGAGCCTTATGCAAAACTACTTGATGGTTGTCTTAATCTCCATGAGCATGTAATCCCCTCACTGGTGCACTCCCTCCGTGCCAGACATTCCTGTCTGCATGCAGCTGTGCCACAGGGATTGCAACAGGCAACAGCTGCTGTCCCAGCGGTCCCTCAGTGCTCATGATCTCACCATTCCTGTCTTGGGTCACAAGCCATTTTGTAATACCCCACAAATACCTCCTAGACTGGATCCATGTTGCAAGGAGGGCACAACCCACCGCGGGACAAACAATCCATCTCTGTGCACTGGCTGTGCACCTGGCCATAGCCATAACAAAACTAAGGGAGAGTGAGCACAGCCAAAGGTCTTTCAGTCACTGTGTTACCCAGAAGCTTGGCAGGGACAGCCACAGTGCCCCTCAACAGGCACAACACGATTTGCTGAAGGGTCTAAGGTGCTAAGAGCCTGCTGTGATACACGGCCCGGAGTGCTGTCCTTGGGTGCCCACAGGGCAGAGCTCTCCTCCATGGGTCTGAGCTGGGACATTCACAGGTGGAACTGGCAATAAACCTTGCAGGAGAGAGGAAGGAAACAGGTGACTGACTGATGGATGCATTATTGCTGGAGCACTCCCAAAATTTTCATGGGTAAATTCAGCAGTACAGAGTTTCTTGCATAGATGAGTTTCATCTTCTCCATGGCCCATGGCAGAATTATTGAGGGCATATTGAGCATATATTATGTGTTTGTGTAACTGAATTGTGCTGTATTGCAAGGGTCTTAGAACATACACAGGGTAGACAAGAATCCTTAATTCAGTCTACCTTCAGTGAGCTTTAATGCTACATGTGCCTAAATTCTGCAGTGCCTAAATAACTAAAATTATGGGAGGATTCACTCAAATGTGTGACGTGGCAGTGTGGGGTTCCCAAGCAGCCACACTCGTATGGGTACGGTCCATTCTTGAACAAGCTATAGACAAGAAACCACATTTGTCTAAAGGAAAAAGATCTAAGAACATCTTGAATGAATAAATCACTGTAACACTACAAAATTAGGAAATTTTCCTGATTCCAGTCTGGTAGTGTCCCTGTAGGGTCAGGCTGTTGTCAAGAATAGCACATGGCCCCCAAGGGGACTTCTAGAAGGCCATGATGAGTTCCCCTCTATCACAGAAGCTCTGTTAGTGCTGCCTGCACTCTATCCTGCTTTCCCAGCTGCCAGGGAATTTGTACTACAGCCTCCCCAAATGATACCACTTGGGAACGTGCTATTTTTGCTCATGAGTGTGTCTGCAGACGAGTGTTCATCTCTCTGATTTGTAAATGTGCAGCAATGAAGGCTCCTAAATATAAAACTTGTATTTTTAACTACAGTTGATACATAATAAAAACATTCCAAATCCATGATTTTTTTAAAATGATGTGCTTAAAGGCATATTTCCATTTCCATTTTATTTACAGAGTAGGGAGGCAAAATGAGAAGAACAAAGGGTAAAAGGGGCAACTACACAAGCAGACTCTGTGCAGCCAAATTAAGATGTGCATAAACACTGAAGAAAAAGTCCATAAAGTAAAAAAATAAAAAAAAAAAAAGGAAGATTTTGTTTAGACAGCCTTTTTTAATGATCAGTGATCTTATGCACGCTAGAGTTCTGTCAAACATGTAAAGGCACATTGCTAGCATACTTTCTTAGCAGATTTGGAAGAGGGAGCATGTGCATAATGTGATAAGGAAGGGGAAAATACCAAAATGAAAATGGCAGTTATGGAAAGTTATCTCTGTAGGCAGATGCAAAACATAGGGCCAAAATCTGTGTTGTTATTTCTTATGGTAGAGAGTGATAAGGCAAGAAAGTAAAGCAAATAAAGGAGAAAAATCGGACTAGTAGACAGATAAGCAATTAAATCAAGAGTTTAAACCTGTTCTGAACCTCTGAATTTCCCACAAATGCTCAAAGAGCACTATGACATTACTGGCACATTGCAGCCTCCTACCTGCTGATTCACATGAGGTCCCAATATTTCTCTTTATGAATAATGCCAGAAGAATCTGGCTTTTCTCTTCCTAAGCACTGCGCGCTTTGCTTGTGCTGATCTCTTTTGAAATGTCAACTTTACATTTCCAATATCCACAAAGAAATTCTTAATAAAAAGATATGATCTGCATTTCAGAATGAGACCTTTAAATCCTTTAGCCCTGCCAGTTTCTAGGGAACTTTTGTTAAGAATAAAACACCCTGTTTAATAACTGCTTTCCAATAGCAATCAAGAGAGTTGCAAACATCAGTGGACCACAGATAATAAAGGCAGTACAATCCAGGCAAGGCAAAAAAAGGTTTTATCCAGGTTTCTTGTAAACAAATGTGAACAACAGTTTAAAATATGTTCTGTGCATAACCTTGCCATATTTTAATTAGATTTCCAAACTAAGATACTCTGAAATGTCTATTTAATATCATTCTGCTGAGTTATGACATAAGGACACATTAGAAATGTGCAAACAAATCCAATACACCCAGCTGCTTTTTTGCCTTTTTCTGCATTGCTTGTGCAGCTACAGTCTTTGCTTTTAATTCAGTAACACTGCTGATTGGCATTAAAGAGAGCTGTCCCATTCCTCACTACACATTCTTACCACCTACCTTGTAATAAAACCATACAAGCACAGTCCTCTGGGCCACAAGTCATCTTGTAGTGACACTTTTACCAGCCTCGATCCAAAGGAGGGAAGTGGCCAGGACCAAAACCAGCCCTTTTGGCAAGAATGCGGCTTTCAGCTGGATTACATGTCCACTGACACTTCCCAGAGCTGGGGTTGAGCAGTGAGCTGCTCACTTCTCCAGACCAACACAGGTTAAAGCCAACACTGCAGAAACAAGCCCCAGGCCTTGCCCCACTCACTCTGAGACTCCAACCCATACTGCTGCCTGTACAAGAAATTTCATTCAGGTCTTCCTTCAATGGAGATAATTTATTTTAGTGTTTCAGTTCAGTTATAAGAGATGTTGGGTGGTGTAGTTTTGTATAAGGTCAAGGATTTCCCCCAGGGTGCTCCATGCCAGTTACTGGTCCTGACTGATGCCTTCTCTCTGATGTGCAGAGATGTTATGCACCTCACTGGTGCCACATCTGTAATCTTGCTACTGCCATGCCTGTACCTGTGCCAATCCCTTTGGAAAGAGCTGTAGGTGAAAGGCCCCATGAAAGAAATTTTAGCATTTATTAGTATTCTAGTATTTTAGTGCCAGTATGCCTTTTGTGTGTCTTTCTATTCTGGCAAGGCAGTGTGATGTAGTGTACTTGAACATGGTGTTGGGGACACTGGAACTCTAACTCTGGTTTCACTGCTCTGCTGCCACCTGTACTCCATCAAAATCTCTGAGCTCTGCTGTGTCCATCTTCTGATCTTCAAATTGTGGTAGCAGCTACAGATTCCAATTTACAGAGATGCTACCAGAGTTTCTAAGGCTGCTGAACACCTGTCACTTCTGCTTCCCTCAAAGGTTTCAAATGCTCTGAGAAGAAGGGTCACAGAGACTCAAAAAAAAAGAAAAAAAAGCATCTTTAAGGTCATGCTTTACTTCAAAAGCACCATTTATAAAAATTGGTAAACTTAATTATTTCTGCTAGCCAGTGGGAACTTGTTACGGTTTTTGATGGGATACAAAACACACCAATTAAGAAGAGACTAGTAAAGTTTTCTAGGTTTTCCAGATACAGAATCACAGTGGACTCCAGATAATCTAAAGTCCTTCAGGCTTCTTAAGGTCAAAATATTTTAAAGCCAATACTTCAGAGGTGCACTTTTTTGTTTTTTTAAATGAGTGATTTACTTTATTATTAAACCAATAAAACTACTTATCTGGCTAAGCTAATTCCT
This sequence comes from Melospiza georgiana, assembly GCF_028018845.1. Lineage (NCBI taxonomy): Eukaryota > Metazoa > Chordata > Aves > Passeriformes > Passerellidae > Melospiza > Melospiza georgiana. The sequence continues at coordinate 59,157,689 of NC_080431.1, read as the reverse complement.
ACAGTCCAGTTACTCTGATCATATAAAGATATCTGTGATGGTCTTTGGCCTTTTAAATGTTTCCTAGAAAGAGTAAGCAATTTTTAAAATATGTTTGTTTTTGGGGACTTTTTTTCTTCCTCTACTGACAGGACTTAGGACACAGGACTCAAAAAAAGTAGATAACAATAACTAGACGCCTATTTTTAGTTCCAAACTCTTCTGTCTTCATAGGACTAAAAACCTGTGTACATGCATTTTTCTTACGTGTACATCCCTGCAGCAGACCTGCATTTACTTGCCCTCCTTCACCTGAGTCATATTTGTACTCCTGGATAGATAATGGCAGTTTAAATACAGCTATCCGTTGCCTGGGGCAAGACTAAGACTCAGAAGCCAGGGTGAAAAACAACTTCTGATTCAGCATCCCGGGATATTTTTGGTGGCCTCCTCTATCTCCTGCATTAGTGACAACAGTGACCTACCTACCTTGTCTGTCTCCTTATCCCTCATCTGCTTTAGATTTGATCTCCATTGTGGCTCGTTCAGTTGCTCTGCAGATATGGCCTCACCTCATCCTGTACATTGGAAATAAATATACTGGGAAGGGTGGAGCAGACATGATGCTCCCCTCTTATCTCACCCTCTATCTCTTCTCTGCTCCAAATTTTCTTAGATTAATCTGCAGCTCCTCAGGCTGGGATAAAACAACTTAATTCAAATGGCATCAACTCATTGGACTTGACTGACTACACATTAACAGCTCACCAAGATGAATCACAAATAAACAAAGCTACAAAGTCAGTTTATTTTTCTCTGCTTTCATCCTATTTTCTTTTTAAAGACTGCAGAACCACAGGTGAGTTTCAGCCAATGAATTATGGATCCTATACCATGTATACTACAGAACTGGAAGGGGTACCGAGACTGACTTTGCAGCATAGTGTTTATGCCATAGAGCAATGAAATTGGGGATCTTGGTTCAATTATCTGTGCTGATGTACAGTTATTAATTTATATAAAATTGAAGCTGGCAGAAGTTACAAGTGAGAAAGGTTTACTATTGCTTATGCCAAATGGGCAAGATCTGGAACTTGGGTCATTCACGGACACACTATAACCCATGGGCTGTTAGGGACTAGTTAGGGAAGGAGACAGAACAAGGAGGTTTGTCTTTAACTTGGTCTCCCACTGCATCCTTACAGCTAAACCAGGTAAGTGAACCATAGATTACATGGATGGCAAACGGTGAGGAAGATGACTGGATCACTGGTCTCACAGCTTATACTCAGCAATACAAAATCCAGTTGGTTGTTGGTTACTATTAGTATCCCTGAGGCAATGATACTGGGCTGATACTGTTTAATGTCTTTAATAACAACCTGGATCATGGAAGCACAGTCTCAGCAAATTTGTGGATGATACCAAACCATGGAGGGGTGGTTGAGATGCTGAAGAGCTGCTCTTCAAAGGAGGTTTCTGGAAGTTGCTTCTCAATCTTGACACACTGGAGGAACTGGCTGACAGGAACTTCACACATTCCACCTAAGTCCTGCAGCTGGGATGGAATAATCCTCTGCAACCAGACAGACTGGGGCTAACTGGACAGACAGCCCTTGCAGAAAAGTCCTTTAGGTTTTCTTGGCAACAAATGGGACATAAATTTGCCCTTTTGGCCAATGATAACACCCTCACAGTAGGTTAGTGTATTAGGAAGAATGTAGCCAGCAGATAATGGTATATGATTGCTTTCTTGTTATCCACACTTGTGAAACTACAGGCTACTCTGTTCATTTTGGGGTTCCCCAGCACAAGGATATCATGGGCATATCACACCAAGCCCTGCAGAAGGCTGAAGCAACGTGACATAGAAAGAAAGACCAGCAGAGCTGGGTTTGTTAACCTTAAGGAGAAAAGGCTAGGAGAGCTAATTAATGGCTTCGTCTACTTAACAGGAAAGTGAAGCCAGGGTCTTTTTAGAGGGACACAACTGTAGGATGAAAGGCAACAGAAACAAGGTTGCAGAATTTTAAATCCAATTAGACATAAAAGAAAAGAAAATTTCCCATTTGGTGGTCAAATGACATCCCAAGTTGCTCAGAGCATGTGTGGAAGTTGCGTATCAGTCCTTGGAGAACTCAGAACTTAACCTGACAAGGTCCCAAGCAATCTGACCCAGCTGTCTCTGCTCTGAGTAGGAGCTGGACTGGATGATCTCCCAATACCTCTTCCAACCAAAATTATTCTGTGATTCTGTAAAGTTCACAGTCTTGTTGCCTGGCCAGCTCTTGAACATTGAAGTTTTGGAGGGTTTTAGGATGTTTCAGTGAAGCAGACACATCAAACGTTAAATCGCAGTTTCTAAACGTGAGACTTCAACCAGGATTATTCCTTGCACTTAGTGGTGCTACTGTGATGCTCCTGCATGTGTTATTTTTATGCAAACTAGAGATATTTTGTTTCAGCACAGTTCCCCTTTCTCTGCTGGGGATCTGAACTCTGGGTCTCCAAGACAGCAAAGGAATATTGTGCCTTATCCAGCTGGTGTGAAGTCGTTGTGTATCCACACCGACACAGCCTGAGTGAATGTCACCTGAGTCCTACTTAAAACTAGAACCTGAACTGTATTTCAGTAGACTGCAGTTTGATTAAAAACAGACTGGGTGAAAACTCAAGACCAAAAGTCAATAGTCATTTCAGTGAAATAGAACTATGTAGAGTCCCATGCATATTTTTAATCCATATTAAAGGACTTAAAATGTCAAGAGTCCAGTCTCCTGAATGTAACATTTCCCTCCAGGTTAAGCCTCAGAATGGAAACCATCAAATCTCTGTCAATCTCTCATGTGAACAAGAAACGGGACAAAATTGCTGTGGTGCCAACAACCATTTTACATATTGCCTGATGTTTTTTCAATGCAAAATTAAAATAGATCACAGAGAATATAAGGCAATGAAAAATTGAGCTAACCACAAATTTTCCATTTTAGAGAAGATGCAGGCTCAAGATACATTGAAAAAAAATCTACCATACCTGTATGTCGTTCTAAACATTTCTGAAGCATAAATGTCACAAGTATTTATTGGTGTCTCAGACTGAAGAGTACACTAGTGCCATTAAAAAAACAAATTCTGCTAAATCATGCAATAAACAAAATTGCAGCATCTAATTCGACAACTGCCACTGCTATAAAGATTTCCACTTCTGCAAATAAAAGAATGACATATAAAGATTTTTCCTTAAATCAGCAAATTAATTTGCAACTTTTTCATTGCCATAAAGTTGCAGTAATTGTTACTCAAAGGCAGGAAATTTAGCACAAATGCTAAAACCATGACAACAGGGAATCTGATTATTTTTAGTGGATTGTTAAAAATTCACCACAGTTCAATATTTTAAACTCTTGGTACAAGCTATTTGCACCTCTTAAATATTAATCCTGGTTTTAAATAATTTTCTTATTGCTTAAACAAAGAAGCAGACCTAAATTCAGTATGAATTACATCAGTAGTTAAATATCTAATAAGAAATTAACATCACTATAAATCTATTTTACATTGTACTATGATTATTTAGGACAGCTGAGTCTCATATATGCTGAAAGAGTATGTCAGCATACAACAGCTGCTGATAAAAACCAGCATGTGTTGGTGGAAGCTTTTTGTTTTCTGAAGATAATTAAAACTTGCTATGGTTTTCCAGCTGCTACAGAGTCAATAAGGAATACTTTAAAAAAATGAGTGGCACTTTTTTGATTCACTTTAAATGGATTGTGTCTATGTCTATTGAATATTAACTTTAGACAATTATTCTACAGTTTTGGGTTTTCATGAGTTTTCTAAAAAGCAAGCTATAGTTTCAACCAGAAAATTTCCAACTGTCAGCTTTAGGTGCTCAGGAGGAAGAAAGCATTCTGGTCACAGAAATATTTTGCTGAACAAGAAAAGCTACTCATTCAACTTCTTGTGTCCTTATCCTTAAAATTCTGTGAACTATATATATTCAGATTGCATTTTAAAAGCTCTCTCTATTGGTCTAGGCAGTTTTTTTGAAAACTTTCTGTTCTTAGAAACATTCACAGGCACATGGAGCTGTAAAAAGCCTTGCCAGTGTGGGAGTCAGTGGCTGTGCAGAGCTACCATGAAAATGCTGAAAGCTTTATACCGATTCTCACTGAAGACTCAAGATGGAGGATTTTCCAAGATGTCAGACCACAGAAAATAGCATGATATTATTTTCACATAATATCATACCTGGTGGCATGTGAAAACTGTCTTCCTGCTTGTACAACAACTTTTAGGTCCCATGCTCAATGAAAATCCAATGGCAATAGAGCAACTTAACGAAAGTCTTCCACAGAAATGGTCCAAAACACAACTTTCTAGAACAAGGCAACTTCAAAGGTCTGAGACACTTCTGAGTAATATATAATTACTCAGCTGAGTAAACATAGCTGAGTAACCTAAATGACTTCTCCTTGCAGTTCTCATTGCTGGTAGCTTTCCATGAGCATCTGGAAACTGGTGGAAGCTGGTTTGCATTCTCTGACTAAAAAGATAAACCAAATAATGGAAAAGGAACTAAATTTCCCTCAGTGATAGCAAAGTTCTCTCACACATCTTGACAAGCTGTGGATGTCAGAGGTCAGATTACAGCCCAGAAATATGTATGGATCATCTGATTTGTCAGCCTTGAAATAGACTTTCAGTACCCAACATTAGAGAAAATAAGTATTACTGAAACAAAGTGTAATTTAATTTTTTCTTTAGCAATTGCAATTGTTTCATTTTAAACTTCAGAGGCCAGAACTAATGAATTGATCTTCAGATAAGAGGCCACTCGAAATAATAAGACTTTCAGCAAATAACACTGCCATTATGCACCAGGGAGCTGAAACGCTTATTATGCAGTTCAGTGAAAATTCAAAAGACACAAAGAATTTGATATGACTGGCAGCAGCACCGTCTAAAAATAGCTCTGCATAAAAGGGAATTAAAATGTCACCGGAAATCTCTTCCTTCCTTCAGAAGCTGCTGGTAAACAGAACTTTCTTAGTCTGAACTGACAATTACCCCATGTGCAAGTGCAAGGGCACCCCTTTGCCTCTTGCTGGCACCCATGGCCCTTCAAGGAGGATGTCAGGGCTGCTGGGGAGGGATGGCCTCAGGGTGAACTGCAGCCACTCATCTCCCCAGGTAGCACCACTGATGCCATGTCTGATCAGCCATCACCACGATGAAGACAGCTCCAGCTATCAGCATGAAGCGCTGGATGAAGATAGAGCAATCCTGGCCATGAATCAGTGCCTGTATTATTTGATCCAGGCTACAGCACTCAGGCAGTAGTATGAAATGCAGCTTTTGCTGCTATGGCTCAGGTTTTGGCAAGGGTGTTTAGTTTTAATGCAGAATCAGCAGTTCGAATGATAAAGTTTTGGAAAAAGTATTCTGATATCTCAGTCTCTTGATTTGGAAGAAACTTTTAAGACAGATATTGCTGAATTGAAGAGACAAGAAACTCCTCTTAACTCTGGATAAGACCTAGGCAGACTGCCACACTTTTAACGAAGTGAAGCTGACAGGATGGCAGTTTTAAAATGTCCTCAGAAATACATATAAATACAGCTGTAAAAATGAAAAGAAAAAGGAAAAAAATGTAAAGCCAAGGACTTAACTGCCAAGCACTAACTTTTGGATTTTACATTATCCCCTTCAGATAAATGTTTGCGGGAAGAGAAAGCCATTACCTCTGAAGTTACAAAATGATTAGATATTCAGCTGCTGCCATCAGATGCAATTAAAGACACAAAACTTAGATTCATCCTGCAGAACATTAAAGTTTGCCAAATATATCATGAAAAAGCCACATTGTGTGGCTCTGAGAGTCTTGTCCTGTCCAGACTCCCACTCCCATATCAGTTGGGGACTAAGGAAAATAAAACATTCTGTGCTTCCTGAAGCTGAAATGATGGAAAAGGACTGTGCCTTTCACACATGTGAAAGATGGCACCTTGTGCCATCTGAGTGTTGACAGAGATACTGCTTCCTCCTCAAATCTAGAGTCATCTTACGTCTTTGGTCCCTTTTCAAATCCTGGGTCTTTTGCAAGGATGCTTGATTGGGATCAGCAATATGATCTAATATGATCTAATTATTTTGAATGGTTTTTGCAAGTTCTGACCTTACACAGATTCGGGACACTAATTTCAAAAGGAGAAGGATGAGGTTGTGGTTAGCTAATATGAACTGTCTCACAGTATGATATAATGAAAATTACTTAAGTACTTGGCTTCTAAACATAAATTATTTCTGCATTTTTGCAGGAATGAAAAGGCACTCCATGACAGGATACATTTGCTTTTGAGTATATTCATCAGAAACTTCAAGCATTAAAAAATGTATTACCTCTTTTGGGGGATAATACTGTAGAAACTTTAATATTGGATCTTTGGACCTTGTGAGGAAGGTTTTTCCTCATTTTGCACCTTCTGTGGCAGTGGCAAGAGGGGTTACAATTACACTGCTAAATGAAACACAGACTGATTCTTGTCTTTTGGTCAAGTGGCATCACTCACTTCGTGTCCTCTCTATATCTAGTAGTATAACTAGTCCTCTCTGAGGCTTAGTCTGAGCTGAGCCAGCTGGAGAAGCCCAAAACAGAGTCAGAGAATCTGCTCAGCAGCCCAGGGGGTACTTCAAGCTCACCTCCCATCTTTTTTATTCAGCAGCACAGATATGCCCACTTAGACTCAGAGGGACATTTTACTGCTGTACCAACACAGGGAGGCAATGTGTTAACACCTAATATCTGCAAGAGGGAGTTTCTGGATAATAGTGTGGGTAAATGGACATTGAAGTAATTGGCCCAAAGGATACATGCAATAAGGAAGGGGGAAGTGTTGTCAGAGATCTAGGGAAAAACCACATGGTTCAGCATGCACTGAGGGGTTTGGAGAAGCAATAGTTCTTTGCAGAGAAGTGTTACACAGGAGCAAAAGTTGTACCACCACCCCCATTTCCCAACCCATTCAGCAGTAAAAGCTGTGTTGCCTTTTCTTAAAGCTGAGGGTGCCATATTTTCCTGCAAATGATTGCAGGAAGGAAGCTGAGAAATCTCCCAGAAAATGGCAGGTCTGGAGGGTGCTGGATGCCAGTGGGTGTGTGTTTGTGACTGAAGAGGATAAAACCCAGAATTAAATTAGAGATTTAAATTTTAATTTGCTGCTTTTATCCATATTCCTAAACCATTCAAGTGGTGAAGGACTATAAACAAGCTCTGAAAAATCAATAAAATAAACAAACCATGAAAGACACTAGTGACACATTAAGGGGGAAAAAATCAGATACCCTCTAGGCCATTGGGACCAAAGGAGAGAAATCACAATAAATATACAGAAATTTTGGTTCCAAATCCTGAAAACTTTGCTCACATAAACAGACCTTCCTCTGACCACAATCCAGTTAAAAGAGAGCACAACTATGGCCAAAGGCCTGTAACATCTAGCTCATTAAAACAGTACCAGTTGACATTATTAGGATGTATTATTTTGCTCCTTTAGCACAGGGGAAGGTTCATGTGAGTAAGTAGCAGGGCTGAGTCCTTCTTTGGCAAAGGGCTTTGACTGGAAAGCAAAATGTCTGGTATGTTCCAGGCAGGCAGTTTCCATGCCTGGCAGATGGTATTTACTTAAGATGTACTGCACAGCCCATTATTTTAAACCAAGTCACTTTGTCAAGTTTACCTAACTTATCACAAGGATTGTTCATCTCTGTGTCTGTATTAGTCAAAATCCCATGTGTTCTGAACTGCTATGGAGGGATTGTTTTCTCCCTGTAGAATTAAACTCGGTCCTGTAACAAATGAGAGGTGAAAACCCACAAGATGTTTTCAAACTGAGTCACACACATCCTTTTCAGCCAAATCAAAATGCTCCCAAGTCCTCTGAATCATAGTGTCTACTCTTCAACAGCTTCTAAATAGCCCAGCTCAAGGTGCTCGAGGCCTCCTCTCTCCCACCATATTATGGTGTTCTTCTCTGATTAAACTGGACCTGAAAGGGGAAACTCCTCAGGTTTTTAAGCAAAAAGTGCACCACAAGCCACAAAGATGGGGGAGTTCTTGCTTGCATTTATTTATCTATAAAATGAGTATAAACAAGAAATGACACAACTAGTATTATACTGGATCAAGCTCACAGGATATGTAATTCATCATTTTACCCTCAAAAGCAGCTATTGAAAGGTGTAACAAACTCAACTACAGACAATTGTTTCATAACCTAGTAACAAGGGTCCTGTTTGCTCAGTCCCTTAGGCACTAGTCCAAACATATGTGATGTCCTATTTGAAACAGCTCATATATTTGTTTAAGTGCAATTAAACATCTGAGAATATCTTGTGATAGGAATAAGATAAAAAAAAACAGTGAGGCTAAGATGCTATCGTTGACTACACAGCTTGCACAGGAATAAAAATTAAAAGCACATAACTACTGCCAAGAAATAATAGTATCTGTTTGGAACCTAAAACTGCAGATTTTTTAAAATTAACATTTACAGTGCTCATGGTACAAACACTGCACTTTATTTTCAGAGATTTCTGTATAAATATGGATATAAGAAACTGAGTAGCAAAAATGCTACATACATATTCTCTTAATTAATCAACTATTGTGAGTAATTTCCATTTTACTTCTGTTATATAGCATTTTATATGCCAGAGTGACTTATCACTCCTTGTGAATTTAAACTAATTCCCCTTCTGATTATTATTACTCTAGTGATTCATTTATTGAGTATAAATCTTGCATTTATTGGCTTAAATGTCTTTTAATATTACTGTCTATACTTGTACAATGGGGTTAATATGAAATTCAGTCTCGTCCATGATCAATGCAGAAGATATATAGCACAACTACAGCTGTTCATTTCACGATTTCAAAATAAGAAAGCCTCAAGTTAAGATTTCACCTTGGCTGAAATCTTACTTTCAGTGAAATTGAGAGTAAAAGTCTCCTAACTTATAAGAAGAGCCAAGATTTACTTTTTTGTGTCCAACCTGCATGTGTCAGCTGAAGTGCCTTTGACATTTCATGGCTGTGAAGCTTTAAGACTAGAAATAGCCACTATTATTGAATCCAATCTCCAGTACCACACAGGCCACTTCTAGTTACATATTTGAACTTTTTTGCCAGATAGTGGCCCCAGTGAAGGTTTCTCCCTTTTAAATGTCCTGTAGTTTATGAAGAACAACTTTTTAAAACTTTAATTAGCTGGACTGCACTCTTCTATACCAATATTGTTTTTAATATAAACACATCTCAGGGCACTCTGAGCTTATAAATACCTCTAAGGATGCTCACATTTTTTGTGTTAAAGTGTCCAACAAATACTTCAACCATTTCAGAGTACAAGTACATAATAAAAGTATTTTTAAAAATCCTATTATTTAACTGAGGAACTCTAGTTTCTTCAAGTTTAGGTCTAAGGACTTGAGGAAAGAATGTATAAGGAAGAAAAGATGATGAAGAAGCTTCAGGTGACATAGGGTCTCAGTTTCTAAGGGGCCTTAAAGAGTGTATGAAACAATGAACCCAAAGATCCCTTTGCTGTGAGCACACACCTGCCCGGCACACATCTAATGGTGGAGGGGGGTGGACCATGTCCCAGCTGAGGTCTGCAAAGCAGCTCTGCAGCTGAGGATGTTCCTCCTGGTGCTCTGGGCAACCCCAGCCCCAGTTCTGTCCTCTCCTGTGTGCCTGGGCTGGAGCGTAGACAGAAGCACCTCAAGAGGAGGCACCGGGAGCTGAAAAGTGGTTGCAAGGTGCTGCTGCCCTGACTCCCCAGCTTACAGGCTCATGAGACAGCAGACCTCCAGCACTGGTCAGAGATGACCTAAGTGAGGGTGTTTGTATCATTACCACCAAGGCTGAATCTTGTTGGTTAATCTTTCACTTTCCTGCTTTCAGTCAGTGAGGTTTAAACGTGCAGGTAAAGTGGCCAGCATCCAGAACAGGAGAAAGGCTATGGTTCAGGTTGCCTGAACAACTCTATTTTGTCCTCTTTGTATGTCTGACCAAACTCACAGTCTTTAATTTTTTAATTGTATCCCATTTCCCATCCTGCAATCCACACCTATGTACATACCAGGAATTTTATGTGGGCTTTTTTAATGTAGCCTGTGACTGCAACATTTTCACCTATATGACTTCTCTGTTCTCCTTTTGAATACAAGAGCATATTATCTCTTATGGCAGAATAATTGTTGAAATTTAAGTCACTTGAATTGCATAATTTTTTCCAAGTCACTTGTATACCTCTGTAATGCTTTCCACAAATTCTACTCATGCTTAGAAAAATAGAAGAATTAAACACCTAGAACTAATTACAAAGGGAAGACTATAAGACAGAAAAGTGCATTTGTTTGCACATTTCTAAAACTCACTCAAACCAGACAAATCCAGGTGACCAAAGGTAATAGCAAACATATAAGATCAAAACTGAAATTGCAACATGAGAGTATAAAACATTTGCTGAGTGCTGAATGGAGAGTTTGCCTTGAAAAATTGAAAGTCTGATTTAATATTGCTCCATCGAACAATTTTCTTCAACTGTTCTTGCCTGTGGATATAAACTGAGACAAATCACAGGACATTACACACCGTGGGCAGGAATTTACTCACTGAGAATAGGAATTTGTCTTGTTTTCATTTGCTTCTTCATATTATTGTCTTATTGAATGTGCAGGCGAAGAATCTAATTTTACTGTAGGTGAAAGGGAACATTCCTTTACCAGCCTGTCTATGCTGGGGCAGATGTGGCTTCATTCACCTTGACTTACACTCTACCTGTACTGCACAGCCCAATTTAACATTTTCAGGGTATAGCCTTAATTCTTCATTACTTTTTACCTACAGCTACTTTTTATATTTTCTATTCTGCGCTGAGTTTAGCCATGCACTGTAAAAGAAATAACAACTTTGTGACTCATGTAATATAAATTCTTAAAAGCCACCACCTTATTTATTTAAAGAAAACATGAGTAATCGTTAATGAATTCTCATACAGTTACTGCATAGAGAGTTTGAATAAATGCCTCAGACCAAGCATGCTACACCCCGTTCCTTTAGGCTGAGGCATGTGTCCCCTTCAGTGTGGAAATGAATGGCCTCATGGGGGAAAGGGAATCATCAAAAAGATCACATCTTGAAATTACCTGTTTAATTCCAAACAGATAATTACCACTCACATTCACAGGCCACCTCATAATTCTGCCTGAAGGAGTTGGTGGTGTACACAAACTAAATATTTAGGACTTTGAGAGTATGATCTGATTGAAATAACAGTCTGGTTCCTGTCATTTCCCTTGTGGTGGTTTTCTTTTTAGAAATGATTAAATAGTATAATTCCTCTAATGACTCATTTAGTTTATTTTTAACTAACACCAAAGGAAAATACAAAGGAAATAGTTTTCAGCAAATGTGTTTTTCAGGGAGGGAAAAAAGCTGTATTGTGGTATGATAGCGTAAATTAGCATAGTTTAGAACAGTATATGCAGCTAATGGCTGAAAAACTAGCACTATGTGCAACACTTGGTATCACACTGCATCACTGACCAGGAATGGAAGCTTTGTCTTCTTTATACATTATAAATTGGATATGCTGTAATTTTGTAAAACATTCCTTTAACTAAGGAAAAAATTTCCCTGATATAACAATCCTACTTCAGGTGCCTCCAGTCTGAAAACGAGCAAGTGAAAAATAACTGGGTAAGAGCAGAGAGCAGGTATTCAAACAAGCCCCAGGGCAGCTTAGCACTTAAACATGTGGCAGATCTGTTTTCAGCAAAGTAATTTACAAGGCAGGATTCACCATTCCAACAATCTTAAAATGCAGGCTGGATCTTTTTCTAAATGTATGCTACAATCCAAATTATTAGATTGGAGAAGTGCTAACACAAGAATTGGGGTAGCTATGCTCAAATATTTTGTCTTAATAGCCTTAAAATGTATAACTCAAAGATACACAAATTCAAGCAACTAAATGATGATTTACATGCTTTACTCAACTGAATGACTGAAAGCAAGTTTTGGTTCTCATCTTGCATCTCCTAATCTACTTTTCAATATATTATTGATAAGTTTCTTTGTGGCACTCTGCTAGTTATCAATCCCATTTGTTAATGGGGTAAAACTCATTCACGGCTAAAAGCACAGCCTGATAACTCCACCCATTTTAGAGTACTCTTCCAGTACCCTCTGGGAAAAGGATGGGGACTGATCCAGTACCCTCACGCTGCTTACAGTCTGAACAAAGCAAGCAGAGAGGGTGACATGCTAATCCAGCAAAACTTGGTGGAAGTCTTGTGAGGGATTGATGGATCTCGGTTTTTCATCCAGACCATAAACTGGAGGTTTCAAACTGAGTCATATTAGTTAGGCTTAGACTTTTTGGTATTGCTAATACAACTATTTGTATGAAAATTATTAGTCATTACTTAGGGCACTGTAGAACAAAATGTGTGCCTTGGTTTTGCACTAGATGTGTGTCTGCCTACATATGGGCTTACAGACAGACATCAGTATCTATCTGCACACATAATTTCCTTACTGCTAATGAACGGACACGTGACCAACAGTGGATCTTGTCCCCAGCTTACATCAATAAAAGAAATAATGTATTCATTCTTAGTGACCCAAAATACATAAATATTTCATATAGTGAACAGTAACATACATCACATGATCAAGGTACTATACAAATATCATTTCCACAGCTCTGTGCAGAGCAGGTCGGAAAGCTGTGAAAGAGAAGCAGAGTCATGCACCACAGACTGACCATCCATGCAACAAGCTGCAGGAAGAAAAGTTACAACTTTGAAACTTCCCACCATGCAACTTTTCCAAAGTCTCAGCAGCACTGCCTGGCTTTGGCAGCCCTGGCTGTCCCAGACAGATTACAGGTTACAAGAGGGAATGCTAAACAGCACCATGACAGGTAGAAGAGGTGTGTTAATCCATCACATCCTCAGTTAATGCTGTTTGAACACTAAGTTGGTACTAGCACTGCACCCAAAACATTTTCAAATAAACTTGTAGAGAAATAAATTACCCTTTCTTTCCATTCAATCCAGGCCATACACTGGGTACACAGAATGACATAATATCCTTCCTGAAATCAGAGCTGCAGTGAGGACCAGTATCCTTCAAACACGACCAGTTCCTGAGACTGCCTTGCAAACAACTACATTTTCCTAATTGCCACAGAAACTATCTTTTTCATCTTTTTAAACCTAGCCAAAGAATTATACATTGTTTTCTTTATAAATGCAATAAAATTTCATCACTATATTCTGTACTTCTGCCAGAGTTCGACAGCCATAAATCTAAAGAATCTTACTGGAAAGCAGCGCATAAAAATAGCCATTCCATTTAACTGCTGCTGGTCAAAACCTCACACCAATTGCTGTGATATTTGCCAGATATGAATGATGTCATCTCCATACCTGCCCCTAGCAGAATCAAACACCTTTTTGCAAGCTGTCCAGAAAGTGGCTTTTATCATCAGAAATTATTTTTTTTAATGTGACATTTTTCTGCATGTAGGACCACATCCACTTTGGAAACCAGTGCTCTTGAAAAGAGGATTCCATACAAAACCATGATCAATACAAAACTGTGTATTGATTTGCTTTTTAATCCAGAAAAATTGGTACAGTTGGTTAGGGTTTTTATCTTTGCATTAGCCATTGTGAAGATGATTTTAAATTGTGTGCACAGGCCAAAGGATTTGCTCTGGGGCCCATCTGCATTTAGCTTTACTGCCATAGACAGACATTCAGAAAAAACCAAATCGATACATTTGTAATGACTGCTTAGATAACTGCTTAAGCAGCTGTGGAAAGCCTAGTCAGCAATTATTTTTAAGGATATGAGACAGATTTTCTAATGCCCTGACAGTTACACACGCTTGTTCCCAAAGGATGTTATCCCAGTTGACTTCTTCCAGTCGCACTGGACTTCTGCTTCTTTTTTAAGTGGGTGACCATCTATTCTTCTTTTGTGGGTTACCATGGGCAGGTCTGACCTGTAGCAACCAGAGCAGATGGGCTGGTGCCAGTAACTGCTCAGACAGTCACACAAGACGAAGTTCAGCACCTAAGATACCACAGTAGTTTATGATTAAAAGGTAACTTAGTTAAATGGCTAATCATGCACTAGCATTTGTCTCCTGGTGATCGGTGCATGTGTGTATGTGTGCAAACAGAGAGCTATGAATGACTATTTCAAACCCTGTCTCTAGCCACATTAATTTGGAATAGAGACAGGAAACGAGCCTGAAATATGAGGCATTAAAACCTGTTCTCTTACGAAAGAGCAGAGCTGCAGCCCCTGCGCCAGCGCCGGGCTGCGGAGCGCTGCTGCCAGCAACTCACCTTGCTGAATCTTCGTCACCAGCTGGTGACGGGCAAGAATCCTGCTGGTCCTGTACGGAGGGCGCCGGGCGGCCGGATCGCAGCGCCACAAGAGCTCCTGGCCCTCGGGGGACACCGCGTTCAGGTACAGGCAGGCGGTGCCCGCGGCCCGGGGCACCTGCTTCAGCATCGCCGCTGCCCCGATCGGAGCCGGGCAAGGAGAGCAGGGACGCTCCAAGCCCCTGGGAGCTGCGAGGAGCGAGCGCTTTAAACGCCAAAGGAGTGCCAAGACCTACTACAGCTCGGGATTCCGGCTCTCCCACATGATCCGCGCGGGCCAATCGCTCCAGCACAGCAGCCTGGGGAAGTGAGCCTGCCGAGCGGGACAGACAGCCTGCCCCAGCCCGGCACACAACCCCAGCCCCAGCCCCAGCCCCAGCCCCGCACAGCCTGCCCCAGCCCGGCACACAACCCCAGCCCCAGCCCCGCACAGCCTGCCCCAGCCCCAGCCCCAGCCTGTCCCGATCCAGCCCCGCACAGCCTTTCCCAGTCCCGCACAGCCTGCCGAGCCCCTCACAGCCTTTCCCAGCCCCAGCCCCAGCCTGCAGCAGCCCCAGCCTGTCCCGGCACCTCCCCGGCTGGCCGGAGTTTACCCAAGCACGGAGGGGCTGCACCGGGCCGCTTCAGAAAGCAAAGAAGAAATAGTTGAAGATGTTCGAAAATGCGTATTTTAAAGTATTCAGGGCTGCCGAAAACCTTTTTCTCCTCTACTCTACGCTGCCCAGCTGTTGACTCATCTCTGGAGATGATGCCCTCACTTTTCTAAAAATCATACCCCTGTTTGCCAAGAAAGAAGTCCGTTTACGGAAGGGCTGTCTGAATCTCCAAAACCGCACGGTACAAGGAGCACTGGAACAAGCGAAGCCCTTGGGATGAAAAAAATTCAACAACACCTAGCAGCAGCTACTCAGCATAAACAAAACCCAAGAGTCCCTAACATTAATGCTACCAAGAACTGGTCACAGCCTGGAAGAGGGAAAGGAGGTGGAGATGTTCTCTGTTATTCATCTTTTTTGTTGTTGTTTTTTTTGTTTTTAACAGACAGAGGGGCATGTGTTTTCATTCTATCCTCACATATCAACCACTGAGTGAGCAGAAGATGCTATTTCTTTAATTAATCATATGGAAACAGAACATTGCCACTTTTATAAGCAGGAGGGCAGCAAATCTGAGTGAAAATATACTGAAAATGCCCTTCTAGTCAAATAATTTTTAATTATATTCTAAAATACCAATATTTTGTATTAATACACCCCTAGTGTGTGCTGATTTCTAATAATTATGGGAAATGAGGGATTTCTAAGAATCCCAGGTCAGGAATGATGCTGCCACCTCCATGCCCCTTCCCAAGAGACCAGTGTCAAGCTGAGGTGCGGCAGCTGACAGCACTGTTGGAGTGGCTGCAAGCCCCAGGCAGCAAGGGCTCAGCCCCATCCCAACTCAGGGGGGATCTTGAGCTCCCAGAACTCTACCTGGACATCCATCTGCAGTGACATTATTGTCTGCGTCCTGTTCCCCAGCCTGAAGGCCAACAATATCTCACGACATGCGATGGTACAATGGAACTCTCCTCGCACTCCCTGCCTCACAGATGCTGACCAGGACAGGGCCATCAGGTGGCACTGCCTGGGACCTGCCTCCTCACAGAGGACAGGGCAGGTACAGTCACTAAACGTGAGAGGGGGAAGGACAGCTCTTGTTCACAACTATTCATTAAAATTTTGCTCCGTGAAAACCCCCTTAGAACATAGTTTTACTGCGATGCAATCTGTTCTCATTACACCTTATGAATTTTATTCCTCATCAATGTGAGACTTGTGCAGTGCCATAAAACGGAGAAATATAATTCCAGGTACTAGAAATTTAAAATGAATGCTGTAGACTGGAAGCCTTCATTACCTGTTATTACCATTAACAGCACCTGCAGGGTCTGTACGTGCTGCTTTTTGCTCCAAGTATGCCTGCATGACCTTCTCTGAGGCTCTAAGCAGAAACTTCAAACTCAAGAGCAAAGACACAGCATCACGATCATCTACACTCCCAAACAGGGCTGGGCACTGGCAGCCAGGCATAGGACTGACTTCTCTGCCTTGCTGTGCAAAGAGGAGAGGCAGGATTGCTTCACAGGTGTGAACAGAGAGAGCCTCAACAGCAGGGAAGAGATGGCTCCCATTCCTACTCCAGCTTGCCAAGCCAGTGTCAGTCACTCTGCTGCCATCTTTTCAGAATAAATATCCCAGAGACTCTCAAACATCAATGACAGGCACAGTGTTTATCCAAAGAGACATTACCTCCATGCAGGGAAATTCATATTTGATTAATCTACAGTTCTTTGATCTAATTCTATTTTTAAAATGCCATTGCTAATGTAAAGCAAGTATTAACATTTAATACTACTCTGCTTAAATATTCAGAAGGATTTCTTTTTCCGTTGGAAAATGCATTGACTTTTTCAGCTAATGGGATTCTGCATTCTTCCTTGCAATACTTCCAAAGTCTAGGAAGCAGTTGAAGAGAAATGTAATGCTTCAAAAGCCAGTCCAAAGAAACGAAGACCACAGCAAGAGCCTAAGTAAGGTGTATATACTAGTGAACACGTTCCTAAGGGATCAGCAAACCCAGTTATATGCTTGTAACAGACAGCAGAGTACCAGCCTCAGTGCCCCCTGGCTGCCCATCCCTTCCCATGTCCTCACCAAGGGGTAAGGCAACAGGGCAGAGCTGCCCTGCCAGCTTCCCAGCCACTCATCTCAGAGGTTACAAAGGACAGAATAAGAAGCCTCTGTTGCTGAATGATGACTTTCCTCTCAGACACCAGGGTCCAAACACAACTTCAGAGCCAGAGGGTTGCCCCAGGCTCGGTGCTGACGAGTGCTGCCTGCGCTGAGGCTGAATTCTTTGGCTTCAGTCCAGTACTTGCATAGTAGTCAAATAAAACAAGAAACAACAAGAGTTAGCTGGTCTTGTGGTGCGTGTTTGAAAGCTCCTGTGCTTGAAGTTGTGCATGGCGAAAGAAAGAAGTAGCCCTCCTTGCATACTTTTAAAATTACTATATCCTTGTTTGGTGACTGCCTTGACACTCACTGTTTATTTTCAAAAATGTGTCATTCAGACAAAGAAAATCCTTTGGCCATCAACCTCTCAGACAAGATGTACTAGAGAGGTCTAAGTTGTTATATAATAGCACTACTTAATATTTCAATCTCAGTCTACAGACTGTTTCTGGAATAGTTAATAGAGCAACACTGAACTTCATGCTAATGCATCTCATAAAAGCACTTCAAAATAAAAGCTTCCCTGTGCATTTTACAAGGAAATGTAAAGGCAGGGAGCTCCCTCCCATTTTACAATACACCTGAAATTGCGGCCAGTCTTGACAGAAGCACAGCCCATGAGATGACAACCCAACCCCATGCTCCCATGTTGTGACTGATCCATGCAGGAAAGGAGATTCCTTCATAAAAACATGTCTGGAATTAGTGGGTTTTTTTAAAAAAACTTATCAGAAATGTCCACACTGATATCTGTAGTGTAATAACCACGTGTCACATCTAAAGTGACAATCAGTAGCTTGATGGATACTGAAATACTATGGGATATCAGGAATCTTTAACTAAAGACATTCATATAGCACAGTGCTTCTGATGACTGCATGGACTTAGTATAACTGGCAGTTAGCTCAAGGAGTCATACTCCTTCCTCTCTATGCAGAGGCAGCACTGCAACACTTCATTTCTGTTAATTGATTTTTATGTCTCTCTGACAACCTTTCTCCCTGAAATGGCATTTGGTGTGAGAAAGGGATTAACTATTGGCAGGAAAAGTTGCCCCAGGGCTGCTCATAGATACTGCAGTATCTCAAGCAGTACTGGAAATCTGCTTCCATTTCACTGCGAGTAGAGTGCTGACATCAGCTGGAGAAAACAACACAATGTACTCTAGAAATGCCAAAATATATTTGATAACAAACTACTTTAATAATCTGCTTATGACTGGCTTATCTGGGCAAGAAAATAGACACCACCTTGGCCTTAGAGAATTACTCCAGGAGGCAGTGCTTCAGGGGGGTAGTTGAGGACAAATTGAGATGAACATCAATTTTCCATTTGCATTACTATAAATATACAAATATATAAATATATAGATATAGATATAAATAGAAAATAGAAACAGAAATAGAAATACTAAACTGATTTTATAGTCAGGAGTGCTGATTTACATCTTAGAATGCACACCTCCCAGTGAACTGTGAAATATGTCTGTGATGTTGTACCTGGCATGGAGTTCTCCAGGCTGGGATTGAACCTGCTGTTCTCACACAGTAATCAGCCACTTGATCTCCCCGAAGTGACCCATTTCCCTTTCATTGTTAGTTGCACTTATCTCGTTATTTCACATCAAAAATTTAATGGCAACTTGACAGCCTCTCTTCATTAGAAAGCACTGGTTCTATGAGAACAAAACATTTTCCTATCCACTAGAGGAGCACATTTGTTATTAACATTAGTGACATGTAGTTAGAAGCAGGAAACTCTTGTTTTCAAGTCACAGAAGAAAAAAACTCAGGCATGTGCTTTCAACTTTCTGATCTCTGGACTCCCTTCTATAATTCTGCAGGTAGAAGAATAGTTCAGTTTGCTGGATTATCGCCTGACTTCAACACCTTATATATGCAATATATCCTGGATACTGAAGTCCTATCCACATATCCCTATCCTATCCCTACATTCTGTATTTCTTACTGCCTCTGCCTTTAGAAATGCCTGCACAGCAGCTCATGTACTAAGTACAGGCAGTTTCTCCTTTCTCAAATTCAAGAAGAGAAAAACTTCACATGCGGGGAAGCCAAAGCTGTGTTTAAGATGAAGCTATCACTTCACATTTTGAACTCTATCTCTGGGACCAGGACTTTAAAAAGAAGAAGTTCATTGCCTGCTGTTTAGGATAAATGTTTTATGTTTGAACACAGACATTTGTTTGAGAGCTGTTTGCTGGGATTACTGCAGGCTGCAAACTCTTTCATACAGGGCATGAAGCAGCAGGGAGTCTAGAGCAGCCAGAAATGCTTCCCTCTGGCTCAGTGGCACTTTTTGACTTTCTTCCTAAGGCTGTGCTGGGGCACTGAGGCTCTGCAGCTCATCTGGGGCAAAAGGAAAATAGTTGATGTGAGATTTCTGCATGGCCAGGAAGCGAGATGGAGACGGCTAATAGCTGTATGGAATTACAACAGAGGATTGTTTCATGGCAGACCCCGATACTGATGTGTTCTGGAGGAAAGTCAGCTGCTGTGTCAACTGTCTGATAGTGAGGTTTAAAAATGAACAGGGATTCTTAAGCATGAGAGAGGCATACACACAGCCTTGAAGATAAACTTCAAACCAGGAGATGAGGCTTCTGAAGAGTACACCATATACTTTTCTTCCAGTGTCCCCATTCCAGCATCAGAGGACAATCCATTTGCATTTTAAGACCCACATGTTCAATGAATAGTACTGCTACATAAAATACCTCCTGATTACAAACAAGAACGTCAGAAGCCTGGCCACAGCACAGAAGCAGAAGATTAGAAATTATGTGCAGGAGTGCAACAGTAGTACATTTAGGGACCAAAAGGATGGCAGGGAGGTGAGTAACCAGCCACCCAGGCAAACTTATGGAAATAAAGACACATGCAAAAAGCCAGGAAGATGAGGGTCAAGGCAAGAAAGTACGATTCATGTCATCAGTTCTCCTGTACAGGTGCTCAGGATGTTAAATAAAAGGAAAATGAATAGTAAGTGATTTGATAAAGGCTCCTCTAAGATCCTCTACCAAGCAATCATAAAGAACCTCAGCTATCACAGATAAAAAGGAAAAGACCACTTGTGGTTTAATGACAGCTTAAACACAGGAAACAAAAGGAGTAATAAATAATCTATGTTCCCAATGGGATAAGGTTCCCAGAGGATTCACACAGACATTAGTGTTGGAACTTGTTTTGTCCACTATCCATACATGGGTTTTATAATGGGCCTGGATAATCAGCTGGAAAAATATAATAGTGATACCAAAGTAGTCTGTCAGTCAAAAGAGAAATTGGTTGTATGCACTGAAGGTGTTTACTACAATATTGACTAAGAAGGCCTTAAAATTTAAGCTTTTGAAGGCTGATAAATGCACAGGACAAAAACCACCCTAAAGGTAACACAGAACACAGTGATGAGATTTAATGGGGCTGTAATCTCTAAGGAAACAGGTCTTGGATAGGTTTATGAAAACCCAATACAAGTGCTCAGTAGGAACAAAAAAATAGCAAAGTGGATTTTAAAACTTTTTGGAAAAGTAATTGAGTGCAAACCAACAAACATGGTTATGCCATTACAAATGTCTGTTCACCATTTGGTAATTATGACGTCTTTTCTCACAGTGGATAAAGTTGGGAATGGTAAGTGGGGGTAGGTTCAAAATGAATGAGCATAAATAGTTCTCCATATATGTATAGCTGACCCCTGCAAGTCATTGTTTGAGGTTTTGAAGTCATTGTGGTTGCCAGAAGTTAGCAGCACTCAAAAAAGGATGAAATCCCTGGAAGAAAAATTCAGCAAGGACCATTAAGCACAAAATTCCAGCTTATGGCTCAGGACCTCCTTGAACCAGGTGGGTGCAGGTAGGATATACAACATGTACAAAATCACTACATACCTTTCCCAGCATTATTTTTCCAAAAATAGCTGCATCTGCCCACTGCCCAGCTGGCCATGATACTGAGTTGGTCTGACCTGTGGCCACCCCACTGGGGCTGCTCTGAGCAGCAGTGGCCAGTCTGTATTCTCACCTGAGCTAACCAGATGTACCACCCACAGCCTATGTAAATGTGGGCTCCTAACAGCACTCCCAGTGCAGAAATGCATCAAAATAACTGCTCCTGTGGTCTGTGGCTGCAGCCTGCAGAATGGCAGTATTTCCCTGGGCTCAGCCTCTCCGTGCCCTCCTGTCACATTTGCTGGTGAAGTGTAACCTCCTGGTCTGTTGGCCACAATGTCGGGCTCAGAGGATGTGACCTCTCTGTCCCTTCTGTTTTCCCAGGGGCTCAGAAGGGACCAGGAGCTCCTGGATAGTTGGTAAGATCATTGGAAGGGGTCAGTTGTTTCATCCAGTGCCTGACTGCTAATTTAGGCATTATGGTCTCACTCTTGTTCAGTTTTTAAACATTTTTCCTCAGTCAAACCACACCAGCACATGAATAGAGACTCCACTGGCCTTAGGTGAACTCTTCACAAGCCAGGAATAGCGTCCCACGCTGTGTAAAGTCCCTAAAGACAGTGGTTCTTCACAGTAAATTAAGGAAAAAAACACAACAGCTGGGTAATAGAGTTCAAAAGAGAGGAGGACATTTCAGGTGGCAGACCTCCTCTGCTAAAGTATTTGGAGAGGATTATGACAGAAATGAGCTAAAAGTAGTTTCAACTTAGTGCAACTCCATATGCTAAATCTATACACAAGTTCCTGTGGGTTCACAGGAACTCTGTAAATATATTTAAGTAGTGGTGGGCTTACACACATCCTAATCTCACAGTCTCACTAACAAAGTGTTTGGATAACACACTGATAATGTAAGGAAGTGTTTAGATAAACTTAGTTCCTTATAGTTATCCAAATACATTGTAAATCCCCACACAGCCCTACTGCTGGTGTCACTCAGTCACAGACAAACATTCCTATCTGAGCTGAAGGCTCATGCCTTTGCAGACTTCAGGTAAGGGCTTTGCTATTCATTTTCTTTTCAACAGGACTCCAGTACTACCATGATCAAATAGGTAAGAGATGAAATATTCAGGTTTTGATCTGGTTTTGCCAGAAGATTTTCCCTCTCTCTGGGCTAGAGAACCAATGCCAAAGTTAGATTTCGTAAAAGTTTTTAAAAAGCAACAAGGCAGAACAGAATAATTCTTGGCAACACTATTTCAAATACAGCAGCAGGGGACTGGTGTCTGGGAACATGAAATTCTCCAGGCTCCTTGAAATCAATGAATACTTGTTGCATGATTTCAGTCTCTGGCCCAGTAAGGCAGACAGACACGATGGTTAGGGCACAGCACTTGTGGCAGTGACTTGCTGGAAGACTTCAGGGAAGTTGTATAACCTGTCTCTGTACACCAGTTTCCTGACTGATACCAGTAATCTTTGCCTTTCTTAACTATTTTGGTACCTATATGTAAAAAAAAAGGAAATACAATTTTGTAGGAAGATTTATTTTCTTTACAAGCAATATCAGTCCACTAGAGGCAGACTAAAATCTACTGCATGAGCTAAGGAGAAAATAAAAACGCTTTAAAATGATCTTACACCTGTAGTGGATTCCTTCAGATGAGACACTTATTGCCTAAACTTGCAGATAGCCAGATATTTCCCAATGTGTTATTAAATGCATGTTGTCAGATCTAATCAGCTCTGTGTAACAAGGATGTAGGGTTGTACATGCGGCTCTGCAGAACAGTGTGCACTAACCAGTGAGCTGAGCCTGGACTCTAGGGCTGGACTGCAGCCTTGCGTGCAGGGAAGTGGGATACATACAAAGTATTTTGTTCACAGACAGTTGGAATTCCTCCTTTTTTATTCTACAGTCCCCAGGCCATCACCACCAGGACAGCCACTAGGTACAGCAAAGCCATCCCTTGGCTGGTTACTCTCCCTGGAGACCCAGGGAAGCTGGGGCTTTGGCTGATGCCTGGGGGAGGTTTAGGTTACGGTGGGGTGGCAATTGTTCCTGGAGAGGGATGTCCTTTGCAGAGCCTACTGACCTGTTCTGCCTCTCCCATCTCCCCAGTGAAGAAAACTAAATCAAGCCTTGTGGCAGCCACTGTCCCTGGTGCAGTGTGGGGACATCTGGCCCGACACATGGCAGGTCTGTGCTGCTGCTGCGAGGGTGAGTGGGGGCACTGAATACAGAGCTGAAGTCTGTCCTCACAATGTCTGGGAATGGGCTTGCCCATAACAGGGTGCACACAACATTTTCTTCCCTCCCCTAGGTCACCAGAACAAAGACCCAGTACAAAAACCATCATGGATGAGCAGAGAATCTGGTCACTGTCCCAGCCTTAAGGCTGAGCCACCAGCTCACAGCAAGCGTGACCAACACACCTGCACACTTATCTGGCTGCATAATATCAGCAAGATTATGTGTGTCTGATTGGCAACCTCACAAATAAAGAAGCTGAGGGAATATGAGACATGCATGGATCACTTATTCCTTACCCAAAGCTAGAATTTAGCACAATCTACAGCAAGTGTTCTGTATAGCCCCATCTGTTTGGAGTAGAAAGAATGACGCCTATAACTTTTAATCTCAAATTATTTCTTTCTTCCTATCATAAAATTTTGGAGTATAAGATACATATAGTATTTTTCTAATTAAAAAAATAATTAAAAACCCAAATAAATCCCCCGAATAATTCTTGGCAGAACTTTCACAATAAAACAGTAGTGGGACAGTTTACAATATTGATATTTATAAACTGGACAAGTCCCTGGACAAGATTTTCCGTCTTCTAGCAACCAGCTGCTCTATGCTTAATATAAGCATTTCATTTTTAGACTCCAAATTTTTGCATACTTCTTTTCACTCACATTTCACATTGTGCTAAATACACACCACAGACTTGATGTGTCTCACTGGATAATGCTGCAGGTTGTTGGTTTTTTTACAGAGTGGAAACCTACCAAATAGCAGGACCAACAGAGAGGAGAGGGCTTCCCAGAGCTCCCTTTCCAGCCGCCTTGCTGCTCCTTCTAAAAAAAGGGCAGGCAGCCTGCAGCTCTCTTTCCCCATAGCCTCCCTTTGGACAATGCTTCCAGTGTACAGGAAGGGCCAGAAAAAGCCTAGAACCTTCAGCAGTGCAGGCAAGATGAACTATTTCCCAGCAAACATTCCTCCTTCTCTTCCAGTCCCCAATACAGGTGTACTTCCTTTCTCCCCTAGCTCACACACTCCCTTGCACACCCTCTTCCAGCAGCCACTTACCAAGATTCTTCCTCTGTTGATTCCCCCTCTGCTCGAAATAGGCACACCAAGAGAGTTGGTTGATAAGTTCCATTCCAGCTGAGAATTTCTTTTTACTCTCTCAATTACAGAGTGATGAAAATATTGCTGTCTGCTCTCATGTTTATCCTGGCATCCTATCACATCCTTCTCACAGGCTTTCTCCCTGTCTGAATATACAGCTCTGTTTGAAATCAGCCTCACGGTGTTCCTCATTTGTTGTTGTCTACTTAAGGTGTTGCTCCATGTTTATGGAATGCAGTTTTACTGGAAAAATTCCTTGGCCAAAACCTTCAAAAGGAACTACTCATCTTGGGTCTATTTTCCAATGCACTTGGAAAGCTCTGACTTTCTGGGAAGGTTGGTTTCCTCAGTCTGGACATTAGACCTCTTTGAAGTATCTCAGTTGGGCAACAAAATATTGCAAAACTGAAATTGCACCTGACCCGTGAAGAAGGTTTGTCCTCTTTATGTTTCCCAATTTTTTTTTGCCTCTTGTTCCATCAGATTTTGACAAGCAAGTGCTGTTCTTAGCTATAAGGACATGAAACTAAGGCAAAACTGGGTCCTGAAGGAAGTTTCAAGATCATGATGTTGTGGAGTTCTTTTGCTCCAAGCCAGAATTCATTATATACCCCGTAAGTGCTCAGGATTAGCACGTATGTAGCTGAGACTGGAATTGGCATTAAAGTACTTCATATGTACTCTCTTCTTGAATTGCAAAAGAATGAAGCAGAGATTCACGTATTTCAGTCTTTATTTTTTCTCCTTTTATGTCCTGAGGAGCTTATGAAAAATAATATGCTCACTGGTTTCTAATATGTTACCAAACATAATAGGTTGGATGATAAATTAAAACCAAATGGAGTTCTGAATGTTTTGCTTTCAAGCCTGTATTGCTTTAAAAATAAACTTTGTTCCCACTTTGCTCAGATTAGTGGCACTTCACTTTGCTCAGACTAGTGACACAGAGGCAACTCTGACCATGACACCTGGAAATGACATGAAAATAACTTTTTAAAATAGCAATTGTGATGTGAGGGATTACACGTCTGCAGAACATTTCAAACGGGAAACAGTTGGCGTGTCTCACAAGCTTAGGTGTAGCTCAGCTAGGAAGTGCACAGTCACATCATAAACCTCCCTTTTACTTTGCTCCTAATTGGCAGCCCTGCTAACAACATCAACAAAGAACTATTTACTGAAACCTGGAAGCTAAGAGGTCATACCATAAATTTGTCATGTTGTTATACTCTTTCCTAGGCATTCACCAGCAGCTGTTGTGAAAAACAGGATACCTGAGCCTTGATGGACTTTTGTGCTGATTGAGGACACAGAGAAATAAATATTCATACATCAAGTAACTATCTACTAGTTTGAAAAGTGAACTTCAGAATGCACTTTAAAACATGCATAATGAATTCTGCATGGCTGCTGCCCCTGTTGCTCAGCTAAGCCTGTTAGGGTTCACAAGTAAAATCAAGCAGCTTTTATTACAATGAATTCAGAATGTCTTCTAAAGATGTGTAATTCACATTGTGTAAATCTGCCTCCCCAGAATAAACTGGAAATGAAGAAATACATTTATGCAAGGTTTAGGTACACTGGCAGTTTACTGTCAGAACACGTGCCTTTAAGCACATACACAAGTGCCACTGAAGTCTCAGGTGCCTCATCAGCTCCATCTCCTGCTTTGCTGACTTGAGCAGGTACTTTAAAATGAAGCCAGAGATGTTATGAGCTGCAATCTCTAAAATTAAACTTCTCCACTGCTAGTGGCTCACTGATTTCCATATCAAAGGCACTTAGGTGGCAGCTGAAGAGATGGCTTTTCCCAGTCTGTCACTGCAAGAAGGTCTTTGGTGCTGTCACTTGGCTAGGATTATGGCAAGAAATAAGCACCACCGTAGGGCAATTCATTCCCCTTGTCTCACACACCTATTTCAGGATGACAGGACTGGCTTTCAGAGGTTCCTATTTCTGTCTTGACTGTAAAGAACCTGGTGTGACTAGCTCAATCCTTTTAGAAGGCATCCCCACTAGACTCACAGCTTTCAAGTCAGGGCAGATGCTTTTCACTCAGTATGTTATTTATAACATGAATCAAGACTGTGTGGATATAGCATAAAATAGAACCTGCATTCTGAAGACTAAAAGAAGTGTAAGTGGAAAAGGAATGAATATTTCTTTTCTCAAGTATTTCTGTCAGTTGGCACAGCTTCGTTGACTTGGCTGCTACATTCCCATTTGGGATCCAGCCTTATTCTGCAGTTCAAGTTGAAGCTATGCTCCCACAGGGCTGACAGACACATCCGTGGCTGTGCCACAGGCACATCAGTAGCTGTGTCACACAACTTGAGAAGCCAGAGGAATGCCAACATGGACTGTATTCACACCTTCATTGGCAAGACAAGTCTAAGGATGCTGTCCTTGCGATAGGAGCCTGCCTCTACTATTTCATTAGCGGGGTCTGCATAGAGAATGGCTGAAAATAGTTATGTGCCAAGAAACCCAGGGAAGAATTAAATCTTCCTACTCATTATTTCCTACTTAAGTTATTGCTGAGTGTTTCATCCCTGCAATTGTGTGAACATGTATGTTTTAGTCAGGCATCTACTGGCATAACTGAGATGAGGCTTCCGGTGTAAAACAATGCCCTCTATTAAAGAAATAAGTCATCAAATAAGGGCATCTATAAATAGAAAGGGTTGTAAAAACAAATAGGGGAAAGCATCTGGTTTGCAGCATCTTTGCACAATTTGCAGTAGCTAAGTCTGGAGTCAATTAATGACCTGTTTATTTTCCAAAAATTCAGTAAAATGCCTTGGCAAAAACTTAATCTGTCTCTGGAGAACATCTTACTTCCTTCCATATGTTGCCCGATCTGTCACAGCAATAAACTTCTTCTTCCCAGTTTGAAGATCCCTAATGATTGCACCAACTGATGCTTTCCATAAAAGAAGAGATAATGGTTCCAGCCCTGTACAAGCCACAATCCTCCCTTAAGAGAAAGCAATGCAAAGGAATACAAGAGCAAGTGAGTGCCCTGTGTTACAGCCTCTGTTGTGACCTAGAATCCAGAGATTTAAAACAGCTCCTACCTACAATTCATCCCAGCTGTTTTATAATCCCTCTGAATTTGATAGTTTCTTTAAAATTCTGCCATGCCACGATTAATGTATATGCCTTGGCTTTGTAAACACTTGTCCTGCTGTCCTTGTTTTTTAGGGTGCCTTCCAAAGAAACAGCTTAGGCCGTTTAGTAACTACGCATGTTTATGGTTTTGTATAAAACAAACCAGATGTGTCAGAGTCAATTTTATTTGGTGTTTCTTGTCTAACCTAGATTCTGAAATGTATTTGTCCTCTCTTTGAAACAGATTAGGTATAGTATCTTCTGTTGTATTATATGTTGGAAATATGGATGTTCTGGTAACTTCCTCTTTCTGATGAACTCATATATCCAACCATACTGGTTTAACAGATAATCTTTTTTAAAAGAATCTACTGTTGGTTTCGAAGTTAAATATAACAAAACAGACTAGTCCACATGATTTGAATATTTAATAATTTAAATTTATACTGCATTTAAGTGCTCTGCTGAAATCAGACCATAATCAAATTATCAGTTTGGTTCTGAAACAAAAGCACTTGGAGCTGTTAGGGATAGGCAGAGACTGCAAATGTAATTACAAAAATACTTATCTGCCAAGCTGATATAAAACTATGTTTCTGATTCTCTGTGGACTAATGTTTCTTTATGTTCAGGAGTAATGGAGTGGGTCAGATCAGGATGATGAGTGGACCAAGCCATCCTTACATCAGAATTCAGGGTGTTTCTGTTGATTTTAGAGAAGTTCTTTATTTTCCTCAAAGTGACTGGCAGGAAAACAAATGATCCAAATCTTTAGCTGATAATGAAGCTGTAAAAGTTTCTTCCCAGGAAAGAAACTGGGCAAGTCCCAAACACCTCGCCATGTGGCAGAAATTCATGTGGAGGCTCAATGTATGTATGTATGTTTGGTTATGCACATTAAGGGTCAGTACTGACATTTTGAATTTTCACTGTGTCTTTTTGGTAATAAAAGTTTCCCAGTTTATTTAAAAGAAGCTGGTAGGCTCAATGCTGTCATGGGGCTTGAAAATTCTCAACTAAGAAAAGTAAGAGAAGATATGTTAAAAGTAAACGAAGCAATAAATAATGCAGAAAAGAGGAATCAGTTGTCATTTTTACCTTCCTATGATATCAGAAATACAGCGATGCTGAATAAAAGTTTAAATCTACAAATTAATGTTTAACAATTGAAGAGAAGTGTGTGCTGCACATTGGTTTTTCTTGCAAGTACATGATTTGAGTCACTAGTTATACTGTTACCCAGCAGGCCACTACCCATCATTTTTCTTTAACTACCAACTCCTCTAGCAGCTGAGCTATATACTGTATAATTAATTTCTGCTACTTTGTTTAGTAAGCTATTCTGAAGATGAACATTTACCTTCTCTCATGGGCAACAAATAGGAGCAGCTGGAAGCCATTGTACAGCAGGAAAACTGTGACAGAGTTGCCATCACAGGGATGTGGGGATGATTCTTACAACAAGAGTGCTGTGGTGAGTAGCTATAGACTCTTCAGAAAGGACAGGCAAGGAAGGAGTGGTGGTGGGATAGCTTTGTAGGTTAGAAAGAGTTTTGATTATCCAGAACTTGATGCCAATGATGATTGGGTTGAGTCAGGGGGAAGAAGCAGGAGGAAGGCCAAGAAGGCAGATATCCTAGTGGGACTCTGCTGTAGACCACCCAAACAGGATGAAGAGTCACAAAAAATATTCTGTAAGCAGCTGAGAAAAGTTTCACAATCACTAGTCCTTGTTCTAAGGGGAGACTTCTGCTCACCAGAAACCTGGAAACAAAAGAATCTGGCACTTGCCATTATTAAACTCCATATTAAACTCCGTGATTGCCCAGCCCTCTATCAAAATATCTTGGCAGGGCCTCTCTGCCTTTGAGGAAGCAGAATAAAGCCCTCATAATCCCAGGGGAAATGGTCAGCAACCACTTAGATACACACAAGTCTATGGGACTGGATAGTATCCACACAAAAGTACTGAGGCAAAAGTTCTCACCGAACCACTTTCCATCATTTACCAGCAGCTCTGGCCAAGTGGGCAGGTCCCAGCTGACTGGAGATTAGCCAACGTGACACCCACTTAGAAGGTCAGAAGGAGGATCCAGGGAACTACAGTTCTACCTCAGTGTCAGGGAAGGTTATGGAGCAGACCATCTTGAGTGCTGGCACGTGGCACGTGCAGGATAACCAGGGGATCAGGCCCCGCCAGCAGGGGTTTATGAAAGGCAGGTTCTGCTTGATCGGCCTGATGTCCTTCTGTAACAAGGTGACCCACTTAGCAGATCAGGGAAAGGCTGTGAATGCTGTCTACCTGTGGGATCTCAGCACCTCAGGACTGATGTGCAGAGTGACCGAGACCACCCTTGGGGGGCTCGGAGGTCCTGGAATGTTGCCAGAAGCGTCTGGTGGCTGGACTTTGATCCTACACGGGAGACAACAACTGTATGAGGATAGGAAGATTTCACTGGGTAAATGGTGAAGGGATAAGTTAATTAGAGTGTGAAACACAGGGTTTAAGATTTCTGTACAGGGGGGTCTAGAGAAGTAAGATGGAGGAATTGGGGCGTGTCCTGTCCTTCTTCTTCTTCTTCTTGGCCTCCATCTTCTGTGGTGATGTAGGCACTTTGGGATTTGTTATTACTAAAGGTGTACTGGTCAATAAGGGTAAAAGGTATTGGGGGAAATAGGTAAATATTGTATATGTAGTTTTGAGTATAAAGATCTGTGACCGCCCCAGGGGCTCTCAGTGTGCTCATGGCTGGCTTGCTGTGCAGACCTCTGTCGGGCTGAGAGAAAATCTTTTAGATAAATAACTAATAAACACTGAAGATCGAGAAAAAACCTGAAGCCTCTTCTCATCCTTTGGA
Source organism: Melospiza georgiana (assembly GCF_028018845.1). NCBI lineage: Eukaryota > Metazoa > Chordata > Aves > Passeriformes > Passerellidae > Melospiza > Melospiza georgiana. The sequence goes on along the minus strand of NC_080431.1, from coordinate 59,127,227 downwards.
GCGCGGGCTGCCCAAGGCCACCCCGAGCCCTCCCGGGTCATTAAAACAGCCGAGAAACCAACATCTACCTGGACTTTAGTAAAGCCTTTCAAACCTTTTAGCACAGCATTCTTCTAGAGACACTGACTGCTTATGACTTGGACAAGTGCACGCCTTGCTGGATAAAAAATTGGCTGGATGTCTGGCCCCAGAGAGTGATGGAGAATGGAGCTACATCCAGCTGGTGGCTGGTCACCAGTGGTGTTCTCCAGGGCTTAGTACTGGGGCCAGTTCTTCTTAATATCTTTATTGACAAAATGCACAAGGGGATTGAGTGCACCCTCAGTCAGTCTGCAGGTGAGGCCAAGCTGGGTGGGAGCATTAACCTTCTGGAGGGCAGGAAGGCTCTGCAGAGGGATCTGGACAGAAAGGGTTGAAGGGCTGAGGCCAATTGTGTGAGGTTCGACAAGGAGAAGGGCAGTGTCCTGCACTCGGGTCACAATGACCCCATGCAGCAGAACATGATCCAGAACGTGCCCAGGTGGTCAAGAAGGCCAATGGCCAGGAGTGTTTGTACCCCCATACTCAGCCCTGGTGAGGCCACACCGCCCATCCTGTGTCCAGTTCTGGGCCCTCACTACAAGAAGGACATTGAGGTGCTGGAGCATGTCCAGGGAAGGGAAACAGAGCAGGGGAAGGGTCTGGAGTGCAAGGCCTATGAGGAGCAGCTGAGGGAGCTGGGGGTGCTCAGCCTGAAGAAAAGGAGACTCAGGAGAGAACTTACCACTCTCTACAGCTACCTGAAAGGAGGGTGTAATAAGATGGGGATTGGACTTTTCTTCCAAGTAATAGAACAAAAGAGAGCAGCCTCAAAATACCCTAGGGGAATTTTAGATTGGATATTGGGAGAAATTTCTTCAACAACAGGGTTGTTAGGCATGAGGCTGCCCAGGGAATTAGGGGAATCACCATCCCTGGAGGTATTAAGAAGATATGTTGGTGGCACTGAGGGACATGGTTTAGTGGTGGACTTGGCAGTGCTGGGTTAATGCTTGCACTTCATGATCTTAAAGGTCTTTTCTAGTCTAAATGATTCTATGACTTTATTTACAATTTAAAGCATTTATTGAACCAAGGCAATCTTTTGGGAATGTTTTTAAACACTACTTCCTAAGTTTCAAATGAGTATCATATGCATAATGAAATTGCAATATTTTAATGTTACTCTTTAGTTTTGTGCCTTGAGATAGATGGTTACATATTTGTTTCTGAAGTAACATTTGCAAGTTGGGATTGTAGCAAAATATTTGCTAAAAAAGAGTGTGAATAGTTCACAGACTTGTCAGAATCCATCTGTTTGTGTCTATTAATGGGTACATTCCCAGCTGTGGTCTTTCTAATGCAATAAATAAAAAGTTTCTTTCTTACTATAAATCCAATGGCTGAAATCTCCTTGTAAAATTGATTTATTTCAATAAAAATTTATACTTATGTTAAAGACACCTCTTAAAATGAGCATGACCATGAGATGCCATTTGCATATCATTTCAGCAGCCATCGGACACATAAATGACTCAGTCTTAAATAATTTGCTACAGCATTTTTCTGGTTAAGCCGTGGAAGAGCGTGCCATTCAGACCAGGATGAGAGGGACAGGGATGGGAAAACACAGTGTATTTAGCACTGGAATGAGAGGCACATCCAAAATAATCTAAAGTCTGGGACAAATGCTTAGTCCTCACTCCTTCATGCAATGAATCCAACACAAATTTACAAATTTACACATGTGTGCAACACACTTTAGAGAAGTCCAAGATATGAACCAATGCAGGAGGTTCCTAAATCTTTAGGAATCTTTTTTTAATACTGTGTGTAATTTTTTTTTTTTTTGTATTTTGACTGAGACACATTACATTTCTAGCTTTGGTTTTGATTTATCTCTTTCACCATTCTCTTAAGCTATCCTTATGCAGCTACCTTACCCTTATCCTATGCAGCTACCCTACATTTCTTCGTAAATTGCAGCAACAGAAGACCATACACAAAGACATTTCAAACTAATTTTTGCTCAAATTCAGATAGACCTACACGTGATCTAAGGTACATTTGAACTATGCTACTGTTCTGAGGCAATATCCCTTTAAATTCTTTCTGTAACAAAACCAATACTCCACTTTTGTGGCTGTCTTTTAAAGTGCTTCTGTATTAAATGACCTGTGAAGGTTCAGTGCCCTTCTGCGTCATCATGGCCTGGAAAACCAGCCCTCTCCAGAAAAAAATTCCTTGGTTTATCAATGCACCAGTGCCATTCATTTAGCTCAGGCAACAGAAGAAATTAATTATCCCCACATTATGTTACATTTGTGACAAGTAAAATTTGTGAAGTATTTATAAAATTAAGCAAGCTATTTTCAAGTTAATGAACTTGTCTTGCATCTAAAGAAATACCTATGGTTTAAACAACTTTTTGGTAAATATAAATTTTAATTCATAGTGTTTTGAAATAGATTACGAATCAAATCTTTTTCAACTTAAAGAAAACCAACATTTATAAGTTCCAGTGCCTCCTCTTCCACTGTGCTACAGCATGTTGCTGGATCTGTAAAAATGACTTCTGTAAAAAAGGTTTTATAGAAAATGTTTTCTGTATACTTACTGTTCAACAACAACAAAGAAAGAAATCAGTATCTCTATGAAATAGTCTGTTGAAATGCAATTCACTCTGGTGATTATATACAGCAGAGTATGCTTAGTTTTGATCACCAAGCTAGCTGAAAACATCTTGTTCTTTAATTCTCATAAATTTTGTTCTACTTCTACATTGCTAGGGCTCCTGGGTGGCACTCTGTTCTTGAGGACAGAGGATGCCTTGAATATTGCACTGCCTTAACAAAGCCAGCTGTTGTGTCTGACACTGGGTGACGCAGATGGATTCGCACACTAATTGACATTACTGTATGTAAATTACTGCCCTCTACTGGAATGACAGGCAGGGAGTTTCACATGAAATGGATGCCTTGTAAGGTAATTACATTGATTGTTGAAGCCTAGTGTTTTCTGGAACCAAGGGCCATGGATTCCAGGTGTTCCCGATCCCTTCTTGGAGCATAGCTGTTTGCTGCACACATATCTGTGTGCATTCAGCCTTTGCTTATTGGCAGTACAGGGTGCACCAGGATGGTCTGATTGTCAAAATATTTTCCTTTTTTAACTGTAAACAGGATGTGCAAAGGAGCTACAGAAATGCACTTCTCTTGTGAATGCCCTAAGGTCAGTCAAGACAACTGATGCCCTGATGTCAGTCAACCTTCTACAATGTCATATTTTTAAGCCTGTAATAATCAAACGAAAATATCACAAATTCTTAATTAATTGAAAATAATATTCGCAAACCCAAATTTTACAGACTGTAAGACAGGCACCACTTCTTTAAAATCATGAGGCTACTGATGTTTACAGGAAACAGACATTTTACAAAATGAAGTTTTTTCTTGGCTCTTCAGACTCTGAAGTTCTCATCTTCATTTTAAATTTGCTATGCAAATGTGCTTTAGTAGAAGTGAAAGCTGGTTTTCTCAATTAATTGTTATTCAAGGAGATGATTTTTAAAGGAGTTTTGATATATTGCGGCACAAGATTTGGCCATGGCATGACAGAAAAAGAAAAGAAATAAGGAAGAGCAAAATAGAACATCTGTCTCTCAAGAAATCCAAGAAGTACAAAATATAAGAAGACAAATGTGAGTCAAAGCACTGCAGTGAAACAAGGCCAATGCCTGGGAAGTATTGTACAAAATCAAATTGTTAAGTCACCTAACTTCTCAGAATCCCTAGAAATATGACGATATGGGACATTTTGAAGGGGTTTTTTCATTAAAGCAAAAAGACAAAATTCAGAATTGGGACTTCATGATTCCTGAAACTAAACACCACATCCTACTGTAGCTGAGAAAGCAGAAGAATAGGAGTCCAGCCTCCAGTGCCTTCCTGAGTCCAGAAATTTCACACGTTTCAGAATTTGCTGGCCAGCCACCAACAGACTACTGATGTTCACTAGGCAGCTGAAAGTTTATTGTGGATATAAATGTTCCATATAAATGTTCTGGCATAGCTATTATTATACACACAGTCACTTGCATGGGGATATGGAAGAAGCCTATAGGATTTCAGTCATATGAATAAATACAAAAACACCTAGTAGGAAATAACTGAGAACATACATTATTTAAGATGCCATGACTGATATAAAGAAGCTATTTTGGAATGGAAAAGCGTCATCACTGTTTAATGTCAGACAAATAAATTAAGTATTTTTATCAGTCTACATAATTTCCTATATATCTTAGGAAAATATGAGCACCAAAACCTGCATCTATCTAAACGTACATGAACTTCAACAGCATTGTGTTATATACTATGAATTTTTTCCAATATTTGGTCTGCAAACACCAGGATAAGTACAATGTTTACAGGAATATTCCATGAAGTCACAGTGTAGAGAACTGACAAGGTAGCAGCCTTCTTCTTGTCACATACAAGCATCTGCAGATGGCATGAGCTGAGGCCACGTATATGTGCAGAGAAAAAAGGAGAAATATTTGTTTACTGAGAACTGAAAGAACCTTGTGAATGCTCAAGGAACCATGGAAAGCCAGTAGAAAAAAAACCAGTAGAAAAAAACAAATCAAAACCCAAACCAAACAAACCCAAACCAAACAAAAAACTGTACTACAAAAAGGACTGACATAATAACTGTCTAGGAAAAAGAAGTGTACTTTCTAAAGATTAATGTGTCACTGAAACCTGTGAACAGACAAGCTCCAGGAAGAAGGAGACCTGTCAAGAACATTTTTTAAAGCTATCAAATAGAAACCGACTGACTCAAATGGTATCCAGTTCTATTGCCAGCACTGATTCCCCATCTTATCAGCTGAGATTTGTATCTCTTACTGTCAGGAAATTAGGTAATCAAAATTGAATTTCTTTTAGGAAAATAATCACTGATACAACTCTCTCTGATGAAGGCAGTACCCATTCAAATACAAAATCTGTGTATTAAATGTAAAACCAGAAGATGAATGCTGTTGTCACCCTAGGAACCTCTCCATGATCACTCCAAATCTTACATGGCAAATTGCAGAAGAGCCACAGGAACGAGTATGAGAAAAATCCATCTTTCTCTGGACTTTGAGACAGTGGGGAGTCCTTCATCACCCCCCTTCACAGTCTCATGCTGATACAGAAATACTTGGCAGGTCAAGCATATTGGTATTTTTGTAATTGTACTTCTGGAATTAACTTCTTGTTGCTGAGGGTCATGAGAGCCTGGCAGCAGCAGAACTAACAATGGTGGTATTTTGCCACCACTGCCCCCTTTTCAGATTCAAACCACTGGCCTTCAAGGAGTGCCTGGGGAAGGAGATGGAACTTGCAGGATATTGACATAACCCAGAAAACATAGGTGCAAAGAAAAGCCTCTTCATACTTTAATATTAAACTAATCAAAAACCCCTCCTAACATTAATAGAGAATGTACGGCACAATTAATTTAATTTATGAGATCAATGACTACTTTTTTGGCTACTACATTTTCTTTAGGACTGAGAGCAGAAAATTTCCTGGCATGCCTGACCAAATGAATCACTCATAAGTCACTTTCTTTCTTCCCTAAAGCACTCCATCATGAATAAAGAATGTCTTTCATAACTTTTCTCCTTGACAAAGGACAGTCTTTTCCCATTGATGGGGCTGGGTTAGGGAGGAATTTACACACATACATCTTATCAACATACATGAGAATCAGTATCTTGTACTCTCCAGTGCACTGGTGGGGACACACAACTGCAACATCTCTACTTTGCTTTCTAAAAATGTTATGTGCATGATTTTAAAATAGAACATAAAAGTATGCCCACCAAATACCACATTTTTCACACATGCATCTCCCATACTCCTTAATTAAAACTGATCTTCCAAAATGATTTCATAAAAAAAAAAAAATCCACTTGTTTCATGAGTGGCTTTAAGGTAGATTAATCTGCATTTGCACAAAGGTCTTAATTCAGAATAAATTTCACTAATGTAATAATACCAATCAATGTTGATCCCATACTGAGACATCTGCCTTTGCTCAGGGGTTCTCATAGGGCCTGGGAGCCTGGTACACATATTTCCTTTGGGGTTTCCAGTGACTTCACCCCAAAATAAATTTATGCTTTGCAGAATAAAAACTTCACAAACAAGTTCTGAAAAGTTTTAATTATAAATGAAAATCAAAAACTATGAGAAAGCTATAGATTTGATGGTTCTTTAATTAGGCTGCAGAAACATAGCTGCTCTTGTCTCCATACTGGCATTTCAGAAAACTGTGCTAAAATTCACAAAGTTCTGGTTGTGACCACTAGTTTTAGTTTTTTAAAACCCATTTTTCATTTCTGTATTCCCCAAGAGCAACAGATCAGCAGGTGCCAAGGAGCACCACGCTTTCTGAAGTCCAATTACAAACTTAGATTTGTTTATTTGCATCCAATAAAATCACAATAACCCACAAACCAACCACAAATTACTTTTGAGAGGAGTGGGTGCATTGCCTTGTCATCTTTGCAACATGCTGAATGTGACATTTACTTTCTGCTGGGCAAATTATTCTCCATTTTCTACCTACATCAGATAATGTTCAGTTTCATCTCTGATATAAATGTATTTCAGTCATATCTGAAGAGACACTTGTAGATGCTATTCAATTTATAAGGTCCTCCTGAACAGTTAAGGACACCTAAGAGTAGGACTTGTAAAGCTTTTTAAAGGTGTTAATTTTGGCTTCTTTAGACTTCCTAGGGATTTTCTTTTACTCACAAGCCTGCCTCATTCCTGTTTCAGTTTTGGAGCTTCAGGTAATCCATTTCTAAGAAAAAACTAGTCCATGGTATGTTGTCCCACCACACATTTTCATTCTACTTGATTTGAGACATTCAGTGCTTCATCATTTGGAAAAAAATCCTGCAACATCACAGGGGAAGCTCAAGAGTCAGTTTAGCACTGGTGCCTGAAAAATCTGTCCAAAATTGGACAAGTTAAAACAGTTTGAAATGTCAGTCTGAGCAAACCACTGGAGGTGTGGTGGAAAACTTGATCCCAAATTCCTTTTACCCAAAGCACAGCCAAGCCAAAAAAAAAAAAAAAAAAAAGAGTGGGAGCATCTGAAACTGTTCCCCAAACCACGCCAGGCAGTTGCTCCTGGAGAGCTCTGTAGCTGAGTGTGAGCTGGAACAGTGCTCAAGGGTGCCCTGGCTGATAGGGCAGCTGCAGCAGGCAGTAGAGAGGATGTCACTGGATAGATAAGAGAGATTTTGTACCAGAAGAGTTAGAGGAGATCAAGTAGGGATTTAATCTCTTAGAGAACACAGAACATACAAAGGATTGTGGGACACGAAGCTCAGGTGAGAAGAGATTTGTCAGAAAGACTGAGGGGGTATCTATGCCACAGACACAGTGGAGGCAGCCTTACAGAGAAGAAATCCTGACAGCAATCTGTGTAGATTGCTAAATAACAGCTAAAAGCTGAAATCAGAAACTACAGGCAAAGCTTTCTCTTATCAGAAGAATGCTAGGGTCACAAAATTAATTTTGCAAACTTCAGTAAGTCTCAGAATTTAAGTCACCTGCTAAATTCTAACTCAGCCCTCTTTTGCCTAGGTAGTAAGACAAAGTCTCATCTTCATCTGCACATGCAGTTTCCAAGAATCCTATCTGATGATGGGGTGTGGTCATGTATCAGCCCTGCTGAAGCTCATGCAGTGGGAGACAGAAAAACCCAGGTTTTTGTGACTATGACAAGTAAATGTTGCCCAAGTGGCAGAGCACCTTCCATTCATTGTTGTACACCAGGTGAAACAAAATCTGACCAGACCACCAAAGCCTGCAAGTTATTAATTCTCTGGGTGCAGTACAGTTAGACCCAAATGCTGATTTGCTCAAAATGTTGTGCAACAGCAGTTACTGAGAGTCATAATTTGAATACTAAAGTAGATAATTCAAGTTCTAACTCTCAAGAGCTGATATTCCTGGGGTCCAGTCTCACTTTGGCTCTTGCTTCTATCTGTAAAATGGGAACAAGTAACCTTGAAGCTACTAGGAACAACTGAAACATTAATGTTATGACATATGCAAGCACCAGGCTCTTGAACAGTTGAGGGAATTTATAATTCAGTGCTTAGTCCAGTGTTTCAGAAAGCTGCAGAACAGAAGACTCTAAGTTAAGAGATTCAGCAACAGAGATCATCACTTTCTGCAGTAAATGAGGCTGAAAAATTCTGAGCAACAAAAAAGGTTAGGTGATTGTGTCAGTCAATCATGTCAGTGATGACAATTTACCCTACGAGGGGGGGCTGTGCAATACAGTAAAAAACACCTTAACACTGGTGTTTCCTGACTCCAAAGTACTGAATTTAAAAATGAAATTAAAATTTAATTTTATTTTAGTGTATAGTAACTGAAAGAATACCAGGTAGAGGGTGTCACTTTTCCCTTACGTTCAAAGAATGTAAGAACTGCAACTTGTGTTTTACTGTAACAGGTGATTATGATTTGAACAGGGATCTCAGAATTACTTTAGGTGATCACTGTAGGAGGATTTGCTAAATACCTGAATCAAATTCCTTAAACAATGGTTTTCAATAATGGCAAAGTGGTTCAGGATTACGTTAAACCAAAAGTATTTTGTACAACCCTTCAGGTAAATAGGCCCCCACAGGGAGTTAAAATTCTGGTACATTTCCCATTCACTTTGTCAATTCCAAATTAAACCATAAGCATAGTGGAAACAGTGTAAAATACCTCTGCAAAACTTACAAAAAGCACAAAAAACCCCCGAGGGTGCAATTTTTGGCACTGTAGAGGGTACACCCATTGTTTGAAAAACAAATCCCAGTCAGTGAATCAGAAAAAGTGACTAAGAGCTACTGGGCACCACGGATCTGCCCTGAATAGGAGACAGTGTGGAGCAGCCCTGTCCAGGAGCGTGCAGGAGCCAGGCTGCTGCTCATCACCTCTGCTGCAAAGGTGGGAGGGAGGAAAGGAAGGAAGGAAGGAAGGGAAGGAAGAGAAGGAAGGGAAGGAAGGGAAGGAAGGGAAGGAAGGGAAGGAAGGGAAGGAAGGGAAGGAAGGGAAGGAAGGAAGGAAGGAAGGAAGGAAGGAAGGAAGGAAGGAAGGAAGGAAGGAAGGAAGGAAGGAAGGAAGGAAGGAAGGAAGGAAGGAAGGAAGGAAGGAAGGAAGGAAGGAAGGAAGGAAGGAAGGAAAGGAAGGAAAGGAAGGAAAGGAAGGAAAGGAAGGAAGGAAAGGAAGGAAAGGAAGGAAAGGAAGGAAGGAAAGGAAGGAAAGGAAGGAAGGAAAGGAAGGAAAGGAAGGAGCACACTGTAGCAGTGTTTTTATGCACAACCTACTTTTCCACAGCAACCCAGCCATGCTCTCTGCCTCCTTGGGAGCAGCTGAGTCAAAATTCAGCTCTCTCCTTGCTCTAGCCAGGATTCACACCCCTGCTGCCCAACAGGGCCCTGCTGCCCTCTGCTCCAGCCTGGATGCCAGGGCACAAACTCTTCCCGAGGAGCACTGGGGAAAGCCCTGAGTAACCTGCTCTGCTCCCAGTGCTGATCCTGCTCTGAGCTGGAGACTATACTGGAGAATTCCCAACACTTCATCCAACCCTAATGAGTACATAATTTTTATCAATTACAAAAATGTGCTTGCTTTCTTTACAGGTGTATCTTGGGCAACTGGTGTCCTGATCCTTAACAAAGAGATAAAAGACTAAAGCAAAGCAAAAGAGCAACTATGTAAGTGCCTGCAAAAGTATTATCACAGCAATGATTTAATCACAGGTTTTTATTTGGCTTGACAGTTAGCATATGACAGCACACTAATGATTAAAACTGCATTTAGTTTTGAGCACCGCTCTTGAACCTTAGTTACCAGTTACACTGCTGCTCTGACTGCCAGTCAGAGCTGAAATACAATGGCAACTTTGAGGAGAAAAGATGGAACTTGTATAACTATCTACCTGGTTGGGATCAGATCCATTGCAATGGAGAAGAAGCTGGGCTGGCAACCAGCAAATAGTTGACACATTTAGATCAGCCTAAATTTCCTGCCTTCTCATTAAAAAAAGCTGGAAGAAAAGACCAAGGAATATATGCTGCAGCTACGCAGGTCAGCACAACAAACAAATATAAAAACAAGGACAAAAATGCCAGAGACAGAAAAGCAACAGAATAAGAGGACATATCTGGCACCAACAGACATTTGTACACATTTCATTATGTTGTCAGATAAGTAATTTAATTAAAGAGCAAGTGTATCAGTGTCTTACCAGAGTATTATGAATAGCACTTAAATTATGGCGGTTCATAAACCCAGGACATTAGTATTCTATCCACCTTAAATAAAAAGTTTTGACTCCATCAATTTTAATACCCAGTTGCTTTAAGAAGTTGGCTACAGTATGATGGCAGCCTGCCCAGGTTCTTTGCTCAATCAAGCAATAGTTGTCTTTGACCAAAAAAGAAAAAAATAGCCAACAGTATCCTTGCTGAATGTCTGCTGGCATCTGCTATCAAAATAGGAAAAAGGGACTTAAAAGAAAATTAAAGACTTAAAAGTTTAGTATTTTGGTTAACCATAATATTACAAAATAGGTTGTTTTAGTAATTCCTTATTGAAGCTACCCAGTTTAGATTAATTTTTCAAAAAAGCTACCATGCCATTTTTATCTATTACTTTAATTGTATGTACATAAGAACTAATGTGCTGCAGACATAAAAAACCTGCATCATTTACCTCTGTATTATACAACACAGCATGTCACAGTGCCCTAGGCAAGGTCACCAAACTCCTAACAATGCTGTAGGATGTGACAGAGGAATCCATCTTTATAAATTAGACTTCATTATACATGATCCTGCTCATAAATCTTGATGTATCACTTTCTAGTATAATAACTCTACTTTGCACTTGCATGTACACATACTAGATATTCTAATCTAGAACTTCTAATTCACAGAGTACTTTACAAATACACACTGGGTGTATGCTTGTGTGCATAAAGCCACTGTGCTGCTGCAATAGCAGCGCTCTAAATGAGACCCGACCTCCCGGAGCACCTGCCCTGCTCTGTGCCCTTCTGGTCCCCACCTGGGGATGGAAAAGCTGCAGGAGGCCGGTTTGCCAGAGCAGGTAGGTGACCTGAAGCTATAGAAGCATCTGAAATGAAACAGACCATTTTTCTTTGGGAGTTGAGCAAAGCAAACCCTGTGAGGAACCAACCTGGTTGGTTAGACTTACAACACTGATCGGAGGAGCAGGTGAGCCTGCTTCCCGGAGGCAAAGCCAACCCTCTTCGTTTCGGAGGCGCTCAGAAGGTGCCTCCGACACGGAGCGAGGGGGCGGCTCAGCGCCGAGCCCGAATGCGTGTGTGAGCAGCCGCGCTGCCCGCCGGTTCCCGGGCAGGTGCTGCCTGCAGGGGCCGGGGGCTGCGACCCGCCTGCCCCGCTCCTGCCCGCAGCCCGGCCCGCCCGGTGCCCGTCCCGCCCGGCCAAGCCGCGGGCTCTCCCCGCTCCGGCAGCGGAGATGGTGCCCCCGGCCGTGCTCCTGGAGCGGGACCCCTCCTCATGCTGGGGCCGGGGCGTCCCCTCAGCGTCCCCGGGCAGGTAGCGGCGGCCGCGGCGCGGCGGGGACTGACCTGCGAGCCGCCGCTCCCGGACATTCCTCCACAGCAAGTCCCAGGCTTTGGCGGTGGAGTCCCGCAGCTGCTCGCTCAGCGACCTCCGGAGCTGCGCCTTGGCCGAGCGGCGCTGGCTGCTCATCCTCGGCGGCTCCGCATGCCGCCCCGGGCAGCCCCGCTCCGCGCCCGCTCTCCTCGCCGGGGACGGGCGGCGGCGCCCACACGGGGCCGCGGGGCAGCCCCGCCGCGCCGCAGCCGCGTCACCGCCGCCCCGGGCGGGCGGCCCTTCCTTCACCTGAGCGCCGCCCGCCCCGGCCCCCGGGGCAGCGCTCCCGCCGCCAGCCTCGCTCCCTCGCTCCCTCCCTGCCTCCCTCAGCGCCCCGTCCCGCGCCCGCCGCTCCCCGCCCTCCTGTCCTCCCCCGCGCTGCGGCCCCCGCGGGGCGGGGAAGGGGCCCCGGGCTCCGGCCCCGCTCCTGCCCTGACCGGGACCCCGCGCCCTCGGGCACCACCGACGGACCGGCACCCCGCGCGTCCCGCGGCCCCGCGCCTAAATTCCGTGACCCCGCTTGTGCCCGTGGGCCCATTTGGGAGCTGCCCTGCTGCCAGCTCCCGCTGCCGCCGCTGCGCTCCCTGGACAGCGACCGGGAGCTGCCCGCCGCACCCCGGCCGTGCCGCCCCAGCGCTGCGAACGCCGCTCCGGGGACAGGTCACCCGCCACGAGGTGACAGAAAACCTGCCTGGCAACGGGCTGCCTTTTTCACGGGAGGCTGTAATAGGTGCTTTGCCCATGCTTCAACTTTTGCGGAAAGAAAATTAGGTTTCTTTCTCAGAGGCCTAGGTTCATCAACTCTACACCCAAGATCAAGCCATAGTCCTCACAACACAGCCTCTCCTGTTTCTTTCCCACTTTCTCTGCAAGCCACCCACTTACTCTCCACCTCCTTCCCCCTGCATGACTTCTTCTCTTACAAGCTCTTTTGAAAAGGTTTCAAAATTAAACCCCGGCAGACACTTTTTGCACACTTCACAGACTAAAATGAATCCTGATTTCTTCATCCGTAGGCTAGCCAGAAAGTAATGGCAGGGCCCTTATCCCATTTAGGAAAACCATTTTGTGTCTCTGCTTCTTCTGTGCTCTGGGAAATACTGTTTTAACAGTGTCCCCTTCCCTATCCTGGATGTGCCTCCAGCAGAGAGTCTGATAGCTGAGAAGGACAATGGCCGCTTCATTCCATTTAGTCACAATCAATTACTTACTGCTTGCTCTTTTGGCAGAGTATTTGTGATGTGTAAAGCAGAGGCTGATGTTCCTGCAAGGCAGTGCCCTACTCTGAAAGAGCTGCATGCCCAGGTGAAGCAGTCATGTTAAACATTATCGATATCCCCCTCTTGTTTAGATTTAAACTGTTACTACAATGTCAGAAGCTAAAAGCAAGCAGACAGATGTATTCCATGTTACCACTGTTAATAATGTCTTCTGCTTACTTTGTGGCGTGAATTTGTTTTCCTTTGTCCCTGTTTTTAAGAGGTTCATCTAAAAAGGTTCATCTTAAGCTACTCTACTTTAGCTGATATAGTGAAGACTCTGTGCTTGTCCAGAGCTTGTACAGATGTTGTATGTCACTCCTCTGCCTGCAGTTCCAATGTCCTCCAAATGACTGGACAAACACTTCTGAGAAAAGGGATGCCTTCCAGGGATGGATGCATCCAAGATCTGGAAGGGAGACAGCATAATTATGTAAATACTCCCACATCCCATGACCCAGAGCAAACACCTGCTGATGTTAATGGGAGAAGAGAGGATTATGGTTCCTACAATCAGCTCCTCTGCCCAGTAAATCTGCCTCTGACCTCTGCCTCTCTTTATTTAATCTCTCACCAACACAGCTATTACCAGTACATAAGACCTACTATGCCTGTTTACTGCCACAGGCTTTTATCAGTTAGGAACCAGGCAGAGATGAGAAATTAATTCCTGATATTGTACTCAGCTGCCCTATAAAGATGAGCCATGACAGACAATCTAAAAGTGAAATAATAAACTCAGTTTTGAAGGTTTTGTATCATACTGCTGTGTCACCACCCACAAACATCAGACAGTACTGCAACCTTCAGCAGTCCTCTTCTGGCAGCCACACTTGGATGCACCAACTTGGAGTGCCCTGCCTGTCTGGAAGATAGATATCCCTTTCTTCAGTGGCTGTCTGTGATGGCCAGAATGTAGCAATAGAACAAAAGATATTGTCTTCCCTTCTGCAGCATTTTTGAAGATCTCGCTTTATCAAAAATATCCCTAGACTTCCAGGTTTACTGAAAGCAGCTAATTAGTGACTAGATAGTGGCAATTGCTAATCCCATGTTATCTCACCACCAGTTACTAAGATAAACTGCAGCGATATGGCTGTATTTCATAATAAGCAACAGAAATGAACTGGCAAGCCTAGACCAAACTCTGTGGCAGGCACTGACAAAAATCTTACTGATTTCAGGTACTTTATTGTGGAAAACTGAATCCAGAGGCAAGATCAGATATTGTAGTTTTCTCCCCAAAGAAAACAGTGCTATTGAGTAATGAGAACACATCTCATGCAGCAACTGGCCTATTCCTATTTTATGCTTTTAATTATAGTCAGCTGTTCAGAAGTCTAATTACCATCATGAGTATTTTTGATGTGTTACACCTCATAGTAGCAGTTACACTAAGAGCTATTCTGCAGAAGTTACAATAAGTGCTATTTTGCTTGAAGGAGGGTACATGTTAGGAATTATTCATAGGTTAAACAAGCCTAATTTCCTTTCAGAATGTTAGAAAACCTGACAAGATGGTGAAATTCTGGTCTCTCACACATTTTGCATATGTTGGTTAAGTGTATAAGTAGCCAGCTGATCAGTACTTGTGTTTCCTGCTTGAAACATTCTGACATCCAGCACAAGATGGCTATCATTTCTGGGGGAAAGAAAAGGAAAGCACATTTTCCACAGAATATACAGTTTTCCTGCTTGATATTAGTCTTGCCAAAATGGTTCTTTTCAGAGCAATTGCAATGAAACCACTGTATATGATGAAGAGAAAGGAGAAAGTTCCCAGCTGCCTTAAAAGAAGTTGAAATATTATATTTGTCTTTGCTCATTGATAACAGAATATTGGCAGGAATAAAAGTACTGTCTAAATCTTGAAGGCATATAAAATATTGGGGAAATGTCTAAGCTAGTTGTACCCATGCTCTGATGCCATTGTGGCACAGAAGTCTGATACACTTATTTTATATTTAGCAATTTATAGCTCCTTCCAATCACCATGGTAATTAAACACCTAGTTAATTGACACAGCGTAGTATTCTGGCCCCTAATTAGCGGGGTGTTTTTAATTTGTTACAGATTCCATTATGCAGCCTGATGTAGTCCTAGTAAAGTAACTGTACACTAACTCCAATGCATCTGGTAAGAGAATCAGACCTAAGGCAAGAGAAACAGGACTACATATTGGTTTGCCATTTGTAAACTACTGAAAGACTATGATAAAAGTGCAACTTCTTTCCTTTCCACCCTCTTGTCTTTAATTATCACGAGTCAGGATTTTTTGTTAGCTTTATCACCTCACAATATTTGCCTACATGCAGAAGAGCAAAACAAGATATGTCATGTGGAGGAAAATGTGGGAAGAGTGCATCCTTGGTTACAATGTGCTGTTTAGAGGACACAGGCTCCTTACCCTGGTATCTCTTAGAAAGTAATACTAAAGCAAAGAGGAAATTACAGGATCTACAAGATCAATTACGTGGTCTGATGCTAATAAGTGCAATGCCAAATTTTATAGTTAATTTCATTCTTCAAGAACTGACTGTAATGAAGATTCTTGAAATTTACGATACCCAAAATGGTGTTGCTGTGCTTTTGTAGCTTCAAATAGTAGCTCAGACAGCCTAGATATAAACACATCAAGTAATGTTTATAACTTTAGCAGTGGTCTTTATCTCTTTGGGGGTCCTAGAGCTCTGGAATTTGTTTTCTATCACAGCTTAAATGGTCTGAGTGGGATGTTGTAAGTCTGGGTTACCACTGGAAGGGAAGAAAAGATTTGAGGTTTTCCATTGCTTGTTTTCCTAACAGCAGACTCGGGTGAATTTCATACTAATTCTGTGGTTGAAGTTATGTGAAAAGCACCAAGGGCATATGAGTAGGTGTCCTCTTTGACATCTAAGTAAACAAACAAATATTTTGAATTTTGAATAGAGAAAAATAAGAATCGCTGTGAATGAGGACAAAATGTTCTAGCTTGTGCCCTGGCACTCTCTCCTTGTTTTTTTTTAATTTACATATACAAATTATCATAATTTTGAGGTAGCTTTAATGAGAACAAGTTATATATTAGTTTCACTCTTTTCTGATTTATCAAGAGATTGGCACCCATAAGTTCATCACTTCATTTCAGCTTTGTGAATCTCTGGGAAAGGGTTGCTCTGCACTTTGCCAACAGCAGAGCACTGCTGGCTTTCATTAGTGGGGGCCAAATTCTTTCACTTTTGTTCACAATGATTAATGCTGAAATAAATGGAACTTCTTGCAGTATTCACTGTGAACAGACTCTAAGTACGCTCAGATACAGACTACAGTAACAAAGTGTCTGCTGTTTGACTGTGCTCCCTCTCCCTTGCTAGAACAGGCATGGAGGGCATGGGGGGCAATTAAGCTTTAATTCTGTTCATACAAAGGATGATACTTTATTGTTGTTATTATTAATAACAAATTGTTTTCTCGAAGTGCTTGGAAGCAAAAACTGGATGGAGCTAAAGTTCAATCTTTGCCCTCAGGAGATTGCAAACTAAATATAAAACAGGACACCGATGGAGAGAAGACCTGATTGGGGTAGGAAGGGTGGAGTATGAGAGAGAAATAGAACTGGCCAGAGTAGTAACTGCTGGTACTTCTGGCACATCAGAATAGTGTCTGGAAGCACTGGTGCAAAGTGAGTTAGCAAGAGGGTCTCCAAGGAGGTTAATGTGGTATCTTTATATATTCAGAGGACCAACTTTCAAGAACGAGGGGCATTTTTAACAAAGGCATGCAAATGCGTGTTTGAAAACATAATGAGTAGACAGCAAAAGCTGGGATCCTGTACACAAACAGGCTGTGGGGAGAAAGCTTTTGATATTGAACAGATAGGTGAGGCAAGGGAAGGGTCTTCAGACTTCAGTCAAGCAGCCTCTACTTGATGCACCATAAAGGCAGGATGAGCTGCGATGAGCAGTGATAGAGAGAACTGCCAGGGTGTTTGCATTTGGGATGCAATGCAATAGACCAGATTGTGTCTATCAAGGCAGAGTAAATGGGAACAAAAGTGAAATGGTAAATGTGGGATGAAATTTTTTTTTTCTACAGCAATCAAAAATTTTCACCTGGAAACCTCCTCCTGACAAAATCCATTGTTTCTTAAAGAATAAAAATTAAGAGAAATCATATATGTTTCTGGAAAATAAATGGGGTTTTTTGGGTTTAGCTCAGCAGGGTTTTCACATTCTGGCCAGCTTTAATGTGCACATTTCTCTCCATCTTGCATTCTGCTTATATCTAGCTCTTGCAGGTTATTTTTAATAACTCCTCTACCTCTCCAGTCTCTTGTACTAAGACAGTCTAAATTGTCACAGGACATTATAAACTCCAGGAGAAGGTCCTGTGTGACAGGAGATATGTTATATATCTGTTATATATAACATATATAGCATATATAACAGATATATAACATACCTCCTGTTATATGAGAATGGTGAAGAAGGGAAGAGGGAGGCAGCTGTGGTTCAAATGATGATTGGATGGATTGCCCCCTGAGTAAACTGGGCACTTCTATGGAACAGCAGACAACCAAGCTGATGCTTCAGCTGAAATCCTGAAGAATTGCAGCCACAAGAGCCCTTGCACATTTCTCAGATAACAGACGAGAGGAACGGACAAAACAAACCAAGTGCCAATAAACTTTCACTTCCTTTCGTAAGATGCTCTGTGGACATCTTTAAAATATATTACATTGAAGATATGAAGTCTTGTGCTGAGCAAAGCCAGTCTCTGTAGAAATAGCCAATGCTTCAATGATTAAGCAACTGGGAAAGTGAACTACATTTTATATGTGTAGATGCATTGGTTTTTTACTGGAGCTGAGCTTGAAATTTTGAAGTGATTAATGCCCTTGAATAAGGGAGCAGCTATGTTGAAACACAAAATGTCTCAGCACAGAATATTGCCCCTGTTCTTCTCATTTCAGCTTCTGGTGTCTGATTTTCTCCCCCTCTTCAGTCACTTGACAAAAATATATTGTTTTAAACTACATCTTTCTTTGCTCTCAAAGTGTTCATTTCCTTAATATTGTATTGGGACCTTGTCTAAGCAACAATTTTTAATTTTTCTTTTCTAAACTTCCAACTGTTATTACCATCACAGTAGAAATAATTGGAACATTTGTGTAAAAATCCTTGCCTTGCAGCAGTCAATGGCAATTTAGCACACACCATAGCAGGATATTGGTTCAGAGACCTGGGAGCTTTTTCTCTTTCTTTTTTTTATAACTCTCCTGGATTACACAGGAAAACATGATCAGTCTTGACAGCAGGTTCTAACAACAATGCAAGCAAATTGTTCCCCAAATGAATTTACTTGTGAGAGTAAGAACTTTTTTTCAGATACGCAAATACTTCTCTGCACACACACCTTTTGAGTAATCAGGCTACTGACTGATGGCAGCATATTGCCAAGCATCAGTATATTGCAACCTCCATCACTGGCCACACAACTACTACTATTTAAACTTGTTTAACAGATTTTAAATGTATACATTTGGTAGAATTAAAAAGCAATGGCACTCATGTTTTTGGCCAGTAAATAAAGAGTGTTGTGGCCAGTTGCAGTAGGGGATAGAATTTCAGGTAGGAAGATTAGAATGGCCAGAACCAAAATTTGGCTGGGGCCCAAGCCAATCCCTATTAACCTCAACTGTTCTACAGGATCTTGAATCACTAAAGCTGATTTTAAATTTCTTCTTGATTCCACGATAAAGAAGGGCTAATTGTCTGTCCACAGTATTGCCTGAATCTCATTTGAAGTGAAGGCTGGTGACGATTCGATTGTAAGCATCATTTCCCACAGCTCCATTGGGAAGGCTTCCCAGCCGCCTCAGAGCCTGCCTAAGCCCACTCCATCACCCAGCTCTGGCATTACAGAACTCTCTATTCCAGCAGGCTGAGTGGTACAGCCATTCCTGGGAGTATAAAGGAGCTTAAGCTTAGGAAGAATGCCTGTTTCATGACATTTAACATATCTGGGTATTCCCACTGAGAAGCAGGATATTCATGCTGTGGAGAAGGGGCTGGACTAGGTGGATCTGCAGCTCTTTCTGTTCAAAAATATCCCTGTTTCTGTGAGAACATTTTGGTAGTGTCAGGCAGCACCTGTATTCCATTAACTCCAAAAGCATTTCAGTGTTTACAGTAACCAGGAAATGTCCATGTCTGTGTTATATTAACAAGTCAGCAGTAACAACTGCAGTTTCAGTTTTTAGAGCAATGTAGAGAAAGGTTTACTTTGAGTTGCTGAGGGTTTTTTTGCTTGAAAAACAGAGGCCTGTAGTACTGTCCTTGAAACCATTACAGAAAGCTTCAGGGAAAAAAGTTACCAAATGATGTCCAATAGCACTTCCTATAATCAGGGAGGCAAAAGCATAGCTATGAATTGCAAGTCTAAAAAGTACTTGTGACAACAAATTTGTAGGTCCTTCACCTTAGTATTTTTGCTTGTACTCATCCTGCCTACTGCATGTAAGGGGGTTTGCATAATGGCATAATTTCATTCAACATTCATTATGTTGGAAACCAAACTGTGTCATATTTTTATGTGGACTATACTACATATGCTCAGAGAGGTAAGCCATAAGGTACCACTGCATAGTAGGCAGCAGACTTTATAGGAGCAGTGATGTGGTGCTAGAGAATTACAGTCTATGTAAAAGAACTCACCTGTGAGAAATTAAAGCACAACTTTTTGTAGTCTTCCAAATAGGCTCCAATTTCTGCATGCAAGAGGCAAAAAATCTTAGCTATGCACTCATGCGCTTTTCACATAACTGAATTTTAATAGTGACATTAAATTACTATTATATAAACAGTAACATCAAAGACTATGGGAGAAAGCTAGAAAATATATTTTTCTTTTCTCTTTTGGATTGAAAATGGTACATTGTAAAGCAACTTAATTCCCAAGAAGGCAGTAGCAGGGACTGCTCTGTACTTGGCCAAGTGTACCAAAGGTAGAGAGACCTGAAGGAGGTGTTTCCCCATCACCTGCTGCTGTGTACACTGATGTGACCAGAATGGTGACAGAGATCACAGCCACAGCTCTCTACTGAGTGTGCCACCCCTTGCCTGCCAGAAAGCACCATCTTTTTTATTTATAATTACTTGAAAAGGTGATTCCAGAAAGAACAGAGCAGGCTTCAGCTCCTTCTGAAACACTGTATTCAGCTGGCCTGATCCCCCTCTTATTAACAGGCACTTTTTTGAGACTCCATCAAGACATTTCTCCTTGACTTTATTTAAAAGCCATGCAAATGAAGGAGATATGCAATCAGGACTATTCCAGGAAGCAAGAAAAGGTTTTTACTTTGCTTGTATGTATTGCTGGTTCCAGAGTTCATTTTTTCAGTATTGCAATGACTTCTAGTGAGATCTAGAGATGATGACCTTTACAGTGCTGCAGGTACAGCTGTTGCTCATCTTGTTTACTTATGCTACTGTCATGCAGATTCATTCCAACACCTTTTTGTCATTTTGGGTTGACACAAATCTGTTCAGCAGTAATTACTTGAGATTGTTCTACATTTCAGGGAATATTTTGACTCATTTACATTACAAAACCCCATGCAAATTGCTAGGAGAATAGGTGCTAAAGGGATTATAACTCAACAGGATCTTACCACAGTGATAGCTTTTGAGACAGAAGATCAGTTAATTTACCTGACAGAGAACATTTATATTAAGTAATCCTTGGTTTGATCAAATTTATCAGATACATGCTTTCAGAGTTCAGGCCCTAAAAATATGTGACTGTCAATGCCAAAGGCAAAAAAAAGTGTCAGAAGTAAATATGGAAACCAAAAACCACTCTATTTCTGACTCATACTGGAGGTTATTCCCTATTTCTATTCTGAAATGTTGCTAAATAGTTTTAAAATGATTTAAAGTACTTCACTGCTGCCAGTCAAGTCAAAAAGAAAACTGTTTCAACTGGGAAACATTATCCTTCTTTAGGACTTAAGTAGATTTGGGGTTATCCACCTCTTTCCTGTCCTATAGCTTATCTTTTATAGCTGGGCAAGATAAATGCAAAATAGGTTGTATGTGCTACTAGAAAGTAGTAATAGGCTCTTACTTTGCTTTGCACAAGTATAAATTACCCTTTTAATGCAGAAATGCTGAAACTTGGGGTCTTTTCAATAATCACCAGGGACACCCTCCATTCCCAAAAGAAGTACTCTAATCATTCTTAAAAAAAAAAAAAACAACAAAGCAACACCACAATTTAAACCAACCACTAGTTTCCCAAAAGAAGTACCCTAATAATTCGTAAAAAAACCCCAACAAACCAACACCACAATTTAAACCAAACACTAGTGACAGTCTCACATTAATAATGAAGTTATTCATGTGATGAAGTAACTGCAAAAATTGCCATATCCTTCACTGGAAATTTTCATCTAGTATGGGTACTCTTACCATGTTTATTAAGCATACATGAACATAAAGCCCTCCACTTCTTGCTGATTTGATGATTCTCATTAATAGGGGAAAAGATTCCAGCACAGAGAGTGTGCTGCTGCTTCTGAATATTGCATATATTGGATATCCTTATGAAGGTGAATAGGAATTTAGTGCCACATTTTTTCATGAGGCAAGTAAAATGATTCTATCTCCCCTGCTTACCATCCTTCACTGACTTCTCTGAATGTTTATTTTTGTAGACATTTTTGTAATGTTGATGATGGTGGGCATCGCTGTAATATAGTTCCCTGAATTTACATGATTACATTATAATAATATCAATGCTGTTTTTTATACTTCATATAAATCAGTGTTTTATTTGCTCTCACAACTAGTGCTGCAAATTGAACAGCTGTTTTCACAGAGCAGTTTTAATTAAGCTGTCCATAATGCTGCCTAGATATTTTTCTGAGCTGGTAACACTTCATTAAGTATGCAGTATCAGTGAACACTTCAAATCATTCCTGAACATTACCTCACACTTCGGTAAATTGAAATCCCATCTTCACTGAGGTTGTCAAATCACCTTGTTTTGGTGATTTGAATTTGGTATTCAGAAATCTTTCTAATCCTCAGGACCCTAGGAAATCTTGCATTTGCTACAGATTTTGCCATCTGTTCACTCACTTGTCAAGATAATCAAGCTTTAAATGATACTTGCCCTAGTAAAATCCTTTGGGCAACCTATTATTAGCCTCTCTTTATTCTGAAAACTGACAAGTTCAATTTATGTGTCTTTGGATCTTTTATGAAGTTTATGTTCTATGACCAAAATTTGCTTCCCACACTGATTTCTCACATTTTTTCATCTCTGTTTTGAATATCTCTGCAATATTAGTTTTGAAAGCCAAGATAAGTTTTATCTCTTCCTGTTTTTCTGTGCAAAACCAGCTTCCTTTTTCTTTTTACAAATCCATACTGGATCCTACATCTGTATTCTCATTTGGGAATGTTATAGATTGCTTTGTTATTTTCAGAAACATATGATAATTAATGTGGGAAGCAGTAATTATTTTTGTTGCCCACAATGACTTTTATTCACCTTTAAAAATGGGTATCATTTTATCAGCCTTGGACAGCTGAACCTGATGAATGTGTTCCAGCACTTCCATGTTTAGCTCCATTTCTCACAGTGGAAATTTCTTTGTCTCTTATTTGCAAAAAAGATTCCAGAATGGACTCACATCCAAGCATTAAGTCTGTTAAGGAAAAGGCATTAAGGAAATATTCTGTTCAGGCACAAAAGTTTCATGGTTTTATAAACTGTGCCCCTAAGTCTTACAGTGTAAGTTCCTTTCCAATTTTTAGATGTGGTTACAAGTCATCATCTAGGAATATAAACAGGAATCTGGAATTTCAGCTTTTGGTCCTCAGTTTTTAAACTTGCTTGTTATTACCCAGAAAGGTGGCCAATCCCCAGCCAGCCAAGAGGACATAACCCATGGGTGATGCAATGATGGACCATGGTGTGGCCATTAACCAGCAGAAAGAAAAGCAAGGACTTGTTTTGATTGCAAGGATGGAGGAGATGTATTACACATGGGTTTAGAGACCTTGCAGAACCATTTGTCCATTTCACTGAGAGCCACGGAGGAGTAAGATGCTCTGGACAGCTCAGAGGTATGGAATAGAGCCAACAGGAAAGGCAGAAGGAAGGGAAGGGAAGGGAAGGGAAGGGAAGGGAAGGGAAGGGAAGGGAAGGGAAGGGAAGGGAAGGGAAGGGAAGGGAAGGGAAGGGAAGGGAAGGGAAGGGAAGGGAAGGGAAGGGAAGGGAAGGGAAGGGAAGGGAAGGGAAGGGAAGGGAAGGGAAGGGAAGGGAAGGGAAGGGAAGGGAAGGGAAGGGAAGGGAAGGGAAGGGAAGGGAAGGGAAGGGAAGGGAAGCCACTTTAAGGCATCATAAGCAGGACAGTAATCAGACTCTAAAATGGCTGGGATTATAAGAAGAAACTAAATAGTGATAAGGAGGAAAACTAAAACTGGATTTTGCAAAGAAGAAAATGTAGGTAAAGGGAATAAATACAGGGGAGTCCAGAAGTCTATCACAGAAAAAAACGGTATGAGGGATTTGTGCATGGTGTAGAGGAGTGAGCAGAGCAATGAACAAAGTGCTCTGCATGGAACGATCTCTGTTTGCACTGCTAGTCCAGGTTAACAGAATTAACCGAGTTAACTTTAGAATGCTTGGGTTTGTACTTCATTCATTTTAACTTCATCTGTGAAAGAGAAATGTTAATAAAATTTCAAAAGCAACAGATTTCCCTTCCTTGAATTTTGGACACACACTGTTACAAGAGAATTGAGGGAGATTGGAAGGGGGGTTGGAAACACATGTCCTGAGAGGATATCTCATTCCATCCCAAACCAACTGTCTAGAAGAGGTGCTACAGTAGGTCTATGGAGCAGGACTTGATCTAGCTGAAAAAGATGTTACAATTTAAAAAAGCATCTCTACCCCAGTTACAGAAGAGGTTCTTAGAAAGCCATCTTGGACTGGAGGTAAAGCTGGAGGTATCAATTCCATCTCACATTTCCTGTTTCTGTGGAATCCTAGTAGTATTTCACCCTTTTAGACTCATTTGAAAATCTCAGGTTGAGTGTGTTTCAGTTTCACTCTAGTCTTTTCAAAGTCTCTAATAGATCTAAAAGCAAATTCATCATGATTCTCAATAGAATTTGTGTTCTGAAAGCCTGTAACTTGTTTCTTCCTTCGTTGCTTTTTAACATGGGCTATGTTTTGATGTGGAGATGTAGGAATTGTTTTGCTGTTGAATAACAACTTTTCTCTTGCAGCACGAGCTGTAAAACATGAACACCTTGTTGGATCACACTCTGAAATCTGAAATGGGCATCCTGCCAAGGCTCAGGGCTTCCTTTTTGTTTTGACTGTTGCAATGTTCTTGTTTCTGTTAGTATCACGTTCCTAGCACTTGTGCTTTTCAGACACCTACGGCCAAACAGCGTAACTCCACTGAGCCCACTGAAGCTGCAACAGACGTGAATTTGTCTCAGTATGTCTGTAAATTAACCAGTCATTTAAGCTGGAGAGTGACATTGATAAGCAATAACCGCAGAGGAGTGGTGAAAGGAAGATATCTCCTAGTTAGTTTTGGACAGTTGACACTAACTCCGTTGTCAGATAAGTCTTACTGACTGTGGGAAAAGCTGAGTGGGAAAAGTCACACTCGCCGCCTGCTAACCGTAGGAGGAAAACAGATCTGGAATGCAGAGGAAATCTTGACATTATCTGTTCCCTCAACCCCTACCAGCCAGGCAATCAAAATAACTAGCTGAGTATCAGCTGCCTCTGTTCCTGCCCCAAATAAAGGTGCTTTCTTGACAGAGCTTTTGCTCACAGGAGAGCAGGCAAAGAGAAGAAGTCTGAAGTGGATGTGGGGGAGTGCTTCCTGCCAGAACCCAGGAGCAGCTTCTCTGTGACATCTAAAAGAATACTGATGACATAAACCTAGTGCTGTAAACAGAGGTGGCTCTGCCATTTCCAAAGGACAGCAATTCATGCCTGACAGCCCTGCAGCCCAGAACTCCTGTACTCCATTGCTCCACTTGGCTTCCATTGACATCACCAAGGACACTGTGCCAGGCTCTGCTACAAGAAGGATCAAACCCAAGGGAACAAAACCACTGGAAAGAACTCCTCTCTTCCCATCCAAATTTTGTTGTTTAAGAATAAAGTGTAGCTGTTTCAAATGAACACTTGCAGAGTAAATTTATTTCCTTCTGAGCCCTCACAAGACACAAGGTTTATCAATACCCAAGGAAGCACTGTATACTATACTTACATATATGTATCATATATACATCAGAGCAAATTAAAGACACTCTCACATATTTCTGTGTACACTCACCTAGGTATAGCTTAATACTCTGGATGTCATGCCTATAAGGTTGTTGTTATAAAAAATCAAGAAATATGGGGTCATGGAAGAGGATCACGGCAACAAGAGCAACAAATGAAAAGGTGCACTTTAAACTATGCTACTGAATATATTGAGTTCTCCAATACATCATCCAGCCATGGAGTGTAATGCATCCTTTCTGTCTGCCTTATAAATAGGTAGAAATATAAACCAGAAGTTTATTTTAACTTTGGAAACTCATTTTACTTTTTTCTTACCACATTAGAGTCCAGAGAGGTGTAAATTGAAGATTTTGACTATGTGTTGGTCAGCAGACAAGAAAAGTGTGTGAAAGTAATGGCTAACTTTATGTGCTATATATTTATCAAACAAACAGATCTCAATATCAGTACTCTGCTAGTGATGACAAAGAGTGATGACAAAGAGTGATGACAAAGAGTGATGACAAAGTAACTGTGGCCTTATATCTGCTTTGCCTACTCAAAAAGCCTGGAAATCAAAATTTGTGGCTTTTCTTGATGGAGTCCTGGCAGGGACAGTAAAGCATTTACTTCTGGGGAAGTAAGTGCTTAATTCTGGGGAAGGCTGGAAAAAGACCAGTTGGCTGGGGGATGTTATAATTACTTCTCTCCATATTCCTTCTTCACTGCTTTGGGCAGCAAGCACAGAAGAAATTATTCTCTGAATCTCTCCCTCCTATTTTGTAACCCAGACCCTTCTATTTGTCTTTGACAGAAGTGAATTACCAACTTCCCATAGACACTTATTCTCTGACTTTTCTGCACTAAGAAGCCTTGAGCTGCAGCTGGCTGAGCCAATGCTGACCCCTCAGGTGTTTTTGGGCACGCACGAGCATGTGTGGAAGCTCTCCATACAGCCACGGTGCTACTGCAAGCCCTTCCTGGAGCCAAGCTTAGCATGAGTCAATGGCACAGCAAAGAGCACCTGGCAGGATGGGGACTGTAACCTGGACACCAACCAGCTCATGGACCAACATGCATGAAAATAAGCCCATGAGAAATTATTTGAATGCTGAATTAGAAACAAATGTAAATGTTTTAAGTCACCTTTTTGCATGAAAATGATCTATGATAATGTAAGGCTATAAAGGTTTGTGAGGGAAGGACTTCGTTCTGCCTGTACAGTGCTCACAAGGACACTACTCTGGGCCTGAGGCCAATTGTCACTACCTCAGTTCAAAAAATTTAAAAATAATAAATGACCTTATTAGTAATCCAAGTAAGCAGCATTTTTAAGAGTTTCCTGAAAGAACTACATACATTTTATGAAATATAATATTTCCCATTATATATATATATGAGTCTCTCATTTCCTCAGCTACTTGATTCTGAAATCTGTGAAAAGTAGAGGCTATTTTTTTTCTTTACATATACAAATAATTTTCTCTACAGCTAAAAATGCATCATTAAGAGACTAAGTATAATCCCAAAAAGTTACTGGTGACTGCAACTGGCATAGAGTTTCACTCTACAAAAAAAAAAAAAAATCCCTAAATTTCTATAGGATATACCTGCAAGATTCTGTGCTAGAATCAGTTTACTTCTCAGAGTTAAATCATAGAAACCTTATATAACAGTGTCTTTGGAAACCAAGAAATATTCCAGGGTAGGTATATATCCAAGATAAATAAATATAAAATAAAAACCTACAGCCATTACCTTCCCAAACTCTATGTTAAAAGCCTACACTTTATGAAGGCTGGAATAGCAGATTCAGATCCACTTAATAATACCCACTTGAAAAGCAACCTTTTGGCCATCTGTTTTCTTGAAATTGCCTTTCAAATTGCTCTGCCTTCATAAAGACACAGAGCCAAGATCACAACTGACAGATGCCATTGTATGCAATGGAATGATATATGGGATGGCTTTGGTATGTCTTTTATATTCATATGCAGCCCCAGTCTCCTCCTCTGGCTGCATTTCAGTGGTGCCTTGACAGCATGGTGGAATTTACTAATTTGTTTATGCCTTGTGCTGAGCACTCAATAAATACCAGCATCTATATGTGCATTTCTGTCATAGCAACTTGCTGGCCTGGGTGGAATCTAATACAGAGAACAGGAAGGGCAGAGACTGGATGGTTTTCAGCTGAGAAGCCTTCTAAAAAGGCTCCTGTTTCTGAGTAGTTGACACCAACACTACATAGCTCTTTGTCCTCCTCTAGTGGTCCCACTATATTTAGGGAGAGGCTTATGCAGTGATTACTTCCTTCCAATTAATGCAGTCATTACCCCACGGCAAGCTGCTGAGGCTCATGCCTGGAGGTCCTGTGCTCAGTCCTGGCATGAGCCACAGTTCCATGGTGCTTATGGAAGCTGAGGAGGTGCCTCTGCTCACAGCCAGTGACAGCTGCACAGACATTGTAGCTCACAGGAGAGGAGGTGTCCTTGTGTCCGTGTGTCCTTGAGCTATGGCCACCATCTCTGAGCAGAGCCTGCACCACGGCAGGCTGTTCAATAGCAGGGAACAGTGGCATGGTCTGACTGCAGCCCCACAAAAGGTCCTATGTTGCAAAAGTCCAGAAGCTGACTGCTTTGTTTGATTTCTTTATTGTCCCAAATACTCTGCAGTATGTTCTAGCCAGAAGCTTTTCTCTGTGTTTTCCTGCCTGACTTGCAAACAAAGAATCAGTGCAAAATCCATCTTCTGTGCTGAGCTGTTCAGAGAGATGATGCATGTCACTCTGATGCAGCACAAAACCTTAAACATTAATCCTTAGGAACTGATACTAAAGAGTAAAATAACAAAAACTGAACCTAAAGAATTGTTGCGATGTAAATGTTTTCTAATAGGAAACACTAAAACTGTTGGAACTGCTATCCATTAGAAATGCTTTCTGTGAAGACAAAAGCTTCCTACCATATAGATTATTCTTTGTTTGTGTGTGTCTCTGAGCTTTAATGCTTAGTTAGCACAATAAAAAGCTAAAGGTTTATTTTGCTGCTTGTATACTTTAACATTGGTTAAAAATTGTCTAACCTTCAAACTTTTGCAGTTATGTCTTGCACAGGAAATAAAACACAAGGACATAGTTTGCATTGTGGCTATCAGAGGGGTCTGAGGGAAAGGTCTAATTGAAACAAAAAACAAATATACTTTTAATTTATTATTATTCAGTGAAAATTTTCCAGGCATTTGTTGATTTTGGAATAAATGTTAAATGGCAAAATGTGGTCTCTGCCACGACTCTTGGAAGCCCCCAGTTTAAAACAAGTTGGCTGCTCAGGAGCAAAGGAGCTGAATATGGCTGTCTGTCTGCAACCTTTGTCAGGCAATTGTTCAGTCAAAGAAAAATATGACTCAAGAATCCTGTGTCTCCATGAACTTAGTTGCTGGAAATCAACACCACCTAATTCCAACAGAGGTGGAACTTTAGAGCAATTTATCAATCTGAATTAGATCACCTCTTACAGCAAGGTTCACATCTCGAGTTGCTACAAACCCAAGCTCCTCTACCAGCTGCTTAGTGTTCAGCTGTCCTTAGGAGTCCAAGCTGTAACCAAACTGACTTAGGAAAAGTATTTATAATATATTCATTCTGAAATGACCTATATTTTGTACAATTATAAACTAGATATTATTTTTAATATTTATCATCTCTATTTTCAGTATTTTTCTTTCTTATGTAAAATGTTGACTAAAAATCAAAGTCACAGAAAGAACCATGGAGCAGAGAATTAGGAAAAGATATTTAGAATGACATTGAGTAGTTTCATGGGTATAAAATATTTTTATACATTGCTGCTTTATTGCTTTACAAATGTCTTATATAAAATTCAGAGTACTTCTTAATGAATCAAGCTTTTGTGTATAATTCACGTACTAGAACAGTAAACATAAATTTCTAATCTATACCTGGCTGTTTTGTGCAGTTTTTTTTGAGAAACAGCAATATCTCATTTTCCTCTTGCTTTTGAGAGCAGAAGATCCCAGTGCCCTCAACTACTCCAATACATCAGTAAGAGCTGACTAGCAAAGATTTGCCTTTTTACAAGAACAAAGAAAGGCTTTGTTCTATAATTTCTGATTATGAAATGGAAGAGGCAATCTCACTGCCTAATTTTGGAAGCCAAACTGGCACTGCAGAAAAGTTAGAACTGGAGCCAAATGAAATGATCCTCTGATGCACTGTCTGCAGGACAAGCACCAACTCTACCTGCTTCTAATTTGAGCAACACAGAGCATAACTAGTTAAGAGGCCAAGGTCACCAAACAGCTGGGTTTATTCAGTAGTTTACTTTCACTCTTTAGGAAAACAGCCTGTTCATTTTTCAGTCCAAAGCCAGCACCTCCACTTTGTGCTGGAAACATGTCAAAGTGACCCTGCTCTGCTTTCTAGTAAGTGCACGGGATCATTGGATAAGGATGTTTTATTTTCTCCAGTTATTTAAGGTCAGGTTTTCATCTTGGATAAACTTTTATAGCTGGAGTAATGACAGAATGAGACACAAGTACTGCCTAGGTCTTGCAAGGCACTGCTGAATGTCTAATCCAGCTGCTGCTCCCCCCTGAAGAGGATGAGAAGAGGGGTTTCACAGTCACAGCCTCAGCTCCACCACCAGCACACTTGCCAGGAATTCATGGCAAGTGAAAAGCTTAAAGAGATCACCTCCATCCCCCCCAAGTAAGAGGAAAATCCCAGAATAGGATAAGGTTCTATGAGCCACATCCATTTCCCTGTTCAGAGTGTGATTAGCCCATAATTCCTGCCCAGGGACTGCAGCAAAGGTAAAATAAAACCATGAGCATAAAACCTTTTATGACTAAGGAAACATAAAAAATATGTAATCAGTTGAAAGTACTGTACTCAGGTTTGATTTTGCGATGAATCAAGCACCTTCAGTTTCTAACAAGAGCCAGATGGAGTCACAGCTCCCTCCCATTTCCCAGAATCAGGCCCGTTGTTGGCAGTTGTTCATATACAGCTGCTATATAGCACAGTTCTGTTCCTTACACTATGGAGACCTCTCCTTGAAGTCAATTTGCATTATGCCTGGGCAAATATTGCAGTATCAGGCTGCTCATTAAAGCCCTGGGACCACTGCTGCCCCTGTTTGAATTTTGCATTATATCAGTCAAGGATACACAATTATCCGTGGAGTACTTCTGAAGTGGCCAAGGTCACATGAGGATTTTATCGTATTACTGCAGTGCACCATCTTCCTTGCCAGCCCATTGCTGTTCTGCTACAGACTACATTACCATGCATCAGCAAATACATGAGCACACTGCTATATTTAGTGTTTCATACATACCACTAAAATAGAGGATGTGTCAGCTTTTAATCCGACTTCAAATTTTTGTCAGCAAAGTGAGGGCTCGTTTTCCCTACCAGTGATGAAGTGTGCTCTGTGTTAGTCATCTTGAGCTATGTGGTGATAACTTTAAAATACATTAGGCAGCTAGAATGCTCAATCTGAGTGGAATGTTTTTTACTAAGACACATACTGGGGGATAGTAAGGACACACAGCATCAGTCAGCCAGGTTTTAGTAGTGATTGCCACAGGCTACCTACAAACCCAGCAGCAATCTGATGGCAAGAGGAGCAGCTAAGCATGGTGATCTCTGGGGTACCACAGCAGACAATTAGGAGCTCATACACTGCAAGGGCAGAAGAGATAGGTGGGTTTGGTGTTATGTACCTGGCAATATGAGAAGAAAAGCATTGATGATGAATGATGATGATAACTTGAACAGAGTGGTGTATTGCATGGAGATGGGACTGGGGCAGTCCTATTGATGGCATCATCTATTAATGAGAGCAGGAACATGGTTCAGTGGCTGAAACCTCAGGTACCACCAGGATAGCCACATTCATTCCCAAAGAAAGCAGAGTTCAGTGGATAAATCTGGTGTTGTCACAGGTCTTGGTAAAGCCACTGAACAGGGTATTTTTTACATATTTGTAACACTTGCTTATTAATACCATCATATACAACCTGTACAAATGTGAATTGCCTTCCTGTCTACCAGTTCTACAGAAAGCCAAGAGAGAACTTGCTCACCTCAGGCCAAGGGTGAGCCTGTATTTTTGAAAACAACTTTTCCACTCCAAACTTGTCCTCTCTTGCACCTATCCCTTGCACTTTGCTAACTACATCTTAAAGGGTGTGGGCAACACCACATTTGCAGCCTAGATCTAAGTCTAAATAACATTGTATTTATTTAACAGTGTGAAATCATATAAATATATGAATTTCCAAGACTTTGTGGAACTCCATTTCAGTCCAACCCAGAGCTGTCCATCCCAGCCCCATGATGCTGTGGCAGGGCTGTTCTCTGCCGCAGCCCTGCCCAGCCATGTAACCGAACTTGCAGACTGATATCCCATCCCATCCCATCCTTGGCCCATCTCTGTCCCCAGGCCTCATCCTGGAGCTGTCTGACCTCTGTTCCTGTGTCTGCCCCATTCCCCAGGCAGCCACCAGCTCATGCTGCATCCTGACATGATTAAAGAAAACAGAAAGCAGAATAAATTAATGCCTCAAGAATCACATCTCACCATTATTTATTTTTTTTTCGAATGGTTAGATCATCATTTATTCCAGTGCATGCACTGTTATAAGTACCAATGTCATTACATCTGGAAGTAATGACGCCAGGCCTGGCAAGCATGCAGTGACACTGCCAGCAATGCTCGTACTTCAGATGAGGTTCCCTCGTGGGGCTGGATGGTCTGTGC
This sequence comes from Melospiza georgiana, assembly GCF_028018845.1. Lineage (NCBI taxonomy): Eukaryota > Metazoa > Chordata > Aves > Passeriformes > Passerellidae > Melospiza > Melospiza georgiana. Next base: position 59,095,155 of record NC_080431.1, on the reverse strand, counting down.
AGCTGTAGATTTTCTTAGACACATTTTGGGTATCCTGCTTAACATAATGCGAGGCACCCACTAGAAATCCAGGTAATAGAAGCCACAAAATATTGCATTAATTTGGGGATGGGGAGGAAAAGCAACATAAAACTCAACTAGAGAGAGAACAGCATTCCAAAAGGGAGTTTTTTCCCTCTCACATGCAAATATGGTTTACATGGAGAATGACTGGAAGCTGATGACAGCCCAGCCTTGGGGAAAGGGCTGCAGAAGTTTCCACCCTGGCTGCAGGAGCTCTGAGCTGCCCTGTGCATCCCCAACTCCTGACGGGATGGGATGGGATGGGATGGGATGGGATGGGATGGGATGGGATGGGATGGGATGGGATGGGATGGGATTGTCCAGGATGGGATTATAGGTGCTCTTTGATGGGGAGGGCAGGGTGACCCACTGGCACTCTGGGAAAAGACCCTCTTGGCCCCTGAGAGCTCTAGAGCTCTGGCCAAGAAAGGGGTCAGAAGAATAAATGACAAAAGAGAATGAGAAAGAATAAGATGTAAGGGGAGAATGATGCAGAAAACAAGCCTGAGTAGAACAGTGAGTGCTGTGTTCTGTGTGTGGCTGATACAGGCAGGACAGGTTTTCTCCTCATGCAAGAAATTCCAAACCAGAAAATTTATTATCCAGAAAATATCAGAAATGTTTAGCAACTGCAAATCTGGAAGAAACCCTTGTCCCTTAGCTCAAGACATAATATAATTTAAATCAGGTTTTCTCTTTTTACCTCTTTTTTTTTTTTAATATTTCAGTGTAACAGATTTCAATGCCAAAATTTTAAAGTTCAGTAAAAATTAACACTTCTTGCTTTGAAGACTGTTAAATCATTGCAAGCTGAGAAGTGTGTGCCTGTTTTACAGAAACAATTTGAAATAGATTAATGGATACTAACCTTTTCCTGTAAAATGTTCTATTTGAAGAAATGAACACTTTCTGCCAAAAGCATTTTAATGATAAATTTATTACCAGCTCTACCATATGCTAGATTTCTATGATTAAAGTTTCACCTCAGTGACCAAACTGTGTCAGAAAATGACCTGTCATTCTTCTTTCATGTCTGCAGTCATCAGATTTTCAGCCATCATCCTACAGTTCTATCATTAGGATGGGCACTAAATTTTATCTCTTTGGGTGACAAAATTAATATTGTCATAAAAGTAAAACAATTAAAAATCAGTCATACAATAAAATGGGAACACTGCTAAAATAATTAGTTTTATTTAAAATGCATGTGCCATTGACAGGTTTTTCTTTTTTTATATAAAGTGAGCCTTCAGTGGCACAGAGAGGTTTTGATCCAACAATGAATACAATTAAAACAATTGCTCAGTCAATCTCAGAACTTCTGAAATTTGTTTAGCTTTGGAAAAACCCAGGCATGTGTTTCATTGGCAAATACCATCATGGAATAAATCCACATCCAAATCATAAGGCAGGAAGAGTTAATGTGTATAGAGCTCCAATGAAAATACGTACATTTACACTACGCTCAGAAGCCTTTATGTTTTGTTGACCTGAATTAAAGTACACGAGGGTGGAATTGCCTACAGAGAGCTGAGTTTTATAGGCCAGGATTTCTGCCATTTTGCTAAGCCACTATGTTTGCCAGCAGAGCCACTGAATCAGTGAAATTGACTCCAAAAAGCCGCGTTCATCTGATTTTAAATGATTCAAGGTTGGCCCCTGGAATGAACTGTGGATGCAGTTTAGATCAGAGACAGATGCAAGAAGAAATTACTGAGTGAGCACACTAGCTTAAACTAGTCCTTCAGGCAAAAAAAAAAAAAAGATGCTAAGTCATCTAGGGACAGAGGAGTAATTACAGCAGTGTTGTCCAATTCTTTCCTTTTAATTGGCACGCTCTGCATACATCCTGACTAACAAAACAGAAAATGCAGTCAGAAATGGGTGATTCCAGAGGTCAAATGGTTTATGACTGAAATATTCCTAGCTGGCAAAGGCTTTTGTGGGAAGGTGGATTCATCCAGACTTTGAGAACATTACTTTTTGCAAAACTTTGAGGCGGTTATTAAACCCCAGTAACCCACATTCTGGGACGCAGTTCCTTTTCTCTGTATTTCTTAATTGTGCTTCATTACAATTTAATAAGGACTTTTACTCTCAATTAAGCAAATCATCCAAGCAGTTTCTTACGCCTGTTGCAATTAATTGGTTTTGTCAAATGAGGGTTTAATTGTGCGCTAAGTATCTTGCTGAACCAGGATCTGTGTGTGTGTACATATCTGTCCATCCAAACCTTTCCTTAGCTCCTGGCATGATAATGTATATGCAGCTCAGGGTATCTGAGCATTTAGCTCTGTTTACTGCTCTGGTCTTGGTGCCTTGCTGGCCCCAAATAATTCCTCATAATGGTCAAACTCACTAATGCTGTTAATATTGAAAAATGCTTCAACCAGATAGTGGGCTCCTGCTAAGGGAGAAATCAGGCATTGTCTGCCAATTGGGACATGTGGGTCCCAGGGGGCAGTTGGATTTTTTGAAAAATATGCCTCTGTAATGAGCCTCTTCATCAGATTCAGCTGCTGAGTGACTGCTGAGACAGAAAAAGCTCTGAGGTGTTCCTCATCTCGGCTCACCTCTCTCTCTCCCACACACACACAGACACATGCACACACCAGTGCCATGGCAAGACCTTCAGGCCCACTCTGACACCATTAACAAATGCTTGGGTTTATCCCTACTATTTCAGAACTTACCTTGCAAGGTGTAAGTCAAAAGGTGATGAATTATCAGCTTTCCTAAAAGAACCACCTTAATCCCACACCAATAGGTCATGAACAGCAGCATGGAAGCGATTGTCACGAATGCACTCAACACCCATTTCATAGCAGAGACTCCCTGGGTCCTCCATCATTGCACACATGGTTACACAAGCCACCAAGAAACTTTCAAGATGTAATGCAGCCTTACCTGCTTTTTCCTTGCACAGCTTCTGAAACAGCATCTGTAAGAAAGTGATTTTTCTTTAATAATGGTAATTTTTTTTCATTCAAATAAGTTCCACATTTCAAGATGACAATCAATGTAATTATTAATGCTCACTACCTTACACAAAGCATAAAATCCAGAGCTTATCAATAAAAATTATGCACAATAGATGTTTTGCTTGCTAATGACAACCTGGCACCCATTTTCAGGACAGGTGAACCTGTCCTGCAGTGAGTCTAGGAGCACGCTCTACAAGCAGATAAGGTGCAACACACTGGAACATGCCTGAAAGGATCTTGCAGTGCAGGTGGGGCTCAGCGAGCAGACAGGCTGCTGAAAAGTTGTGTAGGCAGCTCTACTGATGGGCAAGAAACAGGACACTGTGACTTGGGAAGGTAGATGTCTGTTTCCTGCTCATCTGTGACCAAGAGAGGGTTGCTCTGCCTGAGGCTCATGGGCAAACTGACCTGCCATGTTGTTTTCTTCATATTTTTCACTTTGCTGCTTTGGGTTTGCCACGCTAAATGAAAGAGGTGCCATTAACACCACACTTGGATGCACCTCTTGGTCCATTACTCTTCTCTTTAATAGCTTTCAGTGCCCAAATGAGGAGGTTGTTGACAGTGACTAAATGCATTTCCTTTCATAGATCACCAACTCTCAGCAATGCAGGCTGTAAATGAAACTAGCATAATGGGTGAAACTGCACCTAATTTTTTTTTAAAATTAAACAGAAGGGTGAACTGATTCCTCCAGGTACCAGTGTGAAGTGCCCAATATGCAGGCAGCTGAAAAGACAGACATTCCTATGCCTTGCAGTGACACACCCTGTTCCTGTTATCTGCTTGTCCCCACATGGACAACCATCTGCACCTTTCCATCAGATGCACCAAGTGCTCCATTATCTCTTCAGTCAATATTGCTTCTGCAGCCTTGATAAGAATCTGTCTATAAAAACATTCTTTTTATTTATCTTTTATCTAATGAAGAATTTTACCGAGATATTGGAAAATTCCTCCTCTGAGCATGGAACCAAATTGATTAGGCATCTCTCTTAATAATAGGGAAAGCACAGCTAGAGTACATTTTGTTTTTGCCTTCTGCAAGGCAATTTCATTCTAAAAGAGCCTCCTGCTCCATTGCAAGGTCTGCCTGAGCAGCAGCTGAAGTTGACCTATCTTTAGCCAGCAGGGATCAAATGGAGTGGTCACTTCTGATGGGAAGATAACGAGTGGCTGAGTCCAAATCATGTTTCATTAGTGGCAAAGTATCTCATTTCCACAGAGAAGTAGGAAATTCAGGCATGGGCTGTGTCAATTGGCAAAGGACAGGCAGGTCCCACATGAGTGTGCCAGGTTTTTGGGATGCCTTTCTGAGTGAGGCATATCATATTGTCTCTCCAGTCTTCAGTGAGCTGCAGTGTTGTTTATCACCCTGCCTGGGGACAGGCACCTGATTTTTAGAATAATTCTGGCATAAGCCTGGTTGGTGCCTAAATTGCTATACTGAATCTTTAGATAAGCACTCCTTGAAGAATACATAAATGATATGTGAATTGAAAATTAATATGTCAGTCCTTCATGGATAACCGGTTTGTGTGTTCTAGTGCTGCCAGAAGGACACCAGCTATTAAAATCATACCCAGGCTATGTTAACTTCCAAGATCTTTTTAGGATGCCATACAAAAAAGGATGCAAATTATTGCTGGAACAATCTCAAGTGGCAACAGAAAGCTGCCAGCTAAAAGTGATTTATGGAAATGATAAGGCACTATATAACTGATTGTGTAACAAAATACATTTATTGGAGGACTAGCAACCCATCTGAACAGCATGGCACCAGCTAATCAAATATATAGAAACCACAGACCAAGAGAGTACAACTCTAGCCAAAAGACTGCTGCAGCACCTGCTGCTATGAATAATAAAGAAATCATTTGCGTACAACTCCAGCTGTAACAATTTTGCAAGTGGAAGTGTCAAACAGCAGCCAAAGATAAACACGCTCTACTGATATAGCCATGTCTTATTTGCTGAAGCATGTAAACCAGCTCACAGAAAGCAGAAGTGTTTAGATGCTGGGTCCATTCCTCCTCCTCAGCAGTCCCATGTTTCAGCAGGGCCCTCCCACGTTCACCTCTGTGAGCAAAGGTCTCCAAAAGCTTGCCTGGACAGTGTCACCCTGTGCTCTGTGATCACAGCAGGATGAGCCAGTGACATGAATGAGGCAACTGTACCTTCAGTGTAGGTTCAGCTACCTAAAGAAAGGCTGTGGATCTATTGGTGGGAGGGAAGTGGACATGTTGCATTTATAAAGAACCTGACATGGCCTCAAGTTTCACCAGGGGAAATTTGGATTGGATTTTAAGAAAAACTTCTTCACAGAAATCAGTGCCAAACACTGAGACAGGCTGTTTGTTCAGGGAAGGGTGGAGTCACCATCCCTGGAGGTATTTAAAAGATGTGTAGATGCAGATGTGGCACTGAGAAACATGGTTAAATGGTGGACTTGACAGTGTTAGGTTAATGGCTGGACTTGGTGATCTCTGAGGTCTTCTACAACCTACAAGATTCAATGTTTCTGTGATTTTCTTGAAAGGCATTCTGTGTGGAAACAAATTACTCAAATGAACTCCTTGGGTGAAGTGGAAGTAAAGATAGAAGCAAAGCACCAGCATTATAAAGTCAACAAGGAAAATAAACATGCACATTGGAAAACTGTTTCTCTGATATATACATAATCTTTCATGGCTATAAGTGATCAGGGCATGGAACTCATCAAACTAGATTAAATGACTTAATATCATCCCAGAAACATTATTGTCACATAAAAGCTTTTTTTTTCTGACACAGATTATGAAATGGTTGACTTGAACAACTTCAAAACCATTTTAATTTGCAACAGCACAGGGATTCTGTAATGCCAGCCAATCCTGTAATATCATACACCATTTCAAAGAAGAAAAAGACCATTCTGCATCCACGTCTTTTGCTTCCCTCTTCCCCATCAACCTCTATTAGTTATTAGCTCCTTTATTCTCCCATTTCAAACATGCCCATATCTTCCACTGATATTTCTGAGTACCTGTCAAACTGTCATCATTCACTCTCAGGAAATCACACCCTCCAAAAAACAATAAAAAAGGTAATTAGTGTATCTGTTCAGCATGCAAATATCTCTGCTAGACATTTAATAAAAAAGCCAGAGAATTTATTCAACATAGATATGGTATCAGAAATATCACTGCTATCAAATAAACCCTGGCATTTGGACAGGACTACTTTACATCTGCTGTTAATAAAAAAGGCTTTGAGTTCTGTAAGCTTGTGTTTTGTGGAGAGCAAGCGGCAGCAGCACTCTGAAACACGACACTCCTTGCAGAGGAAAAAGGATAAATCTGTATGACTTCCTACTGGTTCACTGATACTGAAGGAAAGCACTCTAAACTGAAAAAGGTCCCCAAATAAGGATTAAAAAAATCATGCTGGTTCTTCATTCTGGCAATTTAATGACCTGCCAGGCCTTAATTAGAGTGACATATAGGCAGTTTTAAAGGAGGAAAACAGCAATCCACATGCAAAGCTCAATCATCTGTGTAGAAGGTTTATTAGATCCTTTTAGAAAGATGTTTACAGAAGGAAAGAAAATCCTATTCATTACTTCAAAATAAAATTCTATAGCCCAAAACGGGAAGTAATATTATGACACAGCAATGTTAGCCTTAACTTGAAGTTACCTGGCCCCTGCAATGAGAGCTTCAGTCTGGATGACACTTGCAATTTCCCTAGAGCATGTTAGTCAGCTGAGAATAATGGCAATACTGAAGCTATTCCACAGAAAATACTGTTGAGACTGCTGTGTCAGAAATTTGATTTCTCTCAGAGACTTGGCACCCATCTTTGGTACAGGGTTGAAATTGCTACTGGATTTTAGTGCTTAAGATGTATCTTCAAAGGCTGCCAACAGAGCTCATAATTTTAATTTAAAATACAACCACTGCAGAGGTGTTTATTAGAGACCATATTTGACATACAGCCCGAGTTCCATTAGAGAATTTCCCTTTGTGGCATGGAAGACAGGTCTTGGTTTGATGTGATTATGCCTCACACCTGTTGCATCACAACACAATGTGCTGTGATGCAACATTCAGCAGGTTAGAAAGCAGGGGGAAGGTGAAATTTTCAATTTCTTCCATTGAACCTGAGCTACTGTGCTGCAAACTATTCATGATGGAGTCAAAGAAAGAAGTTTAAAAAGCTCCCCATTCTGCAGTCATGCAAGTCTTCTTGCTTACTCACAACAAGAGTGACCAGCAGGTCAAGGGAGGTGATTCTGCCCCTCCACTCTCATGAGACCCCACTGGGTGTGCTGCATCCAGCTCTGGGGACCCCAGCACAGAAAAAACGTGGTCCTATTGGAATGGATCCAGAGGAGAGCCACAAAGATCAGAATGATCACAATGATCAGAAGGCTGAAACAATTCTCCTATGAAGACAAAGAGTTGGAGAAGAGAAGGCTCTGGGGAGACCTCACTGCAGCCTTTCAGCACCTACAGGGGGATTTCAAGCATCTGTAAGAATTCAGAGGACACAGACATGTCTTCTGAAAACCCTAAACTTAATACTCTGAGCTGTATTCTAAAAAGTTAAAACTGTAAATATTGCCTAAAGATATAAAAACATATTTAATAATTTTGCACAGCTGTTAAAGAACACAATGAAAATTTGAAAATTATTTTCCGTTGTTTAGTATTTTAGTTGGCAAAATTACCCTCACTCACAGTTTTTAACATGCATTTTACTTTAGTCCAAATATTTATTTAAATAAATATTTAAATAAATTTTTAAATCTTTGCACCAAGATCAGTGCTAGCTCAAAAAACTGTCATAGAAAGAAAGAGTCATTAAATTGCTTTTATCTCTTTTCTACGAATATGTATCTATTTTGCCTATGTACTATTGACAGAAGTTTCGAAAATAATGTGACATTTCTTATGGCTGCTGTTTTGAAAGCTTTGATCAAATAGAAAACTACCTGGAAACTATTTTAAAGTGAAAGCTTTTGAACAGCATTTAAAAATGTTTACAATATGTGGAGCAGGGCAATAATAAAGTATATAAAAATGCAAACCATTCCAACAATGTTCCAAGTGAGATTAGAAGAAAATGAGCTACAAGACTAACAGTAAAGCAAAATGCATTTCAGTAAATGTAATTTATCATACTTATCTAAAAGAATTTACTATATTAACAGACCAGGGAGATTCACCTCTAGCAGATGCTAATATGATTTCCAAATGTCAAGCAGTTACAGCCTGGGGGTTTAAAACCAAATTTTAATTGAGGAGGATTCAGTTCCAACACGTGAGGAGCAGCCATTTGAGACGAGTGCTAGGGTGTGCCTCCATGGTATTTTTTACTGTATTAAACCATTGCAATTGCTCATTTTGCCAGATTGGATGATACTATCCATCCCTGTGGCTCAGCTGGCCATGCCTATTTGTCTTGCACTAGCACTAGCACTCATCTCGACAAATGGGAATCAAAAGAAGCAGAACATTATCACCAAAAATAATTTTATCACCAAAAAGTTTCTGCTGTTTAAGTTGTTGCTTTCATCACAAGAGCTCCATTATAGCTCCATTTCCTCTGTCTCACATGTTGCTCTAATGCAAGCATTTTGTTTAATACTTGGTAATCTTGGGTTTTTTCCTGTCATTCACTCTATATTACCTCTGCTTCTCCTATGATTTCCCCTATGGAATAAAATGACTGTGTTTGCTATTCCATAGTCTTGAAGACTGAACTATCTGATCTCCTAAATTTTGCCCCAGTACAACTAGTGAAAGTCTGAACGTGAAAATTTCCCTATTATTTAATGGCTAGCAAAAAGCCTCTGTGTTGACAAGAGCCTCTTTGTTGCTCACTATGCTGCACCACATACACAGGTATGCTCAGACACCACCATTTACATTAGAGTAAAAAAAAAATGTTGCAGCAGTTTGCAATTGATCTACAAATCCCACAGAAGGATAGAGCAATAATATGGGAATCAGTAGAAGTGGTAATTTGGGGCTTGAAACTATTGAGGACTTTTCCCACCTCGTTTTCCATTTAAAAATTAAATTGACATGACTTTTCAACAGAGAATGTGAATTATCAAATAAAAAAGCAAATTGTTAAAGGGTTTCATTTTGATAGTTTTGAAGGAAAAAATACTTTTTGGGTTGAAAATGTGTTTACTTTAATATTTAACTCATTATATTACATTACATAAGAAATTTGCAAAGCCTGGTGTTGAATCATATAAGAAAATTTTACAAATTGGCAAAGCATTTCACCAAACAGAAAGACTATTTCTATGAATATTTGTACTTGAAACCATTAAAAATGGGCACCAAAGTATCATAAGTTCAGGCATCTTCTTCACCTTCAAGGATTTTATTGTACCTTTTACTATTGATTTTAGAGGTCACTGTAATTAATGTAGAAAATAGCTCTGAACAGGCAAAATTATTTTTTTTAGTATTATTTTGAAGAAGTAGCTATTTAAAACTCCAGAATGTTACTTTGCTATAATATATCCATGGTAATTTTCTTAAATTTTCAGGGATTCTATACTGTGCTCATGAAAGTTCATGTTCTAACCAAAGCCAGCTGTGAGAACAGCTTCTCTGTTGTCATTATTTTGCCCTTTGTGGCCAGTTGGATATACCTGAGAGACAGAACACAGATGTTTCACTGCAGAAACAGATGCCCCTGGGCCCTTCAAGGTGACCAGGGCAGCCAAGCAGGTCTGGTTCCACCTGGTGTAAAGTGGTGATACACCCCCATTCTCTTTCACTTACACAAGCTCTCAATAGCACTTCCCACTTTTGTGCTTTTAGATATGTTTTAATAGTGCCAAATATTTTAAAATCTAATTACAATCTAACCTGATTGTTGGGTACTATGTTCTTGCAAAGCAGGTACAGGCAGCCTCAAGAATTTAGCCAAGGAAACAGCTTGTGGAATATGTAGGCTCTTTTGGTTTGCATGGTGTCCTAATTATTCAGTTCATCAGTCCCAATTCCCAACACCCACCCTTAAGGATCACTTCCTTACAAGATACAGTTCTGCCATGTCTCAGCAAATTTCATCCTGATAAAATCAAAAAATGTCCTCTTCATTGTGCTTTTACCTCTACCAAGTCCCAGAAGCACTTCGTCATCCTGAACTCTCGACTCTGCAGCAGGACTAACATCAACATGCTCAGAACTGTGCAAATAACAATTAGTGCTCAGCTCTCTGCTAAGATAACCAGCCATGCTTCTGTATAAACAAAGACATGAATAAAAACTGGAGATAATGCAGTTGTCACAACATATGCGTGGGGGTCAGGTGGAAATGTGATGGGGCAGAGGTGGGAGGAAGAAAGACAAATTAGAAGAGCAATGACTGCCAAATGGAGATGAACAAAAGTGAGAGGCCAGAGTAGCCCTGCTTTTTACAATTCTGGAACAATACAGTGAGTCACACATTGCTATCATTTTTACCCTCTTGAGTAGGAAGAAGTGCTATATCTATTTTAAAGATAGAATGAAGTGGGAAAGGTACAAGAGGTCACTCAGCAACAAAGACAGGCACGAAAGCTGGGGACTGCTGTGCTGCTCTGGGAAATGAGTGACTGCTAAAGCAAACAGCAGTTAGCAGTAATCCATGGCAGAACACGAAAACCAAGCCCTGTGAGCTCTGGCTACAGCTGGGGTGTTATTTTAACTTGGCCCAGAGCAGTACTTAGCTGGGAATGAACTTCAGATTGCCATTAGCAGCAGTTTGTTTGTTTTCACTACAGAGTGTCCACAGAAATGGTTCATGATGGCTAGGCTCTGAGTGGATATTGGGTATTCTCCTTCACAGTCAATAAAACTCATAATTGTAATTTAGTCTTAAACAGAAATGCACTTTTCCCAGTGTACTGATGTATTAGCCATCAGTTAAAATCTTGGTCAACCTTTTAGGCTTCTTGAGGAAAACCAATACATGTTTGTTTTGTGGTCATTTCGTGGTAAAGCAGGGATAAGTGAAGAAAAAAATTGTTTTATTCCAAAGAGTTACTGAAAATGCAGAAGTTGTGCACAGCAGAAGAGCTGTGGACAGCTTCATGAGAGCACCTGTGGAAAATGTTAGGTATCATCTCTGCCCCTTCTGGCATCCCAGCAAGGGCTGATGCCCTTAGGAGAAGCAGACATTCTGATTGCTTTTTATCTTTTAATTTATAGATTTTAGTCTTTATAGAACATTTCATTACTGGAAACCTGCTGTAAATCCTTTTCAATCTGTGATAATTTTTTTTTTGCCTGCCTCTGTGGTTTTGTCTCTGTTTATCATAGCTGTTATGCCAGATTTAAAGAAAAATCTTTTCCCAGGCAAATGACATGGTTCTCTTTGGGAGGTTTCATAGTTCTCCCTTTCTAAGAAAGAAAAGAATGGCTTTTACCATTCTTTTGCTTTCCTGCTTCAGTGTGCCAGCAGCAGGTAAAAGGATGCCACCTACCTCACCACCTTCACAGCAAACGCACACAAGTGTCAGAAATGACAACTCCACTGCAAATTCTGGTGTAGCCCATAGGTAAACTAATGCTTGTGATGTGTATTGACTTCTGTTGTTTATTTTCAAAATGAACACTTCAACCCATAAAAATAAAGGACAATGCATTTGTGTTACGGTCGCAAAGTTAATAATTTCATAGAAAAGCATACATTTCCCTTTGCAGTGGGGTTCTCTGCCAGCAAATGCCCAGGTGCAATTCAGATAACTGCCATGTAAACACCTAAACAATTTCAAAGCCCTGTGTTTCCAGCTGCTTGCCTTACTTTTTGCCTTACCTGCCAAGATTATGCACATGATGAGAAAAGTTAGGTGAAATTATGCTGCATCAGGAGTAGAGAACTCCTTATGCACATGTGAACTAAGAACAAGAGGGCTGCAGTGCACCAAAAGACAAACAGACATGTATGGTTTGAAATTATTTAGACAAAGCATGCTCAATGTTAATACTATGCTTAAATCCATTTTTTAAATACACTAACTGTGGTGGTGGGCTGCATTTGACTCAACACACTCTGCAGAAACTGGATCTAGAAGTCTTCTCTACAACATACACATCATGCACCCTAACCACCCCCTCTTCCCCTCCCCAGGTAAGCATATGCACACATATATAGACAGACACAATTTAGATATCTGTATATGTGTGTGTGCCTCTGATTCACTCACCCTTCCAATCTTTTCCCTGCAAAAATTCCTGAGATTGTGAGAGAGCATGAATTTGTGTGCTCACATACTGAAGGGGCTGCTGGCTTAATCTGTGACCTCCAGCAAGTCAGTGCAGCATTGACTGAACAAAGAAACAAATGTTCTTCAGCTAGTCATGAACATCTCCACTGCTACAGTGACCCTTGGATTACTGCTTATCCTTAAGCAGTTTGGTCTCTCACTTCTGCAGCTGTATCACTCCTAATACACAAGTCTAACTGCAAGTCAGAGATGTTAGGGTTTCCACAGCCACAACCATATTTTATAATTTAAAATTTACTGTCTTACAGACATCACAAAATGTCTGTACAGAAGCACTGACCTTGACTTATCTCTGTCATATCATGTTTAAAACAATTGGCAAAAGTCACGATGAGGTACTTAATCACCTGCATGCATCCTTCTCTGACAGCAGGAGAGAGCAGAAATTTGTTAGGGACTAGCTCAAATTTCACTCCCCACCTTTCCCCCCATCCTCCCCCCTTCCCCCCCATTCCTGCATAGCCTAAAGCAGATTCAAACCCATTTCAATATATGTAGTACTGGCTAAGCTATTTTGCTATTAAAAAAACAAACCGACAACAAAAATAAAAAGAAACACTTTACTTCTTGAAATGGAGTAAAATAACTGCAACACCACAGAGGGGTTATAAAATTGGCATGTACTACTTCTCAGCTGTCATGGACAGCCAAAACAAATATATTCACAGAATTATCTCTATACCTTGTGCTCCTATCAGAAGAACTTGTTTTATGCTTCTCTGCAATGCAGACAAACAGTAATTTCTGTTCCTTTTTTTTTCCTTTCTTTTTTTTTTTGGTAGCTAAGCACCATGACCTTCCTAGAAATATTCAAGGATCCTTTAGTGGAAAACTCCACAATCTCTTCACAGTGTAACTGTTCTCCATAGCTCAGTAGAATTCCTAAATGGAATAAACTAAACTTGAAATTATAGAATCATAAAATGTGGTATTAGGCAAGTTTTAGACAATTGAAATAAAAAGACAACTTTCATAGCATCGCTTAACATTTATGACATGTTTGTTGAACAATTTTTATACCACTCACATGCACATCATGGACTACAACTAAATACTGATGGAATGAATGGAGATTTTTCTGTCACCTTGCATACCTTTACCTTTTTGTCCTTAATCACTGTGAGACAAATATCATCATTCTTTGTTTTCTGTTTGTGTAATTCACATTAATGACTACTGCTTAAAATTTGTTTTTACAGTTAGATTTAAGGCACTATTCATCTTTCAAAAAGCACTGATTTTACAAAAAACATCATTGCTTCAGTGATCTTAAATCAAAGTAGGTCTGATTTATATCAGACCTACAAGATTTATATCAGACCTACAAGTCAGGTCCAACAAGAATAAACTTTTAAAGTGAAAATTATTGTGTCAACAAATGAGAAATTTGAAAAACCCCACAGTAAAGGGTGCACTTACTGATTCACATCTATCTTCTGTCCAATTTTATTGGACAGCAACTAAAAATAATGCCAACTCATGATGCAACCTCTGAGATCAGAAAGCAGTTATTGCAGTTCATTTTAAAAAGTTATCTCCTAATTGCTATATTCTAATGTTCCAAGAGAAAAAATTAGAATGGGAACATTTGAAAAGGGCTTCTCAGTGGTCCTTTTACCTACTAATTAATGCAAGAAAGGATTTTCAGCTTCCTATGCTCTCTGGCTGGGCTTCTGGACGTTTGTCAGAATGCACATCTGCAACAACCTTGGTGAGAGCAGCTGCTGGAAAACTGGATGCTGAGATGTCTCTCTACCTATACAGCTTGAATTCTGTTTCAGCATGGAAATGTATATTTGATTAGTAATTGGTTTATTAATTATTGAAGGAAGTGAAGGTGGCTCTCCCAAAGTCTCATGGCTGTGAGATGAACCAGTTCCCCATTCCTTGGGGCCTCCATGCCGCCTGTGCAAAGAACAATAGCTCAGTTACTGAGAGGCTCAGTTTGCTCTGTTATGGGACAGATTTCCTACACAATCCTTCCTCCAGAAGCTGGAGCAATGATTTTGTACTTCACAGGATAATGACATGAGAATAAAGGAGAGATGCCACATTACAGTCATTCTGCTGTCTGTGCTACAATTCATAGTGTCATGCATCTGAGGGCCTATTCCTACTGCACTAGGAGTAAGAGAGGACTTTTACATAATTCTAAGTAGATCTTTTGCCAGAGAAGCATGTAAATTCATGCAAATGAGTTTTCAAAATTTGCTGACCTCTTGACAGCTTATGGAAGACAGTTTTCCATAACCTGGCTTTCTCCCAGGATTAGCTGTACCTCAGGACTGGGGGCAAGGTCTTGATTTAATCTAGGACCTGCAACACTCACGAGAGCTTGAAGGAGACCATCAAATACACAGAACCTTATTATGAACTGCTAGAGTTAATTATAGAATATCTGGAATTTCAATCTGCTTGTTATGTAAATTCAAATGTTTCATCCCTTGCAGCAATATCTGGGGCTTCATGGCCACTTGCACCTTCACATTCAAGGCCCTCCAGTATTTTAGGCACTCTTTAAAATTCATTTATCACTAGAAATACCTACTAATATTTTACAGCTGATGAAAAAAAGAAAAAAATCAATTGGAACATAATGTTTATACCACAACAAACAGGACAGTATCAAAACAGTCTCAACAATGTACTTTATGACAGCATATTTTAGCTTACCAAATATAACAGCCAGTGTCAAGCCTCCTTATCATCTACATGATTAAAGAATGAGAATATGTAACTCTAGGCAGATGATTTAAGAAAGGAGAAGGGGTCTTACATATTAATCGACTGTGAGATTAAGGAACTATCATTATTTCACTGACTTCTTTCTACTTCAGATCTTTATACCCCTTTAGTCTGAATTCATAGCTACACAAACCCAAACAGGCAGCAAATGCTGGGTGGATGTAGCACCATGATGCACTCCCTGGAGTTCCTCCAGTTTTCATGCTAAACATTCTTAAGGCTCTTTAGAGATAAAAGTCTGATCTCTTGCTGCATTTTTTCTATGATGTACTGCAATGTTCACCTTCATTCTATGTCAAGTCTAATATAATTCATATCTAATCTTAGGCAAGCCTAAGCTCTCTCTTGACTAAAATGCATTCCAGCATGAACCTTTTTATTTTATTTATTCTCTCCAGAAATTTTAGAGTTTTTGATCTTGTGTTGAAAATTTTCAGTACACTACCTGTCAGCTTTTTGCTAGTCACAGTGTTTTGGAACACGTATTGAGAGCTTTATCCATATGAGATTAAAGTAAAAATTCAAGACAGCAACACAGAGAATGCAGCAATTTACCATTTATGCAGTGTTATGTTATTTTATTGCTTACATTACAAAGTGCCTCACATTCAGGATACAACCAGAAATAAGGTCAATTTTTATGGGAACACACAATAGATGAAAAACTAGGTCAAACCCCATGCATATGTATCGGATCAAAGGATCATCCTTGGATTGAAGACCTCACAGCCCAGCTTAGACTTTCATTCTAGATTCTACACCAAATGTGACATTTTGCGAGGGAAACACTCACTGCCCAGTTGTGTGCTTATCCTCAAAAGTGCAATCCAATCTTGGATCTTGAGAAGATGGAGAATAAAATGTCTAGTCAGGCATTTGGGCTCCAGAGAGGACAAGGAACTCAGAAATCCCCAGAGCTCAGCATTTCAAAACAGCCAGCTGTAGATTGCTTTGCCAAGACTGCAGCTGTACTTAGGCCTGCTGTACTGGGGTTGTTCAGCCTGGAGAGGAGAAGGCTCCAGGAAGACCTCATGGTGGCCTTGCAGAACTTAAAGTGGCCTATAAAAAAGACAGGGAGAGCCACTTTTCATACTGATGGGAGCAGGCAGTGGGTTTAAACTAAGAAAGATTTAGATTAGGTGTTAGGAGGAAATTCTTTACTCAGAGGCAGTGAGGCACTGGCACAGGTTGCCCAGAGAAGATGTGGATACCCCATTCCTTTAAATGTTCAATGTTGGATGGGGCTCTGAGCAACCTGATCTAGTGGGTGTCATCTCTGCCCCTGGCAGAGGGATTGGAAATACATGATCTTTAAGGTCCCTTCCAATGTAAACCATTCTATGATCAGGATGCTCAGGTGCCTACTAGAGATGTTTACAATTTATGAACTGGTGCCAGTGGATAATGGATACAAAAATAGACATGACCATCTTTCTGCCACTAGATCTGCCCCTAACAGTGTAATTAAAAACTGAAACATGCCATTTTGCATACACAAGGAAATATGTATTTACAGGTGATTTCAATACTGCTCTGATTTTTCAATATACTCAGCAGCCACTCTAGATCATGAAGCACAAGATTAGGAAAAAAAATTAAGAAAAAAAATTAAGAAATTCCTGGCAAGTTTTACATTCCCCTTTAAAAAGAAAATACATACACCCTCCCTTCCTCCCTTCCCTCCAGCAAATACCACTCATGTTTAAGATTAGATTATTTTTCTCCCGATTCCTCTTTAGCTGCCAGAGAGTGACTCATTGTCAGATTGATCTAATTACAATTACAGACCTTGTTCTTCTGGTGTTACAAGGGAAAACTAGGAAACATAAAGGAAAAGGTCAATACAGAAAGACTCTACAAGTCAGGATATGTTAAACAGTGCCACTAGTGATTTCTGTTGATTTTTCTATAGTTTTCTTTTACAATAATGCAACAGAAATCAGTTACACTTCTCAGACACCTACCTGAAAGGTTGGTTTTGTTTTTGTGCAGCACATTACAGATTTTAGTTCTTTTGGCATAAGAGTGAAACAAGAGTGTAATAGTTTAATAATGTAGTTTAATAATAGCATCATAGTTACTGTTAGTAGAATAACAAATACGAGCGATTAATGTAACATTCAGGGGATATTTTGAAAGATTTATACCTTTGGTAGGAGGGATAATTTAACACCAACTGCTCTGCTAAGTCATTAGCAAAGCAGGATTTCTTTAAAATTATATTTGCAATGTTTAGCTTTTTAATATTATTATTCTGAAGCTACTATAATGCAAGCTTTATGTTAACTTATAGAACAAGGCACATTGAGCATATCACATAGTGTCTAAACAATGGATATAGTTTAAAACTCTAATTTATACACTTTGAAGGCAACAGTATACTTAAAAAGTATATAAAAATTCTTTTCCTGAGACCTATCAGTTGTTTGCCTTCAAACTTTTCCAGGAGCCAAAGAGAAAGGTTGAGTCTGAGGATCTTGCTTTGTCAGAAAGTTTATTTAATATTAGTAACCAAGAGCATTAAATTTGTACATTACTGTAATAACTTTTGTGTTTTCATACACTTCTAATTTTCCCAGAGAATGTAATTAGAGAGTAGGTATTTAACGACACTATCCTTGTCACTGCCTTTATCTAATAGCTGACATTATGCAGCTAAATATGTCACCCCTGAGAGTCTTCTCAATTTGTTTTGAGATGCTGACATGGTGGTAAAAAAAGCACGGCTACCTTGACAGTTTTGCAGGAGAAACAGTTAGTAGATCTTACTGGTTTGGCACTTCAGAATAAATTAGCTTTGCTGGAGAAGTTTGAAATACTGAACAAACACAATACTGATGCAGTAACACATTGGACGACATTATTAATTGGAATTAGCAAAGCAGGTTGTTAAGGCTATTTACTACTTAATTTTATTAATTATGTTTCATTTTGGTTAAAAAACCAAAACCATAAGCGTCATAATTTCAGATAATAAGATTTTGCCTTTTTTGTTTTGGAGAAGAGATATGAAGTATAGTAAATAATACTGGTTTTTAGTGACTAATTAAACAAATGTAAAGGAGGCTAGGAACATATAGTGCAGGCCACCTGAAAATCTTTACTGCAAAGGGACACCTTCTTGTAACCCAAACTCTTTTATTTCCAGGAAGATGGCTGTTACAGAACATGACTGTCTTCAGCAGTGGCTATGGCAGTTGCATAGAAGAGACTTGGTTCAAGAACAGACTAGAATAGATGAAAATGAGAAGTCAAAAGAAAATCAGAATTTCCATTGCAACATTTTCGTCATAAATAATGAAGAATCAAATTAATTGAAGGTATGAAAAAACCCCAAACCTATATTGAAAATATGTGATTCATTTGTACATGTAACTGAAAATAAGTGCTTTTATATTCCAAGTCATCAAGATGTTAAATTTTAGCACTGTAACAAAACTTTGAGTTAATCTAACAGTACATTGTACATGTGGGATTGACTTCATCTAGTAACAGGTGTCTACAATGCAAACATTTACAGCTGAGCCAGTTATTCTGTATGGGATATGGGTCATCTCACAGCATAATCTCCTGAATAAAGCACTCTCCAAATGTACCTGGTTTTAAAACGTCCAAAAAAATCCCATGCATTTTGTAGAAACAGTATTTTCCACAGAACTGCAGCTCTGTGCAGCACTTGTCTTGCTGCACTGCATAGTCCCATGAAGGTCTGCAGTGGTACTTCCTGACCTCTCTGAGTCAGTACTAAGGTTTAGAGAAGGTACCTAATAAACATGGAAAATTTGAACCAGACAAAAAATGTAGCAGCACCATGAGAGCTGTGAAAAGACTATGTGAAAGTAGATGCTAATAGAAAAAGTCATTCATGCCAAGTTGCTTTCTTCAGTGTAAATACCTCTCAGTGAAAAACATTAAGTTGGTATAAAAGTCGCCTCCAAGGAGACAGTACACATTTGTGTAAGTTTTTCAAAACACTTCTATTTCCAACAATCTGAAACTTAGAATTGGATTTATGTAGCAGAGCTAGCTCTTAAAAACATATTTATTGAGTGCTCAGCAAGTGAATTACAGAGGAACTGACAGAAAAGATGTTGCTAAATAAGAGCTGATGCCTTGTGATGCAAAATAATGTGATAGAGACTGGTAAATGGCCTTGGTATGCTGACACAAATTCTCTGCTCTTGTGGCATTCCTCCTGCAGGTTCTGGTCCCTGCAGGAGGAATGCAGGGCCTCAAGGCCCTTCCTTCCTCATTTTTACCCCTACTTCTCCCTTCATCTGCCCAGGATTTGCTGTTGGAACAGCTCTTGCAAGCACCTCCATCACCTCTTCCACTGAAAAGGCAGCAGGTTTCCCAACCATTAAAGCCTTCACCTGAAACAGGTTACAGCATCTGAAATGAGCAGCCTGAAATGAGACCTGGGGATGCAGTAACTGACCAGCAGGCGAAGTGTAGGACAATATGGAAACATTTGTACCTGGGAGAGCTACAGCAAGAAGAGAGTCTGTTTATTTCCTAAATAAATGGAGCAGTCTGTCACCATCACAGCTCAGTGACACTCCACTCTCTGGCATGCCCAAGCTAAAAAAAGCTTGGCATCCCTGAGATTAGGATACACACAGAGAAGAAAGGAGAATAACATGGATAACAAGGCAATGTTTTTCTGTGAATTAGTGTGCAGTATCATGAAGGACATCATGGAAGAAGCATTGACCATCTTTCAAAAGAATCACAGACCTTCTGAGGATTCACAGAAGAACCACTCAGAGTTGTTAAAAACTGTAGAGAGAGCATGAAAAGACTAGTTGGTCCTAGGAGGAAAGTATAACATGGAAGATGTTGAGAAATGCATGTGTATGAAAGGTATATCAAGACCTCTGTCTTAATTTGTAACCCCAGAACACCAGCATCCAAAGCCATGAATTTTAAAAATGGGAATAGGAAACAGATTTTTCTTGAAGCAGGAAATTATACTATGACATACATTTCTGATAGAAGGCTTTGAGTGCTAGTGTTTAGCAATGAGACAAAAGAACTCAGGCACCTTTTTGGGTGTCAGAAATATCCATATTCATTATTTTTCAAGCCACTGGATTTTTGAAATTAAATTGCTTGAATAAACCTATTTCTACACAGGACCCAAGTCTTCTGGGTGGAGGTTAAGTCCCAAATTGTTAGCAGCATATTCTATGTAAGCCTACTCACCAGGCAATAGTGATACCCTTTGAAATTTGTGTTTCTGGCCACCCTGAAAAAAGACACTGTGGATCTCATCCAAATACCAGGCCTCCCAAAATGCCTAGCAAACATTCAAAGAAGAGTTAAACAGAACACTACAGGGTGGTTAAAAAGTTATCATTAATTACAATTATGTTTTAAAATAATAAATAACAGCCACAAGTGAAATAACTTAATTTTCTATGCCTTAGGTTCTCATTTCCTTAGTGGAAAACTTTGGATAATATAGTCTGTGCAACACAATCCACTCATCAAACTAATTACAGTATAAATTTCCACTCAATCTGTTTAACTAAGCATTAGTTGGAAAGTTCTTGGGAAACCCTTACCAACATAGTGAAAACCTTCCTTTATATAAATCATTTGAAAGAATATAAGAAAGGGAAGAAATCCATTGAAATTTAGCTCTTAGAAAGCTGATGAATAAGCTAATCTGTCACTGAGTGACTCAACGTTCAACTGTTTAAAAATGGCATATGAACAAAACCCCAGGAGAATGCCATTGTTCTGAGCTATTTTCTTTTCTTAATTAGCCCTAATGCTATTTTATAAAACTATTATTCTCTTTTTTAAGCTATCTTCAATCTGAGAACATATATATGCAAAATATAGAAAAACAAAAAACAACAATAACAACAATTTCTGAAGTTAAAAGTTGCACCTTAAACTGGAACTGCAGTACTGAGAAATTTATTGAATTTAGGCTTCTTTTAGGATATAAATTGAATATGTTAATTTTATTCATCAGAAACAATGGCACAGTGCACATACATACAAAATCCACCAGAAATAAGGGAAGGTCACCAGGCTAATCACTTTGGCTTATTTCCCTTTTCTGTACTCCCATCTGCCTATTTTCTCTGCTCTTCATATTTAAAAGAAACAACTTGAACAAAGTTAGGCCAAAATTGACCTACTTTTTTTTTGTTCGTTTTAGTTCATTTCTTTTTTCTTTGCAGCATCTCTGCAATTTGTATACCTTCTACTTCACACATGGTTTCTCTTTAAAGCCAACTGAATAATGTCATGTTTTTTTACCACTGATGAGAAAACCTGTAACAGTACAGTACAGAATCATCATTGCCAGGGGTGGATCTTTGCATTAAAATGGTGTTGTATGCAGGACAGGTACCTCTACATTGAGAAACAGGTCACCTTAAGCCTACATAAAATTAGAATTAGCAAGTCTTCAGATCAAACTAATAGAAACAGAAGAGCATGTTACAATAACATGGTTTCTTGGAAGTGTGTTCTTTCCACATAATTTTGTGCAAATAGATTCAATTCACTTCATATTAAAATGCAGCACTTTGCTCTGAATCCTTTCCTCCCAAGCCAGTGCAGTACATGTTACTTATTAATCAAAGACTGTAGAAAAGGAATTTTATCAGTAGGTAAAGTACAGTCATTTGAGAGGAAAGAAAACAACCTAAAGTACAGAAATCAAATCAAGTGCTACAAAAAGTACTCTGTTCTGGTATCAGCAATGCCAACTTTTGAAAAAGAACATTAAATTTTCTCCAAGATGGAAATGGGAGCCAAAACTCACTGCAGAAACAGACAAACCTGGCAATTGCATATAACACAGCTCAAGACCTAATAACAGGCCAATCTGTCAGTCAGTTCCTGCAACTGGCAGGAATTTTCAGATCAGTTCAGGAGTGATGCATGGACCACAACAGCTGCCAGCTCATAAGGGCTCAGCATGATGACATGAGCAATGAGGAACACAAGCTAGTGACTGAAATTGGAAGAGATCCTAAATTACAGCTTTTTCCCCCAAACCTAGTTCTCCAAACTTTGTTATATATTTTGGTATGAGAAAAGTACAAATAAAAATCTAACAGAGCTTTAATGAGAATGGAATACAGGACAAAGGAGAGTTTATGTAAGCAGACCTAACTGGAAAGGGGAAAAAAAAAAAGGAAAGACTCTTTAAAATAACTGCTTTTAGATTCATTGGCCCCACTCAGAAATCAAATCCCAGCCCTGACTGAACCTGTCTTTCCAGCTACTTTTTGTGCTTGGCAGGTAAGATGCATAAGGAAACAGTTTGAGTGCAGTTGCCAATCTGAATTTTATGGGACTGGGCTAGACTATCCTAATCACATTGATACCATTTTGCTTTGGCTTTCTCAAGTCTCTAAGAAGAAGCAGATTTGCAATGCAAGGTGGGTCAGTGAAAGCAAAAGGAATAGAGAGCCTGCAAACAGACTGGTTCTGATGCAGAGGAGTTGGTATTCCCTGCTATTTCACATGGATCCAAAACAAAAGCAAGTGTGAGACAGTTTAGTTCAACTCAGAGCTCAGATGAGATAATCTGATGGTGGCAAACCAAGCAGCTGGGGCAGGATTCAACTTTCAACCACAAGCAGGAGTGTCCTTTCTACCACTGCTCAGTAAAGCAGAGTGCAGCAGGTACTCTGAAGTGCATTTCACTGCACAGTTACATTCACATATCCTCCAAGCAAACAGTGTGCTCCTGAAGGCTGTTGTGGCGGGTTCTGAAACCCTCCAGAGAAGAACTGCATGAGGGCTCTGGATGAAAAGGAAAGACAACACGACCTCCATGTCTCTTCCTTGCTGGTGGCTGGAACAAACTTCTGCACCTTGTATTTCTGAAATTACAGGAATTCTATCCCATTTGGGCAGTACTATACAGGTGAGCAGAAGAAAACAGCCTGGTTTCTCCAGAAGAAGAGGAGATGGAAGAAAAATATTGCAAAGAAAGGAATTCTTCATCTTTCCAGCACACCTGCAAAGAGGCTAACCTGGAAACTGTAAAAGTGGTAAATAGATGTGGGCAGAGTTTCTGGCAGTGGTAGTTCTGCTAACTACTCAAGACAATCTTGTCCAGAAGACAAGAGTGGACCTCCTATACTACAGAAAATTCATATGATATACTAAATTGCATAGAGCAGTTCTGTCATTGCAGTCTTTCTTTCTAAAAAAGGAAAGCATTGCACTGTCCTGAGTCATGCATTTAGGACAGCCAGCAAGGAAAATGTGATGGAAAAGCTGCTTATTCTTGGAGAGATACTATCTTCCTTCCTCTCCAGAGCCATACAGTTTCATAGGGTTAGGATCCTGTCCCAGAGAGCGTGGTTTGGAAATTTGCTGTTCTTTACTGGAGAAATGCTAATGAGCACAGCCTTTTACCCAAAACATCTCGCTGTCTGAGGCTCTTGCCAATTTGTTTGTTTGTTTTTTTAATTAAGAAATAAGTTTGCTCCTCATGCTGAGAAGCAACTGGAGAGTCTGCTGTACCAGGGAACAAAGAGAACATGTGAGTCACGTTTGGCAGCATCTGCCATTACACACAGCAGAAGCTGCACTTAAGCCAGTGCTAGCTAAAGCAAGGGAACTCACAGAAATAGAGTCTTATCCATCAACATCACTGCATAGGTCAGAGAAGGCAGAAGCAGCATATCAATTTGATCTGGGATGCTGTATCAAAAGACCTCAGGAGGGTTTTCACAGAATGATTCGTAACTCTAGAAAGCCCCCAGGCTATTTGAACTGAATAGCAGATGTAGGGATAGATGATACTCCTCTCAGGTACAGAATGGATTGCCTTTATTGGAAATGCCACTAGATATTCAAAGGAAGGAAGACTACAATTAAGGCTGTCCTTTCCCTTTTACCTGAGGCTATAGGATGGAAACTGGGATGCAGGTCTGCAATCAGAAACATTTTTGCCTTTGACCACAAAGGAAATAGTCACAATCTGGATCACAACTCAGCCTGTGTCTAGAGTCATAGCCCGGGATCTGGAGTAGGAAAAAAATAACTACTTAGAAGAAAATTGTAGTGCTCCCTTCGGTTCTCCTTTTCTTTCCCAGGTACAAACACCAAGCATTTGGAGCTGTATTTGTACACCTCACACAATAAAAAGGTGCTTTTACATTAAAAATGTATCAAACACAAAAATACTGCAAAAACTTAAATGTGCAAAATTCAGCACAGAAAAACACTGACCAGATGCCTGTTTTTCTCATAACAAAAATTAGACAAAATAAATCTAAGATCAGCTAAGCGTCATTAACAGAAACAAGATAATACATATCATAGAATCACTGAGGTTGGAAAATATGTTTAAGATTATCAATTCCAACTGTTAACCCTGTACCACTACCACGTTAATCATCAAAGCATGTCCTCAAGTGCCATATGCACTTTTTTTTTTTAATACTTCCTAGGATGGTGACTCCATCACTTCCCTAGGCAGTCTGTGACAATGCTTTATAACCCTTTCTGTGAAAATATTTTTCCTAATACCTAATCTAAGCCTCCCCTCGTGGAACTTGGAGCCATTTCTTCTCATCCTGTCACTTGTTACCTGGGAGAAGAGGTAATGGAGAGGAGCAGACCTGAAGACAGGTAGATACAAAATATAGAGACGAAAACTCTTTGATTTTGGTCATGCTGTATAAAAGCAAGTGAGAGCACTGAACTCTTACTTTGGTGATGAAAGTAGGTTTCCTAAACTGAAGTGATGGGATCTGCATCAAATAGGTGGAGAGGGCTTCTCTGTGGAAGAGAACATACTCTAGGAAGAAGTGAGGCAGGGAATACAGAGATGGATATTAATTTGAAGGGATTCACTCGTACATACATAAAACTACCTTGTTTCTGTTTGGGAGTCCCTGGATAGAAGGATGCACAGGGGTGTAGTGTATTGTATAACAATAAAACAGGTAGTATCAATCCTCCCATACACACATAGCAAAGTTGACGGTCTACTGCCAACATATCTACATTAAATTTAACTACGTAAAGCAAATTTAGTTTTCTGGATGCCTGATTATTTTTCCTTTTTATCCACACACATATATATGGAACCAAGGCATATTTAGCAACCATTCTTTCTTTATGTCTATGTGCATATCTACATATGCATGGAGAAATGAGAAACATTTATATCTTCTGGCCTTCCTTCCAGTTATGTAACTGTTAAGCAATGTCTTCAGCTGTTACCCTTCTAAAACTGTTCTTCTGATCCTACCTCACTTAGAGTTTGCTGCATCTTGTTTTCATTATGCTATAAAACTGAAGCAGTGGAGGAGGAGAGCTGTAAGAAAACAATTTGTTCAATGAAGAGGCCCTCAAAATAGCAAATACATTTTATTGAGCTCTTTTGGTAGAAGCTATGCTCTTCTGAAAAGTTAAAAAAGGAAGTTTTGACTCTTTCCCAATGGAATGAAATTTAATTTTTACACACACATAGATATCAGAAATAGATACTTGATTTCATATAAATATAAACATAAATTTAAATATATCCAAAACCAAATAACTGTTGTTCTGTGTCATAAATGTAATTCTATTTTTATGAGTGTCATATCCTTTGCTGATTGAGCGCCAAAATCTCTTTTCAACCATTTCACTTCCAAGACAAATTGTCAGTATCCCCAGTGGCATGTATTAATTTATAGATGAGCAGGATCTTCATGGGATTACCAGCTGTTCTTCACATTTACATCCTTTGCCAAAATAATATTTCATAATGATTTCTTGAAGCACTCAATTACATGGAAAAGCCTCTGTAATGACCAGTCCTTGGCTCACCTTGCTCTCCTGTGGAAATACCATTAAAGCATAATTCTGTGGGTTGGAAAAACATATGTGAAGATATGAGAGTTGTCTTGGAAATACTTGGCTCCTTGTACAAGGAGCAGTAAGATCTGCATAGGGCATATCTCTCTAGCACATTTTCCAGCATTGTTGTCAGGATTATCTTGTTAACTCTAGAGCAATCTATTGTGTGAAGTACTTCTCATTTGGCACATAAATCATGCCCTATAGTCCAAAAAGCTTCCCTTGTAAGTGTAAAGGAGAGATGAGGCAACATGCCTGCAGACCAGAGAGAAAAAAGAAGCACCACAGCTGTGCTTGGTTGTGCTGGGCCTTTTGTGGTGCACAAATGGCCCAGCTCCCACCTAGGTTTGCAGAAATGGAGTTTTAAGAAGGCTTTAAAAGGAAGATTGTTGCTGCGCCCTGGCTGTTTACAAAGAATTTTCCTAAAGTGTGAGGTCCCAACTAAGAGAGATCACAAAGGAACTTTTAAATCTAGGCATTTGGGACTGGGGAAGGGAGAGATGGAAGGTGAGCAAGTAAGCCAAGAAGTGTACATGATAAGAAAGGAACAGGCTATTAAGGAAGTTGCAAGTGAAAATAAAGACCTTACCTTTAATACAGCAAAAGACAGAGGCAAGGCTTGGGGAGTGAAAAAAGAATATGACTGAAGTGATGGATGAGGAAAATGATCCCTGCAGTAAAGTTAGGTAGATCTGAGTGGCAGGATTACACTCCTTTCTCACAAAGAAGCATTTAATTCAGTGTCTCTGCTGAATCCAGAGGGGTTACTTTTGTGAGTTAGGAGTCTCCTGGGTCAGATAGAGATCCATGAACTTTAGTGTGCTTCCTACTGAACTTCATTTATCTGAAAATTCAGTTTTAGGCAATGCATGTCAAAAAGAGCATAGACCAGAGATCAGAAACAAAAAATTATCATGGACATAGAAAATGTTAATTGCACAGGAAAACTAGATGAAGTAGGACTGTTAATCTAGAAAAGAGTGGGCTGAAACCTGAGAGTAGTTTCCAAACATATGTTATAATGAGAAAGGAAAAATCTTTTTTCCACAGCTGAGGAGGACAGGAGGAAATTATTTTAATGTGCAAGGAACTTCAGACTATACTTTCAAGAATGTAATTTCTAATGTTAAAACACAGCAAAACAATGGTTGCATGGTGAGATTGTGGGGTCTCTGTCATGAGAGAGCATACAAACTTCTCTCAGAAGTGACATAGATCTACCTGATCCTATACTGTAGCAAAGGAAATAATATATAGTTTACAGAATTCTCTAAAGCCTTTTTTTTTTCATCTCTTGCTCTATTAACCTTCAAATAACCAGTTTATAACTCGTAATACAAGGTATTCTTCATGACTTGATCAGTACAATGAGATTTATATAATCAAATTTTACTTCTGTAACCTCTCTTAAAATACTGTTTCATGAGTCCAAATACTGTGCTGTGCTTTTTCAAGTGTCTTTTACTGATTAAAATAAGAGCCAGTTAGAAAGCTGAGACCTGAAGTGGATCATTACTCTTCAGGTCTTGTTTTACAACTACTTCACACACTGACAATGGCAGATGTGGTACAGAAGGTTTTCTTGCAAAAAGATAAACAGTAAAGATATAGTCCCTGGAGCTGTGACAGAATGGGATAAGTAAGGAAACAAGTGTTACCTGGGATCAGTTTTGTCCCAAGGAGTAAAATGAAAAACTCTCCAGGAAAATGAACTACTATCATAGTAATTGATGCTGATGCTGAACAACCATCTTTCCTATAAATTAAGCCAAAACCATAAACAATCATATTTCAATTTGAAAATAACTTTTAAAAAGCCCAAAGTCTACGTGGTTCCCAGTAGGTCATTCTAAAATAACTATGGCTACACTTAAAACAGGAATTTGATATTTCT
Organism: Melospiza georgiana; assembly: GCF_028018845.1. Classification (NCBI taxonomy): domain Eukaryota; kingdom Metazoa; phylum Chordata; class Aves; order Passeriformes; family Passerellidae; genus Melospiza; species Melospiza georgiana. The sequence continues at coordinate 59,067,353 of NC_080431.1, read as the reverse complement.
TATTTCTTCAAATGTGGCTTTACATTCAAGTTCTGTGGCACTGTAATATTTTCAAGAAATGAAGTTTCCTGGACAGTTGGAAGTGATTAACCTTTATGATACTTTGAGATTTTAGTGGGGTTAAGGAACTACAAAAAGCAAATACCAAAGCACTCAAATTTGGAAAACACTATTCCCATTCATGTCACCAAACTCACTACAGATCCTTGAAAAGCCGTGATTAAAAATAGCTAGACTAGATGCATGTGTGTCAAGCTGCAAGTGTTCCCAGAGGGTAATCACACAGATGTCCAAGCTCACACAACGGAAATTACAAGGCAGGGTGCCTGCCACTAAAGAGACATTTTTCCTTCACACAGAAAATGGTAGACAGTCTTCAGAAAAATGCTGAGGCGTTGTTCACACAGATTAAACGTTCCAGTCCCTGAGGGTCCTTATTCTAGCAAGAACTGTGAGATAAATTAAGACAGAGAATCTGAAAAGAAACAATTCTTCCAAATAAACCAAAACAGCATTATTGGAAATCTGAATACAAACCAATCGCAGCTGAGGTCAGGATGCTGCTTTTAGTTCCCATGCCAAATCTTCCAAAATCAACATTGTGGTTTGGCTGTATGTTATCAATAACCGCTTGCCATGCATTCATCTGACATGACTCACTGACACTCAGCTTCCTTCCTGCACTTCCTTTGGCTCTCAAACATAGCCCTGCATTCAAACTTCATTAGTACTGATGTCACACACCGGCCTCTCGCAGCAGCACCGAGTCAAGTCCGGCACTCACACAGGCAGAAGCTGACAAGTAGGAATGGCCATGCACACTGGTAATGTGCCTGGCTTTCAGAGCCTGCCAGGGATACAGAAAGAGCATTAAATTACTGAAATCTGAATTTTAAAATCAATATTAATGCTGGGTAAATGTAAGTGTCTGAATGAATCTCTCTGCCTTGTGTGCAACCACATGAATGCAGCTGAGGAGCCAGGCCATATGGCCCAGGCAGCTCAACATTTACACTGCTAATCTGCACAGTAATAGTCTTTAGCTCTTAAACTTTCTCACTTTATTCATGAGCACATGACGCATTTTTTGTGGTTTTAAGAACTTCAGATTAGGATCCAAATAGAGGTTTTATATAGTTTATTTGAGAAACCAGTAGATACCCAGGAAATTTTGCTGGGACACCAGACAATACAGGATGCACTGTCTCTGCCAGTCTACGAATTCCATTATTTTGGCAGGCAGGCAATACTAGGTTGCAGTTGAAAAAAATAAAATTAAAAAAAAAAGGAATACAAATAGCAACTTACTGCTGAAGATGTCAATGCATAGCAATTGCTTTCAGGGAAAAGGAAGGCTACACTTTCTGAATACTGACTTCCAAGCTACTTTGTTGAATGTATGCTGTTATTTAGAACAACTATTTATTACAGACATCAAGTATAATATAAAAACAAACAAAAAAGGTGCTCTGCAATTTCTGTTTCTGGAGACAGCTTTGAACTGGTTTTGCTACTGCTAAATGCCTTATACCAAAAGCTTTTTAGGTTCATAATTCTTCACAAACACTAAGTAAAAATAGACATCTGCCCTTGAGTCTTAAGCCAACATAAAATATTTACAAGGATGGCATGACAACCAGCATGCTTCAGTTTCTGTAAGAAGTTGGAATTCCCCTGATAAGTGGAGGTTTTGTGAAGTGTTATCATACTATTTATATCAAGTGTTATAAATGAAATTCTTACGCAGAAGTACATGTATCCAAAGAAAATACAGCCTACTTAAACAATATTTTTGCTCCTGATTTTCATACAAATTAGCTTTTTCATCTGCCTGCAAGTTCTTTCTGATTATTCTGCAATTATTTCTAATTTCTCTGAAGCTGCACATTAACTAAACAGAAAGAAGTTATTTTCCATGGTGAATAAACTGACTCTATATCTATGAAATCATTTGTACTAGAGTGAAAATGTGAAGGACTCCTAAGTTTTCTGAGGGATGAGGGACCTGAGTAGTGACTCATAACCATGTCACAGATGAAGTATAGAGTTCAGGTCCATACAGATCCTTATGAAGCAATGTTGGATGTCTGTGCTATATATTCCTATATCATAATCCCATGAGAGCATGGTGCAGAGACACCTCCAGTGGCTTTGGGTGATGTTGGCCAAATAAAGTCCAGTTTTTAACCTCACTCTCAGTCCTGAGTCTGTCAGCAAAGCTGGCAGTGGAGAAGTAAGGATGCAGAATGTGTGAGGACAGTCATGGAACAAGAAAAAATATAAAGAAGACATACCGTAGACCAGAGAGAGATTTTAGTTAAGTGATTAAACAAGACACAATACATTATCAATACACTCTAGTGAGAAATCAATTATCTAAAAGTTGGGAAGCCATGGTCTAGGTGCTTGCAATGCTGCTGAACTTTCCCTTGGGCATGATGCTCTGAGGCCTTAAAGAAATTCCTCTAGAAGGACTCCTGCAAAGCTCCATGGGAATAAATGTATCCCTGGATCTGCAGGACTAGAATTAAAGCTTTCATTAGAACAGTGTCTTCTCACACAATGTTGACAACACTGTTCCCAAATATACAAGTAGCCACAATTTTGCCTGCTTTTGCATTATGTGCAAAGCAATTTTAAGTTACAAGTACATGTCTTAAATTATTGGTCCCAACAGTGAGCCTATAATGTAGCAATGATTTGCAATCATCTCTGAAGAGAACCTTCATAGAAGCAGTTAATGATAGGATGTTGTGTAGCATCAATATACTTGCTCAAAAGCCATGAATCAAATAGAACAAACAAATCAACAATTCTAACCAATGTCTTCTTGGGAGGTCAAAAAACAACAACAGGAAAAAAAGACAATCTTCAACAATTATGCCTGAAAATCTCTGATCCATCTTTTGTCTTTCAATCCGCAAAGTTCATCAAGAGTTCCTTGGATAAGGTAGGGCTAAACAGAGAAAATAGATGTCTTCACCACAGCCATCAGTAGAACTGCTGCATTCTTCAAAGCTCTTGGAATTTTGTGTCAAAGTCTGCTGGAGCTCACTGTGCTGAAGGACAGTCAGGGACTGAACTGCCTCCAGTAAGCCACTATGCCTTATGCTTTACCTGTGCATTCCCCAAAAGTCCGGCGCCCCCTGCCTGGCTATATCCATCCCCGAAACTGAGATTTACTGTATGCTTTGCTGAGGAGTCAGTTTTGATCTTCACAATATGAGATTCAGGGCATTAATAGTTTTCAATATAAAAAGCAGCCTAACAGCACATTGGTAAAATGTCAGGTAAATAGATAGGCTCATTTCCACACTGAGCAGCATTATCATCAGGAGAAGTCTGGAGGGAGGAAACGCTGAGAAAGGAAACTCAGAACCAGAAGTCATTACGGTCATAACTCATACATAAGACAAAGCAAAGTGTATTTTAAAAATTATTTAAAGTGAGATATGCCTGAACACATAATTTCCCTAGGGATGGCTGGGTCTCTGGCAAGCACTTAAAACATCCGTGTTCCTGGGATGAAGTTTTTTGAAGACAAAATGCTACCATGTTGATTACCATGAGAAGGAGAATAATTGATTTTCAAAAGTACATGATTTCTGGAAGTTCAAGCTAGTCAAGAAAAGTGGTACCATATGCCAAATGGGATGGACACTGCTGAGGATCTGGCCTTGTTTCTTAGGATTCAGTTAGAATTTAACAGGAGCAGAGTTAGTGAGAAAATAGTAACAATTTAGCAACTTCAAGTCATTTGCTGCAGGAAAAACAAAACAAAACCAGCAGATAGCAAGCAGAGAAAGCCCTAAATCCAAAGGCATCTTTACTTTGGTTGCTTTTCCTCTCCTGCATGCATGGTGCATGAACTGCGCAACTCTGAAAAGCTTAAATAATTCAGGAATCAGAACCTGTCTTTCCCAGCCTTACCTGCAACTCAGTCTTGTTCTAGATCCTCTCAGGAGGAAGGCCTATGGGGTCTTCTCCTAACACAGCTCCCCTCAAAGCTTACTGGGAGCTTCAGTGAAGGCAAATCTGCCAGGTATAGGGCACACACCATCCAACAGCGCCACTTCACCGTTCCTAGCAATCCACTGCCCTATTTATACCCAGATGTGTCTATGGCTCATCCCTAGTTATTTTTACCACATTGTTACCTCTAAGGCTTCCAAAATTCCTACCCAGGTTCCATCTTTACTGGCTGTCACTCTAAAACTCAACCTTTTTCATACCCCAGGAGTTGCGCAAATTGTTTTTGCCAGTCCATCTTCCACATGTGCATCCTGCAGTGGATGTGGGAGCTGAGCATGCTGCTGACGATATGGCAAATCTAATTGTATAATTAAAGCCATCTGAAAGGGAAAGCCAAACTTTCATATGCCTAAGGGGAGTGGTTTAGCAAATATATATGCAGATGGAAGCATATCAAGAGCAAACAGCTAGTCATTCACAGAATAAATATTCCCATAATAAGTGCATAACGAGGAGCGATGGTAGAGCATGCAAAGCAGATGGCTGATCCATGCAACTAAATGTGTGGGTCCCAGAAGCCTCATTTATGCTTGCACTTTCCCTTTTTTATACCCTAAAGAATGAAAATAACAAAGCAAGCAATAAAAACAAAACACTGCCCCCTTTTCCCACCCTCTTTCCTCCAAAAACAAAACCAAAAAAAAGTCAGCCAAAACCAAAGAGAAAGAACAGGCCTTTCCAGGAGATGACCTGCTGCTCCAATGAATGAGAAGTGCCAGATGATACACACTGGAAATCAGCATGAGCCACGATCTGCTGTGTTGAAATGCCTACCACACCTGTGAACCTGTCAGTCAGACTGGGGGAACTCTTACCCTTCAGACCCCCAGCCATTTGCCACAGGTGAGTGAGGGATCTTCTTAGCTGCCAGAAGACTCTGCTCTGCAAATGCAACCTTTGCAGACAGAACAGGGTATAAACTGGGAGGCTGTCAACCATGTTACTGGGATGCTGACTCACTAAAAAGTGCAACTACACTGATTTTAATGTGTATCACAGTACCCTGAATGCCTCAGACAGCAATGTTCAAGATGTACCTTACTGTATTGTAGGTCTGAAGGAAAAAATAGTATTCCAAATAATGGTATTTTGTTATATTTTATATAATATGTTCTGGGTAAGGTAGGAAGAAGCAAAGCAAGTGTTGATGGGAGTACACAAGAGAGTCCAGCAGATCAGGAAAGACAATCTTGTATTGATTGTGCAGGACTGAAGATCAAAAGACCTGGTTGGTCCTTTCAGTACTGTGAGAGACCTCATGGAGGAAGCTGGGCAATCACTTCCATTCTGGCCTTCTGCCTTCCAGCTGCAAAACGAAGATAGTGTCCTTCTTAGGTCTGAAAACTTAAATATTGCAGTCCACCTCTTTGCATGTGGCTGTCTGTCTCCTGAGAAAGCAAGCAGGGAATGCAAACATTCCAGAATCAGATGAAATGTATTGTTACAGAAATGCCTGTCAGGAAACACTGGGTATGAACTCAGTCATGCCTACAGAATGCTTTCAGGTCCCTACTCTAAAATGCTAATCAACACTGGTTTACAGTTGAAAAGGTCTCACGTCTACTTATGTAAAATGAAAAGAATACAATCATTCAAACCTACATTCAAGAAGTGGGACAGGGTACACATTTCAGTGTTTTGCCCTCTTAATTCTTTCATGGTGATTTTTCAAAGCTATAGAAAATTTACAGCTTGGTTTGCTGTAAAATTTGTTTTGAGCAAACCATCTCTCCAAATTACTGAGTATTTTAAATGTGCCATATGGTACATAATTTTAGTTTCCCACATAATTTTTGTTTACCCCATAATGAACTTGATCTTTAGAGCTGGAGAATGTCTGATACCAGTGTTGCAATATGACTCAAAATGAATGACACTCACACTCTGAGATGTCCAAGGCAAAAAAGGGGGGATTTATTTCTGAGCCTCAATATTTATAGAATTCCAAAAGTGACCATGGATTGGGGGATGAAATTGCCACCTCTCCAACTACACTGGTCAAACCAACAGTCCATCAATTCTCTCCTCCTCCAGAAAGTAATGCAAAACAATCATTATTTACATGAAAAGTGTGTGAGAAACTCCATTACAAAAATGTAAACATCGGGTTTAGAAGAACTTAGAACAGGGCAACATATCAGTAATTCCTTTAAGAGCTTGAGGGGACCTTTTCAACATAATTTTTAGTATCCTAGAGTATTTCATGTCTTAAAGGGAAAAAAAAAACCACCTTCCACAGGCTTGTTTGATATAAGAATGTCTACTATAGACATACACTTCCTATCCATGTGGTTTGATATCAAGACTGGCCTGGATGATTTTATTGTCTGGAGAATTTGAACCTGCTCTAGTCCTCACTACAGGTTTTTAGTTCAGTCTGAGATAATGCATTAAGTCTCAGAATTAATCTCTACTGTTGAACCTCATGAATCTCTGATGTGGTGAAAAAAATTAATCTTGAATTTCAACCACTATGGGCTGTATCTCAAATAATCTGGGAATTATGGATATTTAATGGATATGATACATATTTCTCAGAAAAGATCACATTATGTTTATACCTGCTGCGAATAAAGCAGAAGTATTCTTCCTTTGACAGCACTCCCCAAGTAGCCCACCCAAACTAGGGATGTACACTCCCTGGACACCCCCACCTCAGCCACTGTGAGAAAGGCTGAGTTACTTCTTTTGCAACCACTTTTGTAAGATTCTCCACTAAAGATAACTCTTGTCCAATAGGCAGTGACTGGGTGGGCAGCTTGGCCACAAACTTCTAACACAGCTACAACTGCAAAAAATTTCCCTGTCCCAATGTACTTTGTGTCAGACAGTCAGCAAAACCCACCACACTCTCATTTGCCACATCCTAAGAGAATGGCATTGCAGGAGGACAGTAAGTGTGTGACGCATGTGCCAGTGAAGATGACTGGAGCCACAGGTATGACAGCCTAGCCAGGACTCTGGGGAGAAAAAAATGTGGGTTTTTTGGGTTTTTTTTTTTTTTCCCAAGAGGCAAAAGCTATTCTTCCTGATGGGACTTTAATCCGTTCACAGCAGCTGGAACTCCACATCACAGAGGCATACACAGCTGGACAGTTAGGCATCAAAATCAATCTCTCTCAGAAAAAACAGCCCAGCCAGTAGAACATAAGTAAACTCAAGCTATATGTCTTAAGGAGCCCTCTCAAAGAGGTGCATACAAAAAGAACCAGTGGTGAGTAGAAAAAGTCATTCTTCTGATATGTCTTAATAAAAATATACCCTGAGGAGAGAAATGCCAATAAATCGACACAGAGCTACCTACCACCCAAAACTTCTGAAGAGACTTACAAAGGGAGGCTCCTCAGTTAAGCAAAGTCAACAACTCTGCAAGCCTCTGTCAGCAAAGAATCAGACAATCCTGACCCTGGGTTGAATTCCTGCTGTGATACAAAGACTCAAATACAAGTCCTTGCTGAAACTTCAGATACACTGTCAGAAAAAAACACTTAGAGAAAGCAGGCGAGAAATCCTTGAGGTACTGCTTTGGTACAGGTACACCTTGGGGATTAAAACTCATTATAACCATTTATTGCCAAAATTTCTTTTTCTTTTCTTTGTATTGCTACAAGGGATAGGGCTAGGGCAAACAAGACATCCAGATCAGGTTCCCTGTTTAAAGAATTCATTAAGAAGTAAGGGTACAATCATACTGTGTTACACTTCGAGCTTATGTTGTTTAAGCTCTCACTAAGTTCACTCTGCAAACAGACTGACTGACTGGCTGAAAAACCAGCACAACATAGAACACAGTCTGTAAGAATACAAGGATTTGCATCTCAAAATGCTCCAACTGTACAGTCCAGGACCACCGCTGTCTAGAAAGACAGTGATGTCTGACATCAAAGCACAGTTGTGTTAGGATTGCACTGCCTGAGCAAGGAGCAAGGAATAATTTACAGAGCCACGGCTATAGATAGACATCTCATTAGGCAGATTATCTGAGTTGAAATTTCAAGAACCTTTAGGAAACTATTTTTATACATGAATCAAGGACGACTCCATTAAAAAAAACCCAGCAATCAAAAGAGGTCAAGGCTTTGGATTTCGCACTGCATCCTGAGCTGGTGTGTCAGCAGAGTGAGGCTGTGCACTGCTGGGAGCAGCTCCCTCCCCACACTGATCCAGAGGGAAGAGTGCCACCTGCTGAGGTCCTGCCAGCCTTCCTGCTTTAGTCCTCTCATCATCTCTGTCACTCTGTCCACATCCACCCTTCTCTGCCCATGTACATTGGGGTACCATGTGCCTTCCATTGACAGAGCTTCCTGCTGTGCTGGAGTTAGTCAAGGGAGCGAGGAGACATTCAGCCTAAGAACTTAAAGGAGAATAAGATTCCCTTTTCACCTGAATCAGGCTGCAAATCTCCTGGGAACCAATCTGGCAGGAACTCTGTTTTGATGAATTTTCTATTTTTCTGTACAGGCATCCTTCGTAGTGTAGGCACAAGCTTGGATTAGTTTTAGTCAATTTACACAGACAAATGAAGCACGTTTCTTAGGATACTCTAGGAGTAAGGAAAAACAGGCTACAGGAATTAATATCAATAATGGAACTGTGACTTTTGCAACCATGATTGCAGAGAAGATAAAAGTGAACATGAAGGATAACATCTGTTTCAGTGTCTGTGCAACTTGCCAGTCCCAAGGGCATTTCAGAGAGCCCAGATTCTGCTACGGCCTCAACTGCCAAAAGTCTTTTTGGTATTTTTTCCAGATGAACTTGTGAGACATGTAACTAGCTCTGAACATGCTGAAATTAATATTTAGTGTGCAGGTTGAGACACTAGATGAAATAGGGAATCTGGAAACCAGGACCTACAAGAAAAAGCTAGATGAACCAGATTGACCCTGCAGAAGGAAGGCAGAAGGCAAAGAACAAGAACAGAACTTGTTCTGTGTACTGATGATGAACACAAGAAGGTATTTTACAATACGAAAGCATAGTAAAACTTTCTAATCATCAATGGGGTACTGAAATGAATTTGAACAGGCTTTATAGTCTGTCAGTGGAGGTCTTAAAAAAGATATCAGAAAAACTTACATCAGGGTGACACAGGTATAGGTGATTCTGATGTGGTAAAGGGGAACAGTCTAAAAGACCTCTTGAGGTCTCTCAGACTGTATGTTGCTGCACTTCCTCTCTGAGGCTGTGCTAACTCTGTTTCAGTGCAAACTCACAGTCCAAGATGGAAACTCTAATTTGTTAGCTCAAGTTTTAAGACATGAAAGTCCTTCTGAAAATTTTCAGCCCAATTTGCATCCTTCTGGCTAACCCAAAATGTTCTCAAGCTTTAATTGGGTGGGTCATCTGAAAATTTCTATTAGGATATGTTGCAATAAAGAAGCTTCAGCCACTTTTATTTCTGAGCACTTTGGTTTTAATAATGATTAGTCATTGTAAATTTTAATGCAATGCATGCAATACCGATTTAAAGGTCATCATTATGACACTTGGCTGCTTTAGATAACACATGACCTTTCTACCACACTGGATTATCAGAAAGCTCCATCTATCAAATAATCTCAAAATCACTACTTTATCACTCTGTGTTTAGTTCTGGGAATTCACAAAAAAAAGGCCCTATGTGTGGTAGCAGGACAGAAAATGTCACCAAATAACTTTTCTGAAGTTTTAATTCCCTTGAGTGCACATCCTTTCACAAAGGGCTACATACACCCGAGGACAAGGGGGTGGCATTTGAGCAAAGCTGCCTCCTTCCAGTAGAAGCACAAGAAAAAGTTGCACCTTGCAAGGGATTATCTCTGTTAGAGAGATGGGATGCACAATTTGCTCCATTCATTTGCATAAAAAATGCTCTCCCTGTGCATTATGCTGGCCTCTGTCTCTGGTGTGTTATAGATGGAAGCTCCTTCTTCCCCAGCGTGGGAAACAGGCATGAGCAGCCCACAGGCTCTCCAGAGTACAAAGAGTCAGAGGCTGGTATTATGAGAGACCTTTGCACCACCGCTTAAGTGGGACCAGGGGTCTGGCTCTGCCCAAGCTCTGAAATGCCACAGAAGCACTTCATCAGCATGGGCAGGACACATTTTTAATTATACATCTCTGGTAATATTTGAATCCCTTTGCTTTGCTCTTGCTGTGAACGACAATTGTAAAAGTCACAGCCTCCGTCTCAATCATGTGCTGTCTGATCAACATGTGAAATAGCCAGGAAAACCCTGCCAGAATAAAAATTACAGAAGTACTCTAAAAGAGGCATTGTGGTAACACCATAACATAGAATATACTCACTCTTTTTTTTTTCCTTTTATTTTTAGGCTGTTGTAACAAGTATATCACGAGGCAGAAAAAAGAAAATGCAAACTCCTGACCAGATGGGCAGACAGGTAAGGTATGACTGTACATACTTCCGTGAAGAAAACTGTGCTCAACCAATGCCACAAGCAAAAACACAAGAGACAGCCTCGTAGGGTTGAACCCAGCACATTCCTGCCATTCTCACCCATGGGAGCTGGCATACTCTATAATTTGTTCTTTCCTCTATAAAACATAGAGTGCTAAAAAACACAGTAGAAAATTGTACTGTCAGCCAGTTATACAAACCGTGTGTTGCATGCAAAACACGAGCCCAAAAAACAAGAAAAGAAAGAAAAGAGAGGGAAATTGTTTCTCTTTTGCACTTCACTAAGTACAAAGCTGCATGGAAGTGAGGTTCTCTTTATATTGGCATAGGCTTGGTATAATGTACTGGTATGGTTCCCAATCACCTCTTGTTATGCATGTACAGAGATTCCTATTTTGACAACTTGAATCTCATCTCTACGGACAAAGAGGACATTTCAGTTTGTATTGAAGAGCAATGCATTTCTGAGGCTGCATTTCTGCTAACACTGAAACATAAGTCAGCAAATTTAGTGTTTATTTTTAGCAAAAATGCACTACTATGAAATGAAACTGTGTTCCTGCAAACAGTCAGTGTTACCAGAAATAAAACACTGAAGTGTTTCTGCAAAATAATTCAGTCAGAAGATCAGAAAATTAACATATCTCAACAAATGTCATTCTAGAATATTTAAATTTACATATGATAAATATGTCTATAAAAGTCAAGTGGCACACATAGGATCAATTTGGGATGTATGTACTAATTAAATAATGCCAGCCTGCAACTCTTATTTTGTCACTGGAGCTGGAACTAGAAGGCAAATCTCACTGTGTGAGTTTGGGACAGTTATAATGAGAAAGGGATTGGGCTGGCTCAGAAAAGTGCTCACTCAATAAATTTTGCTGGCAGTTTCTGCTCATGGGGTTTTGGCAAAATCACCACCAAGCCCAGCTGCTCTGCTGCTACTGCCATCCCTGGTGGACCTGCTGGCTGCCCTTGCAGAGGTGCGTGACCTCTATTTTCCAGCCGCTCCTGCGGTTCCTCCATTGTTCAAAGCTTTTCTTGCAATATAAACAGACATTATCAGTTTGAACTACAGAAATAGCCATGTAATGCCAAGCAATAAAAAGAACCAATTCTAGCCTCCTCCTGATACAGATTTGGACTTCATATACCTTTTGAAGTACATTAAATGAACTTTACTCCAAAATCAGTTGGAAACTTCAATTTGACTTTATACTGTATACAAAAAAAAGCATACAAATTATGTTGTCTACATCCATCAGAGAATAATTGTTTTAAAATTATTTTTCAACGGCATTTTATGAATAAGACAGCTCTTTCCTTTCCCGCATAGATAACTTAATTAGTTTTACAAATAAAATACAGATACAAAATACAAAGTATGTCCCTAGCCTGCAGGTAATTCTTATGAAAACTAAATTAAAATAATGAAATTGATGCAAAATACTGCTTTAAAAGTTACCATTAATACCATTAATATACTTTCAATTAAATAAATATTTTCATGGATCAAATGATTTAACAATAGCAATTTGAAGTAATTTTAAATACTGCATAGCTACATTAGGATTATCATCTTCAGCTGGTGACAGCATTTTTGTCAGAAAAAAAATTGGTATTGAGCAATTAATTAAAAAAAGAAATTGTATTGGGTCTGGCTGAGATGAAGTTAACTTCCCCAAATTCAGCCCTCAATAGGGCTGTGCTTTGTAGCTAGAAAGGTGTTGATAACCTGCCATCATTTTGGCCACTGCTGAGCAGCCCTTGAACAGCACCAAGGCTCTCTCCAACCTTGCCCCCTGACTCTCGAGGGCCTGCGGGCTGGGGGTGGACAAGATCTTCAGAGGGGACACAGCTGGGACAGCTGACCCAGGCTTGCCAAAGGGATATTCCAGTCCATATGAAGCCTGCTCAGCAATAAAAGCCAAGATAAAAAAGGAGGAAGCAGGGAAGGGCTTTTGTTATTTATAACATCTGTCTTCCAAAGCAACCATTACATGTCCTGAAGCCCAGCTTCCCCAGGCTGAACATTGCCTGCTAATGGGAAGTAGAGAATAAATATTTTGTTTTCTTTTGCTTCTGGATGCACAACGTTATCTTTTGCTTTATTAAAGTGCCTTTATCTTGCCACACAAGTTTGGTTTTTTTTCATCTAATTTCCCCACTGAAGGACCTGACTGCTGGGATGAGGCAAAAAGGAAAAGAAACAGGCTATGCTGGGTTCTTATGTTAGGGGCACACTTTGGCCAGAGTGCTGGCAAGTGCACTGGAAACAAAGCAGGTGAGAAAGCCTGAGTATTGTAGATATTGGAATACACAGCTCTCAGGAAGGAAGGGAGGCATCTGCCCTTCACTCCCTATTACTGATTTTCATTAGAGATAGTACAATCTCTTCCTGGGCAATGGATTATTTTACTACCAAGAAACTACTTAGTCTTAAAAGCAGGGAAGATTCAGTCTTCCAGGAGCACTTGATGATCTCAGAAATGACTGCAAGTCCAGAGTGCTCCTGGGAAAGAAGGGTATCTCAATGTCCCCACTGTGCAGACAGAGCAGGGGAAAAACAGAGGCACAAAGTCCTGTTCAGAGGCACAAAAGTCCACCATATGGGGGTACACGTGGAAGTGGAGTGGGTCACCTACCTGACTACTTCAGCATGACTCTGTCCCAGTGAGATTCTGGTGAGATTAAGTACTGAACATGAGAAAAAAGGTTTTGCAAAGACAAGGTTTCAAGCTACCTGCAACTGTACTGGAGAGCTATTTTGCTGACATAATTAATAGCAGCATTAAAGAGGAAAGCAATTCACATGACTAAAGGACACAGTTTGAAATTTGTCTTCTCCAGAATGGGAACACTCAAGTTAGCACTCTATGAAGAAGGATGGTCTGGTAAGCAAAACCAGAGACTGTATATAGATTCTGCTCTTGACCATGTTGCAATCAATCATCTGGTTTTGAGACTTTGAGAAAGTAAGTAAAAACCTGATTTCTGCAAAAATTTCGCTACTTCTTCAGCATGAGCGATGCTACTTTTACAAATGCATTTAGTTGAAGCATATACAGAAATCTTCAGCTCCAACATGGCCAAATAATTTTGTGTTCAAACACACTACATCTTTGAGGAAACAGAGCATTGAATGCTATGTCTTCATCATTCAGCTCCGGGCTTCTTAGTTCATTTTCTTGTACTTTGTGGGTCATAAAAAGTAGCCCAAAACCAAGATGGGCATAAGAAATCTTTGCCAGAGATTGCACAAGTCTTCTTGGGGCTTTACTATCAACTTTATTAGTGGGGGCAAGGTCAGAGTAAAGCATGATCTGCCTAATCGTCACCTTGGGAAACACACCCTACTAGATAATGGGATGGAACTGTTGATATAAATTCTACCATGAAGTGATAAATTTATGACTGTATCCAGCAGAGACAGTGCATGAAACTTATTCTGGTGTCAGGTTTAGGCACTTGTAATCTCAGATGGAAAATTAATACTGCTTACATATTTTGTGGAGAAATAAAGGATCAGCTCAAGGCCTGTAAATAGCTTAAGATCCTCAAAATTGTAAAGAGTGCTAGTAAAAGTAAAAAACTGTTATGAGTTGCTGCATGATAACCTTTTCTGCCCTGGATGTTGGCAGCTATTTGATAAAAGGCTTTCACACACGCTCACTGATGGAATCATCTCTGATCCCTGGTGGTCCCAGGCCAGAAATATTGAACAAGGAGGCACACAAGAAACACAATGATTCTGACTTGCTTCAGCTGTTAATATTTTTTAATTTCTCTGCCTCAAATATAATCAGAAGGTCAGAAAAGCATTACACTTACTACATAGAGATAATAGCCAAAAATTATTGCCTTATTAGTTTTATATTTCTAAACAATGTCGGAAGATGTCAGACATCCTGGAACCTCTGACCTAAACTGTGAAACACTATTTATAGCATTAACTAGTATTTCTCAGAAAAAAAAATCCTAAAGGAATCATAAACACTTCAGTTGTACAGGTTACCAAACAGTTTTGCTCCTCATTTTCTGAATCAAGCGGCTTAGCATAGATAAAGTATAGTTCACTAACAGTTTCAACTACCAGAAACTGGCACTGATGTGAAAGAAGCAGTTTGCCTTGCCTCATCTCCAGCCACTCTGACCCCCTCTTGCACCAGCCTACAGAACCAAGTCTGAGCAGAGAATCTGACTGAGAATCCAGGTCTCAAAACTGTAAAATAATCTATTTTAGCCCTATGTATTTAATATGTTCAAGCCATTTGTCAAATTAAAGCATAAGAAATCAAAACTGCACTCTTCAACTCGACTTAAAAAGAAAACAAAAGAGTAAACTTACAATAGATAAAGAAAAAAAGCCCTTTTTACCAATACATAAAGTTTTGTTTTCTTGCTCATTCACAGATTGCATGGACAGAGCATACTGTGTTACCTGCAAGACCTAGTGGGTGTTAACTGATGGGTTTTTCAGACCTCCATTAGACTCCTAAGTTAGACTCTGCTCAGTTTTCTCTGCTCAGAGTATAGAGAGGCAGGCACTGCCCATCAAATGCCAGATTGTAATTTATATGCCCTGGGACAGATTTATTTTATCCAGCTCTAAGCACGGATGTCTTGAGCAGTCACTTCTGAAATACGTGACCAAGCGACATCAGCACTTTGGGGGCACAAAGCACATCAACAAGAGAGCTCCACTCAGGCAACTACCTCAAGGCAAGGTGTGTCTTGCTGTAGATGGGCTTTTTCCTCTCCATTAATGGAAACTCAATAATGTAGACATGGATTTACAAATGCCAGCAATTGACAGGTGAAACTTTGCTGTTTGTCTCTCAAGCACGTGGCTTCCCTGCCAGGTACATACTTCCTGTAGTACCTCAAAAAGAAAGTTTCAGTGAAGCAGCCCTGGGAGAGGAAGGAAGGGCAGGAGACATCAGCCCTACACCCATGATTTGCTTTTTTATTCCGCCAAAATATCATAAGAAGTGCAAGTCATAAAAACAGGCATACAAACAGCATACCTACTGTGACAAGTTTGCCAAAGAACACATCATTGTCCCTTCTAGGCTTTTAGTCTAGTTGGTATCCATGAAAAGTGTGCAGCTAACATCACTGCCTCATATTGAGAATTGAACAACTGTGTCCTGCCTAATCTCTGCATATCATTCCTGAATAGAAGCATCTCTGCTGTTTGTAGAATCGGTCTCTGTTATTTGCAAATCTCAATAACTTATGGGGTATTTGTTTCTTTAAATCTCTTGGGTATATGAGCTACTGGGGAGTGGAGACAGGTAAGTTCTTTTGGACCTTCTGACTCACAAAAAATTGGAAGAGAAGAAAAACTGGATCATCAAAATACAAGAGGTCTGATTTATCTCTGTGTTACTCCCAAATTATGTATTATACCATCTGGATATGGGATCATGGGAGTTAAACAGATGCAGCCTGGGTGTGATATAGAAGGAATTATTCTGTCCCACCCTGTTTACTATAATGAAAGTAACTTCAGTATATCCTTTTTAAAAAATATGGAAAAGCCTGTATCTTAAGAAATAAACAGTGAAAATCTGTGTATTGGAGAGATATGACAGACTAATGCATACTGCATGTCTGGAGCTAGACATAGCATTATTTGAATTTGCATGAAAAAGAGCACCAAAAGCAGCACTTTGAAGGAAGTAAAATGATCAACTCTCCTGAATGACATTTGCAAACACCAGTTTCAATATTTATTCCTAATTTAAAGCACTGTGCAATAAAAAAGCAGCTCACTAATTTCTTAAGAAATTCTTGCCTTCAGTTTTCTAGACTCTCTGATGCCCTAAGAAACATTTGCACTTTCTGCATTACTCTGCTCTTACTCCAGTATACAAAAATGATTGATACGATGCACTGACTGTACTGACGAGGATTCGTAGAATTGCTTTTTATCATGCTAGTATTTCCTGATTTTCAACAAAAAGGAAAAAAAATAGACTTCAGAAAAGAAAAAAACCCAAAACTTACATCCTCTGCCTTTCCTCCCACACACCAGTAGCCAAACAACAGTATTACTGCAACACCGCTTTGAAAATATTTGCATAGTACTAGTGGGAAGGCAGCTAAGCTGTGATACTTGTACATGCCTGAACATTTGGCCAAGGTAAAAAACAAATAAAGTTGGCAAGTTTCTTTTTAATTAATTCTGTTATCTATTCCAACTAGAACAAGCAACAAATCAGAACAAATGTTTGCGCTTTTGCAGAAATGGAAAATAGCAAACCTATTCTCCAAGGAAAGAAAATAGCTAGTGGGAAGACAATAATGTTTTCAATTAGCAAGCAAGTGGAGCCAACCTTCAAATTTCCTTTTCAGCGCACAGAAGTAGGTTCATTTAATGAAATAGAGAATTTTTATGGGGGTATGCATATCATTCTTTGGTAGATGAATACGACAGTGTTCAAGATATCTTTAATATAATAGTTTTTTCTTTAATCCAAATTGTATAGATAACTTAAAATAAGCACCTTGTTCAGGGAATGAGAACTGATGAGATATTGGCTCAATGTGTAATTACTGCTAACACCTATTGGTTTAGGGACAGGAGGAAAAGAGGGGGGGAAATGTGATGCCGATGTCTGAAAATACCTCTGAGGTTATTTGTGGAAGAGATGCTAGTACAACTGATATGCATGGCAGAAAACTGACAGAAAGTATGCTTAAGAACATATGGACAGTAACACAGGATAATGGCTTAGAATAATTGGGATTTTGGAGGCCAACTTCTTTGAATGATCATGCAGATACAGGCAATTTGACTGCTACACTTCCATTTCAAAAAGCTTCTGATGAAGTTGACCATCAAACTCAAACTATGCTATGAAGGAGGAACTACAAAAAAGAGGTCAAGAAATAAAAATGGATTTTCATTGCTAACTAAAAGTGAAAAAAGAAGGTTCAGAATAATTGATTATTCTCTTTTACAGTGGATGGATTACCTGACAGTCTCATGGATCTGTTTTCAGTACACTTACAAATGAATTGGAAAATGGAGGAATAAAATTCACAAATTAATCGGAAAATGGAGGAATAAAAGGGGACAGTTTTCTGATAATATTCAACTACAGAGGTTAATAAAAACAAATACTTGCTGCAAGAGGACATCATGATGTTGAATGGTTGTAAAACAAGCAGAAAAATGTAAATCAATAGTAAATGCAGTCATTTGCTGGAGGAAAAAAAAAACCAAACAAACAAGAAAATCAGCCTCAGGTATTCACTACTTCCTACAAGATGCCTGAGGTTCAGTTTTTGCCAGTACAAGAATTACAGCCAAAATGATAATTCAGTAACAAAATTATAATAAGAAAAAGGTGTTGTATCACCTACTCCACAAGTGAACTTTGGAAATCAAAGTATCTTTGTTCTTTTGAATATCAAAAGAACAAACGAATACAAATGAGTACAAAAGGCACAACTAGAGTCGAAAAAGACTCTTAGGGGCTATTAATTACAAAAATGCAATATAGTGTCTATCTTCAATGTGCCTGCATGATAAATACCTCAACAGAAGTTGAGATGGCTTACTATCTGCTTGCTATGTCCTTACACTTCTTTCCTGAACATCCAACACTGGCCACTGCCAAAGAAAGGACACAGGGCTATAAGTACTTTTGATTCAATCCAGTGCAGCCACTTTTTATGTTGCATGATGATCACAAGTACTACTGGCACACAAGTAATTTAAAAAAGGGAGACAGAAACTATCTACATTTCCAAATGAAGACACTGATCCTAAAGTAGCTTACATTTAGCTATTGGGAAAGTAAATCAAAGCCTTTTGAGAAAACTTTCTGATGGATCTAACTAAAATTCCAGAATTGAGCAGTCAGGCTTGCAGAGAATGCAGTGTGGAATTCACATGAATTGAGAACAACCAACTGTCAAGCTAAAAAATCCTAAGAGAGTACTTCTAAAATAAGCCATGAAGAAAAAGCTGTGGTGGTTGCTCTGATGCCTGGAATCCATCACATGCTACCTACAGATGAATTACTCTTTAGAAGTGCCTGTTTCTTTCCATTGACTATGAAGGTGATCCAAGTGACAAGTTCACATGTAGAAGTTTTCATCAGTGGTCTAAACTCAGATGAACCCCACAGCCCTGGAGCCTCATTAACTGAAGTCTAACTTAACTTTTATCTATAGCTGCTTTGCAAACCAAACTCCTCCATGCAGTGCAGTATTTGCACGAATAAAACATTTGATGTGTGTGGAACAAATTATTTCAAAGAAATGCACTGACAATTTTAATGATACAGTGTAAATTCTGAGGTTACTGAACCCGAGAGTCAGATAATGCTGTATCTACTTACATCAGTTTTAGGTCGTGCTCCAGTCAACACTTGGTAAGGTAAACAATTTAGATGCTGGTAGTCTCCTCTTCTTTTCCAAGATCCTTTTTCTTGATGATCTCCATAAAGGCCTGTCTCTACTTGAACAGGGCACTGTAAGAGAATTTTTAAAACCCTATAAATAAAGACAAGCCAGAAATATTTTTAATGTGAACAGAAGATAAAAACTTAGGAATTTTATCTTTTCCTCTGATTTTATCTTTCCCTCTGGATTTTTTTTCCTCTGATGAAAGGCAAACATTTGGTTTTGATCTTTTTTTTTTTCTTAAAAGCACCTGCTGCATCATTTTTACACTTTGCTAAGCTAGACATCCCATCATTATGGAAAGTTGCTGCCTTAACATCCAGCATACAAACTGGAGAACTAATCAATAATAGTACACCTTCCTGTAACTTAAAGGAACTGAATCACTTTGTAGAAAGAGAAATAGTTTTATTAAAATTATTTTAAAACTATCTTTTAACTTTATTTCATGTTTATTTTTGTATATTAAACAGAGACCCAGAAAATCCTCATTTTCAAATTACAGATTCTGAACTTTCAAATAAATGCTCCTTATTCCCCAAAACCTGGGGAGTTCTCATTTCATTGTTCCACTCCCATGCCATTTTTTAAAAGATGGATGTCCTAACTCTGGGCCCACACTGAATGCAGTGTCAAGAAGAGACCAATTGCACAACATTCCCTCAAGTATCCTGGTTTGCCCAAGGAAAAACTGGGTGAGTGACCAAGAAGCAACACATGCTGCAATCCAGCAGAATTCATACTACAGACAATCAGGGAAACAGGGTCATGGGTGCACTGCAGAGCAGTCCCAAACTGTTGGGGACAATCATTCTAATCAGCCCATTTTCAAGCTCTTCCTCTCCACAAAGTAACAAATGGGCTGCTGATCTTTAATAGCAATTGCCCAGTTCCCAGTTAGTGTATTTCGTAAGGATGTAAAATGAGGAGGCTTTGAAAAGGTGACAAAGTAATTAGTATGCAACCCCTAAAAAGTTTGAAGACAATATACTAAAGCAAAAGAATTAAATGAATACGTAAGTCAAAGAAAAAGCTTTGTTCAATGAAAGTCAGATCTCTAACATAAGATGATCAAAAATAAACAAACAGTATTTCCCTGTCATTCATGAATAATAAAAGACTGAAACTGAAAAAAATTTGATTCTCATTCTCAAGATTTCCTGCTTTTTCTGTAGTGAAACTGAGTACAAGATACTAAGTGGCAATGAAGCAGATACATTAAACAATGGGGAAACACACTGCACCAAGAGTGCTTTATCTCTGATGTTTCATTTTCAAAGTGCCTCCTTCTATACTGCTAAAAAGGATTTTTTTTTCCATAGGAAAGGCACAGATTTTACAGGAGTGGAGCTATTAAATGTGTTTTTCCAAAACTAGCAGTTTTGTTGTTAGTACATTCAGAGAGTACAACTTTTTGCTCTTAAATTGTGTTCATTGCATTGGTGAGGGACTGTTTCAGAAAATAATTTGATTATAGACAATTATTTTTAACGTCTTTGGATCAGCTACTGAGGAATCCAGTCAATGCTACATCCTCATAATATTTGCCAACAAAAAAATGACCAGTAGCAATTTGTGGTTTACACAGATGTAGGAAGAAGTCATCCCTTAGCATTCATGCAAAAGCTATTATGTTTTAGAAAACACCTTGAATTTTCTCACTAAAACACTGCAAAACTCTCTGCTCTCACCCAATAGGTCCCATAATTTTTATTCACCCAGCGCATATATTGGCTTCTTCTGTAAAAAAAAAAATCTATATTATTAATAACAGATACCTTCACAACAGGAAAATGCAAAGAGTAAAAAAATATCAAATAATTACTTGCATAAACAGGTGAAAAATCCTTCAGTAGATAACTGACTGGCTCAAACTAGTGATTAAATTACAAAATATATTTCTGTGATATAGCATTTGCCATAAGAAATTACTCTGTCATCTGTTAAAAATTGTCCACACCCTCAAGAGAACAACTTTCAGAGCAGCAGCTCCAACAAACCACTCATGCAGTAGTCACCTGCTTTGGAGATTTTGGGTCTCCATCTCAGTCTTACACCTTTAAACAGTTCACCCAAAATCACTGCCAATCACGATTTCTTGTGTCAGTTCACAGTTGAGGATAAAACCATATTAAGAACACAAAAGTGGTTCATTTTATAGAAGCCAAATTTACACAGTTACTAGTAAATATATGCTTGAGAGAGGTCTTCTTTATTTTCAAGTTTCATGGTAAGTGACAAGAATAAAACATTTGATATGTGTGGAACAGATTACAAGCTATAGTTAGAAATATGGTACAAATAGCATGAACTGATAGAATATAAACTACTCATACAACTTGAGTGAAAACCAGACTGTTATTTTTTCCACTGCAACTGTCATTTTGAAATCTGCAGGATCTGTTTCTTTACAGTACATTTATGGAGAGATTTATGAGGATCTATCTCTTCTTTGACTATAAAGTAAAACTAAAGCCACCAATTCTGAGGCAAATTATTAATTAATATTTAAATCAGAGCAGATGATTCCCTTGCTGTATAAATTCTTTTGTAGGAAACAGCAAATGGTATCCCATCATCAGTTCCACAACAGATTTTCTAAGACTCTTTTTGCTCTGATCTTGCTGGTCTCATTAGAAAGACTTTGTATTAAGTGACCTGTCCAGTTTCTGTATTGAACTTGGCACTTGGAGGTTTAAAGGTCATTTCCAGTTTGTCATATAAGGCTACAAAAAATGTGTCTGACTCACATATTTGCCTGTCCACAGACAACTAAATGAAGAGATCTCTTCTATTTAGAGTGAGAAGAGGTGGTTGATAAAGAGGACTGCAATTCCTCAAATATCATGCTAAGCAAAACAGTAATTTTGGTGCTGGTGTTGGGAACATCCTAACACCCTAGCAGAGGATTTTGGTGGGAGCATATGTCCCAGGAAAAAGGCTGTGATGAGGCCTCAGGAAGAGAAGTGGTGTGCTGGGGTGCTGATGATGGCATTCTCTATGCAACCATTTCTGATGATGCTGTTCTTATGTATCAAAGTTCATTTGAAAAAGTCACCTATTTAGATTTTTCTGCTGCTTACAGGCAATATGCCCTTCAGTGAGTGCTTCAGCAAAGGATTTGAAGTCGTATCCTATGATCCTCAGGCCAACATGAAAAAAGAATGATGCCTAACCAAACCACAGCTTTTACCTTAGTAGAATAGGCACAGCCATAAAATAATGGGTGTTTGGATCACTGGTTACCAGACTGTCTCACAATGAGAACTGTTTAAACTCTGATGGCTGGGATTTCACTTTCAGACAGAAAAGCAGACTACGCTGCCACTGTATTTCGACAGAAGATATGGAGCATTCTCCTACAAGAAGACAGAACACTGTCCCTTAATGGGCAAATTAATTATGAAATTAATTCAGCTGGACAGAGCTGGTTCTAACTGGCTGACATGTACAGCAAGAAAGAAATGAGAGATGGCCATGGCCACTCTGTTACTAACACTCTCTCTGTAGAACTTGGAAACACAAAGTGCAAGAGTCTGAACATCCCACCTAGAGAGACACGAACATTTACATTGTGATGATCCACAAAGATGCTTACTTCAAGAATTTACTTTTACCAAATGAAGCAGCAGTGACAGCAAAAACATTCACAAAAGATCACCTTCCATGAACTTCATGCCAACATTCAGAGCTGAAAATCCTCACAATTCTAAGTTAAGAACTGAGTTTAATCATAGTCTGAAGCAGAGAACACTTATATTTCTCATGCTGGTCATTCTCCATTAATTGCTTATATAAAAAATTTTGCTTATTCAAAAATTAATAAAATTATATCATTTCTCCTTTAATCCTATTTGTCCTCAAAATAAAAGCTTAAGAAACTGTCATCAACTGATGACACCTGTCATCACAAAATATTCTTAACTAGAGGATTGCACCTCTAAATCAACTATTCAAATAAAAGAAAGAGAGAAAGAAAAAAAATCTAGCTGTCCTGGGGTAACTGGGACACTAGTTCAACTCTTAATGAACAATGTCTCTCTTGCTGTTATATCTTTAAATAAATATAACAAATATTAATAGGTTAGCACTTAAATTAATAATCTGAAAAGCATGCAAGCAAATATCCCTAAAAAAACCCGAAAGTGTATAATGATTTTAAGCTATCCTGACAGAAAATTTACAAGTTTTACCCTATCACAGTTCTGCTTATTTGACCATTAGTTATCCAATGTCAGAAATTTCATTTTAATGAAAACTTTCAACTTTACCCTAACACTTGAGCTCCTTGGCCTATTCTGAAACACAACTGGATCTAAAAACTATAGCTTGAGGAATGTTGTAGCTAAATGTTAGAGAACGTATCATATCACACACACATTCTTACCAGTTGCTTGTGCCTTTCAGAAGGAGTACTGGAGGGAGAAGAGCCAGCACTCAGAGCTTCTTCAATATCTAAGTTCAACTGTTCCAGTTTCTTCATAAGCCATGACATAGAGTCTGGCCATTCAGATTCTTTTTCTGGTTGGGTCTAGAAGAAATCAAACATACATGAAGTCTTAAAATATTCAAGCTGCTTCTATCTTGAAGATGCTTATTTTTTCTTCCAGCCCTCTTTCTCTGTCCTTGAGCAACATTCTTCCATTTAGAAAGCTTCAATTATCACTCCAATCCTGATGACACATATTCATAGCTGTTCTACATACTCAAATGACTTTTGTATATCTGAATAGCTTTCTATCACTTCATCTTGGGTGACCCACTGCTATTTCAAGCTAAGCAGAATCAGGACTAAAACTAAAGTCACTTTAATGCCTCTTGTTAAGCCACTTCTATTTCAGCATCTCTCCACTGATTGCTTGTTGCCAACAGGAAACAGAATATCGAAGGCCATCATATGCACTGTATTATATTCCTTACTAGAATTCTAGAACTGTCAAATCCTCTGCCAATATGGTGGGAATACTTTATTGGTCACTTTGTCACTAGGATGCATTTTTCCTTTTTACTTGAAGAGCTTTACTGTATAACTAAAATTTTAATCCATTGTAATGTAATCGACAAAGATGCTTTTCTTATTCCTTAATTTCCTGAAAATCCTTTCCAGTACTCTCCTAAAGCACCTCTCCATGGTGGTCCCTATGTATGCTGATGCATTATGCCTTGTTTTCTTTATTCACACCACTTCTAGTCATCCCCTCCAAAAACCAGTCAGACTGACCTCCCTGTCAACACAGGCAGCTACTGCTCCCCAGAAGGCTGTCCTGAAGCTACTTCAGTTCCTTCATCTTCCTTCCTTTCACAAACAATACATATCTTTGCACAGAAGATAATTCCATAGTGAGCATCATCAGACAAACAGTAATAATGCATTTTCATCCTGCCATAATCCTAAGAGCATCATAACAACACTCCTCAAAACCCGGGGGAGATAGATGAGTACTGTTATTACTCTTACCTGATAAATCTTTATGGTGCTTTGTTTCCTTACAGCATTTCACAAGTGGAACAGAAAGATAACTAATTGGCTCACTATTGTAGAAAAACCCCCTTTACAAATAGAATGCAGGAGATTCACTCCTCTATTACACTGACATATACTATTACTAACAGAATTACTAATTTTCTCCCCAGTAACTAAGGTCCCAAATCATCAGACACTGAGTCTCATATTAGCAACAAACACATGTTCCCTTCAGAGGGGCTAACATGATCTTTTCAGAGATTGTTTCAAAGCACAGAAAAATAAATATCCCAATTTTTACTTTTCCAAATCTTTGTTTGGAATTTCACCAGTTTTTACAACCTCTGAGTATTTTGCCTGAAATGCTGTTATAACTGCTAAGCTGCACTTCAACTCTAAAGCTATTAAAATTATTTAAAGAGATACTTTGCTTGCTTCCCATTGTCTTTCCAACTATTTCCAAGTAAACTACAGGATGTTCCACAGAAAATGAGCATCAAAAGACACTTCACATATTGAATCCATTCTGAGTGAGATGACCTCACATAGGAAATGTGCATATTGATATATGTCCACAAAACTAATTTGTAAACAAAGCAAATGTTTTCCTGTGGTTTTGCTTCCTCACATACTGGTCTTTCCAATACTAAAAAACACTAAAAAAAAAAGACTCAACAAGGACAAAACATGAAAACCCACACAAATTCCACAAACAATAAGGTATAAATTCTGCAAAAATCTAAAATGAATGTTCTATTTCTCAAAAGAGTTAAGATGCAATTTATGAAAAAGGAGCTGTAAGAATATGTTTTCTTACTTAACAATAGTAAACAATTCTGAAGCAACAATCACACAGGGAAATAAATAAACCGTGTTTGATTTCTGTGAGCTATGCAAAAATCATTCTTTCCAGGTGACAAGTACTGAAGGTTACATTAGAAGTTTGGATTTCTGAGTTTAATAGGATGCAGGAGCAATTTCCACGTGTTGAAACAGACCACTTTGTGTTCCATGACAGAAAAGAGTATTTTGAGGGGTGTTGAAGAGGTGTCTCTAATTTAGTATTTTCCATAGAAAATACAAAGATAAAAATTCAAAAAATTTCTAAGACACTCCAAATGTATGCAACAGCACACATGATAGCACATTACAATAAAAAGTAAAGCTCCATGCACAGGGAAGCACATTTTGCCTCTATCTCGACAAATATTTACCTACTGGAACAATACCTGCAATATTCACTGATGTTCTCTCAAACAACTGTATGAGCCAAATCCTCTTATTTTTATAAATTTCTTGTTTTAATGCTACAGAATTCAAATCACAGTCATTTCTAAAAAATACAAGCCCTAAAGAGTTTCACCAAACTATAAATCTCCTAGCATTCTCCATTCAGTTCTTTTTTTTCAGTCCAGTAAGACTCTATATTGTGTCTATTAAGGGGATGAGGAAAAAGATGGGGTTTCATTATCCTTGAAGATAAAGCCAAAAGGGCCTAGTTAACAAATGCCATTCACTAATTGGAAATTTGGCACAAAAGCACCATTTGGAACAAATGCTGATTGGCTACGTATTTCAAAGGTTGCCTGAAATTCCTGCTAAACAGAAAAAACATGATGCTACTTACATTCAAAAATATACAGCCTGCACAGTAGGACTTCTAACTGGTGAATAAATTTTGCCTAATCCATTCATGAGGAACACAGCTCCACAGTGTTCAGCCCCAGTAACTTGGTTGGACACTATCAAAGTGCTCCAAAGATCTGAGTACCAGTGTTTCCTGCCCATAGCAACTGCACAGGCAGCAGGGTCAGGGCGCCTTTGGAAGCTTTTGTGTCTTGCCCTTCAGAAGGAAAAAAATCTCACTTTAAATTATCTAGAGAATCATGGCCTGCTTTATTCATTGGGTATTTTTCCCCTAAAAGGTTACAGGGAGAACACTCCTTTCCATATATTCTCAAGGTCCTTTTTTGTTGGAGCCATAGCCATTCAGCAATGCATAGGAAATGCTGTTACCTTTTGAAGAACCTTGAAAGCATAGAGACCGAAGTGAAACACTTTTTATATGCTACCTTCAAACACAGAATCATTTAGTTTGGAAAAGACCTCTAGGATCATCAAATCCAACTGTTAACCCAGCATTGCCAAGTCTACCACTAAACCACAT
The DNA here is from genome assembly GCF_028018845.1 of Melospiza georgiana. NCBI lineage: Eukaryota > Metazoa > Chordata > Aves > Passeriformes > Passerellidae > Melospiza > Melospiza georgiana. The sequence continues at coordinate 59,040,863 of NC_080431.1, read as the reverse complement.
CCCTCAGTGCTGCAGCTACACATCTTTTAAATATCTCCAGGGGTGGTGACTCCACCACTTCCCTGGACAGCCTGTTCCAGTGCTTGAAGCCCTTTTAGTGAAAAAAAAAAAAAAAAATCCTAATATCCAGTCTAAACCTCCCATGGTGCAAATTTGAGACCATTTTCTCATGTCCTGTCCTAGACAGATGAGCAGATAGATCCAGAAAGACCAGAGAATCCCTTGTCAAACAAGTGTTTCAAGGTGGAGCAAGACTGTCTATGAAAACCACGGCACACCCTAGGCCAAGAACAACTTATTGGCCTTGAAGGTGAACTTCTTTGCCATATAGATTTCTCAAGTCCCACATACTCACACTAGATTAAAAAAAATCGTAATCATAAAACAAGAATCATCCTCCATGGAAAACAGAAAATTAAGTGGTACAAACTTCCTAAAATCAGAAACAGATGCAGCTATTATGCTTAAGATGGCTATTGTACAGAAGAATTATCCCAACTAATGAGATTTACTAAGACATATTTAGCAATCAGCAAAACATAGAACTCAGTTCTATCCTACAACAACCACAGTCTATTTTAGAACAGCTTAATGACTTTGTTACATGTACACATTCATATGTATCCTGACTCCGTATTCATTTGCATAGCTGAAATTTCATTACTACCAGTAACAAATCAGAGGTAAAACAAGGTGCAAGATTGTGCCCAATCACCTAAACACTTACTTGCTCTTTTCTAACACTGAAAAGAAAATACATTCCAGACATTCAAAGGTTAGTGCCTTTTGGACCAAAGGCTTCTGCACATTGTTTTTCAGCTTTCAAGTATTCTTCACTAATCTTATTCGGCAAAAACATCTGTGATAAAAGGCATATTTGTTTCAATGTTTGGTCACGAGGCTTATTGCAAGAGGCATAATTGCTGCCAGCAAATCTAAATTTAAACTGAAAGAATGTGGCAGAAATGAACAACTCCATATAGAACGCTCAGGGGTCAGGGTTAACCCTGCTGCCAGACCTCATCCTATACTGGAAGCAGAAAGGCTTTCCAAGTGAAGGGTTATGAGAAAATTACACAACTCTAAATTTATCTGATAATTTGTGCCTTTCACTTTAGAACTTCAATAGGTCCAATTGTTCTGGTAATTAATGTATTGTACAACTTTGGGTAGTAAATCAGTAACCACAGAGTAAAATATACCAATGCTATTTAACCCTCCTCCCTATTAAATCTGCTCAGATAAAAATTCTCTCTGATGTACAGCCTAGATCTGTAAATAATGATTTTGTGGGACAATTTCAGGGACCAAATATCATATTCTGCTCTTGCTGCACAGATGGGGCTCCTCTGGTCTTAAAACATCTCTGTGTAAAAGGTCTCTCAGCCGTTGATGGCTTTGCCTACAGAGAATGGGGGAGGAAGCCAGATTGATTCCTGATGTAAAATCCTTCAAAAAATAATTATTTAGAATACAAAGAACTCTTTCATTCAAAAAATAGATTTACATGTGCCTTCTATATTGAAGATAAAATACTTCAAAAGGAATTTTCCTTAATATCCCACTGCAGTGTTGCTCAAGTATTTACAGAGCTGTTGGATGGACAACTAACTTGTGGCACCTTCATCCTGGAAAGCAGGTGAGCAAACTCAGCAGTTGGCAACCTTTTCACTTCTAAGAACTGCATGGCTATGTATCTGAGATTATCAAGGAAGTCTCTTCCATCTCTCAAGTCAGCAGGCGAGGCCATGCACATAGGTTTCTGGGAAAATGAAAGCTCTGATCCCCAAACCACTCACCTAATATGGGCTGTTAAGACCTTAGCAGTTTTGCAGAAAAAAGCTACAGAAATACTAACAGGAAGATATGTGTCAATCTGTTTAAATGGAAACACCATTTCCGAGATAAATCATTTTCCCTTAAACTTATTACACTTCTTAAACACATCTCTGTATGGAACTTTGATTTTCATTCCGGTCCAGCCACTTTCTTTCTGCTGCTTTCCTTCCTGAAGGCTGCTGCCTCAAGCTACTATTTTCTTCAGACAAGTTTTCAGAAGTGACACAAGCCATACCTGTATGAATGATGAAAACTTCTGTGTTTTTTGATGCTCTAAAGCAAAGTAAGCTGAATTTTAAACACATTCAAGTTTGTTTCTGGCTTTTCTGCATTTTCCCTTAAAGTGGCTCCACACACCTGCCTTAATTTTCTTTCACTAAGCTCAACTGCACATTTCTGTGACTTTATGTGTCTGTATTTAAGCACACACTATGTCTTTGAATAATGAATACAGTAAAATATAAAAAATATTGTGGAAATACTAACTTCAAATATAGTACAATAAGGATATATGCTTGGATTTTTTAAACTACTAATAGGCGCACAACATGGGAGAAAAAGGAACCCAAAGAAGCCATGAGAAAATAATGTAACATAATCCTGACTTCATTACATGTATTTGACTACTTGACTTTTCAAAGTCCAAGTGGCTCAGAAACGGACTAAATTATTTTTAATAACTACTTTTAATCTTTCAGACAGTAAATTGGCAAATTTGACCTTTAATTTGCATTCATCACATTGATCTTGCACTGTGATAATGTCCATCATGGGAAAGAAAACAAAATTCTGAAGTCCTGTCTCTCTTTTAAGGGTTCTTGCATCAGTTTTTAAGAAGTATTGCCCTAAGCTAGACAGGACAGGAGAGAACCCCTCGTACCAATGGAGTCTTCCAAATAGTAAGTTTATGGAAAATTTCCCAGATGAAGAAACCCATGCTAATTCCTACGACTGCAGGCCACAAACTGTATCAACATGGTGTTTCCCCCAGACAAGAGCAAAATTGGAAAGGGAGAAGAAAGGAATTTAGTTGAAGACAAGGTTTGGGGCAAAATGTTTTGAAAAACAATTCCACACCGCTGCAGAAGTTTTAAAGTGCAGTAACCCAGACAGTCTAATATGAAAATTCTACTGCAGCTTCATTTTGTTTCTAGCCAAAGCAACTAGTTTTATATTGAACTTCTCATTAAAAAAAAAGAAAAACAAAAAAAAAACCAACAACAACAAAAAAAAACCCAACTTAAAATGGCACCTAATTGGTTTTAACATTTTGCTCCAATGATTAAATTTTCCAGATTCTCAAAGCCTACAGCAACTTCACCTTCTATTCTGCTTGAAATTATGATGTCAAGCATCACCAAATTTCACGAACAGGCTGTTAGTCAAGCCTGTACTGATGACACATGCTACAGAACTGGCACCCAAATGGCCAGACAGTCTGTCTTAATTGACATCTGCTCCTATTTCAGCACATGAATTATCCTCTTGGGTTATCCCATCTTCAGCTGCTTCACAACAGATGCCAGCTCATCATCTATCTATTCTACCATTTCCTCCACCTTGTGAGGTGGAGGAAGTGAACTACACTTCTACTATCCTAGACACTTGTTCCAAGCAGTAGTCAAATTCCTGACACTGTCCATATTCATTTGGTTTGGCACCATCTGCAACAGCAGTTTTATCTGCACATCACAATTAGTGACAATGAATGACAAAGTACTTTACCCATATAGGTATTGAGACACAATTAATTTCTTCACAAAAAAATAATTGCAAAATTCTCTTACCAGGACTCCCTTGGAAAATGTAACCAGCTTGTATCTGTTCACAGCAGGTATCTCCCTGCAGTGCTTCCTGACTAATAAATTTTAGGTTTCAGACTGGGTTCCATGAGACTGAGGGATCTCATGCCACTAAATCCAGACAAAGTTACAGACCAGAATAAGTAACTTACAGATCCTTCTCCCCAGCTTGGTTAGTTGCACCTTTTGAGATTGGGTAGGACTTAAACCAGTTTTCCTAAAACAGAGTTCTCTCTCTAGGAAACATTGTGGTTAGAACTGTCCAGGATGTGTAAAAGCTGGGCTCAGCTTCACCTTTGGCCTGATACATTTCATATGCTTTAAGGGGAAGGGATGCACTTCTGAGTAACAGAGAAGAATGAGAAAATACTGACGCTCTAGAAAACAAGAGGGAAATACCTGCAAATCACCCCAGAGGAATTAGGGAGGGCTCCTTCCAAAAGGTGGGGCAGCCCACAGGCCAGCTGAAATGACTCTATGCCTATGCACATGGCATGAGAAACAAGCAAGTGGAGCTGGAAACCATGGTACAATTTGAAAGCTACAACATATTAGGAAAAGAGGCTGGGACAGAACTGTAGTCAAGGACTACAAGGTTTTTAAAAGAGATATGTAGGGGCAGGGTTTTTGTACTCTGTGTTAGGGAGGGGATAGATTGTGAAGAGCTGCCTCTGAAAAACAGCCACAAAAAGGTTGACAGCCTGTGGGTAAAAAATTCAAAGACAGGACCAACAAAGGACACCTGCATGTGGGGGTCTGATCAGGGGGAAACCAAGGTCAAGGCCTCCTGCTTCAGATGCAGAAAGCATCACACTCCAAGACCTCATCCTAGCAAAGGACTTCCACCACCCAGGAATCTGCCAGGAAAGCAACACAGCTAGCTGTAAGAAATCCAAGAGGTACGTCAAGGAAAACTTCCTGGCGCAGGCATTGGACAAACGAACCAGATGAAGAGCACTACTGGACCTGGTGCTCACCACAGTGGATGAGCTCATTAAAGGGGTTGGGACTGGAGGCAGTCCAGGCTGCTATGACCTGGCTGTGGGTTGACAAAATCAATGAAGTTGGAAAAGACCCCGAGTGCATCGAGTCCAACCTATGACCAAATATCACCAAGTCAACATCAGACCACGGCTCTGAGTGCCACATCCAGTCTTTTGTTGAACCTTTCCTGTTCATGATCTAAGGAACATGGGCCTGGTGAGGAGCAAAGCCTGGGCCATTAACTTGGAAAAAAGGAGACCAGTAGTTAAAAGTAACATGAACTAGAAAGCACTAATACCAGATAGAAGAGATAACAACAGGGTGTTTTAACCGAAAATGATTTTGTGACGCATGAAACATTCGGGAGATCACATCCATAAACCTTCTGAAGGGTAAAATAATTTTGGGAAAGTTTTTCAATTTGGGAAAAAGCCTTCAAAAGCTAGGGGAAAGCTTAGCTGGGCTTATATACAGCATAAAGCACTGGAGCCTCCAAAGAGGAAGCACTCGTGCCTTACTTTTGCTGCTGGCCCTAGAGTGAAGGGAGCTGTGTGGTGTGTCCCCGCAGGGAGCAGGGGCAGCACTACTCCCCCAGGAGCACCAGGAGCCAGCGTGGGTGCCTTCCTCCCTGCCCTGTCAGCTCCAGCTGTGAAACAGCACACACAGGTGACTTGTTTCACAGTTAACTGGGGTTTTGTTTAGTGTTTATTGGTAAAGCAATGATCTTGTTTAATACAGCAGCTGAATTAAGCAAGGCCTTGTCTGCTGCCTTTGCAGACTGGCAGCCAGGGTGATCAGTCACAGCTGTCAAAACTCACTCGGACACAAGCTGGTGCTCCGTGTGTGGGCACTCCAAGGCACTGAGGGCTGGGAATCAATCCCTGTGCTGGCACCAGGGCTGCCCTGGCAATCCAACACACAAGCTGAGTCATTTCTTCTAAAAATACCAGTGTCAGTGTTTCCTTGAGGAACTCTGGAGCAGATTCTAGAGATTAAGATGGTAAAAGATAAGACAGAGATCTCAATATCTGGCAAACTTCAAATTGTAAAGAAAGAGACACCAAACGCCAGCATACTTTTATTTAAAAAAACTGATGTTGGTAGCTATAACCTTAACACTTTCTTATCTTAAAATACCAACATTCTTGTTTTCAGTTACTGGAATTTTAAAAATTCATACCTACAGTGAAAGAATTTCCAAGAAAATCGGGACTAGAGATTGTCTCCAACTACTTTGAAACTTCAACTGCTTTCAAAGTAAGCTGCTTCTTTTGGTTACACACAAAAGCATAACTCATAAAAGCGCTATTGATGATACAAAGCCAGTAAAATCATAACAATACTATCATCACATTTATGACAAGCTACCACACAAACCCCTCAAACCCACCAAGGATTAAAAGGATGCTCTAAAATTCACAATGAGTCAGGGAGTTCTGTTAAATCTGACACTGCTCTCTGCCCAAGTTCTTACAATGCACTAATCAGAAAATACATTAATGTGTGTTAGCAAGCCATTTGTAAACTGAAATCTGAAATTAATGGAACAAATAAAGAGCAAAAGGTACCTTCTGGAATTCAAGGGTACTTAAGGACAAAGATGAGAAAGCTTGGCAGAAAGGATGCTATTTTTATGGCTAAGGATAGGTGGTGATGGGACAATGAATGGAACATGAATTTATGGGAGAACAAGAGAATAGATGATAATTGAAATAATGTAAACCTTCTAAATTATATCCTGAACCAATTTTCATCATGCTAACAATGAAGAGAGGGCATTAATCCCAGACCCAGAAAAGTCATTAGGCATGATTCCCAGATCTCCACTGGAAGTTTGTAACCCAAACATCCAGGTTTACCCACCAGGCTTCAGTATTAATCAAAAGCAATTTAGATGCCTCTATGCATTTGTTGTAAGTATTTAATGTTTAAATGCATTTTAAAAATTCACAACCATTCCTGAAACTGCTGAAATGTCTAGAGCAACAAAAGTAAGAAAACTTACATAGTTCATATTGGTAACTTTATTTGAAAAACTTGCACAAAGCCAAGACCACGTTACTCAAGAAAAGCTACTATAGTTGCTAAAATATCACAGAATTATCTGGCATTAAACTCGTGACAATTTACACTTATCTGTTAAGTAACAACAACAAAAAAATTATGACAAGCTATAGCTTGTGTGTGAGCTGTACAAGAGATTTCCCAAGTTTCCCATATTACTGTGAGGATGGTGAGACACTGGAACAAGGTGCCTATGGAAGTTGTGGATGCTCCATCCTTGGCTGTGTTCAAGGCCAGATCAGATGGAGCTCTCTGAGAAATGTGGTCTAGTGTAAGATGTCCCTGCCCACAGCTACAATGCTGCAACAAAAAGATCTTTAAGGTCCCTTCCAAACCAAACCCTCACATGATTTTATTATACCCATGTAGTTCCACCAAAATTCTTGTGGTTGTCCCAAAATAGCATGCACATGCAAATCTTACAAACACCTTGGTATCTTCACACAAAATGAGAGCTGACATGTGCTTTAATTGGTTTATGACATGCACACCGAGAACGCCACGTAAGATTTGCAAAGAAACCAAATTTTGCAAGAGCAGCTCTTGCAGCAGCAGCGGGGAACCTGCCTGGGACTGGGACACGAAACAGCAGCACCATCCCACGTATGGCTGCACAAAGGCTCCTGCCTCCAAAAATCATAGAGGAGAAAGAACAAAGAAAGGGTTTCTCCAATCAAAAAATGAACTTATGAGCATTATGACCGGCAGGCGACCAGATCTCCTCAGATCCCTCCACATAATTTGAGTAGCATACTTCACAAAATAGAAAAAAACCCCCAAAACAAACCAACCAACCAGACAAAACAAAAACAAAACAAAAAAATAAACCCGAGACAAAAGTGTTGCTTTTCCAGATCCTTCTCTTGATGGAGGAAAACCAAAACCGAAGACCAACACAAAAGCCCCCCTAAACCAGCCCCACAAATCGTTTCCCCACGCTCGTGCTCAAGGTCACAGCACGCCGGGTCCGGGGGCCAGCGGGGCCGAGGGGGGAGCGGCGGGAGGGCTCGGGGCGCCTTTGGGGCACAGCCGCCCCTGCCGCCGCGGCCCCGGAGGCGGGCGGCCCTGGACAGCGCTGGGGAGCGGGGCCCGGCGGGCGGAGGGGCAGGAGGGGCAGGAGGCGGGGGCGCTGAGTGGGCGCTGAGGGGCGGCCGCGGCTTTCCCGCCCTCCCCGCGGTCCCAGCCAACAATGGCGGCGCCCGCGCGCGCCCAACGGTCCCCGGCCCCGCCCTTTCCAGGGGCTCTCGCGCGGGGGATGGGATGGGAGGGGCGGGGCTCGTGCCCGGGCCAGCGCCCTGAGGTGCGCGCGCAGCGCCTCTCCTCTTTCCCTTTCCGCTCGCGCCGCTGTGACGTCGCCGGGAGGGGCGGGGCCGGGGCGCGAGGGCGGGGGCGGCGGCCGCCGTTGGCTCGCGGGGCGGCAGCGCCACCTGGCGGGCGGCGCGGCGCGGGCCGAGGGCGCGCCCTAGCGGGCAGGGAGGGAAGCGCGCCCCGCCGGGCAGGGGCGGCGGGAGCTGCCGGGGCCGCGCTCCGGGACCCGCTGTGCCTCGCTCGCCGGCCCCGCGCCGGGAGGCCTCGCCCGCAGGGGCTCTGTAAGGAGAAAAGCCGCTGCCAGCGAGGAGCGGCTCCTGCAGGGGGCGAGGCTGAGCCCCGGAGCCGCTGCCCGCTTCGCCGTGGGAGCGCTCGGCCCGTCCCTGTCGCCTTCAGCGGAAGAGGGACCACCAGGGTGCCCGGGCCGGAGGGGCCGCCGAGCTGGCCCTGCCTCCGCCTTGCCCCGAGATCCTGCCCCATGGAGTGGAAACTGTCCCAGCCGGGTGTGGCTTTGCCCCTCCGAGAAGTGACTTTTCCATAGCGCCCTGCCTCGGGTTCTGCGTATGTCAGAGCATTTCGGCTGGAAAGACCTGCCCCATGCCCTGGGGCGTGCGGAGGCTGGGGCCAGTGCCTTCCTTGGCTGCACAGCTAAGCAGAGGTACACAAGGCCAAAAAGTAATCGGAAGCAGATCTTTCATTTCTGGGCTCCTCCGTGCAAGAGAGACACAGCTCCTGGAGCGGATCTAGCGGGGGTTTGAGGGGAACTGGAGCATCTCTATTCAAGGGAAAATTGCAAAGTGTATCAAGGGAGTGGAGGGGCATCTCTCTTGCCAGGAAAGGCTGTGGGAACTGGCCATGTTCAGCCTCGAGAAGAGACAACTGAGAGGCAGTTCATCAATGTCTATGAGTTTCTCAAGGGAGGGTCAGAGGATGGACCAGGCTGTGCTCCACGATGCCCAGCAATAGGACAAGAGGGAAGGGGCAGAAACTGATCCACAGGAAGTTCCACCTGAATATGAGGGACTTTTTTTCTGTATGGGTCACCAAGGACTGGAACAGATTGCCCAGAGGGGAATCTGGTGGAATGTCCCTCAGCAGAGATGTTGTCAAAAATATTTTTGCAATTGCATACACTGGTGAGAAGTTCCTGCTTTTGTGTTCAAGTCTACAGTTGCTACCATAAGAGCATTGCACTTAAATTTATTTTTTTTTCTTTTCCCCCTTGGTATTTTAAGAGAACAAAGTCATACTGTTCTGTCTTTGCGTTGCTAAGCTGCTGTGACATTTCTCCCACAACTTTTGAACATTTCAGATACCTTCAAGCCAGTTTGGAAGATGGGAAGAAATATCAGGGACAACCAAGTTGAATTAAAATTTTGACTGTACAAGAGACAAAAGCGATGGCCCACTATAAAACTAAGGATGAGATAACAGACAGTATAATTTTTTAATAGCTGCTGAGGAACTTATTTTTGTGTGCTAATTTGCCAGGCAGTGGGAAGTGACCACTAGGTAAAGCACATATTGATTGTCCCTTGCTGGAGTGGTGGAGGGAGGTGCCAGAGACATTCTGGGGGAAAGGAAGTAGAGAAGACATTGGCAGTGTTGGGAAAATAGTGGGAAGTAGAAACTGGAAATAATATAAGAACAGGAAAGGACTGGAGTATGATGGAAAGCAGTGAGAAATGTGGAATAGTTTGGGCAACAGGAGGTCCTGGAAGGGGTGAGGCAGGAGGCATTAATTCTGCAGAATGTCAGGGTGGTAATCTTAAATCTGAAAAATATTTTGGAACAATTAATTACTTTTCTGAGATAATCATCATGGGGTGATTAGGTGAATTCTGTAGAAACAGAAGGACAATACATTTTCACTTCCTATCCTGAGACGCTTGATTTTATAAATGACTTTTTTTTTCCCTTATGAAGAGCAATTAGTCCCTGATGAAGAAACTGAAGAAAAATGCATTACAAGGGTTGTTCAGAGCTTATTGCTGATTTTATAAGATTTGTATCATTCATCTCACATGCTCTTTTATTCTTTCATAAGCAGCAAAGGGGTTTCTCAACAGCTTCTGTTTAAGTGTCAGCCTTGCCAGGTTGCTCCTTGCAGAGCCCTCGGGGAGTGCAGTGAAATTCATTAGGTGCCTGTCTCTTGTGGCCAAGGATCAAGACAGGGATCTAGTTAGTCCCTTTCTGGATGTTAGGCAGGGGAGAAATAGTGGATTAAAAATAGATTAAAAGAAAATTATTTTTTGTGGCAAAATTGCAGCACATGAGTGCATTTTTTGAAAATCTTTTCTGGGAAAAAACTCGTCATTGGGAATGAGGTAGGAAACAAAATACCTCTGTAACTAGAACTACAGTGTAACACAAACAATATATTATATATTTTTTTAAGTTTTGAGTTGGCCAGAGTAAAAGGGAGGTGGGAGTAAGTCTGAAATCAGAAATACCATTATGCTTGGTGACTAGATAAAACCAGCTCCAGGTATAATTTATGGTACATGCACATTGCTCAGTTTTAACGTTTTGTCTCCCCTTGTTTTGAACAGACCGTGGGCTGTAGCATGCAATTATAAGAAGCTTGTCAACGTGACATAAGGACACTGGTCAGAGCAACAAATAAATCTCCTTGCATAAATTTTTGGAAGTGAGAACGATGAGTAAGGAGGCACATTTTTCTTTTCATTGTCTTAAGTTTCTTAAATGCCTGCACTTAATCAGATGGGATCTCCCTCTGGAGCTCTTCAAAGACATCAGTGTCTTTTCCTCAACTGTGTAAGAAATTTATGTGCTTCATTTGACAGCCTGCTTTCTCTATAGTGTGGAAACTGGATACATTCCCTAACACCCAGATCCAGATAATATTCTGCTGATGTCTTAACTCTGTGTTAAGGCAAGATGTGCTGTGCTCCATCCCCACTTTCACTCCTTCTGGTCTTCCTCCTACATTCCCAGTTTTTCTGGAAGAAAATTATAAGAGCTGCAGCCTACTCCAGCAGCCCCCATGGATGATCAGGAACCATAGATATTTAAGTATTTGAGTGTCAGATAATTAATCACCTAAACTGCAGAGATCAGGTTTCATTCCTCCCTGCCTAGTAAAACTGGCAAAAGCTTTTAACCTGAAGAAGCAAAGGGCCTTACACTAAACATCCTGGACAAGCCATTGGCTGTACCTGGGACATGTCTTGCAAATCACCTCTCTGTGTCTCTGCTTGGGGATTTTTTGCCATCTTTTGTTTGGTAAACTGAAGTATCTATTTCTGCTACCTGCCTATGCTAAAAGCTGCAGCATCAGGTGTGTTACTATAATAATCTGCTGTGGTTTATGGTTTTTTTTTTTCTCTAAATGACAAGAATAGCCATGAAAAATATAGAAACTAAGAAGTTGAAGGAGTTGGGCAGAATTTAAAAGCTGGATTAAGATAATCACATTATGCACAAGAACAGTCATCCCTTATTAATGTAGTGTGTAGTTTTATATTGTTAATTATTAATGCTAGTTATGTACCTAAAGTGTTCAGAATTTGAGCTACATTTCTTCTTTCAGAAGAAATACATAAATGCCATGTGAGTGATCAAAACAACTTCCAGAATTTTAACTATTCATGGTATTTATACTTATTAATATCTGTAGACAGCTGAAGCCCTGTCTTGCTAGAATTAAAAAATAAAAAAGTAAATGTTGTAAAAAATAAAAAAGGAAATGTTGTGAAGTCAATGTTGTATTATTATTGCCACATAATACTGACTGCATATGGTGAGTGCATATATTTATAATACTGACTGTATAATATTTTGCTGCCCCTAGACATCTTACTTTATGAAGACTCTTTTAGTCACAAACAGAAACAAAATAGTGACTATATATTTTAGCATGTCTTTTTTAACTTGGGAAGAAGATAGCTCACTTAAAAATCCTAAACCACTTTCTGTTAAACAAATCAGTTTGATCTCAATTTTTGAAGAAAAGATGCTTTGATAATGCAGCCTTGGGCATTGTTCCTGAAAGAAAATAATAGTTTATGTGTTCCCAGAGCTTCTAAACATACTTGCTTATACCATGTTAGTGTTTTTGTATAACACATAGGTAGGAAAATGAGGCCTGGAGATCAAAAAAATCTGTCTTGCTGTAAGAGTATGGTCACTTGTTAAAACTACTGTTACCAGAACTTTAAGGTTCAGGCATGTTCCCTGTCCCTTGCTTCAAACATCATCTCCTGGAATGAGAAGGGTTGAGGGACAACAATGATCTGTAGCGATTACTTTTAAAATATCCAAAAGTTCTACAAAACCTTCAAAATACAAATGCACTCAAGAAGTTCTGAGGCAGGTGAAGCTGAAAACATGAGCCTGTCCTGGAGTTTCACTTACCAAGAGTTAGCCTGACTGTTACTGACTTCCAGTTCTAGCATAACTTGTATATTGGAGCACTTCAGTTTTATTTGTATTTGCCTGGCTCTTTGTTAAGTACCTTAACGGAAAGCATTCAAAAATTCTGTTTATCCTTGTTAAGGTATTTGGTATTACTTTTATACTTATTTATAAAAGTAATAGTTATTAAACTTATATATATTATATAAGTATACTTATTTGTAAAAGTAATAGTTATTAAAAAGAGCAGGAAAATATTGCTCTTTGGAATTACTAGGAGAATTACAAGAAAGAGCAAAAAACCCCCCTGCTATGGGATGATTACCAGCAGTGATAATTCTATTCACAAATATTTCAGTTCCCTGTGATATGGCATATTTTAGAAAAACCCCATCAACCACAAAAATCCACATAAAGAGACCTCTTGGTATAACTCTGCAAATAACTGCAACCAAACAATTCCTAGGCTAATTCAAGGATTTCAGCAGGTTTCTCCAGTTACATACTTCAAGCGAGTGTATTTTGAAATGCAGGATACTTAACAGTAGCAATAATAAGCAAAATCTTGCTAGCAAAATTCAGTATAATGTAGAATTGCAAGATCTGCAGGTTTAGGAAGATCTCTAGATATCCTTGAGAGGAAAGCTTTATGTGCACCTGGGGTATATCCAAACATGCCAGGATAAAAGCTGGAAGGATCATAGTTTGTATTTTAGCACGCTGTCTTAACGCAGCACTTGAGGAACTTGAAAATCTACAAGTTCTCCCAATTACTCTCCAATCCTGCTCATCTCTCTATAGTCCCAATGTGATACTGCCACCCATAAAAAAACCAAAAACTCAAACAACAAACCAAAACCCAAAACCCCAAAACAATTCCAAAGGGAATTGGTCTAGACAACTCTTGAATGGGAAAATGTGCATAAACTGAGCAGTGTACAGTTTGGCCCTGGTGGGAAAACCCTGCTTAGACAATGTAGAAACCAGCCTGGTTGCAGGCCAGCCAACATATATTTGAATTTAAAATTTAAAATGCCAAAGTGATAGTAATTTCATATCTTACATGACAAGTGATTTTCTTTTCTTTTAATTGATATTTGTCAATGCATCAGACTTGAATTACTTTTCAAAGACAGCTTAATTTTGACAGCTTTCCTCTGGGTAAAATACCTGTACCTGCAAAGCTCTTTAGTGGCCCACCTAGCATGCTGCTGGAGGCTCCTGACATATCACAGCCAGGGTAAGGAATTTTTCACTGTCATAGAGAATTTTGAATCTTTGGGGAGTTTTTTTCTGAACTAAAGTAACTCCAAATTTAAAAATAATTACTTCCTTTGCAAAATGGTATGCTTTTATTTTTCATAATGTACCTAGGAGATTGGGGTTTTTGATAATACTGCCAATTTTAAATTGGATGCATAAACCAAATATTTCTTCTCAAATTTGTACAGTTTTCAACCATACTTGCTACTCTTAAAAATTCCTTTTAATTTACATTAGAATTAAATGCTGTGTGTTCCAAGGTGCTTGTGTGAGCACTCCTTAGAATTTGCAACCATTTGAACACAATTTCTAAATAAGAAAAAAGCACCCATCAAGAAGGCCTAGTCTTTTTTTATTACTATTTTAACTTAGATATCTTCATTCTGTTTAATGCAACTTAAAATCATCTTCTTAAGAACTTTTTACAAAACTGGAAACATTGCACACAGAAAAAGATGATCAGAGATAAAAACTCTGAATGTATACATTCCAATTTATAGCAATTCTAACTATTTTAAAGTTTGCTATTATTTTTTGTTCGTATTCATGGTAAATTCTTTTACTTGAAGAAGTGGCACTTTTAGAGTTTGCTGTCTGTCATTCACACGCAAAATGCAAGCTTTGTCATGTCTTAAAAGTTGAGTTTCAAAAGCATTTTCTGAACTTCTATAATTTGTTTTTGCCTTTATTTTAGAAAGACCTGAGTTTGTCTCTGCTTGCTTGGAATACTGGGGGTTTCCCACTAAGGCTTCTTAATCTCATTTCTCTCTTTCAATTTTTTTTTTTTTTTTTAGCATCAGTGGCATTCTGTGTCCCCCAAGACAAGGCTTGGACAATTCAAGACAGCACTTGATCTGTTCTACACCAAACACAAAGCAGAGGGGTATCTTGATAGCCCCCTTGCATTAGAAATGCATCATGGTATTGCAACAACTTTTATTTTAAAAAAAGCCTCAGGGTCTTTGGAATGTTTCTGTCTTCCAGGGGTAATCTTTTTTAGTTTAATCATCTTTTATCTCACAAACATGAAGTTTTTCCATATATCACTAGTTATTTGTAACACCCTGGACAAATCTGCAGTAGATTAAAGTACAGCTTGAGGTGAACTCTCAGAGTCTGGATCCTTAGTTGCACAAATTCTCAGTAATCCACTTCCCCTCAGTTTAGGCACCTATCTTGGCATGTTAATAAAAGGCAGTCTGTATATTCTTGCTTCTAGTTACTGCCTTTGTGTACTTTTCTCTTGATCTTGATATGTGGTGTACATCGTAAAAAATAAAATACATACAAGTTGAAGTATTCTGTTCTGTTGTTTCTTGGCAGGTTTAGCAGCTTTTTTTATGTTTTAGTTTAAGTAAATCAGACCCCAGACTAACTGCCAAGGCTTTTGCCATGGTGAAAAGTCCTCATTATGTAAATACTGCAATGTCACCCTTATACTGCTTGAATAGAAACAATAAATAGTAACTGCAAACCTTACAGTAATTTATCTACCATATCACTAATTGCTTCATCACAAAGATTGGATTAAAGCCAAACAAAGTTTCTCTGCACATACATTAGAAATGAGCTGTTAAATCTGTGATGCTAAAACATTACCTATTCTAGACCTGATCTTTAAAAAATTGGATTGATAGTCTAAATGCCAAAGAACTTCAGATTCCATAGAAAGCACACAAAGAGAGCCCAGTAATACAATGCAAAAACCTGGTGAGATTTTACTCAAGTTAATTTCTGGAATAACAAATATTTCAAATGCAGACATAGACTTCAATGCCCTGTCTGATTTATTTCAGGAGAACTCTAAGCTAATTCAGAGGAGAGTTTCCTTCTCTGCACTGCAAAAGTCTCAGCTCTGAGATAATTCAAAACTGGACAAGAGTTTTACAAGAGCATCAGTTTGTACAAAAGCTTGGATAGAAAGAACAATCTGTTTCCATTTTTTATTGCAATTTGTAATACTCCATACTTGGAGAGATTGTTAAGGAAAGGCTTGAGGCTTAGGACACTTTCTTGTAGACAGTAACTGCAGAAGAATGCCATAAAATGAAATCTCAGATCTGTCAACTCCCAATGAAGTTCGTGACATTTAAATTTTTTCAGTGTATCTCTAACTTGGGTTCAGTCATGGATCTCAGTGTCCACACAGATTTCTGGTTGTGTGGTAGCCTGCGATGTGGCAGTACCAAAATGCTCATAGATCCCTCAGCAAGTCACATCATATCAGTTGGGTCCCATGGCCCTACCAAAGAAATATGTCTGTTACAATATCAAGCTAACATTACTTTATTAAAATTTCATGCCAAGAAGGACAGAGGGATCATAGCTGTATCACTAGAGTCTGATTTTCATTAACTGGACATGAGTTACCTAGGAATAAGTTTCAAAAGCACCTAAATGCCTTATAGGAAGTGCTACAATCTTCCAGTGGGACTTCTGTGTATGAAGAAATCTGTAACTTATTTTTCTTAATCCCTTTCAAGAACTTTTAAATATTACAAAATATACTTTGTGAGGTTGTTGATTCAGTAAAGTTCTGTTTCTGTTTTTTTCATTTGGTTATTTTTTTTTCTCCTTTGCTGTACTGCAGTTCTATTGGTTGACTTGAAAAGCATACCAAATCCTTATTTGTCAGCCAAACCAGCTTTAAAATGCAACCCTTCCATGGTCTCCTCATCTTTTGTGCAAGTTTCTGATCTCACAAATTCTGCTTATGCCCATCCCACAGTTTATCCAGTGTCTCCATCTGTTCCTTGAAGAAATATCTTTATTTTAATGATAAGCAGATTAACAGATTTCTACATGTTTCTTCTGGTTCCCTGCACCTAAGACTCAGTCTGTAATTCTCACAGGTGCCTCTTCCCATGCTCTGACAGAGGAATGTTTTTCATCACAGCCTTGACTTAGACAGGCCATATTTTCTATTGACTTCTTCTCTCCTTCTGTAGGGATACATGAAATATTTGAATGGGTTCACATTGCACAGGTTCCAGATATTTTGAGATACTTTCAAGAAGAATCTTGACACAGCTCTTTTATTTTATGGTCCCAGTGCAATCATAAGCACATAATCTTTTTTTATGTTTTCTGGTAATACCAGTAGTAATATTGCTCTTTCCTGAGGTGGCCTGATGATTCTAAAATATTCAAATACACAACAAATAAAGCAGTCAGTATTTGAAAAAAACCCATAACTCACAAGTAGTGAATACTCTCCCCCTTTAGTATAAAACATCTGTTGTGTTAAATGTCTAGTCTTCTGAAGCTTTACAGATAAATAAAAATAACAACAATAAATATAAACAATAAACAGTGCACTAATGCTCTTGAACACGCTAAAGCAGGGGTTCCCAAAATGCTGTTTTGTGAGGTCTTTTAATGTGTGCGCATGGGCTTTGATGAGGCTGTGCAACAAAATTCATTGGCAGTTCAGTATCTTCTTGGAAGGACAGCTATGAAGTTCTACACGTTTACTTGAGCAGCCCAAGGGTTTTACACTGTGCAAGGTAACTCAGTAATCTCACCTTCTATAATATATGTATTATATATATAAAATATATTTACAACCTAATTCAACACCAAGTTGAAATGCACTTTTTGAATTTTCTAAAGGAATTTTTAAGTCAAGATGAATTGTCCTTTTGACTAATTATCCAGTTTTCTTCATTAGTTTATCCAATTTTCTCAGACTCTCACTATGTCAGTAATTTATACTATATCCTACACATTTTTAGAGTGATGGTATTTTGCAAACTGCAGAAGAATCAACTGCAATGCAGCCCTCTGATTTTTTTGAGCATTAGTCACTCCATCACATGGAGATTTGTTTACTGGCTCTGCTTTTGATAAAGAACAGGTTTTGTCCCCTTATATTACAACTTTTCCCCAGGAGGGTTTTGGCAGAGCCCAAGCTGGAAGGGACTGCTCAGAATAGTCTGTGGGATGCATTCTAAAAAAACCAGAGTGCATCCTTTCTCCAACCTCAACCCTATAGCCACTAATGCCTGCCAAAGATGATCTTGTGATTTAGTGTATCTGCTAATGGCAAGTAGTGT
Organism: Melospiza georgiana; assembly: GCF_028018845.1. Classification (NCBI taxonomy): domain Eukaryota; kingdom Metazoa; phylum Chordata; class Aves; order Passeriformes; family Passerellidae; genus Melospiza; species Melospiza georgiana. Next base: position 59,023,171 of record NC_080431.1, on the reverse strand, counting down.
ATCTTTTCTAGGGCCATATACATTTCTATTTTTTAATTCTATATTAATCAACAATGAGTGAAGCATGTTTATTAAAACAGGCAAGCAGCATGCAAGTATGTTGGAGAAATGAAGGGCAGTAATTTTGATAGCATCTACGTGTTCTCCTACATAATTTCAATATACCAGTTCTTTTCAGTATGATTTTTAAGCATATCCTTAAATTACTATTCTTCATATAACTTTACTGTTATTTTCCAAAATTCCTATCATTTCTTAGTAGAAACAGTCATGTAGCTAATGTCCTCAACAAGCAGGACACAACAAATGCCACATTGTAATGGGAAATAGTTACGCTATTAGGAATACTGAGGTGACAGAAAAAAGTACTCAATGCAAAATGCTATATTCACCATTAGTCCTTCAAATTTGTGAAGCCAATAAAAAATCCTTTCATTAACTTAATAATTAAAGTCCCTAAGCTAGCATTTATCTGACTCTTAATAGTAAAGAGCTGATTGTGATTATTTATCGACTGACAATAATGCATCACTGCTAAAGCAATCAGGAGTTCTCCAACTCCTTTTCTGAGCAGGCAGGAAATAAGCATAAACACTAAAAAACTTGCAAAGTTCGAGTCACCATGTCCTTATCTATCAGCTCTCGAGAAAGTGCCACTGAAATACAGAAAGTACAAATCTTACAGACACACAAAGGAAATTAGAATGTATAAAGCTTAGTGCATCACTTCTTTCTTAGACAAGTAATTTCCCATTTTTCTCCCCTTGATTTCATAGCCTGTTCTCCCTGGCTATTGTTATTTCAGTGCTCAGCTCTCCTACCTGGGTAGATTTCCAGTGTCTGCAGAAGATGACTGAAAGGAGATAATAACAACTGTATTATTCCTCATGAAGAAGTCATCACAAGTTTGCAACCATTCTCCTCCTCTAGGTTTGGAGTCTCAGTTTCATAGGGTAAAATGAAGTACAAACTTCCAAAGTATGGGAGGAATGAGAGTAGGAATTTGTACTTTACTCTAATATGTTCCTCTCCAGTTTATTTTCCTGTACGACTGAATTAGAGAAGAAGGTACTATTGTAGGGCAATTTTCAGATAGCTTGAATTCCACCTCAGTTCTACTGCCTCATTAATGAAAACAGAATAGTACCTCTCAGAAAAGTGCTTCAGAGTGGCTAAGCAAGGCACTGAGCAGAGTGTAAGCCACCCAAGTACAAGGGTAAGAAGCTTACTTTGGCAGCTGTAAAGTACCTGATCACAGATGTAGGCTTCACTGCTGCTCTGTTTTGATCATTTAAATTGAATAAACTCAACGTAATCTGAATAATGAAAATTCACAGGATCACAGAGTCATTAAGGTTGGAAGATACCTTCAGGATCATCTAGGCCAACCAGCAACCCAGCACCACCATAATTACCCCTAAACCATATCCTCAGGAATCACATCCACATGTCTCTTGAACACTCCCAGAGATGGTGACTCTGCTACTGCCCTGGGCATGTTGTTCCAATGCTTAACCACTCTTTGGGTGAATTATTTTTATAATGTCTAATCTGATCCTCTCCTGGCACAATTTAGGGCCATTTCCTCTTGTCCTTTCACTTGAGACATGTCACAAGAGACTGACCCCCACCTCACTACACCCTCCTTCCAGGTGCTTGTAAAATGATGAAGTGTCCCCTGAGCCTCCTTTTCTCCAGGCTAAACACCCCCAGCTCCATCAGTTGCTCCTCATCAGACTTGTGCTCCAGACCCTTCCACAGCTCCCTTATCCTTCTCTGGACACGCTCCAGCCTCTCAATGTCCTTCTTGTAGTAAGGGGGCCAGAACTGAACACAGGATCTGAGGTGTGGTCTCACCAGTGCCGAGTACAGGGGCACAATCCCTGCCCTGCTCCTGCTGGCCACACCACTGCTGATACAGGCCAGGATGGCATTGGCCTTCCTGGCCACCTGGGCACACTGCCAGGTCAGATTTATTGTCAAAGACTTAGAACTTTCTGATTCCTTTCTCATAGGGTATGATTACTTGATTAAAATATTTACAAGTCACACAGAAGGATACATATATTTTAAGGAATGATAATTGACTTTAAGACCTCTGGCTTTTGAATAAATTATATGGGATTCATCTCCTCTTCTTGTGACTGCAGCAACTGATGGGAGAAGACTGACATTGACAGTGGGATCGAGTGCACCCTCAGTGAGTTTTCAGATGACACAAAGCTGAGCGGTGCAGTTGGCACAACAGAAGGACAGGATGCCATCCAGAGGGACCTGGACAAACCTGAGAAGTGGGCCCACAAGAACCTCATGAGGTCCAACAAGCCCAAGGGGCTGCACCTGTTTGGGCCGTCCCAGACATGGGCACAGACTGGGAGAGGAACTCATTGAGAAGAGAAGAACTCAGGGTTTCTTGTAGGGGAAAAGCAGGACATGAACTGCAGTGTGTGCTCACAGCCCAGAAAGCCAGCTGCATCCTGGACTGAATCAAGCAGGCAAGATGAGGGACAGATGCTATGGAAACTTCCATATTGCATTTCAGCAAATTATTCCAGTCTAAATCTTGTGATTTAAGCCGATAAAATAATTGTCAAACTTTTCATTTGGCAGTGAGTAATGAGGATAAAATTTACCTTACTGTAGTACAAGGATGGAACAAGGAAATCAATGATAGTAAGTGAATAATCAGGGAAAGAGAAACTGATCATCCTTTTTTGTTTTTTCAGTAAATTACTGTTTTCTGAAGTAATTTTCAGAGTTCAGTTGCCTTAGCTCTAAATGTCAAAAACAATGGAGCTTTCACAAACCTCCTTTATGACACTACATTTTTCCTTGAAGATTTACTGATGGTGAAAGGTGATGGCACAGCTCCCCTGCTAACACAATGCAGAGCTGCACAGAGCCTGTCTCTGACATTGTACTGGCCACTCCCATGCCTGCGCAGCCTCCTCCAAAAGTCTTTGAACTTACAGTCTGAAGGCCAAATCCTGACAAAGATATTCATTGTGAATGCTACCTTAATTACCTAAATTATCGGTTTCGGTCATCTTGTCTCTCCTGGGGAGTGGCATTTCACCCTTTGTTTGACCCAGCTGAACACGGTAACATTCAATGCAAATATTAGTCCATCATTATGGTGCTTTAAACAAACAAGCAGGTTTGGTTTAGATCTTCCTAAATGCGTTGAAAGAGGCATGGTGTAAATATGAATGCAGACAGGGAGGCTGCAGAGGGGCTGCTGGAGCACCTAGCAGTCCTAATGGTTACTCTAAGCAGTTCCTTTCCAGCACTTGGCTTTCCTGACTCATCCCATTGTCTCTCAAGGGAGTGAGAAACAATAGAGGAAGCTGACACAACTCTCTTAGGTGCCCTAAGTAATGTCAACAGCCACAGAAAGCTTCTTGGCTGTTCCAGTTGCTAATATAGGCTGCCCAAAGAAACGATTTGAAATTGTCCCAGAAAGGATTTTAAGTTTGCTTCCATGTTGGTAGGACTATGCTTGTCTCGTTGCAGCAGCCAAGAATATTAGCAGGGTTTGTATACAATCCCCGGGGTGAGGGAAGATCCATGACAATTCACACTGTCAAGGGTATGATTTCATAAGACTTTCTTATTGCCTAATATCTGTCAAATACCTTCAAGTATTTACTTTCCTGAAATGTTAATCCTGAAAGTAACACATACTGTTTTCAGGCTACGTAAGGATAGGATAAGTTTATGGATGGAAAGTTGAATAGTAGCTCCTGGTTAAATGTGGTCTTCAGCTGTGTCCTGCTCAGTATAGTTTGAAGAAATGACAATCTAGGAAAATGTTATGTTTCAGAAGCTATTCTGAATAATTTATTGCCCCTGAACACGGAGCTGGCTGCATGCACAAACGCTGTATCAAGTTTGATATGAAGACTTGAAGTTAAACAAGCAAGGAAAAATGGCTGAAGGTGCCACTTCAGAGCTACAAAAGAATCTCTGGACAGAACTAACCAAATAATCATAAAATTATCTAGGCTGGAAAGAACCTCTAAGAACATTTAGTCCAACATTGGCCTAAGTGTTTGGGCAGAACTGTGCTGGGCATTAAATGTACTGCTGATTACAGACTCCTGACAAAGAAAAACAAATTGCCAAATTTAGATTTTATGAGGAGGCACAGGAAATATATGTGGAACTGCTCTAAGGGTGGAAACTCGGGGACCATGCTGAATTCATAAATTGAACAGAAGTACCATTTATCTTGTACCACTTAGAAGAGGCAGAAGCCTTTGGAACAAGAAGAAAGAGCATTTTTTAAAGGCCATCATTATATGAATTGTTTTCAGCAGTTTCTTCCACTTGACAGAGTTGGCAGCATACACAAATTGATTTTTTTCCATCTTCCCTCTGCTTATTTACTGCTCAGTGCACTTAAAGGTTTTTCTCTACTTATTAATTAGAATGAAACACGAAGTTCAAGAGTTGTCACCTAAATGCGTGTAACAACTATTTAAGAGGAGAATGGGACTGCCATTGTGGTGACTGCCTGCAAGGGCCAGCGCTTCCTTCTTGGAGAAGGTGGCAGCCTTTCCTCCTTTCTGGAACTCAGACAGGAGGTTTGCAGTCAGTAACAGGTGCCTCTGGGTAGGAGTGTCCCTGCAGGATGGATCTTAAACACAGTTTCACTGGGAACTCCAGTAGCAAGGATTTAGCCAGGATCTTGTGCAGGGTGCTCTGTATGATTGTCTGTATCTGTACAGCCAAAGTAATCTGTTTATTATATGATTATAAGTTTAAAGTTTAGCAATACCAGTTGCCCTTGTCAGCACTTTTACCGCATGCTGTCTTTATTTATTTGATTTCTTTCCACTAGAAAGACATTTCTCCCTAACACCATTTCTAAACAATAGAAATAAATAACTTGACAGTGACATACATTTGCTTCAACCAGAGTCATGGGGAGAGATTTCAGTCTGCATAATAATGCATGACTGCTGTTAAAATTTGAGAGACAAGGCAATCTTAATGTTTATTTTAATTTTTTTTTTTTTAATTCTTGGAGGCTTTCCTTGAATGATGCTACTTATTTTCATAGAAAAAATCAAAACCAGGACTGCAACATTGCATCCATTTTTTGAAATGTTTTGACACATTTACTGAGATTTACTAGGTAATTTCACATGCTTGTCTGGCAATTTATAATCCATTATTTTGCACTTCAAGCTGCATCCTTGAGTTTATTTTATGGCATAGACATAAAGTAAACTAAATCACAACATCTTCTGGCGTCTCCCTTTTATCTATAGGAATGACCTTCAGTAAAGAAAATCCAAAGGATGTTTGTGCATCCATTTTGAGATATATTATTTTCATTAATGTGAATGTTTCTGAGTAATGAGGAAGTAAGACTTGGCTTAGGTTAGAAGAACAGTGCAATTACTTAATAAACCATGTGTCATGAGAATCAGGGTCAGTAGTGCATCAAAAGTTGCACTGTTTGGGAACCATCTTTGGGCCTTGGTCTTCTAATGTAATCTGCTGAGGAAAATTTCTAAAAATCTGGCTTGCTTATTTGTGTGCTGATGGATTTCTGCAGTGAAATTGGGATATGTATGAAATACAGCACAAAACTCCCACTCACTTAAGGGCATAATTAGTCACCCCAAACTGGAGATAGATTAATACTAAAGGAGAGAAGCAATTAATTTATGGTATAGTTTTGATGTAAATATGGACATTATAGTCCAAACTATAACACTTCATTTAACCAGAAATCAATGAAGCAACTCTGTGTTATACGCAGTAGAAGAAAAAAGGACAACTGCAGGCAGAGTAAAATAAAATACACTGGGTAAAAGACTACAGGACTACAGCCTGGTTTTCAAGGCATAGAGCAGATTTACATGAAAAATAACTTTTAAAAGCTGGAAGAAGGAGAAGAGAGGACAGAAAGGAATGCCTGACCTGCAGGTTAAGATCAATTTGTGCTCCAAGGTCAGGAACATTGGAATTCTAAGGGTTTGGTTTTGCCCACTATTTGGAGTCACTTCTTAGTTTTGTATTAGAACTGACTTTCTCCAATGATAAATGTGTTTAGCTCCAGTCATTTGGTTTGTCACCAGCTGTGAGCAGGGAGAAACCGTGCTTATTGTCCAGACTAGAGACAGTTCAGCTGGGAGGCTTCTGTTCCTCCAGTTCCAATAAACAAAGTTAATTTATTCAAAGTTGAGGTTTTTTTTTTTTTTAATGGAAAGGTTGTATATAGTTGGATGATTTTTATTGCTAAAGATTTTAAATTTTGTCCTGAAAACTTCTGTTTTCATTTTGGCCACTGGTCTATAGAAAATCATGATATATAACACCACAGATTTAAAAAAAACGGAAAAACCCAACCAACCAACCAACCAACCAACCAACCAACCAACCAACCAACCAACCAACCATTATATACCACTCTTTAACTTGTCCTCTATATTGTTTTAATGAAATGTTAGTACAGAAAACAGTTATTAAGTGGAAACAGTGCTGTGGGTTAGGTGGCTCAGTGCTACAGTACCACCACACTAAAAGCCCATTTTTCAGCATGAAGAAACATATTCTGCTCTGAGACTAAATGTGAGCTCTATCCCTTTGGAACAGTCCTCAGACTGTGTGCTGTACATAGCTTGATATTTGATCTTGTAGGAATGTAGGAAATGGAGTCAATCCCATTTAAATAAAAAAGAAACCAGAAAACCAAAGTTTGAAGTTCAGGCTAATAGAAGTGTGGTCAATCTGAAGTAAGATTTGTCTAGTGAAAAAGACTAGTATACTTTTACTGTAGGTTTAGGTTCTTAATTTTGTAATTCACAATAATTATCACCCTATACAATTTACACAATTCCTTTTCCTCCTGTAACCAACCCTAAATGGCACCTCTTATTTAAAACACACTTGAAAATAAAGAATAGCTTGTATTACCTCCAGCTCCATATGTTTTTCTTCTTTGTCATGGTCCTTCAATGCCTTTTCAGAATGATTACTGCAGTCTTCTAAATGACAGGTGTGCTGATATTTAGTAAGTTCATGTTTAGCTTGCTTTCTTTGGGAAACATTCCTTCTCTGAAGGCCTTTGAAAAATGCCTCATACAGTGGCAGTTCTGTAAATGTGTCATGATCACCTCTGTTATCTGCTTCTTCCTCTTCAGAAGAAAAATCATCTGCTTCTCCAGCCTCGCAAATATGGAGCTTAGTGCCGGCTTCATGTGATAAAAATTCAAAATCAGAAAATGTGATAGCACATGGTTTGTGTTCTATGACTCTGATCTCATAATTTGCTTCTGGATTCTTGTGTGAATTTTTTCCTGTGAGGACTGGCCATTCTGTGTGCATGGGAAGGTTTAAAGGATCTTCCTTTGACGTGTGCCTTGTAGAACAGGATAATTCTTCACAAAGATGCTTTGTCTCGGGCTGGTTGGTGGCACTGGCACGCCCTGCAGCCATGCCAAGTTGTAAGGATGTCTCATTGTGGTCCAGTAAGGATGACACAGATGGCAAGCTCAGCTCAAGTTCCAGTAATAAATTCTGAAATTCATATGGACTTGTCTGATTTTCTGTCTTTCTTTGGTATTTTTCATACTTGGCTTCCTTTGGAGTTCCCAGGCACTCAGCAGATATAAGATAAGGTGAGCCCTGTTCTTCTTCATAGATGTTAGTTTCCATTCCAATGGGTTTCATCCATCAGAGATCAAAATGACTTCATTCTTGCTTGTCTTAAGAAACATATATCTGCATATGTAGCCAGGAAATATATTCTTAGTTTTCCAAAACCATGATCACACAGTCATTATTAATGCTTGGAATCTCATATAAAAACATCTGAATCCTTTCAGCTCCTGAAAAAAATTAAAAATGAATGAAAACATGCTTGCAATGGAGCACACCAGCAAAAGAAACCCTGAAACTTGAAATGTCCATATAAATTTACTTCAGATTTACTTGTGCAATATTTCATGTATGCAGTTTAAATGAACTTTAAACATGAGAATTTTGACTTGTTTTGCTTATAGACTAGGAAAGAAATGGCAAATGCAGAATTTTTTTTAAATTAATGACTCTTAAGTTGGTTGTGACACAACAGTTCAGAATCATTCAAAGTGATGTTAGACATATGCTTGTTATCTAAACATGCCTCTCTATTCACTGTATTTTCATTGTCTATTAAATCACTGACAACTTTTACTGCTCTGATAAAGCTACTAAAATGCCATAGGGAAGACTAAGGGACAAAACACATGGAAATTTCACAGGGAAAACACAGAAAATAATATGTCAGTATTCAGTGCTACATCAGAGTTGGCCTTGTCTGCTTTAAAAGTCTTAGTACCCATGCTCACACCTAGGCAGGGCAAGTCCAATGCTCTGGGAGAAGGGAGCAGCTGAAGAACTGATCTCACATCACTGAGTAGCTTCTGTTCACCCATGCATGTCATTTACTTCTTGTGACAGATTGAATATTGGTAGTATTTATTTTAATGATTGTTTCAGTACTCCATCTGTGAGAGAGCAAAGCAGAACAGAAGCTTTTCAAAATAAAAAGAGAAGCTTAAGCCTTTGATATATGTGGCAAACCTGTCAGTGATGAGGAAGATGTGTCAGAAGGCAGCACTGTGCCTGTCAAAGTGGGAAGCAAGCAAAATAAGATGCTGGCATGTGATGCGCCTGTCACTGCATGTGCCATAAACTGAGCAATGCACACCAGCTAGGCATATTTTAGTGCTGGTTAGTGTCTATTTTACTGTTACAGGCATGCCTTTGGTAATAGAAAGAATACTGTAACACATCCAGAAAATTTGGATTTATTGTATTACCTTTGTCATTTGAACTGCAGCAGTAATAGATGTGAGCATGCAGTTACACACTGTTTATGTAGATCTCCTCTCAGCTATTGATAGCTATTTAAACATCAGACATTATTGTAAACTGTCTAACCTCCTGCTGGAGTCAGTGGAGAGAGAAAAATGCTTCCAGAAGGTAAATGCTCTCACTTAGCTTGTTTACCTATTTTGATGTGAGAGAAGTCTCCATCCTGGCTTGACTGCCTAATACAAAACTACAGAGGATGTCTAGACAAAAAGCTTACACCAGTCATCCAGCCTTTAGAGGGACGAATAATGCCAAGAAGAACTTCAGCCCACAGCTGTGGTACACAATAATAATAGATTACATTATCTATGCATGAATGACAGACCTACTCCTCATTTTCTCAGGTGTCTCAGGGTAGTCATCTACACAGAATTGACTTCAGTTCCAGAAAGGGGAGAACTAGTTGAGCAAAATGTCTTCAAAAAACAAAACACATTCCCACATTTAGATGGAATGATTGGAATAATAACTTTTTGCATAATATCTTGTACATTGTGGGCACAATGGAAAGGCCTCTTGCCATTTCAGGTGATTATTATGTGTGCTTTGCTATGAGCCATCACCTTTGCTTCTGAGTCCCTGACAGCCAGCACCCTGGACGGAGCCACGCTGCCACCACACAAAGCCAGCTATAAACCAAAAAGTTCTGGCTGCTCTAGCAGATTGCACAAAGGGCAGAAAAGGAGCTTTGGCCTGGCTGCCCACATCAGGTGAGAGGGTGGGATGTGTTCACCAGCCATTGCTGCTGGTGGCTGTCCTGTTCTTCAGCTGATGGTAGTTCCAGAAGAAGTAGCAGTGCTCAGGTCTCCTCCACAGACTCTTTCCCAGTCTTCACCCCTTCCTATTGTCACTCCTTCTTCCCATCCTTGGCCCATTTCCTGGGCCCTCTTTAGTTTTGGTAATGCTGCCAAGCAGGATCTGTTGTGATGACATCTGCAGAAATACACCTCTGTGTTCATAGTAACATCTCTGCTGTAATAAGCCAAACATTCAGCAAAAAGTGCTCCAGAAGCAGTTACAGAAATTCACAGGATCACAGAATGGGTTGGGTTGGGTTGGAGAGGACCAGAGGGGGTTATCTGGTCCAACCTCCCTCCACAAGCAGGACCATCCTGGAGCACATGGCACAGGATTGTGTCCAGACACTTGCTGAATATCAACAGTGAGGGGGAGATTCCCCAACCTCCCTGCTGCCTCCCTGACAATCTGTTCTAGTCACAGAGATTAGAACAACAGAGAATAATAAAGAAGTTATTACATAATATGGAAGTTCTACCTCATTTTTAGGTGGAACTTCCTGTGTATCAGTTTCTGCCTTGTACATCAAATTCTGCAGTAGGCATGCCCAGGATAAGTGAATTATATATTTTTTTATTTCTAGTACTTTAAGATGGTGCTCTAGACTCCCAAACATGAATTATCAACCAAAATATTGTATTTTTCACTATCTCTCCATATAACTCTATATTACTAGCATTTACAATCAATACCCAACTTCTTTTAAAACTTTGCTAAGTTATTTCTCTCAAATGAGTTTTGGTTTTTACAGGATATGATGTAAACCTGTAATTTTTACAGTTTAATTGCAAAAATCATGAAAGAGCCTTTTCTGTTTACTGGATTTGCTATTCTATTGTATTCTTTTTTTTTTTTTTCTGGGATGAGACTGGAACAAATCAAGTACTCAGAAGCAGGCTGGTTTTGTGCAAGTATGGCAAGAAATCTCTGAGGGGGAAGTGGTGAGAAGAATGTCAGTTTGTCCTTGTTCACCCTGTGCAACATTATCTTTTTACTCAATCTAGAAATGACTATGAAAAACCCCACACTTTAATGTATAATATTAAATTCCATATTTATAAAGAGTGACACATAGACATTTCTAGCTCCTAAAAATGGAGCAATCTTGGCAAAGCAGAGAATTTAGAAATCCTACCCATAGCAAAATTTGTAACTCAGAGTGCTCTGAACATTCAGAGCTAAATCTGTACATGTCACAAAAGGCCTCTAAGACAGTCCTGCAAAAGAATGTAATTCTCACCGCAATGATGAATGTATACACATACAAGTTCTGAAAACCAGTAATCTTTCTGGAAAGGTCTTCAAGGCTTTATAAATAGGGAGATTACTTTCGTCTGCATATGTAATTCTAAATATATACTGTAGCATTAGCTCTACTGGCAGAAGCTAGTGTAGATGAGGATATGGAATAATGAAATATATGTAGGTTTTTCAACTAAAAAGATAATTCAGAGGTAACTGTCCAATCAGAATTGACTCCAAGAAGCATTAGTAAGAGCAAAAACATTATAAGGCAACACACAGGATTATTTTTTTTTTGCTAAATGTGAAATGCATATCTGAGTGTAGCAACTTCAGCTGTTCACACACATGAGTTTAAAACTTACAAATAGAATGTTGTTTATTAATGAAAACTCCTTACAAATCAGCAATGAATTAATACAGATTTTTGATACGCCAAAAGTGGCATGCCATGGAAGGGAAGTTCTCATATGGTCTGGCACACGCAAGTGTGTATGTGAAGCCTCACAGATCAGTTTCTGTGTATCATGCTCTACTGGCTTGACTCCCCTTTGCCTGAAATCAAATTATTATGATTTATTTCGTGGCATTACTCTAACAGCAAGTGTCCTAAAACAGTTTTTCAAACATGGCTTAAATTAGTACATTTCAATAATCATTATGTATTTTGGCGTTACAGAGCATGTGATTATATGTAACTTTTTCAATTTAAATTCAATTTAAATCTGAACTGACATAGTAAACCAGCAAATCAAGTCCTTATCTTGGCTGGAACAGTGCACCACTCATCTAAAATAAAAAGTTTCTACCTCTCAGGCCCTAGTGCATTTTTTTCCCTTTCACAATGACTTTGCATAGTATTTTCTATTGACTTATACAATATTCCCCTGAAAAACTAAGCAAACAAGGCAAGAGAATGCGAGACACATAGACTAAGAGAAAATGACGAGATTAGGATTTTTTCCTGATGATTATTTTACCTGTTTTGCAAGGTAACCCCATATTTTTCAATTCAGTTAATTTCCATAAGCATAACAACAGGAGCTGTGTGAGTAGCCAAAAGATCCTCCAAGCATTGGGGCAGAACAGAAAAAGAAGTGAGCAGATCCTTAACAAAAGACATTTCAGCTTCCTCGCTGCACAAGAACTCTGTCAACAGAAGTATGTGTGAGAATCCCTGGGGCGAAAACAGCCTTCTGAAGGCATTGGCCGAATTATTCACAGAAAATGACAGAAAAAAAGGAGAGGGGAAGGAAAAAAATAAAAAGAGAGAGTAAAAGCATGCTTCATAGGATCACCAGGCACTTCTAAAAATACAGCATGACCTCATTCTTCACATTATGCCAGACCTTAACATCGTGCTTTGCTTTATCACCTGGAGCACCTGGAGTCAGGTTCCCACTGCTCGAGTTTGGATGCTGACAGATTTTGAAAAGGTAGGCAGTAAAATGCCTTTTGATGTAGTATAAAGGCAGTGTAAAGCAGTACCAAAATTAGCTTCCTTGTCACTTGCAAATGTTAATGATTTTTTGCCTATGTTTCATCAAGACCTGCATTTGCTGCCAAAGCTTTATAAGTCTTTCCTTTTATATATATTAATAGAATCTTAGCTTGCAGACAGACTTCTGCATACACTGAAAACTGTAGTTGCAGTGCAAGTTACTGGACACATGAGCCTCTGAGTGTGATTATAAATCAGTTATTTGTAAATCTAACCTGGAAAGGAGAAGGATGCATTGTCACTGGAGTTATAGTTAAATTTTGGAAATGTTTCTCTATATTGCTTTTAAACAGAGCAAAAATCAAAAATGAAAATGCTGCAATACCCTTCTACTCCTGTAATGGATGTATTCATGTACTCAGGCTTGTAGCTGTAGATTAGGTTTCTCACCTTGAGATATCCTTGAGGGACACTTGTGTATCTTGGCACAGATGCTGCCACATCTACTTCCATTCTGACTCATTTCAGCGAGTGAAGGAGGTGGCACTGAGATGCTGGTATCTCTTACACCTCATGCTCCTGATTGCCTTCACTGAAGTTAAGCAGTATTTTATTCAGCAACAAATTTGGCATAGTTATGAATGAGTTAGTCAGCGAATGAAGCGACATCTTGAGGCAACCATTTTTCAGGAATTACTTTATGGGACAGTTTGGTGAGGGTTGTCTCAGTTCAGAAGTGCTCATTATCCCAGGACAGCTGCACTACCAGGTCTGTCTACTACCAGCTTTGCCATCACTGCCTCCACCTCCACTGCGTCTGAAGCTCATTCTCATTGCCAAGGAAAATAAAATATCTTCTCAAATGCAATAAAATAAAATAAAATAATAAAGAGACACTTTGTTAATTTAATAGTGCTTACATTTATGTTTGTCTTAGGTGCAACTGTTGGTGGCAGATGTGCTGTTTTCCAAGCAGCCTCTTAACAAGCACAGCAACGTCAGCAATTCATTTACAGCTGGACCTACTTGCAGTGTATAGGAGGAAAGATTGCTATGAGAGGAGTTGTTGACATACTTTGTGCTATTAGCTGAGCCTGAGGCTGAGTTTAACCCAGCACAGGCACTGACATCCTGCCAGTATGCTGACTCAATTTATTTCTGCCTAAACCAGCATTTCCAAAGGCACCGTCATTGACACCTTACAGCACATGGTAATTGCAAATAAAGCGAGAAATACACTCTGCAATACGACTGTTGTCCTTTCTAAGAGCTTAGATCCATGGGCAGTGTTTATTTCTAGTTAGTTTATATAAAGTGGGCCTTGATTTTGCAAACCTTTCTGCTCTGTGCAGCCTGTGAATAGCATGATTACAATCCTGAGCAAAACCAAATGGCAGGAATGTGTGAGCAGCAGTACAGTGTCTTCAAAGAGTAAGATCTGTCTTTCCTTCTTCCAATAGGCACCTTTTACCACTGCATTCAATGTGTTACTTTTGTATTCCCTGTCCTGCCTCATGTACCTTATCTTACATCAATCTCCTGATGAGATATTGGCCAGAGGTTGTTAGATGGACTACATGCTTTTAGAGGGCAATTTTGAATGATTTAAGAGCACACTCTGAATTGCTTGAGAAATTAAACCTGATGTAAAGATAGAATACTTTGGCTTTGTTTTTATATGGGCAGTGCAATCAATGTGGAACAGGAAGAATGGCCAGCTGTACATGGACCCTGTTCATAAACACAAGGTCCAAATGAACCAACACCTGATAAATGTTTTTAAAATAACGCTGGGTAAACCACATAAGGAAAAAAAAAGTCTGTGTCCTTTAGGCTGATGAGCTTCACATTGGTGAGATCCCAGGTTTTTGTCTAAGCTGCCAGTCCACACCAAAGTCAGGAAACATAGTTTCTGCAAGCAAAGACGCACAGGCATGAGCTGCTTCTCCTTCCTGTTCCTTCAGCTTTTAAAGTGAATTCCATCATATGTGTTCATGGGATGCTCAAGGGACTTTTGGAAATTGATCTTCATTTTGTGCAAGTGGAAAGAAGCTTGAAGGACCAATTTTATCTTTTTTTTTCATATTGGGTGATGTCAATTATAACATTTTCTTACATAACACAGTTCTGTTAATATATTTTTATTTTTAAGCTCCTGAAAGAGAAATGATGTAAGACAAACACTTCTCACTCTACAAGTTAGGTAAATAACAAGCAGCTTGCTTTTAGTTTTTTTTTTTTTGTTTGTTTGGTTTTTTTTCTGTTTAGCTCTTTTCTATTCAAAATTGTTTATCAACAAAAAAATTATCTTTCTCAGCCTGCAAGTGTCTTCAAAAATTATACATATCCTTCTGAGAAATTGCTGCTGAACCTGTGACACCAACTAGCAGCCAAAAGAAGTTATTTTGGCAATTCACAGGGCCAAGAACTGGTATGGTCTGGTTTTGTATGGTTCATGACTCCTTAAAATGAAAGAAATTAAGTACTTTAAATGTATTTCCCTTTTTGAAAAAGAAAAACAAATCACGGTCTTCAGTGCTTTCATGATAAAATATCAGTTCATATTAATTTCAGTTTTAACCATTATTATCCACAATCTGCATATAAGGAATTGCAGATTGCTATGACCACACAGACAGCAGGAGAGTTGTAAGCTGGAATCAAAATTTCTCTATCACTAAAGCATTGTCTTAATCACTTTGCACCTTCCATCTGTCAAAAATGTTTTATTTACTGTTTGTCATGATTGAATTTACACAAAGAACATAAGAGATTGAGGCTTCATCAGGCATCATGAGTGAAGATCAGCACTTGTTTTCATAGGATGAACTCTTCTTGATAATATTGTTTATGGAAGAGTGTTGCATTTCATTAGAAATATGTACCCTTTTACCTCTGATTCTCTTAAACAGGGATAAAAAGATAATCTTAAGCAACTCCCTATACCACTCCAAGCTTCTGATTTTCTAATAATCTATTAAATTCTCCCCAACAGCTCCAACACCCTTCAGTAACTCTTAAATGCAGTGCTTCTGCTTCAGGCTTCCTTTACACCCACAAGTTGAGTTTCAAGTTCTGGTCCTGATCTTCAAAATAATCGTGAAGCCTTGACTCTTGCCTCAGCACGCTCTGTCCTTGCCACCGTGGCCATGGCCCACACAGGGGTGAAAGCCTGGTGCAGGGGAAGAGATGCCCCAGCAGGGGCTACTGCACTCATTGCAGGAGAAACCACATAAAAATATGTCTCTCTTGCTGCTTTCTGAGTGAAGCACAGAGAGAAAAATAACTCACAGGACACTGGTGTTTGAGATAAGAATTGCCTAAGTTGCTCTGAAACCAGCCAGTCTAGAGAGTGGGAAGCAGCCAGTCCCCGCCCAAGTACATTAATCCTGATCACAAGACATGATTGTTTCTGATACCTAAGCCAGATGGCTGAATACCTGAAGGAAAAACAGGTAAATTCAGCTGCCCAAACATGGGCTTCTATTGTCCTTTGAGACATCCTAAACTAACCCACTTGGCCTCCAGCTGGCAGCTCAGAGGTGCGAATCTCCAACTCCTCTGGCATACCTGCTGCATGGATGTCATGGGACAACAGGGCATCTCAGGGGCACTGCTTGGCATCTGCAGGTAGGCACTTGTTTAGGGAGATGAATTGCCCTTTTAGATTCCTCAGCAGGCTATTCAAAGAATGTAACTTCAGGCACCTAATTTTGATGACTAACTTAGCTTTCTTAGTTAAGAGCCCTAATCTCTCCTTTCCCTATACAAAAAGCCTGCATTCTTAATGTATGCACCTCAATTCAGCTGGCATAAGTACTGTGTTGCTTCCAAAAAAAGGTGTGTTAGTCTTGTGATTGAGCAAAGAAGCTGCTGTAGGAATCCAAATTGATAAAAATTGCCAGCAGCTCCCTGCTGCTTAAGGACCTGTTTCTGTGCTGCAGTTATTGGGGACACTTTCAAGGCTAGATCAGAACATACTCAGAAAACAAACAAGAACAAGCACTTTAGTGCCAGGTTTGTGGCACTTCAGCTCCCCAGGTTTGCACTCCTATCAGTCTTATAAAGTTTCTGCAGTGTTTTGGCAACATGCTACATTTCTCAGTTGAAATACACTGCTTAATGCAAGACTAGTAAACAGCTTGAATAGGCAGGGCTTTGATTTATGAACTGCATCAATATGGTAATGAGCATGTTGGCTGGGCAATTAGTTTTAAATTGTATAGGCTCACACCAGCTTTTGTTATTATGAGTACAAAGGTTTGTCAGAGTACTTCTGAGTTCAGTATTTCAGAATCCTCTGGTGTCTTTATGCCTATTGGACCAGAACTGAAGCAAATTAAAGCCTCTGCTACACCTTCTGAATCTAATACCACTAAACCATGTGTATGAAAATATCAGCAGTGAATAGATTAAATAGATGCATCCATTTTAAATGCTACTTTGCATGCTTTTTTTTTCCAGTCTAAGGTGGGCTTTGATCTCCAGCAATGTCTTTATCACCCTCTCTAATCAGTGTCTGTAATGAATGCTAAAGAAATAGTGACCCTGCAATAAATGTCAATTACTACAAAGGCCGTGCTGCAGGGCAGCCCCTCCTCTCAAGTCCTGCTGGGTCCATGAGATATAAATGAGCAGCAAGGGAGGACTGTGTCAGCTGCAATGAAGACCAGTTATTTCAGAGGGAGCAAAAGTTATTTTAGAGGAACCTCCTGTGATCCCTGTCTCTGTGTGCAGAAACACCAAAATGAATCTCACTCAGTTTTCATCAAGCGACACTTTTTGATATAAGGACTCCTCCTTCAAAACCAACCTATATTTGATGGATAACCCATGCATTTTTGTTTAATCAAAAAACCAAAACAAAATAAAAAAGAATATTTATGTTGGGAGATATTTACTCCTTTTGATTAATTTTCAAAGCTTTCAGAAGAAATAAGTGTTTGAGCATAAAGTGCTCAGAAGAATACTTCAATATTTTCAGCCTTTCTAACTCTTGCCCTCCATCTGATTTTTAAAATTATATTGTTAAGTATTCAGTTAATTTGACAGAATCTCATAGTTCTTTCAAATTCTTCTATTTGGGGGGGGTAAGCTTTGTTTTGTATTTTTTTTCCTAAATAAACCAGGCAAAGGCAAAACATCCAGCAACACTTAATGACAGCTGCTTTAGAGATGTTCAAAGTTTATTTAGGTACAAAAGGAAGTGTTTCTTAAGCCAAGGTCCATATTTGAGGCCTGAGTAGCTATTTTGAACAAATTCCCTCTTTGCTTTCTAGGTTATTTCTTCTCCTGTTATTTGAGATCTTCCAATAATTAGTTACAGTCATCTGTTTTCCAGTCACAGTTCTTTAATTCCAAATTTCTACTTAGGCTGATTTCTTGTTTTGCTTGCTAAATTAGACAGATTTATTACCATAAATCAGATGTTCTTTCCCCATAGAATGGGTTACATTTTTATCGAATAACAGCGCTACTTTTTGGATAAACTCAAACATTTCAAGTGGTTTGACAAATATAGTCTAAAAATATCTAAACTAGCTCTAAGCCTGCTAGCCTAGGTCTCACAAATAATGAAGCAGTGGAGCTGAGGCACACTGCTGTGATACCCCTTTTTTGGGGGTATCCAAAGAGCAACTCAGGTCTTTACAAGATACCTGCAATAACTGTATGCCAAGTTCAGAGGTCATCTTTGAAGCTATTCCCTGGAGCTTTCATAAGTTTGGTTTCTTATGCTCCTTTTTGGTTTCTTATGCTACTTTTTGAGACTTCCTCAGATTTTCTCCACTTGTGACATCTTTCCTCTATGCAGACTGAAACTGCCTGGGGTGTTTCCACATGACTTTATGGAACAAAGTGGCAAGTAAGTACCCATCATGAAAAATTATGCAATCCACTAGAGAATGCTTCTAGAAATTTTAAAGGGTCTGCTACACCTGAAGTGTAGTCCACAAAAAAAGAAAAGCTGTTTTGTGGGGTTTTTTTCCCAAAAAATAAAAGTAATTTGGAGTAGAAAAAAATACCTGAAATGCTTTATATACAGTTCAACAGCTATATAAAGCAAAAGTGCAGGATAATTATTCCTTATTTTTTTCTAGTTTTCCTTTCCTATATAAGGTATTTATTTCCAACCATTAAAAATAAAACCAAAAGATAAGTAGAAATCTTAATCAAATGGGATGTCAATTTCATAGCAGGATGAAGCTCACACAAACATGAAATTAATCTGATTTCCATGGAAATGTGGAATTGTTGCAAATTCTGTTACTGAGTCCCTTAAACAAGCAGAATAGTTATGTCCAGGTTCCACACAGCATACAAGTGTTAAATCAAATGATTAACATCTTTCCTTGGCCAGGCAAGAGCCTGTGACACTTAATTCAAATAAATGATCTCTGACAGAGATGGTGTGTTTCACCTTAATTTTTATGAGTAAAAAGTTTGTGTTAATGCAAGAGAGATTTTCTTTCCTTCAGAATGCTGAAAGTCATTTATTCAGATATCAGAGAGAAGCAAAATTAGTCATTTTTTCCCCTTTGTGACAAGAAAAAAGACTAGTTGCTTTGTCTGAGTTTTAGAAGTGCCACAAATTCAGTTTCAATCTTCTTTCATTAAAAATGCGATGTGTTCATCTGTGCACATTGCATGTCCCTTTACAGAGACCCTCTTAGGACTGAGGATGCCTGTGCCATCTTAGTGGGAGCTGAGGAGTTGAATATCAGTTTTTCATGAAGCTCAGACACTAAATCATAACAGTCTAAAGTGTTGGTGTATATTTGTAATGCTAGAAATAAAGTCTTATTTTAACACTGAGGAATAACCACCACATTGGTAATATTTAGTTTAAAAATATAAAAAGAAGTAAATATTTGATGGTTTATTACCTCTCTGCTCAAAAAAAAAAACGTACAACAAATGCTCAAAGTTTAAGCACTCAGTGCCTTCCTACCCTAATGTTCCAAACAGCTTAAGGCTAAAGTTTTTGATGTTTTTATCACTAAATATATAAGGAGGGTTGATCTTCAAAAAGCTACAGGCCTTTCCTTTTGTAAAATGTGAGCCACTTCTAAAGCGCGTTTCTCCAAAGGGAAAATGTGTCTGGCAGCAAACACTCTGACTTCAAAACTTCAAGCTCTCTCTGGCTTTTTAAAAAATACATGTCTTCATCCCCACTGTTTTCAAAAGAAGCTTAAAAATGGTAAAGGACTATAACTAATGCAACTTTGGCTCCCCAAGCCAAAGTGCTGACAGGGCAAAGCAGCTGCATGAAATACAGACTTCCCTGCACACCCCATCCAGGCATAAATTGCAAACCACCCACAGCAGGCAGAGTGGCCATGACAAGGGACCAGCAATGGCACTGCCTCTGGCCACCCACACCACGGCACTTACTGCTGACAGGTTTTTCTCTGCCACCTCTCTCCCTGTTAAAACTGCAGTAAATGAACAGTTTTTATGCTTTTTGCTGCTGGGGAAACATGGAATTGGTCTTGTTCATCTCTCATCACCAGAAGTTATGTGAACACGTGGCAGTGCCTGCAGCCACAAAGGCACCATGGATTATTAACCACAGGGCTGCATTGCTTTAGTCAAGCCACACTTTGCAAGATGATGCCCAAAAGCAGTGAAAAGCAGAGTTACTTTTAGTGTTTTCTGGGGGAAAACAGAGCCCTGTGTAGAGACAATGCAAGGATGCACAGTAAGGAGAAAATTAGCTGTGCCACTTCCCAAAAAATATGTCCTCAAGGCTCAACAAGCCCTGGAAGAACCTCTGAGCTCAATAAATAGGCTGCATGATAGCAAATAAATGGACAAATGAAGATTTGTAATAATTTAAAATTTCAGTTGCTCCAGCAGACAAAATTAACTACCGTGATCAGAGTCAGATTGTGTATAAATATAGAGAAAATTATAACACCACTCTAAAATTGCTTATATTCACAGCTTAACATACTTATTAACCTTTTCCCATTGCATTTCAGCATATTGATATTCTTAAAACATAACGTCTCGTATGCTAATGCAATATTTGCACATATGCAAATACTCAGGCAAGGACTCTGCTTATGAGACAACCTGGGCTGAACTCCCCATGTGTTTGCTGTAATGCACTTCTGTCATCCCTTTAAATCAGTGGGAAGGCTGTAGTGATTTTATATTGCTAGGAGTGTCCATTGCAGTGAGAGATTGACGAGTACCAGACTGAGAGCTGGTTGACACACCTTTACCTTGCTCCTGCTGAAAATGTATATTACCACATGGATTTTAATGACTTATCCCTACCATTCTGTAGCCTGGGATTTCCTGCTGCACCCTGCCCATGAGACAGGCAGCCAAGGATGTGGCAATACAGGAAAGGCAATGGTGAAACAAGACATGGTTATCTTTGACTGCTTCTCTGCGAGTTATTTACATCTAATTGTGCAATTTTGCAAAAGGTTCAGTTTCCCTTTAATTTGGCTGCAGTACCAACCTGGCAACATCACAATTTCAGTAAATTCTTGTCATAGATGACCTTCAGCTAAGTAAAGAAATGTTAGCTTGCATAAACAATTCCAAAGATATTTGAAAGTATCCTAAATAAACACCATACCTGTGAGGGTACAGGCAAGTAGAAGGTTTTATGAGCTTCTGCCTGAAATACTGTTGAGTTTCCTCAGAGCAAGATGCAGAGTGCCATTGAGTTTACCTGCCATGTGTTTACTGCTACAAAGCCTCCTTACCCCACCCCATTTCCCTGTGCAATGTAGATATATGGAAAAGCAGAAGTATCCACCTTTCATTGGCATCTTTCAGGCTGAAGACATTGTCAGTACTGTGTGTGTCCAAAATAACTCTTTCAGTTATGAACTTCAACCTATGCAAGCAAGATAAAATACTGGGACTACTAACTTCTAGGGTTTGTTTTGGGAGAGTTTTTTATGTAATGGTGTCAGTCAAATAGTGTATATGCAATTCTTCAGAGACAGTTTAAATGCTACTGCAGAAATGCCTACCAGACTGTGAAAGGTCTATTTTAAGAGGTATTAAAAAGACAACAAGGAAGGTTCCCTCAAGCATGTGTACTCTGTTCATACATGGTGGTGACAATTAGTGTAAATGCTCTTTATCAAACACCATTTTATCTCAAATTAACATTTAAGTGGCAAGATTTCACTTTATTTTGATAGGTAATTAAAGAAATAAAATTACACTAATTTCAAGATTTTTGAATTCTCCATTTCCCCCTGTTATAAGAAAACTTGATAGCTTTATTTTGCACAACATTTTCCATATGGGGGTGCGCCTCACTAATGCATATTTGAGGAGCTTATGACAAACAGGAGTGCACAAGTGAAGATAAGTAGTCACATGTGTGTGTGCCTGTTGTTATGAATTCCGCAATGCTGAGTGCCTCTCACTCTGTAACAGCTGGTATGAGACTCAGGAATTTCAAAACACTAGGTGCTTCTACATTTCACCAGAAACAGTGGCTAAATTAAATACCTTCAATTTTTTTTCCCTCTCCCAAAAGATATGTGACAAATCCACTGCCACTGAAGTGCAGAGGAGCTTAGAAGTGTCTCTGGCTTGCAGAACTGGCTGGGACAGCAGAGGTAAACTGGCCACTAGTGATGCAGAGAAACCCCTCTGGCTTTCCTTTGTCCTGTTTATGTCAAACACCTTGGTGCTCCTGATGCTTCCCTTCTCTTGGTGGATGCTCTGCAGTGAGTGATACTTTGCAGGCAGGGACGGGACTCCCCATGTAGCACTGCCTGGGCAGGCAGGAGGAGCCCATGGCCCATAACCTCCCATCACCTCTAGAAACAGCTCTCAGGGCAGCCCAGAGCCAGGCAGGAGGCAGGTCAGGCACTGCTGCCTTCAGCAGGCCAAGCTGCTTGGCTCTGGAGGTCCCTGGATCATGGATTTGTAAACTTGCTCAACATGAACAGCATCCATTATCTCTGTCTTGACTTGCAAAGCGAGCAAAAAGTCTAAAGGAAGGGACGCAAGGACAGAATTGTCTAGGACAGAGAAAGAGGGGTTTGGGGATGGCTCACATGGATTGAGACAAAGGCTTGCTTTCAGAGAAAGTTGGAAATGCCTGAGATTTAGGGTAAAGGTTGATATTTTTGAGCTGTATGTTACTTTAAGTGATCTGGCACTGGTCAGGTAATGAGTGAGCTCATGCTCTACAGTTACATGTGGAGCCATAACTCAGCCCATCTTAGAAAGCCTCAGTGGCACCAATAAACTGCAAAAAATAGGTAAGTGGGAGAAGGAGCGGGGCCTGGGACTCCCCCTGTTCAGGGAGATTCTTCTCACAAAGGCCAAAGACCCCAGTACCTCCTTGCTCACTAGGTTTAGACCTGTAAATGTCATCTCCCTTTCAGAGCAGTGTTTGTTGCTGGCAGGAGGATTGTGCCGTGCCAGAGGATGTTGGAACCTGGTGGCTGATGGACTTTCCTGAAAAGTGTGAGCAGTGTTTTAGACAGTGGGTCTAAAAAGCAAATATTCCAGCTCCTGGGCAATGAGAAGCCTCTTCTGCTGCTGCCATTAGAGCATCATTTCTTCTGAGCTCAGGAATGTCAATAGGCAGAAGATCTGCTCCCAGGAAGGAAGGTCCTGCTTTACTCACAGCCTGGGCTGCTCTCAGCACAGGTCTCTGGGTGGGATGGGGGCTCATGGGCCAAAGCTCTGGGAGCCACTGGCCCCAAGCCTTGCACTCCCCAGACCCCAGTGTCCCTGCCAGGCAAGGAGCAGGTCTGCTTTCACATGCAAACCAGGATGGAAGCCAGAGAACAGGCAGCATTGATGAACCCAGCATCAAAAGTAAGGGCATGTAGGAGCTGAGTTAATTGCTGCTTAAAGCACTTAAAGCACAAATTCAGAAATTAAGATCTGATGCAAAGATGACTCAGAAGCAACACACTGGGTTTAGCTGGCATGCATAGGGATTTTCCCTCTTAAAAGGAGCTACACATTTGTTAGTGCCAGAGAGCTTTTATAACAGGAGAGTTGCTTTAGCCCCAAAACAGTGTTTTCTAACATTGCCCTCTCTCCCAATAAGGGAACACCAAAGCTGACTCAGAGAACTCTGAGCTGAGACTCTGCCCAGAGGAATAATATGAATAATCTAAACCGCTCTTGCAGCTCCCCCTGTCAATTTACTAAAAGCATCATATCTGTAGTTGGATCTGTGGCTTAAAAAAATGTGCCCTAAGGCAGGATTTTCTTTGCTGCTATGTCAATACATTAAAAGATCCAGAATGTGTTTAAGAGTAGGCTGATGTGGATTAAAAAAAATCAGTAGAATTCTCAAAATATTGTTCTTGCTTTCTCTGAATAACATCTTACAGAAAGACATGCTTCACACTACATGATTTCAAAGTGATGAAATCTTTGCTTCTTCACTGCCGCTTTTTGTGGCTCCTCCTTTGGCTCAAAGGAGTTGTGCCAATATAGAAAAAAATGTTATTTATATTGTGGTAGAGCCAGGACGCCACATAAAGAACCTGTTCTTTATTGTGTGAAGTGCAGTAAATTCACAGGAATGAGTCCCTGCCCAAGGAACCCACAGCCTGTAACTCTGAACGTGGCACAGCACAAGGAACTGTGGAAAGCACAAACGACCGTAGAGAAGGCAGATCGTGATGGGCATAAATAAACACAAATGTTGGCCAGCGAGCCCCCAGAGGCTCATGAGGCTGGTTGAAGGCTTTAGAAATACCGATATATCACAAAATGCTAATTTTACGGTCACATCTGGGATAATTTTTAAAAAGCATTAAAAAGCATTTTAAAAAAGCATTCATCAAAGCATTACTGAGATGTACCGCAGTACTAAAGACATGAGGAGGTTCCAGGGGATTTGGTCGTTCTAAATTCGGGTGGAATCGGGAAGCAAAGTATAATTTCAAAATATAGATGAAAATATTTTCAGTGATCTTGTGAGAATATCATTCAGCTAGTTACTGCCTTATGCTTCTTTGTGCATTTTGACTTAGGTGAGATTTGGATTGTTTAACTCATTCAAACTACTTCAGCCGCCTAAAGTAATTATTTGTAAAGTTTTGGTAGGTCAATGCAACCCCACAGTTTGCTGTATTATGTATTATATATTCTTTCTTCTAAGTGGATTTTCAATCTATTTTTAAGAGTAAAAAATAGTTTATTCTTAGCCAGAAATTAATTAAATCCCATTCATTCAAATGAAGCTAATTCCATCTACTCAAGGACCTTTTCTATGTTAATGCCTCTTTTCCAAAGTTCCATAAAGTACTTTACAAAATACATATCACAATTATGGAGGAAAGACCATGGAGGAAACAAAAGAAAAAAAGGCTGTGTACATAGTTTCTAGAACATTTTGAAATTAAATATTACATCAAATTTAAAGACAAAAAACTGTACATTTTACACTTAATCTTACTTAATGTGTTACTGGAAACCGGATTGAATTTTAGCCTCAGAGCATCTTGTGAAGCAATATTCAGTCTGTTACCATGTTTACCCTTAAAAAAAAAATCTGGAAAACTGCTGCCCAGAGAGATGCAGCTTTTTTTGGCAAAAGATGTCCTCACCAAGCTTAAAGAAGCTTATGTTACTACCTTAACATAAAACAATTTCCTTAGTGAAATAAACTGTATGGTCAAAGAGAGCTGTTTGCTATAATAACTGAATCTAGAGTTTCTTCCATGAGAAATCTCTTGGTCAGAGATATTATTTTTCTCCATTAGCTACTCAGCTCTTATTAAAGACAGCTCTTCAGAAGATACCACACCAAAGAGCAACAACAACAACAACAACAACAAAGGATTGAGTGTGGTGGTTTGCTCCAAATGACTGCCTGAATCAGAGCAAAACAGATTGCTGAGGTGTGTCTTGTGCTGAAGCTCACAGAGTCTTGGTTTGGCATGTTTATGGCTCTGCTGTCTAGTTGCATTTTTTTAAAGTTGGTTAATATAACTAGATTTTATAGATATCTAATTTAATAAAGCAATCCAAAACAATCCATAGCAATCCCTCAAACTTTTTGTAAAAAGTGTCATTGCTGTATTATTAATTTTATTGACTGGTGCACATAGGGAATTAATCAATTTGATCTGCAAAACAAAATTATATGTAATAGGGGTTTTAGCATAGCAAAAAGATTCGGCTGAGGAAAGATGTGAGGAGATGAGATGGAATAAAAATTAAAGCTATTCAAAGTCTATTTATTAAAAAATTCGGTTCATGGAACTGTGAGAAAAAATGATTGCAAACCAAACCAAACCAAACCAAACCAAACCAAACCATTATAATAGGTCAAAATTCTAGTTCCTCTTTTTTAAAAATTAATCTAGGCAGGCATTTTGCTAGCATTAATAAAATGCCTTTTCTGGCATAACAGAAATTAATTGTAGAAGAAAGTGTTTTTTTTTATATGAATTCTTTCAGGAATTCCTGCTTTGAAGAAATTAACAAAGTTGTTTCCACCCTGATCTGCAGTGAAAAATACTTTGGAATGTTAAATTGTCTTGCAAGGTCTAATCTGTGATTTCTGCTATTCACCAGTCCAAATTCTAGAGAAAATAGTCTCTGCTCTAGAAAATGTATAAATTGATAAAGAAACATTAATAACAAAATTGTAAAAATTATTATTTCTATCACAGATACTGGATGAAAAAACCTGAGGCTGGTAGATGACAATTTTAGTTTTACTAAAGTTGGCTTGGAACAGGAGTGTCAAGAAAAGCCTCAGAGAAGACAAAACTGTTACACCATAATCCAAGCTTGGAAACAGTGCCTGTTAGGCACAGTCTGTGTGACCAATTTTCACTGTTTTTCTGAAAATAAGCTGCCCATTAGAAGAGTCTCTGTCTCCAGGGAGAGCAGAAGGCAGTTAGGATGATAGCTATTGACAGGGTGTCTTTGCTGCCCAATCGAAGCTCACCAGGACTGTCCAGGCCAGAACCACATGTTCCACTGTGAGACACCAAAACTGATCTCCTGGGAGCATTTGATTTAGCTTGTCACATCTCCATTTCTAGAGGGGACCTGCACAGTCCCCTGAGAAGCTGAGGCAAGCAATCCAACTCTCAGTGCTTCAGCAGGGACCTTTCAAGGATACAGAGGTCCTAAGCATTCTCCATCCCCAATTAATCTACAGATGCTGTACTGCTGGGATTAGTCTATCAAACTTGTTATTGGGACATTTGCCATTAAAAAAAATAAATGGGCAGAGCATACACAGTGATATTGGCAGAAAGAAGTGCTGCCTTACTCATTATTTTCTCACACTTCTGGTGTAGTAAATAAATCAACTCTGAACATTGTTTAGGAAACTTGCAACACTAGTATACACTGCCTAAAATAACTTGCTTATTGATGACCTATAAATCCAACTTAAATCTCACATTAACCTTTTCTCTGAGTAGCTTTTTCATTAGTAGATGATTAAGTGATTGGAAATGGCTGAAAATGAAGCCACTCAGCTTGCAAAAGGGCAGACCAATGTCCCTGATGCATCCATAAGTCCTGGTATTTTTCAAAATTGGAGGCACCAGCTGAAACTGGGCTGTTTCTTGCACAAACTGATTCAAAACCACAAACCATTGCAAGTTAGGGGAGATATCTTGTTTGTTTTTTTTTAAAGGAAGCTTAAGGTCATACTTTGCATGCTGTGCTCAGCTCCCAGACTGGATCTCTTATTTTTCCCCTACTGCATAAATATAAGTAGGGTGGGATTCCCATTTATGTCAGTACCACATTACTATTGTCATGTCACAGAAACCTTCCTTTTCACCTGCCAGAAGCTCATCAGAATTGCACAGTATTAACTGTGTTCTTGTGCAACACCAGACCCATAGAGGGAGTGATGCCATTTTGTCAGACCTACTATACTTTGTACATAAACATCAAAGAATTTAATGAAAAAAACCCCTACATATTTCTTACTATTAGTCTTTAAATATTGCCTCTCTTTTTAATCTCCAGAAGCTCAGTTTTGAAGAAGCCTCCCAAAATAGCTCAGTAGATTGAAACACCAGAAAATACAGAAGAAGAGCCACTTTTAACTGACAAGAACCATCAGTAGGGCCACCTGGTCACACTGCAGTGGTAATAAATTGGCTCCTGCATCTAACACCAGTTTCTACTACCTTGTCTGCCAGATTATTACATATGCAGAGAAGCCTTCTGCTGAGAGATATACACTTCAATTTCAGCCCATGACCTCATATTTTACCTTTTTGCTAGAGATTCAGACCTAGTTCTGTGTTCTACCCTTAGGTACTTGTACACTGTAATTAAATCCTATCTCACCTGCTCCTTTTTCACGGCCCAACATGTTAAGGTCTTGGAGACATTTCTTGAAGAAATGTATTTCTTGAAGAAGATATATTCTCCTGCCTCCTAAATAAGCCTCGTTCCTTGGACCACTTCCAAGTTTTCCTTAGGGAATGCACCAAATTACAAACCTCTTGAAAGATTTAGAAGTCCAGCGGGGCTTCACGTGGTGCAATTATTGGGGGAGACTGGCTTTAAAGGATATGGCTGGGCAGGTTAAAGTCAATGGAAGTTCAATGTGTGGAGAGATTAGAGGATCAAGGCTTGGTAGGCTGAATGCAGTATGGGACCTAAAAATGTTAGCAGGAATTCAGACAACAGTGTATGTTCAAATCCTGAATCTAGGGCTGACTTTAATTCTTTGGTGTGCTTTTAAATACCTATGTAAATAGCTGTGGTTGTGGGGAAGCCCAGGGAAGAATTGCAATTTGCTCCAAGGATTGTGCAGCTGCAGAGAGGCACCTGAGTTTGTGTAAGATGCTGCAGGGACAGATGACAGTAGGAGTCCCAGCCCCAGAGTCTGGGGTGAGGCAGCAAGGTAGGACCAGCTATGGAAGCTCCTGCATTCCCATCCTGCCTGGAATTAGGGTCAGATGTTGCTTAAAGTCATCTGACCCTGAGCTTCAAAATTGCTGAAAAGTGAGAGAGAGGGATTGGACCTTAAGGGTCAGCACCCCCACCTCCTTGCCCAAAACCTCCTCCTCCCCACCCTCCATAATGTGGATGTGCAGGAGATCTGCTCCCCAGTCAGGTCAGCTGCCATCCATCCATCCATCCATCCATCCATCCATCCATCCATCCATCCATCCATCCATCCATCCATCCCACTTGACTGGCCTTGAGTCACAGGTCTGTGCCACCACAGCTATCATAAAACACTTCCAGAGGATGCCTGAAAGCGACGAATCCATCACATAAATAAAGCATAAGTGTAATTTGCCCTGAAAGTGGAAGAAATGCTCTGTTTAACGACGCCCGCTTGTTCGATGATTGCAGCGGGCGCGGTGACAGTCACAATGATGAACTGCTGTTCCTCTGAATAGTCCCTCAATAGCAGCTGTGTGACAACTCATAAATGACATTCCTCATACACAGCACCCGATAATGCCAGCTTCACTACGCTAATGCACTCATTGCTCTAATATCTCAGCTTTTCAGCCAGAGAATGCTGCCTGCCTAAAAAGCAAAGAAATTTTTGTGCTATTTATCAGAAGACTTTGTACTTTGTTTTCCATGGAAAATGGGACTGTCCTTTCTATGTCGTAGGATAGTCCTTATTCCAACAGGTAATACAAAAGATTAAATAAAAATAAGGAGAGGAAAATAGGTGACAGTATTTGCCCATTTTTCCCATGTAAATGGGTTTAATGATAAAAGTAATTTCTAAAAAGCAATAGTGAAAATCTTCTAGGAGGAAGGTCATGAATTTCTGAAACATTATTCAAAGGCCTTTCCTGTAAGAAGTGGACTCCTAGGGCTAGATAGCACATTTCCAAAAACTGAGGAGCTCCACGAATGTTACGTGTCAAAAGCAGAAGTGTTCCTTACTGTTCCTTAACATCATCCTGTGCATATTCCACTAGGAATCCTTAAAAAATATTTCTGCTAAGGATTCCTATAAAATATTTGTCAAATCTAGTATTTTGTGTCTCAGCCTTGCCCCCTTTATGAAAATCCCTGTCTACAGAGCAGCTAGTCTTGTTTTGTCTTTATCTTTCAAATATGCACTCAAACTCATAGAATCTCTTTCCTTCTACCTTTTATTCTCCTTTCTGTGTTTTTTTTTTTTTTTTTATTGCATCTCCTTCCTTTACATTAGAGGTGGAATGAAGACATACAGTCTAATTCAATACCAGGAGAGTATTTCTTTCTAGAACCCCTGCTGAAATACTGTTCATTTACTTGTGGTCTCTTATACTTGGCAACCAGCCAACAACACTTTTTGATTTTTAAAATGTTAAGGGAAAAAGTATAGATAATGAAACAAAGTCCAATTAGAGGGACTAACATCAAAAGGTCGATGCCTTTGCAAAGGATTAAAATGTGCACAAACCAGAAGTAGCCTTATTTCAATGTTTCAGACAAAGTGGAATAGAACTGCTGAAATTTCCCACAAGTGGCAGGCTTTGCCTTTGCAGCCTTCATGGTTGTTTTTCTTGCAGCACAACCACAGATGACAGACTATAAATCTGTGGTGAGAAATGGACCTTGTCTGAAGGAGCTTGCAAATTAAACATGCACAACAAGAGGCTGGAAGAAAAACAGAGCCAGAAAAACCAGGCAGCAGATATGTGATAAAGGCAGCAGCTGCACAGGTCCAGGTCCTCTTCCCATTTGGTTTCAATCAAGTATTCCAAACCTCAGGTTTTTCTCACAACAGTACAGACAGAGAATTGGCAAATTGTGGCAACCAAAGTCATCATCACCATATCTAAAATGTGCTAATATTCAACTGAAGATTTTTTTTTCATTTTTAAAATTAGTTTTAAACAGTCCAGGAACAGGCATTGCAAGGCTCCTACCTTTGGCAAACTCGGTTTAGGAAGACCAGACTTGGTTACAGCCCAAGCTGCTGCTGAATCCACCTCACTGCCACCTTCTTAGTCCTTTGCTGCTCTCTCCAGCTTAAATGAAGGATTAAAAAGGAGAGCACAATTGCATGCTGCATTTATGTAAATCTTTCTCCTCTGATTTTCTAAAACTACATTTTCATTTTTGTTTGTCAAAAGATTTAATGTTTAATTAATCTGTCTTAACAGACAAGAAAATGTGTTCTAGCAAAAAGTTCCTCCTGTGTATATATGGTCTGTTCAAATAACCTTTTTCCCAACTTCTCTGCAATCAGAAGATTTGAATTTTAATGCAAAATGTTCATGCTAGAACCTGATCATATCCCAGAGCTACAATTCTGAGTGGCATCAGTCCATGGTATCTGACTGTATTTGCCAAAAACATGTCAGGACTCCCCTATAGTTCAAATCACCCCATAAATTCTGCACTTACACAACACGGGTGACCTCATACACAAGGCATGCCTTAATGATCAAGCAAGTGGAAACGTTCAGTAAATACATTGAATGTTTGACATTGTTATCAGTGGGTGTTCCCTGGGTCTCTTGTGAAACAATCCCAAGATTAATGCAAGGCCAAGAAGTGTCAGCCAAGTGAAAACCTTAAATGTTAGTTAAGAAATTTAAATAGACAACAGCAGTTTCCCTGCATTAAAATTCGGCAAAATAGTTCTTAGAGAAGTATTGGGGAAAAAACCCCTGGATTTTCTGAACAGTAAGTTATTTGTGTTGCTTTGACTGACTTTCTTTTAAGTCATTGCTTCTGACATTGCGGAGCTGAAAGAAGTGTGCCAGTCTCATGAGGAGTTCTGAGAAATTAAAATATCTCAACAAAAGTTTTGATAAAGTCCATGATAATAATTAGGCTTGATACAGACAGCTTTTCAGTCTTTCAGCCTTTCAGCCTTTCAGCCTCTCAAAATCAGGTCTTAGAAATATTCCTAGTTGAGAAGAAGGCTGATTCCCTAAACCAGAGCACAGTGCCCCCTCTACAGTGCACAGAAAACTTGGCTACTTCTACTGATTCCCGTGTCAGCAGAAGGCATTGACATGCTGTAGTAAAATAACAGAGAGGGAAAGGAATGATATCAGAAAGAAAAGCAGATTTTTCTTATTATTTTTCTTTCTCTGTACTTCGCTTTACAGGCTAAGTTGAATTTAAATACACATGGTTGTTTTTGCACACCGGGCATCCGGTGCCGTCTGGGCCCAGAGCTGTGGGGCAGCCCCTGCAGGGGTGTGTGGGGTGCTGGCAGGGGTTCCATCCACACGGCTTTGGCGCCCCAAGCAGCACAGAACAGAAACATTCAGCAGCTTTGAGCTGCAACCACCATGCTCAGCATTGCCTTTCTTGGGCAGTCTTGTAAGGAATGAAGCCTTACCCTGTAAATATTATACACTCCTGATTATGAACCTGATTAGGCTGCTGAGAGAACGGGACAAGTCAAATGCTTTAAGCACACGTAGGAAGGATATACGGGGCAAGGGTTGAGTTTGGAAGCTTTGTGTTAATGTATCTTGTATCAATACAGAGACATAAAAGAGTCATTAAAAAAGAGTCATATAGCTAAATTTATCAACAGCAATAAATGCAAAACCAAATTCCCAACCTGCCGGCTGCCACAAGCATCACCTGGTTGCCTTTGCACTGAAATTATTTCCATCAAATAATTCACATTCATAAACTAAACTAAAGAACATAAATGGAACACTGCAAAGGATGGATTTGCAATGGCCTGAGCTGAAAAGAATTTACTGCGTAGGTCACAGAGGTGCTTGGATGGCCCTACGAGTTGGCTATAGCAGTGTTCAAGGCGGTGGCAAAAACGATGGATTACAATCACATTTGTGTGCTACATTACTAAGTAATGAACTGCTCTGTACTACATGTTTTGCCTCCAGGAACAGCTACTTATGTCATTCTTTTTAGTCATCTTTTTGCAGCAGAACATCATAGTTTGATAACCAACATCTTTAGTTTCAGGAGTTCAGAATTGTGCCAAATCTTTAGTGTCAATTACTGTGTGTAAAATGAAATATTTATGGATTCTATGGACAAAAATTTAAAAATCCAGCATGAACATCCATTAGCAGAAGTTTTTCACTTTTGCTCCATATCTCTGAATTCAAACCCTTGACATGTTAATGAGCACACTCACAAGTAAGTAGGTGTGAGAGGAAAATCAGGGCAGCGTCCTCCCAACAGCAACAGCATCCCCGTTCTCAGCTCTGTAATGCCTTTTGCATGGTCTTGATGGCCTGACTTCCAACAGTGCCAAATGGTTAAAGAAGTAGAAAATAATTTTAAGGGATGCACTAAGCACCTAAATGAATTAAGAATGTCCCATCTGGTTATCTACTTCAGGAATGACCTTGCTAACTTTGGTGTGAGGAAAAGCTTTTCCTTAGGAAAAGAGCTGAGCTTGCATGAAGAAATGAGTAGGCTGGCATTTGCTCCTGCCCTGGATCCCAGAAGACTGAAAAGACCTGATAAGCAGCCTGATGCAGTTCTCTGCCCTAAGGTAATATCTTTATTCCTCATCAAAGATGAATTTTCATTTTTATCATAGTTTTTTCAACTTAGGGACTTCATGTGGATAACACCTTATTGGAGTAAGTGATACCAGCTGTTATGTGATGTGATAGAGAATGTCTCAGTAAGGGTTTTTAATGTGGATACAAGACTGTATTACAATAAACAGAAAATATGTTTATCCTATTAGAGCTAATGCCAAGGATAAAATCCTCTGTGATTCCACTGTGTGCACACAAACCAGATGCTGACAGGCCCAGCTGCAGACCCCATTTTACCAGTTTGTCCAAGTCATCCTTAGTGAATCATTGCATCTTGTCTTGTTTCTAATCTAATTCCATCCATTATCCAAGATGGATAATTTCCAGGGAAACATTATAGAGGCAGAAATGTCTGCAAAGAATAAAAATTGTGCAAATCTGCTTTTCAATTTATGTAGTGCAGAAGTCTTCTGCCAGCCCTTCTTCCATTTGAGCAGGTCTGCACATGCAGGAAGAGGAAAATGAGAGGCATGAGCCACAGTCTGAATATCCAGTGTTTATGCATCCCACATGGCAAAAATGAGTGTATGGCAAAAATCACTGATGCTGGTGATGGCATGCTAAGACCACTGCCTATAGCACGAGCTTAGACATTCGCCCACACTCTGCCTGTTCATACCTCTTGTTTCTTGTCTTGTGTTTGATGGGAAGCTTATTCACTCAGCTGTCACTTTTTTGTTGTGTGCCTGTATGGCAGCCAGAACAGGGAAGTCATGGCTCAGAAAGAATGGCCTGTGTCAAAGGGTAGCCCAAATTAAAATTTGGGGTCCATGTAAAAAACACATGCCTTAGGTCATTATCTATATGAGGTAAAGCAGCCTAGCAGGGTAAAACTGTCCAGTTCTGGTGGGGCAGAGGTCACATCTCTCCAGCACTCTTTTTTCTCCTTGTTTGTCCATACAAAGCCATCTGGGCACTTAAGAATGTCCTAGCAACTTCTCAATAAATGCCCTCTATAACAATGCCTCAAAATTCAATCCCATGTTTTAACTGGGAAGTGTCTTCAATTGGAAGAGAACCTGGAGGAGAAAAAGGTAAGATAATTCCTTGTCTCCAGGAAAAGAAGAGCAAAGCAAAAAAAGTGAGAAGTCCTCTTTTCCAAAGATGTAAATAAGACTTTTAAGCTCACAGCCTGAAGGGAACTGCATGCCCTATCCACAAAACCAGACTGGTTATGAAATTGGATGTTTGTTTAATTCAACAGCATTCATGTGCCTGGCTCATCATAAATCTTAACATGTAAATCATCCAACTACATGGATTTCAGCAGGAGCAGATTTCACACTGATTTCCATACAGAAGACATTAGAGAATTCCTGATTTAGTCATTAGGACTGTTTTAAGGGGTATTTGCTGGGGAAAAAAAATGTGTCCCCTGTTCTCAGTCACCTCAAATCCTATGAGCTGAGGGTGGGGTTAGGGAGCCCTTCAGGCAAGCCTGGGTGCCAGTACAGACTCTGCTGCCCAATCCCCACCTGGGGCAGAGCTCTAAACCATGCCCATGCAGTGCTGGGACCTTCAGCCCACGTTGTGGTTTAGATCCCTCGGGAGTCTCATTTGGGCATTAGGAACCTCTGTGCCAATTTCTGAATCAGAGAAGGGCTCCAGCAGCCAGTGGCATCTGGGGCATTGAGGAGATAAACGTCTCTGTGCTGCAAGGAGGATCACATGGACAGAGGACAGTGGAAGACATCACCAACTCTGCTAATTGGTGGTCTGAGCTGCGTTTTTAACACTGAGTTTATCATGACAGCTGATGTATTTTAAGGTTGGATGCTGCTGAGCTCATTCATCTCACAGAAGGCGGCAGCATGATGGAGCATTGAAACACACCACTGACACAAAAGCAGACTGAAGTTAATTTAAAAAAAAAGCTTAAACATCTGCTCCAAGAACCAGCTCTCTAGTGCATAGATGGGAGCACTAAAGTTTGAAACATTACAGAGTGTTTAACCAGTACCACACCAGATGTTAGACGTTGTTGGCAATGGTGTAGATATTATCTGGCAAGTTCTCGTGAGCAGCTGACAAGAATGAAGAGTGACATATAAGAAACAGAAAATGCCAGCCATATGGCATGAATATTATGCTAATGTTTCAGGTGTCAAGCAGTAGTCGCTTGTGTTTAATTTGAGTGAGCAAAATTTATATGGATTTTAATGATTACACGATGTTATACACAATTTCATTTACATCCCCATATTGTTACAACTGTAATTTTGCCATTTAACAGTAATATACACTGAACTAAATTCCTCCACTTAGGAGCAATGTTGTTATCTTTATGGCTTTACTAACACATCTCCACGTCACAGGTGTAATGTTTATTCCTCCGGTGCCACTGCGGTCGGCGAAGGAGCTGTGCTGCAGCCTGCAAGGCACCGCTGGCTGACGCTGCAGCCTGAGGTTGTTTGTAAATACCAACAGCCTAAGAGAAGTGCAGCACCCAGGCTTTTTATGGGTGTGTCTCCACAAAAATAAATTGCTGTGATTTGATCCCCAAACCTCTTCATGCTGGTGTTGTATTTGCCGGGCATTTTCAGGAGGGAGTTGTCACAGCAGACTGGGTGTCTGAGCTTCAGACACTGAAGGGGAGCCCCACTGGCAGCTCAGCTCTGCCACATTTCCTGAAGGAACATGATGACAAGCTGCTGTACAGACCACATGCCACATCAGAACAAGGTTTTTTTCACTGAGAAGTGGAAGAAGAAAAGCCTGGTGCCACAAAATTGTCCTAGTCGCTCTGTATCTCACCCTTAAAGAAGCTCAGATCAGCCTCATATCTCTGACAACAAAGGGAAAGGAAAACCAGCCTGAGTTGCTGGATTGTCAAGAACTGTCTCACACAGACAAGGCTTAAAAATGGCTCAAAAGTGCATTTGTTTGATGATTCATTTTGGGCTGCTTCTTGGTCAATGCATAAAGCAGCACATGACACGTGTGACATCTGTGCTGAGGCACGAGGGTGATGGTTGGGCTGACTGTGGGAAAGGCCAGCACCACTTCTGGTCTATTTTATACAAGGAATAAAAAATTATAAAAATTAAACTAAAAAGAAAAAGGAAAATAAAAATTAAAAAAAAAAAAAAAGGATGGAAATGAATTAAACAGCAGCAAAGGTCTTACTAGGGATGAGATTACAGATTGCTTACTGTGATATTTGCATCCATACAAAAGGTTAAATGGTAAAACATCTCCTTATAAACATATTTGTGAGGGAGGTTTCCACTCCTTGTGGCATTATATGGTGACTATGTAATGAAGGTATAATTGACATAGGCTGAAGAGGTTATGAAGAAAGGAATTTGAGAGATAGAGCACATTGTGGAGCACACCTGGGAAAGATGCAGGTGGGCTGGGAAGGCTGGACCCTGCCTGGTTCTGAGAGGAAAAGAGGAATTCCTACATCTTGCAAACACCCCTTGATGTATTTGTGATGCAGGTCTTTGCTGTGCACTTGAGCTATGCTGAAGAATAATTGGGTAGGTAGAAAATGTCTGCCTGGTGCCACCTGCCACAGTCACAGGGTTATTATTAAGTGGATTGAGGATATATTGGCTGGAGTGAGCACTTTCTGTCATGAAAACTCCAAAAGTTGGCTCAGATGTTGCAAGACAGACTCTCTGCCTGGAGCTACAAGTTGTGCCATTCTCTGTCGAGCTCCTCATTACAAAAGTTTGATGAAGGACAGGTTGCCCTCCACGTGACTTTGGCAGTGGTGTTGCTAGTGTGGTAACATTTCCATTGCCCTTGGATGCAAGACACAATTTCCAGGTTCTTTGGTAGCAGCATCATCTGCTGTTTCTAGCAGGCTTTGGAGTCTAGCCAGCATCAGTCTCTCCTGTAAGCCCTCACTGTAAGCCCACTAGAGTCATTGTCACCCTAATGCCATCTCAGCGTGTCTGCCTACTCTTGACTGCTTCACTGGTGCTCCTCGGAGCAGTGTGAGACAGAGCACCTCTCAGTTGTTTTACTTCCTTGTTTTACTAAAGGGCATAACCAAGTTTTTTCATAAGCACAGTCTGGCTTCCTCCTCTTTGAAAATCTTCAGAGCAAGCCTGCATCCCATTTTTCCTCTCTATATAGTTTTGCACTTACAGGAGTGTTAGGTCTACAATATTTTCAAAGCATCGTTCAATGTATTTTTCATATAAACCCTGGGCTGATGCTAGTCCACACACCCTTCTTTGAGGTTAAGCTCTGTGAACTGCGTTTTTATATGTAGAGAACAGCTCTGGTCATCATGCCAAGTGCAATAGCAATTACAAAAGAAGGAAAAATGTTACACTCCAATTATGCCCTAAGTACTGCAGAGGCAAAGCAAGGGCAGTGTTTGGGTAGTGCCAAAAGTGAGATCTAAGCCTCATAAGTGGGGATTGGATGCAGCTGTCCCACAGTATGGCTCTGAGCTTTCAGTTTAGTACACTGTCAGTCTTGCACCAAAGATATCTGAGATCTATGTACATAAGATTACAATCATTTTAAATCACCTGTTTTATTTTGCTCTGAAGAGAGATGAAGCCATCTGGTCTCACTTTGGAGGTGACAACCAAAAACTGCTGGTAGCGACAGCTATCAGCTCAGTGG
Organism: Melospiza georgiana; assembly: GCF_028018845.1. Classification (NCBI taxonomy): domain Eukaryota; kingdom Metazoa; phylum Chordata; class Aves; order Passeriformes; family Passerellidae; genus Melospiza; species Melospiza georgiana. The sequence continues at coordinate 58,985,776 of NC_080431.1, read as the reverse complement.
TGAAAAAACCACTTTCTTCTCCCAGGGTAACAAGTGGCAGGATGAGAGGAAATGGCCTCAAATTGCACCAGGGGAGACTTAGATTGGATATGAGGAAAAATATCTTCACTGAAAGGGTGGTCAAGCACTGGAACAGGCTGCCCAGGGAAGTGGTGGAATCAACATCCCTGTAAGGCTCCAAAAATGTAGATGTGGCACTGGGGGATGCAATTTAGTGGCAAACACAGTGGATTAACAGCTGGATGTTGGATTAACATGGGAGCTGAACTAACATGGGAGCAATGCAGCCACAGCACCCAGTGGGAGAGGCAGAGGTGGGTGTGTCCTGGGCAGAGCTGTGGGGAGGCAGGAAGGCACCAGCTCCTTCACAGCCCCTGGAGAGGAGGACATGGGGAGGAGTGACAGACAGCAGCGTGTGGATGTGGGCAGGCAGGAGCCAGGGAACAGGAACATTGCTGCTCCCTGCTCTGGTGCTTTTCTTCAGGCTACAGTGGATATTGCGTTCACATCTCCATGTTTCTGTTCATCCTCTCGCCTTTTGTTTGTGATCTTTTCAGAGCAGGACTGTCTCCTAATACATGTTTTTTCAGTGACTTGCATTGTGAAGCCCTGATCTTGCTAGAGGCCTCTAGTCATGACTTTAATACAAATGATAAATCATCATCATAAAACAGGACTGCACGAATCCGTAACTCCTGTCATAGCTCAGTGATGAAGTGTCAGCAGCTCACAGACATATGACAAGGTCAGGGAGACCACGGAAAGCCAGAAGAAGTGAATGCTCACAGGAAAGAGGAGGTGTTGAATGGCCTTGAAATATTTCTAGTATGTGTCAGTGTTATATCCGTGTCAGTTCAGAGCTGATTTCCTTTATCGATGTCACCTCCTGACAGCGATGTGGCCGGGAGAGGGACTGAGCCACACATCACAGGCACTCACCGAGGGGCAGCTGCATGAAAACGTGCAATACAGTCACAGGGTGCTTCCATCCTCAGGCTGCTCTGAGGTCCCAAGCTGGCAACCAGGCTTCAGCAACACCATTTCTTTGTCCTTTTAGTGATGCCTAGAGACACTTACTCATGTCTCCTCTCTTTTTTCCCTCTGTCTCATAAAGGAAAGCTATGTGGGTATGTCACACAGGGGATTTTGATAGTTCTGGAGCCTCTCCCTTTCACCTGTGAGTCAGCTCAGACGTACACAAGGATTATTGGCCGGGGAACTGCTTTCCCAGGCAGCCTCTGGGCCCATGGCTAAATTCCCTGACAGACCCCATCCCATGCTTGAATCTGTACAAGTCAACAACATGCTTTGCAAAAGCTGTCATCACTCTCTAGGGTTACACATTTTTTCAGTGTCCCCTAACCTGTAGAGGCAAGGAGTTTGGGAGAGCCAGAGCATAACAGGAAAGATTTGCTGCAGGAATGTGAGAAGATGGTGGTGAAAAACCCAGCGGTTCTGTCCATTCATAGCAAATCAAATAAGCATAGAAATATCTTTAAGCCATTTTATCTGGCAAGAAGCCATGCTGTCTTTTCAGCCAAAGGATGATGCTTGGAGAAATGTAGCTTCAGTAAGCTGAATAACAGGTGAAAAAGAAGCATGAGGGCAGAGTCAAGTTGTATTTATGGAAAAATATTTGTCCTTGATGAACTGAAGGATTTATGCTATTCCTTCCCATAGCTTCACAGCTTGAAGGCAACAATTCTCAGTCTTCCTCCTTATTCCTGAGATTAGAACTTTCAAAAGATTTTTAAGTGTTTCAAAATAAATGTAGTCTTTAGAGCCTTCCCTGCTGTAGGCTGCTGAAGGCTATGCTGTCTGTCACATTGGTTTAATGGCTTACACAACCAGGAAAAATCCATCTTGTTCCCAGTTATGACTGCACTGTAAGGAACTCCTCTAGAGACTCCTATTTGCCAGATGGCATCATTTGTAAACAGACAATTGCAATACAATGGAGAGGTTTTTTCAGAATTTATCATTGTTAAATTTTACATTTGGTATTGAGTACTCTAAATGAAAGCAGGTTCATTGTTCAATACTGCCAAAATCACACAGGCTATTGCAAGAAAGAAATCACTCCCGGATTCAGGTCCTGGTGTATCAGCAACACCAGAACAACTGCTCTCCCTCCATCTTGGTGGAGAAAATTTCCAAAATTAGGATGAGAATTGGTCCAAATAGTTTTGGCACAGATGACACAGTAAATCAGATGAACAGAGAGAATTAAAACAGTGAAGCAGGAAGGAGAAAAGCAGGAAGAGCTGAGAAGTGACATCAAATAAAGAGATGTGAAACAGATGCGCTTGAACCTGAGCAAGGCTATACTTTGGGATAGATTAAACAGGAGCAGCACATGAGACAGTTTTCCCTGGAGAGCCACCCAGAAGTAAAGTGCTTTAAAGAAGAACTTGAAATCAGACAATATGTCATAGTCAGTATGATAACATGTGCATTAGGCACTGAGAGAGACCAGCACAAAAAGTGATCCAGAGTAAGAAAAGGAGAAAAAGTGTTCAAGACATTGGAAGTCCAGACAGAAAGCAGAAGCTTTCAGAGACTTGGGAAAGCTAGACACTACCTGAAGGCAAAAAGCACATTAGTATTCATAAAAAAAAAATAATTACAGTAATTTGGACTGCACTTCAGGATGATGTAAATGGGCTACTGACTTGCTTAGCATTTGAGGCACTGCCACTAAATCATTGCTTGGACATTCTTGTCCTTCATTTTACTGCTGTGACAATGCAGCAGCCATGAAGCACCACCACAAGGATGCTCTCTCTAGGCTGCCAATGCTTTTATCTTGCTCTGTGAAGGTCAGATCCTGGCAATGTTAGGCCAGCCCTCCATCCTCATTGTAATATTCAGGCACCCTCTGAACCACCTCTTTTAAATCCATACAAAATGCAGCTCTTTGCATCCTGGTTTCAGGAGATCAAATTGCCATCCTCTCTTATCCTCCTCATGGACACAAACTTGTGGTCCTCCTGGCTCTGAGCTCATCTTTTCTATCAAAACTTACAACTATGAGACTGACTATTCCTTACTTTTACCATTTAACAGCAGCAGATTCAGACTAACAACTGCCTCTCTGGTTTCCTTTTCCTCATATTTTGATTATTTATATGGTTAAAATTTTAACTTTTAATGTAGTAACAATCTTCAAAACAACATCTTCAAACCTACTTCTTTAGTACCCTGCAACTCATGCTCATCTGATCGTGGTTAAGTGAATATGCACTTTCATTCATCTTTCTTCTTTCTACTTTTTATTTCTACTTCTACCTGTTGGCTTGGTGGTTGGGTTTTTTTTTTTTGTTTTTGGTTTTTGTTTGTTTGTTTGTTTGTTTGTTTGTTTTTGTTGTTTGTTTGTTTGGGGTTTTTTGTCCTCTTATCTCCCCAGCCCTCAAGTTTGGAGCATAGTGAGGCTATGTAGCCATCTGTCTGTCCAGTTACTCTGCTGCAAAATCCTCCTACCAAAGAAAGCCTTTACTATGGGTTGGGCTAGGAACTATTTGCTCTCATTACCATCATGTCCAGGAAGACATCTGTTGAATCTGTGTAATAGGCCTGACTTCCACTTACCCTTTGTCTTTCCAGCTGTAGAGACCCACCCTGAAGTCTCATTAGCAAAGTAAGAATAATGACACTGTTTTGTTTTCCCACCTCCAGGCAGCTGCAGAACCTTCCCTAACCAACTGCAAGCCAAGTCTCTTGTCCCTGGAGTCCTAATGCTTGAGAAACCCACTAAGTAGTTTTAGTTTGCAGTTTGTTTCCCTTGTGCTCTGTGTCTTTCAGCTGGCTTCATCTGGGATCAGCAATGGAGGGAGATGATGCAGACTGAACTCATGGCGAAGGAACGCAAAGGAGAGAATGTCAGAGGAACAAACTAAATACTAGGTAATTTCATTTCTCAGCTGGACAAACTGATATTTTAAATGACGACTACCATGAGTTGCCCTCCCTTTTGTGGGTCCCAGTGTTTCTCTTTCTTTATTGCAATGGCCTACAAGGCTTGAGCTCCTCGAAACCTCCAAGAAAAGAAGTCTTTTCTTGGCTATTTTGGCTTTCAATTTGTAGACAGTGACAGCCCTGGAGCTGTTGGATGATGTATTTGGCAAAGGCTGGCCTCCTTAACTAACTCAACCACAGACACCTCACGTGCAGAAAAGATGTGGGATTTACAAATGGGTGCAGCTGTATCAGAAGAACCAGGTACATGGTCACTAACATTTTTGCATGCTTTCTAAGCCCTGACAAATTCCTGGAGACCTTCCCATAGTTGTTCTGCTCTCACAATGTCTCTTGGAGAAAAGACATGGAGCTGGCCAGAGAACAGAGAATAATACTCCCCCAGGTCAAGATTTCTTGAAGTTGCCTCCAGCAGACAACCTCACGGAAAAAGGAGGAGAGGGACTGGGAGTTAATCACTCCCCCTTACACCAGGGCTACATCCTTACTAGCAGGTGTGGCCTTATTTCCATCATTTTCTTGGCAGTTTGGAGGTTTATCATCAGATTGGATTGCTGGCCAGATCATGGGCGGTGCCACATCTCAGGAAGCACAGCACGAGGAGCTCCTCATCCCTGCTCCTGCTGAGGTTGGGGCAGAGTCTCCCTAAACTGTCACACACACAAGGACATGACCTTAAAATAACAATTTTTCAAACATTTTTGAGGAACACAGATTGCTGACAGAGAATTTGAGGCAATCTAAATCTTAGGTGAGGACAAAAATTCTGTGAAGCTAGCTTCAAAAAGGATTTAGTTTGACCATATCTTTAACCTGGGGGTCGATTAAAAGAAGAGAAGCTTCAGTGACTAATTTCTACAGGGTCTGAAATATAACAGGTTATTAAACGCACAACACAACAGCTGCAGAATCTGACAGAGACATTGTTCTCCCTAAGCATTTGGTAATAGAGTATTTCAGATGATTGAATAGCTAATAAAGTCAGAGTCTTTGCTAAGTAGATGGATACCAGCAATATTGCAAAGGTAATTATAGATTTCTATCAAAAAATTCTTGACTCAAAATATTTATTCTCAGACTGAAGCTAATACGCAGATCTCGGTTACGGAAAAAATATTTTAGCCGCTATTTAAAAGGTTTCCAATTTGCTCTACTGTAGTGGCTTCCAATTACAACCAATTTCAAGGTGTAAGTTTTCAGATTGAGTATTCGTTTTTTCAAGGTAAATCCTCACCAGTTGTCACATAAAACTAGTTTTCCCATTAATCATGTTCTTAAGCTTTTTGGCAGCACAGGGAGGCTTATTTCCTTTGCTCCTTCTCAGGCATCAGGCAGCTGGGATATCAGTACCTCTATAAAGTTACAGAGTGGTAAGAAAGGGTCAGAGGAGCAAAAAACAGTGTTAGGGATGCTTGCAAAAAAACCAAAAAAACCATGCACAAAATTATTCATCTGCTTCTTTGTTGCTATTTCAGCCTGCCTTTTTTTTTCAATTGATGTTTCAGATCCTTTACTCATTCTCTGTGAGAGCCACTAGAAAACCAGGGTATGTTTTAAAATCTTGCACACTCAGCTATGCCAGCTAATTCACAGGCTGCAGAAAAAAAGTTCTTTACATCTGCAATTTATCTCATTATCATGGAGGAGCGTGCAGCAGAGCTTGTACTCACACTCAAGCTAGTTTATCTGTAACTCTGATTATTTTTGCCTGGTTTATAAAAATGCAATGTATACTCGTTTCCATTTAGTTGAGCCAACTCACATCATACAGCACTGCCCATGTCTGCTTTGCTTTGCATTTCTTAATGTCACCTCCTTTGCAGGCTTTATTAACCCCATGCCCTGCCTCAACACACTCCATTTTCCTCTTTGAAACCCCATCTTGAGTACTCATTGCTGTTACAAAAACTGTGAGAAATGAAATGGCAATGGCTCAAGTGTAAAATAATCGAAAATATTTCAAATATATACAATGAGAAGATGTTGTTTCATTCTTCTCCTACCATTTGGGTAGCACTGCATTTCTCAGAGAAAGCATTTCTGAGAAGCAGAGAGTTTGTGGGCACAAGTGTGTGGCACCTGGGCTGGAGGAAGGGCGCTGGAGACCAGTCAGCTCCCACTGTGAATGTGGCTCCAGCATCACCATCCCTGGGGTAAAGGACAGCCCCTGCTCACCTATAAAATGCAGCAAGGATGTGACAGTGACTAGAGCAGCGTGGGCACCTTAACCTGCTCAAATATTGCAGAGCAATGCCCACACAGATTTCATGTCCACACACAGTAAAACACACATCAGGATGCTGGATCTGAGCTCTAACCCTCTAGGAAGATCTGCTAGGATCAAAGAGGATTGCTGGTGGGCTCTATTGTGCTGATGAGGTGCAAAAATATCAAAGCCATATGCAGAAGTGTCTTTACCTTTCCCTTATGCACAGGAAGATCAGTCTCACAAGCTAACTGTAAATAAAGGATGCCAGCAGCACTCATGGTCATAGGGAGCTGTTGCACTGAGGATGCAGGCACAGCATTACAAATTGCTGAAAGATGTAGACTTTGCTGCACACTGGTGCAAGTACTTGTGTGTGCAGGATCCAACAGGTTTTGGAGGCTACTGCAGCGCATATTAAACAACATATTCTTCTGCATCTAAATATGGTTTCCACGTAAACTGAGAATTAGGTCCAAGCCAGAAATTTGTATCAAAGTTCCAATTTATATGAGAGAGTTCAAGGAGACACATTTGGTTTTGGGATTTTTTTTGGTTTTGGTTTTGTTTGGTATCTTTGATATTTTTTTTTTTTTTTTTTAATTACTAGCTAGGGAAAGAGATGCTAGCTGCTGAATATTGTTAAATGTTTGTTTAAATTTTCAAGACACTTTCCCTTCATGCTGTGCATGTATCTAGGGTTTTGTTCCCATTTCTAGCAAAATTTGAGCCTCATAAAAAGTATTCTAACCTCCATTTACTGCAGTGGCCATCAGCTATCTAGATCTTTTATTTCTATTGTCAGTGGCAATAAGAAATTGGTGACAAAAAAGATTATTGTGGCTGTAACTGCAGTGTTATTTATAAACAGCTAGATGCAGAAGAAATGCAATTTAAATTTCATTGTGAGCAATACTCAGTTCTAGAGCTCTCTGATGTACAATTCATAGCTGCTTAAATTGTAGTCATTACTCTCACACTACAATACTCTTTGTCATAACAAAGGGAAATTACTTTTCTGTCAATTACTTTTGCAAGATTAGTTAATTTGCACTTGCAAAGGGTTTGGAGCAGCATCTCAGTTCCATGGAGGTGTTTCTCAAAAGCATTTGGCAATTAAAGTTTGGGGAAGTGGAAGTCACCTTCAAAATGTAAAGAAGAGAGACAGCTCATGGATCTCAAGGTGTCATATGCCAGTGAAGAGCAGCAATGAAGAGCAGATCTGTCACTGACAGACTGCCAACCTCAGTGATGCAGAAACCTGTACTGAGGACCTGCAAGAGAAATGCTCCTTCTGCAAGAGGAATGCTCCTCTCTGTTTCAGTACTGAACAGCCACTGAAGTCACTGGCAACATTTGAAATCACTGCCCTGACCACACGTGAGCTGTGCATGCATTTATCTCTATAAAACATCCTTCTCTTCGGCATCTCCTTCTGCTGCTATCTGTGTGTTTGCTTAATCCATGTCAGAATGCAGATAGCAAGAGCCAAAAACATGAGGAGGAATGTTATTTTTACTTACTTGCCTGGAAATTCTGTGTGAGCTTTAGCATATCTGGCTTGGATATCCACCTCAGTCATCGCAGCTCCTGACCCTAGCAGCATAATTTAAGGTGTTGAAGTTTTAATGCCTGAATTCCTTGGAGGGGTGATGGAGGAACTGTGTGCAGCATTGCCTGAGAGACAACACAGTGCTCTTCCACCCCTCTTAAAAATCTGCTTCAGGAAGGCTCCCCCTTCTTTTTCCTTCATGCGTCTCCTCAAGCAGGTGTGGCACTTAAGGACATGGTTTAGTGGTGGGTTTGACATTGCTGGGTTAAGGCCGGACTCAATGACCTTAGAGACCTTTTCCTAACTTTTCCAATAATTCTATTATTCTTTTAATGATTTCTGAGGCATCACCTGAGACCCTTCTTGCTGGGATCAGGGATATTGTGGGCAGGAGGTGTGGCTGTGCCTTCTACAGCCTGTGAGATGCTCTCAGTGGGGAGGGTGCTGGCATGACATGATACTGTCGCTCCCCAGCCTGCAGGGATTAACACCCACACAGAGAGAGCAAACAGGACCCAACAGAGGCAGCAAATCTTCTCTTCCCTCCATGAAAATAGTGGAAAGCCCTTTGGAAAATGGGGCATTCAAGAGAGGCTTCAGATTTAGTATGAAGAGTGGGAGGGGTTTTATACCCTACCTCTTCCCTGCAGCCAGGCAAGGTTGCTTAAATCACCTCAAAGTTGAGGTCACAGGTATTTTTTTGTAAGTGGAGCAGAATAAGTGGAGTGCAGACACACCGTGTAGCTGTATTGTCATGCACTGCGTGCAGCTGGCACAGCACAGCTTCATCTCTAGGTATTATTGCAATTAAAATGATGAAATAGCAACAGCACAGGCATCCTCAACAATGATGTTTGTGTTTAGGCATGTCAGACTATGCTGATACTGATATCCCAATGCTATATATTGGCATCACAGCTCTCACGGAGTTTTGCAATGTTTTCAATCCTAACCCCTACCAAATTCCAACAAACACAGTCACAGTCTTCCTTCCTGATACTGCTCTCTTGATACAACAAGGGGCAGAGCATCCTTATCTTTCCTCCCCAGCCTGAGCTGCCTGCAGGTGCTGTTGCTGTGCTTTGGCGCAGAACATTTCAAAGGCAGAAATTACACAGGAGGGAGTTCTCAGCAGAGTTTACAGAATGTTTCAGGGCACCTTAATCATATGTTATTTCTGTTCCCATTAGGTTAATGAATTTGCAACACTGCTCAGCCCAAAACTAGACTCTGCTCCAGTCATCCATATAAAATTTAGAAAGTGTTTAAAAATCATGAGTGTTTATGTTGCCTTTAATTATTTTCCATTTCAGTTGCCTGGATTTTCTTTTGAGACAAATTTTCTTGGTTTGCATCAAAGCTATGATCCCACCTTGCACAAAAGATAAATCTACATTTGTTTCCAAGAATTAGAATTAGGTGGGGCTAAATTCTGCAGATTAATAAGGCTAGGCATGAAGACATGTGCATAAGAATAAGGATATAAAAGTGTAAAGATATGTACCAGGGTATAAAGATACAGACTGCAATTTTCAAACTTTCAGCTTGAAACAATGACAGACAATATCCAAAAATTACTTTCCTTTATTTTCTTTGGCTAAAGTCCAAAATATTAGAGTCAGTCCCACTTCTTTTTTCTCAACCACTATTTAAATGTCCCCTCTTTAAAATATACTTAGTTTACCTATTTGTTTCACTACAATAACATGCCAGCTCTTAGCTCTTTATTCACAGAGGGACAAAGGAAAACCACATCAATTTTTGGTTCTATATGATACAGAAACTGTTGCAAAAGGTAGGGGTTTTTTATTTATATGCCACTCAGACTCCTGTAATTTCAGGACATAATGCAGTGGCACTAAAGCATCTGGGATTTGAATGTTGAAAAAGCCAGTTGTGGCTGTAAAGGTTTTGGGATTGACAGTGTTTGGGATCTGTTTAATTTTTCTGGATAGACCCAGAGAGCTTGTGGTCTGGGTTGCTCAGTGGTGTACCTCCCTACAGCCCTGCACATTCCTTTTACATGTGTGATCCCAAAAGCTGCCCCTTTGACATATGAATACAGTTGTTTGGGGTTTTTTTTCTGAGAACATAAAACCAGCAATTTAATTAAGGTAATTTAATTTGTCTTCAAAACAATGCATAATGCATTCATTAAAGTAACTTAATTTGTCTTCAAAACAGAGTATTATTCATTCACCCTAAGGCATGAAACACACAGCACAAAGGGCAAAAAACATCAGAGGTACATGATTCTTACTCATACCCTCATCTTTCCCCTTGACAGCTTTTGTGCTTTCTCATTTTGCGCTTCAAGGAGCATTTGTGTTGTACTAGCACCAGTCTGTTTTTACAGCGCTTTCCTTTGCCCTTAACTCCCTTCCTTTCACACATTGCTTCTGGACAGCTTCTCTCAGGTGACTCAAAGGCCCCAGCTTTGCAAAGCTTTTGTGAGAGTATAGTGTGATCCTTCTCAGTCCTGGAAAAACAGAGATATTAGCAGTGTTGTGACCAAGGTGTTATCTTTTAGGTCCACAGACCTCCGTGACTTTGTGGACTCTTTTGCATGTGCTCAGCTTCTCTTCACCTGCTTGATCATTTTCAAAACCCCTGTTCACAAACTGCACAATAAATATCATCTCACAAATACACATGTGGAAGCAGAATATTAATTTAAAAAAATATCAGGCACATTATTCTAGTTTCCTAGTGGAACTACTTGTTCCAAAATAACAGCCTGTGATACATACCTATTATCAGCAAAAAAAAAATAAAAATGCTATGGAATACCAAATAGTTATAAAAGACAAGGTTTTATAATACTTTAAAGTTTTGATAATTTAAAAAAAATGTTATAAAATTTTTGTATTTAGGCTGCATACATCAGATGAATATTTTGTAAGGTAAACCTTGTGCCCATACAGACAGAATTTGGTAAGATTTTTTAATTAATAGAGTGCCATTGTTGAGAATGTGCCCACATAGCACAAAAATATCTGATATGTAATGATAAAAAGTACTTCAAGAGAAACTATTTTAGCTACATTTCAGCTGAGTTAGCTTCATCTAATCCCCACTTCTGTGGTAGATATGAACACACTTCATTCTAGGAACTTGGGAAATGCCAGAGAAGAGCAGGCCTGTTGGCTTCACTGGTGTGTTTATTTCTTGGTGATACTGAATGTTTAGAGATGTGTGTGCTCCTGGGAGTTCTCACAGCAGGTAGCATTTGTAATGAACTCCTTAAAATCTGAACATACCATGTTCTTGTTTGCCCTTCGGAGTAACTAGGAAACCAGCCTCACCCCAGAGGTGTCTCTCCCTTTCAGACTTTTTGTAGCTTTGGCATTTCCAGCTAGCTGAGATTAATTTCTATTGGTAAAAGTATCACAGAGTTCAGTTCTTTAGCTGCAGCAGGAGAGATATAAACTGGATATTTCTGACCAGCAATACCAGTCAGAGCTGGCACTCCCATTTGAAACAAAGCCAGCTAATGCCTCTGGGATGAATCTCAGGAGATAGGACAGAGCCTGCAGAGAGCCACACAAAACCTCTCCTCTCGGTAGTGCAGGAGCTCTGGACTGTCCTAGCGTGCAGAACAGGGAAATCAAAACTGTTGCAAGGAAGCCCCACCTACAACACAAAATAACCCATTAGTCTCTCCACCACAAAGAGCTGGGAGTTATTTTGCTGGGTAGGTGGCCATGGGAACAGTGTGGTTATCATCACACAGCAGAGACGGAAACCAGACCTTTCTCCAGGAATGGGGAAGCAGCCTCCAGGAGTATCACAGGGAGCAGCACTTTCACAGCAAGAAGCCAAGCTTCCCAAAACAACATCACCACTACAGAACACCACAAACATAAAAACTATCAAGGAAAACCTAAAACCTTTCTGAGCAAGAAAGGAAATAAAGAGCAACACATAAATTTGTTTTCTTGAGATAGATATCAAAGGTTAGACAAGGTATGAGGGCACATAGCTGGATTTAGCTTCAACCTTGCATAGACTGGAGACACAAAACTGAAGTTCATGGAATAAAAGTGAGATTGCTCTGTTTAATCTTTGCTTTTGGAAGAAGCTGGAGGTGAAAGCACAACTGAGAGGAGGCAGGACCATCCTTCATGCACAACTGCAGTAACTCTTGTTCATCTCCTCGGCCAGCCTGGCAGGGATGGCAGCTGCCTGGATTGAGCCACATTCCAGCTCTGGTCACACTGGAATGACTCCAGGGTCATGTCATTGACTTCAATGAAGTTATTCTCTATTCATGCTTGCTAGCTGAGAATCTGGCCCATTCTATCTCGGCAGCAATATCTAATAGAGAAAATACTGCCAAATGAAGGGAACAAGAAGAACTAAACTATGTGACATGAAGAGGGAACATTTTATATTATAAGGATTATTGAGGCCCTTTAGTTTAAGGACTTTATCAGCATTTTAAGGACAGTTCTATACATAGAAATGCATTTCTATATATGCCTAGATTTTCTTTTAAGCCTCATTTGCTTAGAAAGTGAAAAGAAAATGTATTGATTTTAACATTATTGAAATAAAAATGCTGCAGTTTGTTCAACACAGAACGCTAATTCATTATACATCTATGAGCAGGACTCTTCCATTTAGGATTTCCTCCACATCAATTAAGAAGGCCTTTCTGACCAAAGTATGTTGAGTTTCATGATTTTCTCAATGGGACCACTTTTCTGTTCATGCCAAATTCAGTTTTGGGAAAAATGCTGTGTTTTGGCTTGCTGGGTAAATCCAGGTTGTTCCTGATGTAGTGACCAACAAAAGATGGAGAAAAAGAATCAAGGTAAGGGAAATTTATCATCGCTGTATTATTTCCAATTAAGTTCTGATTAATTCTCTGCAGGGCTTGATGATACAGTATATCTGACTTTAGAGAAGCCAGGGGTGTAACAAAACCTCTGCAACCAATTATATAAGAGTAGCAAAAAGTTATAGGTTTACTCCAGAAGTTCATTTCTAAAAGAAATACTGACATTTACTCTTTAGCAGGCAATGGACTGAATTGCCTCACTGCCGTTGTACTGAGTTGGTATCATCCCATGCTGTGTGCTCTGACTAATGCAGCAGAAATGCACTTGTATGCCCACACCTCATCTGGATGCTGTTTGTGTTGCTGCATGATCTGGAGGCACCCAGACAGAGAATGAGTGGTGATGGATCCACCAGGGATGGGGCTTCTGCTATACCTACTTAGCAGTAACATGCCACTTAGCCTCAGTTTTCACCTAACCTTTGGATTTCATCTGGACTCACCAGAATATAAACTTATAAACTGATGCAACACCCTGGCCAAGAAAGAGAGACATGAAGAAGAGAAACATGCCTACTTACTAAGGAAAATGTAAGTTAAATTGAGAAAGGTGTTGGATTGTTTTGGGTAGCTAGAAACACCTGTGGAACAATCCACATGGGATTTAAAACAACTTCCTTTTTTAATTTTTTTAGAGCATGTATCTCAGCTTGCACTAACATCAAAGTGAATCAAGAAAAGTTGTAGCATATAGCTCTTTTCACACAAGATTCTGTATAAAATAATGCCCTAGGATGACAGGGGTCCTGTTAGACCATCCTGGACAGTTCCCATAAGGAAGTGAAAATATCACAAGCCTGGAGTGGCAAACTGTCTGCTCAAGTTTGGACTCCTGGTCTGGGTATCAACCCTTAGAGCTCTCCCACAGAAATTCATTTCATTATTCCTATGCAAGAAAGAGCAGGTTATTAATATTTCAGCTACAGAAATGATCCTCCTGTGCTAGTGCAATGTATCTGTTAGAATTAGTTCTGTAAATCTGCATCATAATGGACAATATTCTCTAAAACTAATTTCCTGCAATCATCATTAATTGGCCAGCTTTCTAACACCTGGTACCAACAGATTTTTCATCCAGCAAGTGCAGTGCCACACAATGGTAACAGCAGGTTTTCACCTAATCCCTCTCCATACACAAGCAAACATCAAATGTGCCTGTAACAAAGACACACAGACCAGCCTGACATTTGCTGATAACTCCCAGGAGATTCTCCCTCAGTACAACTAGTCCTGCTCAAACAGATTTTCCAGTGGAAAAGATGATTTGAAATAATTTCAAACTAGACTAATTGCACTCACTTGAAAAGAACATCCTTCTCTTCCTCAGCGTGCACATATATTAGTCCAGCTGTAAGTGCAGCTAACACTTTGCAAAGTTTTCCGAAGCAATAATTATTTCATCTTAGGAGAATTCACAACAGCTTGCTTGATAATGAAGTTATGCTGATATATATACTTCATGCAAAGTTGCACACACACACACATACATTCACCCGCAAAATAAAATTTAAAAAATTTTTAAAAGTAGGCATTTAAAACTGCTTTTAAATTCCACTCACAGTTTCAAAGTTCAAGCATAAAACTTCTTGCCTTGCATCTGTAGCTCCAAGCTGTCTGTAAAGATAACACAGTCCATCAGATATCCTGGTTTTGTTTCCTTGCATAAAAATATCATCTGTGACAGGCACAGGAGCTGGCTTCAAGGACCAGCCCCTTCGGCGGAGCACACCAATCGGGAGGCCCGGGAGCACATGTGGAATATGTGGAATGCTGCTCGCCGGCACGCCGGTCACGGCCACGGGCACATCTGCTCGGCGGGACACGGAGAGCTGCCAGACAGCTCGGGTGTCACGGAACCCCGCGCTGGAGGTGCCACGGTCCCGGCCGTGCCCGGTGTCCCAGCCCAGCCGAGCCGAGCCGAGCCGAGCTGTCACGGAGCGCCTCAGAGCCGCCGCTCCTGCTGCACCAGCCCTGGGGACACCTGAGCCTGAGGCCAAGGCCTTGCCCCTTCTGACGTTTTTCTTTAATGGTTTAATAAAACCTCCTTTACCATTATATTTAATGTCTCTTCACTTTTTCTCTTCGCTGCTCTTCTAACCCCATTTAGAGTTTTATATTCCAAACCATGCCTGGGGAAAAGTCCTGGGCATTGAAAGCCCCTCGTATCAGGGGGGCCGGCAGTGCTCCTCACCCTTGGGGTCAGCCTCACCTGGGATTTCCTCCCTTTCCTGAGGCCGCAGGGCTGTCTGCCCTCAGGCTCCCTGCTCCTCCTGCCCGGTTTGTTCCGTGCCAGCTCTGTTCGGTGCCTGTCAGCCACAGAGGTCAGTTTCTTCTTGCATCTGTGGTGACACTCCAAGCACATGGCTCAGAAATGGTATTTAGGGACACAGACCCCGCTTCCCTGCTCCCTGCGTGCCCAGCCCTCGCCCCGGAGCAGGATGAGAGGAAGGAGTTCGTGTCTGCTAACGCCGCCAAGCCAAAACTCAGACCATACACGGGTGAACTAACATCTGTAGGTCTGTTTTTCACTGCCGGAAGGGCAAGTCACAACGTGCAGTGAAGGGAAGCCAGTAAACACACAGTGCAAAACCCGTGCCTTTTCCAGCTGGAGTGAGAGACCTGGAGGCCTTCCCCCCTCGCACCTCTCATAACCTCAGTGCTGGCTTTATTAACTCAGAGCAGCAGCTTCACTTGATCAGATAACCTGACTTTTGCATTCAGGGTGCAGGTTAGAGAGGACTGGCTGTAATAAATGCTGCTGTCTCTAGTCTGAATAACTCGCTGGTTTAATTACATTATTTTTCCTTCTAATTTCTAGTTTAGCAGATTAGTAATTCACTAAAGGGTCATTTTACAATGTTTTCCGATGGTGGATTAACCAGGCTGGTTAAAAACCTAGACAAAGCTCCATTTTCCACCACTTGTTTCTCAGAGGAAAAATTCCCACAGAATGTCACTGCGACAGGACGGACTTCGGCCAGTGAAATGAGTTCCCGCCGGATTCAGGGTGGAATTTCCCATTTCCAGAGGCTAAGGCCAGCACACCCCAAGCAGGAAATAACTCTCCGTTAGCAAGAGCCAAGAACCCCGGTGGAAGCGCTTTCTTTCATCGGCCGCCGGTGGGGCGGGGAGGAGGCGGCAGGGACCGTCTCTGGCGTGCCGTAGGTCTATTGCAAATCTGCAGCAAGGAGCAAACTCGTTCTCAGTTCCCAGCCGGGAACATTTTGTTCAGAGGTTTCCGAGCTGGGAGCAGCTGGGGCAAGGCTGGCCGGAGATTTTCCTGCCTGATCCTGATCCCGGTTCCGCACCCAGGGGTGGTTCCGCAGAGGGGTAGAGCTGGGTCAGCCTGCCTGGCTCTCCCGGGGGCTGGGACAAACCTTCCCCCTCCTTTGCTGCTGAAGAAGATGCACTGTCTGGCAGCGCTTCGGAGGGGGAGGTGGAGGAAAAAATGCTGAGCCTTGTAAAACGGGTATTTCCACTGCGTCTGAGACCTCGCTGGGGTGATGCAGGGGAACCTGAGCAGAAACCTTCCTGTACGGCCAGGGCAGAGACCTGTTCCGAGGCTCACTGACTTCCCACAAGCTTTCAAAGGGTCTTGCTTCACTTTTCATTTTTTTGGTCCTACACGAGGTCAAACCTCCCGAAGAGAGTTTTGCCACATGCAGACCCATGCCCTCATGGCAGTGACAAGTGGGACCTTGAATCTGCCCTGGCACTCGTGAGAGCTGCCTGAGCCCTCTGCCTGTGGCACTGCTGTGGCTGCACAGGGGGTGGCACAGGTGCCCCAAATTTGCATTTGGCCTGGCACACTCAGCTTGATAGATGGTGTTTAATGTCCAGCCAAGCCAGGTTTTGAAAGCTAAGCTACACATAAATGGCTGAGATTTAACAAGTCACCTTACCACAGCAGTGGGAGATGGACAGTCCTGATATCTCTTTCAGCCTATTTGCTTATCAGCACTTTCTTCCCTGCAGGATAGCTGCATTAATTCCCAGCTACATTGCATCTCACTGAACTGTTCTTTTCCTTTACTCCCAGCATGTATATTTTTCCCTCTCCTTTTAGTCCTGATTATTTCTGACTGTGTCCTACCAAATTTCTATCCTTGATATTTACAGCTTGCAAATATTCATTGGTTTATTACATTGCTTCTGATCCACCACTTCACCAAGGTCTGTATATTTTTCCTCATGAATCAGTTCCTCCAGACTCCCTATTTTTTGCTGCTCTTTCCTGTAGAGTTTGCAGACTTTGTTTGGTTTTAAAAGACAGTGGAGGGAAGTTTAATTCTCTTTTCTTTAATGAAGGGCAATAGCTGGATGAAATGAAACACATATTATGGAGAGTTTCAGGAAAACTTGCATTTGAAATGGCCAGTTCTAAACTTCATACTTGTGCCCTCCTATTTGCCACATTTGTTTGGATCCCTAGCATTTTATGCTGCAAACCTTCACACCCCTTTTGTAAAACACAAATACAAAATTGACTGTCCTGGGTGAATTCATTGAGTCGCACGAAGCCCCCTGGACAGGCAGGTACATGTGTGGGCAAACAGCTTTGTGATTGCAGTCTCAGGATGAGATCTTCAATGGTCCCCAGGAATCCAACCCACACCATTGCCAGAAAGGTGGGGTTTGGTGGGAAAGGTGGGAAAATGCACAACCCAGGAGGAGCTTCAGCCCTGCCTGGAATACCAGTCACAGGTGGCTGCTGGGTCAGTGGTCACTGAGACGGTCACACTGGTACCTGTCTCTGTCTCTGTATCTCCCCTGCATTACCCCAAGGCCAAAGTGCAAACAGGCATCTGAGTAAAGAGAAATCTGTTGCAACATGGTGTGAATACAATAAGTCTCTCCAACCTTTGCCACCAGACGCTGCGTGGTTGCCTTTGGCACAAATTGTACTTTACTCTGCTAAGGATCCCACTGGAATCTCACTATGCTTACTAAGACTTAGTGGGAGCTGAAGGAGAAAAAAAATAATCTCCAGGGAGTTTAAGTAAGGTTTGATTATTCATGGGAGCAGCAGGGGAATGGTAAAATTGTCCTGGATTTGTTGTGAGCCTCTGGCATTGCACCAGACTGCTGTTTTCCAACCACTCTCTGTTTCTGGATGCTCTTAAATCTAGACTGTAACTTCAGATTAGTGAAGTTCTGCATAGATGATGAAGAATCAGAGACAATTCAGGGCTGCTCTCCATCTGGTGTATTTTGAGTATTTCAAGAAATTTTGACTCCTTACAGATCCTAGAAAAAAAGTTAAATCATGCACCTTTCGTATAACTCTCTCCACCAGGGGCTATTCCCTGTGGACTCTGTCTGCAATGCAGCAACCAGAGAGAACAAGGTCTGTAATTTTAGTTCAGGTATATTTGGGCTTATTTTTATTCACATGAGCTACAGCAAGCTGTAGCAGGGCTACAGATGCCACTTCAGCTGCAGTTTTTCCATTAAGGCTGATTTATTACCCAAAAGCAAACAAAAGCAATATAAAAACCAACAAGATAAAGGCAACTAAATAAGTGTTTAACAATGATATCTACTTGTCTTTGCAATAGTTTTCATAGTCTTGTGGTTTAGGCCTGTTTTATGGTCCTTTTAATTTCATGAAATGTGTGGCATGTCAGTATTTTTTTCAGCTCTCAAAGTAAGTGATAAGCAATGTTTTATCAAAAATCTCATAGTAAGAATTTTTAAATAATACCTGAATTTAATTCAATCCTATCATGTTTCCCTAGAATGATTTCTTAAGAGTGTGAAAATGGGGAAAAACAAATTCCTATCTAAAATTCTTCATAACTTACACCAAGAACAGGAAAGAATGCCTTCCAGCTGGTCTGATTAACAGCTAATATGTCATATAATGATATCAGCATAACAAATATGTTTAATTTTCCCTAGATAATATTAGTTAGCAGTTAACTCAGGTCAGAAATTAATTTAAAAAAATAAATATAATTAACTGCTGAACTGCATTTCCCTCCCAGAAACTAAGGTCAAAGTTCTGGTTTAAAAGACATTTTTTTCCAGTAAAGTTAGCAGTTTTCTGCTGCATAAAAGCAGCAGAAAACCAGCCCCAACCTTTGAGGATGAATCCAAATATTCTAGACTGAACTTATGAGGGAAACTGTTTCTATGAATCAGCTCAACCAGCTCCCTTCAACAACAGAGCACTTGTAACTGTGATAGCACCGTCCACTTTTCATTAACATGCAGCTATCAGTGTGGTGAGTCACACTATAAAGCATTTAACAACTGTTCTCATAAATACCATACACCATCTGGTAACTGAATCAAAAGGCTACGTGCCAGTTTTACTTTGGGATGGAAAGGTCTGTTTTAAATTTACACCCATAGTCTCAGGGTGAACAGATATTACAAAAAATTAGCATAGAAACAGGTCATCCCACCCAATTCTCCAAAAGTACAGCTGAAAATGAAAACAAATTATTCAGTGGGATATTTTGACATTATACTGTTTGTTCTCATTGCAAGTCAGAATGACAGGACTTGAAACTTTCATTATTCATGTCAAAAGACACCAATCTTTTTTTTTATTATTATTCTTAGGGAAGATGTCTGCATTAAGTTTCTTACTAAATTATATTGAAATGAAATGTTCTGACATGCCCAAAAAACAAAAAAAGTTTTCTTCTGAATTTGCTGGAGTGACATAAAATACTTTGCTTCATAGCAATTCAGCTTGAGACTTCCACTTGGTGACAACATCACCTCATCTCGCAGGAATGCTGGCTCCTGCCATCATCCCATCACTCAGGCTGGACACTGATTAGGTCACACAAGAAGCCTGGAAGTCCCCTGATGCAGCTCACTCGGTGACAAAGCACGGGAGACTTAACAAGAGGAAGCTTTGGACATTATCACTGCATTGGCAAGCACTGCACAGCTGGAATTCAATTTCTATAAAACTCAGATAACTCAGACTGCTGAGGTTTATTGTCCTGACATAGAAGTTAAGGGCATTTTGGTCAGAAAGGGTTTGAATGCTTATAAGATGTATTAATTAGTCTAATGAAATATACTTGTCAGAACACACTTCTGCTCTGTTACCCATACATTTTTCAGTTTCCATTTCTCAGAAATAAACCAATTATTATCTAACCCCTTTCACTGAAGCTGCCTCTAGTCAATTATAGAGTGTGAACTTTAACTGGCTGCACTCCAGAGGTTATAGTGGGAGGGAAGGAGCTGTGGAGGTGATGGAGGGACTGAACGTGACTCGAATATCCCATGGGGAGCTGGAGGTGAAGATGTATTATAGTGTGTGGGCCCAAAGGAGCAGCTATGCAAGAAGTAAGCAGGAACAAATCAATATGTAGAGTATAAAAATAAAATCCTGCCAAAGGATGTAAATCTCCTTTTCTCAAGCGAATGTTAGGAAAAAAACTATTCAGAGGTTTCAGAACAAGAGATACAAACTCCAAGGGGAGGAAAACCACCTATGTGCAACTTGCTGTCCCTCTCTGGGGTAACTGTGCCCCTCATAGACCAGGTGTTGCTTTCTAAATGCAAGCAGAAAACTCTACTTCTAAATGTCCCTGTTCCTCCACCCCCACCCTCTCAGCTGGCTACAGCACCATCCTGTTTCTGAACACCACCAGCTTCACAAGGTACTTCACAGACATGTCTAAAAGCCTTCCACACTGCCCATACAGAAATGTTGGCCCTCAGAGGCTGGCACCATCAGCTTTGACCAATCTTGCAAGGCACTTTGCAAAAGTTTTAAAAATGAATACGGAAGTATTGAAAACTCTCGAAGAACCCTGCAAAGAAATACAAAATTGAAACAACTTCCCTCCAATTGTGACCAACGCTCCATTGCTGGTGATAAGATCTTTCTGTAATTATAAAACTGCAGGCAGTTTTATAATTACAGAAATAAAACACTCTTGTGTGTTTATTTCCTGCACTGTTTTTGATTGTTGTGCCTTTCTGGTTCACTAAAGCAGCTGTCTACATTCTGGCTTATTTGAGATTGGTGGCTATAGCAGTAAGAATTCATACAATGTCTAGGAGATCATCATGTGCAACTGTGAACAAGAAGGACAGCCCTTTCATTCTCAAATAATTTTTGCACAGGGTAAAGCTCTCAGAAATGGAAGTGGGAGAAGATTGAGAAGAGAAAGATACCCTGTTTCTTCCCAGTCTAATCACAGTAGTTGTATTGAAAGCAGAGGTGAGAGGAAGTGACTGGCATGAGATCTACCAAAACAGGGCCCCAACCTGTGTGGGGTACATATTCCAGCACCTCTGGAGGGCTCATGCCATTATTCTTTATATGCTATGATATACTATTATTAATTATCCCATTTAATGTTTTGTTCCTGCTTCTTAGAGCACCAGCTTATTTATCTAGCACAAACATTCTGGAAATTAATTGTATTTAAAGAAATCACTTGAACCAATTTGGTTTCTGGAGCTGTGTTTCCATTCATCTCCTCCTTGATCATCTCTGTCTTAAAGCAAATGATTCACAGCAAGTGGGAGTTCCCTGTCATGCCTCCACACACCAGTTCCAGCACAACTGAACAGCTCTGACCCTTCAAACTCCCACCTAAACTTTCCCAGGGACAGACTTTTGGGTTGGTGCTCAGGTTTCTTGACCTCACAGAGCAAGAGTAGAGCTGTGGTCTGGAGTTTCATCACTGAGTCCCGGGTTGCAGCCTGTGTGCTCCCTGAGAAGCAAAGCCCCCAGATACATATCTTTGCTCTTAGAGTTGAACTTCTAATGCTGTCAGAATCAAACAGAATTCAGAATTCTCAAATCTGTCTGTACCATTAAGATCTCCTTGTTCTACGAGTATATTAAAAACACTGAATGTGCCAGATCAGGCTCAATTTCACCACCAGTGTGTATATTGTGAGAAACACGTGTCCTTGCCATTCTCTGGGCAGAGCTGAACTATTTCTGCCTTTGATCCAAGCAATACGAGGGAAAGTGGATGCCTTAGGAGCATGCCAGCCATTGGTTCATATGTTATGCTTGCCAAGATTGTATGACTTTCTGCTTTTGGCACAAAACTGTGGCATGCTTTTCTGCTTTTGGCAAGTGGACGCATCTTGGCAATGGCACATTTCAGGCTTGTGTGTGCTTGCAACGTGCATGGAAAATGTACTGTCCCAACACCCCACATGACTCCAGCAGGAATAATAATCCTAATTTTTTTTTCCAGAGGAGCATTCTCAGGAGCATATCATAAACTCACAGAAACGCTGGTTGCAAGGGACCTGTGGGGTTCACCCTGCAGCTCTATTGCCAGTACTTGGTCAGGTCAGCCATGCCTTTTCTAACTGAGCTTTCAGGATCCATTCCAAGGATAAAGATTCCACCACCACTCTCTTTAGACTCTCAAAATGTTTCCTAAACTCTATCCTGAACCTCTCAGAACAGTCTGTGGCCATTGCCTCTTTTGCAATTGGGCATCTTCCACTTCCAAGAAATCCTTGATTCTGTAGTCTTTGTAATACCCATTGGCATACTTGTGGGCTGCTATTTCATTACCTCCTGGTGTCTTTTTCACTGTAGACACCTCAGCATCTCCTTCACCTAATGGGCTTTAGGCCTAAAGCTGGACACTGTTCCAGATGGGCCAGTTCCAAGCAGAGTAACAGTCCTTGCTATGCTGGCTTTGGTCCCAGCAATGGAGTTGAGGAAGCTTCTGGGATGGAAGCTCAGGCTGGATCATATTTAACCTGGCACCTGGGTCCTTAAGTTCTTTTCAGTGGGGCCAGCGTGACTCAGGCAGTTTCCACTCTGCTCTGGTGCAGGGGTTATTCTGCCACACACAGGGCTTTGCCCTTTTCCTTGCTGAAGGGAACATGGAATGACCCCTCAAGGCTCTCAAGGTTCTCAAGATCATGTTGAACTGAAGCCCAGGAGTTGAGTACCAGCTTTTTTACTTCACCACCAACTAGTGTTATTGTGAAGTTTTCTGTTAGTCATTTACAAGCTAATTTTAAGTATTTAACATGTAGTGTTAATCACAGACCTCAATTAGAATTATGGAGGCTTCACACCTCTGTAAAAGTGGCAAAACTGAGCTATTTTATCTTAGAAACATAAAATAGTTCAGGTTGGAAGGGACCTTTAAAGGTCCTGCAATGAGAAGGGACATCTTCAACTCCATCATGTTGCTCAGAGCTTGATCCAGCCTGGCCTTGAGTATTTCCGGAACCTGAAGGATTTGCATTCAAGAAGAGAAACAGAAGAAAGTACATAGAGAAAAAAGTACATGAGGTAGGTTTTTAGTGTTGCACATTCAGGGACAGTCAAGGTCACGGAATCATAGAATCACAGAATCACATAATCATAGAATCATAGAATTATAGAATGGTTTGGGTTAGAAAGGGCCTTAAAGAACATACAGTTCCACTCTCGCTGCCATAGGCAGAGTCACTAGACCAGGTTGCTCAAAGTCCCTTACAACATGGCCTTGAACACTCCATTCACAACTTCTCTGGGCAACCTGTTCCCATGCCTCACCACCCTCATAATGAAGATTTTCTTCCTATCATCTAATCTAAACCTACTCTCTTTCAGTTTGAAGCCATTCTGCATCATCCTGTAAGAAATTTCTCTCCATCTTTCTTGTAAGCTCTCTTCAGATGCTGGAAAATCACAATTAAGTCACTCCAAAGCCTTCTCTTTTCCAGGCCGAACAATCCCAATTCTCTCAGCCTTTCCTGAGGAGAGGTTCTCCACTTTTCTAATTATCTTGGGGGCCTCCTCTGGACTTGCTCCAACAGGTCAATTCTTCTAGAGCTGGATGCAGAACTGCAAAGTGGAGTAGGGGAGGCAGAATCCCCTCCCTCGCCCTGCAGGCCACACTTCTTTTGGTGCACCCTGGACATGATTGGCATTCTGGGATGGATGCAATCCCATACTTTGCTAGTTCACATGCAGCCCCTCACTCCCCATCACCCCAAGTCCTTCTTGGCAGGGCTGCTCTGCATCTGTTCATTCCCCAGCCTGTGCTGGTACCAGGAGTTGCCCCAATCCAGGTGCAACACCTTGTACTTGGTCTTTTGGGCCTCACGAGGTTCCCATGCGCCACTTCTCCAGCTTATCCGGGTCCCTCTGGATGGCATCCCATCCCTCAGGTGTGTCAACTGCACTGCTCAGCTTGGCACCATCTGCAAATCTGCTGAAGGTACACTCAGGTCATTTGAGTGTTCTTGTGCATGTTTATATGCTTAATGCTGTAGCCTTTTTTTAAAATGAATTATAATCCTATCCTGAAGTGGCAGGATGCATTAAAATTCCTGATACATCATTTGAACTTTACAATCACACTGAACCACTTCATTGGCAATACACACTCAAATTTTGTTTCAGCTCTATTTTCAGTATTATTACTGCAGGCTGCTTTAGTCAGTATAGTAGCATTTAGGAATCCAATAGATTGTAAAATAGAATTGACCTTGTCATTACCATTGTCTGTCCTAGCCAGTAGGGAACATATTGTTCATAGCTCTTTCCTCACATAAGATCACAGAAAATACAAGCAATTTTTCCTTTAGCTAGAGAGAACATTTCAAGAGAAGATGGCAAACGCTCTCATGTTGATGTCAAAATCAGACTGTGGTGGTCATAAGAATAGGAAATTCTGTTGGGTGAGAGAGAGAAAAGCTGCCTTGTTCTTAACATATCCCTTTCTATTTTCCAGAATGCTGCGGCAAGCTCAAACTTTCTCTGTATTTCTTCACAGCAAAGTTGTCAGTAATGGCTTCTACAGAAAATTTTAACTGTAGAAGACCTTGTACCAAGCTTGTACAAGACAGTACTATTTTTATTTTCCATGCATATGAATTACTGGTGTATGCAGTGGCGAAAACAGCATTTCAACATGTGCCTCACTTCAACAAAGTGATACCAAAATACTCAAGAAATATCTAAAAGTTGGGCACACAGATTTTGTTATAAAATATAGAGCACTAAGAGGCTCACTCAGCATGAAAAGGAGAGAAAATTTTCAAAGAAAACCAGAAGTAACAAGCATGTTGTTTCTATATTCCAGTATGTAGCTTGAAACTGAAGCCCTTATTAGAGTACAGTTCGGAGTTCTCAGCAATGTGTTTTCTCTTGTAAGAACAATACCTGTCAGACACAGCCTATTACTTATAGTGAGGAGGATGTACAAAGACAGGGTGCTCAGAGAAATATGGAGTGAGAGATGTTCAGTTCTCACTCAGCTACACCATGAGCAGCAATCACAGCAGCCTGTAACTCAATTGCTCTTGTTAACTACAGATTGCTGCATCCTCGAGTCTCCTGAAATAGTCTCCTACCAACTCATTATAATATGACCCATCTGCTAGATTTGTAGAAAAAGGACATGTTCCGTCATCTTTAAATGCAGTGCCAGAGCCACTGTCCATGTTTAATCCCTCTCTTGCTCTCTGAACTATTACCTTGTCATCATTTCTAGAGTCCTGGTACTAGGTCTGTATATACAGTAGTAAAGGACCCTTGAGATGTCACAAATTCTTTAATGTGACATCCTTATAGCCAAGAAGTCCTTGGGGAAAATAAAATGGATAAGTGAAAAATGCATGAAGTAAAATACAGAGTTCAGCTTGGGTAAAAAAGATGCATATTCTGTTTTAAATGGGATGTATCACACCAGTATGTGACAAGGATGAAGTATTTCATTTGGGTGAGGAGTGGTAAGCATCCTTTGAAACAGGATGGAAAGAGATAGCTAAATCCTTAGTCTATAGAAAGCATCTTCTGAGTCTACTTCTTTTCCCACTGGAGAATTACAAACATGAAGGAAGCATTCAGCCCAGATTTTATGACATTTGCTCAAGAGAATGTCTTTTGGTCAGGCACCAAGAAGAGATCTCACTGTATCACAACAGATTCCAATCCTGTGAGCGTGCAGCATTTAACCTTTTCTTACACAGGGAAGCACATCCCTGGAGATGCTGTTCTCACCAGGAATCTCTTCTGGTATAAGCAGGAGAGCAAACACCAGCAGGGCTGCTTAGCTCAGCTTGGCCTTTGTAGCAGAAAGCTGAGACAGCCTCAGGCACCTCAAGTGTTGGCCACTGAATAATTTGCCATAAGTACAAGAGCACCACCTTGTGATCCCTGAAAGCCAGCCTGCCAGCTGGAGGAGGAGGATGGCAGCAGTGCCCTCCTGCTGCTCCCAAGGGTTCTCCTCTGTCCCTGGGACAGCCATCACCATGCAAACCTGGATGCCCTCCTGCTGCATTGCTTACTCCAGCACATTGCCTTAGCAGTGTGAAAGGGCACAGAGACGAACGTAGAACAACGTACCATTGATATTTGATCTGGGAGAAGATGTGGTCCTGCAACTTTTCCTGCTGTGCATGTCAGGGAGAAGAACAACTTCCAGTGCAAGCAGTGTTATACATCCACCCAAAAGGATATGTCAGCAGCAGTAATAAATCACCTGGCTGCAGCTGCAGCCACCAACCAAATGCCCATAGAGCACAACAGGATGCAAGATTTATTAAACTGGACTGCTGTAAACCAGGCAAAATCCTAGGCTGTGGCAACAGATTTATTTTTCTGGGTGCTAACACCGGTTGGACAGCACAGTCTTGCTCTGTATAGATGATCTGCCTTTGTCTTTTGGTCTGTCTTCAGTAGAACCATTAAAATGGCCAGCCCTGAGTTACAGTTCCAGGTCCTAATGAAAAGACTTTACTTCAGACAAAAAAGAAAGCTATTTTCCAATTTTTAGAAATCAGCACATTCACTCAGAGATGCCTTTCATGTTATAGCAAAATTTCCACTGCTGTGGAGAATTTAAGAAAAGTTTGCACAAGCTGAGGATGCTTGTCTGGCAAATAAGGTTTAAAGATCATATATAAAATGCAAAACAGTACCTAGATGTTATCTGAAACAATTTTCTGGGACAACAAAAATCTGGCGTCAGAATCATGTTTGCAAAAGAAAAGTTGGCAAAGCAACTTAAGAAGTCCTGCAATACTGTCCAGAAATTTTAATTTTTTAAACATATAGCAGTGGTCAAATCAATGAAAAGCACTTTGGAAATGCTGGATTAATTTAAGTTCTATTCTGGTAATTATGCTAGGAAAGTGAAGGAATCTGAAAAATTCAAAACATCACCTCCTACTCATTTACACAGAAAAATTGGAAACCATTTGAATCCTTGCCATATTATTGAAACAAGATATTTTTATAGATTCAAATAGTTAGGAAAAGATTCCAAAAGCCTTTAGGTGCCTGTGGCATAGCTCAGGCAGAATTTAGATGCCTGCATTCATGGGAGTGAATCACAACAATTCTGCCTGTGGCAGGCATACCTGCAAGGCACCTAAGCTGTCATCAGTAAAGGCATTTAGGCACCTAAAGTACTTCTAATGTGTATTCCCAGAGGCCTTCTTATCTTGGATGAGATGAGTGTCTCAGCAGATATTTTGTTTCACGGTGTGTTTAGGCATTCTCTAAGTATTTGCTGGGCTGCCTAGAATCCTTTGTTTATTAGGGATGGTTACACAACACCCAGCCCGTGCCAACACCACTGAGCCCAGCACAAAGCAGGGAGTTCATGTGCCTGCTGCTATTCCAAAGTCATCCAGATGAACTCCCCTGTGAAATGGTGTCCATCATCTGCTCTACCTGAAAGGTGAGGAACAGTTCCATTCCTGTAGGAATCTTCTTTTAACACAGTTATTCATACACAAGCAGCAACTGAAGTGGCTGCAGGTTTTCAGAGCTATAAACTCCTCTCACTCAGCTGTCAGAAGCCCTGAGACAGGGAGAGGGAACTTCAGATTCATCTCTTGTTTCAGCATTTTCTCTGCACCCCTTTGCTTGGCACCCTGGTTGTTGTACATCCCACAGTCTAGTGTCTAACTGTTTTCCTCAGCTGTATAAATTAACTAAGGTATAATAACTCAGAACTGCAGATTTCTGCCTCTGAGGTGGGCGTCATCATGCTGGGGTCCCTGTGTGTCTGGGTTTGGTGACTTTTCATCCTAACACATGTGAGTACAAATCCAGATTCTGACATCCACTTTTCCAGAAATGCTAAATAAAGAGAAGACCTTCCTTGTACTGCCATTCATTCCCTGAGATAGTTAGGGCGGCCTTATAGAGCATCAGTATGAATAACACTTCATGATCAAAGGAATAATCTGAAACTTTGAGTTATTACTATTTAAAAAATAAAAAGGAACTTCTTTTGAAGGATATCCCTTTTAAGACTAAAAGACCCTAAATAAAGCACCCTAGACGACAGTAATAGTACCAAGTATTCCTTCTGCTATTCTGTGAAATGCCCTCACGAGTCTGAAATCATATACTGGGATGTTTTTAGACACGAGACAGCATGGCAATACTCTCTGTAAATGAGGAATGTTGTAATTACAGAGCAGCAGTACAGGAACTGTAATGGTGAGGACCAAACCTCCTAAGTCAGTATCTCAGCACTGTGGCTGGCAAAGACCAAAGGAGCTTGTGACTCTGCAGACCCACAGTGAGTGTTATAAGCAGCTGAAGGAGGGAAAGAATGGCTAGTTTGCATCTGTCATCTGACCACCTTAGGACTGATTTTTTTTCCCCTTTCAGAATTAGGATAACAGCTTCTAGAAGAATGTGACCAGAAATGTGATTAAAAATAGCATATCCATAACAAACAGCTCTTAATGTTGTGAATAATTATGTTCACATCAGTTGGCAGAATTTTTTCTTTACATGAAGACACTTGAAAATTATTGCGCCCTAAAACATAAGCCATGGAAAATGTTCCTTTGGTTAGAGCAAGAAGTAAAACAAAAGTCATTATTTCTTTAGGTATCTACTGTAATGGTGCTGTTCCCTCTTCACATTTTTTTCCCTGTTTGTTTTAGGGTATTTCCCTACTATGGGCCACCCCAGTACTATCAAACCACCCCAGTGGCAGATGCCCAGCAGCCTGTTCTACCTTCTCACAAAACCCACTGTCCTGATCAGTTGCTGCTTGGGACAATCAGGGACCATCCCCTCCTCCGGAGAAGGGACTGTCACAGGCCCAGGGACAGAGGTTGAAAATAAAGTTACAGCTAACAGAGCTTCCAGAGGTACTTGAAATGCTGCACTAATTGTGGCTCTGTGTGTATCTACCTCCCAGTGGCAGCTCTTTGAGCTCTGAAGGTCACGAACGCTCACAAATATTTAGCAGTAATAACCCACCAGAAATGTCAAAGCCAGGAAGTGAAATGCTACACCCACAATTCTCTATGCATTGTATTTCACTTTCAGCAAAGCATAACAAAGCAAAGCAAATAGCCTCGGAAAAGTTCATTTAGCTAGTTAGAGAAAGATGGGATTTTTTTTAGTATGATTCTGGCTTATGTATGTATCCATTTTCTCTGCCTGACCTTTTCCAGATCAGCCTCTGTTGCTCAGAAAATAGTCTGTCTTTTATTCATGCTGGGTCTCTACCTGACATCAAAGAGGTTTGCATATGTGGATCAAGAGATCAAAGGTGCTGATAATCTCCCAAAATCTGCTTGGATGTGCCATTCAAATTAATACACTGGTAGGAGTTAGCTTTGGTATTATTATACTAAAGAAAACATCGAGTTTGGGAAGTTTTGCTAGGAGGGTTTGTTGCCATTGATAGGTTTGAGACAAACTCGACTGCTAAGTATCCCTAATTAGCCTAACTCTCATGTTGATTTCTCTTCTTTAGCAATTGGTGCTACATTTAATTTCTTTTTTAAAAAGTCAAATTGCGAGCTAGAAAAAGTTTGCAGCCTGTAAACAGGCACTCAGTCTGTTGAGGCTTGAACAGATGCACAATTCATGAACTGAAACTACATGATATAACAACTCAACCATTTATTGACTTGATGAAGCAAAGTTTGTTACTAACAATAGGCTATTCATACCATCTCTCTTTTCTGATAAACAGGACAAGAAACGATTTGGAATTCTGGTTTTTGAAATACAGATGAACCCAGTTTAGCTCTTGCCATAGATAGAAAACATTTTCTGGTTTATTCTTCAGATGATTTTTAATTTAAAGTTGTTTTAAAAATACTTCTGCAGCTTTTTTCTAGAGAAAGATATTCCAGAGCTATGGAAAAACTTTACATTGGTTCATATTCTCCATCAGCTTGCTCATTTCAAGGTTATAACAAAGTTCATCTCAAAATGATCTCAATAATTAATGGCAGTAAACAGCTGTGGTCCTAATACATGGAATAGTTCATAATGTACATGACTCATAATTAATTCATTCAATCCAAGTCCTTGAATTATCAAATGGAAAACAAGAAGCGTGGAACAAAATTGCTGCAATGTTTTAAGAGAAAATCAGCTTTGAAAAGTCCCAACATTCTGAATAATCTCACAATAATTTAAGATGGTCTGCAGCAACAACAAAAAGCAGTAAATGGAGATCTTGTTGCAAATTGTGTTGCAATCCATGTCAGATTCTCAGTGATGCTGGAAAAGCATGTATCTTTATATCTGAGAAACATGCATATTGAAAAGCAAATAGTTGGATGAAAACAAGTCCCCGTCAATACTGAACAAAGTTTGACCTCCTGATTTCACTAACAAAACTGGAAAAAGTGCCGCAATCATTACATCAGAGAAGAGCAGTGCACTGAATGTACAGCAGTTTCAGACCTGCTATGGATGTAGTTTTTTAATGCAAATCAGACACTGAATTTTTTTGCATGATTAAGAGGCTTTTGGGGAAGGACGCAGCTGCATAAGTGAAGAATATTCAGCCAAATGACTCAGGAGGTCACTGCTGCAGAAACATGTTTTTGTTTGGGTGGGAAGACATTATATATTTGGTAAAAAAGCATTGAAACTCTTGATTTCCATTTAATTTCCCTTTCCGTTTCCATCTTGACTATATAGACACTTCAAGCATCTCAAATAGGATGGATTCGTGCATGCCCATAGAAACCATGATGTACTCCAGATTGGAGAAAATTCTCTTGGGTAATCCCAGCACAAATTCACTTGAATAAATAAGCTTTCCAAGAAAATTATACCAAAATTTTAAATTTGTTGGTAGTCTAACTTAATTACAACCCTCTCTGTTATCCTTAAGTGGGAACTGCTTTTGTCCTTGTGGTACTTGGTTGATTTTTTATGACACATCCAAACAGACATGGAAACATGAGCATGAGTGTCAGGGTGCATCTCTAATCCAGTGAATTGGGTGTCCTCTTGGAAATCTGCTGCCTTGTGTTCTCAGTAATGTTTCCATGTGAAATCATGTCATCAGGAGAGGAAGACTGCTTTCTCCATCCCTCTTGGCACATTCAGTTGGCTGAGATACAAGTCCTGGGTATGGGAAACTTTAATTCGGCCCCCACATCCAACGTGAACTGTATGTCCAGATCCGGGAAAACAAGTCCTGAAACCTTGGGGTAAATTCAGCCCAGCTGAGGTTATATGAGCATTTCCCATCCCATGAGGCTTGCCCTGCAAGGTAGGATTGCCCTGCAAAGGTAGCGCTGTGGGCCCCTAAGGCCAGCCCTTGTGCCTAAACCCACCACAGTGGCAGAGGAGAGCAGTGGGTGGCCTGTGGGCTGTGCTGCCCCTTTCACTGCTCTGCCAGGCACGGAGGCTGCCTTGGGATCTCTGCTGCGGACAAAGCCTTGGCACCGAGTTCCTAGGAAGGAAGGGTTGCATGGACACAGAAGTACAGTACCAGGCTTGCAAAATGCTGGGATTAGTTCTCTTACTTCCCAAGAGATCAATTCTGGTGATTATCTTCTCTGCTGCTCTGGCTTTTTGATGTGGAATTGCAAAGATACTTCACATAAGCACTTGTGATATAGACATTTCTTTAAACACAGCATATTATTTGTGAGATCTTGTAGTCAGACACATTTTATTACACAAAGAATGTAGCAATTCCATTATTTGTAACTAGATATTGCAAAGAGTAGGTGGGTACCAAGGAAAATACACTTCTAATGCAGATCCTCTGTCAAATATTATAAGATCATAAAATTCCCAAGAAGTATCTTTTCAAACCATTATTGTTTTCTGCCTTCATCGGTTCATGAAAGCTCAAAAGAGCCAACTAAATTTCTGTTGAAAGGAATTACAAATTCTGAAAAATCAATAAATACAACTGTATTCCCAGCAGAACGTTTTTATACTGTGGTAGACAAGGATGAAGATGCATTTCCTGTAAACTTATCTATGAAAAAGACAGCTCAGAGAGTACAATTTAATTACTAAGCTATAACAAGACATCTGGGGAAATTGCTAGATTGGCAGCTTTTGAAAGTGTTTATAAAGTGATTTTACAGAAAAAAAAGGAAAGGATTATTTTTTTTTTTTTTACTAAGGAATGGAAAGTTTGCCAATATTTTAAAACAGGAAACAAAAAATATTTTAAACTAAGAGGCAGATATAACTCAGTAGAAATATGCTGCTTCAGAAGAGCAGGTGGCCTTTCATAGCCAAGTATTTGTTCTTCTTTTATTGTATGAATGACATTTATAGCAGATTCTATAGCAAAGTGTTTGTTAACATGAAGAACCAACAGTTAAAATTATCACTCTCTTAGCCTTTGAAAAGTTTACCGAGCAGTGAATTTATCATCAATGACATTCCTGTATAAATAGCACTGCTAATTTTTCTAACCTAATAATATGTTCCATGTTCTTACAGTATTTTTATTATTATCAAAATAAGCAAAGTAATCCTTGATCTTGTTTTCTCTTTGAATTCAGAATGTCTTTTTTTTTCCATTGTATTTTTAGTGCTGGCTATATTCCACTGAATTTATGAGCAGGTCCTCTGTTATAAAACTGATATATCTTTTTCCGTATTAAGCTTTTCTAATCAGCTTTTCTTTTATCACCTCAGATAAATAAGACTCTTCATAGAAATATACTCTAACTTTTTATGACAACTCCCCCTTGTCTAGTTGGTTGTTCAGAAGCTTTAGTAGATGTTTATCCAAAGCTGGACATAATGGTTGTTGTCTCCACACACAGATAAATAAAATGTCACCAATTACTTTATCCTTCAAATTCACTTCTCTTCCTCAAAATCTGCAGATATTTTTTGTCTATATCATGACCTCAAAGTAACTTTGGGAGATGTATGTAAATGGTCAGTGTCACCAGCTCACCTTGCACGAGCTGCACCAAAATAAAAGAATTTAGTTATGAGAGTCCCTCTAATAGGCACCAGTACTTTAGATTTATTGCCCTAGGTACCAACAGGTCTTCAGCACTCTGATTCATGAAAGAAGTCACAGCCAATGGCATCCAGAAGTGCTCCAGGTTTGTTGATTTCCCCATAATGGTGCCACGAGCAGACAGGAGCAAGGCACAGACCTGAGGCCCATCAGTCCATGAGACAGTAAACTCCCATTCTCCATTCTTTGCACCGTGGTTTCTGGTGTCTGATGAACCAGTCATGTCTAGAGAGATCCACAGCCATCACCTTCACTACATCAACAAGGGAAGCAGAGAGTACCACATAGAATAATTTTGCTTCTGAATTAAAATGAATATTATGTCATCTAGCAAAACCCCTCTATTGGTATCATTAAGAGCTGGGGAGAAATCAGAAATTATGACCTTTTGATCACAGTTGCAGCCAACAACCCTCAGTTAAAAATGTGATGCACAGGGCGTAATGTCAAAACCCCTGCAGATTCTTGACTCGGAGACAATCGAGATTTTGACATTGGGACACTGGGAGCAAATCATGCTGGATTTCCTGTCCATCAGGGGCTTTTGTCCTCACACAAGCAGCATTCCTAAGCAGCCAGTCATGAAAACCTCCTAGCAGCATTGTGCCATCAAAGCAGCACAAAGTAGCTTGAGTGTCCTGCTGAGGGAGGCAGCAAACCCCCTTGCCTGCCCAGACACTGTTCTGGAAAGATCTGATACATTCCGTACTCACATGATATTTGTTACTCATTCTGAGCACAATATAGCAAGTGTTACCCCGTGCTAGGGTGACTGCATGTCCTGTACTGAACACTGCAATAAACACAGAAGTATAATAGCCCTTTGGCAAGAGTTTGTGTCCCTCTCAGCGACAGTATCACCATTAAAGCTGTGCCTGTAGGCCTAATCTCTCTGGCTGCTCTTTTTAAGCCAGCAGTCTTTTCTGGAGTCCTTTTTCCTTCCTTGCGATGTTATCATTTATTACTGACAAAGGGTGAAAAGCTCAAACATTTGCAAACAAACGTGGTAAGACAGTCCCTACCCTGAAGATAGCATCATTTACTTTGGATATGGATAAATTAATCGTTTATTCTGAACTTTTGGCTCCTTTATCAAAACTTTACCTGGTGCTCAGTCATCAGTGCCAGACCTGTGCCATGGGAGCAGAACAAGCCCCAGCCTGACCTGTGGGCAGGAGGGGAGATCAGAGCAGTCCCAGCCCTGGTCAGGATCTGAGCCCTGATTGCAATTCACACTGAAACTGCTTCTGTTTTAATATTCTCACCATCAGCCAAAAGGAACTGCTCTAGATACAAAATTCTTGTTTTCTTGAAATCTGAACTGTTGCCAGGCTGAACTGTTGATATGACCTTCTCTAAAATAAAAGGCATCTCTAAATAATTCAGACTGTATAAGGAGCTGAGAGGGAAACACAGGTGAATCCTATTTTTTTAAACTTCCATATTAGCAAAGAAAGGCACTTTTAGAGAAAAATAAAATAAACCTCCCTACCACCTTGTTGTTCAAACGCTTCTTTTAGACAGCTGGCTTCACTTTCAAACATGTTTTATAACAAGAGCAAATAAACTCAAAAAATTCGATGGTAACCTATCCAAAGTGCTTGGAGTTTTTGTCATGCTTCCACATGTACTTTTGGCTGCTATAAACAGCAGGTTAGTGTCAACATGAGTTCCTCCTGTCTGTTGCCCTTCTGAGTTCCCAGGAGGCAAAGGCACTTCATATCAGTCCTCTTGAAGGTCACGTTTGCTCCTGCTCACACGTTCTGCAAATACAGAGCTCGGTTTCATAATGAGCAGGGTGGGGCACTGGTAAATCCATGAGTTCTGCAACATCAGGGGAGCTGCTATTACTCCAGCACTACACTGAGATTCACTCTCTCTGTGTCCTAACTAATCAAACTATGCACAAATGCTTTTCTGCTTTCAGCTGCTGTGATACCATTTGGACTTCCTGTATACCTGCAGAAAAATCAAATCAAATGTTATTTATGAGAAGGTTTGAACCCTTCTCCCGGACTCTGTGTGTTTGTGTAAAGGTTTTTTCGTGCTTTTTTCTGCCTTTGCCCTTTAATAATGTTCTACTTGTGACTGCACAAATATGATGCTTTCACTGGGACTACACTGCTTGTCCAGAAGTTCAGAAGTTCAACCTTTCAAATGGTACATACAAAGGCAAGAAGTGGTGCAAGCTGCAGGTGCAGGTAGGAGCACCTGAAATTTTAGGCATGCATAAACTGAGGCCAGTGCTGGAGAGAACAGGTCCCACTCTCACAGTAGCTGTACATTTACATACTCTGACGGGTTTCTGGCAGTAGGCAGCTGAAAATGATGAGCTGTCTCAACAGATTAAAATTAAATTCTATTGAAGAAAACAACATACAAAAATTATGTTTCTTTACAATCTGTGTGATTAAATGTTACTTGTTTCAAAGCTAATGTTTCTGTCACTTTCAATTACAGCTTTTGGAAGCTTTATTCTGCATCATTTAATCTCTTTAAATAACTCTCCTGTTCAGCTTTGTTATAGGGATTGGCACACTTAGTATGAATATTGCACTGCTACTAACTCCTGCAATAACATTGCTGACTCTGATTTAGAATTAGATTAATCATATCTGCTCTCCCTATCATGTCTGGAAGTTGGAAAAAGGAATAAAATCAAATGGAGTCACATGCTGGAACTTCTTTATTGGTCAAGTTATATTGAACAGGCTCATGTCAAATATCTGTGATAAATAGATGAAAATTTAATAATTTCTAAACAGTGACAGACATTTCTTGTTGGGGAATGATTTTCAAAGCTTTTTTAAAAAAGAAATATTTGCTATTCTAAAAGCTGGAGGGTTGAATATTTTTCACTTGGTTTTACCATTTCTAAATTTTGAGACAAACACTGAAACGGAATTAAATTTTAGTGAGGTTAAACAAATTACAACTTGTTCAACTAGTTTAGAACTCCTGACATAAATGAACTTAGTCAAAAAATCCTCTATTTGTTGACAGAAGAACCTTTGAATCAAAATCAATAAAAAAACTGATCTCCACGTCTACATTTGGCTGAATATTTTCCTTTATTTGTCTAAGGAAATTACGATTTATGTGCAAAAAGGAAACTACATTTGCAATTAATGAGCAAATGGAAGAAAGCAGGGAAGGGAGCTTTGCTAGCAAAAAAATAAAAAAGTTTTTACCAAAGGCTGCTCTCCAAGGCAAGCTCTGCCACCTCGTGGGCTGCAGCCCTCTTACAGGGTAGCGCCCAGAGCTGGGGGCAGGAGAGCACAATCGTGTAGGGAGAGGTGGGTCTGTAAAAAACCCCAAACGACCCAGTATCTAAAATAAATCGTAGAAAGAATTTCAATAACATCAGGGGTTTGAATCATAATTATTAAAATCAGTCTCAGGCTGAAAAGGAAATTATGTCAACAGGACAGCAAGGTATATTGGTCTAGCTGATTCTTCCAACCATAATTCCCAGATGTAAATCCTTTTCAAGCAGCATTAGATACAGTGCAGACGCTCAGTGCCAGTATTACTGGATCTACACAAATGCCAGCTCCCTGCTGCTGCTGTGCCCCAGGCACCCCGAGCCACAGGGACATGACTCCATACAGACCCCAAAGCATCACAGGCTGCACCCTGGCAGGCAGAGGTAGGGGCAGTCCTAGTCCAGCTTTGTGACCCAGATATGCCTCTTTTGTAGATGTTGTTTTTTTTTTTTTTTTTCTCACAGAACATTACAGAGCCATGCTGTGTTTCTTTCAGTTTGCTGACCTAAACAGAAACCTGGATCAAGTTACAAACAAACAAGCAAAATCGATTCTCTCTTGTGAAATGAAGAGCTGGAAAAATAGTTTGGATTAACCCACAAAATTTCTTTGACAGAAAAGAATAATCACTAAGCTGTTGAAAATACAAGCTTGGTGATTTCCAGCTGAGAACATGATTTAATAGATTTTCCTTTTCAGAAATGTTGTGCTGCTCTGACTTTTCTTGCATTTTCAGGAAGCAACAAAATCAAGACAAAACATGCAAATACTTTCAGTGGCCCCCAGTTTTAGCACGTTCCTTCATCAACAGCTGTACTCAAGGAGCACAGACAGCTTTGGTCTATGACTCGAGATCCTAATTGTGACCTTCCAGCTGGCAGCACCAAATGGGAAGGACTGGAGAAGAGTGGGGAGACCCCTTATTGTACAGAGTTTCAGTGTTACCTCAAACAGCAATCTCATCTGGTGATATAAATACAGCTGTCACATTCACATACATGCTATTTTAGCCATATCAACCCACCAACAGTTTGCAATTAACCTATCACTAGGGGAACAAACAGATTTTTAATATTAATTTAACCATTTAAACTGAAAAGCCATGAGAAATAAGGAAGAAGAGCATGTCCGTGAAATGCCACATTTACAGGGACTAATCTTTTTACTATAGAGTTTGACTATTACTGCCTACACGAACATGCTCAGTTCTCAAAGGAAGTGGTTCCTTTGTCGTTTCTCTGTGACAAAACTAAAAAATGAATTAGATGGATGAAAATTCTCAGATATATCCATACAGCTTTGATCATTTAGGGATCATTTCCAAAGTATGTTGAGAACTTCAGACATCAGGTGCTTTTTTGGAATTGTAACTTCTTGTAAGACAAATGTCTGAATTTTGAGCACTTGACAAATGGCTGATGAAAACAAGGAACTAAAGGAGATGTGTACAAAACTTATTGCTCCCAAGCACATAGACAATTTTGCCTGAATTACTGGATATCCCTGTAATAGAGTTAAAAAGTAAGGGGGGAAAAGTGTATTTCAACAGATGTTAAGCAATATACTTGGAATTACATTAATCTATTATATATTTTAAATGATAAATTAAATATACTGAAGCATCAGAGATTCTAGGTGACTTTGCTATTATAGCTGCTCTAGTGTTGAAGGCACATAAATAGTTAAAGGGTAGCAGTAGATAAGGAAGATGTGATTCTGCTTCATTTATTGATGAATCATACTTCCTTGATGGGGGCTAGAAACTAGCCACATTTCTGTGATGATACAAATGTATGAAACTCTGTTCCTACTAAATATTTTTCAATGAGTAGTGCTTTTTTAAATAGTCATACGAATTCCTGCAGTAATCTAGATTTTCCTGTTAACTGTGGAGAGTTTACACAACAGTTTGTTACATTATTTTTATAATGTTCATTGAATGGTATGATTGATGAGATGACTTTGAGGGTTAAAAAGTCATGTAGGTAGCTTGGATAAGGAATACAGATAATTGTTTACCATTAACCAGTGGCAGCAAGAACAAGTCTCTAAGTGATAGAGCAGAAAGTTAAAGATCTTCTGTAGGAGCTGACAAAACCTTACAATTTGATTTGAAGTGAAGAAAAAAAGTCCTGAAGAAAGCTTTTTCCTTTCCTACCACCACTGGCAGAGCATTTATTATGTATAGGAAAATTACATTTTTAATAAGCGCTACACATTGTATTTGTAGTCACAGATATTTAAGCAAGGGCCCTGCTGGCTCCCCAGATACATGAAAAGAGCAGACAATGGACTCTGTTCTCCCTCTGCATTCTGTCAGCAGCTGTGTCACTCCTGCCTTTCTCAGTTCACAAGGACTGGCTGCTCCAGGAAATATGAGGTGTCACTGGATGCTTTAAAACATGGCCAGTAGTCTCCCCATCATAACATTTATATTTTAATGGGATTATTTTAATTTTGGAAGCAGAAGCACAGCAAGGCAGATTATTTGCATCTCTTCAGGCTGGTTTAGGGCCAGGAGTAGCCTAGATCAACATTACTGAAATTCAACATCTCTGTGGTGATTTTAAAAATAATTTGCTTGACTGCTTCCCTTGATTGTTGACAAGAATTTACATCATAGAACTGTCCCTAAATCATACAATACCTTAGTACAGAGAGAGGATAGCAGAGAAATACAGAAAGAGGCCTCAAAGGGCCCACAACATGCTGCCTTCTCTGATTGCAGAGAGGGTCGATTCTGTGTGGCTTGGGGACGTGAGGCAATGCTTGCAAGAGGTAAAGTCAGTACCAGAGGAACACACACAGCTGCAGCCAGATTTGTATCACTTTACCTATGGGGAAATGACCTGATCATTTAGGGCAGTGCAATAAAACCTCCTGTTCTGTACCACAGATGAGTACTCAAATTTTTGTTAACATTTGAATTCTGTCACAGTAGGAAGCTTCTCGTGCTGCACATTATTCTTGTGTCAGCCATGATAATAAAACATCCACCTCCTGATTTTTTTTTACGAGCAATAATTTATTTTTACAATAAAAAAGCACTTTAGATTATTTTTAAACAAAAACAAACCTGTGAGTATATGACTAGCAGCAGCTATAACAGAAGGATCTAATTTGTTTTTCTCATCCAGAACCTCATGAAGTGTCATTTTTCTTTTTCACATTCCTGTGCTGTTCAAAACATCAGTTTATAGAGCTTACAAATGCACTTTCCTTTGGAGTCTGGTATGTATTCTCTTGAGGGTCTCAGACAATTACAGCAAAAAATAGAAGCATCAATTGCAATATTTTTGCACAGCATGGTGTTACTCCTGCTGAGGTTTTAATTTGCCCCGAGACTGCATATATCAGCAGATTTTCAAAATTACATTATAAACTGATATTTCATTTGGCCTAAAATTCTGCTTAGTTTCTTGTTGTACCAAGGTCTCCCACACACCAAAATCAGTGTGATTCCCAAGCTCACAGGCAAAGGAACTTGGGATTTGGGATTCAAGAGTAATTATGGAACCTTGCTAGACTGGGGAAGCAGCAAGGGGCTAAAAACCTTCCTCTTCACATCACAATAGCACTACCAGCAGAAAGCATTAGAGTCTGGTACAAGACATTATTATATCCTGGGACAGAGGAGAAGAGAACAGGGATGGAATCTAGTTGAAGAAAGGGAAGAAAAAATCTCCCACTTGTATTTCTGTACATTTCCTTTGCTATCTTGTCTTAAAATTTTTGAAAGTCGTCTCCTGTTCTCTGCAAAATCTGTGGATTTTTACTCTACTTGCAGTCGCATGAAGACTGCTTGAAACATCCTCCATTCTAATCAGTGGGAACATTGAATTTACATAGTTTTGAATTAGATTGCATCTTTGCATTTGCTTTTAGTATAACAAAGAATCCCCAGCTGAGGGAGCTGGGTTTGTTTAGTCTTGAGAAGAGGAGACTCAGGAGGGACCTCATTGCTCTCTATAACTCCCTGAAAGGAGGTTGTAGTGAGGTGGGGGCCGGTCTCTCGTACCACACCTGCAGTGAGAGAACCAGAGGAAATGGCTTTAAACTGAGACAGGGAAGATTCAGATTAGATGGTTAAAAAAAAAAAAAATTACTAGAGTTAGACTGCTCAGGTATTGGAATAGTTTGCCAATGGATGTGGTGGAGTCATGGTCCCTAGATGGGTTAGAAAGGCATTTGGATCTGTCACTGGGTGATCTGGTTTAGTGGCTTAGGGGTTACAGTGATACTGCTGGGTAGACAGGATGATCTTGTAGGTCTCTTGATGATTCTATGATTCTATAATTCTATGCCATTAACGAAAACACTAAATAACACTGGTCCCAGTACAGAACCCTGAAGGACAACACTGACATCCATGAGGACTCTGAGCCATTGACTGCTACCCTCTGGATGCCATCTTTCAACCAATTCCTTATCCACTCAATAGTCCACCTACCAAATCCATCTCCCTCCAATTTAGAGAGAAGGATGTTATGGGTGACAGTGTCAAAGCTTAAGAGTTCAGACAGATAATAGCTCTGTCCTTGTCCACTGATGTAGTCACTCTCTTGGAGAGGGCCACTAGGTTGGTAAACTTGCCAATGGTGAAGCCGTGATAGCTGTCTCAAATCACCTCCCTGTCCTCCATGTGCCTTAGCACAGCTTGCAGAAGGATCTGTTCCATGGCCTTCCCAGGCACAGAGGGGAGGCTGACAGGTTGCTGGTTCACAGGGTCCTCCTTTCTAAACTTTTTAAAGATTAGTAAATTGTTTCCTGTTTTCCAGTCACCGGGAACTTCATCTGCCTGCCATGATTTCTCAAATATGATGGGGAGTGACTTGTCAATTACAGCAGCCAATTCCCTCAGGATTCGGGGATGCACCTCAGCAGGTCCTATACACTTACAAACAATCCTCAGTTGGTCATGAACATTATCTTCTCTTATACTCAGAATCACTTTGCTCCCCCAAAACACAGTGTTTCCACCCAGTTTCAAGCCACCTTTCATAACAGGCAAACGTCATGATCATGACACTACAAAAACTTCTGGTCCAAATGAAACTCTGCCCAAATGAACTACTATGTAATAGAAGTGATTTTAAAATCCAGGATTTCCCCATTACATATAAAAATCAAAGATGACATTCAGCCAGATCAAGAATAAAGCAACATTTAAATGGAACACACTTTAGAATAGATAATCAAATAATCAGTCCTAAGAGTAGATCTACATTAATTTAAAATGAAAAAATAAAAATCTGTTATTAGTTTCTAACTCTTATATCCTACTGAATACCTTCAAAATATTTCTATAGAAAGTTGAAACTTCTACAATGCTGACAAGTGTAAATTTTGCTAATTACATCTGCCTTCCTCCTTGGCAATCTGACTAAAGATGACTGAATTGCAAATAACTTATTCTAGCATGTCTGTGTGTTTCTTCATTACCTACAATATAATTCCAAGGCTTAAAAAACATAAGATTCTACATTAGAAAGACAGCAGATCAACAGATAAAATCTTGTTTCAATCTCTGATCAGTATCTCATATTGCAAGATGCAGAAAAAGCTGTGTTCTTAACCACCCACCTATTTATCAGTTACTGCATGTGAAGAATCATTCTTATCTTTTGGAGCAATCTGCTTACTCTTTGATGTATAAGATATAAATAGCTTTGTTTTTACCTTTTCAATAAATTTAACGGGAAATAATGAAGTTTACATAAATAATTAATCAACAGTGTTTGATTGTTGGGAACAAAAAACCTTTGGACAATCCCTTTATTCTGAAGCCAGGATGACTGACACCAGCATGTACAAGAGGGGAACAGAATGCATGATGCTATATTGATGAATGATGTCAAGAACCTGCACCATATGGCATCCAATGATAAACACAAGTTGCAAAACCAAAAGGGAGGAGAAAGAAATGACACTTTACCTGAGGGTGCTTCTGTAACATTTACCAGAACAGCTGGATTGCCCAAGAATGAGTATTCCACTATATTACTAAACATACTGCAAAGTTAGTAAGATTTTAAATCTAGTAAATCAAAGTTCCTTTGTACATTATAGATAAAATCCTAAACCTATGGAAATCAACATAAAAATAACTATTTCCTTCACTGTGATAAATCCGTCCCATTTCTATATTGATTTAATAATTAAAACATTTAATAGTACCAGAAACTTTAATGGTATTATCTTTTAAATTTGCATAACTGACTGTTCTCAGGGGTTCTCTGACTACAGGTAGAGGATGGAGTTCACATGATCAGTGAAGCTGATCAGCTGCCTTCTGAAGTCAGTGGAAGGTCTCAGAATTGTTTTGACAATCACCAATTTGATAAAAAAAACTTTTCTGAAATAATGGTATATCTCCTAGAACAAGATGAAGACTTTAGATATGTACTAAAAATACATGAAAATTTCTATTAGAAACAGAAGTGAAGTTTGTTTGTATATTTAGCATTAACAGGATTTATTTAAGGCACAGCATGCAAGAAAAAGCCAGTGGTCCTGAATGTATTTAATGTCTATGTCTTTGTCTTTTTACACAGTCTTAAACATCTAGTGCGTATATAAGCTTGTGAGTTCACACTTGTATCTATGTGCAAATAAATTTTCCTCTGTGATACTGCTATAACTAATTTACCCTTATCATGTTCTCTCCTTGTTGTTTATTAGCACCATTTGTTATGTCACATTTAAAATTAGATTGGGAGATATTTGGGGGAGGAATCATTAGCAGGTTGCAATCAGAACTCTAATTATGCTGCTACTGGAGGGTGTTGAGGAACCCATAGCTGAGTGAACAGATGTACTCATTTTTAATAGGAGAAGTCATGTCATAGTAAATTACAGCTCCATTTTCCAGAATATGGGCCTATTGAAGGATTTGCAGGTAAAAAGTGGTAGCAGAGCTGAAATTGAAAAGCTGTGACATATCTGACACGCTAAGTGCTCAGACACTGCACACTGATGCAGAATGCAAATAGGCCCAAGACTTCTTCCACCAGCTACCAACAAAGCTTTAGAAAGGTAGACTTTCTGGAACAGATAAACAAAGCGCTGACAGGAAAAGTTACAAGAGAAAGGAAGGGTATATTGCCTGGCAGTGTTAAAGAATTACAGCAGCTTTTTTCTGGAGGCAAGCTAATTTACAAGCAGAGGCACTAATGGGCTAAGACGCCAAATTTCTGCTTCCTAGAAGAAATAGTCTGTTCTGCTTGAGTGGGAGAATGACAGAAAAGTTAAAAAAG
Source organism: Melospiza georgiana (assembly GCF_028018845.1). NCBI lineage: Eukaryota > Metazoa > Chordata > Aves > Passeriformes > Passerellidae > Melospiza > Melospiza georgiana. Next base: position 58,942,492 of record NC_080431.1, on the reverse strand, counting down.
AGCCTACTAAGCTAAGCAGGAAGCTTATGATGACAAAACACCCTAGGTCTACAGGTGCTAAAAAAATACATTACTTGATCCTGTCTGGACTAAATCCCCACAGAAAGCATTGGAAAAATAATGAGCAGTCTGAGCAGCAGACTCTGTATGCCTTGAGTTCACTGGAGGCATGCACAGTGATGGAGATGAGACTGAAGATAAATATGGGAGAGCACTGCAGCTGGACCAGACAACTCCAGCTCACCATCCTTTCTCTTACAGCAGCCACACAAGGTACACAGGGCAGATTATATAAGTGGGGGAAATATAGAGTGGTAATTTCCCTGAACATTCTCCCAAACTTCAACAATGCTGTTTTAGGGGCTCTCTGTGCCAGATATACCTTCCACAAAGCCAGTAAACACTGCAGCTTTTTCTTTTGTGAATTTATGTGGCCCTAAACTTCTCTAAACTTTAAGCCTCCTCAGTATCCTGTGTCAAGGACTTCTAAAGTGTAATTATGACCTGTGTAAAGAACCACAATCTTCTTGTTTTGAACCTTTAAAAGTGCTACTTTGAGTTTGTGCTTGGTTCCCAGAAGCAACATAAGCAGTCTGCTTGCAGTGCTGAAGGTTTTCCAGGAAACATCAGCAGGCTGGCCAGTGAGCACTCCTGGCTGCTAGCACCAGCAAGTCAGATGAAACTCATGTTCCTTTACATGTGTAAGTGATAAAGGCCAAAAAAGGTGTGTCAGCACTATACCCCTGCTCATCCATACTTGCCAAGGCTAAGGATGTTCCTTGGCTTCATTTTGGCCCATTCTAATACTTCCTAAGCCAATGCCAAAGCACACTCTGGAGGACAGCATGTGCTGTTTCTAACAGGCAGCATAGAAAGACTGCACCATGTCCAACTTCCTTCACGCTACCCCACCTCCAGTGCTGCCCTGGCAGGCCCCCCATGCCCCAAAACAGCCACATGCCATACACTTATGTCATACACCAGGATATCCACGTGCTCACCTCATAACATGAAAACTTTACTCCGGTGGGATGCAACTCAATCCACAGTTCAGCATGTCCCATGGATGGGAACAAACATTTTGGTGTCTTCCTCTACAACCTTTGGTGACAGCTCATCTAATTTACCGAGAGTGGACATTCTCTGCTTTCATTTACTACTACAGGTTTTTGTTGTGATTAGCAAGAAAAGGCCACTTGCACAAGTAGAACTGCGCAAGTTTATGTAGCCTTCCAGACATGATCTGCAGTATCTGCAGTAGAGCTCTCCAGTGGAACCCATTGGCCAGGTCCTAAAAGATGTAGTGGCAGCCAAAGCGGTAAAATACACTGATCTTGCTCTTTACCTCTTTCCTATCAAGCTTGTTAACTTATCTTAAAAGTACAAAGAATTTATCATGGTTTTGACCTCTGATACAGATGTCTAATTAGCCATCACACAAGGATATTATGGACTGATAAAAAGAATGACATCTAAATGCAGAGGACATACTAGGAAAAAAAAAAAAACAAACAGGTTCCCGAAAGGAAAAATTTGTAGGAGGCAGAAAAAGTGACTGTCTATGCTTTGAATGCTACTCATATCCACTGTATCCCTATAAACAACTGACTCAGAGAAGAACTGTTTATGAACTGGGAGGTGTCTCATTAGATAATTTAAAAAATACATGAATTGTTAGCCTATGCATTTTATTTCTCTATCATGAACAGTGCTGTCACATAAGTGCAGCTAGAAAACAATCAAAAAATTTTAACTACTGCATCTCCGAAGGATGGACTTTATGGTTCTTCAAGACCTGCATATGTTGCTGGTTTAAGCTGGTTCCTCCAGATGAGAGACATCTGAGGCAAAACAAAATAAGAGAACAGCTTTGTCATGAATACAGCAAATCATTCATACACACTCAATTCTACTTGCACTAAAGCTTGAAAAGAGGCTCTTCACACAGTTGAAAAAGAGTTCTCTTCACTGTAAGGAAGTGTAAATTAAGACTGATATCTGAAGAAGTGGAAGGACAAAATAGATGAAGAGAATGAAAGCAAAATATTTAATCTACTATGTCTTGTTTTTCTTAAACTCAACAGCGTAATAGACTGCTCCTCAAGGTGTGCTTAGCATTTAGAGCTGGGTTCTGCATTGCCAACTTTAAAAAAACCGACTAATTTTAAAGTGTCCTCATGTAAGAAATGTAAGAACCAGAGGAATGATCAAGACCTGATGATGCTGTCCTTGTTTTAGTTTGACAAAAAGAGAAGCAGCAGTTTTGTCACTATAGTGTTGTAATGCTGAAGAACAGAAAGTCAATCTCTTAATCTCTGCTGGTAGAACCTGCCAGCACCAGGAGCTCTGGGACTGGGGTTCATTCCCATTCACATCAATAGCAATACAGCTCTATGAAGGTCTATCAATACTAATAGCTTTTCATAGTGGGTATTGCTCTGCGGTAATTTTCTAGGACCTCAGCTAGGTAACAGTGCTATGTGCACAAGGCTCCTGTTACCAAAGGCGGATAAATCTGCGGTAAATGTTTTTCAAACTACATTTCTGCTCCAGATTTCCTTTGTTATTGTGTATTGGACATTTTAATGTATAAAACCAGGAAGTGAAGTGTGATGTAGCTTGTTATAGATGTTGTTTATAGATGTGTTTATAATAGAAACACATTTACTGAGAGGATGTGAGAATACACTGCTTTTAAGATTCCACCTACTGACACATGAACAGGGCTGGCCTCAGATTTAGCTACTAAATCTGAGTAAACCTCTAATGACTGACTGACATCAAAACAAAACTTGAAAGATTAGCAAAATTTATGGGAACTGACATTGAATATAAGATGACAGCTCTTCTGAAAACCGAGTCTCTGCAGAAAACTAGGAAATTCAAAAGCTTTGGTATATCCATTGATTCAACAAAAATGTAATTACTCTACAAGGGAAAAGAAAAATTAGGAGACATGAGCAAGACTGCTGTGGCCTGAATAAAAGAGATTCTACAAGTGTAAGTTGTTGATTTTGTAGGAGATGAAATTATGATAGCCAAGATGTGAAATATTACTGTGTTCATAAAACACAGAATGTGCTTTAGAACCTTTGAGTTTCAGTAAATGTATAAAAACATGATCAGGACAAACAATCTGGTCTGCCAGTGGCACAGGATAGACACAAGTTTGGGTAACATTGTTTTCTAGTAACTTTACAGGAATTCAACAGAAATCTGATTTTTACATGCCACATTTATTGTCATCTTCAGAAATACACCAAGATGTGGTCAGAGGTGTCTGAAATTAATTTATTAGCATTCTATTAATTCAAAGGAGCTGCAACATCTATTATGAAGAGAAAAACTTACATACAAAAAAGGTTATCAAAATTTAGAAATCTAGAAAACACTTATTATCCTCACCACATTAGTTAGGATATAAGAGGCAAAGGTACCTAGGAAGCAACTTCTTTCCTCTACATTAATCTAATTTTTTGCAAAAGTGCATTATTTGTCATTATTTTTTTTTATTGTAAAAGTAACTCAGGTCAATAAAAAAATTCAAGGTGAAGTCCTGATGAGAATGGAAGCAAAATACCTACATTTAAAAATAATCAAAATAATCCTTAGTCCACTGTCAGTGACATTTACCCTTATCTAGAAAAAGGCAAGAAAACATCCTTTGTCAACACCTTCACAAAACTGATTTCTAGTTACAGGACAAGCGACACATTGCTTTATATATTTAAATATCTTACAGCATGTCATTCTTTAAAGATCTTATGGACTAGTTTCCATAAGGTACTTTTGTGTCTTATGAAGAATACACCCTGAAAAGAATGCCAAATATTTCTTTATTGAGTCATGTTAAGAGGACTTTCAGGAGTCTTAAATTCAAACCTGCAATCCTTAGTGGACAAGAGCTTCCTTTTTCTTCCAGTTCTGTTATTGCAAAATGCAGGCTGGTGGAAATGGAAGAACATAAGTGTGTATTTTAGTCAGTAACCTTATAAATCTCTGGGGGAAAGACCAAAAATACATATGAAAATAGCCAATGGTTTTTAAAAACACTCTCAGTAGAAAAATGGGCATGTATTCAGCATAGATGAAGTTCATCTGAGGAAGGGATCTGTAACTCCATATGTCCCCAGACACATGTTCAAATTTATTTTCAGGCTATTTAAACAATGTCAACAGTCTTCTTATGTTTTTCTATTATTACTAACTATGCTATAAGTCTTGCTTTAAACATGTAGCTGGGCAATTCTTACTTCTGGAAAAAAAAAGCGTCGTAGGTTTGCACAGCTATGCACAATTGAGGCCACAGAGCACGTAAGAGCATCAAGACATACCTCACTTTTTTTTCCTTGGCTTCTCCAGGTACATTAGAGACCTGGGAGGCTGAGGAGGGTCAGGTTCTTAGCAGCGGGATTTGGAACATGAAAAAGTACTGATTACATTGGAACAAGTGCCCTGCTGGGTTTTTTTTAACACACCTAATTGTTTTCACCTTTTCACATCTTTATGAAAGGGCTTTTTTTAATCTTTTGCAGATGGACAAACATACAAAAGACTTTACAGTAATGACTGATGCACAGGATGTATCCCCTAATTAAATATTAACTCCATAGCCTTTTCCAGAATACAGTTTTAATGGTTGTAAAGAAGTATCTCGCACCTTTTTAGCCTCATCCCTGCATGGAAAACGTCTATAACATTTTTATTACCTTAATTTTTTAAAGCATTGTAAGATAAACTATCAGAGTCCTGAAGAAAATGGAATTCTTGGTTTTACTTCTGTTATGATGAAGCAGCTTCTTTGGTGCTGCCAATCTACATGAGATAGGCTTGTTTTAGATTTTTATTTGGCTACCAGCATTAGTTGTTTTTCCCACAGTCAAGTTCAATCTGCATGACATCAGCATGTCACAGTAGAACAGATGTCACTTTATTATGGTCTCTTTTTTAATTAGTGGTCCAGTCTTCCTTGACCTGCTACAATTTACTTGCAGCAATATAGGTGCTCTGATGGGGACATAACCTAGAGTGACAGCTAACAGAAATATTGCTGAAATATTTGAAACTGAAAAGAAAAATCTATCTCAGTCAGATAAGCAGCCTGAAGGATCAAAGGATGCCAAAAAGACTTCTGCTTGAAAAATACAAGCAATTTTACAGCAAAATGGTACTAGGACCTTTTAATGGCTTACTTGAATTGCTAGCAGCAATCATGCTGTAAATTTATTTAGGAGTTAGTGTAACAGCTCTCTAATTTGTTCTAATGCTTCAAGAATTGGTTTAAAGATGTTAAAAAAATATACATATATATATATACACACACACATGCACACGTATATATATGTATATATTTAGACACAGGATACAGATCTTACAGTTTTGCTTCAATTTGGGTATAAGATGGAGCCTCTCTTACAGTACCTGACATTGTGTCACCTTCTGATAATGTGGCTGCTGGTAGTAAGAGGCTCAAAATGCCATTTGTAGTTAAAATCTCTATTTTCAGATATATAGTCTAGTTTACTCATGCAGAGAAGTCATTTTACCTTTTGACCTTTCTGCTGGACTGAACAAAATGAGTGAAGACATGTTCTAAAAGTCTTTGTGTTTGAGTGAATTGTGACTGCAGCTGAAATTGTCAGTCTCCTGTATTATTCACATTAATTTATTTGTAATACAGTTGGCCAAACCATTCCATTTTAGATAGTTATTTCATTTTGTTTAGATTTATAGTGAAGTTAAAAAATTAATGGAGCAGAAAATCAAAGCATTGTAGAGCATTTTAATCAGATATGAAGTACTACAATTGCAATAATAAGATTTTTACTTAACACATTAATTTCGTTCATTTGCCTAATTACTTTCTATAACACAAAATAACTGAAAGCTTAGGTACAAGCCCATGCTTAAATGCATTGCTGAGGTAGAGCACAATTTCCAAGATTTTCTTTGCAGGACAAGAAGAAATCTTATGGAATTTTAATAATAAATAGAGCTAATAATAAAAAGAGCCTAAGGCTTTTCAGACATGCTATGTCTTCACTCCTTGATCTCTTCAGGAGCTGAAGGAATCTAAAAGACTGGATTCCGTCCTATCTGCTTATGTCTGACCTCATGCAAAAAGGATTTGTTTCCACTGGTACTTTAAAAGCATGGAATACCTGTCAGAGCACTTGCTGGAAGCTGGCATGAGTTAGCAAAAGCTCTCTGGGGGCTGGAAAGACTGTGCAGGTTATAAAGAGTTATCAAGAAGTTGCAATTGAGTGACATTGATAGACACAAGAAGAGCAGCACATCATTCAGAAATTATTAAAAAGTCAGGCAAATGAGCTAAGGATCTGGAAAAACAAAAAAAGGTAAGTAATAAACACAGCTAACTAAAGAGAATACCAAATAAATTACCGATCAGATTCAAAGATTACTTTCAAGACCAGCCGGTACGGAGCAGAGAGAACAGCTATGCATGAGAAACACTGTAGACCCCAAAATGTAAATGTAGCAAAGGGCAGAGGAACAGGACATCCTGTGGTGCTGGGTAGAAGTTAAGCTCTGGGCAGGGTATTGCTGCTTTCACAGGCTCAGTCATGCACCAGGGCAGTGCTGACAAAGAAGTCTCAGAACTTCTGCTGGCCAGAGTGACCCCGAGATACATCAGAAAGTCTCTTTTCCCAGCCCGGCAGTTGAAGGAGGAGTCAGAACTCTTCTATTCTCGAGGTTGTTTATTGTATCTATAAAATTCTTTCTCTTGACCTGCTGAGGTCTGCTCAGACAGACAGTCAGAGGCACTGACTGCCCCTGGGGCAGTGTTATCTTTTTATACTAAAAACTACGTGTACTTTATTTACCATAACTTCCCAATACCTATCACCTATGTTAGACAGTGAGCTTCTACTCTAAACCAATCCAAAAGTGCCAGCATCACAGCAGAAGATGGAGGCCAAGAAGAAGGAGAAAGGCTGGACACGGCCAGATTCCTCCATCTTGCCTCCTGAAATCACATTCGAAAACCCCCAAAAATCTATTTTTCACCCCGTGACAAACTAATTATACTTCTACTCAGACTTCCATGGCTTGCAGATCCTCATATAAGGTTGGTAAATTTTTCCACATGTCATAATCAAAATCACAGGCATCTTGGGCTCTGTGCCAAGGTCTCTGAGCCCCCTGGCAGAGGTTCGGGCAATGCTGGACAGCCAGAGGGATGTCCTGAATTCTGACAAAGAAGTACCAAAAGAATCAGAGATTCAAGTAGATTGGAAAGGACCTCTGAAACCATTGAGTCCAACCTATGACCCAACACCCCCTGGTCCATCAGACCATGGCATTGAGTGTTGCACACAGCCTTTCCCTACACGCCTCCAGGGACAGTGACCCCAGTGACCTCCCTGGGCAGTCCATTCCAGTATCTAATCACCCTTTCTGTGAAGAATTTCTTTGCAATGTCCACCTGCTGCAGCTTAAAACTGCCCTCTTTTCCTGCTCCTGGATGCCTGGGAGAAGAGGCCAACACCCACTTGGCTACACTCTCCTGTCAGGTAATTGTGGGATTTGCTAATTCATGGCAATCTGCAAATGAAACTGATTAACGACTGTCCATGAGAGAGCAAGAAATGTAACTATTTCAGACAAACAGGGAACATGGTATTGATGAAAAGAGCTCTACTACCTCGTGCCCCCAGCAGGTTTTTGTGATCTTCATGAGTAATTCAAATGTCTAGCTTAGAGAAGCCATTACCAGCATTATATTTTCTGACTCTGGGAACAAAGTTGCACACAGACCTGATAAAATATGAGCAGCCACATGAACATTTTCCCATAATTTTTACCACAGAAATCAAATTAAAAAAAAAAATAGGCTGACATATTTCAGCTTATTCATGTGTATAGATAGCCATGTTTCATTACTTCAAGGAATTCTGCTTCCTAATAATATCACTTGTGCATATGCTTCATTTATTAGGGCTATAAGACAAAGAGCCAAATGAGACTGTCAATTACATATATATTTTTTTGTAATTCTCTGTGTAGATATTCTGTATATACACAAAGCCACACACACAGAGGGAACTTGAAAATTCACTGTACGACATATATTATGGGCAACTCATTAATTTGTAGTGAGGCTGTGGGAAGAGTTTTTGAGAAAGGGAAGAAAATAATCCAAATCCTTCTGAAACCTGTTGTTTTTATGTTTTTTTTTTTTTGCCATAAAACAAAGTAAAGTAAAAGAACTGGCGCAGGAGATACAGTTTTAAGGATAAAATGGCAAGATGAACATCATCAGATCACAGTTGACATTACCAATATAATAACAGTGATGACTTCACCAAATAGCAAGAAATAAAATAAAAAATATTTTATAATAAGATAATAAATTAAAAATGTTATTACATCATTATCATTAATAATAATAACAACTATAATAATATTTTCTTATAAATAATTATAACAATTAAAAGCCTTTCTAGGTGTTATGGGCTTTTGGAGATTTCACAATCCAAATTATCACTGTAAACTCCCTCGACCAAGTCTTTATAGTCTTTAGTTGCTCCAGGAGCAGTTTAGGTTGGACATTAGGATTAATTTCTCCACAGAAAAGGTGATTTAACATTGATTTAACATTGGCATGGGATGCGCAGGGAGGTGGTGGAGTCACTGTCCCCGAAGGAGTTTAAGGGAAGACTGGATGTGGCACTCGGTGCCATGTCTGGTTGAGTTGATGGTGTTGGGTCATTTGTTGGATCTCAGAGGTATTTTCCAACCCAACTGATTCTGTGATTGCCTGACATGAGCTGCAAGAGGAATGATTTCAGACGGGGCAGGGAGGGTTCGCACCTCCAACGGGAGGCAGCGCGCTGGTTTGGGCTGGCGTTCATCTCTTGCGCAGCGCTTGGTAAGGGGCTCTCTCGTCTAAGCCTTCAGGGTGCACAGTGAGTACAGGTGCCAAGGCTCAGGGGGTGTCTCTGTCCCTCCGGAAGAGAAAACCCCGCGGCTGCAGCGCGATCCGGGCGGGTGGCGCTGAGATCCCCGCCGGGCCGGGCTGGGGCGCGGCCGCCGCGCTCCTCTGAGGGAGCCGCGGGGCGGGGCCGCCGCCGGGGTTTGTCCCTTGGCGGCCGCCGTACGGCGCGCGCTTCCCGCAGCCGGCCCGCGCGCTTCGGGAGCGCCATGAGCCTGTGGGCGGACAAGCACCGGCCCGGCGCCCTCGGCCGCCTCGACTTCCACCGCGAGCAGGCGGCGCGGCTCCGCAACCTGGTCAGTGAGCCACGGGCTCGGCTCTGCCCCGCGCCCTCCCCGCCGGACTCTGCCCGGGGCCCCCGCGGCCTCCAGGTCCTCTCGGTCCTCTCCTCAGAGGAGAACCCCCCCGGAGTCGGCATTGCGCCTGAATGAGGGGGAGAACTTTACTGTGCGGGTGACCGGGCGCTGGAACAGATTGCCCAGAGTGGCTGCGGAGTCTCCGTCACTGGAGATAGTCGGGAACCCTCTGGATGCAATCCTGCACCCGGTGCTCTGGGAGGTTGGACCGCTGTGGTCCATTCCAGCCTGACCCATGCTATAATTGGGATTCCCTGCGGGCGCTGGCGCTGCTCCGTGGGGCCGAGGTCGGCAGCTTTCCCTCCGTGCAGGCCCTGCCTTTCCGAGCAGCGCCCGTGCGCGGGAAGCGTCCCGGCATCGCGCCCTGCTTGGCAGCGAGGCCCTGGTGCCGGGGAACCTGTGGGGAATCGGTGGCTCAGCTCTTTGGGGAGCGGTGTGCACTTGCTCTTCCTGCTGGTTTCAGTGTCCCCGAGAACAGGGCTTGGCTTGTTTGCCTCATGTTGGCAGAAATTTTTGAGGCGAGCAGCTAGGAAAGAAAGTCAGGACTGCTTCCCCTGCCAGATGTGCCCACTGGCACATGCACTTCCTCAGGGATGAGTGATATCCAACTCATGTAGGTAGTAGTAGTAGTGATATCTAACTCATGCTTTCTGTGGGGTAGGCTGAGATGTGCTCCAAGTCATGCATTTTAGCTTTCTAGGAGATAAACTCCTTTTTGTATATATATATATATATATACACATATATATATATATACACATATATATATATATATATACACACACACACAAAACCACACACATATATATATAGGTATGTATGTATGTATGTATGTATGTACATCATTAATATATATAAGCATTATATATATATATAAGCATTTGCTTTAAACTTTGTTTCAACCCTTTTTACTGTGTGTTTCTCACAGTTGTCACTCTAGTTACCGTGGGAAGCGTATAAGTGTTGGAGTGGGGGTTTTGGGGTTTGTTTTATTGTTGGTTTGCTTGGGGTGTTTTTCGAGCAGTGAGGTGTTTGAAATTAAACGAGTTGCACGTGGCTGTCAGAAAAATAGGTTTTATAGAAATGTTGCTGCAGGGAAAGATTTCAGCAGTTTTAATTCTAGGTGCTATGTTGTGATGGAGCTGGTAAAGTCATTTAATGTAAACTTGGGTGAAAATGGAAGGGTAAATAATCTTAGAAGGAAAGTACTGTGGTAGCTAACTGGTCTTGTTTCTTTTTTGTTCAGGTTCAATGTGGTGACTTTCCTCATCTGTTGGTGTATGGACCATCAGGAGCTGGAAAAAAGACAAGAATAATGTGTTTGTTAAGGGAATTATATGGTGCCGGAGTGGAGAAACTGAGGATTGAGCATCAGAGCATAACGGTAAAAAAATAAATCTTCCATCTCCTGTGAAGTAATGTGGAAATAGTGATATATTTTGTGGAAATAGTGATATATTTCTGTTGTGAGACCTTTGGAGTTATTTGAGTTTTAAAAATTAATTTTTATTTTGCACTCAGTATCTTCAACCTTTTTATGTAATTAATCATACCAGTTTGGTTATACAAACAAATTATTTTCCAGATGTTCTTCAGGCCTTCTGGTGTGGGTTTGTCTCTTGTTTTCTGTGCCTGCTTGGCTGTTTTTGTGGTGAAAGTTCTTTTGTTCAGAATGGGTTTTTTAATTTATTGTTTACAGTTAATTTTGGACCATAGCATCTCTGCTGTTGCTATTTTATGGGCTGGATGATGTGTCAGTATTCCTTTTTTCTTTGGAGGTGGGGCTGGGACTGTAGGAGATTAGCAAGCCTGTGTCTCCAGAGGTCTTTGATCTCTGAGACTCTTGGTTTGCCTGTTACTTAGCCAGGTGTAAGCTCCAAGAGATTTTTAGAATACTTTCTGAAACTTAATGTGCTTATTTTCTACGTAGGCACCTTCTAAGAAGAAGATTGAAATTAGCACCATTGCAAGTAATTATCACCTTGAAGTTAACCCAAGGTAAGTGTGCAGTAAAAATGTCTCACTTTAAAGGTGAGCCAGTGGCTGTGTTGTGAGTGCCTTCAGCCTGGCTGCATGAGGCACTGATTGCCTGATTTGTTCCCTGAGCAAGTTAGGTAATGGTCTGTGGGTTTGGTCTGCAAATGAGAGCAGGGAGAGGATTTTTAATTGAGCAGCTGTAAATGAACAAAAGTTTGGATTGCTGTATACTTAAGGCAGAAATGTTCTGTTTAACTGGCTGTATAAGCATGCTGATGTTGAGGAATGGGCAATGGAGACAATTCTGAATTGACAGATTTCACCATTTTGGTTGAAATGAAGAACTTCTACTGGAGCTAGCACCTCCATATCATTAGTTCCCTCACAAATACAAAAATTAAGGAATTTGAAAGAAAGAAAGGCTTACCCTGTAACTCTCCAAATAAAGTGTTTAGAGCATGGGAAAGACCACCACAAAATACTGTGGATCCTGTCTTGAGTGAGGTCTGATATTGATTTAAACAACAGAAGCTCTTTGGGGCGAGCTGTGTACATCTTCTTTGGCTGTTATGAAACTGGAGGGGATAGTTTGGAGACCCAAAGCAAATATTTTTATTTACCTGAAACCAGGTAAATACAAAGCAACATAATGTTGCTTTAAATCATTAAAGCGGTGTTGGTTACTGCTAAACCATAGCTCATGCTGCCTTGCCATGTAGAAGTTATTCTGCATTGCCAGGTCTCCTTTAAAAACTCATTCTTCAGCTAATCTGTTTATTGATTAGTGAGTATCTGCTGGTGTGCTAATACAGACACAAATAATTATCAGCTAATTACCAATAAAAGCTGAGGCTTATTGGTAATCATTGTTTTGAATATGTCATTTTGATGATATCAAATGTGTGACCATTCAATCCGGCTGTGATAACCTGATACTACTAGTACTCTTCCTGTTACTCTCTATAGAGTACTTAGAGCTTGAAACGTAAAATAATTGTATTTCAATTTAAATACAAAACTGCTGAGTTTTTATTGAGGATTAATATCCTGATTTGTAGGCTTTCAGTAACTGAGCAGTTGTCATGTTTATGTCTGACCAGACAGTAAACCTCTGCCGTGCAGTGGCCTGTGAAGTTTGACTGAATTATAACAATGGTGAAGTCATGTGCATCTTGAGTAACATGGAATGGGGTGAATGGCTAACAAGGAGAGGAAGTGAATTTCTGGGAAGGACTCTGCTGAATAAAAGCCCACATTTATGTCAGGCATCCTCTTACGTGGTTAGGCTTAATTGTTCTTCCCATAATGAGTAAAAAGATTCTCATTGTGTGTCTTTGTTCAAACTAGGTAAAAGTTTAGGTTTCTCATTGAATAAAAGAAGTTCTGTTTTAATGAGTTAATAAAACATTTACCAATGGATTTACTACATTTGAATGAAGTGCTACTAGTCCAGTTGTGCCTGCATAAACTTCTGGTTGTTTTTATTATAGAGGAGGTAACTTTCAACAAAGTATATGGGTATTAGTTTAATTCTAACCCAACAGCTTCTGAATTCTTTTGGCATTCTTGCTTGTTTATTTGTCTTTTGGAGGATGTATTTTATATGCAATATAAAGTTGTTTTAAAACAAGATTTTTTCAAATTCCTGGTGCAGTGATGCAGGAAACAATGACCGTGTAGTAATTCAGGAGCTCTTGAAGACAGTGGCACAGTCCCAGCAGCTTGAGACTAGTACTCAACGAGATTTTAAAGGTGAGTAAAACAGTTAAAACCAGTCAAAACGCTTTTTAAACATGGGGAGATTTCAGTTCACTGTTTTGTTTGTACCTGTATGTTGCATGAAGATTGTACAGTCAAAAAGGCACGCAAGTAATCTTAATCTTTATTTTCCTGCCTGTGGAACCATGCTGTGTTTTTCTGTGTGTTATCACTTATTTTGCTATTATTGCTTGTATATCAAAAGTATTTTTTCTTAGAAAGATCTGATACTAATACAGAACCCTGCTATGTTTAATCTCTTTTTCAGTGGTGCTGTTAACAGAAGTTGACAAACTTACTAAAGAGGCTCAGCATGCTTTGCGAAGAACAATGGAGAAGTACATGGCAACCTGCAGGTTGATCCTGTGCTGCAACTCAATGTCAAAAATTATAGGGCCTATTCAAAGCAGATGCCTGGCTGTACGAGTGCCTGCTCCCAGCATTGAAGATGTACGTTGAAACGGAGGCAAAAATAAGTTACTATAAAATTCTTGGATAAGTTCTTGGCGTGGATTTATATTTTGTTTTTACATAATGATGTAATTTTCCTTTGTGTTGGATGATTTTCCAAGCATGGCTTATGAAAGACTGGTCCATCTCTGGTCCAGAAATCTTTCTAACGGGAGAATCTGTAGGTGCTGAACAGTTTGCAGAGTGTTGTACTCCCTGCTATCTGTTTTCTGTCTAGATCTGCCATGTCTTGTCTAGTGTGTGTAAGAAAGAAGGCCTGACTCTTCCTCAGGAGCTGGCTCAAAGGATTGCAGAGAAATCTGGCAGGAATCTTCGGAAAGCACTCCTTATGTGTGAGTCCTGCAGAGTACAACAGTAAGTCACTGCAAAAATTAGTGTAAGTTCTACTGTCAGACATAAATGACTTTGCTTCTAACGCCTTGTTAAAATAGGCAACAACTTGCTTAGACTGTAATCTCTAAAAAGATATTATTTCTTAGGTATCCTTTTACTGCTGATCAAGACATTCCTGAGATGGACTGGGAAATTTATTTGAGAGAAACTGCAAATGCTATTGTTGGTCAACAGACACCACAGAGGTAGGTGAATGCATTTGTTAAGAGCTATAAATGATGTTTTCCATGTACTGTGGAACCTAAAAAAAAAAGTTGTATTCAAAAATGTGGTGTCTCCAGTTATGTGTAATTTTCTGTATTTCTGACTGGAGCTGGTACTTTGCAGCCAGAGGAGTGGAGCTTTAAAATTGCCAGAGAGTATGAATGAGTATCAGGAACTGAAGAAGTTTTTCCCTGTCAAAGCTTAGTAATCTGAAGTGACCTTAGGCTCAGTTGCATGTTGTGTTTCCCCATTGGGTGGTTTTTTTGGTGTGGGAGTGGTGGGTGTGTGTGGTCGTTTTGGTTTGTTTTACGTAAAGTTTCTCTTTGACCATCTTTAGCATAAAGCACCTTTGTAAAAGAACTGGGAGTAAGAATTCATTGCTTTTTTTGAGCACATTAGGAGATGACTCCTGTGTCCATTTCACTGTCATAGCCAAAGCCTGATCCTTTTAGCCTGTTCCATTTATTATTTGCACAAGATGTCACTTAATTTAAATGCTTGTAGCATCTGCCCTTCTGTTTTCAAAAGCTGAGCTTTGGCTAATTGTGTCAGCTCTGCCACCTAATTGTCTTATCCTTTCTTCTAAACAATGAAGACAGAAGAACAGCACAAAGGATCTCTCTGACTGTAGTAAATTAGTCACTAGTCTTAAGCATGAATAACTTAGATACAAAGAAAAATTAAAGGGAAACAATCCCGAGACAAATTACAATAGCCTTGTAGCTTCTAGATTAACTGAGACCATTGTAACTAGAGTATGTGTCATTTATCTTTTGAGTGAAAGGTGATATGCAGCCTTTGAATTGAAATTGACTCATGCAATGCTTTTGGTCTTAAAATAACACCTAAAAGCAAAAAAGAGACATTGCTTGGATTGCCTCTTTTCCTGCAGTGTATTTCACTAGTTGTGAAAGACATTAGTATGCTTTGGGATCATGCTTCTCATATTTTGTGGTGTCTCTCCAACAGGCTTTTAGAAGTCCGTGGGCGGCTTTATGAACTCCTGACACACTGCATCCCTCCTGAGATTATAATGAAGGTAGTTCAGCTATAGCTCTTAATGTGCTATACATTTTTATAGCATGACTGTCTCAACTAAAGCTTTTTTAAAAAAAATGCACCAAAATATCATAAATTATCAAGATATTGATGAAAAGATGTGTCCTTTCCAAACAGATTAAAACTTGTTCAGTGGTCAAAGAAAAACAGCATCATAGCTAAGTAAAAATAAAGGTGGACATTCTTAGTCCCCTTCACTTCTCAGGCCAGTTACTATATTAAAGCATAGTTGAGGATCCTGGTGGTCTTTCACAACCTTAATGATTAAATAATTCTGTGGGCTAATCTTTATATGATTGGTTTTCTTTTATAAGCTTTATTGTTATAAGTTCATTATTTGCTGTGTCTTTGTGGAGAGGTGTCCAGCAGAACTATTCAAAGACAGATGTCACCTTGGGAGGGAAAAAGCAAGTGGGATGTACATGTTGTTATTTTAAGGATACTGAAGACAGCTAGAGTAGAACAAAGATCAAAAATAATATTTGCAACTTAACCTAGTAATGTTTGTTTTGCCATCAGACATAATTTCTTTTGACATTAACAAATTTCTGCTTTCTGATGGTTTTGGTACTTAGATGTTTCTTTAACTTTCCTTTCTTACAGTAGGTTAGTAGATCCTGCATTGCTGTGTTTGAGAGGAAAATGGTGCATGTTCTCTACTCACTCCCTCTTCATAAACTTGAAATGGTCTAGAGATACTTCTCACTTAATCCTGGCTGTTTCAATTGAGATGGATTTGGATGATTTTATTGCTGTCTCTAAAATTATTCATTTTGGGGTTTTGTAAGAAATATTGAAGTCAAGTTGTCCTGTGTGTCTGCACATAAATACGTTCATAAATACAGACAGAGATGTTGCCCGATTGATAAATGACACAAAACTCGGATAAGTTTTGTGGGTGCTTTATTAAGGGCCCGGGGAACTGGGGGACTCACGTCCCAAAATCCCAGCCCCCCGAATTCACGTATGGGTGCTTCCCTCTTATACATGCGATTCACAACAAAGTCTCCAAGGAACAGTTTCCCCGTTCCCCTTGCCTAGCCTCCAAGGAACAGTTCCCCGTTCCCCTTGCCTAGTCACAGACCCCTTGTGATACATTCCTTGGTTCACAAACAAGATCATTAATCCTCTGCTTATCTTATTCTAAGAGCATTGTATGCTGCCTCTAGACAGGTTAGCATTCTTACTTTCTTGCACTAGTTTAATTATTTATTAAATCCCTAAGACTACCTGCTAGGTTACACACAAAACTCAACACACTTTTCAACGGCTACAAAACTGCTTTTTAACAAACCAGTTCACACACAACTCACTATAATTAAATATTTTGCTAAATTTCATTTCTTTTCCAACATTTCCCCCCTTTTGAGCATCCTTCAGTCCTGCTGCAAGGATGCTCAATCAACAGTATTGACAGTAACATCTTCATAACGAGGTGGGGAATGTTCTTCATTCTGCCGCCCACGGGTCATCGCCTTCAGCAACCGGAGAGATTGCCTCTTTTCCTTTTCGATCACACCTAAGAGGCATCTATATACAATCCATATAGTCACTAGAAATACTAAAAACATTAGTACATACTGTATAGCAGACGTAATCCAGCCAGACAGGTGAAGCCCCAAAGAATCAAATACTGCTCCTATCCATTTATGCTGTGCTTCCCTTTCAATTTCCTTGGTTTTTGTTTCCACTTCTGCCAGTTGAGAAATATCTTTCTCAACTTCAAGTGTAACATTTGGAATGTGTACACAGCAATGATCTATTCTCCTACTCAGGTAACCACAAACTCCATGTTCCTTTAACAGTAGCAAATCCAATGCCATTCTGTTTTGTAGGGTCATTCTTGATGTAGCTTGCAATTGCAAATTTAGATCCTTAAATCCCTTCTTAGTAGCTGCTGCCAACCTTTCTGTCTGTCCTAACAAATTGTTGAGCATTTCCCTGTTTCGATATGTCGCTACCGGAGGGAATAATGACTCCAATATCCATCCAAATTGCACTCCTGAGCCAGGTTCATGCCACTGCTCCTCTAGGGATTCTTCCCTCTTTCTGAGTCCTTTCCTTTGGATCAATCTATTCTGTTTCCAGTATGGACACAATGTGGGAACCCCTAGGGTGATTTGTGTTACTGATCCATCTAGAGGTAAATGTGTGGTCCACTGTCTGTGTCCCAACACCCAGACTAGATTTCCAGGGCTATGCACAGTAGTATATCTGCAATCTATAGGTCCATCCATGGACTCTCTGCTAACCGTGTGATCATACCCCCTACACTCGCATCCCCACTTTAATGCCATTTTCACCAGTACCAATCCAATTCAGTCTTCCGGTGTATCACATGTAAAAACCTCAGTACAATTCCAATCCTCTTTCTGCGGTCTGAACTCTCAGGAAGATGTAGACGTGATAAGGGCCCTATAATGTGACTGATTCTTTACTCCTGACCATTGGATGCACCATTGTACTTCCCCAAGGTAATTATAGTGTTCCAAAACACTAGGTCCCCATAATGTCTTCCAAATATTCCAGGTGTCAAAATTCTGTGTGACATTCTGACAACTCATCTCATTTTGTTGGGATTTCGTTCTATTGTATCATTAACCTCTCGTCTACTCCTACCGTGTCTCTGTAAGGATAACATCATTCTGTCATGCCTCCACCATGCATTTCCTATTCTAGGATTAGTGACACTCGACCACCCACAACCTTTGTCTTCCTTTCCCCACCAATTGGTCCCGTCCTCTATTCTGTCCCAGGTCAGTTCCCTATTTTGCTTCCACCATTTGACCCAAAGGTTCCTTTGATATCTTGATCTTACTAGGAAGGAACAATTTATTCTGAGAGGTGGCCCATCCCACATGTCCACTGCCATTGATACTGGATTAACCTTTATGTTTTCAGCACAATCCCCTGTCCATGGCAAAACCCTCATACTCACTCTTTTGTAATCAAAACTATCCCGTATTTTGACCAAACATGTATATTCTCCCGTATCGTTTGTGGTTACCTTGGTAAGATTCAGTACCGTGTTTCCTTGTTGTTTATCCTGATCCCAACCGACTCCTATCTTGCCTCGGCTTCTTTCAGCCCCCCGTTGCCATATTGCAATAACTTCACCGGCCTCAACTCTCTGGCTGTCAAAGATAACACAAGTTAATTGAACATCCATCCCTTCCATGACTGTAACCTTTGTTTCTTCAACCTGTACTAGAGTAGACCCTTGAACGGGTAATAGTCTCATGATCACTAGCAGTAATATAATTAAGAAGGCGGCTTTGCGCAGAAGATCATCCGGGTTGGAGACACTATCTGGGTTTCCCACTGGAACGGTGCCTTCTTTACCCTGGTGTAATGGATCCAAGCATCCATCCCCTGGACCTTCACCGCCGTGTAGGTCGTCATCATCACCTGGTGGGGTCCGCTCCATGATTCCCGTAGCGGATCCGTGATCCACTTCTTGACGTACACCTGGTCCCCAGGCTGGATGTCGTGGACAGAATTCTCCAGCGTGAGCGGTCTATTCCACTGTAACGTATTTCTTAAAGAATTCAAGATCTTATTAAGTGACATAACATACTCTGCAATCGCCTGGTCCCCACTCACATGTACCTCCCCTTTTAATACAGTTGCATGATATGGTTTGCCATATAATATCTCATATGGACTTACGCCTACCTTTTCCCTTGGTTTAATTCGAATCCTGAGTAGGGCCAAAGGCAAAGCTTGAGGCCAGTGCAGTTTATCTTCCTGGCAAATCTTTTTGATTTGTCCTTTCAGGGTTTGATTCATCCTTTCCACCTGCCCACTAGACTGAGGTCTCCAGGGGGTATGCAAATTCCAGGTTATATCTAACATTCGTGCTAATTCCTGCACTACCCCGGCTATAAAATGTGGACCCCTATCTGATGACAATCCTAAAGGTACTCCAAATCTTGATATTATTTCTTTTAACAAGGTTTTTACCTCCTCCTTAGCATGATTAGTTCTACATGGAAAAGCTTCCGGCCACCCTGAGAACGTACATACGTACACTAACAAGTATCTGTATCTCTGTGCCCTAGGCAATTCAGAAAAATCAACTTGCCAGTAATCTCCTGGTTGTGGCCCGACTTGCAACTTTCTCATTTGTATTTGTCTCCTAACTACTGGATTATTTTTCAAACATACTGGGCACATTGCATTAACTCTTTTTGCCATTGTTAACATCTGATTAGAGATTATCTCATTCTTCAAAAATTTTACCAATACTTCTGCCCCCCAATGACATTTATTATGTTCTGATTCCAAAATAAATTTCATTATGCGGGTAGGTACCACTATTTGTCCCATTGGTGTAACGTACCACCCAAGTTGATTCCTCTGTGCCCCTAGCAAGTTTATTAGTTTTCCATCTTCTATTGAATATTTGGGCTCCTGATTCAGGTATGGGGTAGCCGGATTTGTTCTTACCGGTACCAATGCCATTTGAGTCCATACTTCCCGTGCCACTTGCCGTGCTGTAACATCAGCAAATCGATTTCCTCTGTAAACGTCTCCTTCCGCAGTCTGATGTCCTCTAACATGCATTACTGCGACTGCTTTGGGACTGTGTACCGCATCCAGTAGCTGTAGCACTTCTTCCCGGTGCTTGATGTTGGTTCCCTGTGAATTCAAAAGCCCCCTTTCCTTCCACAACGCCCCATGTACATGAACCACACCAAAGGCATATTTAGAATCTGTCCAGATATTAACCCTTTTGTCCTTGCTCAAATACAGGGCTCTGGTGAGTCCAATCACCTCTGCCTTCTGGGCCGAAGTTCCGGTAACAAAGCCTTTGCCTCTATTACCCGATCCAATGTTACCACTGCATACCCGGCATAGCGAGTCCCATTCTCGACAAAACTGGATCCATCAGTGTATAGTTCCCATTCAGGTTCTTCCAATGGTTCATCCTTTAGGTCGGGTCTGCTGGCATATACTTGTTCAATTACCTCTACGCAATCATGCACCAGTCCCCCAGCTTCCTGGTCACTGCGTAAAAACTCTGCTGGATTAACATGATTAGTAGTCCTTATTTCAATATCATCCTGTTCTCTCAGGATGGCCTGGTATTGCAACATTCGACTGGATGATAGCCAGTGACCCCCCTTTTGCTCCAAAACGGCCATGACCATATGGGGAACAAACACTTTCATTTTTGCCCCCAAAGTCAATTTCCGGGCCTCTTGAATAAGAATTATTGTTGCCGCCACGGCTCGTAAACACGAGGGCCACCCGGAACTTACCGAATCCAGTTGTTTAGAGAAGTATCCCACAGGCCTCTTCCAGGATCCCACCTTCTGGGTGAGGACCCCCAATGCCAGTTTTTGCCTCTCATTCACGTACAACTGGAATTCCTTGGTCACGTCAGGGAGTCCTAGGGCTGGGGCCTCTTTTAATGCCTGCTTCAATTCCTGGAAGGCCTTCTTTTGCTGTGTTGTCCACTCCAACCGATGCTGCTTCAAGGCCTCATAAAGTGGCTTGGCTAGGAGACCGAAATTCATGATCCACAGTCGACACCATCCCACCATTCCTAGAAAAGATCTCAATTCCTGATGGTTACGAGGCAAAGGAATAGCACATATTGCCTCTATTCGGTTTACTCCCAAACGTCTCTGCCCTTGTGTGATCTCACAACCGAGGTAAATAACGCTATTTTTGACCAATTGAGCTTTTTCCTTAGAAACCCGATACCCTGCTTGGCCAAGCATGTTGAGTAATTTAATTGTTAATTCCACGCACATTTCCCTTTCCTTAGTAGCCAGAAAAATGTCGTCCACGTACTGCAGGACTACATACAAGGATGGGGATATTGTTACCTGGGTTATCTTCCATTCCTCCAGCTCCTTGACCAGTTGGTTTCCAAAAATAGTAGGGGAGCATTTAAATCCCTGTGGGAGTCTCGTCCACATGAGCTGCTTCTTTCTCCCAAAATCAGGACTCTCCCACTCGAAGGCAAAATATTTCCTACTCTCTACTGCCAGTGGGATGCAGAAGAAGGCATCTTTAAGGTCAATCACTGAGAACCATTTAAACTCCTCTGATACAGATGTTAACAAAGTATAAGGATTAGCAACAACTGGATGTATGTCTTTCACTATTTCATTAATAGCCCTTAAGTCCTGTACCAAACGGTACTTACCATTAGGTTTCTTTACTGGAAAAATTGGAGTATTATACTCCGATTCACATTCCTGTAATATTCCTTGAGCCAAAAATTGTTTAATTAACGGGGCTACTCCCCTCCTTGCCTCAAGCTTCAAGGGGTATTGCTTTATCCTCACTGGTCGGGCCCCTTCCTTTAGTTCCACCTTTACTGGCTGCGCGGCTTTAGATTTTCCGGGGACCCCTGACTCCCATACTCAGGGTACTACAGCCTGCTCAATTTCTTCTGGAATAGGAGAGGCATCCACTTCCTTGATTACAAAAATGCCTGCTATTTGTTCCTCAGGTATTTCCAATTTCACCCTTCCCCCTTCAAATATTATTTTCACATTAAGTCGGGACAACAGATCTCTGCCAAGAAGGGGTGTGGGGCAGTTTGGCATATACAAAAATTGGTGATCTAATTCCTTCCCCCCAAACCTAAGATTTAAAGGTTGTAAAAATGGTTGTTCCTCTAGCTTCCCTGTTGCCCCCACCACCTGTACCATTGTGTCACTCAAAGGTCCCAATCGTCTATTGAATACAGAATAAGTAGCTCCAGTGTCTACCATAAATTCTTGATCCTTTCCATCTATTTCTAAACTACCCTTAAATCCTTTTCTAGTCAGCTTTGATTCTGATAGTTTCCCAAAACTAGTGCTTGAGCAACTTCTGCTGGTCCTCCCGTGAATCCTCCCACAGGGGCATTTCCCATTGGGGCTGTCCTTAATCCCATGTTTCCCATGCCCATACCTCCTCTAACCGGGCATTCATTTTTCCAGTGTCCCAATTGTCGGCAAAACGCACACTGGTTTGGATCCAACCTCCCCATGTTAAGTGCAAACCCAAATCCTCCCCGACCTCTTGGCAACTCCCTCTGTCCGTGATTAGCTCCTCCTCGACCCCTAATGGGTCTTCCTCCTGCCCCTGTCTGTTGCATTACAGCCAGAATACTAGCTTGTTGTCTTTTTGCAGTTTCTTTTTCCCTGTTGTTGTATACCTTCTTTTCACCATCACCACCATCACTATCACTCTCACTAGATCCCGTTTTTATAGCTATATCTGCAGGGGGAGCAGGGGGCACATTAGGAGCAACCGGAACCCTCGGAGGTGCTATACAATAAGACAAATCTTCCTCGACTGAAGGATACAAATTACGCTCCTTTCTTTCTTTACATCCCACACACTCCCTTTCATCATTCACTTCTAAAACCAAAATACCACATTCCTTTTGCCATTCCTCTTTCCGATATAAAACGAAAAACAAATCCAAATATGGTATTTCATCCCATTTCTCATTCCTCCTTAAAAATTGCATCAAAGATTCCATTATCCCCAATTCCAGTGTACCATTCACCAGCCATCCCGCTTCCCCAATCTCATATTCAGGCCACCAATGATGACAATAATCTATCATTTTGCTTTTATCCAATTCTTGATAATACCCCTCACTTTTCCACCGTTTCAATATACAACCTAATGGTGTATTTCCAGGTATTTTACCATTGGCTTGCACTAAGGTTTTAAAAGTTTTAAAAGACATCATATTACAACGTTTAATTCCACTATTAATCCCAATAAACCAATATACCTTAAACCAATATACCTTCTCGCCGTCCTTCCCTAAAACAAACAGGAGGCGAGTTCCGGTCCTGCGTCCTTAGACGTCTTATGGCCGGAGCCTAGGCTTTTTTACCAACCACCAAATCCAAATCCAATTATCACCTTTTTCCAATATAAAGCACCTTCGGGCTTACCTTAATGCAGTTTGTCCGACAGGCGCGGGGGGTCGGGCACGACCGATGACTCCCCGAGAAGTGCTCGGTGCCGGCTTGGAGTGGATCGGGACGCGAACCGCCCCAGCAGCCCTCGGAGTCCTGCCGCGGTCGCCAGAAAACTGTTGCCCGATTGATAAATGACACAAAACTCGGATAAGTTTTGTGGGTGCTTTATTAAGGGCCCGGGGAACTGGGGGACTCACGTCCCAAAATCCCAGCCCCCCGAATTCACGTATGGGTGCTTCCCTCTTATACATGCGATTCACAACAAAGTCTCCAAGGAACAGTTTCCCCGTTCCCCTTGCCTAGCCTCCAAGGAACAGTTCCCCGTTCCCCTTGCCTAGTCACAGACCCCTTGTGATACATTCCTTGGTTCACAAACAAGATCATTAATCCTCTGCTTATCTTATTCTAAGAGCATTGTATGCTGCCTCTAGACAGGTTAGCATTCTTACTTTCTTGCACTAGTTTAATTATTTATTAAATCCCTAAGACTACCTGCTAGGTTACACACAAAACTCAACACACTTTTCAACGGCTACAAAACTGCTTTTTAACAAACCAGTTCACACACAACTCACTATAATTAAATATTTTGCTAAATTTCATTTCTTTTCCAACAGAGACACTTAAATTCTAATTAACCCTTTCCTTGGTTTTTATTAATGTTGTTTCTCTTTGTGCTTGATGCTGTCAAGATATAACTAAGTTGTTTTAATACACTTGGTGTCTTGGTAGGAATTCTCCTCAGGCCATGTTCCTACATGCAGTAGAGGTTACAGTGTTTGGAGATGGGGTTAATTAATTTTCTTTTATTAAGACACAAATTATCCCAGTAAATGAATATATTTTCTGTTGGAATAATGAGTGAACTATTAGTTAATGGTTAGTTATTTTCAAAGAACCAAGGTTATCCTCTTAACAAAAAATACATAATTTTTCAAATACTGCCCTGTTTTTTTCCCATTTTAGGGTCTTTTGACAGAACTTCTAAATAATTGTGATGGACAACTGAAAGGAGAAGTGGCACAGATGGCAGCCTTCTATGAACATCGCTTGCAACTGGGCAGCAAAGCCATTTATCATCTGGAAGCATTTGTTGCAAAGTTTATGGCAATTTACAAGAAGTTCATGGAGGATGGGCTGGATGACATAATGTTCTAACTGATGCCCAAAGTTGTACACAGAATGTTGTGTCAAGATACCAATGGTGTTGCAAATGTCTAGTTTTCTGTGCTTGATTACATATGGGTCTACTTCTAAGTCAAATATTTTTGTTTGGCTATTTAATAAAACAATGTTTGTTCAGCTTTAGAAACCAGATGGATTTTTTGACAGCCACAAATCCATCTTTAGAGCCATACAAAATACATTGGCCTTTCAGAAAGACAACACATTGCCTTTGAAGATGTGCAAGATCAGAGCTGCTTTGCAGTATTTTTAAGCTGACATTAAGAAGAGAGAACACAGGTGCTGTGTGCTTGGTTTTTGTTTGTTAATCACAGATGGGTGAGGCTGAAGGAAAAAGATGTTTTTTCCGTGTTCTGCCAAGTTCCACCTTGAACATACATGTTCTGCCTTCTGATCTATACATCTTAGTGTTTGTCTGGCTTCTTTTTTATAGCCTGAGTGTTTTCTGTGGTGTGCTCACACCAAATGTTTTCTTTTTTTTTTTTCATTGTAAGCAGTCGCATTGAAATTGTGGAGGAGCAATACTTTGGTGTTGCTTGTAAATCACATGTAACACGTTTAGAAGGATTATACCTTCAAAAAGCATGTTTTTCAGCTTTCAACAAGTATTTTTTACCTTTTAAACTGATATATGACCTTTTTAAAATGTGAAAATAAATTGTAGCAAATATGAATAAAAATGCTGAATTGTTTTTTTCACACTGTCTCTAACAGTCTAGGTGCATTCATCTGCTTTGATGTAGACATCTTTCAGAAAGGTACGATATCCCACACATGCTGTAAAAGTGAAGGGAGCCACTGAAGTTTAAAAAAATCCAAATAAATACAAGCAACAAGAACAAGTGAAAAAACAGCCTCCCAAAATAATAATAATGATAATAATAGAGAACCAACAATACCTGTGCTGCAAGTCTTTCACATGTTCTATCTGTGTACCATGGTACTATAAAAATTACTGAATTCATGCTCTTTATTTTCAATGCTAATTTAGGCTATTACTAGACAGTATTTAAAGCTTAAGTTAATTAAATACTGCTGCTGTTCTCAAGGACTTAAGGGTTCCATGTGGGGTGTTAGTGCACAGCTTGCATTCAGATTCATTCTCAGTAAGATGGTGCTGCCCTGTTTCCTGCTCAGTGGGGCTCCTGAAGAAAGAGATGATGAGAGTTTTTTTCCTTCCATATGCTTGTCACCCAAATCCACAGCACTGGTAACTTGTCATATTGTGAATGTCTTCACTGTCAAAAGATCCTGGAGAAACATTAAACTAGTCAGTGATAGCGGAAAGGAATGCTTAAATTCATTACAAAGTAGGGCACAACTTTGCAATAGAGGGGGCATAATTACTGCACATAAAAACTGCTCTGCTCTGTCCAGAGCCTTGTCTTTACTGGTTTTTAAAAGCTGAACAGCTGTTATGATTTCCCTACTACTAATCTATAGTGTGTGATAAAGTGAGTTCAAAGGATGACAAAATACTTCCCCCTCCCAAAAAAACCAACCCCAAAAGCTAATGTGGGAGAAAAGGAATGTGTGTAGGGGGTTGTGAAATGCACAGGGGCAATGTTGCTGTGGAGGGTGGAGAGGCAGGAGCTGTATTGGAGGTTTGTTGGGGCAGAGGAACAACTTGCTCTTTCAAAAAGCCTCAGCAGCTTTGTCTAGGAGTCAGAAACACAGTATAAATCTCTGTAGGTGTTGTTGTTGCTCCTTGTTGAAGTTCCCTTTTTATCCTTTATTACCTAGGATGAATCAAGAGTAGCCAAGGATGGAAAGATGGTATAATGACAGGATTTCTGTGAGAGAACATGGCAATCACTCATCCTGAGAGCCAGCATTTCCCCCTGCAGATCTTGACTCATCTTCCACAGTCTAGAACACAAATTTAAGTACACATGGGCACAAGTGTCTTAAAAGTCTCTGCACGTGTCTTTCCTTGCTAGAAATTTTCCAGGAAATTTTGACTTAGTATCCATAACAGGCTTCAGGGGAAGTGGTCATGCCATCAAGCGTGTCAGAGTTCAAGGAGTTGTCTGGATGTTGCTCCGTCATGTCCTTTAGTTTTAGTTCGTCCTGTGAGGAGCACAGAGTTGGACTTGATGATCCTTAGGAATGACTTCCACCTTGAGAGATGCTGTGATGATCAGTAAGTGTTGTGCCTTCTGGGAATGTTTTAGACACTCACTCCCTTAGATGCTGCTTCCTCTCCCTTAGGGGCAGTTGCAGCTCTTGCTTAGAAGCAGTGTGATGCTGAACTGAGGTGCTGGGCTCTGCTGCAGGGAGCAGGGACCCTTGAGCTCATGCAGGTGGCTGTCAGAAATAAAATTGAGTTTTCTGCCTTTTTTTCCCCTTCATGGGGCTCCCGTGCAAATCCTTTCACCAAAAATACAGAATGTTAGTCTGGCAAGTGAGCCTCTTCTGGGTGGGCACCGCTGCCTCTCCAGCCTGGAACAGAATCACAGAATGATTTAGGTTAGAAAAGACCTCTGAGATCGAGTCCAGCTGAGCCTGCACACACATGGCCCAACAACAGTGCTGTGCTGGACCTACGCTTGGCACAGCACACATGCCTTGCAGATCAAGTGGAAGAGGCAGTGCAGATAGACTCCTGAACACTAACTAGCACAGGACCAACCTCTCAAATGATCCATTTCTTCAGCTGTTTTCATCTTTTGAGACCTGCTTAGAATTGCTGCTGAATTGCATGCTGAGAGGATTACCCTCGCTTTTATCCAGCGACACCTCCCGCTAGCTGGAAATGAAAACTCCAAGCTGCTCCCTCCCACATGGGACTTAAGCACTGAAGGTGTCTGAGGGGTTGCAGAGGAGTCAGCTTCATGATAGCACAGAAAGCCAGAGGTGAAACCCATTTTAAAAAAAGGATCAAGAAACTGAAGGCAGCAAGTACTTCTGTTGAAACTTCCTGTGCTCTGCAGAGATCAGCTGTGCAAAGGGTGAATGGTACATTCATACTTTATTCCCCACCTCTGAAGCTCAAGTGCTAACTCCTGTGAGGAATATTTAAAGAATTTGACCTCTATTGTTGAATGTACCCTGAAGGCTAATCAATAGTGCATCATTCAAGGTGCATGTCAGGAATTAGTTACATTTCACAAAAAGGCTAAGATTAAAATAATTTGTCATTATCTTCAACACTTCAGAAATTGACTCAGAATTTTCTCTGTCATCAAAATTGAAATTATTTTCTGTCCAAATTAACCAGGACCCCTGGTTCCTACTCCAGGTTTTTGCTTTTTTAATTTTTTTTTTCCTTTTTAATGCTGTGGATGCTTTGTTTGTTTTCAAGTTGACACCAGTAACAGTTAAACATTCCTTTAGCAGCTTGTCTGTCTTCTACAGTTGTGTACAGTTGGTGAACTTCTGGAAGAAATTGAATGCTCTGTTTCCACAGTCCTACCATTAGTAAATTGTGTCCCAATCATTTGAGCCTTAGGTGATGTTTCAGTAGAGGTGGGTTTGGCACCTCCTAAATAAGAGTGAGACATTAGCTATTACAAGCATGTAGTTTCACCACTGACACCACTGGTCCATCTGTGTTTCTCTTAGCAGCCACCACCTCTGTCCTGGCACCTTCTTGGAGCTATTTGCAGTTCTATCCCAGGACACGGAGTAGGTGTTGGTCTTATATGTTTTAACCTCTTTGCAAGCCACTGTATACAATTATAAAGAATAAAGATTGGGCATGGGAAAGTTGAAGACTGAGAGCTGGGGACCTAATGTGCTGCTCTCTTTCTTGGCTGACCTCAAGTGTTCCCAAATAATTTTTCTTGGTTTTCCCTGGGACAATCTACTTTGCTGTATGAAATGTGATGCTTTTAGTTGGCAGCCTGTGACAGCTAGTGAATGGCACAGTTTCACTATAGCTTAATGTTGCCAATGTGGGCTTTCACTGCAAGCAAGCTGGTGTTCTTTTTTTAAACTTGTGATAGTATGTTCATGTCAAATGATTTTTGTGCCAAAGTATAAAGGCAACACTTAGCTCACTCCTGGTCACAATGAGATGTGAAAGGCATGCTAGTAAAGCACGTGTTTTGTGAAATCCATAGAATATTTCCTGTGCTTTTTACCACTCAGAATCCTTCTGCCAAATGTTATTTCAGTCTTGAGTGAGAAGGAAGGAAGGAAAATCAGGAGCCCCTTCAAAGAGAAGAAAAATAATCAGAATGACAAAGCAGGCAAGGACAGATCCTGAGGGAAGACAGGTACACTCATTAATTGTATTTACATTTCAAAGACTAGTCACCTGCAGTGTTCTCAATCATACCCTACACTTACATTCCCTGCCACACACCATGAATAATAAATGCACTTTTGAAGATAGAGTAAGTGACCAAATAGGCTTCTTCCAGTTCTAATTTTGTGGGTGATCTTAATTTGAGAGGTCAGTACAAATGCCTATGGTAAGTGACGATTTTAGGCCAGTAATTGCAAATTAAGACAGAAAGCAAGATGCTGGCTAAGGCACTTTCAGATAGATCACAGATAACCTTGCAGGAGCTGATTAACTCAAATGGAATGCCTCCTTAGGTGATAGCTACCAAATGATATTTGGAACAATTTTTTAAAATTAAAAAGAATGAGGGAAAAGGATTTATGAAACTCTTGGCAGCATTTTCTCTGGAGAAAGAATTTTGATAATCAGTGGGGTTAGCTGTTTGCTAATTAGCAAACAATTAGAAGAAAGACATTTACCCAGTAGGCAAACATCTTTTATGATAGGCTCACTCTCATCAAACCTGTTTATGCTGAAGGAGGATAAACATTGCTGTGCTCAGAGTGTCTCAGTGATGTGAGCAGCACTGGCTGCTGCTCCTGTGCCACCTTTTCATGGGCTGGCTGGGACTCAGTGTGACAGTGCCTAATGTGGCAAGCACAAAACAGAGAACCCTGCACTGCACTTGTGATCCTGAGGTAGCTGAGGACAATTTCCCAGAGCTCCACAAAAGAAATTAGGAACAGCGCAGCAACCATCTGTGGAGAAAACAGAAATCTCCAACATTGGGGGATTTTTTGGGACCTGCAAGCCAGAAGAAGTGAGAAGACATTTGTTTTATTTATAAAAAAGTAAATCATTATATGGTGTAAAGGAGATAATCATTGATAGATCAGAGTTAGTGTCAGTTTTCTGAAAGTGTCCCTTGGACAGGTGAGGCCTCAAATGACCATAAATTCAGAGGGGTGGATGCTTTAAAGTAAAGCAGAGATAAGACAAAAAACAGCAACCTTTCTACAAAACAGGGATGTGTCATCAGCACTGCCTGGTGAAAAGCTGGAGGGGATGATGAATCTGAGTGTTTAAGCCTGAACTCCTCTCCATGCTCCTTCCACGAGCAATGGAAAGAGATGAGCAGGTGCTGAACATGAGCTTGCTAGTCCAAACAAGTCTTTAAGGTGTACTCCATTGTTCATCCTCTAAAGGAACTCTTCCTTGCCATTAACTCCATAGGCAATAAAGGAGTACAAAACTAGACTTACATACAGATCCACTGACTCGATGCCTAAATGAAGCCAGAAAAATTGCACCTGTCTATTCTAGAATCCAGCAAAGAGCACAGAGGAAAACAAATTGAGATCAAGTGCTGCTCAGGAGTGCAGAGCACTTCCCTCCTATATCCTTTGGCACAAGGTAGTGCCTACCTTGCAGACTGCAAATGCAGACTGTGTGGAAGAAATTAAGGAATGCACTCAGTCCTGGTTTTGCTACTGGCATTCTAATCAAAACAAGAATTTAGAATAGAGCTTATGGCTTTATCACATTTCTGACATGCATAAATGTGAGGATTTATTAATACAAGATCTTTGCAAACAAATATGTATTTTTACTTTCTTTCCACTTTGAGGGCTGTGTCTGAGAGCAGTTTCTTTTGCAGAAGTCTGAATTAAGTCTGATCCCAAGAAGTCCAGAGGCAGCCATTGTGAGTGCAATGCATCTCACATGGCAGCAGGTCTGACCCATCGCTTAGGCAGAACTTCCCTGCTAAATTGGCCCTGTGCAGTTCATTTCATTCAAAACAAAGACATTAACTCCTTGTTTGAGGTGAGAGTTACTTTTAGAGCTGCTAACAGTTGTCCAGAGATTAAAAATAATTCCTGCTAGGTTAGTATTGTCCCTGTGATGTGGATCTTGTTTGGAAACAGCTTGATCAGGTAGGCAGGGGATCGGCATTAGGAGAAATCTCGTGGTGACTCATTGCACCTGAGGGAGGAACTGGAGATGATGAGCTCTAAGGGAATGCTGGAATAGGCTAAAACCTTCCAACAGGAGTAGCCAGGTTCAGTTAAAATACCTGTGCTGTTCCAGAAACAAGCTAAGTGTCAGGTGTGCTTGAGGGCAAGGACTGGCAGCTACCATCAGAGGCCTTTTACTTGTGCACTGTGTGGGTAAACAGCCTGTTGAACCAGGGGAGCAAATATGATGGAGGGGCTCAGAGGTGCTTTGGGCAACCTGAAGATGCACTAAAAAATGCAGAGATGCTGTTAGAGAATGGTGTAAATAGTGCTGAGGTGGTTCCATGCCCATATGGGCCACTCATTTGAGAGTTGGACTGGGTTATCCTTGTATGAAACGAAGGGAATGGTGTCAACAGAGCTGAATGGCAGCAATATTTTGTGTCTGAAAATTATTTTCTCCATTTGCTAACAGTGATGCTAACATTTAGTGGGAAAAAAGGAGCAGTGCAGAGGCAATCATTACAGATGGAGGACACTGATTAGCCTATCTAGCTCTTCCACCTGAGAATACAAGATGTACTATGATGGTACCATGGAAGGAAGTAAAGGAAATGTTATTACAGATATTATATCCAAATTGAATTAAAGCTGCATTAAAAACCAGAGACTGCTGCACTTTTTCATGCTAGGTCTGAAAACACGATATACATCTGCTACTGACAGTCACGTAAAGAGCATGCAGGGGCTTATTTCTCAGAAAACAAGTTTGATCTCTGACTTGCTGCTTCACAAATCCATGGAAATAAAAGCAGGAAGTAAAATTATGGACAGACATTAATAAATAAACATCAGCAAAGCAGATGTGTTGTTTGGGATTATTGTTTGTTTTGCTTCCAAATATTTACTTTACATTGCAAACTCTAACAGTATATTTTTACAGTTTCTTTATCTATAAAAATCAGGTAATGAATCTGTCTTTCTTTGCAAAAGGTGAATCTGCAGATAAAAAGCATTATGTTAATAAATATTTTCTCAGTTGACTAGCAACCACTGGAACACTTTTCTGTGCTGTGCTCATTCACTGTAGAGATTTAAATGAGTTACTAAATCCTTCTGACTTCTAATTTTATTGGCAGGGCAAGAGCAATCCTTAAAACATGAACCCCCCTTTAAAACTGTGTTTTTGAGGGGTCATGTAGTGGCATACAGGGAGGCAAGTATCTCATTGCTTCCTTGGCTGTGGCTGCTCCAAGGCTGTGAAAATATCTCTGGAATGTGACAGTGTCATGAGTTACTGCCTCTGCCACCCAGTAATTCTCATAAAAGCCAGTCTGTCTTGTGTGACTGGAAATATCATATGGGCTGACAAAGTGGAACTGTAATAAAATGGTGTATCTTTCACTTACTCCCCATGTTATGTTACATCAAGTGGCAGAGTACAATAAATTTTAAAATAAAAAGTTGACATGAATGATTATATAGTAATAAATGAACAACAAAGACTTTTAATGCACACATAAAAATAATCTAGCAATCACCTTCCAACTGTATTTTATCTATTTTCAAGCAACAAAACACAGCTGGCAGCTGTTTATGAAAAGGGATCAGTATGCTAAAGTGTGCTCAGCCTGAAATAATAACTCTAGGAAAAAATTTCAATAAAGATGTATTTTAAGAACAAAATCAAAGAAAACAAAGTCACGGAACCTGAGAGCTTCAAAGCAGCTTCTTCCTCATACATGCCCTTCTCACCAAAACAAACTCAAGGCTATAAAAATTTCAGGAACTGTTTTCAAAGGCGCTGAGGTTTCAAAAGAAAGAAAACCTCTAAGTATTCCCTGTGCACTTCAATAAGGGAATTTTCCCTAGAACTTCCACACTTTAGTGTTTTCTGTGATCATGCACCAGTTGGTGTGGTCAAAGTACAAATGAGTAATGCATAGCTCAGGAATATGGTGCTCTTTCAGCTTGGCCAGTTTCTTGTCTTTCAAATTGTAGCTGTACCTCAGTCAGGCCCCACCAGGACCTGTCTGCTGTCAGCTGTGCTTGGTCAGGGCACTCATTGACTTTTTTATGCATAGAAGCACCTACTCTGCTTTTGCTCTGAGGTTAGCAAGAAAGCTCCTTGGTTTGGGTGATGGTCTATTTTAAATTGTTGTCTGACAGCTAATTCTTTCTGACATGAAATCAGGTCAGGTGAATACACTCTGCTGCAACCACAATGACTACCTGCTGCTGTTAGGGAGCTGTACCTTTACTTGCCTTAATTCTGCATAGCAGCTTCTGAAAGCCTTTGAGCAGCATGGGCAGCACAGGTTTAACAGCCACTTCAGAAGTTGTTGTATTTTAAAAACTCAGTTTGCAACGTAGAAAAAGTGAGAAGTACGTTTCGGGAATCCATGAGCTTTGCGTTTTTTTCAACTTTTTCTCCCCTTTTCAATTAATTCAGCTCAACACTGTAATTGCCATAACTAATGAGCCCTTCTTGGTGCCATTGATTGCCCAAATTTAATACTGAGTCAAGTGATCTTGAGAACAGAGATGATCTCAGAGACTTCTCTGACACTGTGCACAGTGCTTTTTTCTCCCCTCTGCAGGATGAGCTCCGTGCTGTCCTGCGCAGCTCTGAAGTCCCATCCAGCTTATGACAGGGCTGTTTCAAAGCCAGTTCTTTGTCCCTGTGAAGAATTGATTTTTGTACTCCATGTGAGCAAGGCTCACCTGAGGAGCAGGAAGGAGGTGAAGGTTTCTAAGGAACAAAGTTGTCTTGCTTTTCAAATCTTCCCCATTTTTGCTCCATTGCCCACACATATATCATTATCTGGCCTCCTACTCTCAAGATGTGAGCCATCTCTTTTATCACTTGCATGCGCCTCTCTTCCAGTTGAAAAATGGTGTATCACTAGAAGAGAACAGATAAGGTGAATAAGTATCCCTTGAGGCACTAATGAATACAGAGTGTAGGGACAGGGACTGGCTCTGACACACTGGAAGCTGATGCTTTGCACTGCAGGAATACATCAATTATCTTCTGTTGTGCTATGTGTGGTTGTAGTACCTTTATCATCTCTGACATGCTGCTAGCTTTAACTTTAAAGAGTCCCTTCCACACTGTCATATTTTAAAAGCACAGCAGAATTTAGAAATGTTGAAACAACTGACATCTGTCAGACTAGCAATAAACAACAAAATGATCTTTTCTCAATGAATGGCTATTTGGCCAGTGGCAAAGCAACCTGCAACGTTGAATCAAAATATTGGTGAAAGAAACTTGGTCAACTAGCATTTGTCTACTTCTTCCCAGTAACAAATATATACAATTAAAACAAATAGTTAGATAATCTCATTCCTGTGTGATACCCCCCTCCCAGCACACAAACATGTGATATGTGGAGAGCACCTTATCAGAAGGATGGTGAAACTCAAGTAATGCACTTTCCCTTGAGCCAGAACCCAGTTTAAATTCCACTCTCATTTCAATAAAAAATTTTACATAAGAAAGGGCGATTGGTCTCAGACTTTGGCAGGAATTTGCAGAATGACAGTGCTGCAGGTTAGCTCTCAGGCTCAGCAGCTTTGGAGCAATTCACAACAAACACGGAGGTTGATTAGGTCTTGGTGCACAGCAGGGACTCTGGCAAAGGTTCTGCTACATCAAGGGAATGTTAAATCCTGTAATAGTGCTGGAAAGGAAAGGGCACGTATTAAAGACACTGAAAGCAAAAAGCAATAGAATTAATGATAATTATCCAAGCTTATATTTCCCTCAGTGAAAATGCCCCGTGCTAGATGGAGCAGAAATGATGGCTTCCACAGAGAAACAATGTGTCTTTCAAGGGAAAATAAATAAAGGCTTGATTCTAGAAACAAAAGTACAGATAATGCTAGCTGAAGCTCTGTATGTGTATCCTCTAGGTGAGCTTCAGGGTAGCCATTCACCATCAGATCCATTTTGCCCCAGAGAAAGAGACACTTTACAATTAAAAGAATAACAGCATGCAGTCCAGCTGTCAGAGGAAAACACTGCAATGAATGATGCACTCAGTGGCAAGGTGAGGATCAAAAGGCAAGCTTTAAAGAAATAGGGTGTTTTAACATCCAGTTATTTGACTGCTCTGCCTGTAGGTTTCACTTTTGTGAGATCAACAGAAATCAATTCCAAAAGCTTAGGTCTTCTAGCAGTAGTTGAGATGTTGATACTGAAATGTTATGGCCTTTGTAATTAAAAATGCATCAAGTATCATTAAGGAAATTACAGTCTATTAATACAATCTCACACTGAACAAAATTTTAGTGTTGTCAATTTAAATATGTCAGATAACTTTAAAAGCTGTGGGTGAGGTATTCCATTAAAAAAAATGCCTAAATCTAGGAAACAGACCATTTGCATGGGGCAACATCACACAGAAACCACAGACTATCATGTGAATTACTGCACATGATTGTTTTTAATCAAAGCCAAGCCTGTGAGACTCCAAGACCACCATGAAGTCATATTCACTTAAAGCAAGCAGCTCACAAAAAAATTTTTTTTCTTTTCCTTGACATCAAAGTTGTTGTCTATAGAAATTGTTTAAACTGAACAAGTTGCACTGTGCAGTATTGGTGCTGCTTCAGAGATGGAGCTGAGCTGGCAGTGAGGCACAAACACCAAGGCCTGACTGCAGCCCAGCAGTGACATGAGCCTGCTTCCCTCCCCTCCAGTGGAACAGTTCAGATCTGCTTCTCCTGCAACTCCTTCCATACTGATGAGTCAATGGCACTGGAGAGAATATTTCATAGAACCTTAGGATAGTTTGGCTTGGAAGGAACATGAAGATCCCCTGCTTTCAATTCTTGCACCATGGAAAGGGACACCTTCCACTAGACCAGTTTGCTCAGAGCCCCAGGTGACCCAGCCTTGAACACTTCCAGGGAGAGGACATCCAGAATTTTCTGGACAACCTGCCCCAGTGCCTCACTACCCTCATCATAAAACATTTGTTCCTATTATCTAATATAAATAAAGTTTAGAAAGTCCCTCTCCATCTTTCTAACAGTCTCCCTTTAATCACTGAAAGGCTACAATAAGGTCTTTCTGGTCCTTCAGTGCTTCCCCTCTCACCATCAGTTCAGCATCTTTTAAGGGGATTTTCCACCATCCAAACACTATAAAACAAGGGTCCAGATGCTTGAGATTGCATTTATTATAGTGAATGGTACTTTAAATCAAAAGTAGCTTTGTCCTCGATTGCAGTAAATACAGAAACTTGCAGGGGGTGAAGACAATGTCAGGACAGAGGAAACTTATTCTGGGTCAGAGCAAGTGTCCCTTCAGCATGGTACTGTGGCAGCAGCCAGCACCAGAGGTGCAGGAAAAAAAGAAGGGAAGAAGAATGATGCTCTGTCCCCTTGCTTCCTGTGGTCTGCAGCCTAAGAGCTGTATCTGATAGCCAGGGATGGATCTGCCCTCCATGGATACTTTCTTGGACTCACTTGTACTTCAGATTACACCAATTCACATGTCAAACTAACCTGCAATTTAATGATATAGATTCTTTTTCTATTTTAAATGTTTCCCTGTGGTTCTCCTGTTGCAATAAAGCACATAAATTTACCCCTTATTCACTAATTTAATGTAGTTTGTGAATTCCAGGATGCTATCTCCCTCAGAAGCAGTATGAATTATACACTTCCTTTAAGACACTTTTGTGATGACACTATTTAATTAGGTAAAGAGCCACAGCCCATTAACCTGTCCTCATACATAATCAGTTTGTACCTTTGATCATTATAAAGACCTTTACTGGTTCACCTATATCCTTCCAGAGATGGAGAAAATCTGAATTTCATGAAGTATTCAAGATATGGGTGCATCAAGTATTTATCTTCTACCATTCTTCTGCATTTTAATTTTTGTTCTTGATATTTGACTACTGTTTTGACTGGGTTTGAATTCTAATCTGATACTTTTCAAGGCACAGAAAATGTGTGTTATGATGATTTCAATAACTTTCCTGAACAAGAACAGAGGATACCTCTGTGACTGTACCCTTAGTTATTTTTTTCTATGTACATAACCTGGCAATTATCCACAATGCTTTTCTGAGATTTTGCACCCAGTCCTTGGTTTCATGTGGGAATTTTTCTTGCAAATCCTTGCAACTGGTAGTCCTGAATAACTCTGTGGCACCAGCAATCTTTATCACTGGCCTAGGAATTTCCTTTGTAATTTTAAATTGGTATCTTTTGAAGAGCAGCCTTTATACAGGTGCTGTACACACATGCTGAGCATTCACCATTTTCACACTCCTCTATCAGCATTTTACCCTTCTGGCTTTCCCTTCCAATTTTCCTTAGAGTTTCTTCCTTTCTGGTAGTAAACTTTTATGCAGGGAATTTTTTAAAGCATTTTCTAGCAAGTAGTTTGATTACAGTCCCATTAAATTTAGTGAGAGGATGTGGTTCTTGCACAATTACTTATTGATGTGGGCCTGATGCACTCTTTCAGATGAATAAGAGGTTTTTTTCCCTTTTGGGGGTTCTCAGATTAATCTTTTCAAGAGTCTTTGTGCCCCTGTTGTACCATATACACAACCTACACATGGAAAATTGTGGTTTCTCAATATTGTGTTTTCTGCCCCACTGGCCCTGTAGTCTCTTGCAATAATCTGTGGTCATTTTCTCTAAGTTTATCAAGGAGTTGGCAATACATCCTTATTATTACACTGCTCTTCTTTGAAGCTTTCTACCCACTGTTTTTTCTTCCAGAGATTTATCCTCCTGCTATTTTTCCACAGAGGAATATTTAGATCTTTTATCTTTTTTAGCTGTTTTGCAAGCCTTGTAACAAAAGGTAGAAAAACCCCTTAAGGGCTTTAATGAACATCATATCATTATCACACTAAGCAAAATCCTGCCAGGGTGATGCGTACAAGTAGGGCCACTTTTAATATTTCAAACAACCAAACAAACCATTGAAAAAAAATTTTTGCTTGGGTTGAGCACAAATGCTTGACCAAAACTTCTGACAGCTCTGTAGGCACAAAGCCTTGCTTCATGGATTACTGGCTATTTTAAATCAAGCATCCTTTGAATTTTGGCAATACATTCCTCCACCCTACTAAAAAAATCAATCCAAATTAATTTTGCGTCATGTACTGCTCATTCCCACTGCTTTTGTTTAAATTGAAGACTGAAAGTTTTTCCATAGCTGAAAAATACATAATGCAATTTTAAATTTTAAATGGAGAAGGTGAGGAGGAAAGAACATTTCAAAGATTCTTCTCTTCTTCATTTCACAAGGATATAATAAATTGTTCCTTCTTTTAATTGAATATTGTGACTAATCCTACTAAAAGAGATTATTTAGAGCAAGCAGACAATGCTAGATACATTTTTGTGCCATTCAGCTGTCTTCAGAGAAGAAAACTGAAAGCATAAACAACTTTTCTGAATTTCTTTACAAGTCACTTTCAAAATTAATATTTTAGGTCAGTGATTCAATTTAAACTCCGTTAAATGGCAAAAAAGAGATCTGTGCAATCAGAAATTGCTTTTCTTTGTTAAATTTCTTTATTGAAGCTAAATCCCTTTGGAGACATTTGAAAAGTATTTAAGGATCACAGAATTTTTATCTCACAGAGTCTTTTGTATATACTATATATACACACTTCAGATGCCACTTTATCTCTGTCAGCTGTAATAGTGGGAACAATTGCAACATATATAAAGACATGGTTCTAAGCTAAATGTTATTTTAGTCTCTCCATTATGGTGATATCAAAAATAAAAAGGGGAGGAAAAATGCAAATATACCAAGGAATTATTTAAAAGCATTATTGAATAAAATTCAAACAGTGTTTCCATGAAAAACTTTTGCCTTTTGAAAACAGAACTCAATTACTTAGGATGGAAAATTTGTTAATTCTTTTATTTTTTGCACATTTATGGTTAACATGAGGAAATAAGGCTGCTACCTTTATAAAAAGGCATAATTGTGAAATGTAATTACCTTTATAAAGTCTTGATTCAGGAATCATATGCTTTATTTTAAGCATTTGAATAGCTACACTGCTTCAGCTGGATTACTTCTGTGTTTATTAAAGATGATTCTGAAATGTTTGTCACAGTAGCATAAAAATGGGGACACCTACAACTAAACCAGCAAAAGAAGATAATAAAATAAGGTCAAGTACAGCAGTCTTCATCAAGCCATCCCTGTCCCCTGTTTTCTGCCATCCTCGAGGTGCCTACCCTGGGTTACTTCTTCCCTCTTCCTCTCACAGAGCAGTGTGGCCCATCCTGGAGCTGCTGGCCCACTCTCACCAGCTGCAGTACCTGGGGTTCCCCCAGCTGGGCTCCCAGAGATGGTTCTGTCTGCCCTCAAGCACCATTTCATCTTGGTTATGTACTTTATATTAGTTCTCATTGCATAGAGAGAAAATAATGCAGGCAGCTGCTGCCCCTCCTTCCCTCTCAGGTGTGCTTCTACGTGCTGGCCTACAGGATCAGGCTCCTTCTCCACTCCTTTGGGTCTATTTGGCTGCAGGTTTCAAGTGTTGATGGTGGTGGTTTCCTCACCAGTGCAGATGAGTGTTGAAGGACTGGTGCCCATCTCTGAGGAGTGGAAATGTGGATCTGAAACCCCTCCAGCTGTGGAAGGAGGTGAATTGAGTTCTTCTGCTTCCTGGGCCTTCTGCTTCCTGA
Source organism: Melospiza georgiana (assembly GCF_028018845.1). Taxonomy (NCBI): domain Eukaryota; kingdom Metazoa; phylum Chordata; class Aves; order Passeriformes; family Passerellidae; genus Melospiza; species Melospiza georgiana. Next base: position 58,903,310 of record NC_080431.1, on the reverse strand, counting down.
GGACTTGGCTGTACTAGAAAGAAAAAAAAAAAGCAAAGTCTCTGTAATATTCTGTTAGACACCAACCCCAAAGAGACCTTGGTACTAGGGATCTTTATTTAGTGAGGAAAGTGTAAATGTGCGCCCAGGCCAGGTGCCTGGACACTGTTCTGGATCCTTTCTGGATCACAGTGTCCCATTCAGCAGGACAACAAGCTTCTGGCAGCACAGTGTGAAACCCCCCTGCTAGGGCACCCTGCTCTCAGGTGACAGCACAGTCCTGACCAAAGTGTGATGTGGAGGCTGCTCAGCCATCCCTCCTTCCACAACCCCAGCAGTGTTGCTCTGCACCCCGAGACAGGGAGGAAAACAGATGTACATGGGCAGCTCGTGCTGCTGCTGAGAAGCTGTCACCTCTTTTGCTGACACCCAGCAGCTGGCCAGGACCTTGCAGCCAGCCAGTGCTGTTAAGAACATGTAGGTGAGATTTCAGACAGATAAACTGTCAACGTGGTGACAGTGATAAGGCCACAGATTGTGGTCTAAAATAAATTATTCCATTTAAAATGATGAACAGGCTGCTGGCTGTTACTGTGAAAATTAAACTAAATATAAGGGTGTATTTGAAGTTAGCACCAGTTCTGCACTCCAGTAACTTGGAGCAGCAGAGTGAACCATAAGGGAAAGAGTAACTTCTGCTGCAATGTTTGTTTTCCTAAGTAAAAAATTCCCCAAACCAAAAGAGTCCAGTTGTCTGACCTGAACACATCCTGAGATAACAGTATCATACACTGGAAATAAATTTAGGATATTTTTGTTAAGTCAGTTATAACCAGCATGAAAATATCAATGCAAGAAACACAGAGCTCCTGATTTGGTTGAGATAGAAATCCTTGCTGTGGGTGATAATTGCCTAAAGAGAAAACACTGTCAGCTGAATAAATCCAGAGGAAAAAAACCTGTGGAAATGACAGAAAAGCCAGCAGCTCCTATGGAGCTTCTTTGCATCTCTAAGAATTTGTGATTACTAGCTTGAAAATACAGCATTATTCACTTTAAATAAAACACTAACATTGGTGAGGCCAAAGCTGAAATCTGGGTTGGCAGGTGTCTCAGAAACAGCAGAGGTACTCTGTGGGTCACCTCATCAAAACCAGAAAATCCCACAATGGGTGGTATTTCTCTGGTGTCCCTAAGACCTCTTGTGATATTCAGTTTTTGTTAGTATTTTGCACATCTGACTTCCACCAGGGAGGAGGGCTCACTGCTGTGAGAGGAGCTGTATTAACATTAGGCTGTGAGAGAAGCTGTATTAACTGGTTATAGGAGAGTCAATGGACTTTTCTCAAAAAGCTCAGATGAGCTTTACATTACAACAGATGCAGAAAAATAGAGGTTATTCATTTTCTGTCTCCATGGAAAACTTAAGCACTTGGCCCAAACGTGACCCAATTTCCTCCAAACTGCTCTTAAATTCTCTTAATATCTGAAGTAAATAACCTTTGCTGCAGGGTAAGATGATTATGTTTTTCTCTTTCTATGTCAAACAAAGAACAGCTTTTTCTAAAAGCCATTTATGTATTTGAAGACTATTATGTTTCCTTCAGTCTTTTAGTTTTTCTCTTTCTAGACTAACCAAATCAAATTCCTTCAGCTTCTTCGAACAATTTAGTATTTCTAAACAGCAGTTATTTAAAATGTCTCAATACAGATTGCAAACTTTCTAAGGCATGGTCCCCAAAAGCAGATAGGATATTCCATCTAAGATCTCAAACACACCAAGCACAGGAGAGTGACAGTTTTCTGACCTCCATGAAGCTGTTCTGTCACCATCCCAAGCAGGTATTTACATGATTTTGTAGCAGCATGACACAACTTGCACCTTTTTAGCCTGTGGTCCATCTTGCCTGGTCGTTATTTCTCATTTCATTTGTTGAATGCTCCCTTGCCGAGCACAGTATATCTCTTTTGATGGTTTCTGTATGATTTCTTGATTCCAGAGAACCCTCCATTATTTGCCTTTGTCAAATCCCATCTTCCAAAAGAATTCCAGCTCCTCCTATATCAGCACCATTCACAAACTGTGCAATATGCTTTCTAGCAGCCATCAAAGATATTAATTAAAATTTTGTGTATAAATAGAAGTAGGGTGGCTCCAAAGAGCATCCCCTTTTTCAAATGCATACTGTGTGGAGAGTGAACCACTGATTCATTTTGAGAATGATTTTTTTCCATATTCTTAGCTCCATTTACTTATTTTACTTGCAACATTGACACAAGAGTCAAGATGTATCATGTCTTTTCCTGCTACCCTGTCTATTGGGATGATTGCCCTGTCAAAAACAGAAAACAGATTGACTTGCTCCTGACAAACCCATATTGGCTGTTTCCTCTTGCATTAGTACTCTGTAGGTTTAAACAATGTAGGTTTAAATAATTTATTATATTTAAATTAGATTATTTAAATTATTTATTCTACTATCCTTGCATAAATCTGAGTTAGCCTGGCTTCCCCGTAATGTCCTTTCTCTCTCTTCTGGCAAAAACCTTATATTTGCTTTTCTTCTCTTGCTGGGGATCCTAAATATGATCTGCTAGTTCACAGTAGTTTCAGACTAATTTAATGATATCCTAGTAATTTGTGTAACCAAATTTATATAAATATTTCTTAAGATGTTCTTTCACTTTAGATAGTCCAAACTCTTCTTCTCTTATTAAAGCTCTCTTAACTTTTTGTGACTGTTAATAGTTTTTTGTAAAGACCAAAGAAAAATGCAGGTTTCCCTCTCATCTCCTATTTGCTCTTCTTTTTTGTTTTCCTCTTGCTATGTATACATTTATAAAACCTTAATCCAGTTCTAATTCATGTTATTTTGTAGTCATCCTGATTTTAGTTCTTCACACCATGCCATTAATTATGCAATTATTAACAATCATGGTTTTTGCTAATTTCTTTTCAACTTCTATGGCATTAAAGAGCTCCTGTCATACTAGACCTCTCTGCTTTCCACTGGGACAGATTTCTTGTTCTGCCTTTAACATTGCCTGTTTAAGGGAATTTTCTGACCTCAGTGCCTTCTCGTTGGAAGGAGTTAAAAATCTTCTGGAAAATAATCCTGATTGATCCTTGGAAAAGTGGAATATAGGAGGGCTGGCAGGTAGTGCCATGCCTATCTGACAAAACTCTGTGTTATGCAGCAACCCAGGTTGCACGAAACATAAAGTTTCTTTATGGCTTTTTCTTTAGGGAAAGTTTTTCTTTAAGGAAACTTTGTCATTATGGCAGGGCAATATTATGCCCATAATAATTGGCACAGCATTGCAGTATAAATACACTGAGATCTGATATTAACTTTTGGTTTCTTCTTGCTCAGCATCTCTCTGAGTTTTACCATAAAGACAGAACCATATAGACTAAGGAAACTCTCCCAGAGCTGTTACTTGGACTTTTTTATTTTTTGCCCAAGAGACTCTTCCACTTTGTGTATTTCAAAGAATTATACTATTTGCAATTACACAGACCATTTTCTCAGACAGTGTAAATTAGAACTATTCATGTTTATGACCTTTAGTTTCCCCTCACTTTTTCTGTTAAATTATCATGAGACTAAAAGATCACAGATTAAAGCAAAGTTTGTTTTCATATACTGGTATTAACACTGAGGAAAGCCATTTGATGCTCTTCACTCCAGGAGCCCTTTTCCCCACTGGGCTAAGAGTCTGATCAGATATTTCAGTAATATAAAATGACTTTACTGACTTGGGTATCTGACACTTAATTGGAGAGGCAAATATGATGTCCTCACCTTTGCATTAGCAGGAAAGAAGTTTCATATTTATATTAACAGAAAAAGGTTCTTCTTATCCCTTGACCGTCTCAGAGGACAAGAGCTCACTGTATACAAAACTTCATTAACTCAGAACATGATTTTTTCCATATAAATGAAAAAAACCCACATTAACAGAGGTAAAGCCATGATAAAAGTAGTCAGTCTTCTATTATGATTCGGAGCAACTCCTTGGCCAAAGGGAAAACAACAATCTCAGTCGTCTTTCCATTACTGCAGGTGGCAAAAATCCTACCAATTTCAATAAATCAGCAATGGCTTCATCATGTTAACAATAAAAAAATCTGTTGTTATATGGTAAAGGGGATGATTTCTGTTGTTTGGTGATATTAAATCTCAAATAAAATTAATACACTGGAAAAGTGAGTATGATTTCTCTCTTAAAGCAGTGAAAACATTGTGGAATGAATTGCGCATACTCACAGTGCAAACTGTCACCTGAAAAGAAGTTAAGCATTTGAAAGTAGTATATTTTAAACTTTTTCTGATGTATCATGTCTTTATTTGTTTCTTGTGAGGTTACTCCATGTAGCTGGCAAAAAGTACTTCATTATATGTGTATATGCAAAAGGTGAAAAGTGCAAGTTAAAATCGTCACGTTAGGCCATATCTTCTGCTTTCCTTTAGACTCTTCACAGGCACTCCTGGGGCACAGACTTTACACCTTCTGAACATTTCTGCATACCCTTATCAACAAATCTGGCTTGTTACTTCTGGCTTCACTTACTTACCCTTGATTTCCAGAAATTGCAAAATCACCTTTGGGCACAGGATGATCCCTCTGGGCAAAGGGTGTGAAAAACTGGTAATAAGGATTATTAGCTATTGGTCATGTTTTTCAAAATATGACTGAAGAATTTTCAGGTGGTGTAACTGAGCCTGGTTCCCAGCCCCATACTTAGCAGGGACAATGACCCAAAGTCAGATTTCAAGATGGATGTGGATTTGTAAATAAAGTCCTTCAGGGCTTAAAGGAAGATCACCTGAGACATGGAAAATAGGATGTGCCAAGATATTCACTAACTTCAAGAGATGCAAGACATTAACATTTTGCTTTGATTTAAGAACGCTTGGAGACCTTCACATTCCTTTGGTTGAGAAAAGGAAAATCAAGTTTGTTTAGCACTGTAATTTGCTTTATTTACAGTACTGTCTAGCTTTTAATCAATATAGGCTTAATACCAAACTTTTAAAAGGTGATCAAGTAATTCCAAGGCTCCAAAACAAAAGAACTCTCAAAATGTAAAAGAGAAAAAAACAGAGGTTAACGCTACCATTCAGTGTCTGCTTTAAATGCGGCCAAAGGCAGGTAGCTGCTCCACTGTTAAATTAGGATGAAAAGGGCAACTAATCAAAAGGAAAAAATCTGACAAGACATAAATTCTGAGGTTAGTTAATGGATGTTTTGATGTGGCAGCGCTGAAGTGAGCACTTCCGCTTGATTTCTCATCAGCTCCTTTTTCTTTCTCTACATTATGCCCTGTTTTGCTGAAACAGATCTCTCTGCAGAGAAGGAATAGGTTACTGACTTGGCCAAAAACAACCTTTCTTGTTGCTGGCTTACTTTCCAGCTCTATCAATGTCATGGTTATCCTTCCTCATAAACACAAAAATGATTGTGCTGGCTGACAAACCATGGAAAATGTGAGTAAATCCAGTGTTTGGGAAGGTTCACAATGACATAATATTGAGATTTGAATATGTACAATATTCCTAAGCAAGCTTCTTTGTTACATCTTCTTCCTGACAGAGACAACATTTCAAATTTCTGCCATGTGATAAGGCACAAATAAGTCTTGCCTCTTCTGTTGTTCACATTGTAGTTTAGTTGTGCTTGGGCTGGAAAAAACCTCACATCTGTGTGACTTACCCATCTTGTAGTTTTCACTGCGTTTGCAATAATACACATTTCTTGTGCTAATTATCTGGTCTTCACAACCCAGAATATTCTGTTGGTCAGTGAAAAAATCCCAAACCTAGAAGAGACAGCAATGGCAGCCTAAGTGGTTTAGACAGTTTATAAGTCTGTCCTGTAGCCGCTGTTGGCACATAGAACTTACCAGCAATGGACGAGGCAGTGTTGGAGCTCTCACTCCCACCAGGCAGATGTGAGCTGTGGCAGAGTGCTGCTTCATGGCCTCCAATTTGAGCCAATTCCACTGATGGGAAGCAGCAGTTTCAACCCAGTTTATCATCTTGAGAGCTGATGTGAAGTTATTTGCCATTCCTCCAGCCTGAAGGAATAATGAGGAGGAGAAAAGAAGGACATTCGGTGTCTGTAAAAAAGAAAATGTATTCCTGACATATGCCATGATGTATATCCTTGACTGGCCTAGCTTGAAATTTTCCCTGCATTTTAAAGGAGACACAACTGCAGTGGAATCCAGGTTGTTTTTGACCCTCACAGTATGATGAGCACAGACTGCTCTCTCCTGCCTGGCAGGCTCTCTCCTGTGTGACGGGAGGTGCTCAAGTGAGATTGCTACACAAGGCCATTTACCTTGGCCTGCCCAGCACGTAGGAAATCAAAAATATTTATGGTAATGATGCTACTGCAATTCTGCTTGTAATAGACTCAAAATGCTAAGTGAAGGCATCATGTAGTGGGAGCACAGCACTGAATTATTCCTGTGTATTGAAATGCTGATAGACAAACAAAGCTGCTAAGTAATTAAGTCACTATTAGACCAAACCATTAAATCCATTGTCTGCTGTTCTAACTGCTGCTAATTGCTGTCACCATGACAACAGGGGAGTTTCTTTATCTGATATCTCCATGTATTTTCCTTTTCATAATGGAGCCTGCCACATGGAAATAGACATCTTCCCAACTTGAAATACTTGTGTTGACATAAAGGCAGACATCTTTAGATAAGAGCAACTTTAATATCAGAGGATCTTACCTAAATTTTTTATAATTTCTTTGCAGAATTATCTGGATCTTAACACAAAGTGCATTTTAAAAGAGATTATTAATTTAAAAACCTTGCCTTCTCACTTGTATGATAAAATTCATGGTTCATCTTAAAATCAGGGAGGTAAATGCATCAGGCCAATATAATACTCTGTACCTTGTGCAGATTTCAGTTCACATCCTGTTTATGGCTCCGCTTGCATCAACATTAACCTTGGTCAGGGCCCATATTTTATCTCTAAATTTTTTTTTAAAAAAAGAAATAGTTATTTAGGAGCCTTTCAAATATTTAAATCCTATATTTAGGTTATTGCCATCCCATAGCACCTTTTCTGGAGCCCCATCAATCTGTTATTCCATTTGAATGGGAGGTGAATCACTGCCGAGCTGCAAATAGAAGTCTGCTCTGAACTGCTTGTCTAATATTAACTGCTGATGCCGTCTCCAAAGAATGAAGGAAGGATATCCAGAGAGAAGCTGGAGCTCTCTCAGTCCTTCCCATGTCTTATTTCAGTACCAGCTGAGAAGAGGTGCTTTGAAACAGTGCCAACACTTGGCTAATATTAGACCCTATTTTCCAAGGAGAAAGGATAGAAAGAGGACTACCTGAGAGCTCTGTCTGGAAAAAGAACTTCAGGACTTTTCTGTGTTTGACTTTTGAAGGGATAGGCTCTCTTTTAAACTGGGCAAGAGCTATTAAAAGGATTCCCTCTAATCTGACACCAGAGGCTGCTTCCCAGGGCTGGAGGGCAGAGGAGAGCCCTGCAGGTGGATCCCTGTCCAGTGCCATGGTACCACTCTTGGCAATTGTGTTTCATCTGAAAATCGCCCTTGTCCATGGACACCACCATAGTTTGGCAACAGCCTGAGCTTAAATTAGAGGAATCAAGAAGTTGGAAGCCTGTGACATTGGTAAAAATTCAATGTGATGTTTCTCTGTGTGTTTTATTTGTCCCTATTGTAAACATTGTGAAATCTTCCAAGATCTGGTACAATTATGCTTCCCAACATTGGGACTGTGATAAATTGGGAAAAGTGCATGGTAAAATTTGAGTGACACCCAAAAAGTGTCCTAGAGAAAGGGAAGGAAGGAAAACATGCACTGTAACTCTTGTTACCAAGGTATATTTCCTTAACTTAAGCTTGTCTAATATTAACTGCTGATGCCATCAGTATGACATTGTTTATTTAGGAGATAGTATTTCCAAATATTATGTTGCCATTAAAGAGAAATTGCTGTGGCTTTTAAAGGAAGAAAGACCATCTGTTCTACATTTTTATACAATGTGTTGTTTTCTCATATAAACCTGAAATGAATTTTATGACCTTTAACACAATGTTTATTAACTTGCTTATATTGTACTTAGAAGCTGTTAACTTTTGCTTCATAAAGGCTTCCAAAGTTTTTAAGTCCACCCTTGAAAATGATATTTTCTAACAAGCCCATTGTTAATGACCCATCTTTAAAAATGGCAGCTGAAAATGATGATAAATACCAAAAGAATCTTAGAGTCTGAAACAAAAGCTCCAAGACATGTCATTTGTCCTCTGCTTCATTCAGCACCCAGGAATATCTGTATCTACAGGATTCCTATGGCACAATTCATTGACACCACGTGTTACTGGGGACAAATATCCTTCCAGTTTTCCAAGCATCCATTTTTTCCAGCTGTTCTGGATTGGTATGCTGCACAGCTATTAGCAATGCCACCAGGAAAACCCTATGATATTGAGCATAGCTGATTGCATCCTAAGCCATTTTCAGTTCAATGCAAAGTTTTGTACAGACAAACTGTAAAATTTGTGATCTTTATTGTACATATACTGGCCACAGCGGGATTTCATTATATTATCAAAGATTTGGGCCACCAAGACAGACTGACTCCTCTCCAATAGCATGATTCTAACAACTATATGCAGAATAAATTCTCCAAGGCAAAATTATTGATGGCAGAGCCTCACCCAAGATCTCTGTACTGTAAGTTGGCCATTAATCTGGCTCTTGATAAGTCCTTATCAGGTCCTTGTTTTCAAACCCATGCACATTTTAAATCCCATCAGCTCAAAGGACTACTGTTCTGAATTTTCCTAGGCAATTACATCACAGAGAAACACTGGAGCACACTAAGCCCAAATTCAGTCTTGCAGCAACAGCAAGAAACTAACTCTAGAGGAGGTTTGGTTATGTAATTTATTTATCTGAAAAGCTGTGCTAGGAGTAAATCTTGTAGCCCTTAGTGTCTTCTGTCATATCAGATGTTCAGTCAGCATCACTGGGAAATTGCCTAGATCAAGGTGATGACAAGTGTTGGAGTGGGATGAAGAAATTCTTTGGAAGTTCATCACTGTTCTCTTTGTTATATGTGTTCCTAAATTACAACCATTCTAGAAACAGAGATAATAAAAAAAAAGACAGTGTAGATGAGTTGCCCTGGTTTAGTCTCTCCCACAGAGCAATGCATATATTTTTAGCTTCTAGTGAGGTTTAAAGCCATCACCTTGCAAGCACTTACACAGGTGCTTAACTCTGTGTGTGCAAACAATAGCGCCGAGTGCCTCCAGCGGGGATATTCCAGGCACAGAGTTCACGACATGCATCAGTGAGTACAAAACTGGCTCTCTGAGACAGAAGGATTTTTTTATCGTTCTTCATTATAACCCAGCTCTGCTGTAGAAGCCAGTTTTTAAAAAATGCCTTCAGAAAAACCCTGGTTGAAATAGCTGAAGTGCTCTGCTGGGGATCGTTTCAAGAGGAAGCTGATGTACTATCAAATATACAGGGAAAGGCAGAAGGAGGCTCGAGAAGAGAAGGGAAATTGCTCTTTGGAAAAGCTGCAGCATCATTTCAAAGCTTTGTTATTGCTTCATTTGACAAGGGGAAATAATAGCTGGTGAACTGATGTAAGATCACAGGAGTGAAAGAGCACAGAGCTGTTTAACTCCAGCACACACTCAGGACAGCTTGCTTAGGCTGAGGGACAGCCTGAGATTTGCTATTACCTTGGTGCTTAACTAGCAGGAAAAGAAAGAAGGTGCATATCAAAGCACCTAGCAAGAGAAACTACACAGAAAGACACCCTTTCAAATTAAGGCACAAAAATGTTTAAATGCAAGAAACCCATCATGAACTGTGTGTAATGCAGTGTCTCCTCTGTGAGAGAAACAGATGTTGCAGCAGTTGTGATTCCCTCCTAGAATTATGAAAAATACTGTATCTTTTGTTTTAAAAGGATAGCTCCAAGAGTGGGGTAAATGCTCTGGACTCTCTGAAGTCTAACAGTCCAGTTCTGAAAGGCACTATTAAAATAAGTTTTCCACAAGGTTCTTTTAAGAAAATAACCCTCCTGGGAGAGGCTGGAGGGAAAGAGCCATCAAGCTGATTCCCAGCAGCTACCAGCAGTCCTGCTATGGACATAGCTGCCTGGAGACCCTCAGTGGATGTCCATCTCCCACACTTACCAAACTATAAACCACAAAATGCTCTACAGCTCTCCATTCAATGCTTTAGTACAACAGGCTGAAACCTGTATAAAATACAGTGCACCAGAGGAGGAGAGGAGAGAGATGTTTGAGGGCACAGACACTGAGAATAGTAAGTAAAAAATGTTCTGGCAGTCTTAGGAAGCCGGTTATGACCCACACCACAGAAGCAAGGAAAAAACCCCAAACCAAGATCGAAAAGCAAACAGGTACATCCACCAATCTCACCTGGGGGAAAATAATTTCTGGGGCATTGACTCAGGTTCAAACACACGATTTATACATGCCAGTCTGAATCTCAAAGATCTGCAGTTTCTCTATCATCACCAACATTCTTTCTCTAGTCACAAGGAAAGCCATAAAATAATCTGAAAATCAAGCTATGCTTCAGGACAAAGGATGTTTTCTGCCCTACACAAAATCAGATATTTGCTGCTGCAAATGTCACACAATGGCATTTTACATTGCTGTTGTTTGGTTACTTGCATAACAAAGGCTTTGGGGAATGAATGCAGATAATTTTTTTTTGAGCACACTCACCCCTACCTTTATGTGAATTTAAAAAAAATGGAGCAAATCTGTTCATCCAGGGCTGACTGGAAAGCAAAAAGCAGAGCAGCAGTTCAGTCTTAATGCTTGTCACCTAATCTTCAGCTAAACTTGACACAACTTGATTGAAAGTGAAATTAGAGTTTAAAAGCTATTGAAAACTTCTGAGTTCATAAGTGATTATTAACCTCCTGAGCACTGTGAAGGCCCTGACTGTTCATGTGGGATGTGAGCCTTGTGCAGGCTGTGCCTGATGCTTCTGAGAGCCCTTACATCTCACAGCATTGCTCCCCAGAGGGAACCACAGACTGCTGGTGGAGGGAACTCTGGCTCCCGCATCCAGAACAGGAGCTCATCCCCTAGCTATGGCACGGTAGCTTCTGATGTGTTCTTAATGTCTTAAATTTATTTTTTAATTAGAAAATAAATTATTTGAGACTGTTCTGTTTTCAGCTGTTAATTTTCTTCCTAGTAGCTGGTACTTTGCTGTGTTTTGGATTTACTGTGACAGTAACATTGATAACACAGTGATGTTTTGCTCGTTCCTGAGTAGTGCTCACTCTACCTTAAGGACTTTTCAGTTTTCTATGCTCTGCTGGACAGCAGGTACACAAGAAGCTGTGAGGGAGCATGGCCAGGGCAGCTGACCTGAACTGGCCAAAGGGATATTCCATACTTTCATTTCTCAGTGTCATGTTCAGTGTGTAAGCTGTGGGGAGCTGATTGCTGCTTGGGGATGGGCTACCATCAGACATCAAGTGATGCATTTCTTGTGTTTCTTGGGATTTATTCCTTCCTCTACTACTACTATTACTACTACAATTAATATTATTAATATTATATAAAATCTCAATCATTAAACTATTCCTTTATCAACCTATGAGTTTTCTCATTTTTACCCTTCCAGTTCTCTTCCCCCCCATCCTGCTGTTGGAGAGGAGTGAGGGATGTTTGTGTGGTACTTAGTTGCTGCCTAGAATTAAACCACAACAGGGAGAAGAATAGGCTTTCTAATTCTAAATAATGTCATTCTTTGGGTAACACCCAATGATGTCAATTTAACTCAGCAGCTTTGTTGTTCAACCTAATGGGAGAGAATAAATTGAATTGGTAATAAGCTTGCTTTTGACAGCGACAGTCTTCTAGAAGGATGTGTCATCAGAAAGCTCCCAGATGGAATGAGTAATTCCTGATTTAAAAGAAAAGCCTATTCTTCCCCTCTGCCCCTGAGCACTTGCAGCTGTGAGGGCAGCCACAGGACCAGGCTGCCTGGAGCAGCACAGTGGCTCCTGCCAAACTCTCCCCAGCTCTGCCAAGGCCCCTCTGGCCCCTCCAGAGCCCCTTGCACATGGGATATGCCATGGAAAAGCTGACAGGAGCATGGGAAATGGGACTGACTCGGAGTTGTGTCCCAGCACCACTGAGCCCTCCCTGATGCCAGCCAGAGAGGCAAAACTGGAGCTGTCAAGCTGAGCTGGGCTTCTTCAGAGACATGATTAGCTTAAGTCTTAAAGCAATTAGTGCCAGCAAATGATGTAACAGCTGCCCTATCATAGCAGAAAATCCAAAACAGTGACTCCAGGACCACACTATTTCCAATACCTATGGAAGAGATGATGATGACCTACTCCCCCCAGTTAAATGAGTATTTTTCTGATGGTGCATTTGGAAAACCTGCTTTATCCTTCTCCCTCTCTGTGCCCCCTGCACCATCAGCTTTTCCCTCTTATACAGACATCACAAAATGACTGCACTGAAATAGCTTGCCTGTGAAGCACCAAATCTTTGTGTGAAACACAGCAAATGTTCATCTGGACCTTGTTAGAGTCCCTTCAGAGACCTTCACCAAGTTTGTTCTTCCACCAGGAGCTGCAGCCACCACCGGAACACACTGCCAGTCAGATTATCAGCCTCTACCCCTGCCAAGCAGATAAGAGAAGAACAGGGGAGGAAAAATCAGCCTTAAAGCCCTTGAAGGATAGTTCCCATGAGGCGTCAGAATCTGGGGAAGGACTTACTAACAGAAAGGGAAATGCAATATGGGGCACAGAACTGCTACAAGAAAAGAGAAATGAAAGTAGTAGATAGGAAGGAAGTGACAAAAGGGAATTTTGTAAATAATAAAGATGGAAAATGAAGGGTAAGGATGGAAATGAAAAAGAGAAGACCAAAACTGAGAAAAAGAAAAGGGGATAAAAAAGCAATGATAGGTAGAGAAACTTCATGTTGGTATTTCAATTAATTGGCTTTGGTGCATTTTTCCCAGATACCACCATGCATAGGCACAGCACCACAATTTGATAGTTAATCTCCTATTTGTGGATTCCTCATAATGCCCTATTAATATTAGTATGATGTGGTGAAACCTTTCTACAGCGTCCCAGTTTCTGCAGCATATCATACTGGATCTATCCTCACCCTTTTAAACAGCTGAGAGACAGCAGATCTGCATCTTTTCCATATTCCTAAAGCCACCATTTGGTGCATGTCTTTCCAAACCCACCACACTCTGGAAGTGCAGTCAGAGAGGTGGCTACATGCAGCAGAGAAGCAGGAGAGAAGAGCAAGAAGGGAAGGATGGGATCTGTGAGACTGAACCAGTGCTCACTCAGAAAAAGCCACGACTTTTGGAAGACCTGACATGGGAACATGCTCACTTAATTCAGGTAATTAACCATGAAGAGCAGCCTCACTCATTGCCAATACCCAGTACAGCTTCCAATACTGCAGGAGTGGGCAAGGAGAGAAACTGCCCTGAAAAGGCCCAATGTATTTTGAAAGGAAAATGAGGACAAAGTTAGCTCAGAGAGAAGATGGTGATACCATATGGGTATTGTCATAGAAGGCTGGATTGTGAAGCCTGATCCGTAGTCCTGGACTCTGAAATGCAACCTGGAAGTTGGAAACTGTGGGAAAACTTTTTGGCCCTTCAGGCTAAAGAAAGTGCTGAATTTTGAAGACCTGAGCTACACACTGATGACCTTTGTGATTTTCAAAATGTGAACTTTGGTTGCAACACAGAAACTAATTTTACCAATACTTCTGTAATGAAGGCAAAACCTGTTTAGGGAATTTGGGACACTGGATACCTGAATATTAAACTAAATATTAACTCACACTGTTAAAACTGGTGCAATCTGGGGGAGTCACCATCCCTGGAGGTATTTAAAAGATGTGTAGATGTGGCACTTAGGGACATGGTTTGGTGGTGGACTTGTCAGTGCTGGGTTAATGACTGGCCTCAATGACCTTCGAGATCTCTTCCAGTCTAAAAGATTCTATGATTCTGTAAGTGTCAGTGTTAGGTTCTTGGACTTCTGCATTGTTTCCATGCTGTCTGCCCTGCCTGACCTCAGTCATAAGATTCCCCTCTATATTCTTGATGCCTTCATGGACAGACAGGTGTCTTCCTGCTCAGTAGTCCAGACCACAGTGGTATGATTTGCTGATCCCAGCCCTTTGGAGGTGTAGCACTACAACACATCTTTCTTAGGAACCCCTTTCAAAATCTCTAAGTAAACACAGTGCATGAAAGGAACAACATCCACCTCAGAGAAGGGGAAGAAAAAAGCCAATCCAGAGCCTGAAAAATAACAAAAGCAGGTACATTTTCTTAGTCCTAATGTGGAAAGAAGGTTGACTCCACAGTATTTGAAAACCTACTGGTGGAGTGGGTTGCTAGAAGCTTGGCTGCTGTGCCAGTTACAGCTTACTCTCCTCAGCTGCGCTTGTGACACAAAATTCACATCTTGCCCAATTCATCAGACATCTGAAGAGAATTTTTATAAACACATGTTGGCAACAGCTATGGGTAATAAAACAAGTTTGCATCACCACCACAACTCCCTCTTCCTGACATGGAGCTGTCACTGGAAGGAAGGCTTAAGCAACAAAACTTCCCTTGCAGATGCATCTGTGCATCCCTTAGAATGCTGATGCTGTCCAGGCAGCTTTACCCTAAAGGGGGCAGAAAAAAAAATCACCCAGAGAAGATTGACCCTGCAAACTCTGCAGCATCTAAAAACAGATACATGTGAAAACAAAAGGCAAATATGATGATATAGCTTACTTATGGTGCCGAGTGAATCCATAAAATCATCACATTTGATGGTTTTCTCCTATCTAAGAATAAGGCATGCCTGAGAGAGCAAAGCAGTAATTGGATTAAACTGGATTGAATGTCTTAGTGCTACTTTATGCCATTACAAAACTGACATGATTATAGAAATGGAAAGCATAAAATTGGAAGTATTAACCTGAAGTTCTTGTAAATTTAGTGCTTGATTCTTCCTGCTCCAGAGACCTTGAAAAAAATACATATTTCTGTAAGTTGCATCATGGCTGAACCCTCCCCACCAAGCCTGAGGTACTAAGAGGGGACTGTACCTGGGAACAAAGAGGAGGAAAGATTTCCAGCACTCTGCTTAAGGTTTTATGCATTCAATTTCCATTAATAAAGCTAATATTTACTCTCAGAATTCCAACCTTGAAGAAATGAATTATGTTCAGAAAAATAACAGTTTATGAAAAAAAAGTCCATAGGCAGTGAACTGCATTTTAATTTTCAATGTTTTATTTAAAGAGTTATTTAAGGGGAAGAAAATAATAAGATAAGCCTCTGGCCACTGAAGATCTGAATCATTTTATAGATGTAGATGCAAGTAGTCAGCAGAACAAAACAATACATGACACCATTTCACAGTTCAGGGACTGCTGGGAACAGAGACATCATGTGAAATAATTTTCAATATATAACTTTCTGTATAATAACAAAGAAACAAAGAAACAAACAAAAAACCTAAAAGCAAAAACCAGATAGCCAAGAAATCACACATTGACCACAGCTCAGTGAGCTGGTTGTTACAATGAGAATTGCTAGAGAAAAATTGATTATTGATGGCATTTTCAGAGAAAAATGTGGTTTCAACACTTTTTTTTTACAAAAACTCAGATAATTTCCTGAGTGCAAACCCGTTCCAGGCTTCCAGATTGCAAACACAGTAGCATGCCAAGAAAAGAGATGAAACAACATGAACATGCAGCTGAAACACACTGGAATTAACCAGACACCACCAGGTATTTTTCTGTAGCAGAGCATCAGTCACGTAGTCTTGATATAAACAAGTCAGAATAAATTGCTTACATGTTATAAATCTGAATGTCTGGTAGTCTGTTCAAAGTGGCTAATTATGTGCTTGAAAATACCTGGTTTTGTACTACCCAAATCCCAACACTTTCCAGTTTGGGTTAGCAGACATCGAAAGTTCTTATCCTGTTTTCTTCCATTCTGACAGACCCTAGAGTTACAGTAAGGGTTTCAAATAAACATGGATTTTTATAGAAGATTTGATGAGGATATCAGTACACTTGCTTAAGTTTTAATATTTATATTATATTATAATTATATATATATTATATTTAAGATTTATATTCCTTGGCAGCTTTAGGTTAATGGTTGGACTTGATGATCTTGGAAGTCTTTTCCAACCCAAATGATTCTGAGTCTGTCTGACCCAACATGGACACATGTCCCATGGGAAAGTTTTGCCAAGACATTGCTGGAGTATCACATCTCCATACTTTCACCTCTTGCTTTGGACTGGGACTGGCAGCCTGTCCAGCTCCTAGAAATCCCTGTGAGACACACTGTCCTTCATGCACACCTTGGTGCACAACGTTGTGGTGGATTTTGGGCAGTGCAGGTAGACTTGTGAGCTTCCCTAGGCACACAGTATTACACTCTAATTCCTCCTTCTCCTCCCCATCTTGGGCTCGAGACAGTGCAGAAGTTGGATTAAAAGGCTAAATCACATGAGAATGGCTCAAGCATTTCCACTAACATAGTTTAGAATGAACTAGGCAGGAAAATACTGCCAGTTGCCTTTGTTGGTGACTTTTCCACATCTCCCTGTGACAGGTTTCCTTTCCTTCATGTACAGAATCACAACCTTCACTTCCTAAAACTACTACATCCTTGCTCTCCAGCTACATAAATGAGCACTGCCATCTGTGCCTGGTAATCCTTTCTTGCAGGCATCCAGCATCCCCTTACAAATCTGTGCTTTTCAGATAGTAGCAATCTATAGTAGCACTGGTCATCTGCACTCAAACACATGTCATCTGATCCCTGTTTATTTAATAAAGAGCTTGTATTGGAAACTACTGGCAGTAATTCAACAGTGAAGGACTGTGGATTTGAGCATTATGGATTTACGTAAGTGGAGAGAAAACCAATCTAGTTTGTGCTTAAATGATTATGTTGAGTCCTGCCAATTGAGCTGGGGGGAAGCTCTTCCCTTGCAACTCCCCTGCTTAGCCTGTGGGATATTTGCCATGAGGGAAAATGGGAGCTCTTTGTATCATATTCCCTTCGAGGACAAAAGAGCAGAGGGGATGAAATAGAAATAAGTTTATCTTCATTAAAACACTAGTATTGTAAACAAGGCATCTTATAATAAATTGGATGAATTTGCACAATTTTAGCAAAATAGAATGGTGTACTTAATTTTGTTACTGACAACTGCAGTTTTGTTACTGTAATGGTTAATTTCCTAACTTTTGATTTACAATAATTTAATAACCTTTTCCTTTTCCCACCTCTATTCCTACTTGCAGAACCTGAAAAAAAAAAGAAAAAGAAGCATCAAAGCAGGTAGGGAGGCATCATCAGGTCCTGAAACAAAAGCCAATAACTGATTTTGCATTAGCTTGGATCATCATTAAAACATCATATCCATTTAGAAATGGTACATTTTCTCAGCTTAGAGGAGCCATTCTGAATTTCCTGAAGCATCTCTCCCTACCCTTCCATCTTCTGCACTACTGCATGTGCTTGTACAGTGCATGGCAAAACCACACCTCTGAAAAGGCAGCCAAAACCCCAAAATGACAGGATGGCTATGAGGCAACAGGTGAGACAGTGAGAAAAAAATCAAATTGCATGCATAAATACAGTAACAGAATCCACAGACAGAGTCTGGGAAGAGATGGGAAATCTAATCCATGAAAGGACAGGGATAAAAAGCAGTTGTCCAACATATTAGGGCCCCTGAGAAAAAAAATAAGTGGTGCCAAAGAAGATACATTTGTGTGAGTGGATGCAGTGAGGGGAGAGCTGTGCACCAGCCCAGAACTGTGGTCAGGCAGGTTTTGAATGTCGCTGAAGATGGAGACTCCACAATTTGTCTGGGCAACTTTTTCTGGTATTCATCATTCTTACAGTAAAAAGATGTTTCTTGTGGTCAAGTAGATATTTCGAGAAATGCCTGACTCTCCTAACTTGTATTTATATATACAATAATATAAAATATATACAATTTTTATATCCAATAAAATCCCTTTCTAAACCGAAAGAACACATGGAAACATCACACAGGGTGCTCACAGAAGCATCACCAGGAATCAGCAAAGTGCTAAAGCCATGGACTGTGTAGTGTGCAAGAGAAGCTTAGCCCAAAGTAGCACAGACACAAGCCAGACTGTCACTTGACCTGTTGGTCAGGAACTACCCCCATGAGCTCTTCCCTTTGGCATGACAGACACAAACCTCAGGTACACCCACAGTGAGCGGCTGTGAGCAGCTCACCTCTGTGCTCTGGTTTTCTCTAAGTCTTACTGCTCTAAAGAGGAGGCTCATGATGAAGGGGGCAAAGAGCAGTGTTGGCCTAGGGGCTAGGGGTGCGTACCTCACCTTTGAATTAGCAGTATAGATGCAGCTGAATTTTCAAAAGGACTGGTGTTTTCACACGGGATATCCTCCTAAATATTAGGCACTGCAGAGCAGAGAAGCTGAGTGAAGCCATCATCTCTTTGATGAAGTGCTCTGAGAAG
Organism: Melospiza georgiana; assembly: GCF_028018845.1. Lineage (NCBI taxonomy): Eukaryota > Metazoa > Chordata > Aves > Passeriformes > Passerellidae > Melospiza > Melospiza georgiana. Next base: position 58,884,710 of record NC_080431.1, on the reverse strand, counting down.
TGCAGTAATTGCTCTGCTGAAGTCGGGAACTGACATTTCATATTGTCCTGAGGTCTGCTCAGGAGGAAATTCTGCACTGTGGATCTCGGGGAGATGGAGACTCAGATTTCTTTTTGGCTACAATTTCTTTCCACTCAGACAGCGAAATACTGGATTTAAGCAGAATAAAGGTGTCCATTACAGAAGTACATCATGCAAGGCAGTATTACCATGGAAGGAATCCACAGGCTGTGTACAGTCAGATGGATTTAAATAGGAGAATGCTATTTTCTCCACTAATGCTGAACTGTGCAGTTCTATTGAGTTGCCTGCTCCACTCCCCCTTCCTCCTTGGTCTCTCCACCTCAAAGCAGTAATGTGGAAGTCTGGTTGGTGTACCAGTGCCCCAGCTAAGCAGGAAGGATTTCATCCTAAACAACTGCAGCCCACTGAAATATCCCACTGAGGCTGGCGATGGTTTCCAGCTGCAGCCTCCCCTCGCTGTTTTTACAATGCTCAGTTCATAAAATTTACAGGGGCAATATATACAACCTGTTCTGCTCTCGGAGATAGCTGTGGGATTGCAGTGAGGCCTCTGATAATGCCAAATTTTTTTCCTGGGTTTAATACTTGAGGGAAGAATAAGGACTGAAAAAGTAGGAGACAGTGCAAAATAGCTTCCTGCCTCACAGAAAGGATCATGAGAATTCAAACTAAAATATCCCAAGCAGGATTTACTAAACAGCCCCTGGCTACAGAACTTCCTCCACTGCAGCTGCTTTCAATAATAAAACTTCAATGCCTATTGTTTTTTTCCTTACTTACAAACAATTCCAAATGTTTGATTTAATTATGCTGGATACAAAGCTGCGATGTCTCTGGCCAGAATTGCTTCTGACAGTACAGCAGTTGCAAGGGCCCAATCTCACAGACCTCCAGAATTTAACCTGTCTGCAAAGAGTAGTTTGCACAGCCCCCAGGTTCTTCTTTCTGGGATGAAAACAGACAAAAAAAGAGTGACCTTTCATCCTAAAGAAGATAAAATTTTAGAAACCTTTCAGAAATTGAAAGCACAGGAGGTCTTGCCTGCTACCTCATTTAACAGGAAGAATGGCAGCTTGCTTGCTATTTTCTTTTAATTTCAGAACAAAATAAACCCCTCTACAACTGACTTAAGACTGAAAAAAGGAAGAGCTGTGCACAAATCCTGAATTATTATCTTAAGCCAAACCAAACAAACATGATATAGAGAGAACAGGCAAGATAAAAGGGAATCCATAAAAATTTCAAAGCAGTTTGGAGCCACTTGTGAGCTGAGGTTTGATCCGTGTGGTGATAATGTAGTGCCAAAGTAACTCCTCCAATGACATCAACAGAACTACTCTGGCTTTATACCAGCATGGCTGGATTCACAGCCTGGCTCTGAATGCATTTGTAATTAAACCATCAGTGCACTTGCCATACTCCCCAGGTTTATAGATGTTCTAAAATTGCTCAGTGAGCAGTAGTTATTTCCAGGATATGGGTATAGTAAAAGATATTAGCCAAAATGGTTTATGCCAAATCTTAAACTGATGGAACTCTACCAGTTTCTGACTGATGTGACCTGTGCATCTGCCCCATGTGTGTTGTTGCACATCAGTCAGGGCAAGATGAATCTACACAGTGATCTCATCTTGCCAAAGTACTAAAAAAACATAGGGAGAGCAGTGAAAATTAAATGTGAGGTCAGCAAAGACTCAGACCTGGGACTGTGAATATCCCAGCAAATCCTGTCCTCTGGCATGCAATTGAGGCTAAGCCTAATGTAAAGACCTTGTTTTGCTCAGTGAACTTATAGGATTCTTTTCAGCAGAAGCCTGGGCTTGACTCAGGATGTCCTTTCTCTTCTGGTGAGGGCCCTGTAATTCTCAGCCAAGAAACTGACTGAATTCCAGTCCATGAAAGCCTCAATGTGGGAGAGATTCGGAACTCATGCAATGTAAAGGAGCCCTGGCCTTGGCTGCTGTTGTGGAGTGGAGGAAGAGAAATGAGATATCAAGGCGAATGAAGCGCAGGATAAAAGGGAGGAGAGGGAACTGTGGGAAGTCAGAGCTCTGTTTTCTGCATCACAATAGGAAGAAATAAATCCACTATTTGTATTTCTGAAAGGACTTGGCCTAGCAGTAGTATGTCAGTTTTCCAAAATCTCTGGGCAGCCCAGAAAGAGTCAGACTCTCCAGCTATTGCCTGAAGAGTGCTCCGTGTCTTTATCTCATTGTTTTTCTCCCCAAAACATTCCAACAGGTAAGTTCCCTCTCGTCATCTGTTAACTCTTCAGTCCCATTGGGCTGAGTTCAACCAGCCAGGGTCATTCATCCCATAAGGACTCACTTTGGGAGCGGCTGCATTGCTCTTGTGCTTCCAATGTCTCTTAATCACCACTTTATAGGGTAGTTAAGACCATAATTTGGTTTCACATTTTACTTTTATTTTAACTTCATAATTTTTTTCTAACACTGTTTCAATTGCGACTTGCCGACTTTGGAAAACTTTTTATCTCTGCTGTCCCAAGCCGCTTCAGCCAAAAGCAAGAAGAAACAGGTTTATGGCTGATACCCATCACTGGCTGTGGATAAAGGCTGTCACCTTTAGAAATAGTACAGGACAATATGCTCCTGGTACAGAGAACAGCCAAAAACTCTTAGCAACTGTAGCAGAATATGAAGTAGTTTTACATTGGCATAAAATCTAGAAATTGGTCACTGTTCCTTTCTCCTCAATTCAACGATGTTGGCACAACTTAGCCTGAAAACCAAACAAAAGTCATTAAGAAGCCCTCATAAACTGATGAAAATGGTGCGATCTGTAAAAAAAATATTTGTTGATATATGAAGTTAAAAAGTTACAAGTCATCTTGCAGTATAGAATCCTGAACATTAAGTTTTAAAGACAAATGAATTTTCTAAAACAGTTTTGATATACAAATCACTAAACAAAACAAGCTTCACAACAGGAAAGAGAAAAAAAAATAATAGGAGTTATTAGCAATTTATTTCTCATGAGTGAACTTGCTGCCAATTCCCCAGTCCCTTTACATAAAACAATATAAAGAGATGAGAAAAACACAGTCTGCTGTAGGAAATTCATTCTGGAATAAATATGGTTTTAAAAGTCAAAATAAAGAAGGTCGTTCTGAAGCCACAGGGAAATTTCAATGTCCCCAACAGAGTTATAACTGATGACAAAGAATAGTAATTCTCCTGCTTGTGCAATCTATCCTACTCAGTGTCCTTGGCCTAAAGCATGATATAGGATATAGGCTGCCAAAAATTCAGTAGCATTATATTCTGAATTTAATGGGAAAAAATAGCACAAGAAAATATCTCATAATATTTTCTCCACATTTTTGTCTTCATTGGAACCAGAAAAGACAAAAGAATAATTACCAGCTGGTGAATAAAGTAGCCTATATCTTCTTGAACAGCAAAATCACCAGAGAAGTTCAATGTCAAAGCATCTGCTCCATGCAGGATGTCATCAATCCAAGTTTCCAAGGGAAGGGAAAAACCTTTGCTGCTTAGACAGATATTAAACCTGCCTGGAATCTGAAATATATGTCCCATATTAGAGCAGTCATTCATGCTCTTCAGAAGAATTGTCTCCTACTGTAGCTCTTCGATGAAACCAGGACAATTGAAAATATTTATAAAAGATGGGTATGTTAGATATCATGACCTATAAGAGCTTGATAAATCAATAAAACTTTCAGTGTCCACTCAGAAGATGAAATTCCCAGTGAACTATGGCAGGACACTAAGATATTTTTGTAATAATAGAATTTAGATGTTTCAGATCTGCAAGTCATTTTAAGGGTTCTCATTTCTCTTTGAAAGACTCTGGCAAGAAGGGAGCTTGGCCTTGCTGGGGATGGGTTTCCAGTAAGATGCTTGGTCCAACCTCGTGGTTTGGGCAAATGCAACATTCCTGTGTCTTTGTCTCTGACTGCACAAGTGAACTTCTGCAGCAAGAACGACCTTGGCAGGGGCGAGGCTGCGCAAGGGGCACGCACAAATCTCTGAATGGAGCAGCTGCAGAACCAGCTCACGAGGGAGGCAGACAAATTTGTGGGACCATAAGTGAAAAAGATGGAACAAAGACACCATTGTCACCCCTCCTTTTTAGCTGTATTTTAGAAAAAACCTCAAATGTCTCTCAGCAGTAAAGATTCTGAGATACATGGATGAATGGATTTGATTCCACTAGCACAGAGCACTACTATGCATGTAAATTGGTTCTAATTATAAGATAGTCTGTCTTTCAGTGTAATTCACATCTTGGGAGGCCCAAAAAATTATTTCATAGCAAGTAAAGGTGCCTTTCTTTTAATTACAAGCTATAACTTATGCATTTGGAAAACTGAGAATTCTTAGAAGTGTAGTTATTCTCTACTGACTACCAAATTTTAAAGCACCATTAACTCAAACAGATAAAATAAGATTAATTTAGATCATATTATGTCAGTAATGGCTCATAAACATTTCTGCAGTCCCCAGTTCTATCCTAGAAACAGAGCAAGTGCTGCACTGGCAGAAGCCAAAGGTGCCTCCTGCCCAGAGGTCTGGTTCTGATGGTAGCACATAATCAAAAACTGTGGGGAAATCCGTAGGTGACACCATGGCACCCCCACAGGTGGGAGGGGAGGAATGTCTCTGGTCTCCTGAACTTCTGAAAGTGAGAGTCTTTATACTCACCCTACTTAGAGTGTATTTGGGATTGCTCCATTTCCTTCCCTCCAGCTGAAATAAACCATGAAAAACTACAAAAGACAGCCATATGTTAAATGTCACAGAATATGCTCACTGATATGTATATCAGTATGTATGCATTAGGTATGCTTTAAAAAAAAAAAGTAAATTTTATTAGTTTAAAATTAATGTTACCAGTTTTGTATTAGCCTCTTTTTTCACCCTACTTGGTGTTTTTCCTTTTTAAAAAACATTCACTACCTTTCTATAAAAATGGGCTCTTTCAATTCTATTTTATGACATACTTTTTGTTCTTGTTTCTATCTGTTCTATATGACTTTTTTACTGTATAGCATCCTCTGTATCTTGCAGTTCTATTCTTCCTAGAAATACAAATGCTAGCCTTATTGAGTCTGCTATGACACCAACCCTACACAGAAGTTTTTGGGGCCCTAGTCACATTTCATTGATGTCTGTGAGAAAATAATTGTCCTCCAAATGAATCAACCTTGGCCAGGCAATAGGCTTGTCACGTCAATAAGGAGAAAGCTTTTAGCCAGCTGTTAAATTTAGAATATTTATAAAGAAAGAAATCTAACCATTTTCCAGATGACTTTATTCTTCCCCCACTCCCATCTTCTGCCCTGTCCTCCTGCACTTTGCTGCTTCCCATCACTTGTGTGAATCTGGAGAGGGCTGAAGCAGGTTGTCTGCATGTGGTCAGATCCAAACCCTTGCAAAATAAACCAACCAGACAAATCTTGCTGTTTTGGCAAGTTATAGGAAAATAAAGTACATGCTGACTCAGTCTTAGCAGCCAAAAACCCACCAGCCCCTTGACTCTTGTGTCCTAAGGACTTGGCTGATGAACAAACATGAACTAAACTAAATTCTCCAAACTGCTCAACTATTTAAAATATTAGTTAAAATTTTAATGGAAATGCTTAGTTTGCCTTGACATTCAATTACTTATCTGACAGGTTAGATTTAAGTCTATGAATGTCACTAGCATATTTGCCTATTAGCTATTTAACCTATGAATACATTTACCATTGTTTCAGCTCACAGGGCTCACACCAAGAGCTCATCTGCAGCCTGGGGTTGACAGTTTATTACTTCACACATTTTCTTCTATGGGCTAGTCTGTTTTTAGTATATGGCAAGACTTCATCACTCTGTGGTTTTTAAGTTTACTCAAACTCCTCTAAAAACTTTTATCAAACCTTTTCAGGAGGGTAGAACTATGTCTCTTTGTTCTTCTTTCCACACTAAATTGAAAGTACTTTCAAAGAACACTAAGACACTAGAGAAACACAGTCTTTCACAGCTGGATGTACTCCAGTTTTCATTTCACCACCCCCTACTATTTGGCCAAGATTTTGTGATCTCTGCCTCTCCCAGAAGCAAAGTAGGTGCTGTGAATTCCAGGTGGATGATGGTGCAGGACGACCTGAGAGCACACATCACAATGATCATACCTGTTGATCAGAGGAGGTTATTTTACACTGCCTCCCTAAGCTTAGTAGAATCACTCTACACAGCAAAAGCAAAATGAAAACTCCTGGGCTTCAGCTCATGCATTATGTTCAAATCAATGCAACCAAGCATCTTTTTTTTTCTTTTTTTTTGGTAGAAATATCCCATCTTCCTACTGTAGAACATAGCCATTTGCTATGAAGGAATTCTTTCTGTGCAGAAATAAGCTCATCTTTTTTTACAACCTGCTCCCTTCAAAGCTTGCCTGGGGCCCATCTGCTTGAGCAGGCTTATGTAAAAAGACACTGAATCAAAAGGAGGCAGCAGGGGACTGCAGAGAGTATGAAGTGACTTCCCAGCCTTATCTCTGTTTCCCTGACATGCAATATTCCCAATGAAGGCTGGGAAATAAGTACAGAATCCATCCTGACACCACAAAATACTAGGCAGTGTTTAGGCCACTGTCTGAGACTGCTGCTGACCCAGAATTTTCTCCCCATTTCCTTTGCTACTCTGCCTGCCAGAAATCCTGTGCTGTTTCTTGAATCACTGCCTAGGCCACTTTCATGGTAGACATGAGCACACTGTTCTCTGCTGATGTGAGTTATAAAATATTCGTTCTGATGCAGTTACACAAGAGTAATCCAATTGTGCTGGAAATTGAATAACTGAATTAGCTGAGCTAGTACAGTTTTCCTTCTTTGGGCACAGAACTGTGCCAAGGAAAAACCCAGCTCCTGGAGCATGGCCATTCACGTTTGTGTGCAAAAGACTCCAGAGGTGAATTGTAAGCTCTTTTGTTTGTAGCTTACCACTGCTCTGCACAACAGGGAGCCAGTCCATGGCCCAGCATCCTAAGCACCCCAAAAGTGCTGCTGTAACCATGCAACAATAACTACTAATGCCAGCAGGCTTAGAAAAATTCATTTTAACTTCTGATTTTATACGGTGTTCTGCTACATATTTTAAAAAAAGGATTTAAAATACAAAAATTCATACCATTCACCCAAAATCAGTTAAACAGTGGCCTCTTATCTTTGGACTGCACAGGCAGGAGTCTGTGTAGACAGTGACCAACAATCTAAGACTATCCTGCTAGAGAAGAGGTCACCCCATATCAAGGATGAACAGCGCTGATGCTCCAAAAAGCACTGGTACTTCACCTCTGAAATGCTGCAGAACCACTCACGGTGTGCATGAACACAGTGAGGTTTTATCTCAACAAACTGTATGACAGCCTCTTCACTGAAGACTAAATTTCCTCTGAATACTAATGCTGCCATTGTGTTGACTTTACAATGCAGAGTTCTCTCACTCCCACTATCAGCTCAACCACCATACAAATTTCCTTCATTACTGCTGTGACCTCACATTCCAAAACTCCCTTGCAGGAAATTACATGCATTTCAACAGTGGCAAAAAGCAAGGTTTGAGAAATATGCTTCTGAAACAGGATTTAAAATCTGGACTTTGAAAGCTTTCATCTCCAGATGATATCCTATCACAGGCTTTTTCACAGGAAGATATAAAATCATGTGTCCCCCTTTGCAAAGACATAAAAAGAATCACTGAAGGGTGTGAAATTGCAACTAATATTGGCTTCCAAAAGTTGAGCCAATTGAAGAAAGAAATTTAGTTTATATGCATCTTTTCAATAGGATGAGGATAGAAAACATTTTAAAAAAGCATATTTTGAAAGAGAAAGAAAAAATTTCTGCCTTCTCAATTACATGAATGAAAACCCAAGTGTGTTAGAATTGCTCCTTCAAGTTGCACACGTAGTATGAAAAAAGAGAAAATCATACACCATCAATATGAGTACTGTTCTTATTATACAACAATAAGAATTTATCCCACACAACCAAATCCAAGTTCTAATTTAGGAAATAATCCCACTTGTCACAGATAATCTTGGTCAGTACTTTAACAATACCAAAAGCCTTTATAGAGGGACCTGTTATCTACCAAAGTAGGGAAGGATTGTGGATGGAATGTGCTGTGTTTTGACAATCCCAGGCTGAGAAAAAATTCCTTTTAGGGTCTCAGGGCAGGTTTCAGTGTTTTTCAGGCTGTGATATACCGCAAAACTTCTAGAGCCTTGCAGAAAGAAAACACAGCTGATGCCATCCTGGCCTTCCCCTCTGCTGTCCCTGAAATTGAGCACCAATTCTAGACAACAGAATAAAATTCAGCTCTAGGGTACAAGTAGGAATGATTTCCATCCTTCAGACTCTTTCTTCCATGGCTCTGTGCCACTATGCCTATAAAGCCCCAAGGTCACTTCAGCAGGCTGTAAGCTGCACCTGAACTTTACCACAGGTGCCACACTTATCTTACACCCCTCTTTTATGTTTCAGCTACTACCTGTGTGGGAATAAAACAGTTTCCCATTTTCTGTTTCATATGAACCTCATAATGTCAGTGGTCTATTTGTCCCACTGCATCACACATGCCTTTTTCCAGGCCATGGTGGGCAGAAAACACTGAAGGTGCCAAATAATAGAAGGCTCAGTTCATAACTTCTGGTCTTGTGATGGGTCTGGATTTTTCCTCTAACCTCACCCAGTTCAACATGCATGTTGGAACATTGTACCTGGGAACCTGGTTCCTGCTTGCCCCTTTGGTTAAAATCAGACAGCACTTTAAGAAATTGCTGAAGAAAGGAGACTGTGCAACACAGTCTCATGAGCCATGTATCCTTTGGAAATCAGGAAATGAAATAAGTAATTGGATTTTGTAATAATTGACTTTGTGTAAGTGGGTCTGAATTGATCCAAAGGATTAATAGTTACGAAAACTTTGAAGGAGAAATTTATGAGCCCATATATTTGCTTTCCCTCCCCAACTCACCTCTCTTTGTTTACTGCAGTTCATTTGATCTTCAGGCAGGTATATATTTTAATCTGAGCTGTTCCAGAAAATTCTGTAGATATTTTTGAGCTGCTGTACATTTTCACCAAGGTAACTAAACTCAGAAGATATATAAACATATATTTTGTTTTACTATTTTGCTTGTTTTTCACTTCTGTGCCCAGCCCTTCAATTCTTTACATCTGCATTCCTGCATCAAGTCTCTACTTCAGAGGCATATTCCCAAAAGTCCCAGTTCCTTGAAACACAGTATTCTTTTTAAAAGGCAGAAATGACTTTGTGGTCTGACACTTGAATACCTGAGGGATTTCTACCGAACTTACTGTGTGAATGTTGACAGAATCAGCAGGAGACAAATAGAAGCTTTACTCTTCTAAACAGGGTTGTGGAAATACCACTGTATTTATAACACAAGGTATAAATCCCCAAACCCCTTTGTTCATTGTTCTGCAAGCACTTGCTTAAGCAAAACTCAACAAAAACCACTTGTGCAGCAGTTCTCTTAGATTACACCAACAACAAAGGAAAAAATTGTTGTGAAGACCCAGTCATTTCCCAGAATTTCCTTGTGTTCCACCATACTGATTTATGCCTACTGAAAAGGAAGACTTATCATGCACAGGTGCACTATTAATGTTATGTTACAGGTAGTATATGGCAAGGTCTGCAATAATCAGTCACTGCACTCTTGTTGACATTATAGGAAAAATTGCTACCTTTTAATACGTCCTGTGTTTGACTAGTTTGACTGAGCTGGCAGAGCTCCCAGCAGTGAGAAAGTCCCTGTGCAACCATGCTCCAGTTACTAAAGTACTCTAGTCTCATCTTCATTTGGAGGGTATGTGGACAGAAGAGGTAAAACAGCCACATCCAACTCTACTCATTCCTAAGAAAATCTCAACACCAAGCAGAAGATGAACAACTCCAGAAAACTATGCAGAAAGCATGGTGAGAGAATAGGAGGACAGGAACAAGTGAATAAACAACTAAGATTAGATTAGGATAGATTTGTACCTCATTCTGACCCACTTCTCCTTGCAAAACAGGATGAATTACTTCACACATGTTTAAGTTTTATGTGTGCATTCTCTGTCCCACTGCGTGCTTTCTGCCATCTTTACAGGCAGAAAAAGAGGCAAAAATTGAAAAGAAATGCTTGCAATTCCTCATCAGAAAAAGGCTATGGGGCATAGTGAGGTATGCAAGACCTTTGCCATTTAATCAAAACTGACGACCAAATTTGCATTTGGCATCTATGAGCAAAACAAAAGCCAGAGTACAGAGAACAGAAATCCAGCTGCACACACATACACACACAAAAATAAATAGGGGCAATACGTGGGAGCCTTAGAGAACCATGTTAAGGAAGGATAACATGATGTCTCTCCCATCTCTTTCTGGGTTGCATGTATAAAAATATGACTATCCCACTTCTGCTCCTTTGATGAAGAGAAGCTTGCAGCAGTGAAATTGAGGGTATGTCAACAGAGTATTCACAGGCATAATTTTGGATTGTATGGGTATACCCAACTTATAAACTGTGTAGTTCATGTACTCAAAGCACTGCAACTGTGGATGGAGTCCAACACATATTTTCTGACAGTGTTGCCAGAAAACATAACTATTGAAATTCTGTCCAGACTGGATCTCATTTTGGAACCCATTCAGCTTCATTTTCTCTCCAAACCCAGCATAAACTAGCCACTGAGATTTTTTTTTTTTTTTTTTTAATAGGATACAACTCTCTATCTGGGCTATTCTAACCATAGTACTGTGACACCACATCTAGCAGCATTACTTCTGCAGCCAAAAGCAGTAAATTGAATGTGCTGGGGCCCATGCTGGCACTGAAGCCAACAAATAGCCAATACATGATAGCCAACAGACACAGGGCAGCCATGCAAACCCTGTTACCCCTCCATAGTGGATGGCTGGACCCATACTTCCACTAAAACAATTCCTGCTCCATGCTTGCTCCTGATCAACAGCCAGGATTTGTGTATGACTGCAAGCATGCTCATAATTGTGCCAGCACAGCCCTGAAGCAAGCCAGAGACCAAGCTGAAGATTGGATCTCTGCTCACTTCTGTTACTTGACCCTTAGAGCTTGTTTTGGGTGACTCAGGAGTGCTTAAAGACATACAGCTTAGAGGAGAGCTCACTCCAGGACTGCAGCAGGCAGCAGAGGTGTAACTGTACCTGGAATGGCTTACAACAATCCCAGTTCCAGCTTCGCACACTGTCCTGACATATCTCAGGGTATGTCATGCGCCTTTTGTTACTCTGTGCACACAGGACTGTAGAAAGCTACAACACAGGTATCACATTGCTTCAGACAACCCAAGCTGAAAAGATTCACAAAATAGCAATTGCCTCTTTGGGCCTCAAAAGCATCCCTTGAGAAGTCAATGTACCTGATAAAGAACAAGTATCTGGATGTGAGCCAGTTTGCTGTAAAATTGCTGTGTAGAACCCTCCTATTAAACACTACAGAAATGGTTTTTGAGGTGTTGCAGAGATTCAGAATTACCGATTGATCCTTCCATTTCCTTTTCTGCATCCATTACATCTTGAGCCTTCCCTTCTTCACCCTGAAATGTAGTCTCTGAGACTTTCATAGCAGGGACAATATGAAGTTCAGTGTAGCAGTCCTTTGAAATCCTTCACACTCTTTTGCACTGGGAATTAACAGAAGTGATATGGAGGCTTTTGAATTGTTGGGTACTTTGGGTCAAATTTAAAGTGACCCTCACATCTAAGACTGCAAGTCTATCTATACCACAAACATCTATATTTGCCCTAAAATATCCAGTTTGAAACTATCATGCTTCCAACACACCCTGATTCACTCTTTGACGGTCTCATCCTTCAGTTTGTTCTGCTTAGGCTGAGGATTTGAGAACAAGAGGTCAGTAAGTGACTGAACCACAGTCTCCCTCATATTTCTCATTTCTGACCTTCAATACCTCTCTCTGCTCTCCATATGAAGAGACCAGCTGGAAAAAGAGCCAAAAAATTCACACACCACTTATGAGGAGCCCTCTATTTTGCAGCTAAGAAGCACAAAATGTGGGCTGCTCTGCTGTGCATTATGAAGAGAGATACAGATGGTGTAAGACAGCTCACGTGGTTCAGAATAATTGAGAGGGAACCTCAGGATAGACCTGACATATCAATGCAGACATATTATAGTTCCTCTGCAGATGGTGCTCACCATGGCATATAGATGTACCAGAAGCTCTTCACCACACAAAAGTAAAAGCTGCATGCCTTCTAAATAAAAAACCTCAAACAGAGCCACACAGCTAAATGAAGCAATCGGTAATCTTGCCACTAGGTCTATTTCTTGAGCTTGACAAGGAGCCTGACTAAAGAAAAATTAAAAAAAAAAAAGTCTCTTAAGTTATGGACACAAAGTGATTTCTGTTTCCCGGGTACATGCAGAAAGGAGAGGATTCTTTCCCTCCTTTTTAAATGACACAGAGAATATTTTGTTTAATAAATTAGTCTGATGCTGCTACACTTCAGTTAGAAGTTCTGACTGTATTATACTTTTGTTCCTTTTTCAAAAATGTTTTTCCTTCTTCACTGCAAAATGCTTCGAGCTGCAAATTATTTCTGCATTTCAGATTTATACAGAAATATGTACAAACCGAAAGAAGAAAAATGAAAATATATTCATGCAGCTGTTTCTGCCTATCACCTTTAATCTTTCATGCACTTTAAAATATGTGCTTCCCACAAAGGGAGAGAGAGATCTATTTTTGCTTTATGTGAATATAAAAGTAATTTGTTGCCATAGCAATATTTTTTCTATCCAAATGCTCTGAACACCACAGTTGCTTCAGGTTTTGAGCAAACTGCAACTATCCCAAAAAAACATGTAAAGTATTATGCTTCAATAACCTTTTCAGTTCCATTACAATTATGTCTTTCTGCTAGACATTATTAACAAAAAATAATTCAATAAAGATGTTTATGTCTATACAAGCTTAGTCCCAGAGATCACTTTCAAAATCATTTGCTCTCATCTTGTTTAATTCAATTTGCACTAAATTTCTGCAGAATGGACTGAAAAAATCTGTATCCAGTGGGCCAAATTCTGAAGCCCACAGGAACAGTGAACAGATTTAGAGCAAGATGTTAATCCCCTACATGCTCTACTTTCTTAAATTCCCCACCTCATGTAGTGCTCTTAGTAGAGTTCTCAGAGATGTTAGCCCTGTTCATTTCCATAGCAACCCTCTCCACAGAGCGGAACAGTTTGTTAAAATTGTTGCAGTTCAGCCTTTGAAAACAGCAATATCACAAAGACTTGTAGGAGAACTCTCTCAGAGCTTGGGCTATGAATCACCACCAGAACATCATTTTTTTTCACCTTAATTTTGACCCTGTCCTGGAAACAGCAACTTCCATGGCTCTCGGAGGACATTTCATGCAAGTTGGAACTATGGATTATGCTGCACAAAAAAGCAGTGCCTGGTTGAAGCTTACTATGCATTCTTATTGGAGCATTATGTCATGTTTAAATAAAAATAAAACAGAAACCAGATGAAGTACGTAATCTTCAAGATCTTAGTAAAAACCCCAATCCCAGAACACGGACATGTTGGCAGCTTTCCACCCCCACCTACACTGTAAGAGCAATTTCACAACATGGGGGATTTATGTAAATTGAGGTCGACTGCTCCAGCCCACCAATGGTGTTCCCAGGCATGATGACAGATTAAACTCCATCAAAACCTCCACACTGGCCACCTGGTGCTCACAGATCTGGTGAAGTCCTCCTGATGTGACCACAGGTGAATCTCTGTGCAGTTCAGTTGTAAAGAAGGCACTGCTGGTGTGTGTATGTACATTTTTTCTATTTCTGACTGGATGAAAGTTGTGCCTGGCTAAATGTCTTTGTTGCCTTGCACACATTTTCTCCAGCCCTTGAATGCTTGCTTGTCTGTTTTGCTGCACTTTCTTGAGCTTGTAAACCCTTTGGGGTTTTTTATGATCTATCCCACAGGGCCCTAGCCTGGCAAGCATTTCTGTAAAATTACAACATAAACACTAAATAAACACGCTTGTTACAGCCCAGACATGCTAACACAGTATCTCGTTTCTTAAAAAAATCTATCATGTGCTTTCTTAATCCAGATGTAAGTCATGATTTACTGTTGTATTTAAATTATCACCATCTGTTTAAACTGGACATAAACCACAAAATGTTCTTTTTTTCCATGCTCTCACAACCAACCCAAAATGCAATATGCATTTTGTTCTCCTGAACCTGAACTCTGAATCTGCTGTGGATGGCTGTTGTGTGCTGTCACCTGCACAGGTAGTGCCTGCATGTGTGTTTTATACAGTGGCACAGAGAGGGAAAGGAGACAGCAGGAAACAGCAATGGGGTGGCAAGGGTGAGAAAAGTGATCAGGAAGTCTTCAGCTGACAAGATATTTGCAGTACATGAACTGCCATAACATCTTTGTCTCAAGGTGAAGTTTCATGGTTGGCTGAAGACAGACTAAATCCATGTACTACTGCAAAAACCTGAGCATTCTTGCCTTCCCTTCATCCCAGCCTGCAAGTTGCTGTGTGCTCCCTTCTGCCAGCATTAACACAAGACTGGGAGAGTGATCTAGACAAAAGCAGTTTTCTGGTTTTGAGTTTGGCCAGGTTAAAGTAAGGTCACTTTCCAGAGCTGATCATGCAACCAGCCATGTAAGCCACAATAGAGGAGTAAAATTACCCCTTTCAAGGGCATCACATCTAGCAAAATGGAGGTCAGTGAATCCCTGCTGTGAAGGAACACTCTTAACTAAGTTTCACATGGATAGTGCTCTCTAAGGGGGATGCACAAAATAACTATCCATCAGTATGTGTCAGGCAGTTTACTGCCAGAGGAGACAACTTACCAAAACCAATGTTTCTGTAAGACAGGCACATATTTAAATCACTATTTCTCAGATAAGAAAAGAAAATGAACCGCATCAACTTTTATCCCTGAGGTCAAAGAGGAAATTCAGAAAGTGTGACAGATCTCCTGCCTTTCTACAAGGCACCTGTTCTCTGCATGTGCATGTACACAGGGATTTATATTACATAAAGAAATGGGTCTAACACTGTCAAAAATTGATTTCTGTGGTCAAAACCAAAGTAACAACTGATTTTAGTAGCAAAATTGTCAATTGGCTCGTACACTTTGCATTAGGCAATAAAGACCCACTCCATAATTTACACTGCTGACTTCCAAATGTGTAATTAGATTTTTTTAATGTTTAATTCCAGTAATTCTGCTTTACCAATGAACAACAGGTGTCAATATTATTGCAACAAGTCGTAGTTCTTATTAATGTGCTTATTAACTTTTGTTCTTATTAACTAATGTGCTTATTAACTTTTATTGTTAAGTTCACCTAAATACCACTTGATATGCAGTGAACATTAACTATTTTAAACACAATGGCAGGTGAGTTCCAGCTGTGCTTGTATCAATGTCATAGTTTTAGAAACAACAGCTAACAATGAGCTTTATTATACCAATGATGCACTGAACCATTTTCTTTTTGTCTGCCTACTTTCTCTCCACAGTCAGGCAGCTCCTCAACTGGCAAAGCTCCAAAAGGCATGGAGATTCATAAATGCAAATATGTATCAAATATGCAAACATTATGGATCTGTGTGTCCTGAAATATGCATGCTCTTAAAACAGAGCAACATAGTTTCCTGATAATATCTAATGACATCTGACAGCTCATATTATAAACAGATTTCCTTCTGGAAGAAGAATTAGTGGGGAATACAAACGGAGGGATACAAGAAAGTAAAATAAATATGTTTACAGGAAAGAAAATAATGCAAGGACAAGTACAAAACTGCCCAGTGTTGATTGTGCTGCAGAAACTCCTGACCGTATTGCAGTACATGGGGTGGAAGGTCTGTGTCCCCAAATTGCACTGCAAAGAATTATGGAAACTCTGGGAAAGGAGAAGTGTGAACCTGGGAGCAGAGGTAGGTCAATGAAAGTGCAAGCATGCAGGGTTCCCAGGCAGACTCCTCGGGAAAGAAGGATGAAGCTGCTGTGAAGGTACTTGAAGGGCACACACCCAACCCTGACAGACCTCTCCAACCCACTGCTCATTATCAGGAGTTAGATCAGGGCTTTACACTTCATGGGGTCAGGGATTTGTTCCTCCTTCCACACAGTGAAGCATCCATCAAAGTTGTGCAGTAAGCAGCTTCACCAGCTGGAAACAATGGGCCAGAGGAGGATTTTATTTAAGCAGGCAAAACACTGGGAGGGCCGCTCTCACAGTTGCCTACAGGCCCTTCATGCCACCCTGACAGCCACAGCCAGGCATGCGGAATTAAGATCCCACGCAGCAAAGGCAGCTTGGTGTTGGAATGGCATAAAAATCCCCAATTGTTGCCTGTGTCCTTGGGAAGTCAGAGGAAGGGAAGCTGTGGGCAGGGCAGTGTGGGCTGCTGGCCTGAGGAACCTCTCCCAAAGGGCTCAGGAGGGAGCAAACCCTCCCTGGCGGATGGCCCCCTCTGCCTTGTGCTGGCTGGGCCCCTCAGGCCCGTCCTTTACCTGCAGCTGGTTCTACACCAAGGAAACTCACTCAGCACTCCCTTCTGTGGGCCAGGCTTATGCTGGGATCCAGAAGAGTGGCCATGGGCCCTTGGGAGTCACAGCACTGCTTCAGGGGAGATGCCAATGGTGTCCGAGCCCCCCTACTGCACAGGAGCCACTTCCCAACCCAGCTCTAGAATGTTCAGCACAGTACAAGAAAGGATTCAGGTCACTGAGGTGGATATGGAAAAGAAAATCTTGGGGCATGGGGAACATAAAAGACAAAGCACTCAGACTTGATACATCTC